>NC_084763.1:37948901-39175151 GCF_028858725.1 Colius striatus
TGGCTCTGCAGAGGCTGTGCACGGGCTGTGGCTTGCTCCGGTGCACACAAGGCAGCTTCTGGAGAAGGGAGAAGCAATTTTGAGTTAGAAAAACTGTGCACCCACAACTGTGCACCCAGTGCAAGGCAGCAGGTCACAGCTTCTACACTGACTCTTACATTCCTCAAGCCCAGTATAGGGAAGAAAAGATGAAGAAACTGAGGAAAAGGCAGATCTTCTCTCTAAATCCAGCTTAGAGCATTGCTGAGCAAAAGGCTGAGAACATAACAGTTCACCAAGGCCAAAAGCAGTCTGCAAGGGAGGCAGGGTGATGAGTAATTTTCTCTCCTAGAGCATCCGGCCAGTGCAGTCAGCGCAATGCCAAGTCATGGGTGGCAGCTGCTGGAGGCCTTTTTGGCCATTCTGGAGGAAGTCTGACCTGAAGACTTGCAAAAGAGAAGTCCATAACCCTTGAGAGACCATGGATCAAACCTGAACCGTCAAAGCTGATATACAACAGCTCTAAACTGGAAGACCAGTTGCTCAGCTGCTCCAAAATCAGGTCACTTATTAGACACAGTGAAGAAGCAGTCAACTACTTTTAGTGGAAAGCTCTGGAGAAATACACTTCAACTGTATTGATTCTCACAGCCCCACTACAATCAGAATTAATTTCAAGGATGGAAACAAACATATGCCTGAATATCAAAACAAAATACAGAAGCCTTTTCCATTCTTCTGCTGCATTTCAATGGAAACCAGAAGGCTGTCTGTAACTGCAAATACTTTTTATGTCTTTAGACCAAGTTCTCTCTAAATTTAATAAGGCAGATTTGCTCCCCACATATACTGTGCCCTGCTCCAACTCCCTCCTCCCTAGAAGATGTCTGGTTGAGGGAAAGGAGGCGAAACCCATCTCAGAGCTTGTTTAGAAGTGTTGGAAGTTTTCCTGGAAAACATCATCTGCGATACTGTCACTTCCACAGAACGTGCCAAGAGAAAGACCATCGGTGCCAGGGACATGGTCTGTACCATGAAACACCCAGCCCCTACCCTCCATGGATCTAGGGAATAACTTCTCCTGATTCAACAGAGCAATTGCTCAGCCAAGAGATGTCCCGTTAACACCTCCAGAAAACAACACAACATGCACCACAGCAGCAGGGAACAGATCCTTGTGCATCACAGCACAGCTCATTGGGCCCACACAGTGCACTACCAGCAAAACTATCACACTTGTGTCAGAGAAGGCTTGGTTGCTCACCCGCACCACAGATCAGTCAAGGTCTCTAATCCTAAATATTGATCTCACACTGGTGCTGATTAGGAAACACCTTTGGAGCCAATGGAGTGATCCTAAATGCAAAAGCCAGCACAGACTCAACTAGGGAAGGCAGTGCAGCACACGCCTGAACACAAATTCACTGCTCCCCGTCCCCTACCTGTGTTGAGCACATGCTCCTGTTCTCTGAATTAGTTAAGAACAGAAACTGTCTCACTATACAGAACACTCAGCAGCTTCAGTCTGGAAGATGACGAGTGCTCTGAGCTGCAAATGTAATCAGGGAGTGAGGAATGAAAAAAACAACCCACATGCATGAGGCCATGCTATGGTTACTGAGGAGTAACATACAAAGCAAGGTGGATGGTCCCAGCTCTGGCCTGAAACTCCAGCAGTGTTCTGTTTGTCATAGCAATAGAATTTCCACCTGCACCTTTCTGACACCTCCTCAGGGAGCCTCACACACCACTGTCACAGGTCATGGCCAACCAAGTCCAAGCCAGCTGCACAGATGTTTAGCTGGCTGACCTCTCCTTACCAAAAAGCTTATTTTCTTTTTTTTCTCCCCCTATTATTAATATTCAAGCCTACTCCATCATAAATATTAAATAAAATTAGCTTATTCTTAGAACACTAAAAAAAGATTAGTTGATGCCTGCACAACCCAGCAAGTCAACAGGAAGGCTACAAGCATGCAAAGAATGTCAAGTCTAGAGTTTCTGGCCCTTTTGCTACAAAATCCTATTTGCTGCAAGCAACGTGTGCACGTGCAAGTCGAGTCACATACATGTGGAGTCCCTCACCTGCACAGGCTGATTGCTACTCTTCCATAGCACCCTGAGTAAACTACTCCCATCTGCCCAATGGCCTATTAACAAATATACACCAGGGAGAAAAACTGCATGCCAGCAGGGAGGTGGATGGGATGATCTAATAGGACCTTTTCCATCTCTTAACTTTTATGCTTAGTCACAAGATAAATATCTCCCACGTTGTAAAGAAACACACTGGCTCTGCTCAGCTGCTTATGTTGGGAGAGTGTTGCCCTCTGAAGACATTTCGTTTTCCAGCTGTTATTTCACACACACTAAAAGGACTTACCCCTGGAGAATTAAGCAAAGGAGGACTTCCATTTGCCTGGCTTTTAGCTTCAGTAAGCTGAGGCACACAAGCAAGTCCCGTAATTCCTGTCCCAGCAGCCACAAGCAGCGCAGGAATCTCATGTCTGCATTGTTAGAGTACTTGCGCTTTTCTCAGCACTCAAGCCTGATTCTGTCCAATGTGGAGAGGCAATCAATTTACTACTGCAGAAAGCAGGTTGGCAAAAGAACAGACAGCAAATATCCCTTCCTTCAGCCAGGTCAAGCTTGCTGCAACAGACTGTCAGAAAACAGCTCAAAAAAAACCTCAACCACCCCAAAAAAGGAAATGCAAGGAACCAAGGGGTTTGGGGAAAAGTGAATACAACGCACCTTAGATAGTACAGAAGAGTATAGTTGAAGTTGGAAAGACTGTTAAAGCTCATCTACTCTAATCCCCCTGCAATGGGCAGGGATACTTCCAACTAGATTAGGTTGCCTCAGAACTTCATCCAACCTGGCCTTGAATGCTTCCAGGATGTGGCATCTACAGTCTCTCTGGGCAACCTGTTCCAGTGCTTCATCACCCTCATCATGGAAAGATTCTTCCTTATATCCATTCTGAATCTCTTCTCTTTTAGTTGAAAATCATTACCCCTTGTCCTGTTGCAATAGGCCTACTAAGAAGTCCATCTCCATCTTTCTTACTAGCCCCCTTAAGTATTGAAAGCTAACAAGGCAATTTGCATTGGCTTTGATGCATCTCTTAGTTTTAAAATGCAAAAGAAGCAAAGCTACACAGAGAGAGATGCAGCAGTTGCATTACTTTAGCATCTCCAAAGTGTGTGCATGGCACTAATATGCAAGGTTTCTACAAGATACTACTATCCTCAGGTACAATCCAAAATGCAGTTGAGAGCCTGGGATCACAGAACTGCAAATTTCACCATGAAAAGGGAAAATACTTTTCACTATAGAAATGGTAAAAATACCCACACACCGTAAAAACCACAAAAGCCACACAGTCCAGATCTCTTGCAACAAGACAGACACCAAGAGATGTGGAAGCAGCACTGGAAAGGAAGTCAGGAGCAGGTTTTCCTTCATTTTCTGGTTCAGCTGCTGGACCACGTGATGACCCTAAGCATTGCCAATTCTCATAGGATTCAGTGTTTTTCCTAAGTACCCAGGACTGATGGTTACATCAGAATCCACACTTCCTCTTTTTTTCTTAAAAAGTACTTGTAGATGTCAAAAATCGAAGAAGGAATTGCAAGTCATGAAGTTTGAAAATGCTCAAACAAAAAAGAAACAAGTATTTTTAAAAGAAATTACTATTTTAAACATATTTATTTTTGAGAGGAAATAATATGACCCAGGATTCTTTCCCCCCAATATTATACACTGGAAACCTTAAACTGAGCTGGGAATGACTTAATCTGGGGAGGTTTCCAACATCCCCATCTATAAGTTACAGATAAGAAAATACAGCTTGCATAGCAACACCTTGATGCTGGCCTCCCTAACCAAAGGGCATTATGCAATGGGGTACGATATGAAGGCACAGCAGTTAAAAATAAATACATACATAGCAGAACAACTTTTGCTTCCACTTATTTTATCCAGCATCAAGTAGTGTAATGCCCTTAAGTCAGCTATTGCCAGGTCATCTGCTGGCATCCTCTGCTCACCAAAACTACTGAATTTAAAGCCACTGGTGGGTCTTGCCCAGCAGAAATATCTTTTGTTAATAACTAGTCTGTAAATAAGGACTTGACGCTCTGAAGAAGCCTTTGTTAGCTCTTACAGAGGTCATCCCATGCTGCTGCTGAGTTCTGGGACAGTGCTTCAGCCCTCTGCACGCTGCAGTTAGCCACCACATTAAAAGTAATAAACTTCAGCCCCACATCCAATTACCCATAAGCATCACAAAGAGGAGGAGATTAGACATCCCATTCATTTCTCTTTTTTTTTTGCTTGGAAGAAAACTATTAAGATCTGGAAGACTTGGTTCTAGAGTGTGCTATGCAGTATGCTTGAATACATTATATCTGTGCAACAAAGGGGAAACACTACATTTGCAATCAGTGGTCTTTATCCACTCTGCCCAAAGCTAAAATGCAGAGAAGTTGACTGGAGGAGGAAAACAGGCAGGACCTGAGACCATGTCACACAGCAGCTTCTGCTGCAGGGTGCTCGCACAGGCAGCAACCCCCAACGCAAGCCCAGGGTAGGGTCCCATCACCTCAGCTCGAGCTTGCTCCTTGAGCAAGGAAGGTTGGCTTTTCATCAGCTGTGCAGCCAGAGATGATAGCAAGTCAGCAGTTCCTGCCTCGAACAACATGCACACGAGCAGAAAAAGGAAGCCTCACTTTTCTTGCTGGAAAACGTTGCTGGATTTCTGTATTATCTCATCTTTGAGATTAGGAGGAAGTGAGCACAAACCTGTTCAGTCACATTGTTCCCGCTCACCCCTGGCCAAGAGCCAGGCCATTAGTTTCTGTGTTCCTGCTGTTCCCAGGATCTGCTGCCCCTCTGCAGCCCTTGAGCAGCTCTAACCCATTCCCACAGCACACACTTCTGCCTGCCACAGCTGCAGAACTGAAGCCTAGCCAAGCATTGGCAGAGAAAATGCACATGACAAGAGGTCAGTCCCCATCTATTAAAAACTCCTGAACTCAGCTAACATTGCTGCACACAGTGTTTAACAAGCCTAACCCTCATTTCTTCCACCACCTGCAAGGCACGGGCACGTTAAATCCACCACTCCACATACCTCCCTGTTGAAACATTTGCTGTCTGTCTGCTGAGGATTTCCCCTCCCTTCTCTCTCCGGCTCTTAGGTGCCTGCAAAGGGTGGCTATGCTTGGGAAAGACACTGCAGAAGCTGCCAAAATCCAGTTGCTGAGGTGATAAAACCCTTGGGGACCTCCTGCTAGCCGAAGTGCTCACACAGCTATCACGCCTCTGGTGCCCCTCCAGTTCACACTAATCTTGCTGCAATTGGTTCTCAGGGATGTGAGTGCACAGACTCTTTAGACTACATAGGGAAGATGAGACTCATACAATGGTAGGGGTTGGAAGGGACCTCTAGAGATCATTTGGTCTAAAGTGAATCAAAGGTCTAAACTGAAATAAATCAATCTAATTTTTTTAAAACTAAAAAAGCAGTCTGATCAAACACTAAAAACACCTCTTGCTAATACTCTGCCTTGCTGCACCACTATAGAATCCGAGTCCTCTATCTCAGCAAACGTTACCAATGAAAAGAATTAATGCAAGTATGGTTTTATTTGCAGAATTTTTTCTGCATCTCCTTCTTCCCTGGAAGGATTTGCTTTAAAACAAAAACACCACCCATAAAGTTTCTATGTTTGCTTATTTAAGAGGAAAACACAGCAGATGGCTGTAATGTTATTAGTACTTTTCCTCTTTTTACAACAAAGCACAACTAAACAAGACATGCTCTGAAAACTAAACAGAAATTACAGGTCTTTCCCCCCCCCCCCCCCACCTTTTTTTTTTTTTCAAACGAAGCATTATATTAGGCAAGCTCAAAAACACAGATCACACACACAAAGAAAGGAGTTTGGAAATCCCCCCTTCCTCCACCCCCACTAGTTTTTGCTAAGGAAACCAGATACCCAAATCCAGCCAAAAAATGATCTCAGCCATTCTTAAGAGAGTCTACAGTGCATTTTCATGAGTCATGGAAAGCAACAACTCGTTGCTTTGGTAATGCTAGGTAAGCAACTGGTCATCCATCCACAACCAGACTTCCAGCAGTAAGTCAGAGAGCAGACCATCTCTTGACAGATTACATCAGAGACAGACCCAAAATAGAGTCTTGTGGCACGTTTACCTTGCAAGACATTTTACAGGACATGCAAAGTGTGGCCTATAAAAGCATTTAGCAAAGCACTCAGCAGCCAGGATCACAGAATGGTAGGGGTTGGAAGGGATCTTTAGAGATCATCTAGTCCAACCTCCCTGCCAAAGCAGGTCCACCTAGATCAGGTCACATGAACAAATGAAAAAAAATCAGGAACTTGTGTTTTAGATCTCCATGGTTCTGACACCAGGGTGTTTCTCAGTGCTCCAGCTCTCAGAGCAGGCAGAGATGCCCATTATGGGCAGCCAATGGAGAACAAACCAAGAGATGGAGGTGGGAATTAGTGAGAGGTGGCAAGTGCTTTACCCATGCTTTTAGCACAAGCCAGGGCTGATAGCAACTCTGCTGCCTGCCAGCCCAAAAACAACACTGGGACAAGCAAGCTTGTAGAGTAAGAATTGCAGGACGCTTCATCCAGCAGACCTCTTCCAACCATTCCAGCACATACATACAGAACTCAATGCACACAAGTGCCTGATTAAGCCATCAGTCCCTCACCCAATTGCTTGCTTGCTCTTATCATTTCTCAAGAACTGCAAGCTAATAACCAGAATAGTGCCAGCCTGCAGTTAAGCAGAACACTGCTGTGTTTACCACCGCCTCAAGACTCATGCAATAAACATACATGCAATTTATCCAAGCACTGCAAAGTGAAAAGCAGTCTCAAAATACATATTAGGTATATTTTCACAGCCATCCTCTTTGGGTGAGGGAGACTACTGTAGGTGTACCACTCGGAGCCCTGGAAATGGTCATGTTTCATAATGAAGTCTAGAGCCCTTCAACTATACCTATCCAAGGCATGCATTTATCAAAACACAAGACTGAGGTTTTGGAAATCCAGTCTAAGCTAGATCAGAGAGGTGGGAGGTTCCCCTTTTGCAGTAAAGGGGACCCTTTCCCACCCATCCCACGTTCTTACATGAACAGTCCCCATCTTTATCCCTCTTGGTGAGTCCCACAGCAAACACACATGCTCTGCTGCCCAAGAAGCTCCCTTTGAGGTGAGACACCAAACCACATCAACCTGGCAATGCACCCTACAAAAGGCAAATTGGCTTCCTGTGTAATGATAAACTGAGTACTGGAAGTCTTACTCCAAGTCCTCCAGAGCTTTGGAACTCTGTGGTGGTCCAGCACTTTGTGCCACACCACCTCCCTGGGACAGCCACACTGTCTTCCTGAAAGGGAGGTTCTGCACAGGATTTCCTGGACACAGATCAAGACTGGAAGTAGCTTGTCCCTGGGTTTCCCTCCAGGATGAAGTCCAGTTACAATGTTCAGTGCATCTTGTGCTGGGTACAAAACCTGATTGTTTGGCTTCACCTCCTATAACATAAATTGCAAACAAAAACCACACATCCTTACCTCCAACAGCCCCATCCTGAAGCTGATGGGGCATACACCAGATACTAGTCACACTAGCAATGGTGTAGGTAAAGCTGCAATGAGTAAATATTGTCTTTCTCTTTCTTGAGTCATTAGTCAGGTAACACAGTAACACAACATAGAACACACCTTGAACATCGCAGTATCTTGGGGACAGCATTATAGACAGCCTCAGTAAGCATTCCAATCCCCTAAAAAGGGGGATACCTGCAAGGACAGGTATGGTTCCTCATATCCTTGACACTCACAAGATCATAAAGCCAAGCAAGTCTTCAGACACAGAAAACAACACAGCTGCCCATTCATCAGAGTCACTTGTGACTCAAGTCAACCTTCAGGAGCATTTCCTACTCCTCAGAGAACACAGCCAAAAGTGACCGTTATCAACAAGAAGGGGAGCAAGCAGATATCAGCCCAGGCCACCAGTGAAGCGGAGGCTCCCAGCCAGCAAAGCCAGCATGATATCCCATCAGCAAACCAAGGACAGGGAGCAGGAGAGAGCATCAGGCTATGTGGTCCCACATCCAGGCATCCTTCATGTTCCCCTCCTAGCCCCACAGGAGAGAGCATCAGGCTGTGTGGTCCCACATCCAGGCATCCTTTATGTTCCCCTCCTAGCCCCAACATCTAGAAGGCTGCAGCAAGAGACATCAGCAGGGCTTCCCCTGACTGCCACTATCTGAGGAGTATCTCCTGGAATTAAACAGGAGCCAAGTGCAGTTTTCCATTGAAAACTCAAGAAAGCAACATGACAGGACTTGCCCCATTCCAAGGCAGTGCAATCAGGTGCCACCCTTCAAAAAGGAATACAAAGCGAGCACCTTTCCCTACCATCTTCCCTTTGGCAAAACACACAATAGCTCAGGAGCAGCTCAAATCCTGCTGCTGGGTTTACCCCAGGCAGCAAAAACGTTCAGAACCAGACCTTGAACCTTTAAATAAAACCAATGATGCAATAAGCTAAGCACAGCTTAACAGTCTCTGTTTATCTCTTTTACTAGCCACCAGCACCATCCAAAGAGAAATAACTGAAATATCTTGCATATTTCTTTAATGACTCTTGTTACTCTGCTAGCATCAACACTGAGGGACTAAGACCAAGGAGCAGCAAATACATTCCACTGGTTTATTAACCCAGTGCTCAGGTTTCCTAAAAGCTGCTCTCCAAGCGGGAAGACAGAAGGAGAATTGCAGAGGCATCAAATGCTGTATTTTTGTGCTGAAAGGCAAACAGGCCTGTGGTAGGTTGACCATGGCTGGATGCCAGGTGCCCACCAAAGCTGCTCTATTCACTCCTCCTCCTCAGCTGCACAAGGGAGAGGAGATGTAATGAAAGGCTCAAGATAATGACTTGGAGGTCACTCAGCAACTACCATCACATGCAAAATGGACTCAACTCGGTAATTTATTTAAGTGATAAAGTGAAGCTAATTTCCCCAATAAAATCAGAGTAGGATAATGTGAAATAAAAACGAAATCTTAAAACACCTTGCCCCACTCCTCCCGTCTCCACAGGCTTAAGTTCACACCCGATTTTCTCCACCTCTTACATCCCAGCAGCACAGAGGGACAAGGAATGGGGGTTACAGTCAGTTTGTTACACCTTGTCTCTGACACTCACACTCTCACTCTGTTCCAGCATGGTGTCCCTCCCACAGCAGATAGTGCTTCATCAATGCGAGTCCTTCCCACGGGCCTGCAGTTCTTCATACACTGCTCCAGCATGAGTCCCTTCCACAGGGTGCAGTCCTTCAGGAACAAACTGCTCCAGCTGTGACCCATGGGACCACAAGTCCTGCCAGAAAACCTGCTCCATATGGGTTACTCTTTGAACAAGTCCTCCCAAGAGACTGCTCCAGCACAGCCTCCTTTGGGCACCCATCCACTGGCAGAGGGCCTACCCTTGGCTCCAGGTGGATCTCTGCTCCCCCATGGCCTCCATGGCTGCAGGGGCAGGCCTTCACCATGGGCTGCACCATTGGCTGCAGGAATCTCTGCTCCAGTACCTGGAGCACCTCTTCCACTCCTTCACTTGGCCTTAGTGTCTGCAGGGTTCTTCTCTCAAATATTCCCACTCCTGTCTCCAGCTGAAGTTGCTGGGTTTTGTTTGGCTGCCCCTGCATCCCCTTTTTAAAATGTGCTGCTCCTGTCACTGCTGGGCCCAGCCTTGGCCAGCAGCAGGTCCATCTTGTAGCCGTCTGGCCTTGACTCTGTCAGACACGGGAAGCTCCTAGCAGCTTCTCTCAGAAGCCTCCCCTGCACCCTCCTCACTACCAAAACCTGGCCACACAAACCCACTTACAGGGCTTGCATCAGCAAGGAAAGCTTTCCACTTTCCAGGAGCTTGGCCCAGCCTGATACCTTTGCTGAATAAAGATCAACTTCAAAAGCACTTCTAAAGCAACCACATTATTTCTGCTGCAGACATCAAACTGAGTTATCAACCTGTCAACATCATCAGGTGAAAGGAAGAGGATATTTAAAACAGGATTTCTGTGCACAAACACACAACTTGCCCTCAGTCCCCTTCACCACCAGCTGTAAGAGACCTCTCCCTATACTTTATCCTCAAGCCATTTTCCTTCACCAAGACTTCCTTATCACAGCACTAGGGCTGTCCCATGTAGGGGATGCCCCAACCCTTTAATCTGGAACAGAACCGAGATGTCCTAGTTCAAGGGCTGGCAAGAGCTCTTATAATGGAGGGCACTGTATTATTGCCAGTTTGCAACTAGACTATGATGATCTCACCTCTGCTCAACCACAAAACCCCAAAGAGGTTGTTGAACAAAAGCAGTAAGCAACCCAAGTAATCCTCATCACAACGGACTTCCATGTACACATAGAGAACAATAGTTCAGTTGGCAATGATCACCTAAGTCCAATCATCAGACCACTTCAGGACTGAAGGACAAGGATAATCTCAACAAGGACAGACCTCAACAGATATCCAAAAGAAGCAACATCTTCCTTTGAACTTCAACACATGGTTCAGTTTTGCACATGATGTTTGGGCTAACAACTATTCTTTGCAAAATTTTCAGTCGTCCCTTGGGGATATGTGGGCAAGAAACATTTACACATGGAAAAGACAAACACAATCACTCCAGGACAGTCCTAGTAGTGCAGGAGCACTCAAAGCACTATAGAGGCCACAAACATGCTTCAGCAGTGCCGGCTTTAAGATATGTCTACCTCCTTTGCAAATGCTTATCTTGAACTATTTTCCCACAGCAATTTAACAGTCTTTTTTCCTCTGAATCATCTAGCTATCAATCAGATGATCTTTTGTTATTTAGCACACTAACTCCTGGCCACAGCAGGTTTGCAGACTGTCTCTAATCTACCCATCTAGAGCTATTTTTTCAAGCAATTTGGTGTTTAATCACTACCTGAACACTCAATCCATCTTCCTACACCCTTCAAGGACCTGGCTTGTGCACATGCTGTTTACACAGCAGCCCACGCAACAGCTTGGCCAGCTCCTTCCAGGATCTGGTCTGTGCTGCTGGGCATGGCACACAGCACATATTGCCAACCGGACTTTGGCCCACGCAGCTTCTATGGTGCCCAGCCAAACCCTGGCTCAGCTGCACCCTGGGCTTCATTGCTGTTATGGTTTGTTCTCCCTGGGTTGCCCCAGATCATAGAATCATGGAATTCTTTTCACTTGAAAAGATCTTTAAGATTATTGAGTCCAACCCCTCCCCTCACACTGCCAAGCCCACCACTAACCCATGGCCCTCAGCACCCCAGCTACATGGCTTTGCAATAGCTCCAGGGATGGGGACTCCACCACCTCCCTGGGCAGCCTGGGACAGTGTCTGACAACCCTCCCAGGGAAAAAGAAGTTCTTTCTAATTTCCAATGTAAACCTCCCCTGGCACAACTTGAGGCCTACCATCTCACACAGTAGACAGTATAAAATTAGGGGAGCTTTCACAGAAGTGAAGAACCCATTTGGGAGATGAATGCCCATCTTTAGTAGGGGGTACAGGTGTATCTTTCACTCTTGACTTCTAAAAGAAAGTCCAGATTAAATCCTTTGAGCAGCCTTTGCAGATGTCCCAAGCGCTCTGGGAATCGAAGCAAGCACCTGAGACCAGACACAGCCATGACATGCAATAGCATGTCCCCTCCCCAGGTCACAAAGATGAGGAAGCAGAGGGAAGAGCTGGGAGCAGCCACAGGGCTTGACCATAAGCTCACACATCCCCAGCTTGCTGAACACTTCCACTGCAACTGCTGCGGCACTGGGTGAGTCAGCTTTGGGCCAAGTTCCTCCACAGTCCCCACGCTGATGCACGGTCCACCACCCCAGCCTCAGCTTGATCCCAAAGGGAAGCTCCTAGAGCAAGAGCCCCAGAGCTGAAACCCAGCAGGGAGCCATGTACTTCAAAGCCTGCAGCCCTAAAACTCTCCACCAGCCCCGTTACAGTGTCTTCTCTTGCTCTCTCCTCCCACATAATCAGTCTCTGCAGTGAATAGCCTTGAAGAGTATCTATTTTTTAAAGACATTTTGGTTTTTTCTCTCTTGCACCACTACAGATGAGCCAGGACAGACTGATTTGGTTATACATCAGTTCCATTTTAGTGACTAATGGGAAGATTATGTGGCCAGATCAGAACCGCAGGGACAGACAGAAAACAAACATGCCCACATACCCATGTTCACATGTGCTCACACACATCTTCACGGACAGAAAAGCACTCGTCCATCTCATGCTCACCACAGCATTCACCACATCAGACAAAGAATCATACCGCACAAGGTACAGGGCAAGCCCATGGAGACAGTGTGTTTCAGGCACAGTGAAATGACATTCACCACCTCTGCATCTCACATAGCACCTGGAAAGGGAAAAAAAACGTGCCAGCAAGAAATGTGGTTCTGACCTGGTGCAGATGGCTGTATGCATGGACAGGGAACTGCTCACTGGAGGGACTCACCAAAAACTGGTTTCGCACTTTTCCTTGTGGAGTTTAAATAGGAAAATAACTAAAGCCTGGGGACTGAGGGTGAACCCACCAGGGTCCAGGATCAGTGGGCCATTTACAGCTTTTCTAAAAAGTATCCAAGGAAATAAAAAAAGAAAGTTGAATTCCATATTCCACTTCTTATGGCTCTGTAATGCAATTTCCATCTCCCTAGTGCACAGCTGACATTCTGCACATTTCTGTGCACACTATGCCTGGCCTCTAGAGAAGGTAGTGGAAGAGCCTGAGCCCAGCAGCCTCCTGCTGCTGTCAGGCATCAGTGAGCCCCAGCCTCATTGCCCGCAGCTCCTCGCTGTGCAGCTGGGCTGCAAGGGGCTCAGCCACCTCTTGAGAAAGGGTGGCATGTGGGATGTGCATCTCTCTCGTGCTAGATCTCAAAGATAAAAGAATCCAGAGATTTGTAAAGAGAAGATGTCTCTTTAGACCAGATGAACTGTACAGACTGATTTTTATCTGAATATCTCTTTTCCTTTGGGGTTTTTTTGCCCTTTTCTTTCAGACAAGCTCCTCAATTAGGTAAGCACTGAGTAATCATTCCCTCCTAATTCTCAGCTCTGAGGTTTGCTGTTTGATTGTGTAGAGAGGCTTGTATGCTCCAAAGCCTGTCTGCATTCAGAGAGCGGTCTAATAAAAGATACCCCTTCTAACAGCAAACCCTGACTCACTTCCCTGTAGCCTCAACCAGTAGGTCTCTGACAGCAGGGCCAGATCAACCAGGAGAGAAAATCCTGCCAGCTTTTACACTGCTCCCTACGTCCATCTCGGGAGAGCAGGGCTGGAAGCATATCACCTTCCATATCGCAGGAGCACACTCTACCCACACTACTCTGCTGAAGAGCCAGACACATTGTGCAATCTTTGCTGCCACCTTCCCAATGGGAAAATTAAGGAAACACATCACGTTCAAGCTGCACATGAACGCCACAAAGCATCATTAAGCAACAGTAACATTTCAGAAGACATGTAGAGAAGACTACGCTTCTCTGGCTGTTGTAGTCACAGGCTCTTCATTATGTTGTCTGGCATTTCATTCAGGAGGGAGAGACTGCATCTCTCTGCACGTGCAGGCTTCCCTCACAGGCTCTAAGAGCCTCCAAAAAAAGAAACACATCACCCATCAGCACACATTGACAGGACAGAGCTGTAGGTTTCTGATGGAGATTGAAGACCCAGGAAAAAAATGCAGTACCAAAACTCGTTTAGAGGAGGAAGGTATAAAAGGGCCTTTAAATCCACATCCCACCAGGCTGGCAGCCCACCCAGCATCCTGCCTCCAACAGAGGTGCTTTTACAAGCTGTAAAACCTTCCTAGGGCAAAGGCCGTGCCCAGCTGTGGTGGTATGCTTTGAACCTGCAAGAGCCTTGAAAAACCTTGAACCACTTTTGTAAGTACTGTCAAATGAGAGGTTCTGGAAACCGGAGCATTGGATGCAGGTATCACAAGACACAGGTAGCCATAGTCAAGCCCCCAAGCACAGCTTATCTCCCACATGTCACAGAAGGAGCTCCAGGCACAAATCCTGCACCAAGCTATATCAAACTGGAACTCAAAATAAGTTCATGCCGAACTGGAAATAAGTTCACAAGGCAACACAGAAGAAAATTCTCCCAAACCACTCACACAACAAAGCAAAGAGCTTGACCCTGGAAATACCTGGGATCACTTAAAAGCCGCACAAATCTCAAGCCAGTCCCGTGTTTTGAGGCTGTGCATCGGCAACACATATGGACACTGCACACACCAAGAGTTTATCTACTTCGAAAAACCAGTGCTGGTACAAGGGTTTAAAAGGAGGGTAAAAGCAGCAACAGGGGGGAAGCCGCTCTCTGAGTTGTGTCAGGGCCAGTGAGAGACACACTTGGCCACCGCACACAACCTGGGGAGTCTGCCGGTGCACACGCACTCACACTGGCACATGCTCCCACCTCCGCTCCTCTCCCTGTACAGCCACGGAGGGCTGAGCCACGGCACAGTTCCCCATGACATCCACTCACTCCATCCAACTTCACGGCTCAGCTAGGGACGATCACTCATGCCACACGTGTACCAGCTTCCCTCACCCACGAGGGTCCATGCTCAATGCAGAGCCTTCCTCACCACTGCTCATCCCATCCTCACCACTCGGGACAGACTGTACAGTGAGGATTTTGCTCATGGTGAGGCTAGAGAGTGAGGACTGTTTAAGCATTCCCGGAGCTCCCTGGCATGGGCATGCCACTTTCCATCGAGGCAGGACCCAGCAACATACCCGCCGGCTCAACACCTTAATGCACCCCGGGATCAGGACCGTCTGTGCGAGGGTCTGTGCCAGGCAGCGACGGCAGGGCCAGGCTCCCAGGCCGACTCATAGCACCGGGCAACAACCTGGGAAAAATAGTCACCGAGTACGCTAATGCGAGGAGGTAAATCCCCGCACGGGAGCCAGCGCCAGCCGTGCCCTGCACCCACGGCCCTCCATGGCTCGCTTTCGGGGAGCAGCTCCAAACCCTTGCTCGCCTCTCTCGGCTTCTCAAAACCCGCCGAGCTACTTGTCCAGAGGCTCAAGCTCCCACTTGCAAAAGTAGAAGTGAAGAAAAGGAAAAGACACGGAAGCCAGAAGCGGCTGCAAAACTCTCCGTCACCTCCCGGGAAAAAGATAATCACAAAAGAGTGAAGCAAACGCGCACCCAGCAGCCCGGAGCGCGCGCGGAGACCTACCGCGCGCGGAGCGCCCAGTGCCCGGGGTGGGGGGCGCGGAGAGACTTAGCGGCCCAGAGGCGTGGCTACCCGCGGAGGGACATGCTCGGCGGCTGGGGGCACGGCGACGCCGAAGCCCGGGCGAGCTTCGTTCAGCACGGCACAGCTCGCGTCGTTTGGGTCGCGCTGGGCTCGGAACGGCGGCGGCAGCGGGATGGGGGACGGCCCGGGGCGGCGCACAAAAGCGGGAGGAAGCGGTGACGCGCGGCGCCGCCGCTGCCAATCAGACGGCGCCGGGGGGGCGCCGGAGGGCGGGGCCGGGGCCGGCCTCGGCACCGACGGACGGATGGAGCGGGTCGGCCCGGGCCGGCCGCGCCACGCCGCTGGGGGGCGTCCCCGCGGCGTAGGGGCGGGATGCAGCCCACACCCGGCGCCCGCGCTGATGCCCAGGCTCGCAGCCTCGATCGGCCTCGGAGGGCTCCCCATGCCCCGCAGCTCGGATCAGCCCCGGTTACACACCATGGGACCTCCTCACCTTTGCTTTGTAAGAGGATGGAGTTGGATCTTTTGCACCTCAGATGAGGGGTTTGGAGAGTTTCTGAAATGGGGGCTGGGACCGAGCTGTCCCACTTAGGGTTAATGTGGAAAAGCAGGAGAGGATTAAAAAGTGTTGAAACCTCCTGACTCCAGGAGTGGGGCTTCAGGAGCTGAAACCTTAGAGAAGCTAGTGAAAGAAGCATTTCTGCAGCACCTAGTTTTCTCCATGAGGCCAAGACATGAAGATGGGGTGAAGGGATCACTCTCATGATAACTCGGTTTGGTTTTGCCTCTTTTGGGGGCAACTGAAGCAAAAGCAAGCCTCCCAAAGGAGGCTCACAGTTCCTCCCAAGCTCTGCCTCATGATCACAGCTTTGACTCCAGGACAGCTCAGGGCTCCTTGTGCAGCTCCAGTGAGAGTTAGAGCAGCCTCTGGGCTGCTCAGATTGACCCTCACCTGTCCCAACACTCCTCTGTGTGTCCAAGTCCCTTTGGGCATGATTCGGCATGTGGGAGAGAGAGAATGGTGGCATAAAGGCAAAATTCACCCCTGAGCAATGTGCCAATAAGAGCCTGTTCCCTGAAAGACAGATCAAAATGGGACCTGAGTTTTGTACCACATGTAACTCTGGTGGGAAAGAGAGAAAATTCATGTAGACAATGGAAAAACTAAGAATATTTCTTTGATCCTTTTCCTGTTTCCCCATTTAATAAATGTGTTGTAGAGAGAAACAGGAGCAAAGTCACATCAAGATTTTGGGGGAAAAGGAGAGGAAAAAAATGAGCAGAACACTAAACCCAGACCCATTCCCTTCAAGTTTTTAAGGACTTGCTGCTGCAAGAAAGTTTGAGCCATTGCCTATAAAGGCAATAGAAACCCCAACCAGGGACCCCTCCTGAGAGATTCAGATCTCATATCCTCGTGTACAATTGCGTGACCTATTAATAAAATCCATAGAAACTGATTCTGTATATACCAAATAACAGCAGATGGCTCCAGCCCAAACCACTCTGGGTTCCCTCACTCCATAAATGATTTTAGTAGAGCCAGCCGTGATCTTGATGTAATTGAATAAGTTTCTCTCTCTTCTCTCCCTCCCCCTCCCCAGAATATTTTGGAGCTTATGGAGAGACATCCAGGGGGACCAAGCCATTGCTGGAAGGAACCTCTGACTTCAGCTTGCCTCATACATTTTGGAAAGCGGTGTAAGTCTATCCTAAGCCACCTGGCTTTGGGAAGGAGGTTGCCTTTCTCTGCACCTTCCCTCCAACTCTTAACAGCCTTTAATAAAATACTAGTAACTTGGCACATTTTAAATGTTTTGGCTGCTGCCCATTGGGGATGTATGTAATGAATTCTAGTGCGGCAGATGCCTTTCTGTAATAAATCACATGTGTTTACCTTGGGAACCAGGCACAGGACCCCAGGACTTCAGGTTCAAGTCTTATAAGGCACTAAGTGACAAGCAGCTCCTTCAAAATCTCCTGGAATTAACAGGAATTGGTTAGGCAAACAACAATTACTGCTGAAAACTCCTGCCAAGCAGCTTCTCCTTTCTGAACGCCTTTGATGCCCCAGGAATTCCACTACAGGGATTTCAGTTCTAAGGTGTTCCTGAACAATTATAAAGATCATTAGGTGTGTAAAGCCTGTTGCCATTGATGTCAACAACTCGCTGCTGCTGGGTGTACTAAGGATCTGCCCCTGGATTCTGCCTCTTCCACTTACTCTTGAAAACATTTGCAGAGCCTGGCAGAGGAACGAACAGAGGCATGTGGCTCTGTGCATAGCTTCATGTGTTCTCCCACAAATGCCATCTGGCAGCCTTCACCACATTTCTGGAGAGGAGTGAAAACCTGCACTGGTGAGGCCGCACCTCCAGCACAAGTTTTAGGCCCCTCACTACAAGAGGGACACTGAGGGGTTTGGAGTGTGTCCAAATAAAGCACTGGAGCTGGGGAAGGGTATGGAGCATAAGTCTGATGGGGAGCAGCTGAGGGCCCTGGGGATGTTCAGCCTCGAGAAGAGGAGGCTGAGGTGAGACCTTGCTCTCAGCAACTCCCTGACAGGAGGCTGTGGCCAGAGGAGGATTGGTCTCTTCTTTAAAGTAACAAGCAACAGGACAAGAGGAATCAGTCTCAGATTGCACCAGGGTGGGTTTAGATGGGAGATCAGGAAAATTGTCTTCCCCAAAAGTGTTGTCAACCCCCGGTACAGACTGCCCAGGGATGTGATGGAGCCACAGAGTATCCCTGGAAATAGTCAAAGGACATGCAGCTGTGGGGCTGAGGGACCCGGTTTAGTGGTGGCCATGGAAGTGCTGGGGGAATGGTTGGACCCAATGATCTTAAAAGTCTTTCCTGACATAAACAATTCTGTGAAAACCTGATAGTGCACAGTGGAGAGCACTGGTAAAACCAGTGTGCTATACAGTGTCTGTAGTGGCTTCATATGGGGAAATAAAATAGATATGGGCCATTCTCTGTCCCTGAGGACAAAAGGCATGGCATACTTTGTCCCCATACAGCCAGACTTTCCCTTCTTTTCCAAAACAGTATCCAAACTGTATTGGGAAACATTCTTTGGTGCATACTGTCCATTACCAGCAAGTTGCCAGCTGGCAAGGTGAATACCATGCCACGCAGAAAATGTATAGATGTGTACTCTCATTCTTCTCAGTTGACTGCTATACATGATGGGGTGGATATGAAGGACTATATCATCCTGATAACATCTTTGGTGAAAAGTTTCATGGCACAAGTGGGTAATAGTGAGCTATAAGAAAAGCTGATGGTTCATCCACAGACGAGGAACTTAGCAAATCACCCAGGCTGTTCTATTTATGCTTCTCCTTTAATGATGTAAGCATTAGTATTTGTTGTGGGGAGAAAAAGGGGAAGATTATTGGCTTTTACCTAACTGCTACTACTTTGAGCTATGTTAGGGTTCCTGCAGGAAGTGAGCACAGGTCCCAGAGCATCGACCCAATTCTTCTGTGACTATGTATGCTCCGTCTAACCTGAAATTCTCCCATGCCTTCTGTTTGATATAATATCCTTTCTTGCTTCCTGTCCCAAATAAAGCTGTTGTGTGCTGTGGGATGTCTGTCAGACTTTCTCTCCCATCAAGATGGCTGTGCATCGACAGTGGGTGAAATCATTCCTATACATAGTTTGCAAACTGTGCAGGAATAATGTCATCTCAGGGTAAAGAAAAGAAACCAATTACTCAGAAAAGGTGTGCTGCTTCACAGCTGAAGGCTGGAGCTGGTAATGGACTTGGGTGGGATTTCAGCATGTAGAGACAAGGATGTGATGCTGAAACCTCTGCATGGCAGCACCTGGGCTTGGCAGACCTGTGTTGGCTGCAGCTTCTCCTCATCCAGGATTAATCATGAGTCTGCTGTTTACTGTGGAAAAAGAGAGCTAGAGCTGTCCTATGTCCCTTTTAATTATATTACCCACAGAGAAGCCACATTTGTTTTGCTTAAATATTCCTCCATTTCCCATGTGTTTTGACTGCCCCAAAGCTGAGCTATTTGGGGGACTACCTGATAAACCTGGTCAGGAAACTTAGACCACTTATGTCAGCCTTCCTGAGGGGTTTTTGCTGTTCCCAAGACATGCCTGAATGTATGCAGAGGTTTGTTGGGGAAAAACATTTGGGGATGGCACTTCATCTCTACAGACTTGCAGAATCACAGAATCGTTTATGTTGGAAAAGACCTTTAAGATCAACAAGTCCAACTGTTACCCCAGAACTGCCAATGGCCACCACTAAACCATATGCCTCAGCACCAGAGCTACAAGGCCTAGGGATCCCTCCAGGGATGGGGACTCCACCATGTCCCTGGGCAGCCTGGGAAACAATTTGGCAACACTTTCATGGAAGAAGTTTTCCCTCTCCAGCCCTGGTGCAACTTGAGGCCAGTTCCCCTCGTGTCACTTGTAGCTTGGGAAAAGAAACCAACCCACACCTCACCATAACCTCCTGTCAGAGAGTTGAAGAGAATGAGGTCTCTCCTTAGCCACCATTTCTCCAGGCTCAACACCTCCAGATCCCTCAGCTGCTTCCCGTTAGACTTTTGCTCCAGACCCTCACTGGCTTCATTGCCCTATCATCTGCTTTGCAAGAACCACATTGTAGAGCAGTTGATCAGGGTGACAGTTCGTTTCATTTCCCTATTGTTGAATCTAGCTTTCTCTTCCTCTCCTGTTAGATGAAACGCTCCCTGAATTATATGACCATATAGTTTCTGTGGGGCTGAGATCTGCTGTATGAAAGCTTTCACAAGCAGGCAAGAACAACAGGTGATCTCTCTGGCTCAATAGGTTTTGAAACTTTGCCATGGCAGTAAAGTGTTTCTCACAAACAGCAGATAGCACCTCCTGCCCACACAACAATTTAACCTCTTTAGCTACAGCTTTGGTTTAGATACTCCCTTGGGCTCTGGAGGAAACCCTGGGCTCCTTCCCAGGCTCGACATACTAGATATTTCCAGTATCCACTCCAGCATAAAAAGCAGGTGGCAACAGCACCTATCATATTTTAAAAGGAAAGGGTGAGTCCAGAACTTGAGGATAAAATGTGTGGCCTCGTCCTAGAGGAAAGGGTTCCAAGCATGAAGACCTAAGAGTAGAGGAGCACTCTCCATGCACTGTCACACCTCAACCACTAAGCAATACTGCAACACTCCACCTTAGGGGGTTAGAAAGTTGCTCTGTGAAGGAGTCAGAGCAAAGAGGTCCCCTCCAGCCCTCTCTGAGGCAGCATCCACCTTGCCATACACAACTGACAGGAGAGATGTGGCTAAATGTGACATGCAGAGGAAGGCAGCAGCATGCAGAAGCCAGTAGCAGTGATCAACCAAAAGGAACAGGTTTTAACTCCTAGTCCTTCCAAGATGGGTGTGTCTACAGCGAGGCTGAGTTATGTGGATGATTTTTTTTCCTGCTAGTCATCACATGCGCTTTCATAGCTGAATGCAAGTTTCCACGCTTTGTTCCTTCTCTGCCCAAACAGAGGGAAAAATGTCACCAAAAAGGACAAAATGAAAGTGAAGAGAATCTGATTTCTGGGTAAGTTGTTAAGCAAATGTTGTTGGAGAGCATTTCTCTGTGATGCTTTTTCACATATGCACAGAGCTTGGGACTTGTGTCATCCAAACACTATTTGCAAAGTGATTAAATATCACAGTGGTGAAAGGTGTGGGGCTGAAAGCCCTGGAGAGTTATACTACCTGTCTGCAAATAAACTCAGTTTAGACTTTCTAAGGTAAAGTCATTTATGGACTGATCATTATGGACTGATTTATGGACTTGAGTATTGCAGAAAATAGAACAAGAAATACTGTCCTTGTAGCATTTGCAGCTGAAACAGTAAGAAAGCCAAAAATCACAAGGGACATCCTGCATTTCCATCTCACCTCCCCAGAAACTTCAGAGAAAATTTTGAAACTTTTCCTGAAAAAAATAAGATTCTCCACCCTACAACTGTTTCCTCTCAAGCAGAGACTGAGGGGTAAGGGGACTGAAAGAGCATGGTCCAGATGTGGGGTTAGGTATATGTATCCAGTCTGCCCTGCTCTTTGTCACCACTGACATAAATTGGATTTTGCTTCTTGAGAATATGACCCTATTTCTCTAATCCTTCTCTTGATTTGAAAGGTAACTGACCTACCAGGGTGTAGTCAAACCCACCCATTATAATAACTGGATTACAGATGCCATTTCAATTGGTATTTTGCACTCCTTACTATATTCTTGATGAAGAAGCTTCTACCAGAAACCTTCAGACATGTTTGCACTTGTACAGCTGGAAGTGAATCATGTACATGCAGCCATTGAGCCTGAGTTCCTTTATATTTCTTCCCACCCACATGGAGCTGGAATTTAGGTGACAGAAATCAAGGAAAGTAGAGACTGGGATCACTCTCATTGGCTAGAAACTTATCTGCATGCATCAAATGGAAACCTATGGTTTTTCCTTTACATCTGTCACAATGGGAAAGAAATTGCTGAAACAATCAAATCCTGACTGTTTACACATGTTTTGTTTTATAAATGGACTTGTATAGAAAGTTGCAGCACTTGCACAGACAACTCACATACATCTCTTATCACAAAAGCCATATGTCCTCATTTCCTCATCTGCAGTAAAGTGGCGCTTCGATAATTAGGAAGCTGGAGGTAAACCACTCAGCATCAGCAGTAGGAAAGTATACATGGGTGAAGGTTACAGAACACAAAACAGAACAGTTTGGTTTTGAGCAGAGTCACTTGTCCACACAACATCCCTGTCTGCATGTTAACAAGCCAGTTCCCCCATGGATACTGGAGAAACTGGAAAGGTCCACGAGATGCCCCATCAGGTTTGTTCTGAGCTGGCAGCCTGGTTGACCACCTTTGCTGGGCATTTATCCTTCCCTGGAAAAGGACTCAAAATCAGACATCAAAATGCAGTGAAGTGACCTGCTCTCGTATCTCGTTGCTACTATATTCAGACATGTAGAGAGGGAGAAGAACATCCATGGATGGTCCTATAAAAGCCTTCTTATCAGACATATGGCACAGTAGAGAGATCTCCTGTTCCCTGCATGGAGCTAATACAATTTCACCTTATATCACCTGGGAAGAAGCAACAGAAGGGTCCTTCGGGATCACTCAGACACTTTTTGGCTTCTCCCTTAACAAAAACTCAGCTATCATCTGTGGCACTTGCTTAGCACAGTTAAGCCAAGCCAGTGTCAACTCACTAACTTTTAACTTTGCCCATGTTTCCATTAAGATACTCTGAGATGGATAAAATCTGAGAGCATACAATTAGCACAGCTGTAGCCCATCTGAGTTTTTTAGTTTATTTCTGAAAGGGAGACATTTCCTAAATTTCAGATCAGACAGCAATGGTGAAATGCCCTTTTGCCCAGCTTGGTGTGCTTTGTGTAAAGGGTATTTATTTAATCCATCTGAAACTACATGAGAAATGAGAGAAATATCCCTGTGGCGAGATAAGATGATTATCTTCCTGGCAAACAATAGGAACACGGTCAAAATTAAAAATAATTTGATTGCAAATAGGAAGCCTAGTAAAGCTGCAGGACTGGAGGAAACATGACTAATTTTTTTTAGTTTGTCTGAACTCACAGAGCAGCGCTTTGCAAGAGTCATAACTTTGAAATATAGATCTGCAGAAAACCCATGGGGGGAGGATGGCAACAATCCAGCTACAATAGTACAATAGGGGCAAGCTAATGCAGTTGGTAGAGCTGATCTAACTGGATAAATAGCAGCAGACTAAAGCTATTTTAGGTTTAATTTGGTGAGGATTGCAGTAAATACGATTTGAAGAAGAATGGAGAAAATGAGGACTTTTTTTTCCCTGCTCTTTTTTGGTTTCCATTTGTTTGCTGTTCTCTTTGGCAACACGTGGCCAAATCACGATGCCAGTGTCACCTGCAGAATCAGAACTGAGCTTTCCATACTGAGGCATTCTTGGTCAATGTTGGTTCTCCGGCAAAAATTTTGCTTTCTGCAGAGGAAGAAGGAGATTGCTGTAGGACCATGATGAACTTCGGGGGTTGTCTGCAAGAGGAAATTCTAATAGATGTGAAACCTATACAGAGGCTCTTATAAAGGCTTTTCCTTCTGATAATAATTATGTAGCAAAAGTTTTTGTATGATTCCTGGAAACATTGTGTACTAAAATACTTCTTCCTTAAAACAAAACTCAACACAAACTAACCTCTGTCCAGTGGGGATGTGAAGGGGAAATTTCTGTGTAGGATGGTTGTTCCTTGGTGTCATAGAATCATTTGGCTGGGAAAGACCTTTAAGATCAAGTCCAACCCCTCCCCTCATACTGCCAAGCCCACAACTAACCCATGGCCCTCAGCAGCTCAGCTACACGGCTTTGCAATAGCTCCAGGGATGGGGACTCCACCACCTCCCTGAGCAGCCTGTGCCCATGACAAGACTCTAACATTTTCCTTTGTCTGCCCCAGAGAGTGCTTGTATCTGCTGTAAACGTGCTGTTTTGCTGAGTACAAACTGAGATCCACCTAGGTTGCAGTTCTTGTCCTTGCATCACATCCCGCAAGTGAGAAATGGACTAGTGACTATTGATTCAGCCCAGTGGACAGTAACATTTGCATTTGTGTTTTTAAATCTCTAAGGCGATTTGACTATATCCTTCTATAAATATTATTGTTTAGAATATTCTATGCTTGTATTAGCATCATTAGAGATGGATCTCTAATACAAAGGCAGTCAACACTCACAACGCCCTATGTGATAGGGAAGTCACATTACATCCTTTTTACAGCAGCAGTTCTGCTGTAGATAAAGGGTTGAAATGACATGTTCCAAGAAGCGTGGATCAGAACACAGCAAAGACATGATGTTCCCAGCTCAAGTTGTGACCACAAAACCACTTTTTTTTTTACCTTTGGTTTTTGCTTCAAAGGCCTTTTGAACAGAGATTTTTCATCAACTGAGGGTTGAAGCAGATACTTGGTTATCTCCATTGAAGCCACATTGAACTATGATCAGCCAAGGACGTGAGTACACTTAACTGACACTAATTTACTTCAGTTGCAGTTGTGCATGTCTGATCCTTTTACCTGGGTAGATCTTTTACTAGTATATTGAGGGCATAGTGTAAATCAGGTGAGAGTGTGTGGCAAACCCATATGACAGCCCTAAGCAGCAGCTGATGCCAGATGCTAAAATGTATTTAAGCCACTTGGCAAGCCTCAGACAGGTCTAGGTGGGTGAGAGCTTCATTGGTTTCCTGATGTAGGAAATACCGCTGAAAGGCAGAAGAGGAAATTACAGATTTAATGAATAGTGGTCACAGGGTGAACTACAAAGAGCAATTGGTCTGTATGTTTTCCTACAAGAATATCATAGCAGAACCAAGGCCAGATGGTCCCTGCACAGTACTTGATGGCAAGACCCCTCCAAATCAGAAGGTGTGACAAATGACACCAGGGAAAGGTCTCTGACCAGTATGAAGAGTGGCTGCATTTATGCAGGCAGTGAGTCTTTGATCGGGGCTATGTCCTTCTGCTTCCACCGCAGAAGAGACTGCCAAGTCTTTTGCAGAGAAAACATCAAAGCATTATGTCTGGAGTGGGAGGACTTAGCATTAAAGGCAGGTTGTCACTGTTACTAATGGTTCAAAAAGCTGAAAGATATGTCTAAGTCGAGTATCAGGTATGCATGGAAAGAAAGAGGTATTTCATGCTGGATAACAGAATCACAGAATCATTTATGTTCGAAGAGACCTATAAGATCATCAAGTACAAATGTCAACCCAGCATTGCCACGGCCACCAGTAAACTGTGTCCCTCAGGTCCTCAGCTACACAGCTTTTGAATACCTCTGACGTGGAAACTCCTGGGCAGCCTGTGCCAGGGCTTCATACACTTTCAGTGAATATTTTTTTTCCTAATTTCCAATCTAAACCTCCCCTGGTGCAACTTGAGACTATTTCCTCTTGTCTTATTATTTGTTACTTGGGAGAAGAGACTGTCTCCCACCTCACTACAACCTCCTGTCAGGGAGTTGCAGAGAGCAACAGAGGCTCCCCTCAGTCTCTTTTTGTCTTGCCTCAGTAGTTCATCAAAGTCTATTTCTATCTAGGACAACAAAAGCGTTAGTGTTTGTATGTTGTTGAACTTCCATCACAGCAAGGTAGCTACAGAAAGGGAGGGAGGGGAGGGGAGGGGAGGGGAGGGGAGGGGAGAGGAGAGGAGTAGGAGGGGAGGGGAGATTTTGTTTATTTCATGTCAGCCTTTGTTCTCTCCCAAAGCAGCAAATTCTGCTAAATGATTATTTACTTGGGAGTCTGGGTCTGGTGCCCAGGTTTCCCTTACGTCTGGATAGTTCACGGCTATCCAGTTCTTTTATCACAGCTTCCCCTGTGTAACTTAATCAAAATTCACAGACCTCCTGCCATGTTCCATGAATTACCTAACAACTTCAGGGCTCCAGGAAGGATGCTATTTCTTGGAGGATGCTTAGAAGAACAAAAATGACGGTGGAAAGCTTGTTCCCCTCTCTCTTGGCATAGAGAGTACTGGCATTTCCACACCTGTTGGCAAAGCTTCTCTGCTTCCCAAAGGAAGAACAGAAAGCTGGAACATCGTCTTGGAGTAAATAGATAGGTGTCAGTGGAAAAAAACCCCAAAGCTTTTGTTCTCATTAACCATGTTCATCTGAATGGAAAATCAGGCAGAGACTGGTAGTTCACAATGCCAGGTCTCCTGGTTTCTAATTTTAGAACAAAGCACTCTTCACCACTTTTCCTAAATGCCTCCATTACACATATTTACAGAGGATTATTTCATAAGGTCTCACAGAAACAGGGACATACCTGCAGAATCTAAGAAGGAGAAACAACTGTTTAAGTAAAATGTTATATTGTCAGGAGAGACTACAGAGTGGATGCAACCAGCACTATTGTAGAAAGCACTGGCTTGAGTGTGCAACAGGATTTGTACTGTACTACAGGACTGCAAAGGAAATAAAGTCAACTTCCAACCATATGACAGAAAGGGCACAGTGTTGGTATAAGGAGGCCTGGGTTCTGAGCTGGAGCAAACAGTCCTCTGTGGATATCTGCTTTTTCTGCCCACTGTTGCCGTCACATTTAACAGTGGTGTCAGTGCAGAGTCTGTCAAGGTGCTCTTGCCACCACTGCAATGTTGGACATCTTGTATCCTTTGTATCTATACAAATACATAGCTGGTACTTGCTTGCTTTTAAACCCATTTTTGTTTCCTCATTGGCGTATCAAAAGTTTCAACTCTTCTCTCTTTATCTATGTTGCAGAGGTTTCTGCTCAGTGGCAACCATTTTTCCTTGCCAATGGGAAACAAGCCCTTTTCAGGCAGCAAGGCAACTCTTTTGCACATCCTTTAAATAAGGCCTCTTAAAGTTATGATGCGAGTGGCTGTCTAGCAGCTATGAGTAAGCTACAAGAGGATGTCATTATTACCAGACTTGGCCCAGCTTAATGTCAGCCAAGACATTAGGGGGAAACTTGAATGCAAACAAAAATGAAGCTGACTGCAGTGTTTGGCTTTGTCCAAGTGAAGGCGAAGACAAACAGGGAAGATTATCAACTTGATTTGTAAAATCACTTCATTTCTAATACGATAAAGAGAGGTTTTGGCTTTTATGGCATGTGCAGTGTTTTCATTGAGAATGAGCCAAATATTTGGCTGTATTTTTCTTCCACCAAACATGAGCTCTGTGAGATGAGTCACTGGTTCATATAGTGGGCTGCAGTCTGATGAGCTAGGAAAAGGAGCCCTTGTTGTATAGAAAAGGAATCAGGAGATGATGTGTCATGTGGGTCACACGGGGAATTGGCATCACTTCCCACAGCCTGCATGCAAAAGGACCTGCTGCCTCAGAGGAGATGGAAGTAAAGCCAGAACTCCCCTGTACCCACTTGAGTACCGCATTTAATCTCCAGTGAGCATTTAAGAGCCACGTGGCTTCACCAAAAGCTCCACTTCAGCAGTTTAGGTACTTAAATGAGCTGCAGCAATTAATTTCTGTAAACCTGGATTCTCAATCATCACCAACTTCTTGCTGCAACATGTTAACCCCTTCCTCCTCCTCTCCCACCTCAGTAGAACCAGTAGAGTTACACAAGGGGAACTGGAACTGGCTGGAAATCTCTGAGCCAAGCAGGTTTGGGGTCTTTTTTTGCATTTCCTCCTATTATGAGACCTGTTGAATAGAGGGAAAAAAAAATCCCAAGGGACAATTCAGTGAGTAAGGGATGTGTGATTGCTGGCGCCCAACATCAACTTATGGCAACTATAGAATGAGGTACGGCTTTTCACTTCAGCCCACCACTGTCAGTGCTGGGAATCAAAGACATTATTGCTTATCTACAGCTCGTTCTTTGTTAGGCAGCAGGTCAGCAAGCTATCTGCAAAGCTGATTCTTGTGCTAGTGGGCAAGGGTGCAGCCGTATTGCAGCTTTGGTACTTAAAGGATATACACTAATTCATATTGTCAGAGCTGGGTGAGTGGTGCTTCTTGCAGAGGGTCAGTTTCCTCATGGCTGCACCCCAGCACGACAGGAACACACTTCCGTGTGAGATGGTTCCCAGTGGCTGTTATGTGAAGATAAAGAGATTATCGAGGTTCAGGAAAAAAATCGCAAATTTGGCAATATACGTGACTGGCTGCAGCAGGGCTCTGGTGAGAGGCTATCATGGAAAGCCACGGGGACTTCAGAGCAAGGGAAACGGGCCTCTTGTCCCGCCTCCTCTGTGTCCACACAGCTGTGCGTCCCACAGCTCCCCGCCCCGCCGCCCTCCTAGAGCGGACTGTGGGACTGCGGAGCAGGGAGCGGGGCGGCGAGGCGGGAGCGGGGCAGGCGGTGAGGGGAAGCGGGACGGGCTGAGGGCGGAGCGGGGCGGCGAGGCGGGAGCGGGGCAGGCGGTGAGGGGAAGCGGGACGGGCTGAGGGCGGAGCGGGGCGGCGAGGCGGGAGCGGGGCAGGCGGTGAGGGGAAGCGGGACGGGCTGAGGGCGGAGCGGGGCGGCGAGGCGGGAGCGGGGCAGGCGGTGAGGGGAAGCGGGACGGGCTGAGGGCGGAGCGGGGCGGCGAGGCGGGAGCGGGGCAGGCGGTGAGGGGAAGCGGGACGGGCTGAGGGCGGAGCGGGGCGGTGAGGCGGGAGCGGGGCGGGCTGAGAGCGAAGTGGGGAGGTGAGGCGGGAACGGCGTGGGCTGAGGGGGCCCTGATCTGAGGGAGGACAGAGCCGTGCCGGCTGAGGTGGGACTAGCCCCGGCGAAGCACCATGGCGGGGACGACGAGGACAGCCATCTGCCTGCTGCGCTGCGACCTGCGCGCCCACGATAACCAGGTAGGGTCCGGCCGATGGCCCCTCGGGTGGGATTTTTTTGCAGTAACATCGCGCTAAGGTAGGCCGGGCAGAGGTGCGCCCTGCATCCGCCCCCCGAGAGCTGCCGTGGCTCACTTTGTGTTTCTAGGTGCTCCACTGGGCTCAGAGTAACGCAGATTTCGTTATTCCCCTGTACTGCTTCGACCCGCGGCACTACGTGGGTACCCACTGCTACGGGTTCCCGAAGACGGGGCCCCATCGGCTCAGGTTTTTGCTGGAAAGCGTGAAGGATCTAAGAGAAACACTCAAGAAGAAAGGAAGGTAATCGAGGAAGCACTGCAAACAACACATTTTCATTTTCCTATGTGTTCTCAGACGTCTGTGCTGTGAGTCAAATCATGTGAGGTATTTTGGGCTCTGACGATGGCTCGTTTCAAAGAGCCACAGCCCTTCTGATAGATGTAATAAGGTCCCGTAAATAGCCCCTGCTCAAATGACCTGTTTTGACATCTACAAGGGAGCAAAGAGCCATGCAAACCGTGTTCATTCAGGATTTTGCTTTCTTGAACTCTGATACCACAGATGGGTGTCAGTCTTGAGCACTCTGCCCAGAGTCCTGACGCTGGAGACATGCAGGCGACCTACCAGCTACTGTGGCATATGTCCTTCCTTGTGCCTAGTTAGTTTTCCCTATGTAGAAAATGTTTTTGCAGTTTGGAGCCAAGCTTGTCTTGGAAACTAAGACAAAAGAACCTCAACTGAAATCGGTTTCTTTTTATTTCTAAGTAACTACCAGACAATTTTGAAATCTCATTATAAAAGGGGACGAATAGACAAAAGGGGGATGGGTGATTAAGATAAGGATTGTAAACAGGAGTGAGACATCCCCTGAGGGTGCCTGGGATAAGTTGTAAACCTTGGAATACCTATTCAATGGGGAAACAAGGGAAAGGCCTTGCAGAATAGGGAATAAAAAGCTGAATGTTGTATTCATCACATGTGCCTACTAGCTAGGACACCTGCTCTTGCAAGAATGCTAAATAAAAGTGCTTCACTGCAGGGTCTGACCTGAGTCATTCACAAGAAAATTTGTTTCTTACACCTAGGAGTTGGTCTTGAGATGCATGATGCTGGCTTGTGAGACCCAAGTGTTAAGTTTGTTCATGCCCTGTCCTGCTAAATCCAATCTCTTGTAGGCTACACTCTGGGAGGAGGGTCTTCAGGGATTCTTCCTTCATTATGCCTTTATAAACTCTTAACTGGGATACACCAGGATCTGAAGAATCCCTTTACCAGATAATGTCTGGCTTTGATGAGCACAAGTTGTGTCACCTGGCCTGCCTTCTCCCAGGGTGGTTTAACAGTGGTAGGAGAAGCAAGAATGACTCTAGGTTTGCTGTGCAGTGTGGACAGTGCAGATGGTGAATGTTATAGGAGACTGAAAGAACTGATCGGAGGATAACTGCACCCCCATCCTGCAGTGAACAGATTCAGAGCTACTTCAATGCTGCTGTGATGTTGTCAGTGTCTGATAGGTTAGTCTTCTGCAGTGAGAGATGTTTTGTTGTGAAGAACCAGATCTAGACTGCATGTCCACAACCATGAAGTATCTTCTTAATGCAGTGGTAGACAGGAATCTCCTCTGTGTCTGATCTGTGATGTGACTGCTTTGTTGTGGGCAGTAAAAGCAACAGCTCTCTCAGCAGCACCCCTTGCTCCTGCCTTCTTCAGACCCAGTCCATCTTTGAAGAAACTTTTCAGTTATGCTTAAAACTGTTCTGGCAAAGTCATTGTATTATACAGCAAGAAATTCTCCAGCACAGGTTTCTGTTAGATGACACAGAGGTAGAGAGGGCTGTGTGTGTATGCAAGTGTGTGTGTTGGACAGGAAGAAGGACAGTCATGTATGAGACTCTTCACACCCACCTTGACCAACTTTCTCACCACAGCTTCTCTTTTGGTCTTATGCCCTGAGTATCTCAGCCTTAGTGTGTGAGGATGAACAGATCTGACAGATTTACTTTTAGGTAACAGCCTGGCTTTCTGCCCAGTCATCCTTTCTAAGTCATCCATGGTGGTAGAAATGTGTTTGACAGAAACTCAGCCCCAGAGGCTTACAAACTGTTTTTAGTGGGTCCTAAAAAGAATATAGGTGAGTCAAATCCTGTCTGTCTGCCTCCATATGCTGCCTGTGCTCTCTTCAGAACTAATCCATGGGAGCCTGGGCCAGGACTAGGGCCTTTTGTACACATAAATAACAGCAACATCAAACCTAATTCAGGCCAACATTTTGTGTTTGCAGTACCTTGGTTGTGAGGAAGGGGAAGCCAGAAGATGTGGTCTATGATCTGATTACTCAGTTGGGCTCTGTCAGCGCTGTGGCTTTCCATGAAGAGGTAAGGGAAACATTTGAGTGACACTGTTAAAAGATAAAACGAGGTTGTGAAACCAAGTGATGATACAGCCCCTGTGTGTTCAGAGCCTTTCTTGTGGGTGGTATTGTTAACCTTGGGGAAACTGGCTAGCTCTTGGATGGTGTCCATGTCTGAGTGGGAGTCCTTGCTGAATGACGGTAGCTGTTTGTGATTGATCACTTCAAGTGGTGTGTCTTGAGGAAGAGAAGTTTCTGGCAACTAGCATTTTAGGACAGCTGAGTCAATTTCTCCTCCTGTTTGCATCAAGCTGCCTTTTCCTCGTGCCTTCCTTGCACAGGGAGCTAGCTGCCAGGGGGTATACTGTATTCAGCGTAGGAAAGGCCCATGGTGAGTTGAGAGCACCCATATTTAGGCAGTTGCTCACCTGGTGCATTGAAGAATGAAAGATGAATCTGGTGAAGGATGAAATCCTACTTCCCCTGAATACTTTCCTAGCTTTTAAGAATTGATGCCTCAAAGACTTGTTGAAACAGGAATTCTGTCCTGATATTCAATAATCCTCAGTGGATTTCTTTTACATAGATTTGACCAGTCACCTTTTTAGTCCATGCAAACTGAAAAAAATCTGCAGCATCAAGGATTTCCCTATTCTGGCCTTAGCACTACTAATGGAGGGTGGGTTGTTGTTGGGTTTGACAGAGGAATATATTCGGAGATTGTCTGTGTGCACCTCTCTCTATAGAGGAGTGAAGCTAAATGTGGGGATGAAGGAGGAGGGCAAGACCAGGGTCTATGTGCCTGTGAAGCTGAGGCCATGCCTTTGTGACCTCAATGCATTTTGTCCTCCCTAGGCCACGCAGGAGGAGCTGGATGTGGAAAAGGGGCTGTGCCAGGTGTGCAGTCAGCACAGGGTGAAGGTTCACACGTTCTGGGCATCCACGCTGTATCATCGGGATGACCTTCCCTTCAGGCCCATTGCCAGGTTGGGTGTCCCAGATTCACTCCTCTTCCATCCCATTTGTTTCTCACTCAGGGGGGGTCTTGGTCATTTGGTCCCACAGGGAGGAGACCTGTTAGTCCATCTGCATTTATGGAATGGTGCTGTTACATTCATACACATCAAGGGGAAGGGCACGTTCATCCCTCTCTAACTGATAGGATTTTACACTTCAATATCCATAAAGCTGAGGGGTTGGTTTGACCATTTATTGAGGAACTGATTTGTCTTTGCCCTCCCACTAGCAGGGTCTGGAAAGTCACTCTGCAGTGCCCTGAGTCCTTGTGACGGTGGACTGGATTGTTCCATCTGGCTAAATGCAGCTGCCTATGACAGTAGCCCTTTGCATGTGGACTTTTCATGAGTCCCTCAATAGTCACTAGAGGAGTGAGCTGATGGAGTTGAGTGATTCATGATACCCAAAGAAAAGGACAGAAGAGTCAGGCTATTAAAAAATGCCTGTTTCTCTGCATTGAGAAGGCAGCAAGAGATTGCATGTTTTTACATTGATCTTAGCCTTGTGGGTAATCAGGAACTGGGTGAGATAAATCTGTCATGGCTTGCCCCATCAGGACTCACCTTAAATTGAAAAGGCACCAGAAATTGAAAAGGCATCAGAAGCAGAAACTGGGTGATGTCTGCTAGCCCCAAGGGCATGTGCCAGATGTGCAAACATGAGTCACAACGGCAAGGGGGGCCATGGTAGCCATCCTGCAGAGATCTGATTGGCTGTAACCTGTGTAGGTTGCCTGATGTCTTCACCCATTTCCGAAAAGCAGTGGAATCGGAGGCGAAGGTCCGGCCAACCCTGCAGCTGGCAGAGCAGCTAAAGCCCCTGACTCCAGGGGTGGAAGAAGGGCCTATCCCTACAATTGAGGATTTGGGACAGAAGGGTGAGAAAACATGGTTTGGCAGTTGCTCCCTTGAACTCCTACTGGGAGATGTCTTACCGAGAATCAAAACATGGAGGCCTCCCAAAGGCAGTGGTTGCCGTTCAGACTGTAACTAAGCCTCTGTTCACTCCCACTGCAAATGAAGTTACCTTCCCTGTGTGGCAGAGCTGCCCTGCAGCTGGGTAGAAAACATCCTCTTAATCAGTAATTTTTCATACGTTTGCTGGGGGCCTTGTTTTAAAGGAAGTCCAGAGCACAATCTTCTATGTACCCAAAGCAGATATCCCTACTGCTGAATGTCCCAAGATTTTAAGCTCCCTGAGATGCTTTCCAAGGGGGTAACATGGTGATGGTGTCTTCTGTGGCAGATCCTGTGGCTGAGCCACGAACAGCCTTTCCCTGCAGTGGAGGAGAGACCCAGGCTTTAATGAGACTGCAGTATTATTTCTGGGACACGGTAACTCTTACATTTCCTTGTCTACATCTTCCCCCTGGTACATATGGCTGTGCAAGTGCATGAGGCTGCAGTTTCACTTCCTAATAGAATTCCCTTAGCTCCTATATAACACTTTACAAAGGAAGGAATTAGCATTATTTCAGTTTTTCAGAGAGGCAAACTAAATCCAAAAGAAGTCAACCGGGAACTGGGAATGTAAGCCAAACACTTAGGAACCTAGTTGAGTGGCCATCCCTCTGCAGTCTTTTTTCCCATCAACTTTGGGGAATTGGGAAAAGATTTTACCTCCCTTACCTTGATTTGCCCTTTTTACTCTTCTGTCCCACATCACCAGCAATGTAGTTCCTCCATTCTGGAAGAGAGGAAAAAATAGCCTTAAGGGCTGCAGTTGCGAAGAGCAACTAACCTGGGTTTCTTCCCTGTAATTAAAAATAGCAGGAGGTTCCTAGAAGTCTGATTTAAAAACTTGCAGCCAGTAATTAACAGCTACTTCTTGCTCCCTCGCTTGGTGTAGTGAAGCTGCTGCACGCTGCATTTTGTCTCTGTATCCTGGCTAGTTTTGAACTTTTTTCCTGGTCCAGTTTGAGGAACTGCCTTAAATTTGCCTTATGTGAATTTAGATGAAGCCAGTGTGCTGATTTCCAGCATCCTCAGACCCTATGCAGCTTTGTGGGTGAAGGAGACAGCATCTCTCCAGATGAGATAGGTTATTTCGGCTGTGCTGCTGAAGTCCCTGCGTTCCCTTCTTGATGAGGAACGTCATGGTGGTTTAACCCCAGCAGGCAGCACAGTCCCTGGCAGCCAGTGGGACGGGGAGAGAATTGGAAAGGTAAAAGTGAGAAAACTTGTGGTTTGAGATAAAGACAGTTTAACAGGGAAAGCAAAATCCATGCTCACAAGCAAAACAAAACAAGGAATTCCATTTCCACTTCCCCTGGGCAGGCAGGTGTTCAGCCATCCCCTGGAAAGCAGGGCTCCATCATGCCTAATGGTTATGTGGGAAGACAAATGCCATCACTCTGAATGTCCTCCCTTTCCTCCTTATTCCCCAGCTTTTATTACTTAGCAACATGTCATATGGTGTGGGATATCCCTTGGGTCAGTTGGGGTCAGCAGGTTATGAATAATTCCTTTTAACTTCCTGTGCCTACTTACTGGTGGTATGGGGTAAAAGGCAGAGGAAGGCTTTGATTCTGTGTAAGCACTGCTCAGCAATAACCAAAACATCTTTGCATTATCAACACTGTTTTTATCACAAATCCAAAACATAGTCCCATACTAGCTACTGTAAAGAAAATGAGCTCTCCCAGCCAAAACTAGTACAAACATGCAGAGCTTCTACACTTGGTTAAGCATTTCCAGTCAGTGCTGGAAAACATTGGTCTTCCCCAGTGAGCTACAACAGCCTTTTAGCAATTGTCACCTGTGCAGCAAAGGGGATCAAGGAGAGATCAGGCTTCTCTGTCCTCTGCATTGCCACAGGAGTGCTCAGAAAATGGAAGAGCACCCTGCTGTAAATGTGAGTGGCCCAGAAATAACAGTGATTGGGATTCCTGTGGCTGAATGTTGGGTACTGTCAGTCACTGTGGCTCTCAAAGCCAAGCAAGCAGGCACATGGACAAGGAAACAGGCTGCCAGGCCCACTGGTGGCTTGTCAGTGGGTTATTGATCCGGAGGCAGGCAGTTGTGGGCAGGGAGCAGCACTACCAGGATCATGGTGCTTGTAGAAAGAAACATGCTAAAGGCTGAAGCAGGGAGCATAGCCTGTGACATGCATCCCAGAGCTGTAATGAAAACTGCTGGCCTGGTTAATTCCTGTGCACTGGAGGCAGAATTTGGCAGCTTTGTAATCCTTGCAGGCAGCCATTGAAAGGGAGCCCAGCCCTTTCAGATTCCATTATGAAAAAAAACCCATTTAGCAGTTTTCACATAAAGTACTAACATTTTCTGTTCTTTGTTTGCACAGAACCTGGTTACATCTTACAAGGAGACTCGGAATGGACTGGTGGGAATGGATTACTCAACTAAATTTGCACCATGGTAAAGATTTTTGTTGTGAGAGTAGAAGTTCCTTCTGTGCCCAAACTGATGTTACCTGTCTGCTGAGTGCACACTGGGTTTGGGTAGGCACCTAGGTGTGATTGATTCCCTTGCCCTTTTTGTTGGAGGAGACTCAGGGGTGGTCTTTGTTTTGCTTCCAGGCAGCAGTTCCCTGGGAATGTTCCTGCAATTAGAGATTACTGAAATGTAGCAATACTGTCCCAGTGTGCTGGGAGCAGCAATGTGGGCAGGGCACTGGGTAGACACAGCACTGGTCTTTGGCTTTGTGCTGGTTTGTGTATCTGGGGTGGCTGAGAGCAGCCAGGTAGCTTCAGAGTGACGATAGGGCTGTAGCAGAACCCAGTCAGCCCCTGGTTTGCTGAATACTATGGAGCAAGTTACCTCACCTCCTTTTTTATGTGTGGTGAAGAGACACTTCTGATTATTCTTATTGCAAAAGGATCTCGTTTGAGTAAAAATGACGACTTCTAATCAGAAGTCTTAGTTTGGTGCTTGGAGGAGCAGAGTTAATTCCTGACTGCAGCTGTAACAGCAGAACCCAGTTCAGCCTTGTGCCAAAAGCATCATTTTCTGACAGAATTGCAAGATAAAGCATTTTTTTGAGGCTGCTCGAGGTCAGGATTTCTTTTTCAGCCGGTATTGTGCTTCAGCGGTTGGCTCCACCTGGTGGCACTGGGATCTCAGGACCATTGGCACTGCCAAACGTCTTCTGCTGGCCTCCACTCAAGTTTTTCCAAGCTGCCTGTTTGGCCAGAGCAGCCAATTCCAACCTGATCCGCCTGCCCCAAAGTGTTCCCTTCTCAAATAATCAAAATTACAGTGGTTCAGATTGCAGCCAGTCACTCATATCTCATATTGGCTATTTCTAAGTGTTAGGGCTGTTCAATAAGTAAAGAAAAGCTCTTCAGGCCTTTTCTTCCTGCATCAGAACATCAAATGTTTCCATGAGCCCTAGTGAGAAATTGCAGTGAAAGACATTTCTAGGAAAACCAAGGTAAAAATTTTTCCTTATCACCCTTTACTCTGGAGTTGGAGTCTACAAGTTCTTTCCTATCTTGCACAGTACTGGTTTGGAATAAACGTAAGGAGCCCAGTGGGTTGAAATGCCAGAACTGGGTTTCATTCCCTAGTTTGCCTACCCTGCTTGATATTTTCAGCAAGTCACTTGCCTTCTGTGGTTGCTCAAATGAAACACCGAGGTTCTAAAGGTATAGGAGCCCTGGGCATATGGTAAATAGCTTTGTATATTACAAAGGCAGGAAGATGATGCAGAGGTTGACATTTGAGATCCATTTCTGGGTTTGTCATTGGTGCACTAAGTCACTAGCTGATCAAAGTCTTTTTTCTCAGTAGGTTAGAGACTCCTGTAATTCTGTGAAGAAGGGAAATTTTTATTCTGAGATTGCAGAGTTGCAAAAAAGTCATGCAACTTGCCTTTGGGAAGTTAGTGGCACAACTGCAAACTGAGCAAAGTTTACAGGCAGTGGCTGTGACACCAAAGTGCCCCTCCACTCCCTCCACTATCAGTCCTCCACTGCCTTCAGGACAGCTTTCTTCTCCTTTCAGGCTGGCACTGGGCTGCATTTCACCTCGATACATCTATAAGCAGATCCAGAAGTATGAAAAAGAGAGAACAGCAAATGAGAGCACGTACTGGTATGTCCTTGCGTGGTCAGCGTGGCTTGTTTTCTCTGAAAAGGAAACCAGCATCTCACACATAGGAGAGAATGATTTGTTAACTTTCTTAATGTTTGTTTTGCCTGTGTTTGCTGTCCTGTTCCTCTGGGTTGCATTGCAGTTCTCTTTTGGTATGCATTTATTAGTTTGCCTTTGACATCCAGAGAGTTTAGGCACTTTATATGTAAAGATTATTAATGCTAGTTGTCATTATTATTGCTGGGAAATTGGAGGTTATGATTTCTAAAAATGATCTCTGTAAATCACCACCATCCCTCTCTATATTGTTATTATGAGCTAGAGGAGAATGAAGAAGAATGATTTACAAAAAAAAAAAAAAAGCCAGAGCCTTTCTCACATCAAGGCTGTGAGTAGGGTTTCAGCCAAAAGGCTCAGGGGCTGTGCAGCCTGTACAAATCACATGGTGTCAGAAGGACCTTTGGCCACACACTGCCCAGCAAATGGCCCTGGGCTTGCTTAGCTGCCTGGCCGTGGTCACACCATAGGAAGGGGGCTTAAGATGTCCTACCTGGTCACCCATGCCCTTCCTCACAGTTGTCCTCAAGGAGTCTAGGGGAGATCTGAGGTCAGTATATCCATCCCTGGGCTGGCCTTGAGCTTGCTGGGCTGCCCAGACTCTGTGAATGAGAGCCTGGTATGGAGAAGAAGGTTCATGTTAGAGCCTGGCCTAACGCTAGACCTGGATGGGAAAGAAACCCAAACCAGAAAGTCCATGCAAACTAAAACTATGCTTTCGTACTTTTGTATTAGTTTGTTACATTTGCAACATGTCAAAACAGTGCAGTGGTTGGTGAAGAACAGCTAAGCATTGCCAACAATTCTGACCAAAACACTGAATTTCATTAAAATTCAAATGACACGCGTAAAATAATCCTTTTGCCTGTTGAAGTCTATGTTGGTTTTTTTTCCTTTGAAGATGGAGGAAAGATTTTTAAAACTGAACAGACTCCTGTTTTTTGGTCTAATCGCCAGCCAGCCAGCCTGCAGCCGAGGTGCCAGGGTGTTCTGGGCATTTTAAAGTGACAAATAATTATTAAAAAGAAGCTGTCAAGCTCCCAGGTGCTGCAGTCAGTTGTACAGTGCACTACACATTGTGGTGATTGCACATAAGGGACTGATTGAACCTCAAGACCCTGACACTAGGAACCTCATGAGGTTCAACAAGGACAAGTGCAGAGTCCTGCATCTGGGAAGGAACAACCCCATGCACCAGTACAGGCTGGGGGTCAACCTGCTGGAGAGCAGCTCTGCAGAGAGAGACCTGGGAGTCCTGATTGATAATAAACTAACCATGAGCCAGCAATGTGCCCTCGTGGCTAAGAAGGCCAATGGCATCCTGGGATGCATCAAGAAGAGTGTGAGCAGTAGGTCAAGGGAGGTTCTGCTCCCCCTCTACTCTGCCCTGCTGAGGCCTCATCTGGAGTCCTGTGTCCAGTTCTGGGCTCCTCAGCTCAAGAGGGACAGGGAAGTGCTGGAGAGAGTCCAGCACAGGGCCAGCAAGATGATCAGGGGTCTGGAACATCTTTCATACAAGGAAAGGCTGCAGGAACTGGGGCTGTTTAGCTGGAGAAGAGGAGACTGAGGGGAGATCTTATTGACATTTATAAATATCTAAAGGATGGGTGTCAGGAGGTTGGGACATCTCTTTTTTCTATTGTATCTAGCAACAGGATAGAGGTAATGAGATGAAGCTGGAACACAAAAGGTTCCACTTAAACATAAGAAAAAACTATTTCACTGTGAGGGTGAGGGAGCAGTGGCACAGGCTACCCAGAGGGGTTGTGGAGTCTCCTTCCTTGGAGGTCTTCAAGACCCACCTGAACATGTTCCTGTGTGACCTGATCTAGGTGACTCTGCTTCTACAGGGGGGGTTGGACTAGATGATCTCTAAAGGTCCCTTCCAACCCCTATCATTCTGTGATTCTATGACAGTGTCCTGTTTTGTAATAATGTTTTCCAGAAAGATCTTTTAAGGCTAAACATCAGCTGAGCAGAATATTTCTGATCTAGTAGAGAGATGAAGCAGGTTTCCAAGGCTGAAGTCACATCACTTTATAAGAAGCTCTTTTTTATGCATACCTTTTTACTCAAAAGTGGCTGTTTTCTGCAGACCCCAGCACCTGCCTTTAAGTCCCTTACAAAGTTATTGCTTAAGTCAAGGCAAAGCTCGCAGGAATGTGCTGACATACTTGCTCATGAGGAAGCGTGAAGCTGAATCAGGTCCTCACCCTGCTCTTTAGAGGATTACATCCCAGGAGGGACAGATGAGAAGCAGGTTTCCTGAAATGCTCCTCTTGTGTTCAAATTAAGAAAAGCTTCCCAAGTGATTCATGCAAGATTTGCTTTCACTGTAGTCACCCAGGTGAAAGCTAGATAAGTAGGCTTGGGGCAAGAACTGCTATCAAGGTGCATGAAATTGCTTATTATTCATAAACCTCATCGGTGTTAATGATAGGTGCCGCGGAAGCAAAATCAATGCAGTCATTTTAGCTGACCCACAGTGAAATAAAGACATGGCTTTGTGTTTTAGGGTCTTGTTTGAACTGTTGTGGCGGGATTACTTCCGATTTGTGGCCCTGAAGTATGGCAGAAGGATTTTTTCATTAGGAGGTATGTATGGATCACCCTGTTTGGAGAGGAAATGTACAGTGTTATGACAAAGAAAGTAAAGAGAAGCAGCTATTGGCCTTCTGTTTTACAAATGTTCTTCTCATAGCACTTGTGTTACCACCCTGGGATGTTGCTGAGGACTTACTGTTAGCACACAAATGCCTCAACACCATGATGCTGGACACTGTAGACTCTGAGACTTTTGTCCCAATTCTGATTAGATATGTGGAGTGTTATTACAACATGTCAGTGGGAAACAGCACCACAATAAAAGTAAAGTAAAGATGCTCCACCTCTGGACAGAATCCAGGCTTCAGACTTGCCCAGGTTCACCACAGAATCTGGGACAGTAGCAACTGACCCAGCAGTGTGACTCCCAAGAAACCACACACTCTTTCTGCCTTGCACACCACAGGAATCAGAATGAGATTTGGCTCTAGATACAGTGACTTAAGTGCAAGTGTCTTCGCATGAAATGGGTGTCTGAACTCTTGGTGCAACACCAAATACACGGGTCATATAGTCAGGAAATGTTGCAGCTGATGCCTGTGTTGGGAGAGCCCTTCTACCTGTGATGTAGCTGCCCACATCCAAGCATACAGCACCGGTTTAGATGCCCCAGGCATGCAGCTGTGGCTGCAGAGGAACCTGTGTCACCTCTGCCAGGCCCATATGACTTTTAAATGTTCTACAGCATCTCAAATGGCTCTGGATGCCAGTGGTGGGCCTAACCTTAGATGTCTGGAGCTAGAGCTGAGCTTTAATTTCCATTAAAGTAAATGCAAATGTAAAATCACACCTTCCTATCTCTTCCCATCCCACTGCAAAGTGTTACTGGGGCTTCTGCCAGGTAAGGATGGGTTTAGTATCTACTGCAGAAACAGATTTCACATAAACATTGCCCTGGAGTAAAATTGAACAAAAAACCCACTAGCTTGGGTCAGAGGACATTTAATTAAAAAAACATGTGCAAACACCAACAAAACAAACAATCAGAATCTGTTAGGGCTCGAGCATCCTCTGTGTGCACAAGATGCCCCTTTGCAACACTTGAGGAATAGATCATCTCTAAACCTTTGCAGAAGGAAGGTGGCTTGTTTGTAATACCCCTGAGAGGGCTACCTACAGCCTAACATCTGATGACAACCAAGGTGTCTCTGGCTGTCACTGTTTTATTAATGCTGCCTGTGTCATCATTTGTTTTCATTAGCAGTTTATTTTTTCCCTCGGTAGGGCTTCAAAGTAAGGAGATGCCCTGGAAGAAGGACCTTCAGCTCTTTGACTGTTGGAAAGGTCAGTAGAAACAGCAGGTTTGGCTCATTGTGCTTTCTGTGCCCATGTGTCTGCATGCTAACTTGTGCCCTCATGCCAACTCTGCTTTATGCAGGGGAACAATCCGCCTGACTAGGCCCTGTCATTTGCACTGATGCCACCAAACAAGGTGCCCATCCCTCGGTTTGGTGTGAGGGCAGATACGTGCCTTCCCTTCTGAGACCATGCACCATGCCAGAGCAGGCGCAGGGGGTACCATGGACAGCCAAGCTGGCTCTGCCTGCTACATGCTTTGTGAGACCCACTGCAGTTAGATTTTCCTGCCCAGGTGGAAAGGTATGACCTGTTGGTCCGTTCTGGCTCAGTCACACAGAGGCTGACTAGCCCTTCATATCAGTGCTAAATTGTTCTTACAATTGGTTTTGGTTAGAAGGTTAAAACATCCTTGAAATACATCACATCTTTTGTTATGCCACAGCCTTTTAATATACTTGCTTTTATAACTTTTGTCATCATACCAATATCTCAAATTCAAGTTTGGAGGGAATTAGAGATTAAAGTAACAGAACCAATGAAATACACACCTATGTATCTTCCTTCACATTAATGCCAGGTGTGTCCATTTGTGCAAATATTTTCCTTAATGGACAATGCCTTTCAGGTACTAGCCCACGGGGACTCATCCAATACACTCCTCTCTGTTATTAGTCACCTGTCATGAATCTTTATCTTCTTGGCCCCTCTCACTATTGTGTGTATATTCATTTTGCTCTGCAGAGTTCCCTGCAATCCACTCAATTCATTGTTTTTCCAGACTGAGATTTTTCCATACTTCATTGCTTGTTTTTTTTCTTGCCAAATATTCTCCTAATTTTAATTGTCAGAATAATTTCCCATTTGATATCCAGTGGATCTCGGTGGCTGCATACCAGCTAAACCTCACTGAAATCTCTCCCTGCTGTACTGTACACTGCCACTGCCTTACCTGCTTGGATGGCTGTGAATGCATAAGTGTCCCAAAAATGCCATCGCCTCTCAGCACTGGGTTTTGTCTCTGCAGAGGGCAAAACAGGCGTTCCTTTTGTCGACGCCAACATGCGAGAGCTGGCTGCCACAGGCTTCATATCTAACAGAGGACGGCAGAACGTCGCCAGCTTTCTCACCAAGGACCTGGGTCTGGACTGGAGGATGGGGGCAGAATGGTTCGAATACCTGCTGGTAAGACTCAACCCTTTGTGTATCTGGAGTTGTTTGTGCTCTCCGCCCTGAGTGGCAGACAGGAGGATAGCTTTGCCTTATTAGGAAGGAGGTGGAAGGTTACCAGTGACTTTTCAGACCAATAGAAGTACATGTGTGCACTGCTTCTATGGTAGATACTTCCCAACGCTCAAGTGAGAAAATGGAGTTTTGCCACAGTGAAGGTGCCATCAACCAAGACATCACTAGGAAGTTCTCAATGATAGTCTTGATCCTCCATGTCTGGTTTTAGCCAGAGATCTGTCATGCTTGAGGAAACTTTCCAACACAAATGATGTTAGCAATGCTCCGATTTGCTTACCTCAGAGGCTGGGGAGGAGGAGAAGGAGTGCTCAGAAACAGAACATGAAAAGAAATGTGTTGTGGCCACCAAAGCCAGTGTTGGCACAGCATCCTTGCATTGCTGGCTGTGGGCAGGGAAGCCATCTACTCCAGAGTATGGACAATAGCTGGAGCAGCTTCCAGAGAGCTCTGCCCTGGCTGGAGGCATCCTTCTTCACTCAGGTGAGTCACAGGCCTTCCTGCCAACTGGAGCACCACTTTGTTTCTCATATGCCAATCAGCAGACATACAAGCTCAGTTAAATAGCTGGGTTGCTTCTCTGACCTCAGGCCCCATAGCATCTTCCCAGGAAGGTTTGAACACATGCGAAGTCCCCAGGGTGCAGCCCTGTGTGTGTCTTTGCTTGGTTGCCATTACCTCTAGTGATACTGATGGAGATGCTGCTGGTAGGACCGTGCTGAGCAGGGAAAACTGATGCTGTGGAGAGAAATCTGCTTTTGTTCTTCATCAGACTCAACAGTACAGACTGAAAAACACCAAGTACTGATGTCAGCCTGACATTAAATATCTTATCTGTGGGATGCAAGAGGATATGGGTAATCAGGAAACTCTGCTTCCTAGGATGGCTGGAGCTACAGAGAAAGCTCAGTCACCTCACCATTACCTGCAAGGAAAAAAGCCTTTTTGTCAATGTAATTTTGGATTTTTTGAGCTTCCTTGGAGCTGGTTTCTGGTATGACTTTGGCTGTGGAGGTCTACATGAATATCTGGGTGCTGTTCCCAGTGCTGTGACTCACACCAGTGTTGTGAGCAGTGATGGGCTTGCACAGTAACACAGTGCAGAACTTGTGCAGGAAAAGTGGTGTTGGCAGCTCCAGGCACTGATGCTTTTCCAGATACGAGTGAGAGGCCTCAGCACATGGCACCAGAAAACTTGTATTAGGAATGTAGTGGCCTCATCCTTCATATCTTGGCTGGAATTTGGGATGGAAAATATTACCTTGAGTGCATTTCTTTTGCAGTTTCAGTGGGTTGTAGAAGACAGCTGATCCCTGTGTGCCCTAAGCTTCATAGCAGTGACTTGCCAAACAGGAACTGCATTTCAGCAAGGATGATTTAGTTCCTGTAGCCTGAGTGCATTGTTTATGACACACAGCGGCCCTCCAGAAGGATGGTACAGCACAGGCAGATGCACAAACACATCTGTGCATGCCTGTCCTGCACAGTAAACCACTAGGTCTGTTCTGAATGTTTTGTACAATCTGACTTTTGATGGTGTCTTATCAGCTGTGGCTTTCAAAGCAGTTACAAAGGTGGCTTCATTTCACAGAGAGGGCAGCTTGCATCACATACAGGCAAGCCTTGTACTCAAAGTCACCAGCTGAGTGGGTTGGGAGTCAGGAAATGAGGCTTTACTCTGAGGGGCTGCCAGCCTTGCCCTCCTCAGATAGGAGCTTGTTTCACTTTGCACTCAGAGAGGGCCACAGAAGATTCCAGGTCCTATTCCTCAAGTGAGGAGGACCTGGAAGGTCTCACACTAGAAAGACACTCTCTCAGTTACTTACCTTTATTCAAAGGGCATGAATGTTACCAGCCTTATTGGAAGCAGGATTTAGCACTCTGCCATAACCCTTTCATCTCGGGAAGCCCCAGATGCTGACTGCCACCGTGGGCTAGTGGCACAGGCTGATCATTTTGTTTCTCTGCCCCTCTGTCAGCTTGTGTCACAGTGATATATTGCTAGACAGCTCCAGAGTAATATATGGGAGACCTCAGTTTGATGGGGAAGATACAGCTATAGAATGGTAGAGGTCACTACAGGATCAAAACTGGTCTCACTTGCCTACAGAAAGGGGAAGCAATGCAATATTTAATCTCTGATACATCTAGCAAAGGAAGGGCCAGAGACCTCTGGTGTTCCGAACAGAGAACATGTCAGCTGTGCATTCACAGGGTCAGGCCCCAAGGAAAGGGAGAGAAACAAACAGAACAGAATGCCAGGAAGGGGCAAGGCTGAGGGGGAAATGAGATTGCCTCCTCCAGTCCCCCATGGATCTGCCCTCACCTCCCACACATGCTTTCCTGCATGTTAATTGCACAATCAGGCTTCCAATGGCATCTCTCTTCCCCCTCATCGCCCAACTGGCGGAAGCGGTCTGGGAAGGGGGAGCTGGTGCACAGCGAGTGCAGCTGCCCTGGATCCCCCCGAGCCCAGCCCCTGCCTGGCTTTACAGAGGAAGCGGAAGGGCACTGGCAGAGCCCACTCCCCTGTGCCTTCTGCCATCTGTAGGCAGCAAGCTCCCTGCTTTAAGGAGTGGCTGAGATTTTGGAAGTATCCCTGTATGCACTGGCTGGTGCTGTGGCTGCAGTGAGGGGAGAACAGCACCAAACCTGCTGAGTGACTTTGCAAACTGCCGCAGGTGCCCATGCTGGGCTTTCACAATGTGGACACCCCTCCCAAGAATGCTCAGAGATCCCACACCCTGTTTGCCATCTGTGCCACTTCCCTCCTCAGCTAGGTTTGAATTGTCTTACAACTGAAAAGCTTCTGATGTTGGATTTAAACCACCCTGTCCAGCTGTAGACCATATTCTGCTCTCATTTGTTCCTGTTTGAGGAGCCTCACTCCCATTTTACATAAGCGTCCTTGAGAGCTTTTTGTTTAGATGTAGAATAAACTTGATGACGTGCAACCTACTGAATACATCACTACAGCTCTAGAGTTTCCTGTAGTAAGGCACCTCTCTGCCAAGTCCCTGTGAGTAGAGGCTTATGGTGCAATGAAGGTCAAGTATAGCAGGAAAAAAACCTGCAGTGTCCATATATTGCATCTTTATACACTCTGTGTGGTCATTCGATACAGTCTGAGTTAGACTTCACTCTGACAGGATCTGCAGAGGTGACTTGGTTAGTCTGTGGTCTCTGGGTAACTGGTCAGGGGGAATTTTCTCTTTGAAATGTACTGGCCTACTGTTTCTTGGAATATGAGCACTGGAAAGCTTGAAGTCTGCCAAATGATGGCAGAAAGAGCAGTATTTGTTTTTAAAAAGGAAACTGAGAAAGAGAGGGACTTTGGTTGGACTTTTACCTATCTCATTGACCTAAGGACAATGAAGTGAGGTAGCTTGGGAAGCTGGTAGCGTGGTCCTCTTCTGAACCAGATAGCTGTACCTACATGGGAGAGCTCCAACTACCCCAGTGTGGCCAGACTGCAAGGAGTTCTCCCCTTGAGATAAGGGGTGGGTGGGGAGAGAAGATTCATCTCTTTTTGCTGTTTTCTTCCTCTGTTCTCAAGGTGGATTATGACGTTTGTAGCAATTATGGCAACTGGTTATACAGTGCTGGTATTGGCAACGACCCACGGGACAACAGGAAGTTTAACGTGATTAAACAAGGCCTGGATTACGATGGCAACGTAAGTCTTATGCTGTCTTACAATGCAATGTGCAGCAAAGCTTATGTGATAGTTTCAGGGAACAGAGATCAATCTGCTGTGTGGATACTGCTGCAAAACCAGTTCAGTGATCTCCCTGCCAACAAGTCGGGCAAGTTCCTCACTGTGGTGCAGGAAGATCCGCTGTTTGCAATCTGCTGCTGTCCCCTCGGAGGCTGGTGCTCTGCATGCTCTCCCTACCCTACCTTGGGCTGTGGTTAGTGTTTCATCATCATTCTTTCTGGGTAACACCATAGCCCATCAGTATCTCACACACTCATTTCCATGAGCACAGAGCAGCTTCTTGGAGAACTCAGAAGTGCCAAGAGATGGAGCTACTGCTCGGGAGGTCCTGGGGAATACATTAAACCTGTGACTCCTCTGACTACCCTCTGTAAGTGGTGGGAGCAGTTAAATTGCCCTTTCCATGTACTTAGCCAGTGTTGACAAGCTGCAGTGTCACCTTTCAGAACTGTAGCTGGCAGGACTTAGGAATGGCAAGGAAATAGAAATGAGTCTTAGTAGGGGGCACAGCAGCAGAGTTAATGGAAGGTTTGGGGGCAGACAGGGTTCATCTTGCCAAGCACAGAGAATGATAGAATCACAGAATGGTTTGGGTGGGAAGGGACCATAGAGATCATCTCTTTTCAACCCCCCTGCCATGGGTATGGACACCTTCCACTAGACCAGGTTGCTCCAAGCCTCAACCAACTTTCGCTTGAACACTTCCAAGGATGGGACAACCACAGCCTCTCTGGGCAAACTGGGCACCTCACCACCCTCACATGGAAGAGCTTCTTCCTTACATCTAATGTGAAGCTCCCCTCTTTCAGTTTGAAGCTGTTACCCCTGGTCCTCTCAGAGGTGGGTGTGCAGCTGAACTGGTCACCCTAGATTCCTTCATAGTGACTGGAAAGAAAAAAAAGGACTTTTTAGGACTACATCCTAAATAGGGTATCTGAATTGGACCAAAATCCCATCTGTCTTCTTCTGCTGCCTGCAGAGTGAGCCAGGGAGAGGCGCTCCTGTCTCTGTGTCTCTCTGTTTAGGCACCAGTTCTTGGTAGAGGGTTTAACAGGAAGGGCTAAGACTTGCCAGAGGTAAATGATGCTGTAGCACACCAGCTTCTTTACCTGGAAATCAGGCTTTCTCTCATGTTAAGACAGACTCTTGCTGGGAAGCACTTACAGATTGTTACTGAATGGATCCTGTCCTGTGGGTTCTGTTTGCAGGGGGATTATGTCCGGCTGTGGGTCCCAGAACTACAGGGCATAAAGGGAGCAGATGTCCACGCCCCTTGGGCACTGAACAGTGCTGCTCTCTCCCAGGCAGGAGTAACTCTGGGTAAAACTTACCCCCAGCCAGTGGTGACAGCCCCAGAGTGGAGCCGACACATCAACCAGCGTCTCGTGAGTACTGGGAAGGCTTGGATGGGGTGGGAAGGCTCTGGGCAGCTGCTTTGCATCTGTAGGAGTGGCTGTGAATTCTGCTCTTCTTTCCCAAGTACAAAATGAAAAAAAGGCTTTAATGCATGGTGATAGAATCACAGAACTGCAGAATTGTTTATGTTGGAAAAGACCTTTAAGTTCATCAAGTCCAACTGTTCCCCCAGCACTGCCACAGCCACCACTAAACCAGGTCCCTGGGCACCAGATCTGCAGCTTTTGAACACCTCCAGGGATGGAGACCACCACATCAGCCTGTTGGCTGCCTATTCCAATGCCTGACAACCCTTTTAGTGAAGAAATATTCCCCGATCTCCAATCTAAACCTCCCCTGGTGCAACGTGAGGCTGTTTACTCTTGGTCTGTCACTTGTACCTTGGGAGCACAGTCCAACCTCCCCCTGGCCACAATCTCCTGTTACGGAGCTGCAGAGAGTGCTCATGTCTCCCTTCTGCCTCCTCCAGACTGAACACCCCCAGCTTCCTCAGCTGCTCCTCATCAGACTTGTGCTCCAGCCCCTTTCCCAGCTCCACTGCTCTTAGAATCACAGAATCATTTCAGCTGCAAGAGACCTTTGGGATCATTAAGTCCAGCCTTTGTCTCAGACCTATCAACTACTACACCATTTTCCTAAGTGCAACATCCACCTGTCTCTTAAACAGGGACGGTGACTCCAGCACCTCCCTGGGCAGCCTTTCCAATGCCTGACAACCCTTTCAGTAAAGATATTCCTCCTCATATCCAGCCTGAACCTCCCCTGGTGCAACTTGAGGCTACTTCCTCTTGTTCTATTGCTTGTCACTAGGGAGAACAGACTGACCCCTGCCTCACTACAATGTATTTTCAGGTAGTTGTAGAGAGCGACAAGGTCTCCCCTGACCCTTCTTTTCTCCAGGCTAAACAGCCCCAGATCCCTCAGCCATTCCTTATATGAGATGTGCTCCAAATCCTTTACTAGCTTGGCAGCCCACCTCTGGATCCTCTCCAGCACCTCAATGTCCTTCCTGTAGAGAGGAGCGCAAAACTGAACACAGTATCGGAAGTGCAGCCTCACCAAAGCCGAGTACAGGGGAATGATCACCTCCCTGCCCCTGCTGACAACACTGTTCCTGACACAGGCCAGAATGCCCTTGGTCTTCTTGGCCACCTGGTCACACTGCTGGCTTATGTTCAGCGAGCTGTCAGTCAACACTCCCAGGTTCCTCTGTGCCTGGCAGCTTTCTAGCCACTCCTCCCCAAGCCTGTAGCGCTGCTGGGGGTTGTTGTGGCCCAAGTGCAGGACCCAGCACTCAGCCTTATTGAAACTCATGGCATTAGCCTTGGCCCAGCCATTCAGCATATCTAGATGTCTTTATAAAGCTTCCCTACCCTCAAGCAGATCAGCACTTCCACCCAGCTTGGTGTCATCTGCAAATTTACTAAGTGTGCGCTCTATCCCCTCATTCAGATCATTGATAAAGATATTAAACAGGAGTGGCCCCAGTACTGAGCCCTGGGGGACACCACTCGTAACTGGTTGCTAACTGGATTTAACTCCATTGACCACAGCTCTTTGGACCTGACCATTTAACCAGTTTTTCACCCAGGAAAGTGTGTGCCCATCCAAGCCAATAACAACCAATTTCTCTAAGAGAACGCTGTGGGAAACACTGTCAAACACCTTACTAAAGTCAAGGTAGACAACATCCACAGCTTTTCCTTCATCTGTCTTTTCCTTCTTTTGACATGCTTCAGCCCCTCAGTGTTACCTCAAAGCAGAGAGAGGTCCAGCTCTGCACAGGGACTGTGCAGCTAGGGTTATTTAGCTGTGTCTGTCCTACTAAACTAACTAGGCTTGAGGCACAAGCCCAATTACCAACCTCCTGTCATCCAGTTACATTGTTAGTGTATTCCTCGGCACTATTTTTGCCAGGGCCAACAAGCCCTTCCAGAGCCTCGTCCAAGCACGGTTTGAGGGTACCACATGCTAAGGACTGTCACAAAACAGTCTTGACAAAGCCACTCTATGAGACTGATGCTCAGTTTCTACTTTGTTCATGAGGTGGAGCTCCTACCATGCTTGAGTGCATCCAAACTGGAGTCAGCAAGTCTGGTAAATACAGGGACTGGACCTTGCACTTGTTTTTTTTGGATGGATCTGCCCTTTAAAATGGGGACAGGTTAAGATGTGGATCCTGTGGCATGTCAAGACTTGCATCTGCTGACAGGGCTGCTGTTCTTGGAGGAGAAGGACGTGGAAGGAAAGTGCTTGGTAAGGCTGGCTGGGGTTAGTGATGGTGGAGCTGGAAAGGAGAACGAAATAGATGTAACTGATGGTTCTCTATTGAAATAGGGCTTTTTGGTCGTCCCCCATTTGTCCTCCCCACCTCCTCCTAAGAAAGGTCAGCGGCAGGTCCATCTCTGAGCTGACTGCGACTGGCCCTTTCAGCTACAGGGGAAGCTTCTGGCAGTTTTTTCTTTAAAAAAGTCACCCCTGTAGTTCCCCCCACTCCCTGCTACCAAAACCTGGCCCAGGCAAAACCACTATGGGGAGTAAAGTGCCATGACCACGTTTTCCGCATGTCACGTCTGCTCTCTGAGGGGATCCACCCTGCAGCACCAGTAAATCCCTCTCTCATCACTTTTCCTTTGCAGCGGGAAAGAAGCAGGAGAGGAGCCACGCACACGCCTGTGCAGCGCAAACAGAGAGGGATAGACTTTTACTTCTCCAGCAAGAAGCTTGCGTGAGGGAGGGAGGCCATGCGGGCAAACGCTGCAGCAGTGCTGGGCAGAGACAATGGTCAGTCTCCTTGAATCACGCCAAGGGCCCACGTGTAACAACCAAGGTAACAACCCCATAACGCCGTGCTCCTGGGGTCTGGAGCGGAGCGTTTTGGGGCTGTGACCACGGCAGTCTGACCCTGGGTTTTCACCTCGCTGCAAGGGGCTCCCAGGCTGTTGGTTGCCCTTCAGCGCACAGGGTCCCACCCGCACCTACAGCATATTCCTCTTATCTCATTCCTCCTGTGGTTGAAAGGGGCCGCTTCACTAACACTCATTAACCAAAATCTGTTTGGAGGTGTGCCTTGCTTTGCACTGGTGCTTACAGCTGAATTTCTACCTCTTTACAAACTGGAGCAGCCGCTTTACGTGGCAGGTAACTTTCTAGGGAACTTTCGCAAGCTGATTTTTCATGTTGTAAAGCTTTAAAACAACCCCATGATGTGCAATTAAAAGTTTTGCTACTGGAATATTTTCTCTTTCCCATTTCCAGAGAGATCCATAGACAGAGTCAAGAAAGGCTGCAGGACCTGAGGCTGCTTAGCCCAGAAAAGAGAAGACAGAGGGGGCACCCCATTAACACAAATGGTGAATGTCAGGAGGATGGGGTGACACACTTTTCTGCAGTGTCTATACAGGGAAACAGCTTTAGGGTCGTCACCGTTTCGTATCACTGTTCGTCTGCGGCAGAAGGTCTGCCCGACGCACACCGCGGTCCCCGCGGCTCCGTTCGGGAAGGCGCTGAAGCGTCGCTGCTCGCCTACTCCCAGCCCAGCCGCTGGCCCGGCAGCGGGCACAGCCCGGCCCCCTCGCACCCCAGAAGCGGCGGGGAGGGCGGGCCGAGCCCGCGGCGGCGGCCGCAGCAGGGCGGGGCGAGGCGGGAAGCGAAAGGCAGGCGTGGGGGGAAGTTGCGAGAGCGGCGCGACCATGGCCACGGCGCCGGCGGGCCCCGCTCCCGGCCCCGGCCCGTCGCCGCTCGACCTCCACGCCGTGCCCATGGTGGCTCTGAACTACGGCGTGCGGCGCCGCCTCGGCCTCTACCTCAACCCGCGGGCGGCGGCGGCCGCCGACTGGACGGCGCTGGCGGAGGCGCTGGGCTGCGAGTACCTGGAGATCCGGGCGCTGGAGGCGCAGCCCGACCCCACGGGCGCGCTGCTGGAGGCCTGGCAGGGCCGCTGCCCCGGCGGCGCCACCGTCGGCCGCCTCCTCGACCTCCTGCGCCGCCTCGGTCGCGACGACGTCCTGCTCGACCTGGCCGGCAGCGTGGGTGAGGCGCGGCGTGGCGGCGGCACCCCACACCCCTCCCTTCCCCGCGGGCGGGCCGAGGCCCCGGCGGCAGGGAGCTCCGCGCCGCGGGCCGTGCGGAGGGGCGCCGAGGCCAGGGGCTGTAGGGTCGTGGGGGAGACCGCGGTCGTGGGGAGCGGGACCGAGCCCGCCCTTGTCTGCGGGGCTGCCGCAGGCCGCGCTGGAGTCCCCAGGCCGTATGTCGCCGGGCTGCGGGGTGTCCTGGGGATGCAGCTGCCCTCCGCGGCAGCGAGGCTGAGGTAGACTCGGTGTGCCCTCGATGCCTGGCAGGCAGGGAATGCTGCTTGTGTTGGCTTTGTCCAGGGAGGTGAATGTTAAGGAAAAATCTCATGCAAGCAGGAAAGCCCTTCCCAGACAGTGGAGCGACCTGCTGGCTCTTTTACAGGGGCCTCGTGTCGCTTCCGGGAGAGAAGGGAGAAGCGTACTGTATTTGTGCTAACCGTAACTCCTGCAAAGGCATCTGGAGCCACATCCTATCCTCAGCGTGTCAAACGGTGCTTTGGGCCAGGTCAGGCAGGAGATGGCTTGCACAGACGTGGGCCAATATGAACATGGTGACATGTAGGTCTAGTGTGGTAGGAAGGATATTTGCAGGGAGAGAAGAGGGATGTAGGAAGCTGGATAATGGAAGGGAAAAATAATTAATTGGGTAATGAAAAGAAAAGGGTTTCCTTGTAAAATGAAAAAAAATGCGATAGGTCAGTGAGAAGTATGATGGTTCCAGTGCTGCTGTGATAACTTGTCCTTTATAGACTCTTCTTCACAATCACGGAAATTCAGAGAGAAGGCAGCTGTCATCAGAAGAGGAAATTCATGGCTGAAGGATTTCCAAAGCCAGAGACTCTGCTGAACTCTTGAGTTGTGTAAAATAAGTTACTGGGTCAGCAGTGAAGAAATAATAAATCTCATTTCCTGTTAGTTACTGAGATAAGTGAAGATCTAAATGTTTGTGTGGACGGCCTGACCAAGAAGCAATGGTGGACTTTCCCATACTCCTGTGGTTCTTTCTACTCGAGAACTCACTCTGAGGACTCAGTGTTGGGGAAGACAAATCAGTGTGCTTCATGACCCACTGATCAGAGGTTCAGAAGTTTCCAGCTGTACAAGAGACCGGAGGCTATGGCCTAGGCTGCTTCTGGCCCTCAGTTTAGGAATTGGCTCACTGGGAGGGAGTGTGGTGGCCAGTCTTTGTCAGAGCTTGAATAGACAGCAGCAGAGTGGAGGAACTAGAACTTCAGGAAAGGCACACTGATGAGAGGAGACCAATAAATTCTTGGAAGAAAAACCCACTGAGGACTGTTCAGCGTACAAATACTGCCCCTATCTCAGGAAATTCCTTAACTGCAAATAGTCTAAAAGATAAAAATACCTGAAAAAATATCACTGCATATTTTATTCTTCTGTTCTCCCTGTGGCATCTGTTTCTGACCACTGCTGGAGATGGGATGCCAGGGCAGATGGACCCAGAGCCCTGCCCAGCCAGAGCGTGCCTCTGGTTTGTTATTTTTGGCTGAGGGTTGCAGGTCGGGCCCTGTTGCTGGCACTCTGAGCTCTTGTAGCAGTTGCTGCTATTTACATTCCTGAGAGGACGTGGAAATGGATGGTTTTGTGCACTTTTACCCCCAGGGTTTTTCCTGGTGCCAGGGTCACGGTCTCAGTTGGACTGCCCACACAAAGGCACTTCAAGTCATATGGGAGGCCTTGGGACATCCCACACAGATATGTGCCAGTGTTGTACCTGTTAGCCTATGTCTCAGACACGCTGAGGTCTCTCAGGTGACACTTGATGTTCTTGTGTGGGCAAATGAGCCAAACTCCTGGGTGCTGTGCTGTCAGTGGGGCTTGGTTTGGTACGTTTGTGCTGACTCTTTTCTGCTGACACTGGCTTTTGTTTCCTTCTGACCCGTCTTAGAAGTGCTGTTTTCCCACTTGACAGTTACTGGGTCTGTTTTCTCCCTCTTCTCATCTTGCTAATCATTTTGCACTTTAGATTCCGTGTTCTTATTCTTTCTGTACCATTCCTCGGGCCTTTTACTGTTAGAGGAACAGCAAGCCTGCCCTGTGTGTGGTAGGTGCTGGGACGAGTGAGACAACTTGGAGAAATTTCTTGCTACTTCTTGGTGTTGGTTTGCATCCCTTTTCTTTAGGGGTCTGCAAAATCATCTCTCACCCTCGCTGGCTTTTGTTAACCTGTACAGTTAGGCACTGTCTCCATCTGGGGACTGATCCGTGCCAATGTAGTGAACATCTTTCATCCCTTCAGGCTCACAGGACTTACTGGCAGTTCCAGTGCAACAGAGCCTCCCGTTTGCTCTTGTAATAAACCCATGGTTTTGAAAGCTTTGCCCATCTCTCAGGTTTGTCCCGGTGGGGTAAATGGGGTCTGGGATTTCAGCATGATGCCATCAGAGCTCTGTGCACAGAGGCTCGATGAGATGGATCAGGAGAATGCTTTTGTGAATGAGTATGTTGTGTTGTTGATGAGCACTGGGCGCCAGTCTAGAAAAACACAGGTCATGGCTGCATAGACGTCACTTCTGCAGCTGGAAGAAGCAAGGAGGGAAGACGTTGAGCAAATACACTTAAAATGAATATTTCTGGATTAAGCACTAGTGTTAATAGGCTTTTAAATAATGGCCTGTTCTTGCCTATTCAGTCATATTTTGGATTGTGATCCTGGCTACCTGGGGGACTGAGGCACAGGTGAGGTGGTGCGTCCATGCCAGTCCATCCTGTGGCATTTCTGAACCAGTGGATCAATTCAAAGCGGCTTTAATTGTGATTTCAGAGCCACTGGCTCACCTCACAGCAATAGGCAGCTGGCAGAGAGGGGAGACCTGAGTTTGTGCTTCAGCAGGAAAGACCTAAAGTCTGAACCTTCTGGTTGATAAAGAATGTGGCTGCTTCTTCTCTGCTGCAGGAGTGGGGAGGAGAGGGGCAGATTAAGAATACCTCAGCCTAAGCTGTAATCAGGTCTGACTCTGTTCTACTGGGGATAACTCCATCATGAGACAGAAAACTCTGAGGTGGAAGCAAAGAATGGGGCTTCAGGAGAAAGCTCTAGAGGGTTTCATCTTGTTATTAATTCCTGTTTTCAGATCTCCTTTTACTTTCAAGTTCTTCTGTAATTGCAGAGTGGTAAGGGCTGCAGGATTTCTTGACACTTCTCCAAAGACTTTGGCATTTATGTTTATTGTTTGCTTTTCAGCAAAATCTGTGTCCAGCATTGTCCTGTTTGGGAAGTTCACAGCAGTGAATGTGACAGGGCTGCTCTACCCCTCAGGTGTCCCAGAGGGGATGTGGACAGCAGATAAAGAGGATCTGCACTTGCTGTTGCACAACATAAAGCCTGTTTCAGGTTTCAGGGGCTCGATAAAATTTAACATGGTCCTATTGTCTGTACCTATAGTCAGCTGCAGGTCTGGCTGTCAAAGGCTGGTGGTGTGAGTCAGCTCGTGTGTGTCTACATTTATTAGCAGAAGATAATATGAAGACTTCCAATGGAGAAGATCTCCTCCTCTCCATTGTTTTATGACTTTAAATACTCCAAAATGCATAGCAGCGAGAGCAGACAGTGGAGTTGAGACCTGTTACATACATAAGGCAGGCTGTTGAAAGTGTACTGGGGTGAGCCGGAGCTGAGGATAGTAGGAGCAGGTTGGTTTAAAACTGTTAAAAGAAAGTACTTCTCTAAACAGCTTCAGAAATTAATTGCTAGAGGAGGTGGTGTTGACAGCATCAGAATGTTTAAAAAGGGTGAGAGAAATTCTAGGTACCAAAAAAAACCCAGGGGTTTTCCCTCTAATATCCCTCATCCATGACGTAGCTATTCCTCTTTTAACGAACTCCAGTGGTGTAAAACCAAGTTGACAGGAGCCTCTTGCATGGGTTGTGTGTTTTTGCAGAGGAGGACTGTAAGAAGTACTTGCAGAGGAAGCAGGAGCAGGCCAACCAGCCGCTGCAGGTGCCGGCTGTGGACAGCAGCGTGCCCAGGACCTCAGAGCTAATGGGCATCACCACCAGAGATGATCCCTATGGTGAGTGCCCACGATTATGTTGCTGCCTGATACCTCATGTTGAAATTGCCTTCGGCTGTAGCAACCCGGCCATGAAAAGTGTGGAAAACCCGTTTGCTTTCCTGACTCCCCGGGACGTTTCATAACCTCAGCCAGAACGCTGTAGCTGGTGATCTGCAGGTACTTTCAGTTTTCCTGTTACCCAGGTCAGAGAGGAAAAGCAACCCTGGGCACGGCCAGGAACAGGCTGGCACAGAGCCTGCTGCACAGGCATGGGAGGAGACTTCCCCGAAATGCATCCCTCAGCGCAACCTGGCACAGAGCAGCAGCTGCTGACAGGGGGAAGGATGTCAGAGCTGATTGCCGTGGCTGCTCAGCCCTGTCTTTGGCAGATTTAACCACCCTGAATAAAAAAAGGAGAAGCGGAGTTTGAAGTAAGGCTGGGTGTGGAGGGAGGGAGGAAATGCAGTTCTCTGTGTGTGCTCTCTGGGCTGTGCGTGAGGCTTCACGTGTGTGTGCAGCTGTGGGCTGGGCTGTGTGTGCAGCCGGGCTTGTGGCAGCAGTAAGTGTGGCCAGCAGGCCCAGGGCAGTGATTGTCCCCCTGTGCTGGGCTCTGATGAGGCTGCAGCTCGAGTGCTGTGTTCAGAGTTGGGCCCCTCACTCCCAGAGGGACACTGAGGGGCTGGAGCGTGTCCAGAGCCAGGCACCGGAGCCGGGGAAGGGGCTGGAGAACAAGTGTGATGGGGATCAGCTGAGGGAGCTGGGGGTGTTTAGTCTGGAGAAGAGGCTGAGGGGAGACATGAGCACTCTCTGCAACTGCGTGACAGGAGGCTGTAGTATGGTGGACGTTGGTCTCTTCCCTCCAGTAATGAATGATAGGACAAGAGGAAATGGCCTCCAGTTATGCCAGAGGAGGTTTAGAAATTGGGAAGAACTTTTTCCCTGAGAGGGTTGTCAGCCCCTGTCCCAGGCTGCCCAGGGAGGTGGGGGAGTCCTCATCCCTGGAGCTATTGTAAAGCTGTGGGGCTGAATGCCATGGGTTAGTGGTGGGCTTGGCAGGGTGAGGGGAGGGGTTAGGCTTGGTGATCTTGAAGATCTTTTCCAGCCCGAGAGGTTTTGTGATTCCCACTTCTGCACCTTGGGCAGCCCGTGCAGCTGGGGGCTGAGGGAGCCAACATCTTGTCAAGTCCTGTGCCAGCCTGACCAGCAGCCAAGGCTGAATGCAGACATGTCAGCTCATCTCTTCAGATGCTCCCCTGGCCAGCTCTGGGCAGCCACCTTTTCTGTGTGTAGGGACATCATTAACACTCCCAAATGTCTGTAGACAAACATGTTGGTATTATACATGGTAGCTTTGCCTGATGTGACTCCTGAGATAGTGCTGTGCCCCTAAAGCAGCACCCTCGGTTTGATTGACTTGGCAAGCAGTTACTCCTCTGCTTGACTGGATGATGCTTGAGCTGGATCTGCCTGTCTGGCTCCTACTTCTCTCAGCAGCTTTTAGAACCTGACCTATTTTTTCACTGTGGTAGGCTTTAACTGTCATAAAAAGTTGAAAGTAAACATAGTGACATTGAAGTGGAAAAGAACACCACAGTGGGAAACTGTCCAGCAGTATTAAGGCACTCAATTACAAGGAATATTGCCCTTAAAATATAGGGCTTTCATATTTGGATAAGTGATAAATAAACAAGAGCTACCAGCCATTGAGATCTTTGGAAAACAGGGACACTTGTTTAGGATACAGCTTCTGATAGACAAGTTTGACATTAAAATTACAGTGTTGAAATTTCAAGGCCTACCTCCTAGCTCAGTGGAGAGGAGATGTCAGGACACTGCTTGATGAAAAGTCCTGCAGGGGTGGGGTTTGGTGGGGAAGTATGTACCTGTGTGACCTGAACTGGAGAACTGGTTCCCAGAGCCACAATGACATTTGGGGAGTGTAACTCCCAGTGAAAAGCTGGCACATCAGGGCACTGCGTTGCATACCCTGAGACACTCTGCTCCCTCCAGCTCTTGCCAAACCCCATCTGCCCCCACCCCCTGTAGCTGGATGCTCTTGCCCCTGCAGACATTACGTGACTGTATCTCAGCTGCCCTTTCCCAGCCACTGGCAGCAAGTGTGGGCTGACACACACAGCCCGCGCTGTGCAGCAAAGCGGGTGAGGCCAAGGGGCCTGCTGCTGTGGACAGGGGCCTGGCTAAGCGGTAGCAGGCTGGGACAGAGGTAAATTAGCTGTGCAAGTTTGGCCACAGCTGGTCTGTCAAAGCTCTTGCTTCTGAGCCAAAGCCTGTGGGAGTTGGTGAAAGTTCCCTACAGGAATTAACTTGATTTCTGGTAGATGACAGCAGCTAATTTTTGACTGGTTTCAGGGAGTGGAACAGAGATGTTTGATGCCTTCATCTGCTACTGTCAGAAAGACCTTCATTTTGTTCAGGAGATGATCAGGGAGCTGGAACAAACTGAGTTCAAGCTGAAGCTCTGTGTGTTTGATCGGGACGTCTTGCCAGGAACGTGTGTGTGGTCCATCAGCGGAGAGCTTATAGAGAGGAGGTAAGTGGAGCCTGGCTGGCTGGGTCAGCTGAGTGAACTGGAACATGATGCTTCTTTTCCCAGGATATCTACAGTGTGGTGCCAGTGAAGCAGTAAAAATCCACAGTGATGCCTTTGTGGGCTCTGTCATGTGCTCTTGGCTCAAGAGGGAAGACTCGAGCATTCCCAGACATGTCATTTGGTCATGTTCACACAGCAGATGCCACTGCAGTGATGCTGCTGAGGTTTGATCTCTTTGCTTTTGGCTGGAGTATCCTGCAGTTGTATCCTTGGAGGTGATCTGGAAATGCACACAGCTCCAGGCAGAGTTAGCTCCGCCCCACAGCCTGGAGTTTGAGGGCACTGATGTTGGCTCTGGCACTGACTTCAGGGATCTTTCAGACCTCTGTGGGACTCAGGCATGGTGGGAGCTGTAGGACATAAAAGCAGCTCCCTGGATAGGGAATGAAAAATCCTGAGGCAGGAGTTTGGGTTTAAACAGCCTTTCAGATGGAGGTTGTGTGGTATTACCAGAAGCCCTTGTAAGGCCACACAGTCCCAGCTGTTGTGGAGTGTAGCTCTCTATAAGAGCCCATTACCCAGCTTGAAGCCAGGCACCTCAGAGGAGTGTAAGCAGCAAGTGGGAGAATGAAGGAACAGCAGCTGAATATGAGCCAGCAGTGTTCCCAGGTGGCCAAGGCCAATGGCATCCAGGCATCCTGCCTGTGTGGCCAGCAGGCCCAGGGCAGTGATTGTCCCCCTGTGCTGGGCCCTGGTGAGGCTGCAGCTCGAGTCCTGTATTCAGTGTTTGGACCCCTCACTCCCAGAGGGACACTGAGGGACTGGAGCGTGTCCAGAGCCAGGCACCAGAGCTGGGGAGGGGGCTGGAGCACAAGTGTGATGGGGATCAGCTGAGGGACCTGGGGGTGTTTAGTCTGCAGAGGAGGCTGAGGGGAGGCATGAGCACTCTCCACAGCTCCCTGGACAGGAGGTTGTAGCGAGGTGGGGATCAGTCTCTTCTCCCGAACGACAAGTGATAAGAGAAAATGGGCTCAAGTTGTGCCAGGGGAGACTTAGATTGGAGATTGGGAAGAACCTTTTCGCTGAGAGGGTTGTCAGCCCCTGTCCCAGGCTGCCCAGGGAGGTGGGGTAGTCCCCATCCCTGGAGCTATTGCAAAGCCGTGTAGCTGAGGTGCTGAGGGCCATGGCTTAGTGGTGACTGTGGTGGTGCTGGAGGAACAGTTGGATCTGATGATCTTAAGGGTCTTTCCCAACCTAAGAGAATGTGTGATAAAGCTCAAATTTATGAAATCGGGAATTCACAGCAATACGAGTACAATGAAGCTCTGTCCAGTTCATTCTAATATTCAAAAGTACTAGTTAGGATCAGTCAGTAAGGATGGCAAATAAGCAGATAATAAGGTTACATTTTTCGAAGTTTATAGGTAGAAGATCAAATAAAGATCTGCACTTTGCTCTTTCCTCGTTTTTTAGTGTGTGTTTATCTGTAGTCAGGTTTTTGTGTGTAACACAGCTGTCTGTCAGTAGCCCTTGCTCTGTAGGTACTTGCTGCTGGAGCACAGTGATGAGTTCATTTCAGAGGGGTGCACACTTTTACCAGTGAGAATGAAAAACATCTCTGTTAACACTTTATTTTCTCTCCCCTGCCTGCTTCTTCTTTAGGTGTCGGAGGATGGTGGTTGTCATTTCAGACGATTACCTGGAAAGTGATGAATGTGATTTTCAGACCAAATTCGCTCTTAGCCTTTCCCCAGGTAAGATCTCACAAATATGCATTTCAAATTGCAAATCAACCTGATATTTTTATTATAGCAACATCTGCAGCTGAGATCAGTGCTGTACTGTTGGCCACTGCACAGATGCAAGATGAGGGGTAGTCTCAGATATGTTTAAAGAAATAAATACAGGTGAGATCTTGACTGACTTGAGAGTTGGGCAGAGAGGAACCTCATGAGGTTCAACAAGGGCAAGGTGCAAGTCCTGCACCTGTGGAGGAACAACCCCAGACACCAGGACAGGCTGGGGGTTGACAAGAAGTTGCACTTAAACACGAGCGAAAACTTCTTTTCTATTAGGGTGAGTGAGCCCTGGCACAGGCTGCCCAGGGAGGGTGTGGAGTCACCTCCTCTGGAGGTTTCCAAACCCAGCTGGACACATTCCTGTGCCCCCTGATCAAGGAGAACCTGGTTTAGCAGGGGGTTGGGCTGGATGAGCTCTAGAGGTCCCTCCCAACCCCCACCATTCTGGGATTCTGTGAAAGGATCCAGAACTGGTGGCTTGTTCTCAGACCTAGTTTCTCACCACTGACTGTATGCAAGTCCCTTGTCTTGGGTGTAATGTCTTTCACTAAGCAAACAGAGATTTGAAGCAGACATTGAAACTAACGGTGGCTTTATAATCTTGTGCAGGCAAGGACCTGGACTTGGTTCCTTGCTCTACCATTGCCCTGCTGCGTGACCTGAGTGGGAAGGTCAGCTGTCCATGCTTCCATGCCCACTGCCAGGTGGGCTAACACTGGGCACCTGGAGATGTTGTAGCTGCATCTCAGGCTGACCAAGTGCTGCCAGATCCATACAGGAAATATGCAACTAACAAAAAATGTATCCTAATAAATTCAGAGTATTTTGAGTAAATGCTGGGAACAGTTGCAGGTAATGAGCAGGCAGGTGTTTGCAGAGATCCTTGACTTGAGGATAGGCAAACAAAATATGGAATATTCAGCTTGTATTGGAAAAATCTGTTCAGTATTTTGTTCTGAGTTGAAAAGCCATCAGTTTGTTTGTCACACCTGTTCAGATTGCTTTTAACTACTAATGATCCAACACTTGTGGATGTTGCTGGGGGGTCAGTGCAACACAGCCCAACAGAGGATCTGTAGAACTTGCAGGAGGGTCTGTATGTGCAGTCTCCTCTCTCTATGAAGTGTCTGACATTGTATTATCAATGACATGCCAGAGGTTGAACTGGAAGCCAGTTGCAGAGCTCATATTGGCTCCATCATCCTAGACACAGTAATTTCACATGGTGGCTGTTGGGCCATTGAACACCCCTAGCACGTGGCATCAGTCCCCAGTCATCAAGACTAAAAACCCTTTTAGCTCTGCACCAGTTATATGTTGGCATTACACCTTTCATCAAAACCACAGGAGGTGGCCATCTGTATGTGATGACCCCAACTCTGCCTGTAAGTACAGAAATCCCAGTTACTTGTGTGTAGGGGGTAATTAATGCACCGAATGGTTTGGTAACAAGCCCTTGGTGCAACCTGAGGCCATTTCCTCCTGTCCTGTCGATGTTTGTTTTGGGAGAAGAGACTTAACTCCTCCCTGGCAACAACCTCCTGTTAGGGAATTGCAAGAGCAATCATGTCTCCTCTCAGCCTCCTCCAGGCTGAACACCTCCAGCTTCCCCATCACACTTGTGCTCCAGACCCTTCCCCAGCTCCGGTGCCCAGCTCTGGACACGCTCCAGCCCTTCAGTGTCCCTCTGGGAGTGAGGGACCCAACACTAAACACAGCACTCAAGCTGCAGCCTCAGGGGAACAATCACTGCTCTACAAGCCAGGATGCCATTGGCCTTGGCGCCCTGGGCACACTGCTGGCTCATGTTCAGCTGCTGTCACCAACCTACCCAGGTCCCTTTCCTCTGAGCAGCTTTCCAGCCCCTCTGCCCTAAGCCTGTAGCATTGCCTGGGGTTGGTGTGGCCCAAGTGCAGGACACAGCACTTGCCTTTTTGAACCTCATACAGTTGGCCTTGGCCTGTCACTTCAGCCTGTCCAGGGCCTTTTAAAGAGTCTTCCTGCCCAAAAGGAAGGACTCTATACTGTTGTTTGTGATCCACCAGAAACTGCTCAGTTGATTTATATGTGCAGTTTGTTAGGACTTGCTCACTCCCAGCTAGGATCAGCACAGGCTGCCCCATGCATGCTCCATGGGGCCCTGCTGCACACTTGAGTGAAATGGGCTTAGTAGAGGGCCTGAGATTTGGGACCTTGCTCTCCAGGATGAGAGGCAGTTGCATTATAATGAGATGGCACAAAATCAGGAGCAAACGTGGACCTTGTGATGTGTGTGCTTCTATGGGGAGACAACAGGTACAGGATGTGAGCATGGCTCTGTGTAACCCTCTGCTGGCGTCACCTCTCTTCCAGGGGCTCGTCTCAAACGGCTGATTCCAGTCAAGTGCAAAACCATGAAGAACGAGTTTCCGAGTATCTTACGGTTCATCACAATTTGTGATTACACCAATCCTTGCACCAAGAAATGGTTCTGGACCAGACTGGCAAAATCCCTCCTGCTGCCATGAGGCAGAGTCAGGATTGCGGCGTGCTCTCCTGTGACCTGTCTCGGCTGTGCCTTTGCACCGTGGTGTCCTTCACGCAGGCTCTGGATCCAGAACCTGGATCCTGGCAGTTGGTGTTTGGAACCCGCAACCAGGAACAAACAGTTTTCACCAGCACTTTTTCCTGACTTGGAAGGGGAAATTCAGCACCTGGCTGAGTGTTCCTGGTCAAGTCAGGGAGCAGTGGCACCCAGTGTTCTGCGTGGTAGGCACTGCTACTGAAGATACAGAACATGTGCACTTAGAGACTTAAGTGTCTGATGTAAGAAGGCTCTGTTGTAAGCACTTAAGACCTCAGAGCCTCAAACTGCAGCTGTCTTAAATGTTTCCTGTTATTTTCAGAGCCACATCAGTCATGGCTGTCTCTGTTCTGGTCACGTTTGATGAGCTGACCTTACTACCAGCGTTTTCTGTTCCCAGATCTGATTAAATCTTTACAGTAGAGCCTTCCTTTAGTAGAAATTCAGTGCTACAATACCTGTTTTCAGTGAAAGTCCTTCCTGCACAAAGCAGGGGCTGCTACTGCTCGTTGCCTTGACCAGGAACAGATCTGTGCTCCGAAGTGTGCTCAGATCTTACATTGCTTCACCTCTGAGAGCCTTCCAAAACACATCAGCTTTTGGGATGCTTCAAAGGTACAGGGATAAATACTGAATAAAGAGTGCCTGAAGTTGTCAGCTGGGCTGTTTCAAAGACAAAAGCTAATGTTACATGGATAGGAAGGAGCATGTTTTAATGAGCTGCCATGATAATGAGCGTTCCTGTGCGAAAGCGGTGCTGGTGCCGCCGTGCTTGCCAGGCTCGGCCTCCAACCCCCTCCCCCGGTGACTGGTGGAGCTCACAGTGCTCAGGGCTGGGGGACTGCAGTTGTGCCCCGAGGCACATTTCATACATCCTGCTGGTGTATGAAACAGATGGACAGGAAATAGTTCCTTTCTGAGTTGAGAAAAGAGGAATCGTGCTTCATGTATCAGCAGTTGCTTGAGCTCTGCCACTTCGTTCATTACTTCAGCCCATGTTGATTTTATGGCTCAGTGTTTTACTAGTTTGCATTTATTTTAAGGTTGCCTCTGGATGTGATTATGGGTTGGGGTTTTTTTTAAGGATTCATTTTAAAGCATTACCAGGGTTGAGGTGCAGTCAGAAATCACTGCCCTTGCCTTTCCCTCAGCCTCTGCTCTATGTACCTTATCAGTGATGTACCTTATCAAAGTCCTGTGCACCCACCACTGCTGGCCCCTCCTGGCTGATAGCAGCCAGCCCTTGCCCCAGGCATGGTGAAGCCTCTCCATCCAATTGGCATCATGAGATGGGAGATTTCAGTCCCTCTTGCAAATACAGCTGCTGCCATTAAGGGGAGGTTTGCACCTCTTTGCCTTGCTGGAACAAGTGAGAAGTCCCTGGGCATGGGAGGAGACAAGTTTCTAAATAGTTCAGCTTCAGGTCTTCTTGCCCTCCTGCAGAAGCAGAAACAGCTGCTGGCCTCAGGCTTCCTGCATCATCCTTGCATGTTAATTAGAGAAGAGTTTCTGGAGGCTGCTTGGTTCTGGGCTTGCTGGCACTCCTGGGGCTCGCTGAATTCTCAGACTCTGGAGGGCTTGTAAACATTAATTATGGGTCATTACTCGCAGCACCAAACGAGAATCCTCCGTTTTGGAGAGCTGGAGGGACCTTGGTAGCCAGTGAGAGGGGAGCAGAGGCAGAGCAGAGGCGCTGCTGACGCTAGAGGGAAGCGCTGGGCCGTGCTGCCGCCTGTGAGAAGCCCGTGGGTCGGGAGGGAGCGAGGGCTGCCATGGAGACCGGGCACCGATGGGGACAGGGCAGTGGGTTTGCTGCTTCTGCCCCTTCCACCCTCTCCTGAGGAAGCTGTACCAAAACCAGCGAGAATCTGGACAGGCTGAAGCTCACACAGTGCCTTCTGTGCAAGTCCTGATGGTTTGGGACTTGGGATGCTGCGAATGAGGGAAAAAACTCAACAGCAACAAAAATTATCATATTAGAATGGATGATGTGATCACCAGAGAGGGAAGGTGCTGCCTCTGGAAGGGAACACAAAACCAAGGGCTGAAGCTCCAAATTGCCTTCCAGTAGGTCAGTGCAAGGTGTCAGTTAAAGGTGAGAGAAGCACGTGCCCTGGCGGGGTCTGGGCATGGCCATGGCAGCCTGCTGCTGGCTTGCACTTCGCAGTGCAGTTACAGTTTGTCTTGCAGGCTAAAAGAATGATTTCTGGGTGAAGTGAGGTGACAGCCCTCAACTATGTGCCTTAAATACTAATCCTCTTGTACATAAACCCCAGAGTTCATGCACTTGCGACATTTTCATCTCTCAGGGTCACTTGATGAATGATGAATGTCACCTGTGAATGATGCAGAACCCAGTTTCAGTGAACCTGTTTCTGTGGCAGTTGTGGGTCTCTTCCCCTCTTTCACAATCACTGGAAGGTCAACATTTGATCACCTTTAAAAAAGGAACTTACACAATCATCATGTTACTTTTTTTGCCCCTCATTTTGTTTCTTGCCCTCACTGAAATGGAATCTGTGGTACCAAAGTGTTTATTTTTATACATACACGTACATATTTATATAACTTCCCATCCCAGCACAAACTTGTGGCAACACAGGTGTGTGTTGTATCGGCATGCTGAAAGTGGTCCATGGTTCTGTGGGTTTTGCTTCTCAAACCCCAGACTTTTGCTACTTGTGAAAACATTTTGAAATAAAGAATTAAAACATGTCGGGCTGAACCTCCTTCTTGGGCAGAGCAGAGCAAACACAAGGCCTCAAAATGAGGGGTTAGTGAGGAATTACATGGGCTAATTCTTCTCATGTTCTGCCTTAAAGCCTTCCTCAGAGGAGGTTTTTGGCCGTAGAAGAGGGACAGGTAGAGTTGTGTCATGCCAGGAGGAAAGTGAAGAGATTATCCTTCAGAGACGTGTGGTTCCTTTCCAGGTCTCATTTTTGGCTTTGTGTCTGTCACTGTCCTTCTCCTGCTTCAGCCTGGTACCCCTCAGGTCCCAGGAGCCAGGGCTCCTGCTGTGGCCCCAGCCTGTGGAGCTGATGAGCTCTCACCTCCTGCTCCCCTTTCCTTCCAGAGGCCCCAGGAGGGGATATATTGCTGGAGGATTTTGCTAGCTGAATTCCCTTTGGCTCAGGGTGAGTCTAAGGCAGGGATATAACTTACAAACCCAGCAGCTGCCCTGCCACATGAAAAGCCAAAAGATCCCTGTATCACTGAAATGTTGTCTGGAAGGAATTTCTGGAGGTCAAGGATGGGCTGCACTTGACAAGAGGAGGGGCTGCCCACACAGCCACGTGCAGGACAGCATTCCCTGTAAAGCATTTCTGTGTGAATTCATGGCATTGCTACGGCTGCTACAAGTGAACATCTGCACAGTGATACAGAAACCATCCCTGAATGTGTTCTACACAAAAATCACCAGCAGGAGCAGCCAGGAGAATCCCACTCACAGGAGCACTGGCATCTCATCACTTCAATGGCTGTTGGAAAGGTTTTGAGCAGTTAACAATCTTCACAGAGTCACGGAATTGTTTGGTTGGAAAAGACTTTCAAGATCATCAAGTCCAGCCGTTACCCCAGCACTGCCAAGCCCACCACTAAGCCATGGCCCTCAGCACCTCAGCTACACAGCTTTGCAATAGCTCCAGCGATGGGGACTCCACCACCTCCCTGGGCAGCCTGGGACAGTGTCTGACAACCCTCTCAGGGAAAAGGTTCTTCCCAATCTCCAATCTAAACCTCCCCTGGTGTAACTTGAGGCTGTTTCCTCTTGTCCTGTCACTCATTTCTGGAGAGAAGAGACCAACCCCCCACCTTGCTACAACCTCCTGTCAGGGAGTTGCAGAGAGTGCTCATGTCTCCCCTCAGCCTCCTCCAGACTAAACACCCCCAGCTCCCTCAGCTGCTCCTCATCACACTTGTTCTTCAGCCCCTTCCCTGGCTCTGGTGCCTGGCTCTGGACATGCTCCATCCCCTCAATGTCCCTCTGTGAGTGAGGGGCCAAACACTGAACACAGCACTCTAGGTGTGTCCTTTTTTGCCTGTATTTGGCAGTACCTCAGGCTCAGGTAGAGTCAGGGGGTCGGGCTGTGGTAGCTCTTCCTCTTTGTCATTCCTCTTGTGCAGAAGAAATATTCCCATCTTTCTATTTGGGTGCAGGATCATTGGTGGCATCTCCTCATTCCCAGCAGGACAGCATTTACCCCCTGAAACTCAGCAGCCACTGGAGATGAAGAGTGAGATGCAGTACTGCCCTTGATGGATCAACTTCTGTTATTGATGGTGCCGATGTTAAAACAGGTGCTAGATCACGAGGTGCTGCTTGGTCCAGAGGGCACATTTACAGGCAGATAGTTAGCATAAAAATGGCTGGGAAAACATTGTTGGAGCATCCTGAAAATGTATTTTCATAAGGCAATAAAAAGTAACAAAACCCACAGGGTTTGTGTTAGTGGGAGATACACTGACAGAGCTTCCTAAAAGCACCTCTGGCAGCACTGATGGGGTTTTACCAGACAACCGGACATGGAAGAGGAGATTGAGGGGCAAACTTATCAACGCTTGAAAGTACCTAAAGAGAGAGTGTTGAGAGGATGAGGCAGTACTTATTTCTTCAGTGCCCAGTGACAGGACAAGGGGTAACAGGCACAACCTGGAACATAGGAAGTTCCACTTGAATGTGAGGAGAAACTCCAAACGTATTGAGGTGAGGGAGCCCTGGCACAGGCTGCACAGGGAGGGTGTGGAGTCTCCTTCTCAGGAGGTTTCCAAACCCATCTGGACCTATTCCTGTGCCCCCTAATCAAAGGGAACCTGCTTTAGCAGGGGGTTGAGCTGGATGAGCTTTAAAGGTCCCTTCCAGCCCCCAACATTCTGCGATTCTGTGGTTCTATGATAAGTGCTATCAAGCCCTGCCCTTGAACCAAAACCTGCATTCAGGAGAACGAACATTGTTGTGTGAGCAGCACTGGAGTTGTGCTGCTCAGCAGAGGTTTAATTACTTGGAGGTGTATTTAGGTTTAAGCTGTTTGAAAGTCTAATTTCCAAACAATGCACATTCTGTTCCCGCAGCAGAGCTCAGCTTAGTGAATCACCTCCTTCTCTTCCTGCTCCCAGGCAGTGGCAGAGGTTGTGGCAATTTGTGCCCACTAGGCACTGGGTAGGATGGTTTCCAAAGGCATGTCATGGTACACCAGCAGTGTGACTTGCTGCCCCATGCTGCATTCCTTCAGAGCAGCAGTGTTTCAACAGCTGCCCCAGCTGACTTTTGTTCCGGTTTCACCAGTTCTGGACTTGCTCCGGTTGGGTTTCATTGGGGCTGGACAGGAAGGAAGGAAGGAAGGAAGGAAGGAAGGAAGGAAGGCACCTGTTCTGCATTGGCTGTGAAACACTTAACTACATCTCTGTACAAGAAGTTGCTTGGAATTTTTTTTCCTTCTCCTGTTTCCCAGACACCTTCCCTGAATCACAGAATCCCAGCATGGTGGGGGTTAGAAGCGACTCTAGAGATCATCCAGCCCAAACCCCTGCTAAAGCAGGTTCCTCTCAATCAGGAACGTGTCCAGGCAGGTTTGGAAACCTCCAGAGATGGAGACTCCACACCCTACCTGGGCAGCCTGTGCCAAGGTCTCCCTCACCTGAACAGCAAAGTTTCTCCTTACATTTCAAGTGGAACTTTTTGTGTTCCAGCTTATGTCCATTATCCCTTGTCCTGTCACTGGAGCCAACAGAAAAAAGTGCTGCCTCATCCTCTTGAAATCCACCTTTTAAATACTTGTGTTAATGAGATTCTCCCTGGAGTCTCCTCTTCTCCAGGCTGAACAGGCCCAGTTCCTGCAGCCTTTCCTCATAAGAAAGATGCTCCAGTCTTCTGATCATCTTGGTGGCCCTGTGCTGGACTCTCTTCAGCAGTTTCCTGTCCCTCTTGAGCTGGGGAGCCAAGGGACTCTGCCCAACTCTCAAGATGGTCGAGATCCCGCTGAATGGCAGCACAGCTTTCTGGGGAATCAGCCAGTCCTCCCAGTTTGGTGTCATCAGGGAACTTGCTGAGGGTACACTCTGTCCCCTCATCCAGGTCATTGATGAAGATGTTGAACAAGACTGGCCCCAAAACTGACCCCTGTGGAACTCCACTGGCCACAGGCCTCCAACTCAGTGCTTTTGATCCCCACCCTCTGGGCTGCCCCTGCAACACTGGGACAGCTGAGTGGTGTTGGGGCCGAGCCTGGGAGCAGCACTGCTCCTCTCCCCCTACCCAGCCAATGCTGAGCTCCTGGCAGGGAGCAGGCAGGTGGCAGACGGCTGGAAGCACAGAGACTCTGGGAAGAATGTGCCAGGACTTCTTCAGCAGCCAAGTGTCAAAACTCTCCCTGGATCGGACAGATTTTATGCAGCTCTCAGCCCTACCCTGCATTCAGGCGGGGACAGAGCAAAGTAGGGTGCCAGGCTGTGTGTCAGGTTGGGGGAGAAGGATCAGTGGGTCCTGCTGGCTCCTTTCACCTGTGCTGAGAGAGCAGGAGGGTTCTGTGGAGGAGGTGGCAGGCCAGAGGCTGAAGGACCCGGAGTAGGACCATTGCTCCAAGCCCAGTGAGAACGTCAGGGCTTAACACTAGGAATCCTGTTTGGTTTGTCAATGAAATCAAAGTCCTGAGGCAGTGAAATGGGTCTTTTTGTGCCCCTTTAGGATGCTGAAGTCAGGAGCAGGATAGGCTCATGTTCCCATGTGCTGAGGCAGCCTGAGAGGGAGCCAATGAAGGGAACTTTCACAAAGTCTTTGCAGCATTTTTCTGGCATTAATCTTCAGCTGCCTTTGCTTTCCGTGGGTGCCAGCAGGACTCAGCCCTAAGGTGCTTAACTGCTTGTTTGCCAGTTCACAGCCTGCTGCCTCAGACACAGAAAACATCCTTTTAGGAGGGAAAAAATGGACAAGCAAACCCCAGGGCCCATGTGCTGTTCCCTGTCCCACCGTTGGCTGTCCAGCCACGGCTGCACGAGGGCTGAGAACTGTGCAACTGATTTAAAACCACTGAATCATGGAAGACTGAGCGTGTGGGGTTTTTTTGGCAGCACTCGGCAGACATTCCCATTTGGAATATATGTGGAAATGAGGTTTAAAGTGCTTCGAGTTGAGGACTAAAATGGACATTGGCCTTAAAATGTCGGTGTCTTGGCAGCTCTGCAAACTCATGTGAGTGTGCAAAGAGCACCATTGCTCTGTATCACTAAAGAGCTCTGAAGATCTTCAGAAAGACAGGCCAAGAGCAGAAGCACCCTGCTTTTTTACTTGAAAGCCATTTAGTGTAAAAATGAATTTCCCCTGGTTCTCCTTAGCAGTTCGTCTCTAGCCTCCTGGGTGCATGTGCTGTGCCGCATTGTCGGCTCAAGCACGGTGATGGGAAGCTGGTGAGATTTTTCTCCCCAAGCTCCGTGAAATCTCCCCTCAGCACACTGCTATCAGCACACTGCTCTCAGCACAGTTTTGCTTTAGCTCCAAGACATGCATATTTGTCAGTCACTTGTCCTTTTGTTATCTGGCATCCCAGCATCGATTTTAACTGTTGGTTATTGAAGAGGAAGTGTTCAGCACACACAGAATTGCCAACAATGAGATTTTGCTGTTTCCACCTTTTGCCTGCAGCTCGGCCCTTTGGAGCTGTGGCCCAATCTCTCTCTCTCTCCACCCCTCCCTATCAGAAATGTGCACAAATTGCACAGCAGACAGTTTTTCCTCTGTTAAATCAATTCCTGATTGTCTGTGGCAGCTTTCCCTGCTGTGTGATCTCCCACTTGGGCAGTTTCTCTCTGAGGAGCCACATGGGTTTGGATTGGGGTTTTTTTTCTTCCAAAGGAGGGCTGCTGGTAATCCATTCCGTTGGGAGATACCTTATTCATGTCTGCCCCATTCCCCTTTCCTACTGCTGTCCTTAAGAGATTTGTATGAATCATAGAATCACAGAATCATATTGGTTGGAAAAGACCTTTAAGATCACTGAGTCCAACCCCTCCCCTCACACTGCCCGGCCCACCACTAAGCCATGGCCCTCAGCAGCTCAGCTACACGGCTTTGCAATAGCTCCAGGGATGGGGACTCCACCACCTCCCTGGGCAGCCTGGGACAGGGGCTGACAAACCCATCAGGGAAAAAGTTCTTCCCAATCTCCAATCTAAATCTCCCCTGGTGCAACTGGAGCCCATTCCCTCTTGTATTATCACTCATTACTTTGGATAAGAGACCAACCCCCACACTACAACCTCCTGTCAGGTAGTTGTAGAGAATGCTCATGTCTCCCCTCAGCCTCCTCTTCTCCAGACTAAACACCCCCAGGTCCCTCAGCTGCTCCCCATCACATTTGTTCTCCAGCCGCTTCCCCAGCTCTGGTGCCCAGCTCTGGACACGCTCCATCCCCTCAGTGTCCCTCTGGGAGTGAGGGGCCCAACAATGAACTTCAAGCAGCACCCATCTTTCTCTTGTGCCCCCTCTCTGGCTCCTCATCAGCCCAGAGTGCTGCTCCTGGGCTGTTCCTTGAAGCTTCGCCTCCTGCTGCTGAAGTGGAACAGCTTCTCCAACCTGAAAGTGCAGCTTGGGCTCTTATCTGACAGAGAGATGAGTCTTCCCATCCCCATGGTGTAAAATACCAAAGCTGGTGTGATTCTTAGGCATAGATCGTTCCTCTCTTTTAAAAACATTCCCGCACTCTCAGAGGGCTTTCATTACAAATATTTCCTGAAGGCTCTGTATGTGAAGACCTCGGTCCCCTCCCACTGTGTCTCTGATTGTAGGTTTTCCTTTAGATACACAAAAAGAATCCTATTTTTAGCAGCCATCAGTCAATGACAGGGGAATTCATGAGTAGAGAGGAAAGGATGTGAACTATCCACATAGATTTTTTTTTGTTCAACTGAGATCTCTTTAAATTCCTATCCCCACCGTAATCAGCTGTGAGTCACTACTAGGCTGATACTGTAAACTCATGGCATTAGAATCTGCTAATGTGGGCCACAAACCTTGCCTGGCCTCAGCTTAGCTGGGTTCATGAAGACACTGGCCATTTATATGGATAATAACAATATTCCCTCACAAATCTTATTCCCAGGTGGCAAGAAGTGAATGAAATCTCATTCCACCCTATCTTTTTAGTCCTAAGGTTTCTCTTCTCACTGCCTCTTAAGAGAATTCATCTTGCAGTGTCACAAAAGAGGTTTTCTTTTTCTTCTTCAAAGTTTGCCAGCTGTAAATTGGGTTCAAGCACCCTCAGCTGACAGAGTATCCGTGCTGTATCACCAGGGAGCTGTGGGGCTCCTTCAGAAGCCACTCTGTTTCTCTCCTGCCAAGAAGAGCCTTCAGACAGGGATTTCAGTACCCAGGGGCACTCAGGACTTCTCTGTTGGAACAGGCAGTGGCAAGGAGGGGATCTTCTCTGCCACTGCTGAGCTGATTTCTGTCAGGAGATGTGTCTGGACTGAGTCTTTTTCTAGAATAGTTTTGTTGAATAATCACACAGAACTTTATGTAATGGACCCAAAAGTCCTCAGCTACCCTGCATCAGCTGCACCGGAGGAGCCAGGGTCTGTCAAGCTCTGCTGCTTGCATCAGGCTTACTTTGCACCTTCCACAATGAGGAGAAAAGCTCTGAAACACATTCTGACCCCTGCTCAGCTGCTTAAAAAATGTTTTATAACAGAGATATACCCTCCACAGAAAAGGCCAGTGGGAAAAACGTTTCTGTCCTTTGAAGCTGTGACATTCCCTGAACGAAAAGAGTTATGGGCATGCAAAGTGTCTTTCAGGAGCTTCTGTAAAGGCAAAGCAGAGTGAAGACGGCATTCTTGCAAACCAGAGCAGCAAAGTAAGAGCTGATTATTAAACTGTGGCTCAGGCATGTGGTAAGCAAGATCTCGCCATAATTCTTCCTTAAGCCCAGCATTGATTTTATACTCAAACTGAAGGAGGCAGCAAAGCTGTAATTTGTTACAGAGAGGGTTAACTGGCTTCCAATTTGTAGACTGAAAAATCACAAACTTGGAAGAGAAAGAAGAAAAGAGAAGAAAAAAAGAAGAAAAAGCTTGTCTTGCTCATAAGCTCTTTGCTTGTTTCCTGCAGCTTGAAATCTGGGGGACATTTTCAGTGGAGGAAGCAAGAGAACAGCGTGGGGTTTCTGTGGAGTGGTGATGGGATAAGAAACATGTTTGCAGAGTGAAAGCTGGTTTCAGTAAACACACTGTGAGAACCAGAATCCACCTGTTAAAACCAGACCTTCAGCTACTTGACTTCAAAGTGACCTCAAAGGTGAATTGGAAATGACTGAGCACTCCAGCAGCAACTACACAGGATAACTTGGGCAAAGCTGCTGGTGTGGTTTGGACTGGTGTTTGGCTCCTGTTTTGAAAACAACTGTGACTAAAGACTTGCTGTATTCGCAGGGGTTTAAATCACTGCTCCTTCCTCCACTGCATGGCTCTTGCCTCATTTCTCAAAATTCAAAGCAAAAACTGCCAGGAGAAGTCCTCAGAGATAAAGTGTGATGTAAATAATCAGAGTAAGGTCCCTTCAATAAACCTGGCAGCATTGCCATGAAGAAGGAACGAACAGAGGGCAAGTTTTGTGGTGACTCAAGGTCAGGCACCCTGCCTGTGTGCCCGCCCTGCTCTGAAGGCAATGAGACGGGTATTGTTGGACACCCCCTCGCCTGAGCCAGCCGTGCCCGTACCACACAGCTCAGCCTGCACAGGGACTGCTATTGTTTGCAAAGAGCATGGCCATGAACACACAGTCACTTACAAACAGTGGCTTACGATGCCTTAAAAAGCCTTCCACTAGAAACAAGGCAACAAATGCCATGGCCTCAAACACTGCTGAGCTGTGGCAGCAAATGCCTCTGTGTGTTCTGAAAGAGCAACTTGGAATTTAACAGGAAAATGATGTATCTGGAAGTCTACACTTACAGAAAGATGAGCTCTGCAGTGCCTTGAGACACAGACCAGAGTTTAGATTAGTTTTCTGTAAGCCAAGTGTAAATTAAGTTAGTTTCTGCTCGCCCTTGTGATGATAAACTATATCAGGTACTTTCAGTAAAGCTAATAACTGTGTGCAGAGCACAGAATCACAGAATCATTTTGGTTGGAAAAAACCTTTAAAATCATTGAGTCCAACCCCTCCCCTCACACTGCCAAGCCCACCACTAAGCCATGGCCCTCAGCACCTCAGCTACACGGCTTTGCAATAGCTCCAGGGATGGGGACTCCCCCACCTCCCTGGGCAGCCTGGGACAGTGTCTGACAACCCTCTCAGGTAAAAAGCTCTTCCCAATTTCTAATCTAAACCTCCCCTGGTGCAACTTGAGGCCATTTCTTGTTGTCATAGAATCATAAAATAGTAGTCCAACCCCCCTGCAGGTCAACCTAGATCAGGTTGCGTAGGAACATGTCCAGTCAGGTCTTGAAGACCTCCAAAGAAGGAGACTCCACACCCTCCCTGGGCAGCCTGTGCCAGGGCTCCATCACCTCAACAGTGAAATACTTTTTTGTTCTATTTAAATGGAACTTTTTGTGCTCCAGCTTCATTCCATTACCCGTTGTCCTCTTGCTAGATACAAGAGAAAAAAGGGATGTCCCAACCTCCTGCCACCCACCATTTTGATATCTGTCCTATCATTCATTACTGGAGAGAAGAGACTGACCCCTCCTTGCCACAACCTCCTGTCAGGGAGTTGTAGAGAGTGATCCTGTCTCCCCTCAGCCTCCTTGTCTTCAGACTAAACACCCCCAGCTCCCTCAGCTGCTCCCCATCAGACTGGTGCTCCAAACCCTTCACCAATCTGTGCCTCAAACATCAGTTTTATGATAGCCAACATTACATGGCTGGAAAAAACAAAGGCAAAGATATGGATAGCGCCATCAACTTTCACAGAAACAATAACTAATTGTGCGACAAAGGCAGGAAACCATGTGCCTTGTGAGAGCTAAGAGCATTTTGTGAGGATGCGTGTGTTGTGTGCAGCCTGGGGGCATGCAGGCGTCAGAAGAAAGCCTTTACTCTGCAGCAGAATCAATGGGAAGAGGGCACTGCCTGCTTTAACCACTGTGGTGTTTTAGTCAAAAAAACAAACCAGAGGGGAAGCCCAGCTCTGAGACCTTCTCAGATTGCAGCCTTCCTACCTCAAAGACATCTGGAGTTTTTCCCCTTCTCAATCTCCCCTAAAGCCTCTTCCAGGACAGAGGTGGGTGCACCAGGAAACTGCTTTTCCACTTCTGATTTCTATCCACATTTCTTGTTATTACAATGACCCACTTGATTCAGCTGCACCACTTCACCGGCTCTTTTATAAATAGAGGCATCGCCTCTGCCCTGAAGAGCTTGCAATCTCCACGAGGCAGACAAAATAAAGCAAATCAGGAAAAGGAGAACGAACAGAATACTAATGATGAAACAAGAGCAGATGCTGCTTGGATACCTGAAGTGGGCTAAGGATGAAAATCTTCATGGAAGTCTGCTCTGTTTTTCCATCCCTCACCTGACTCAGTTTGAATTGAGCTGTTGAACAAGTGCACCAGCAATACCTGACTTTTGAGGGACCTAAAAGGCTGAGTGCATGTGAAAAACTATCCATGGATTCAGTGTGAATGGGAGACTTTTGGTTTCAAAATGTGGAAATGCCATTTTTCTTCACTGCAGAACTGGGACAGTAAAATGCAGCATCCACCTCTGTGTGCTCCCTGTGGCCACTGGTTCTCTTGTCAGGACACATTTTCAGTTTTAATCTCCATCAAGGTCTCTGCTAATTCTTAAAGAACACAGCTCATTGCATACTTAATCCTGCCCCAATAGAGTTTCACCATTGCCTTCAAGGAGAGGATTTTCAGCCCAAGAGAATAGAGGCTGCTCACATGGGTTGTGTCCCCTTCTCTGGAGATATTCAAAACCCACTTGGACGAGTTCCTGTGTGACCTACTCTAGGTGGTCCTGCCCTGGCAGGGGGGTTGTACTGGATGATCTTTTGAGGTCCCTTCTAGCTCTTGAGATTCTGTGATCCTGTGACAATAAACCACTGTGGTAATGTTAAGCATATATAAGTCTCTTTTTGTTGTTGATGCCTAGCTCAGATTCATTTTTAACATGCTGTTAGCTATCAGAAATAAGACACTGGTTACCTGAGTGCATGCTCTGGGGTAAAATCTCTTTTTAATTGCTATATAAACTCCTTTTATAAAACGGTTAAAAGATCACAGAGATAGTTCCATGCAGTAATTACAGTATATTTAGCAAATATTAAACGCGCTCTGCAGAGGAATGTTTAACACGGACAAGTAGAGACAACAAAGAGCTTTTCAGCTGGAAGCTCTGCCTTATGACAGAGATCATCATTGTTGAGTGCCTGCACAGCAGCAAATGAGATGGGACTGTGGGCCTCTTGCTTCTAAAAGACAACAGCAAAAAAAGAGTAAGAAGGAAGGAGTTAGTGTCCTGCACAAGGTAGCAGAAGTGAAAATACTGGACTCAGACCATGCATTTGGCAGGGTACAGTGGCCCTCTGCAAAGCCTGGTTCATCAGAGGCATCTCAGGAATTTGTACTAATAAGCTAAAAATATGTATAACTTATGTTCTTTCACTCACAGTAATGCCTGACATCAAGCTACAAGAACAGCGACTGGTGAGGAAGAATGCAACCTGATACAGAAATTCCCAATCGGTTCTCCTGATGGTTACTATCGTGCCTGCTGCCACTGTATCTATGTCAGAAAAGAACCCCAATATAGATTCCCAAACTGCAAACACAAATATCTAGACAGCAGCCTTTGTGGGTTCATGGTAACACTTAGCTTCATATTCCTCACTCATCTAACCAGACTGGTTTTTCCCCACTGGCCACTCAACGTACTTCTGAATGCATCCAGATCAATGAGGCTCTGGCTGTGGACCAGTGGGCCAGGAACTGTAGGATAAAGGCATTGCAGTGTTGAAATCACAATGTGGAGCAAGCAGCTGGGAAACTGGAGAAGTGCTCATCCTCGGTGACTGTGAGGAACAAACCAGACCTCCTGACCCCTCCATGCCCATCAAAACCCTGGGGCCTATTTTTACACAGGGAATGTGGATACCCAAAGCACCGTGGCTGGGCTCCACACCTACCCATGGCATGGCTGTGGCTGGTGGGGAAATGGAGACAAGAGGCAGTGCATCAAGCCCACTTTGGCTCCAGATTAAAACATCTTCCCGGACCAAATCCCAGGGAGGCCACACACCATCGCTTTCCACCCTGGCTCCAACGTGCCTGGCCACGGAGATGCCACTGGGTTGCCAGATAGGCCAGCTGTGGAACAGGGCTCCACATGTGCGAGAAAGGCCGTCGGCACGCAGCGCCCGGAGCCGCCCAGGGCTCTGAATCCCCCTCACGTCAGCCCCAGGCTCGCCCACCCCTTCCCGCCGCTGCCCGTCCCGAGCAGAAACCCCGCGGGCAATAGGGCCCTGGAACGTGACTGACAGCTTCCTCTCCAATAGAAGCTGCGGATCGGCAGCTGGCAGCCAATCGCAGCCCGCAGCAGGCCTTAGGCGCACAACCCCTCCCTCCGCCTGCCCGATGCGCGCACCCGCCATCTTGTGTGTGGCATCCCCGCCCTTCCCTTTTTCCTTCTCCTCAAAGGACTTTTCCTTCTCCTCCGCCGTCCGCTTTCGGCAGCCCACCTTACCGTACCGTACTGTACAGTACCGTACCAGTCCGGCACGCACCCCCCGAGGGCGGTGGCGGCAACCGAGGAAACCGTTGGTGGCAATACGGCGGCGGGGGCGCCGCGCTCAAGATGGCGGTGGGCGGCGCCCCGTTGTGGCGGGCGGGGCGTGCGCGCGGCGGCGTGCGCGAGTGACGTCAGGGCGCTCTGGGCATGGGCAGGTGGAGGGAGCAGGCAAAGTTTGGCCGGCGATAGCGCCGGAGGCGGTGGGGTTGTGGGTGCTGCTGCTGGCGAGGACTCGGCGGGGGCCCGGCGTGGGCCACACGGGGTCAGCGCGGCACAGCAGTGCGCCTCCGCTTCTTCACTCCTGGGTGACGCTCCCCGCCGAGGCACGGCGCTGCGGGCGCGGCGCGGCCATGGCCGAGGACCCCAGCGCGCTGCCCTGGTCCATCAACAAGGATGACTACGAGCTGCAGGAGGTCATCGGTGAGCGGCGGCGGGGCGGGACGGGGACGCTGCGCACCCTCTACCCTGGCATCCGTGCGCGCCGCGGAGGGGCTGTGTGTGTGGGGGGGCTGTGTGTATATGTGTGTGTGTGTGTGGGGGGCTGTGTGTATGTGTGTGTGTGGGGGGGCTGTGTGTATGTGTGTGTGTGGGGGGGCTGTGTGTATGTGTGTGTGTGTGTGTGGGGGGCTGTGTGTATGTGTGTGTGTGGGGGTGGGCTGTGTGTATGTGTGTGTGTGTGGGGGGGGCTGTGTGTATGTGTGTGTGTGGGGGGGGGGGCTGTATGTGTGTGTGTGTGTGGGGGGGGCTGTGTGTATGTGTGTGTGGGGGGGGCTGTGTGTATGTGTGTGTGGGGGGGCTGTGTGTATGTGTGTGTGGGGGGGCTGTGTGTATGTGTGTGTGGGGGGGGCTGTGTGTATGTGTGTGTGGGGGGGGCTGTGTGTATGTGTGTGTGGGGGGGGCTGTGTGTATGTGTGTGTGGGGGGGGCTGTGTGTATGTGTGTGTGGGGGGGCTGTGTGTATGTGTGTGTGTGGGGGGGCTGTGTGTATGTGTGTGTGTGGGGGGGCTGTGTGTATGTGTGTGTGGGGGGGCTGTGTGTATGTGTGTGTGGGGGGGGCTGTGTGTATGTGTGTGTGGGGGGGGCTGTGTGTATGTGTGTGTGGGGGGGCTGTGTGTATGTGTGTGTGTGGGGGGGCTGTGTGTATGTGTGTGTGTGGGGGGGCTGTGTGTATGTGTGTGTGTGGGGGGGCTGTGTGTGTGTGTGTGGGGGGGGGCTGTGTGTATGTGTGTGTGGGGGGGCTGTGTGTATGTGTGTGTGGGGGGGGCTGTGTGTATGTGTGTGTGGGGGGGGCTGTGTGTATGTGTGTGTGGGGGGGGCTGTGTGTATGTGTGTGGGGGGGGCTGTGTGTATGTGTGTGGGGGGGGCTGTGTGTGTGTATGTGTGTGGGGGGGGCTGTGTGTGTATGTGTGTGTGGGGGGGCTGTGTGTGTATGTGTGTGTGGGGGGCTGTGTGTGTATGTGTGGGGGGGACTGTATGTGTGTGTGGGGGGGACTGTATGTGTGTGTGGGGGGACTGTATGTGTATGTGTGGGGGGCTGTGTGTGTATGTGTATGTGTGGGGGGCTGTGTGTGTATGTGTATGTGGGGGGGCTGTGTGTGTATGTGTTTGGGGGGGGCTGTGTGTGTGGGGGGGGCTGTGTGTATGTGTGTGTGTGTGGGGGGGGCTGTGTGTATGTGTGTGTGTGTGGGGGGGCTGTGTGTATGTGTGTGTGTGGCGGGGGGCTGTGTGTATGTGTGTGGGGGGGCTGTGTGTGTGGGGGGCTGTGTGTATGTGTGTGGGGGGGCTGTGTGTGTATGTATGTGTGTGTGGGGGGGCTGTGTGTATGTGTGTGTATGTATGTGTGTGTGCGCGCGCGCCCTCCCCTCCCCCCGGCGGTGTCTGTGTGGGGTGTATGTCCCATCGCCCCGAGGGCTGAGGGGCTGAGTGATTCCTTCGCTGGGGAGTTTGCCGCTTCTCGCAGAAGAGCTGTGTGTACGGGGATTCTGCTTTCCCCGGTCTTTGTGGATCCTGTGCCGTGGGGGTCCCATGTTCAGGGAGGGGCTGGGTGGGTGCGGGCCTGGGGCTCCACTTCTGCAGCCTCTCTGTGGGGCCGCACCCCTCCTCACGCGTCTTTGGCGCCCACGGCGCGGGGGGCGGATCTGCCCCCACCCCAGGCAGAGTCTTGGAGTAGCTGTAAAGGAACCTGGGGCAGGGGCTCATCTCCAGCATCTGCCTGCCTCTTCCTCACTGAAGTGAGGTGTACTCTCGTGCCGGGGGCAGTGGGCACAGAGCAGGATGGGGTCTGTGCTCTGGGGGCTCTTGTGTCTACACTTCACCGTGTGATTTTGGACACGCAGGGCAGGAGGTCGTCAGCAGGATCAAACTCCACAGCTTACCTGAGCTTTCTCCTTCCAGAGCACCTCCGTTCATTTTTGGGGGAAAACCCTTTTCTTAGCAGTTTTGGAGCCCCACATTGCTGGACGGTCTCCTTCCAGGGCACCCGTACTCATTTTCGGGGGACGACTTCTCTCTTAGTGGTTTCAGAGCCCTGCATTGCTTCGGCCCGTGCAGGGGACAGAGGGTTTTGCAGTGCCACCGAATGAGCCTGTTATCCTGTGGTTTTTTTTTTTGCTGCCGCTGCGCGTTTCCATTCATTGTCCTCACAGCTCGAGGCCCCAGCCCTTGCTCTCTCCATTAAATGATTCTCTTTTTTTCTTCTTTCCTCATTCTCTCATGACTTCAAACTACACGGACACCAAAGGCCTCCCGCTGTACAGATTTATTGGCTGTCTCAACCGTTTTGTTGGGGTGTGTGTTTGAGGGATATATTGCTTTGGGGCAAGTATGTGACACATAGTGAGGTGGTGCCACAGGTGACTCTAAGGTCAATGCCTCCCGGCTCACTCTCTGGAGGCACAAAATAAATGAAGTAAAGCAGGAGGCAGCAGGGCAGGCTTCTGGCAAAGGCTTTTAGGAAGTAGGTTAATTTTTAGAGTAATGTTTGTGAAGTGCTTTTATTTGAAGTTTATAAATGATGTAGCACTGTCATGCTCAGGCCTTCCATTTCTGCCTTAAGGGGAGACTTGTTTTCTGTGAAAGAGGGTGGGAGAGTTTGTCAAAATGCTGTTTTAAGAGATTAAATTCTTGGCATTGTTTAAAAGTAGGAAGGAACTAAAGCTGGGGGGAGGGAAATCTTTCTGGACATCCCTGTTTCTCTGTGCAATCAGGCTTTGTCCTCTCCCTTTGCTCAGTGGGAGCAGCAGTGCTTTAGGAAGGAGTCAAACTCCCAATGAAGAGGGAAGGAGAGTTCTTAGAGATCAACCCTTTAAGCCTCTTGTGGAAAATACACCCTCGGGAGGACGATTTTCAGCTTCTTTTAGGAGCAAGAGATAAAGGTGTGGGAAGGAAGGGAGACAGAGAATGTGCCACCCCTTTCGGGGGGAAGGGGGGGGGGGTGAGGGGGGGGAGAGGGAATGGGACCTCTGTGTAGGAAATGCTTTTTTCCTTTGCAAGACTGCCTTTGCAGATGCTCAGGTCACATAGGGCAAGGATTTGAGCTTGAGTGTCCCATACACTGCTGGTCTGTAGCTGGGGAGAAGAGTGGGGTGGGAACAAAAGGGAATGTAAATGCACTTCTGCTCTTGGGAGAACTTGCTGCTGGAGACACACATCCTACAGCCTTGAAATATTAGGAGGAGCACAGAAATACATTGTCTCACATGAACTGACAGAACTTGGAGATAAATCGTGAAAGAAGTATTTTCCCCTGTCTTCCTGTAAACTGGGTTTCTGGATGTTACTGGGTCCATGATTGTGTTGGCATTTTGCTGTGTAATGGAGTGTACACTGAAATGTGTATATTGCAAACATATGGTTTCTCTTTTTAACTTTTCTGTCATCCGCCCTCCTCCCCCTTTACTCATTTCAAAGATGGGTCTGTCTGCCAGTGGCTTGGATGGACATATGACGCAAGTTTCCTAGCACGTATATGATTTGTGGGACAAAATGTCACAGTGTTAACTGAGCTGGACTGCCTTGACTCCTGCTTCATGTCTCCTGTAAACCTCAGGGGTTGGTGATGTGTGTGTGGTGGTTTTATTTTTTTTTTTTCACTTCTATTTACTTCTGTAGGGCTGTAAAAGTCTTTCAGCAGGGAACAAAGAGACACCCTGGTATGGAAAGATATGAACCTTGCACCAGTGCTTTTAAAGGATTTAAGTTGTTTCCTGATGAAAAATGTTGCTCTTTACATATAGAGTCAAGCATTCGGTAGATTACCAGGTCGGCTATTTTTCATGTCAGAATAAAGGAAATCCATGTGTAGTCCAACTTCTTAATTTGTGGAGGTTTTGCCTGAAAATAGCCATACATGGCTTTCATTTATCACGGATGGTCCTGTCCAGTTCTGGTGAGGAATCGAAAGAGCACGTTTTCTACTTGCCAAGCAAACTTCTGCTGTAAAACTACCCTCCTGATTGTGGCTAATACTGAGAAAAAGGATTACTCAGCACTAGGGATGACTCATTCCATTATAAATGTATGGATTGATGCCCGCATTTAGTGCGTTGGGTTAGTGTTAGTAACTGCTGAGTAGCCTCCTTAGGCTTAAATAAATCCTGTTCCACTGAATCAACGAATCTTATTCTTGATCAGAAGCGGACTTTAATTTCAAGAAAGGATAAAATGAAAGTGAGGTAGAAGAAGCAATTTCTAAAGCATTCTGATGAAATGTACCCCCAGAGCAGCTGTAGTCTTTGTAGGTGAATACCGCCTCTGGAGATGTCTAAATTTCATCTAAGAAGGAAAATATAGTTTGTGCCAGTGGTTGTAAAGGTGGTCTCCCGAGCATAGATTGCATATAAATAGTGACAGTTGTCTTTTTGAAACCTGAAAAAAAAATTCAACCTCATACTGTTTGTGCTGATCAGATACTTGCACAGGCAAGTTCCCTTGGATCTCACAGTTGCTGTTGGAAGTGCTGGTGAGCAGTAGTGAACTGGATTGGGTCATTCTCATCTTGCTACTTCTTTGGAAAGATGAGAGCTGTGCTTGCTATGACTGTTTGATTTAGGAGCATCCTCTTGTTGCTGTGAACAGCCTGTGCCAGAAACAGGAGACAAATTAGTGGTGGGAGTGCTCTCTATTGCTCTGTGCTGTTGCCCTTTCTCCTCTGACAGATTCCTTCTTAGTGATGAGGACAGCGCAGGCTGCACAAACAGATGTGGTGGGAGTTTCTTCTCCCTTCAGAAATCAAGCTGAAATTGAAAATTGAAGTCACCATTTACCGAATGATTAAGTTTTTTAATGACTGTGGTTTGTATAGCTTTGGGTTTGGGCTTTGCCTGTGAAAACGTTGATCTTCTGCCATTGACTATTTAGATTTTCCTAGCCACGTTCTTCCCAGGCTCTTCGTGTGAGCATATGCATTCCTGTGTGGGAGAAATTGTCTTTTGCAGGTGTAGAGTTGCTGCTTAGAATTAAGATTCTCCACATTGTATCAGAATGTCTATGGTGTAGTTATCTCATGTACTGAAAAAGCCCTGCGGTTGGAGAAGAGCAGCCTGTTAGTATTCACCAGCTACAACTGAAGCCTTTGGGTATAAAAACCAGGCTAGAATAGGAGACTCTTGCCCAACAATAACTTTTTAGGTTTCTTTTTTGAAGCATGGCGTTGATTGATTGTTACCTGTGAGCCTTATGTGCAAGCTGCAGCCAGTTTCATATGCCTGGCTATTTAAAACCTGTTCAAGGAAAATGTTACACTCTATAAAGTATAACTGCTTTGAGAACTAAAATGAGTATTTAGACTTAAGTCTTCATGCCATATGTTTTGTTTTAGCATTTCCTTGCGGATTCCCACTCCTACCCCCCAGCCTGGCTAAACAGAGTTTGATTTTTACAGCGTGTTCACAGTATTCAGCCTGGTTAATTCATTCTAAGACTTGCTATGTGGCTCATTTGTCTTCTTTTTCTGCTTACAGTTTGTAACATTAAAGCTTATATAAAAGTATCTTTGGGCAAATGTAGATCTGTTAAGAAAAATGTTAGTGGTCCTTTGTAGTGCTTGTTCTGCTTGGGCACTGAAGTGAGTGATGCTCACTATTGCAGTTTCTCAGCTGCTTGGACATAGACAATTGTATCTTGTGTATTGCTGAGGGAGACCAAATAGTCATGTTACTCCTCCATCCAGGTTTCCTTTCCTTTGAATACCTGGCACGTCTCATGTCTTTAAGAACTTTGATACCACTGCCTTACTAGAACAGGGCTAGCCTGAGTCACCTCTTCACCTCTTGGCAAGTGAAAGCAAAAGGTATTTCCTTGTGCTTGTGTCTTTGTTTAGTGTTTCTGTTGTTTGCCCTCTAATAGGAAGGAGGATAAAACGTACAAGGAAGCAGACAAAGGACGTACAAAGCCAAGTGGTGATAAGAGGCTGGCTGTGAAGAATACACTGTTGTTAGCAGAGCGATGTGGCTGCTTTGCCTGTGGATTTACTGCTTTTAGTTCTGGGTTATTAAGAAAACAACCATATGAGGTATTCCATGTGGAAGTATACCACACTTTCCCCTGGTTGGTTTCTACGTGGTAGTTGTTTCCAGTACCGCTAGGTTCCAGGACTGATTAATGTTTAACACTTTGATTTCTTAAGAATACCATTTAAATAGTTTTCATTTAATTCAAATGTCTTGTCTGGTATTGGGAAGCCTGGATGTGTGGTGCTCATGAGCACACCTGAGGGGTGTGTATGCTGGCTGACAAATGCATGCCTGGGAGGCTTCTTCCTTCTGCAGCTGATGAAATCTTGGAGAGGGTTAACTCTTCCCCAGAACATTTGTCTGTTTAAACTTGGCAGCCACTATTTTATTTCTGAATGTTAGCAGCTTGCCCACCAAGCCAGCTTGTAGAGATATAATCTTTTATTTAAACTTGGAGATATTTAAAAAACTGGGCAATAACACTAGTGCTTATTGCTAGTTGTGTTAGTGAGTTGTAAAAAAACCCTGCGTTTTGATCAAATTTTCTTGGAAGATTTCCCCTTAAATGCATGATAACCATCATAAATCTCTGCAGCAGTAAATTTAGCTGTGGACTCACTAATGGAGTGCTTGTAAACTCAGTGTTATTAAACTTTTCTTAATAGGGAGAGACAGACTTGAGGGCTTTGTGAGTGTGGAAGAATAGCTGTTGGAGCAGTGGAATTTGGCATTGCAAAATCTTTGAAATATCGGGATCCTGGGACTTTCCAACTGAATGTAGTCTGTTACTCTGGGCTCTCTTGGGTGTCAAACAACTAAGCTGCAGATACGAACAACTTGACTCTCAAAGTTGCTGCAGTTTCCTGTGACTTTACCGAAGGGAGTTCAGCATTGACATTTCTGTAAAAAAAAAAAACTCATAAAACTTGGTCTGTGTTTGTGGCAGTGATCTGGGAAAGTCTCAGATCCAGGGTTATGTCCTTGGCTGACAGGCAGTCTGAGCCCTTTACCAGAAGGTCATTGCTACGGATGTATGAGAGGAGATGTGGTACCACTGCTCTGTAAAATAACACATAGGGTAACGGAAGGAGCTGTACCAAGAACAAAACCAAACTTGTCTGTCTGGAGTAAGACAAGATTGCTGTAACGTATGGTGTAAATAAACCTAAATGACAGCAGGCAAATAGGTACCTGACTAGTCTGTGATACTACTTAAGTATTTCTCATGTTCCTCTAAAATCAAGAGACTGACCTTAGTGTGAGATTCTGTCAACTGTAAGTTGAATCCCTTAGATAGTCTGAGTGCATTGTTTACCTTGAAACAAGGTTTTCTGTTAATCATCACAGTCTGTGTAGTCCTTGTTTTTAACTAGGTTGTGTTGCCCTGTCACATAGCACAAGCAAGTTGAGATTTGTGGAGTGAGCCAAGTGCCAAAAGGAAAATAACCTCACAATTTCTTTTCACCCTTACCCAATCGCTACAACATGTAGCAACATTTTGTTTTCCCCAAGTCCTTTCTTTCACCACTTCCCAAGGTTCTTAAAGACCATTGTTTCCTGATATGTGCAACCGCACACAGAATTTTTGCTTAATGCAAATTTTCTTGCAATTAAGAGAAATTCCACCCTGAGGGGGGTGGGAGGAAAAACCATTTGGTGATGTATCAGCCTGTCCCAAGCTACTTTCTGACATGCCTTGTAAGGATTTTTTAGACCTCTTTGGTTCCTCACACTGGGAAATCACAGAATCTTAAGGGCTGAAAGAGACCTCGAAAGATCATCTATCTAGTCCAACCCCTCTGCCAGAGCAGGACCACCTAGAATAGGTCACACAGGAACTCATCCAGGTGGGTTTTGAATGTCTCCAGAGAAGGAGACTCAACAACGCATCTGAACAGCCTGTTCCAGTGCTCCCTCACCCTCACAGTGAAGAAATTTTTCCTTGTATTTCTTTGGAATCTCTTATGTTCCAGCTTGTAGCCACTGGAAATCTACAGGGGATGTCTGTCTTCCAGTCCTAAAGGCTTCACAAATCCCACCTGTGAATGTAGTACAAAATGAATTCAGAGCACTGCTTTGCTTTCTCGCCAAATGGCCAAATTAGCTGAATCTTTCTTCCACTTCCTATCCATTAAAGTTTTATCCAGCTTGTTCTGCATGCTTGGGAAACAACACTGTCAGACTCTCATCATTCAGTTTAATTAAAATGTGTTTTTGAGGGAATACGGAAAAAAAAATCTCATGAATGAGGTTTTAATTTCTTACCAAATTTCAATTTTCTAGCCCATCCGTTTTTGTCATGAGCTACTGAATTGAGGGCAGGGGAGGGAAAAAGTCTTGTCTCATTTCGCTGTTTCATGCTAAACCAGCTTTATAACTTTCCCCAAACGGGTATTTCCTTCAGGCAGGAAATGAGCCTGTGTGAATTCATCCTGGAGAGAAAAGGTACGAGCAGCTGTTAAAGAAGTACAGGATGAGTTGAAATACTTCAGTGATCATCTCCTACTGTAGTAAATTCTCCTTGGGTTTTGTCGAAATTTTACTGCTTTACAGTCATGAAGAGTAATTTAAGCAGAAACTTTACTGGTTTTACTGCTACCACCTTGCTGTTAATAAAGCTATGTGGGAGGATGCTCTGTTTCCTTTTAATCCATCCACAGGACTGTTAATTGAGTTAAAACTGCAGAGTGGAAATTTTGTCCTTGAGTACCCCACCTCACTTCACAAGCTCGGTCAGCTCTCACCCAGCTTGTCCTGTGGTGTTCTCTGGTAGCATACTGTGGATGATAATTGCAGGTGCATTTTGTCTCAGCAGAATTAACTGACAAATCATGCAGTTTATTAGAGGTCAGAGTGGTGTTAAGTAGAAAAATGTTCTAACAAACTAGTTGTGAATGTGGAGTTGTATTAACGTGCTTGTGGTCAGATGCATACTGTGGCAATTCCACATATGGTTTTGTAAAACTGAAGTTTCCCTAAACGCTGGATGAAAGCTCCATCATTACTGTTGGACAGGTTTTGGATTTCCATTTTTTTTATTTGGTTTGAGTGAAGCCCTTGCTCATTTTTGGTTTTCAGGGGACTGTTAATCTATTTTCTCAGATTCTGTGTCTTCTGAACAGGGAGCACACAGTGGTGGAAAATTATGGAGTTCGTAAAGTGAGGGAGCAAGGTAATGGCTGTGGAATGAGAGCACTTAGAGAATACTGTTCTTAAGAAAATTAGATGGATGTGCTCAGAGCTGATACCTGTTGAGGTAAGTGGGGCAGCTGAAACACCAGTCAGGTGTTTCAGGGCATCTCCAGCTTCAAGTAGGTGACACAATATTAGGTTATCTTGATGGCTTAAAAGCTCATAAATTAAAGACGACACTTCTTGCATGGGATAAACACCTTTCCTGCAAATTCCCCAGGGATGGATTTAGTCATGACAATTTTCAGCATAAAGATGGAAAGCTACTGTCACTTTGCTGAAGTGCAGAGCTACATAGGACTCCCAAGGCCATGGAATGCTGTTCCCGACTGATGCTAAATTCTATAATCCCAATACTAGAGTAACAAATGCTCCTGTTCAAAGTAGCACATGGGGGAATTCCAGGGACACCTTCTATTAACCACTCAAACCTCTGTGTGACCCTGTCAGCTCTGTCTGAAACAGCTACTTAATGATTCCCTGCAATAGCAGGGAGTTAACAATGCCTTTTGCTTTTACAGCATGTGTCTGTAGCTCGACATTTTTCTGATGCTGCTTGCTTTACATTCAGGCTGTAACTGCAAGGACACTTCCCCATGAAGGCCCTGGAGAGCTGCACTTGCTGTTGTGCTGTCTCTAAACCTCAAACACATTGACTACAAATGTCTCTGAATTGTCATTCCTTAAGATCCTGCCAGTGGGAACTGAGTCCTTTAGAAACTGAGTGTGTTGTACATCCTCAGTTGTAATAACTTCACCTCCTAGGCCATTTCTTGGTGAACTTCTCTGTCTCTCTCCTTGCACCAGGCAACTTGAAAGCTGAGGCCCCAAGTTCCATCCCTTCACTGAAATAAAAATTAGCACTGAAGATGCCAAATGCTGTTTAAAAACTTTGTATTAACAACTAAGAAATACCAGGGCATTGACTTCCAACAGACTCTGCTTCACTTGAAAAAGTATCTTGAGCATCAAGTCTTTTCCTGTTGAACATTTAACCAGTGCAAGTCTTCATTTGAACAGCTGAGAGGCGGATAGACTAGCAGCCGGAACATAGTTATTTGTCCACATCCTGAGAATTGGGATGGTTCTCATTAGTCTGGGTTAAACAATGTAATTTTTAAACCAATGGGCTCATATTGTGTGCTGAACACAATAATAGGCATAGAAAAGACTTATTAGATCAAGCTATTCACTGAAAAGAAAGGATAATAGCCCTCAAGAGGACATATCAGATACTTAAAAGCTTATTTACCTAAAATAACCACTATACTATCAAGCATCTGCACTGTACACAGACAGATTGTTTTGATTAGTGGAACCCTGGCCAAATAAAATATCCTCTACAGTTGCAAATTACATTTGAGAAAGTTCACAGATAAAGCTTGGGAGAGAAAAAGGAGAACACTGGCTTGGCTACTGTACCAGGACTGTGTTTTGAGTCTTGGTAATACCTGATGACAGCCAGCATGATATTTACATTGCTGCATATACCATAAAGGCAACTGACAGTGATTAAAAGGGAAGAATAAACCTTCTCCAGTAATATTGCTGTGTTTGGAAATGAAATGTTTGAGCCTGTTTTTCGTCATGTAGAATTAACACTGCATAGCTGTAGTGCCCTTTAAATTAGCCAGAGATGTTGGCATGAAGTCAAATAAATATAATTGGTTTCAAACTGAAAATCTAATTTAGGCATGCTGATAGCATCTTAAGTAAATGTGGCAGGTCACACAAGACTTGTGTAACTGGCTCTTGATGCTTACTCTAGTTACTGCTATGGGGAAAGTGGTCTCGGAGGTGTTTCCTGAATCCGTGGGCACCTTGTGCAACTGGAGGGTGTTTGCATTTTCTGGTGAGGTTCTGGTCTCTTCTCTGCAGACCATCAGTGTGTCAGTAATGTTTGTCCTTTTCCTGAGGTGGTCATCAGGTTAAATCATACCTACTTGAGAGTATGATGGGGATGTATGCTAGCTTGAACCAATTTCGGGTATCCTAGGGGCTGCAGGAGATTTGACATGTGATCAAACAGCAGCACCCTCTCTTCCACACGTTGGTATTTGCAGTGAGAAGGTTGAGGACAATATTAGATTGGCTAATACTTGTCCCTGTTAATCGTCTCTGCTGTGCCATCTGTGGCCAGTGACTTTTTTCCTTGTCTTTTTCCCCCCTTCATCTCTTATTCTAGGGTGGAGTATGGATGGCTCTTTGCTGTGTTCAGCAGTGCTTGGCTGCAGGGAGACAGCTGGAGGCCTGACTCAGCTGCGCGCACTGTGAACTGGTGACTGTGGGTGAAGCATTTGGTGAAATCAAACAGCCAAGTGACCCAGTGGCAATGTTGTCAGATATCTTTGTGACATACTTTTCTGACATACCTTTCTGGAATTGAATGGCTGACCCTATTCCTCACCCTCTCTTCTGTTCCGGGCCTGTGTTATATTTACAGGCTGTTTGTTTTCTCTCCAAAACTGTTACTTCTCTGCTCAGTCTGTAAGGTTGCATCTGGAATATTGTGTCCAGTTTGGGGTCCCTCAGTTCAAGAAAGACAGGGAGCTGTTGGAGAGATTCAGTGCAGGGCCACCAAGATGAGGAAGGGAGTGGAGCATCTCCCTTATGATGAAAGGCTGGGGGAGCTGGGGCTGTTTAGCTCGGAGGAGACTGAGGGATGATCTCATTAATGTTTACAAATATGTAAAGGGTAGGTGTCAGGAGGATGGAGCCAGTCTGTTCTCAGTGATGTCCAATGATAGGACAAGAGGCAATGGGAACAAGCTGGAACATAAGAGGTTTCAAAGAGGCATAAGGGAAAACTTCACTGGAAGGATGACAGAGCACTGGAATGGGCTTCCCAGATGGGTTGTGGAATCCCCTTGTCTGGAGACATTCAAAACCCACCTGGACAAGTTCCTGTGTGACCTACTGTAGGTGGTCCTATTCTGGCAGAGATGTACTACTAGATGGTTTGTCATAGTCCCTTCCAGCCCTTTGTGATTCTGTGATTCTCAACCTGCCTGCTTGCTGAAGGTGGGAAAACAGATGATGTTTTTCTGTATTCAGGGCCTAAGATACTGAAAGAGCTTCGAGAGAACAATGCAGCTTGGGGTGGAGTGAGAATTTCCATAAGACTCCCCTTCCTTTCTGCAGAAACTTTGGCATTGAGTTGTGAAGTTTACAGAACCTAGATCTCTCTACAGCTTAGAAATCGGAGTCGTTTGCAGGGACCGTGGGGAGATGTTCCCCTCTGTGGCAATTACATGTCAGTTGCTGATGGCTATGAAAATGATATTGGACTACTTGCATGTGACTAGGTATGGGTTTGTATTCCTCCTTTTGAGAACTGAATTAAAGACTTAGGCAGTAAGTCTCTGGAGCTGTGTGTTTCTATATGGATGGACTACTGGAGGGGACGCACGTATAACTAAGTGCTGGCAGCATTGCATGATCTTTACTGACTTTATCATAACTCTTTACTGTACATGGAATGTTAGAAGTCCTGAGAAACAAATGGTCTTACATGGGCAGAAACCTCTGAGCTCTGAACACAAAGCATAGTTTTCAGTGGTATTGTCAACAGCGAGAGCTCTCATTGAGATGATGAATAATTCACTGTCAGCAAGTTTATGCACAGTTCAAATATTTTGGCTGTGTTTCTGATTTGATATCTGAGATTCAGAGATCTGCTTCTTATTTTCTCAAATTCTTTGAACATACTAGATTAATGCTGGAGAATTACTTGTCTGTAGGTACTGACACAAAATGAGTGGGCAAAGCTTCTCAGGCTTTGTGGTAAGACATGTAATTGAGTCCTAACAACATAGATCCCTGTCCTGTTTGAAATAAATACCACACAGAACTGAAAACTACTTGGACTCTTGACTAAACTGGAATAAATGATTAGAGGTCATTATAAAGGTACACACGCAATTTAAATGTGACAAGCATAGGATTTCACAAGTAATATGTGCTTTTTCCCATTCCTCCTTCCGATTCTTTCCTTAAAAGGTTTAGACTGTAGTCATCAGATGCACTAGTGTGAAATACTATTTGTCTTAATTCTGTGCCTGGACATATTACTGACCAATTACTACCCCTATTTCCATGGATTGTCCAGCACGTGCCCTGTGTCTTAATGTCTGTGCAGTCACTTTGGCTTGAACCCAGCTAACTGTTCACAGCACTTGGCTGTGCTCAAGGTGAGCCCAACAGAGGAATGAGTATGCTGTATTCAGTGGTGTGAGGTATGCCAGACTGGAGGGTGGGGTGTCATTTTAACATTGACCATGTGGAATGCGAAAATTTAGAATAAATTGTTTAAAGCAGGGTTGAACAGTTCTTTTTAAAGCCTTTTCATTAGAAATAGGAGGGTAGGTACTCTATTGTAAGTGTGAGAGGTTATGCCTCTCGGTAGGACTGCTGCACACACATACTGCAGGTGTCTTTATGTATGTATAGTCAGTGGGGATGCTGGTTTTACCCACCACTCCCCATAGGCTTTAAAACTGGCTTCCTAACAACTTTCAGTAAAATCTACTTTTGTTTTCTGCCTTTTTTTATGCTTCTCTCGTATAATAGATGATCTATTTCTTCCTTCTCTACTTCATATCTTTCTGTCTCTGCTGTAGATCAAATGCAGCACAGCTGGAGCTGGGAGAGGGTGCATGAAGTTAAACCTGGCCTTGTGCTACCTCTGCCAGGGCTTTAAGTAGAGCGTTGCCATCCGAGTTGTGCATGTGTTATCCTTCAGCTTCTGGAGAAATAAATGCAAAGCCCCAGTTCTTCTCCCTGCATGGAAAGTACTGTTCATAGTATTGTTGTCAGGAATGAGTTGTAGAAATGTGAGAGTGAGTATGGCCGTGCTGGTGCAGCACTGGAGCTTCCTAGGGATATGTGCATGGCTGCACTCCTGTGTTACTGTGAGAGGGGAGCTCCACTCACTTGTGTGATTTGGTAGCTTTTTTTCATGTCTTGGTCATGGGTTGCTGTGCTGCTGCTTTAGTTTCCAACAGATTTTCCAGCCAGGCACAGAACAAACTCTACTGAATTCTTCTTTACTGGTCTTGCTGTTGCTCGCAGCGCTTCAACAACAGCATTCAGAATCAGGTTGCTGTTTGGGTACACTCCGAGCAGTGCTGGAAGCACCCCAGTCATCTTACTGCTGATTCAGGAATGTAACTTCACTTCCAGCATCATTCACGCTTGCAACACTCTTCCTGTGGTGCTGGGCTGAGTAGGTGATGCTTTCCCATGAAAGCTTTCTCCTCCTCACTGTGGATGAGTGGATTTTTTTGTCCCCTTTGTAGAAGTACTAAGAATATGTCCTGTTACGGGGTTTACTTTGGTTTTATTGATTTTTTTCACTATCGATGTAGACTGTGTCTTCCATTTTGTAGTAGGAATTTTGACATGTAGTGAGGAGGTGGCTTGAAGAACTGTGACCATATTCAAGGACCATTAACACTGCATTATTTTACTCTTCTTGAATTGTAGGACTTGTGCCAGAATACTTTTGACATCCAGTTGACTGTTCTTCCCAAGCTCTGCTTGGGAAAAGGAGTATTCCCACCCCATACTGAACTGGCTATAAATCTTAAGACTAGACTGTTTTTCCTGACTTGTTTTTGTAAGAGACTTATTCCTTGTGAAGGGACTCTCTTCTCACCAGAAACCTCAAATGAGGTGGAGAAAATAGAGGCATAACGGTGCCTTCATAGTGAATGGACCAAACCATGCAAAATCAGTCTGAGCTTGTAATTTGATGTTTACTTTCTGGTTTAATTAGCTCTGTATCTACTTTGTGCTCTGTAAAAATGCTTATGAAATTCTATTCCTAGTCTTGTAGCTTTTTGTTTTATTACTGCATTGTCCTTATAACGAGTAACCACAGAACAGGGCTCCCACAGCTCTTTGGTGTGAGGCTGTCAAAAGCTCAAAGCATCAGGAGATGGAGGTTGCTGTCCCTGTGCCTGCAGTGGCACGTGTGAATGCTGAGTCTGTTATAAAGCATTAAAGGTCTTCTGGGCTTCTGATGTCCTGCCTGTGTGATATGGAGTGAGGACCATTAATGTCATATCTTTGACCATCCTTAATGTGTGTGATTCCATGGCTGGATCTTCTACTTGTTGTTACAGATGTGTAATACCGTGAAAAGATATGGAGTGAAACAAACCATCTATTTCTCTTACCACTTCTGTAGCTAATCATAATGTGTTTTCTTTGACTGATGGAATCAAGGTGTAAGACAAACTCATTGAGAGATGGTGCCAGAGCACACAGGATATGATTCTGAAGTTTTATCTTTTTACCTGAAACTGGATACCTGAAGCCTGAAAGCCATTGCTTGGTCTAGAGCAGCCCTGCAAGGAAGTGTTTTGTGTGCATTGTTTGTATGAAAAAAACCCAGGGGCACAAATATAAACAGAGCCTGCGTCACAAGCGGCTTTCTGGCACTGTGCTCCAGATAGGGGAGGATGGATTCCAGATCCCTCTTAAAAATAGAGAGCTTGTGTGTGTGCTGGGGAATGGTGAAAGGAGAAAGCAGGACTGTTCAAAGATGTCATCTAAGTGTGGTCTAATGTTGTTGGGAACATGACTTTGGTTGGGAGAACTGGGTTTCTTGAAGAGCAAGTGGAGAGGGGATGTTGTTGTTGTCCTTAGATGTCTGGTGAGAAGTTATAGAAGAGCTGAAGGTGGTGCATGGTGAAAGGCTGTAGTTGTGAGCAATGCTGAGAAATGTGATTAGATGCTGTGGTGATGTGATGTGGGTGGTCACATACAGGAGCAGGCAAAAAATTGCAGAAATATCTCTTGTTAAAGATAATAAAAATTAGACTGAATTTGATACTGAGGGACCTAACTTGGGATTAGACTCTGCTTTCAGCAAGAGAGTGGGATAGAGGTCTTCAGAGGATCCTTCCAACTTAAATTGCTTGTAACATTTATTTGACTCTGAAAGAGTGCATTTCTTCTACAGAGGAAATTTGATACCCCATGAAGATTAAGACTGATGCTCCAACACTGTCCGTTGTTGGTTCATACAGCTTTGTGAGCAACTGAGTTACCTTGAAGGGAAATTTTCACATCTCCCAGGGTACCTAAAACTCAGTTTCCAGTAGTAGAATGAGAAAAGTAAAGCTTGGGCAACATTGTTTTGTGAGCAGTCTTTCTGTGTTGCTACTTTAAATTGCCATTGCACGTGATGGGGGAATACTGTTTGACAGCCAGGATTTGATGTTTGTCTTGAGACCATTGGACATGGCTGTTTCCCATTGCTTAAGCAAATCTCCCTGCCAAAAGGGCCTCTGACTTCAATTGCATTTGCCTGGGACGAGGCACCAGTGCGATTCATCCCAGTCTTACTGGGAGAGCTGCAATGTTCTTATGTGGCTGCAAAGATTCAGTTATCTTTGGAAACAAAGTGTGTATGAACATACTGCCTTTCCACTCCTCCAAATAGCCTTGAAATCCTTGGTTTGCATGAACAGAGCTCTCTGAGGGTTCGTTTTTATTTTCTTTTAAAAAAGCAGGTTTCATGTAAGTTATGTGAAAATGACTGCAGAAGGGATGGCATCCAGCCTCCCTTGAAGGCTGGCAGTGGATTTTTGTGGGGAGTTTATCTCAGCTGAAGAGGTTCAGACTGCAGTTCTGGATACTGAAGGTACAAGGAGCATGAATCCAGGTGACCGAGGTGGTAACCTGGAAAACTGGGCTCCAGCAACTGAGTGCTTGGTGAATTTTTGGTTTGGATTGCTTTCATCCTTTGAGGCTGTGATTTTATTTCAGAAAGAACCATTTACTTACAGAAACGTGAGAGAAGCAAGGGTTAGAAAGGGTATGTTTTCCTCCTTAGGCAGTGTTTCCTAAAGTAGGTCGTGACCCTCTTCTACAGGAATTTTGCAGCTGCTATCCTAAGGGTTGGAACCATATCTGAGAGCCTACAAAGGGGAAAGCAGGGGGTATTAAACAGATCCTAATACCCACTGGGATCTGTTACCTTCCCCCATTTCTCAGTCCTCAACAAAATGATCTCCTGCTTTTCAGGAATAAAGCAGCAAGCATTTGGCTATGCCCCGTTTTCATTGTTTTGCTAAGCTGTTGTGCTGGAAGAGATTAACTAGGCAGTGAATTTTCCCCCGAAAGCTGATCTTGAGGAAGGCAGAGGGAAGAGCCTCAGCACTGACCTTGATCAGAATGTCTTGAGGTGGGGAGCAAGCCCCAACTGAGCACAGGAACATTAACCCAGTGCTGCCCATATTTTGTAGCTGAGCAGCCGGCTCTGTGTTTGCTAGGAGAGTTGATTTGTCAAAGTTATGCTACCTTAGCACAAACTCTCCTTTTCCCCTCATTGAAGGTGGTTCATAGCAGCCAGGAAAATAATTTCTCTTTGCGTCTTTCCCCATTTATTTGTTACCTGCTCCTAAACTTTAAAACACTTTATTGCTAGACTTGTTATTTTTCTCTCCATTGGTCTTATCTCTATCTTTGCTTGTTTTCACACAGCAATGTGTTTAGCAGCTTCTCTTCTTTCCTTCTCTTGCCACCTTGGAATTTCATAAATGAATTGTATGTGTTGATATGTTTTCTGTACTCTTCAAAGAAGCCTGGAAACCTGTCTTTGTTTGGTCCCAGAAGCATGGCACGCTGCTGCTGCTACCAAAGAGCAGCTTGCTTGTGGAAGTGGTGCTGCAGCTTGGTGTAATCCTTGCTTGATACGCTTTTGAGATTTCATTGTTTCTCTGTAATTAGGTGCTACAGAGGAGCTGAAAGAAATGAATTAGCAGGAGAGGGGGGAGTAGGGAGAGCAGGTGGTGATCGAACTGAAGAGAGCTGCCAGAAAAGTAGGAGCTGCAGGGAATTAAATAGGAGGAGTCTAGAGTTCGGATGATTCCCTGCCATGTGTCCAGAAGGATTTACTGTGGGATTTTGTTTCTGTTCAGATAATGCCATACACTTATAACAGATTGGGTCCCTGTAGGCTGGGGCGTTGTCAAAATGCTTGGTGAAAAGCAATTTTTGCCCTGGAGTCCTAGTAAGGATCGATTGGTCAGGCTTCAGGAGCATCCAAGAGCTGTAGAATGCATGGTCCTGCTTTTAATTAGTTTGCATCTATTGTTACTCGCAGTAACATCTTCAGAAAACAAAGCACAGAGCTTTGTGTAGCCGCTTCTATAAAACCCTGGACTTCACTGTCACTGTGTGAAAGATTTGGTCTGCGGTAATGGTATCACGTCTGGATTATAAGAAGCATCTTCTGCCTGTAATGCTTACACCAATTGGGTTTAACTGGTGCACAATCACAGAATGTTTTAGGTAGGAAATGACCTTTCATATGATCTCATGATAACCTCCTTGCCATGGGCATGGACACCTTCCACTAGACCAGGTTGCTCCAACCCCATCCAGCCTACCCTTGAACACTTCCAGAGATGCAGTGGCCACAACCTCCTGGGGCAACCTGTGCTAGGGCCTCACCATCCTCACAGGGAAGAGCTTCTTCCTAATATCTCATCTAAATCTTCTTCTCCTTCAGTTTCAAGAAATCACAGGTATGTCTTGTTGTGGGGAGAAGCATGTGTATGCTGAAAGTATTGAGTGTCTGAGATACCCAGAAAGTCTTTGAGCATGGATGCTTTTGTGTTGATGAGGACTGTGCAGGTAGCTTCAGAGATGAAAATACGCACTGCAAAACTACCTGAAAAGGGTTGTGTGACAAGATAGTACTCTGAGGTGCATAGTTGTATATTCTTAGAGCATCTGGCTTGTGTTTTCAACTTTTGTCTTACTATGCACCGAGACATCCAAAGACAGAAGTCATAATACTGGTGCTTTCAATGTGTCAGCAGCAACATTTTTCCTGGATTTAACTCTTTGCAAATGAATGGTAGAGGCACAGTGTTTGGTTTTTGTTCTGACTTCTAAAAGTCTGTGGCTGTAGGAAGACCAGAAGTGCTAGGAAAAGCAAATGCACTTCTGCCTTTTGTCACTACTTTTGTAGACTCTGCTGTCTATCTTGAGTCACTTGTGTGTTTTCACTTTTCTATCTGCAAAGAAACAAAAGAAAAAGTGTAGAGAAGCAGGTACCAAATCGAGAGGAGCAGGTCAGGGAAGCCCTGGATTTCCAGTGAGTGGGAATTGGTCTGTGCTGGAGCTGCTGCTTTCATGTTGGAGTCCTGCACCTGCTACCTGCTGGGCACAGCGACTGCAGGGAATGGATGTGGAGATCTGCTTTTGGAGTTGTTTGTCCCATGCTTCAAGTTAAATATTTCAGCCCTGCTCCTGGCAGTCTGGCCAGACTTGGCTGTCAAAACCACCACTTCTTGCTATTTGAGTGCTTTTTGTTAAATGTCTGCCTAGACTCTTCCATCATCTCCACCCTTTGTTCAAGACTCTGCTTATGGCACTCAAACTTCATTTTCAAGTCCCCTGTAAATATTCTTGCCTTTACTGCTATCCTTCCACCTAACCCTCTCCTGGTAGCTTTGTTTTGCCTTGGGCTATGAATAGCCTCTTAAAGATAATATATGCGTGTAAGCAGTGTGTGGCCTCTGTCTTGAACTTTTTGAAAACCTATTTGCTTCAGGAAGTAGTATAGCTTTAGTAGCCTTGCTGTGTTGTGTTCTGCACGTTGCTGCCTTCTGTCGTGAAAATGTGAACTTTGGGAATCAACCAGAAAACTGATGCTGGTGTCCAGGTTACACTTGAAATACTATATAAAGCAAAATGAAACTCCTGTAGCTCAGCTGTAGTACATAATGTTTGAAGATCTCACAGTCCCCACAGTTCAGGGCTTTGTAATTTATTTCAGCATCACTTGGTATGGAATACTTTTCCCTGTGGCTTTCAGAGCTGGATTTCAAACTCTTTCTCTCCAAGATCTTTAGTTTAGCCTGTGGCTTGATACAACTTTCTGTGAGAAGCCTTTGTTTGGAGAGGAGATCAAAAGCTTTTTGCCCTCAGTTTTTCTGAATGTAATAGAAAAAAAAGTAGTTTGCAGTAATGTACTTGACCTGTATTGCAGAATCTGGAAGTAGGTTTTTATAGTGTTTGAACAGAAGAATCTGGTAATGGGTTATTCAAAAATGCAGAATAGATGTTCTCATATCCCTCATCAGCCTAAATGGACTTCAGAGTTACACCTGGGATAACAAACAAAAGAGCTGTGGGTTTATTTTTAATAGCATTTTTTAGGTATTGGCAGTAAGAAGCTCTTAAGCTATTTTTTAGCTAAGCTATCCTCTTTCTTCTAAATTAGAATTTATTCCTTTCCCATGAAGTATGTAAATGTGGGGAACCAAGATGAAAGTAGAAAGTAAAGCAACAAGATGTCCTGTTAATGAGATGTGAATGTCACAACTGTTTATCGAGACCAACAAACACAGGCTCAACATCAGCTAGGTTTTAAGTCTCACTGTTGCAAACATCTTGTGATACTGAAGGATGTGATATTGCTGAGCAGTTTAAATCCAGAACTCTCATCTCTACTTCCTGCATTTGGAACAACTGTACATTGAAATGCAATGTTGTTTTTTTTTTTTTTTCCTATTGGAATTTAAACATTCTATGACTGTGATTTTCAACCCAGGCACTGAAGTGGTGTGCCACTGTGTGAGAACTGGAGCTGAACAAGCTTGAATGAAGCCTACCTCATCTGTGCATAAAATGAGGAGAGATGAGAACAGCAATTAGTACATAAAAATACTTGGAAAATGTTGGACTAGATGATCTTTAGAGGTCCATTCCAGCACCTGCCATTCTATGATTCTGTGGCTAGTGTTGATAGCAAAGACCGTAGCTTGTTTTGACACTTAGGGAGTTACACATCAAGTTAAAAGTCGATGTGACCTCAGTGGCCTTACTTTTAAAAGCAGACAAGAAGAATCACTTAAAACAGATAAGTAAACTGGAGTCTGCAGGATGGTGTAGATTTTTTTCTTGTGGTGTTTTTTTTGTTGTTGTTGTTTGCAGAGCTGTAATGATCCCTGCAAGGGATCATAAAGATCCCTTTGTTTTCATTCAGTTGACCCCGCACTTCCATATTGTAGCTCCACTGACCCACCGAATGGGACAGACTTGGAGCTGGGTAGTGGGGTTGCCTTCACTGGGTTTTCACCTGCTTCTGCTGTGTTTACTAACTGGCGTGTTTAATTTGGTTGTCTGACCCATCTTCCCTGCCCCCACCTTCCTTTCTGCTGAAGTCTGTAAGCTGTTGCTAACCATCCATCTTTTCCATGCACAGGGAGTGGAGCGACTGCAGTGGTGCAGGCAGCATTCTGTGCGCCAAAGAAGGAGAAAGTGGCAATTAAACGGATCAATCTGGAGAAGTGTCAGACGAGCATGGATGAACTACTGGTATGCAATCAAAATTGACTGTGGAATATTTCAGTTAGCATAATATCTGTGTTTGCCAAGTGCCTTAAATGACTTTTTTTTGGGGGGTTTGTGTGAGGGTGGGGAGACTCAACTCGTTTCACTAGAGGCATTACAGTTGTCTTGTTTGTGGGACACAGTACTTAAAATGTTCAAAAGATCAGCTGTTGGAGAACTAAAGACTTCGTTTAGAGCAAAGCAGTTTGTATCATGCTTTTGTTTGGAACATAGTTAATGTGCAGATGTGAAACTAATCTGTACTTATGAGCTCTGTAGCTTGAGGGGGAGTCAGAGATTCATGCTTCCAGAATCTTTAAAGTTTAATGGGATGGTTTTGCTTTCTTTTCCTTTCTAGTTCTTTACTTTTCTTTCCTTCTCCTTCACCTGTAGAGAGGAAAACTGAATGAATTAGCTCTTGTTCCTAATCTTTCCCTTACTGATGCCAGCTAAGGTATCACTGACATAGTACAAGCTGCCATGTGGAAACCCCAACTAATCCTGGGTTCAGGACAAGAGGTAGAGTCCTCTGGACCTCCTTAATTTTTGTCTGCTGTATGCCTCTTTTTCCATTGAGAAAATCTTGAGAAACAGCGTTGGCAGGTAGCTGTGGTAACTCAGATTTCCTTTTTTCTCATCTGGCTTGCATATTGATGGGCTTCTTCATTTTCCCCTTTCTGTGTATGAGAGAGCTGGTGCTTCTGAGTGCAGCAGGTGACACATTTAGCTCAGATGTGGAAAGTCCCTGAGTTTAACCCAGGCAGAAACAGACATTTCTGTGGACATTGAGGTGTTTCCACTAAAGATGAGAAGACTCTCTTGGGTAAACTTTCCCTTGTAAATACTGGTTGGCAAGGGTTGAGGAAAGGCAAGGAGATGAAGGCTTGTACCACCTTTCTTTTTAAAGCAACGTTCTAGGATTTTTTTAGTCTTACCTGTCTGTGTTTCCTCTTGCATCTTGACAGCTTCATCAGGCACTTTTTTTGTTTGCGATTGCAATTAGAAAGTAGCAAAGAGACAGAATACAGGAGTCTTGGCTATCTGTCTCTACACTTGTGTGATCTTCAACAAGTCACTTCCACAATTCTAGTTTATCTACTAACTAATGCTATTTTTATCATGATGGGTATCTGCAAATCTGCTCTTGCAAAGAGGAAAGGCTCCATCCAAGCTGTCACACTTCAGTGCTCCTGTGAAGGGCTGTGTGTAGGACTCTTTAAGATGACCTGTGTTCAAATCCTCTTATGGCTCACGCAAGTGTAGGAGTTCAAGATCTCTTCCTGTTTCAGTCAGGCTTTTTGGCCTGACACCAACTGTTGATATGCTTTCCAAGTCCTTTATGTAGGTTGTCCATGCTTCTCTGCTTCAGTTGTGTTTCTGACTCTATTATCATGATGTAGTAATTGAGATGGTTAGTGTTGAGTAATTGCCAGTTCCAGCTAAAAGGCTTAGGTTCAGGAAGATGACTGCAGAGACTTGGCATGTAATTTTAGATAAGTACATCTAATTGCATATTTTACATCTCTGGCTGACGTATTCCTTATAGTGATATTTCTTGTTATGGGTTGGACTGCCATGAATTGCTGTTGTGAGCTCTCCTAAGCTTCAAGTTTGGTGACCCGATCTTGTGTGGGTTCTTCTGTAGGCTGTGTATGCAATTGGGGATATTCTTGAACTTAAAAGTATGGAGAGAGTAGAAGAGGATGGTTCTGAGCTGTAGCAGCTTCCTGGGACAGTGGTTGCAAAGGTAGACGTGTTGTGTGGAAAAAGTGTTTTCCTTGGATTTGTACTGAATTTGTCAATTTACTAGATGGTGTTTCCCAGTGTGAGAGCTGAAAGGATGGAGTCTCTTGATTTCCCTACTCTGCTCTTACCTTCCCAACTACTTACCTTGTGTCCATATTTGCTTCTTCCCCAAAGCAAATATTCTCTAGCTTTTCAGTCTCTTGTAGTCTTCCTTCATGACAGTTCCCCTGATCAACTGAATTGCCTTTTTTGAGCAAATACTTGCTTTTGCGGGATGGTTCATTGTTTTTTTTCCTCGCAAAAACTGTAACTGTAAATCCTTGCAGATTACAGTGACTTTAAGAAGCAAGTGCCAAGAGAAATAGGAGTTTGTATTGGAGTATGTTATGCTCTCATGTTGCTTTCTTCTGTTGCTCAATACAGTTAGACACAAGCTTGGGCTTTTATGAGATCCATTTTATTAGATCCACAGGCCAGTCAGCAGGCAGTGGGATAGAAAAGGGAAAACTGTGCTTAAATTTTTTTTAGCTTTTTCCTACAGTGCTTCAGACCATAGACTTCTGTATTGAAGTAAGCTTGTTTATTATACCTAGAATCTGCGTAGCAAAGAGAGTAAAAGTGTCATGTTGCTAGGGAGAATGGCAAACAGTTCTGTCATCCGTAAGGCTGTCTTGTTCCTCTGACTCTTTCAATATCCATGCTGCTGAGTGGCTGGTGCTTTTTTTCTTGGAATGGAGAAGAGGAAGGTTAGTTTGGAATGGGAAAATGCTCAGTAAATGGCTCTATCACAGGCTGAATGGAGGAGTGGCCTAATCTTCCTTTAAGCTTCTGTAGCAGCAAGTACCCAGAGGCAAGAGAATCTGGAGATGCCAAGCTTGGGTTGATGAAATGGTATGACTTGGCTTGTTAAAGGTATTGATCTTGACCCTTGGGTCTTGCCATACTCCTGAGTGGTGTGGGTGGTCAGGGACAACCTGCATGCTTTGCAAACGCTGCCTGACATTCTAGGTTAATGGAATGGGTTATTTATTGCTACTGTAGGGTGCAGAAATGTAGGAAGGACCAATTTTATTGCACTGTGAGCAAACAGAGTCGAGGACATTCAGCCCTTCAGCAGAAGTGCTAATTGCTGTAAAGAACATAGACAGGCAGGAGTAATGAAAGGCAGAGATGTGGCTTTTTCTAGCCTAGCTACTGGATTAGATGATGTTAGTCAGGAATTGAATTCAGTGCCTGATTTTTATTTCCTTCTGTATGTTTTTGAACACTCCCAGATCTCTTCTAGACAGCATGTGGGATTCAGCTGGAAGTACGATATAGTTTATAGTGATCCTTGCTCACCAGTGTGACTGGGGGTGGTGTAGAAAGAGAGGTGATTGAATACACTGTTGTCTACAATTGATCTTGGACTTTTTGTTACTAAAGTTCCACTTCTGACTTTCTTGTTGCAACTCACAATAGTTACAAACTCACACAGCATTTGGTGTGTGTTTGAAAACAGTCTGCTTGTGTGGTGTGTTTCACAGCTGGACACGCTTCACTGCTGTGTTTTGCTCTTCTCTCTCCTTTCCCTTGTGGAATACTGGTTGTGTTGCTGCGGTTGCTGATCCTTGGCAGAACGTTGTATAAAATCTGCCTCAATATAATGATGCCTCAAGCATTTTTTTTTCCTTGTCTAAGTGTTTTTCTTGTTTGAAAGAGTTATTGATCTAGATGACCTTAAATCTCCCCTTTGTCCAGCAAGCTTTGCTTCATTTTCATTTGGTTAAAGCTGAGTTGGCTTGCTTTCTTCCAAATTGTTCTTTTCCTCTGCGCTTTGAGTAGCAGATGATATGGCTGAGGAGTTGGTAGGAATGTTGAATGTCAGAGAGGAGAACATAAGCTGTGGGGTGTTTCCCAGCTGAGGGGAATTTAGTTCCTAGACTCATTCAACAGGAGACAGGTTCAGGAAGGAGCATGGGAGATGTGGTGTTGCTGCTCCTAGGAAGAGACTCCAAACTCATTCTAGTCCAGAGATTGATGGGACTGGGCCTGACAGGTCTACATGCAAGCAGTGTGAAGGTACTGCTATGGTCAGAGGACAGTTAGAGAAACTGAGAAAACAAGTTAAAGTGGAATCAAAATAAGTATCTTTTTGAATTTAGTGGAATTAACCTGGTGAGCTTGCTGCTAATAATACAGAGATCAAATGTTGTGTGAGATTAAACAAATCAACCTATAGTTGAGAAGGTTAAATTAGATAGGATTTTATCAACTCCCCTGGTTTAAAGCATAAGCCAACTGTTAACTGCCCAGGCTTAGTCAAAAGTCTTCCCTCTGGGCAGATAATTGTGTAACTGCATGTTACAGGGTTTTACACCTTCTTTGGAAAGCTTGGACAGGATATTGAGCTGGCATTGATCTGACAGAGCAGTTTCTACAAGTGGATTAAGCAGACTATAAGGTGGTTGGGAACAAAGCAGGAGACTGTTGTGGAAGTAGTACAGATGTTTCATCCATGCCTGTCATCATGGAAATTTCCATTATAATACCATTTCCAGCCCTGAGGACCTTTATCCTTACTACAGGGAAAAAGTCCTCAAGTGTCAGTTCCAGAGAGTGTGATGTGTAATATGTAGCTTCTGCATGGTTATTTGATGTGCCATGCTATGTGTTTCTTGCATGATGGGATTGCAACTTTACAGTAGACTTAAACCTAAGTTGGGTACAGCTTTGTTGAATTGTTTCTCAAAGCAGCAACAATAGAAATCATTACTGTGCTGGTTCAAGCCCTCTTTTTTTTTTTTTTTTTTGTGAAGTTCAGTATGAACTTCAGGATTAATGGTGAGTGAAATCCTGTACATAAAATATCTTATTTCACTTGGAATGGTGGAGCATGAGATGGTGCATGTAAATAACTTCAGAGAGTTTGCAATTGACTGCATGGGCTGATCTCCAGTTGAAGGTGGTGTCGAACTGTGAAACAGTGGATATTGATCTGAACGACTGTACGGATGAGTGTTATGTTAGTTGACTAGGAGGGTGAAGCTGGCATTGCTTGTATCTGTGAGATGAATCAGTCACATTTGCTTTGTGGCTGAAAGCAATAGAAAATGGGCATGTAAAAATGGCTATATGAAGTTATAAACACCTGCTTCCTTCAGTAAATACTTCAGTCCACTAATACTTATTCCATTAATACTTCAGTCCTTGAAAGAGAGAACAGCCACCAAATTATACTGAAGAATATCCATTGAAATGGGCAACTGCTGAGTGACTTGACACAGGGATGGTTTGTTTCATATCAGTAAGGTTAGTTTATGGATGGAGACCTTTTATCCCTTTAATAATTTTCTTACCTGCTGTTCTTTTGGATGGGCTGATCTTAACCCCTTTATAATCATGCCAGTCTACTTCCTGTAACCACAGCTTGAGGTAAGGGGTTGAACAGGATAATCCAGAGGTGGAAGTTAGATCAGAATCTCTGATTTCAGGCTTTGAGCCCTTTCTCCATTTCCTTAAAAAAAATGTGCCTGAAGTTGATTGTAATGGAAGAAGATGTTTTTGGGTTTTTTATTATGCTGATGTTTAAAAAGGGGAATGAATTAATATTCTCAATTTTACATGTTTTTAGCTAAACCACTAGAATTTAACTTGAAAATTTGAGCAATTATGGCTATGTCTGGGATGAGAGCTCTGAATCCTACTCAAAAAGGAGGAAGATGGACTTTAATGCCTTACACCTTGAGATTTAAGCTGAGAGAGAAGTTCTTTGAGGTCATAGTTGAATTGTTGCCATATTCAAGGAGGATGGCACATCTGCCCTGCTTTGATTTCCTCCTCAGGTGTGCTTTCTCTTCTCAATTCTCTCATAGTCATGAATGCCTTTGAATAGGGTAGCCATCTTGACAGCTTTCTGGATTGCAGGTAGCCACATAAAAGCACACTGCTACTGGGTTTTATCTCTTGAGTTTGTGTCAACATGTAGGACGTAAAAGTAAATAAAGCATGATTTTAATCCTTGTATTTGAGAGCAAGTGTCTTTGAAATATGCCTCAGGGACAGATAAAGAGTAGGAGGTGATGATGTGAACAAAAAAAATACCAAGAAGAAAGTTAAGATGGTGGGTTAAACCTACCTGCTTTGTGTCTCTGCTCCTGTTAACTCAAACTTCAGTTGTATGTCAGTGGGCAAACAAAGCCGTTTCCAAGAGAACAAATCTGCAGGAGAATGTCTGACTTACAGGAGGCTAGTAGGTTCATGATTCTAAAATATGCTTCACAGCAGATTTACTGGTGTTTTGCAAGCCTTGAAGTACTATTGCCCCCAGAAGTACTGAAAATGTTTGTCAGAACCCTTATGGAAGGCATGGAGGCCTTTATAGCTAGTCCCAGTCTGTTTGCTTTTGATGTTTGAAGGTAGAGCTGTTTTTAATATCTCATCCAGGATGAGCTTGTAGCCATCTCCAAACCATTGCCTGTGTGTCTAGACTTGTTTTTTTACCAGTAATTCATTCTCTGTAGCTGAACAGAAGGCAGTGTAATTGATGGATCCTGAGATGGGGAATTGGCGGGAAGGCTGTCTCTTGGAACTGATGTGACATAGTGTGAGGTGTCAGAGCAGCAAGGAGCTGGGTGGAGGAGCTGTCAACCGTCCACTGCATTTTCACATGGTTCCAGGGGTCTGAATCAAGTGACCCATAGCTGTTGGCAGAGCAGGAGTAAAGCATCATTTCCAGCTTAAACTTGTATATAGGAGCCCAAATAAATTCTGATGTTTAGCACAGATCATTAGAGGTGTAGAAGTTGCAGATAATTGTTAGGAGTCTTCCAATGTAGTTTCAACGCTAATTAAAATGGGAGGAGTGCAGTTTTTATTTCTTCTTTGTGTAATTTGAGGGTAGCAATCTTGTTAGAGAGGACACAAAGGCAGTCTTTGCCTGCTCTGATGGTTGTGCTTGAACAGCAACCAACTCTCTGAAAAATTTCAGAAGCATTAAAACTATGCTTAGTACACACTGAAAGACTGTTGCTGCATTTTATCTCCTCCTGTCTCCTCTTTCTAGAAGTGTGTTTTTGAGCCGAGCTCTCCAGTGATCCTCCACTGGGATTCCTGCTTTGACTAGAACTCTCCAGCCCTTGCATTTGCACTGCCATAGCACAGCCTGTTGTATACATGACAGAAGGGAATTGATTGCAATTATGGGAGGAAGCGTTTAACCACAAAGCCCAGTGGGATTTGCCACGAGCAGTTAAAACAATTGTATGCATTGAGACTTCAGGATGTTGGTACCTTCTAGGGGGGTGAGGAGGAGCAGAGCTTTGATGTAGCCTGTGTAGGATCAGCCTAGAAAACCATTGGACATGAGGTGGTAGCCTGTGGGTGATGGAAAGTCTGCCAGACTGCTGCTTTTTCTGTTTGGTAATAATGTAACAACACTGGAAATCGTGGGCTGCAGTGCAATTAATTATTCAGGGCTGTGCTACAGTGTGTGAGAAATGGTGTAATCTGCCGGTGTTACATATCCACTAGCTAACAGAGATGTTTAAGTACCTAGATCAGGTTGGTTATTGTTTATTTTCCGTCTTTGTGCATGTGTCAGGCTTGAGATAGACATAGCGATATGTAAATATAAAATTTTGGTTTTAAACTGTGCCTCCCAACCAGCAGTGGTAATGGACAAGAGAGGAAGAAGTTCATGGAAAACAGTAAAATAGTAACTAAGCATCATGGAATGCCTGTAAATGCTGTAGTCCAGACCTGTTCAGATGGCAAAGATCTGATCCAGGGTTTGGCTCTTAAGTGAACTTGGTCCGGACTTGGTCTTACCATCTCCTGAATTCTAGTGGGATAGGCTAATATATATAAAAAAGGTACAGTGTTTGTCTGTGTTTCTTGTACTATTCTCTTGATCTCCCAGGGAGCTGATTCAAAATGTTTTGAGTGGTCTAGCTAAAGATATAAACAGCTCCTCTGCATCATTTCTGAGAAGGGTGGATTTGGGGCAGGTCTGGCTGATGGAGTGATTAAGCCGTTAGTGTCCTATTTGTTTCTTTCTACCTGTTTTTTTTCCTTTGGAGCCACTTGTGAAAGTGTCATCTTCTAAATTGTCAAAAAGTCTGACTTACTGGATTTGCTTGCAGGTTAAAAAGTTATTTAAAACTAAATTAAAGCTTTAGACTGATTGCTAATTTCAGGCTGAGCAAGCCAAGGTTTTGTCAAGTGTGTGGATCCCTTAGCTACGAGTTCAGTCCAGTGCTTTGAGCAAGTCCAAAATGATCCTAGAATGGTAAGCAAATGAGTTCAAAACTCTGAGGTGTCAAGAGTTTTGTTAAGGTTCTGTGAATCCAAAGTATTTCACTGATGTTTGCAGACAGCAGCTCAGAGCTTCCCAACTAGCAGGGTTTTGTCCAAGGATTATTATTATTATTATTATTTGTCCAAGGATTACAGGGCAGAAACCAGTCACGAGCCTGACCTATGTTGTCCAGGGCCCTAGTTCCCATCCATCACCTGGTAGCAATTTCAAGCAGTAAAGTAAGAAGAACTCTGTTTCCAGCTTTTTCTGTCAAGGGTTTTTTCTGCATTACAAAGAAACTTAACTAGAAACATTAGAGAACTCCAAAGGTGCTGATTTATTTCCTTTTTGAAAAATAGCTTGATACAAGTCCATGTTTGCAGGGAAGGAAGCTAGAGCTGTCAGAGTAAGCAGAGGATATTGTTTCAGACTGTATTTATTTTCACAGGGTGATTTTTAGTCAACAAACATGTTACACTCAGATGAACGGCCTACTCCCCACTCTTCAAATATCCTTTCCTGTTTAGAAGGATTCTTCTTTAATCCGCTTATTGGAGTTTCCTAGAAAGTTGGTACCTTTTCTGTAAAAGAAGAGAGAGGAACTAATTGTGATTTATTCCTCAAATGCACTTGCTCCCTGAGAAGCATATTAAAGTGGACAAATCAACATTAGCGTATTTCGTTGTGGTTGACAGCTAAACCCGTGCCAAGGGGGAAGCAATGTACCATCATACTCTATCACAAGCAAAGTTTTGTACAAGAGCAGGAGAAAAATATGGTGTACTTGTGAGGTGCCTGAGACACAGGTGAATCCTTCTCAAAGCTTTTTCTTGTGCTTTGGTATCAAGGAGGTCTTGTGCTCAGAGGGAGGAAAGGATCAGAGTGTGAAGGTTCCTTGCTGTCCTCTTCTTCTGTGTTTTTGATTTTATGGTCTTGGCTGAATCTGCATCATGGGGAGGGGACTGACGGTGAGCCGGGATTAAACCCTGGAAAATTAAGTGGCACAGTGAGGGAATATGTGTTCAGTGAAGGAATGTCTGAGTTGAGAGCAGTAGTTCAGGATATCAGGAGATGACTGTCTAGCATGACTGGTGCTGGAGGGTAGAACATGACAGACAGTGGGGCTTGGCTGAAGGTACCACCTTGGCTGAAGTACAGAAGCTCAGCTGGGTATAGTGTGGGGTGCCAGGCTTGGCTTAATGGATGGCTTTTGTCTCTGGACAGTCAAGAAACTGAGTCTTTCTCTTCAAACTGGTGATTTGTGCTTGCTTAAAGTCAATGCTTTTTGTAGTGTTACTCCTCCCATAACCTGGAAAACCTCAACCATTAACCCATAACCAAATGGAAGAATAGGCATGTTCAAAACTCAATTTAATATCTGAGCATATTTCACGTTGTACTCTCTGGTACCTAATGACTTGCCAATCTTGAACTGACTTCCTTCTTTTTTCAGTATGACAAAAGACATTGCTGTCCTTTGTGCCTTCAGCCTTCTTGAGCTAAGCCATCTGTTTTCCTGCTGGGAAGAAACATTAGCAATAAGAGACTTTTCTTTGTTTCCCAGTGACAAGTATTTCCCTTTCTCATCAAAATGATAGTCTTCAACAGATTAAGCATCTGTTGTGTGATGTCTCACTGAAAGCAGGAGACAGCATGAGCTTCTTAGGTATCAAAGAGGTGTGAATTTTCTGGAGTACTCTTTTGTAGATGCGTGCAAGTTTTTTGGTTATAACCACTTTGTTGCCCTTGCCAAGGGGTTTTTGGTCAATTTTTTCTTTCTTCTATACAAACAGGAAGAACAACCTAAAATACCTTTGGGCCTGCAGGCTGAGTGTTAAGAGTACTTGTGGGTTTTTGACATTTAGCTTCTAGATGACCTTTTTCTTTGTATTTATCTTGAGCATTGTGTCTTGAGGAAGGTAACTGCTCAAGGAATAATAATCACTGGGTCCAGCTGCTAATGCTTTATTCTTCTCTACAGAAAGAAATTCAGGCCATGAGTCAGTGCCATCACCCCAACATTGTATCTTACTACACATCGTTCGTGGTGAAAGATGAGCTTTGGCTGGTGATGAAGTTACTTAGTGGAGGTGAGTGATCCAATTTCATTACCCTACAAGGCAACATAAAAAGTTGTCTTCCTGTAATATCCCTTCCCTTGTATATCTCCTGAGCCTCCCAGTTGTGAATTAAGACATTTCATAGGGTCATAGAGTTGTTAAAGTTGGAAAAGACCTTTAAGTTCATCAAGTCCAACTGTTAACCCAGGTCTGTGATGGCAACTATGTGTCTGAGTGCTACACCTACAATGATTTTTAAATATATCCAGGGATAGTGATTCTACTTCCCTGGGCAGCCTGTTCCAATGCCTGACAACTCTTTTGGGGAAGAAATTGTTCCTTATATCCAACCAAACCTCCCCTGGCACGTGCTTCAGCACCTCAATGTCTGTCTTGTAGTGAGGGGCCCAACACTGAACATAACACTTGAGCTGCGGCCTCACTGGGGCCCAGCACAGGGGGACAGTCACTGCCCTGGGCCTGCTGGTCACACTATTTCTGATACAGGCCGGGATGCCACTGGCCTTCTTGGCCATGTGGGCACACTGCTGGCTCATGTTCAGCCACTGTTGACCAACACTCCCAGGTCCTTTTCCTCTGGGCAGCTTTCCAGACCCTCTGCCTGTAGCATTTCCTGGAGTTGTTGTGGCCCAAGTGCAGGACCCAGCCTTTGGCCTTTTTGAACCTCATACAGTTGGCCTTGGCCTGTTGCTCCAGTCTGGACAGGGCCCTGTGAAGAGCCTTCCTGCCCTCAGGCAGATCTATGCACCTTTCTCAGCTTGGTGTCATCTCTAAACTGACTGAGAGGGCACTTGATTCTCTCATCCAGGTAATTGCTAAAGATGTTAAACAGAACAGACTCCAGCACTGAGCCCTGAGGAGCACCACTGGTGGCCAGCTGCCAACTGGATTTAACTCCATTCCCCACCACTCTCTCGGCTTGGCCATTCAGACATTATTTTACCCAGCAAAGAATATGTTCATCTAAGCCATGGCAGTCAGTTTGTCCAGGAGAATGCAGTGGGAAACAGTGTCTAAGGCTGTACTAAAGTCCAGGTAGACTACACCCACAGCTTTTCCTTCATCCACTGAGCAGATCTTTTCATAGTAGAATGAGATCGGGTTAGTCAAGCAGGACCTGCTTTCCATAAACCCATGCTCACTGCGCTTGATCACCTGGTTGCCTGTGAGTGCCGTTATGCAACATGATCAGCTCTGTAACCTTCTCCAGCACTGAGGTGTCAGGCTGACAGGACTATAGTTCTCTGGATCCCCCTGGCTGTTCTTGTGGATGGACATCACATTCACCACCTTTCAGTAACTGGGACCTCCCCAGTGAGTCAGGACTGCTGCTAGATGATGGCAAGTATGTTAGTGAACACCTCTGCCATCTCCTCAGTACCCTCAGGTGGATCTCATCCAGCCCCACACACCTGTCTGTGTCTAAGTGATGTAGCAGGTCATTAACCATTTTCCCTGAGATGAGGGAGGCTTGATTCTGCTCCCTGTCTCTGTTTTCCAGCTCAAGGGTCTGGGTAAATAGAATCATAGAATGGTAGGGATTGGAAGACAGCTCTAGAAGTCATTTAGTCTAATACCCTTCTTGAGCAGATGCAAGGTCAGGTCACACAGCAATGTGTCCAGGTGGATTTTGAAAACCTCTGGAGAAGGAGACTCCATAAGCTTCAAATATTAATAAAACCAAATATTTAAATAACAATATTCAGCCCCTTCAGCTCAGAAATAACTTCTTGTGTTATGTACATCAGGAGTAACACCTAACTACATGACTGTTCCAGACTTGTTTTCCCTTCCTATTTGGTATATTTGATAGTATTTCATAGAATTATTTCCTGTGTTTGAGTGACTTGAGTATTTGAAAACTGGACTGTATGACTTCAGATTTTGACAAGAGAAACTAAAGTTCAGATGTAGTAGTTGAAACCATCCTAAGCTTCCAAGAAATAAACCTTGCTGTCATCTTCTCAAATCACAGAATCATAGAATGGTAGGGGTTGGAAGGGACCTCTGGGGATCATGTAGTCCAACCTCCCTGCCAAAGCAGGTCCACCTAGATCAGGTCACACAAACACATCCAGGAGGGTTTTGAAAACCTCCAGAGAAGTAGTCTCCACACCTTCCCTGGGCAGCCTGTGCTGGGGCTCCCTCACCCTCACAGTAAGGAAGTTTTTTCAATAAGGGTAAGTGGAACTTTTTGTCCATTATCCCTTGTCCTATCATTGGACACTACAGAAAAAACCACATTGCCCATCCCCTTAACATGCACCTTTTAAATATTTGTAAGTACTAATGAGGTCTCCCATCAGTCTCCTTTTCACCAGGCTGAACAGCCCCAATTCCTGCAGCCTTTCTTCATAAGAAGATGTTTCAGTCCCCTGATCATCTTGATGGCCCTGTGCTGGACTCTCTCCAGAAGTTCCCTGTCCCTCTTGAGCTAGAGAATTCATCAAATAATGGATCTGAAATGGTGCTTCTTGGGTCATGTTAACAGAAGTTTCTTCATCTTGCTTGTTAAGCCTATGACAAGCTTTTGAACTAGAAAAGTGTGCAATTATCTGCACTGACCCCAGTCATTTCCACTGGCTTTATTGTGAGAATTGTATCTCCTTTTGCAAAGCTGATTCCTTGACCTTTTTCTCACTCACAGCTTGCAGGACTGCATGGTGCTGATGGCTTGTTGGTAACCGGCCAACCTATTGATTTTTTAGCTTGTTTATGTGTTGGTTGCCCTCAAGAGGAAGTTTATATCACCTCTATTTTGGGCAGAGCTACTCCTATAATGTCAGTATATGGCCTTAAAAAGGGAGGAGAACATCAGTGTGGATGCAGCTTGATTTGTATGGTGTCAGTCCTCAGAACTTGAATAACTTTGCCCACTTGTTCTGGTTGACAAAATATCCGGGAATACTTGTGGCCATTTCCAGTTAGTGCCTAGTTAACACAGAGCCAGGGAAACTTTTCCTTTCTGGATATATCTCTCAGACACTGGAGAAACAGATTTTTTTTTTTTATTTTATTTTTTTTTTTTTTGGGAGAGAGTGTTTGAAAACTTTATCAGTAATGCTTTATTTGATGTCATAATATTTTCCAGTATCTCTATTATAGCCGAGACAAGAAATGGAATCTAGTTTTGGATGATAACTAAGGGCTGTTGCTAAATTTTAGGCCTATCTTTAGGAAGATTTTATTTTCCTGGCACGCTAGTGAAAAGGAATTGAAAGCTGAGAAAAACCTTATTTTCTTGCTTTTTTTAGAAAAACTCAAAAACTTGGCATCTCTGTACTTGACTTTATACTGAGGACTGTAAAATGGCAGAAGATGATGTGGAAAAATCTGGCTAAACCTGTTGGCCTGTTTCAGAATGACCATAAAACATGTGCCTTTGAAGATCTTTTTTGAAGAATGTTAGCAGTCTCTTGAGGGCAATCAAATTTCATGCCAATCTTAAGTGTCTCTTAAAGGATTTTTAATGTCTCGTGCTCACGTGTCATTAAGCAATATCCTCTCTTGTCTTGAAGGGGCATGTAACAGGTCATTAGAGATAGGATGGCTGTTTGTATGTTAGAAAAGCATCCCCTGCCAGCTTAGTGCAAATAGCTTTTCTTTGTGTATAGAAATGTCTATGTGCAGGAAGGTTTCCACAACATGAGGAAATGGCCTCTCAGGGGTGCAGGAGAGGCAGCAGCTATGTTCTTGGCCTTTTTCAGGATTCACAATGTCTTTGAAGAAAATGCACAGCTGCTTTAGGTAGTATTTTCACAGCAGTTTTCCATCAGAACCAAATACTTGAACTTCCAAATGTTATTTCTGTTCATCTCCATTTTTGTGGTGTGTTGTTTTTTTATGTAAAGCTGGAAAAAAATCAGACTCTTTATGGACCATCTTCATTATCAAAACACCACAAGTGTGAAGACCACAGTGGAAAATTTCTGGAAAAAATAATTGTTTCAGAACCGCCTTTTGGCGATGTGAATGGTGACCTGCTTGTCACCTAATATTCACTTGGAATGAGGTTTCTATGTTACAGAGACTGAAAATTGAGCCGTGTGCAGCTCTGCCATTAAGTTGGGTGCTTTGAAAGCTGTGAAATCTCACTGCTTCTTACTCCGTTTTAGATGTTGAAGACTGGGGTTGCACAGTAAAAAATAACAGATGAGCAGCAGTGTAAACCCACCCCAGCGAAATTTCTGTGAGCCAGTTTTCAATTTTCTCACTTAAAATGAATTATTTGGGGGCTGGAGGAGTTGCTAAAATAGACAACAGGACTTTGACCGGTCACAACTTTTTTTGCAGGAGGATACCTTGAAAAGGTGTATTTCAACTGTTTGTAGTTTATACCTTTGTGTGGCTGTACTTAAATCTCAGAGCTTGTAGGCAGATTCTACAGGAGAATCTTGAGGTTAGGGGAAGCAACTTGTATATTGGAGCTTTCTGACTGAAGAGCTTTTTCAGTCAATTTTAATGAGACTGTGTCCAGTCGACTTTAGGCAGAGTGACTTATGTAACACGAGACAGTTTAAAAACTGCTTCTTGTTCTTTCAGCTTACTTCTTAGTAAAGTGGCTTAGTTTTGTTGTCATCTGTCATCCAGTGGGAAAAATAATGATCTGACTTTCTCATCAGGAAAAACCTTTGAGCTGTTTTTATAAACTAGAAAGGAAAAAAAAAACCCCAAGGGTGCTGAACTCTTTCATTTCATCTAACTATTCAGAGAGAATGGACTGAGATTTGCACATCCCAGTAAGCACATATGAATTGCATTTTCATGTCCATTCTCTGTCTTGATTGGGGCTTTTGTACTTGAGAATTTCTTTTGGGTAAAAAGTTTAGAATGTTACTGCTTCTCTTTCATCAGTGTCATGTATGCTGGCATGTGTTTTCAGGGTGAAAAAAATTTTAATTTCCAGCCTACTTACTCTGACCTTATTACTTTGGTCTGTCCTGTGGGCTGTAATGCAATCAATCTGTAATGCAAGCCTTTTGTTGTTGTAAGTGCAGTTCAATTAATTTGCTTGAAATATTAACCTAGTCATATATGCAAATATTTTAGAAATGTCTCTAAGGGAAAGGCTCTCAATCCATAAAGCTTAGTTGTCTGATAACACTGCCTTGCTTCTCTGAGTAGCCAATTGGTACATTCAAAGGTAGCTTAACAGCCTCAGTGGCTTTGTTGCTGAATCTTAACTATTTTTCTTTGCTTTGCAAGTACTGTGTTGGTGGAAGATGCAGTTTTCCATTTTTGAAAGTTGTCAGCAGCGAGGAGGTAGAGTCCTGCTGAGTTTTTGGGGAGTTACACATAAAACCACTGCCCAGCATCAGAGCCAAGTCAGACTGAAGTTGCTGCTGAAAGCAGTTTTAACTGGGATATTTGCCACTGAAGCAGATGCAGAGTGCAATTGTTACTGATGGCAGAAATGTGGCTGTGATGACACCCAGCTGGTTGTGACAAGAGGTGCTGGTATGTCCAGTTACTCTAACACCCTCTTTCAAACAGAGTGATGTGTGACTGACTCAGGTTTGTGAAGTATCTGCTGTTTTCTGTCTTGTTCAGGAGAAATTTCAGACCCTTTACTCCAATGATCAAACTGTTTGGTAGGGATCTAAGCTTAGCTATGTCAGCTTGACACTTCAACCTTTTGGTCCCATGTTACTCCTAACTGAACTCTAACAGCTATTTCTAGACAACTGCTGACCTGGCTTTGCTGGCATTCCCGTGTTGTGAATTCTACTCGTGCCTTTTTAAAGCCATCTGAAGCCCAATCCTGCTCTCTAACTCCTGTGGCTTTTCAGTAGGAAGGGGAGCAGCTGTCCTTTTGTTCTTGTGCCTTTTCTGATCGTGACCTGTTTGCTTGCTTAAATTCTGGCTGATTTTAACAAGAGCTCTCATTTTACAGGTGATCCAAGGCTGTGGTGAACTCTGCAGAACATGTAGCAGCCATCTGCAGTGGCTTGCTACAACATACAGCAGTTTTTACTGTCCTAACCTACAGCAGTTGAGACTGCCAAATATTTTTTAAACTGTGTAAATCTCTTAAATACTGAAATATTTCCAGAGAGGACTCTTGAATCTTCTGCCTTCTTGAAAGCTTCTAATTAAGTCTGCTAAGGAGATTAGTGAATTTAAATAGTTAAACCTCTTATTTTCCAAAAGTTTTAAAGATTATCTAATCAACCTCTTACTTCAACCTTTGATCTTGATTTATCTGATGAAATACTTGGCCTGGAGTTCAGCAAGTCAAACCAAAAAGGAGGTATGGCAAAATCTGATGTCTCCTCCAGGGAGACTGGACATCTTTTTGTACTTCTGCCATGTTAATCTGTGATCTGGCCACTCCTAATTCCAACAGTGAGTCGTGATCAAAGCGTAAGCCACAGGTTCTTAGAAATCCTTGTGCTTATGTTGATTTATTTTGTTAGGAGAGAGCGATGCTGTTTGAAGTCCATCTGGAGGGGTTTTAATTTTGCTTGTAGAGACATGACTTCATTTAATTCAATTAAGGATGGGATAAGTCAGAAGTAGGAGATGGTAAGGGATGTATGTGATGGCAGAATACGATACAGACACATTGCCACTCCTAGCTAGAACAGGAAATACATGAGAGAGATCAAGAGTTCTTCAGATTTTGTCCTGTAGATGTTTCAGTCCCCAGTGCAGTTTTGCTGTTTTGTCCCTTTTGTTGTATTCTCTTGCTTCCTGACTTAATCTTACTGCATTTCTTACACGTGCATGCAAGCCCTCTACAGGGAGGGATGCATAAAGTGGAAATTACCTTTTACTTTCACTCTCTACTGAGGTGCTTTAACCATGTTTAAGAAGAAACTTCAAAACCAGAAAGCCCAGCAATCTACTTAAATGTGTCTTCCTTAGTTTTGTATAACTTGTTCTTTCCTTTACTCCAGTGCTCCTGTATCCCTCAGCCCCTGAAGTACTGAATCCAAGCAGCTGTTCCTTCTTTTGCAAATTTTTCCTTCATTTGTCAGAGGATGACAAGAGGCAGATTTAATTCTTGGGTCTGGTGACAATCAGGCTCACGGAAACTGCTGGCTTCTGCTGAGATGTCTTAGAAGAAGCAGCAATGATTCCTTCCAAATCCCCGCTCTCAAAGATGCAGTGTGTTCAGCATGTGTCCATCAGGTTTGGGGCAGATCTTGATTCTCACAAGATTGTGTAGCGAACTCCAGCACTGTTTTCCAACCTGTTAATGCTAGGCCTCTAAATGCCACAAATCAGTGCATGTATTGGTACCTACTGCTTTTTTTGTTGTTGAGAATTAAGTGAGTGTATTACCTTTTCTTGTTCTGGTTGCCAGACAAACTTAAAGAAGGAGTTTTCTTTGCATGTAACTTATCCTGTATCCTTGTCCTGACACTCAGGTTGTAGTGAAACGCATTTAAGATGCGTTTCCCACAGCAACCAACTCTGCTGTACATTTCTTTTGCCTCTGGGGTCATGTAAAATACCAGCTGTAATAGTCCTGCATTTATCTGTAATCTTGTGCTAAACAAGCTCTCCTTTCTGCTTAGGTTTTCATACCTTTCTCTGCTTCTGTCCCATGTGCTGAAGCATTAAGCAGCATGACTGACAGATGTCACATGGGTACTTCTATTCCTCTCCTGAGGAGGACCATCAGAAGCAGGCTTCCTAAATGCTATCACATGTGCTTGCTGATGTAGGTGACGTCAAAGAAATGTGCTCTGAGTTTGGAACAGGAAGCATCCCTGTTTGTGGTGCCTTGCTGTTGAAAGTGAATCAGTGGAACAATGAGGACTTCTTGCCCCAAGGGTGTGATTGCACACAAATTTTCTCCAGCAGTGAATCTGGTTTAAGAAGTTCCTGGTTGCTTGGTCTCCACCCTGCCTGGAAAACTGGATTACCAGTTACTGCAATGATCTCATTTACAGTTTGGCTTTGTAAGCAGATGTGTTGGCAGAACAGCAAGGTGGTGAACGGTGAAACTCCTTGATCTCATTTTGCTGCTGAAGAAAATACTGGAGTAACACAGTTACAGAGTGTTGAAGGAGAATACAGTACAGAGTGTTGAAGGAGATAGTTTTACTGGGTACATGTGTGTGGTGGAATACATGCCTGCATTGACTATATTTGAGAACAGCCCATGACAAATGGTCTGCCTGATGTCAATATTACAAAATCTGTATATCTCTGACAAATTAAGGGTGTTTTTTTGCTCATGGGTTTCTTGTGTCTTCATTGTTCAGATACTGCTCTCATGGGTGGAAATCAACTATTTCCTTCTGGGAAGTTGAAACTGGCTTCTGTGGATCAAGTCAGGCCTAACTGGATATTCTCTAGGCATGCTGAAATGGGAAAGTTGAACTACGGGGCTTCCTGCTCTTCATTTCTGGGGGGTAGTGGAGGGAGCAATGGGATGTCTGTCTGCAGAAACTGGACAGATATTATTCTGTCTGCTGCAGAACTGGGGTGAGCGATAAGGACTCCAGAAAAACTTGCCTACTGAGTGTTTGTCTTTTGACCTGCAGTAGCTCCAGATTGGGTTTTATCAGGTGAGGGTAAGTCTACATACAGGACTTCACTGACATTAGGAGCTACTGCACCAGCAGCTTTCAGAGCAGACTAGGAAGCTTGTGAATTTGACCAGAAAACCACTTACCTCTCAACTGCTGTACAGTTTGCCTTGAGATTATGCCTTGCTGAGATGGAATAGAGTTTGCATTTGTCATCAGAATACACTGAAACACTTTAATTAACAAGGAATGATAAATAATGCTAAAAGCTTTGTCTGGTTGTGCAGCATCTTGTAGTCTTCCTGTTGATGTACTGCAGGGTGTACATTTGATGGGCAGGAGTTGTTTTATAGCCACATCTTCTTCCATATCAATTTTTAAAAGTCCTCTTCTTTCTTTTGTCTTCTGTTGGACTTTGGGATTAGTTGCTCATCACTAGACTTCTTTAGGCATCCTCATTAATGACAGCATTGTTGATATTTACATTTAAGCTCCAGTTCTGGCTCTCATCTCTTGTCTTTTTTTTTCTCTTCATGATGTGCTTCCCCTTCAGGGCTTGGAATAGCTTTCCAGTCAGCCTCAGCCAAACTGAATTTCTCTCTCACTTAAGGCTGACCCTTCTGTTCCGTGAATCTGTAGCTTCTACTCATGCATTTATAAAGAGAAAAATCAGGAGGGAACTGCTGTAATCAAGCAGTGCCATGTGTAATACACACCAGAGGACTTCACAGCAGTATCTACAACAGAAGTTTTATTCTAGGGAGGAGTCGAAGATTATTTTTTCAATAAAACAAGATGTTACGGATTTTATTTTCCTCTTGAAAATCTTATAACTGATCTCTAATATGGAGTTGACTTCCTTATTTCCAGTGCAAACATCTTCATTTCACTAGGTAATGGGAGAGTTGTCTCATAGAATGAGATAGAACAGTTTGCACATGGAGCACAAATCCATCCTGAAAGTGCAATTAAGCAGAGATCCAGCTATGTTTGGATGTACTCTCGCTTCCCCAGGTACTCTTAAACTGCTTTGGAAGCTTCCTCAAAGTGGCAGTATCTGGAGTTATGCTGGAGTTTTGAAGTGGTCTAAATGGTTTGTAAAGCACATGCTCTTGTGTAGGTCACATCTTAGTTCAGCTAAATTGGTTCCTAGTTATTTTCTAGCAGGTAATATATTACTGGATTGGGAACAAACCACTTTGGGCAAAATGATTCCCCCCCCACCCCCCAGGCTGTGATCTGCTGCTCTGTTGTTTCTGTGTAACACAGTTGGCATGAGACAGTTTGTTGACCTCATAAGGTACTGGAGGTCTTACCCTCACGTGCTAAATTGGGACCTTGGGAACAACTTTGCATTGACTTTATCTGGCTGATGCTTGTGATCCAGTCTCTGTCTTCTAGCAGAAAGTGTTTTCCTCATGAGCAAAATTCCTATGACTTCTGCTTTCAGAGTCACTTCATGCTTAGCTGTGGGCTTTTCTTTGGACATTTGGGCATTCAGTTGCTCCGTGTCAGCCTTCCTGAGCAAGAATGCCAGAAGATTTCCCAATATGGCATGAAGCAGTGGAAGTGCAGCTTGATTTCCTTCTTCCTATGCCATGGTGCTGTGCTTTATGAAGTTGCAGATGAATCTCAAGTGTCCTGAACTGTGTGGTGCATATAGTAAAATTTTTTCCCCCTGCGCAAACAACATGAAGATCATCCAAGGAACCTTCTTCAACAAGAAGGTGGCTCTTGGGTTACATTTCTGCTCTCTTGTGAGCTGAGCATTTTGCTGATAACCTTTTTGCTGTTCTATCTGTAGAAGACAGCCAAATTCCTCTGCTGCTTTGAACATCTCAAGGTGCAAGTGGTCCATAAAAAGTGGCAGGCTGGACTGGGAGCAGTAGTGTGTGAATCAGCCCTTTCACAAGGAGGGTTAGCTCTTTGTGTGCCCTCTTGTCTCCCTAACCACCAGCCTCTTTTCTGGGTTAAATACTACCTCTAACATGGCTAAATACAGGATTTTTTTTTGACCAAGTGAATTTGAGCATCATATGAGCTGCCTCCTCATGTTCCGTGAGGCCTTTGCAGGAGAAGGGAAATGTTTGTGAACAAAGTCTGCTAACAGAGTTGTGGGTGGAGAGAGGACAAAACGGGTGTGTGAAGAACTACATATTTTCACTGGACTTCTAAAACAAGTGACAATTTGTTCTCCAGATAAAAGCACATTTGAGAGGAAAAACCTGAACAGTGAAAATTGAGGATTTTTTTTTTGTGTGGGTTTTTTCTTAGGTGTCACAAAAATTCTTGTCCAAAATAAGAAACATCAAGGTTTGTAAGCACGTACTTACAAAATAGGAACATGACGGGCTGAATCCCAGATGAGTCCTCCTGACGTACAGAGGATCCTTTTTTCAGACACCAGAATCTAAAGGTGGGATTTCAGTGAAGAGGAACATGCTCAGATCTCTTGGGTTTTACAGTTCTCTCTACTCAAGAAAATATTGCTCCCATGCAGGAAGTCCAATGTATGTTGAAACAGCTTGAGTTTCAGCTTGATGAAACTTTTAACTGATTAAAACCCATGTCAAAGCTCATTGAAGATGATTGCCTTTCTGTGCTTGGGTAGGGGAAAGGAAAGCTGAACACTGTTAAGAGTATTCTTGCATAAGTTGTTGGGGGATGTTATGCAACTTAATATTTATATTTTTTTCATTTTCCTTGTTGTTTTCTTCTATTTTTTTTTTTAATGTCTGCTGTCTTAAGATTGTGTGTTCTGCAAATACTCTGAACCAGGGAAGGGTTTTTGGGAAGAGAAAGATGGAGATGTCATTCAGGGCAGCCACGGAGCTGGTCTAATTGCTACCTACTCATGAAGGGGGTTTCCTCCCCCTTCATCAATGTTTCATCTCCCTCTTAACCTCCTTTTCCTCTCTGTTGGAACTGAAACTCATCTGTCCAGAGGTTATGCTCACTACCAACCAAACAGTTTTCTATTTTTTTTTTGTTTGTTTCGTTCTCCATTTATCTGTCAGTGGATTTTTACAAAGGCCTGTAGTGATAGGGTGAGAGGTGGTGGTTTTAAACTGAAAGGGGGGAGGTTTAGGTTAGATATTAGGAAGAAGCTCTTCCCTGTGAGGATCATGAGGCATGAGAACAAGTTGCCCAGAGATGCTGTGGATGCCTTGTCCCTAGAAGTGTTTGAGGGTGGGTTGGATGGGGCTTGGAGCAATCTGCTCTACTGGAACGTGTCCTTGGCAGGAGGCTTGGAATAAGATCATCTTTAAGGTCTCTTCCAACTCAAACCATTCTGTGATTTTTAGTGAGAGGCTTTGTGTGCAGCTTGAGGACTGGTGCTGATGGGCCAGAAAAGATGGAAGGTGTGCACCTGAGCAGAGTGGGAAGGAATGGCTCTCCTGACTGCAGCAAGCTGTTGAGTCAGCTCAGCACATACTGTTTCACACAAACTAAGGGACAGTGTGTGCCCATGTAGTTGTTTCCAGTGCAGTTTGAGTTGTGCAAGACAACCCTTTCCACATAGTGCTTGTATTCAAACCTTGTGGCGTTTTTGCTTTCATGTGGGAATCCAGAACTAAAATACTTTGCTAAGTGAAAACCTATTTGCACAATTGTTTTCACCTTGAAATTCAAACAGGATTGCCTTCCTGAACCCAAAGCATGAAAAGGAAAAAAGAAATCCTTAAGTCCTATTGTATATTTTTCTGCTTGATTCAAGAATTTACAAGGTGCAACTTGTTATTTTCCCTTTGTCCAAATTCATGAGAGTAAGTTTCTCAGCTTTTACTGTTTAAAAACATTTTCTCTACTTGTCTTTTGATTGTGAGCTGGGCAGAGTGGACTTTTCTACTTACCTAAAACTTTCTACTTGACTTTTCTTCAGCTCACTGAGTTAGTACTGAAATGCTCTTTTCCTATAAGCATACTGTTGAAAGACAGTCAAAGCTGGAATTTATGATTTGCAGTTGTCTCTACTTTTCTTACTCTTTAAGAACTTTGCAGTGCTGCTACCAATGCTTTGTGCTCATAGCTGTAAAAATCCTACTAGCTGATTATCCAGTCATTAAACCATAGAAACCCAAGTTCGAAGGGGCTAAATAACACAAGCCTGGAAAACAGGCTTAGACAAGTCAGTCTGGAGCAATAAAAATACAGTTCTAAGAAGACTGTCTTCAGTCCACAAGCAAATATGAAGAATACAGAACCCAACATCTCATGAAAGCAGGACCTTGCACAAGAGGCTTGTAAGTCATTGATTGCATTCATTCGTGGGTGCAATTCAAAGAGATGGTTTGCTCTATAAAGTGTGGTTTGGCATGCAAGATGATGTAATTGACACTGTGGTTGGAAGAGAGACTGAGCATGATGTTTCCAGGGAAGGATCTGAGCTGTTCCAGTTTTGTACACAGTGAAATGACTTGTCAGAATTCAGCCTCATTTGTTCTCTATTTCCATTTTTTTGATGTTAGAGTGGTGTCATCTCATAATGTATTAGAGTTTTCCTGCTATTTCTCTGCATAGAGTTTGTAAGAGCTGAAAAAAGAGAGTCTAATTTTATCAAGCTTGTTGCCTTAGGCTCATGAGTCCTGGCAGCCCCTTGCTTTTTCCATTTCCCTGTTCTCCAATACTCTACAAAACCAGCTGTAGTGTCAGTATCTACCAGAAAAATATTCCAAGAGTCCTGTGGACGTACACTTTACATCTTGGCATGTTCAAATAACTGTTTATTTACTTGTGATCACAGGGATTTTGCAGCCCACCTTGAGAATCTGCCCCGTTAAGGTTCATGTGTGAGGCATGAATCGTAGTCTCTGCTTTCCTGCAGCAGAGGCTTTCAGCTACTGACTTTGATCATCCCTTCCTCTCCTAAATTAGTTCCTTGGGCTTGTATATTAAGAAGCTCAAGTACGTTTATCTGTGAATTGGTTCTTGGAGTTTCAATTGAAGTGTTTAACTCCTTTCTCTAGGCTCTGTTTTGGATATTATAAAGCATATCGTGGCCAAGGGAGAACACAAGACTGGTGTCCTGGATGAAGCCTGTATAGCCACAATCCTTAAGGAGGTGCTGGAAGGGCTGGACTATCTGCATAAAAATGGGCAAATTCACAGGTATTTTTTGTTTTTTCTCATCTTTATCCTGAAGTCTGTGTGTGTCACAATCAGAATTGTGTATTCTCGTCCCACAACCACCTGTGAGGGAGTAGAAAGAGGAAGGGAAAGGAGGGAGCTTAATCAAAACTTAGAATTCAAATCTGTACCAGGTTACTGCTGCTTTAGGAAATACTGTGACTGGACCAAGTTTGGGTAAACTCTGGGGTACTGAAAGTTGTAATATAGAAAATCTCTTTCCAAATGTCAATATCCATCTGCAAGGTGTAGCTGTTGGAGCTGGAAAACTGGAGCTGGTTTTGTTTCTTGCAGAGCTATAGATCACCAAGACTACTGCAATAAGAAGTGTCGAGCAATTTAATAAGGAGCCCTTCGAGTCCTGTTCATTTATTTATTTATAACACTAGCTGCAAGATCACCATCATGAAATTTTAATTTGTTCATTAGAAAAGAAAAGATGAGGGGAAAATTAGTGGAAAAAACCTTTTTGGCAAAACCCAGTTAACTAATGGCGTGTGATTTGATGGATCATTGAAATGTGTGGGTTTCTGTGCTGCTGTGTCAGTTGGGAGGTATTTCTAAATCATGTTTTCCTCTCCCTTGGTCTCAAGGTGTGATGCAGTTAGGAACAGAGGATACTAAGTCAATATGTTCTGCTATTTAAAAAAGAATGAGATTTGCTACCCTAAATATGTGCTGAAACTAGAATGTCCCACTTGTGGGTAATATACATCATCCCAGCCACAGGCTGGTGCTGGGAACAACAGCCTCTTCTTTCTTAAGAATTTTGTGAACTTGGCTGTTTTCTGGAACAAAGCCATTATAAGCACTGCTTCTGCTGTGCTGGACTGAGTTTGTGTCCTCATATGATAGCTGCACAAGAAGAGGTAACTCCTTTTGCCAAAATGTTATTTGAATTAAAAAATCCAAGAAGTATTTGTTTAATATTTTTAGTCCAACTGACTGACTCTTGAAGGTTGTTTTGGGTTAAAAAGAAAGTAGTGGTTGGAAAAAGTTCTGGTGGAATTCTTTTCCCTAAATGAAGTCTCAGGTTTCGATTTCCAGTCTCCATTAAAATTCTGATTTAACAAGAATGGTTGCTTCATTGAAATTTTGATGTTGTGGATGGTTGTTTAACTTTGTTGTTTTTAGAGATAAGACTTCAGGCAGCTCTGAGAATTGAGAGTAAAGTAATAGAAGAACTTACTTGCTGAGTACATGGTAATTTTTCACCCTTGACATAAGTAACTGACAAAACCACTTTTATTTGTGACTTGCAGTTGATTTACTTGGCTGAGTTCATGTTGGACTTGATCTTAAAGGACTTTTCCAACTTAAATGATTCCACGATTTTCTGATCTCTTGGTCTAATGGAATCAAAACACATATGTTCAAGCAGCAGTAATCTGTTCAATTTCTATTGTTGCAAAGATGTCACGGTGATTTCTGTATTGAAAGACCATTTGCCTTGCTGTAGTGAAACAACAAAACCAGTAATTGTGATAAAGATACCTTTATGTGTGTGCTGGGTGCTTATGTCACTCAGTAAAAAACTGCTGCTAACAAAGGTAACAAAGGTTGAACTGCTTGGTCTGAAGAAGTGGTGATAGGTATTGAATCATTTGGAAGTGGGCTGCACTAAACCTGCTGTGACCATTTTTGGTCTGTTCATTGAAGCATTTTTCCCATATTTTGGGCACATCAGCAAATAAATCAAAGCTGTGTCATTGCTGCAGCTTAAGGTTGTGGTTGCATGTTAGCTTATTTGCACGTGTTGCATTTGTATATTTTGGGACTGCTCTGACATTACATAAATGTTTTATCAGCAAAAAAGCATTTGGATTACCTCTTGGGTTGGGGACGCAGTGGTCTGGGAAGTTGGGATAAGTGATAATAGTCATGATACAGGAGGAAAACTGTGTAGTTATCTACTTGTGACACAAAGTTTGGGTTTTTAACTGTTGGCAGAAAGCAAGCTTACATGCCTTGGAAGGGTGAAATGTGTTTGGTTAATGGAGTTAATAGTGCTGTCTTGCATTTTATCCAGATGTGCTTACGCTACCGAGAAAAACAGAGTTTCATGTTGAAGTGCAGATGGAAAGCCTCATACATAGGAATATCTGTATGATTTTTTTCCCCATTTTGTTTAATGCTAGAGGTCATAAAATTGTTCATGCCTGATGGGAAAAGCAGGTGGAAATCTTGCAATCGTGCCAGAGATGCTCTGAGAGGAAGTGTTTAAAATAACTAAACTTTGGTCCCCTGGGTCAGCTTAAAGTATCTGGCTCTAAACTCACATCAGGTGATGGCTGAACTGCTGAATATAGTGTCTGCCATATGGGGCAGCTGTGGTTGGGGTGAAGTGCAGGCCAAAGCAAAGTCAACTGCGAAGGGTCAAAATTGAAGGGCTTTTGGTTAGACCTAGAACAGCCAACCCAAAGCAGACAGACATTTGGCAGAACAGGATGTTCAGCTTCTTACACTAAAATACAAAATACAAACTCCATTTGTATTACACCCAGGAGAAAAGGACTTGATCAAGTTGGAGATGCAGCATGGATGAAATTAATGCAATTAGCACATCTGAAGTTGGACAACCAAGCTGGTGGCAAAGTCTGAAGGATGAATGTCTGTAATTTTGTGGGTGTTGTTAATGTGAAGCCAGAGACAGCTTGTTACTGCTGTAAATCCTCCGTGAGGTCAGAGAATATGTGCCTGACAGTGGAGCTGCTTGATACTTTTAAATTATGCATCATTTTAAATGGGTAAACTAAGTTAACACGTGGAAGACTGGCTTAATGAAATTCTGCTTCTGCTGAATCTTACTCTGCATAAGCCTGCCCTGATCTTAATGCCACTTCCAATTAAGGTCTGGGGAGCTGGCTTCCTGTGGAAGTGTAAATCCCTGCTTTGGACAGGAGTGTAGCTTGACAGTATCCTCTAGAGGAGATCAGGAAGCCAAATATCTAGCAAACGCTTACATTTTAAATTTTTTTGTTTACTTTTCTAATTAGCAACCAGAGCAATGCTGAGACTTCAATAGATGCTATTGCTCAGCAACAAATGCTTAAGTCTCTCATATTGTCCAAAGTGCTGGGTTTTTGCATTCATCTTGCAAGGGCTGTGGGAAAACAGAGTTTGGGGCCTTACGGAAAAGACAAAGGAGAAGGCTCAATCAGTTTTATTTTCATGTAACACTCAATACCAAGGGAACAATTACAAATGATCCTTATCTTACTCTAAAATCACCACTGCCTGTGGTGGCAGCTCTCTGCCCTTGTTGCTGTGTGCCTGTCTCTGCCTCTCTCCCATCCCACCTGCCACTGGCCTGGCCTCACTGTGGTTTTGTCTGTGACATGATGATCCCAGTGACAATTTGAAGTCCTTGTGATCCAGCTCATTTTAAGGGACTTAAATACCTGGGCACCAGCCAGCGTGCTGAGGACTCCGAAACCTTGGGATGAAGCTGTCCTGCAGGAATCTGCTCAGACATGTTTTTTATGGAAGTCGAGCAAGACCCAACGTGCTGTGAGGGGTCACTCCTGGATTAATCTTGTCTGGGTGACACACAGGGTATGTTGCACTTCTTCCTGTTTGGGCTCCGATTCCTCTGTGTATTTGGGGATTAGCAGGAGTTTGAATTACTTGGTTTTGATTTGGTTTTATTTCCAACCCAAGAGGTTTTATTGCTTGAAAAGACTAGTTGGAGAGAAGTTCGAGGATTTTTCAGGTGGTGCTCCCTGTGACAGTCTTGACAAATGAATTGTGCTGATTAATTGTTACAAGGTCTCTCTGTCTTTCTCCCTATTTTTATCTCTGAGCTTATCTTCTGTTCATGATTAGCTGTTGTGTAACTGAGTATTTCAGTTAGTCTAGGTGAAATGATGTGCTGCTCAAATATAATCAAATTCTCCTATTGCAGCAAAATAAATGATACATACTTTTTGGTAAAAGCAAAAAGCTTAGGAAGTGATATAGAGTTGCATGCACGTGAAATATTGGCATGGCAGTGCTCTGCTTCTTAGGGGGTGAAGATGCAGCAGCACATTACACAGACTGAGTTAGATCAACTTGTGCCCCCAAACAAAATATTTTGGGTTCTTTTTGGTGTCTTTTGAAAATCAATTTTCTTGAGTGTAGGACATCAGGGTGCTGTGACAGCTGTTAGAATGTTGCTTTGAAGAGACCCTGGAAAAAAGATTCTTTTCTGTGTTTTTATACCAATTGTGTTAACTTTTTTTTTGGACCATAGGATGGTTTTGATACAAGATCAAAGTTTGATCGTCTGCCTCTTCTGCCTATGTTAAGAGAAAATAAAGTAATTTGTGGGGAAAAAAAAAGATGTCTAGATGTGAGCACATACATATCACCAGCATTTGTGTGTGGATTTTTGCAGGAGCGCTCTGCCAGTAACAAGTTTTGAATTTAAGGTGAAAGAGCTGATGGATATATTTTGGCAGAGCTCAGTTGTCCTACAGGATTCAAGCTTAATTTTCACGTAGCTGATGAATGCATTGATAGCTGTGCTGGCAAGTACTGTGGTTAAACTGGATTCCAGTATACCTCTGACTATTTTGATGACTGACATCCTGTACCTTTTTGTTTCAGTAGCAATACTGTAGGAGAACTTGACAGTCTTCCTCTCCACAGTGCTTGGAATTGAAGTTTGATAAGGTAGGGTTGAGGAATAGGTAATGGGATGTAGAGCCTTTTCACCTCTAATTACCAGTTTGATTTTAAGTCGGGACACCAGTAATTTGGAAGCTGTTGCACAACTGTGGAAAGTGGAATTTTATATTCAGAGGAGCATACTTTGGTCTCTTCTCCCTTTATAATATGAGATGGACAGGAATAACCCTTAGAAATAAGTTAATACAAGTTTTTAAGCTGTAATTTGTAAGCAACTGAGTAGCCAGCACAATAGAAATATGACTCTTGGGTGTCTCAGTGGGACAGAAGAGAAGATGCTGCTCTAGATTGTGCTTGGGGGATTTGTTCCTCCAAGTAAACACCTTACTGTGCAGGGGCATGAGGCCCACTGCATCTCTGTGATCAGACTATGGTACATTGTGGTTTGGTGAACCAGTGTGGTGTTCTGGTGGCTGCTTTTTCCACTACATCATCCAGAAAGTCATTGTTTGGGTTTGTTTGTGTTTGTTTTTTTTTTTAATTTCCTCGTGACTGTGGAGAGAAAACATGAACCAGATGTAAATCCCCAGTCTGTGGATGGCCAGAAACAATAGCTCCTATGGAGACAGTTTTCATTGAAGTGGATAGTCTTTGCTCTGAAGCCTGACAACTAGACAATTAAAACTCTGATGGTAAAAATCATTGCTGAGGAAAGCACGGGAGTGCTGAGGGCCCTGTAGTGGCTCCAGGCCAATGCCAGTGCCTCCGCTCTGGGGCTCTGTGCCTTACCAGGGTCCGTGTAGCAGCTCACAGGGCAATGCCTGAAGCCAAGCACTTGCTGCGACTGTTGTGTTCAGGTATCTGTCCTTGTGTCCATCTCCTCAGACCCAAGTGGCAAATCTGTACTTTCATGGCAGCCTGGAAAGCATCACCAAGTTAAACTGAGAGTACTAAGAGGACTGTTTCCATTGTGCAGACACCCAGTTTTGTAACTGCATTCTGCATTTTATAGGAGTAGCTGGATGAAATAAGGAGATCTTTCTTCTTCCTTTGCTGGCTATGCCTAAAGCTGTCATTTTTCTAAATTTTGGAGAAGGAAGTCGAGCTGACAAGTCTCTTATGAGTCCCAGTTGTCTTCAATTTCTCCTGTATCATGTTGCAAACATTGAGCAAGAGCTGTTGGTGGCTTTGTAGGTATGAACAGCCCTTGGCTGAGGGAATGCCTTGAACCTTGTGTGTGTATAGATACACATACTACTTCTCCAGAACAAGGGTGTTTATTGCCTTTTGGAAGCAGGACCTTTTGAGCTGCCCTATATCAATTTTTTTTTTTTGGTCTTATTTGATCCAAGTTGATGATGAAATTTTCTATCTCCATCATGGCAGGGTCAACAGAGATGTGTGAATCACTGGCTTTCCTGTTTCTTCTGCTACTTGATCCATGTTCTGCTCAAACTGGGGTGGCCTGTATGTGGTAGTTTTGGGGAAATCTGTCTTTCTGAGCACAATAGGAACACGTTTTCACATGCAGGAGATACTGCAGTTTAGTGGTGTGCGTCACTAGTATTGCCACATGAAGCATGCCCACCTCCTTGCACATCAATTTGACATGAAACATTGAAATAAGATCATGTTATAACTAGACTGGTTTCCTCTGTTACCAATGACTAAGGCAGGTCCTCCCAGAAATATCTGGCCCTCCAGGAGCAGGAGACAGACCTTGTGACTCCACAGCTTGCTGTGTTTGTTGCTTTTCATGCAGCAGCTGTTTAAGAAGCTTTGTGTCTTGTCCCCACTGCAGTCCTTAGGAAGTAGGATCAGGAAGTGGAAGACCTGAATAGATGAATTTGTGGAAGAAATCCTGGTACATTTTTAGCTACTGTTCAATGGTATAAAAAGTTGATTTTAAAGCCTACTGGACAAGGCCCTTATTGGGAAAACTGCAGTTCTGAATGAATAGGGGAAGCTTTAAAAACTGGTGTACAAGGTTAGAGATGTAGCTTCCCTCTTGCATTGACTATTGAAGGGCTGAAGCTTGTCAGAAGCCCTAGCTGCTTGGCAAATCCTCCTTGCCATAAGCTGATATTACAACAGTGATGTGCATTGAGGCAAATACGTGAATCTTTGAAAGCCTCTTTTGTAGGAGGATGAAGTGGGACTGTGAGGATTGTTACGATTACATCTTTTCCATATTGGGCGATAGGGCTAGGTCTAGTGTTGGTAGCAGTTCATTATCTGGTCGAAGGAGCTGATCTGTCATTTTTTTAAGATTTTGGTTTTAGCTGTAGCAGCTTTCCCCATGCTGATGTGCAACTGAGATTACTTGAGCACTGATTACAGAATCATAGAATGGTGGGGTTGGAAGGGATCTCTAGAGATCATCCAGTCCAACCCCTTGCTAAAGCAGGTTCCCCTTGATCACAGGGCATAGGAATGTATCCATGTGGGTTTGGAAACCTCTAGAGAAGGAGACTCCACGCCCTCCCTGAACCAGGGTTCCCTCACCCTTACAATAAAGTAGTTTTTCTTTATGTTTAAGTGGAACTTTGTGTTCCAGCTTTTGTCCTTGACCCCTTTGAGACAACAGAAAAAAGTGCCTCCCCATCCTCTTGATGTACACCTTTTGATGGATGGGAGATGTGAAGTCCAAGGCAAACAGGATCTGTCATTGAACCACACCTCCCTTTAACCATCATTAGGCTTGTAAACACACGTGAAAAGAAGGAATTAACAAGAGTTAAACCCATCAAAGACAGTGTTGGCATAGAAATAAAAAGCTTAAGATGGACATAATTTGCGGAGATGAGGGGAAGTTGCAGGCACTGCAACAGCAGCAACTGTGTGACAGGAACACTGAGTGATGTGACAGACCACTCGCTGTGTCACTTCATGTCAGATGCTGGCACAGAGTTTGCCTCAGGTCTGCAGTTCTCTTACTGCCTCAGCATCTTCCCAGCCCTTGGGGCAATTCAGATAAGTAATGCGACAGTGATAAGTAATGCGGGAGGATCTCCTGCAGCTTTCTTTTGTGACCTCTCCTTTGTCTGAGCTGACATAGAGACTTAGCCTAAAAAGAATCAAATTTCTAAGTCATGGTTTCTTGGACCCCAAGCACTGTAGTTAAAGCAGCAGTCCACTTCTGCAGCTTTGGAGGACAAGAAATCAGGAGGAATTGTACCTAGCAAATGCATCATGGATCCTCTGAAAAGTGTTTTTGTTTTAGCTAAAACAAAGTATGATGGTAGATTAATTTTTCCTGTCACCCTTACTAGGGTTTCTGTTTGCCTGTGCCGGGAGACTGAATGCAGTTATCTCTCCCAAGAGGTCTCTTCCTGTGCTGAATGTGATCTACCTGGATGTTAAGGGTAGGACAAGGAGAGAACAAGTACTTGATGTACTCATATAGTTCATCTTGTTGGAAGCTGACAATCCTTCCCAGTAGGCTTTGTCTACACACTCGTCTCTTTGCAGAGCCACGGTTTATCAGTTACAGAAGCCTTTCAAAAGCCTTGCTGGATGCTGCTTGAGAACAACAACAAAAAAATTTTAAGAAGTTCCTGATAACACTGCATTATTCATCTAACTTTCTTGGACATTAAAATACTGGTTAAAAAGCCTTTAAATATTCCTACCCACCTATCTCTCATGAAACTAGGGCTTTAAAAATGCCTTTACCATTTATGAGACTTGGAGTAAATCATGAGTTGCCTTGTGCTGCTGGCATTTAGTTCCTGTGTTGAAGCCTTCATCTTTTACCATGGCTCAGCAGCCAGTGGAGCAGCTCTAGAGGGTAGCAGCAGTTGTGCTTCCCTGTTCATGAGTAATAAAGCACGTTGCTGGGCTGGTCCCCTGCTGTAATTTATAGCAGCCTGGCTACTGCTGCTGGTTCTGGCTGCCAGTGGCCACAAGGGCTTGCAGAGAGGGCTGTGCATGAGTAGGGATGAAGCAAGCTGTGGACTTGGCCCTCTCTTGTCTCTGCCTGCCTCAGCAGGGAGGCTGGAGAGGGGAGTATGGAAGCTACTTTGCCAGCTCTCTGCCGTTGGAAGACCTTCAGTGTTTGGGAGATGTTCCCAAATCCAGCTCTGCAGAGTTAAATACAGCACTGTAACAGACAGTAACTGCATCTTGCCCAGGGATTTGGGACTTACGGCTTGATTCTGGCACGAAAGTGTTGGTACACACAGCTTTTTCTAAGCAGGAATGGGGAGCATACAGATACAGCACTCTTAATACAGTTGTCTTGAATACCTTCTCCTTTGATGTACTGAATGTGCTGACATTTGAGGGCATAAAAATACCACTCTGCTTTCACACTCCAAGCCTAGCTTCTGTTTTGTAGCTCTGTCTTAAATGGGTAAAGGTCTTGCATATATCCAGCTGCTTATGTCTTGGCTTTAGGGCAAAGGGAAAGAGGTGAGATAGGTAGCAGCATGTCATTGAAGGGAGAGTCATGTTAGAAAATGGTGCTTTTCTGGTGTACAATGTCACAAACTGCTTCATGTTTAACCCCGTGTAGAGATGTTGTCCTGGAAGTATTTAGTTAATCACACAGAACAATGTCAACTCCAGCATTTGGTTGCATTCAGTAGAAATATTTTGAGTTGTTCATTACCATTAACAGAAAATTCCTGCAACTTGCACCTTCTCTTTTTTCAAAGAAACTTGGCAGGACCAACCACTCTTTCCTCATGACAGATTATACAGCAGAGAGTTCAGTCTGTGAAAATTTATGGTTACAGTTGATGTAAATTCTATCTGATGGGCAGATGACTCAGGGCTGTGCTGATAGCCAGCGTGGCATCCTAAAGGCACATATGAGCAGGTTGGAGACAAAGGCATAATAAACAGGGCTTGTCCCCATTCCTCACTTCATGTGACATTTTTTTTTTCTTCTCTGTGCTTGACTCAGAAGTCCTGGGATGCCCCTCTTTGTTCAGGTCACTTGTACTGTGGCTGCAGTGGCCTTAGACTGTCGTAGCTCCTGCTCCTAGTGTAGACTTTTGAACAAAATCCAAGTAAGTCCTTTCCAGTTACACAGCAATTTTAAGAGGCATCTTCAAAAAGTAATAACTTCATATGCTTCATTGCTGCTTTTATTTTTTTTTTCAAACACCATTTCCTTTAAGTGTGTGCTGTGAACTTCTGTTGCCTATGTGAGGGATGTAGAGTTGCAGCTGGTTGTTGGTAATGCTACTCTCCATTATGGACCAACAAGTCTTGCATTTTTTCTTACTGTTGTCACTGCACTGACAAGCATGATAGGGCAGTGCCAAGGATTTGGGTGAGGCTATGGGTGAGGGCAGATCTGATTATTTAGCAGCATTTTAAGGACTGACAGGCTTTTAATAGTGAAACAAGCCATTAGGCTACAGTTCTTGTAGTTCCCTTCCCCAGCCCTGTTGAAAAATTGAGGAGTGTGGGAACAGTGCACTTGATACTAGGGAGCATAATCTTGTTGCTTTCCTGTGCTGCCAAGTCTCTTGTTGCTGATGCTAAGTGTAATTTTGTTGGATCAGGGATCGGTTTGGGCTATATAGCTTCTAGTGCCTATGGCCCAGCCCTAACCCAGAGGCATTTGTGGCATGTAACTGGTACATGAGCATTGGGTCCAACCAGGAAGCTAAACCACTCTGGAATGCAGAGTGCTCTGTTGCAAAACCTTTCAGGGCTGACATGAAGAATCCAGCTTTGCACTGGAGTGAGTACAAACCCCTCTTCCCACTCCCTTGTGAAGTACGAGGTGAATAAAAACAATTGTTATTTTGCAGAAGGGCTCTCAGACATTCGAAGAGAGGAAGATAACAGCTATGGAGTCAGAATGTCCACAGCTACTACAATTTGTTAAGCTACTGGCAAGAAGGACTTTACCCCAGCCTTCTGTAACTTCATTTAAAATGTAATTACTGTTTATGCTCTAGCCTAAAGCTGCTTCCTCTTTCCAGTATAGTAATTATGCCAGAGGCTCACCATTTACTCCAAGTGTATCAGCCCAGGATATGGTCATTACCACATTAATAGGAAGTACCTTCAAATTGTTACACTTGGCAGTAACTATATCCTGGAGTAACAAACTTCTCTGCATTTGGTGTCTCAGTTTATAAGCAGCTCCTGACGAGAATAAACAAGAAAGCACTGTTTTTATCCCCCCTCCTATTGCTTTAAAGGCAATTATTTAATCTTTAAGATGATTTTAAAGGAAAACATGATTGGAAGACACTATTGGTGACGTCAGGATCTGCTAAAAGGGATCTGAGTTCACTCAGTGTTATTGCTGCTCATTGTTCACCCAGTGCTGTTGCGGCAGGCAATGTGATGCCAGTACACATGGTGTTGAGGAATGGGAAAGCTGGAAATTTTCTCGATGGCAGAGTAACTCCAGAACAGCTCTGTGACCCAAAGCAGATTGCTGCTTATCCATTTTGCTGCTGCAGGGTGGAGTGTACTCACTGAGGTGAGTAATGGCCTTTTCAGGGGGTTGGTCACCCAGAGGAAAAGCCACATCAAGTGGTGATTTAATTCTGCAGCTTGATTTGGATATCTGGCAGTGGCTGTTGTTGGCCTCCTGGATTTCTTATTGTAGCAACAACTTGTTTTAATTTCTTGAACCAGCTTGAAGCACCATATTTGTTAACTTTTGTTTCCAATGAGAAATTATGTAAATTTTAATTAATCAAAGCTGAAGTTAAAAAGACAGGAAGCATATACATTGAAGAGGGTTAAAGGACTGGAGTCCTTTGACTCTTTTCCTATGGGACTCAATCCAGGTGCCTGTTTCACTACTCTATTTCTCCTCCAAGCCTGTTCAGCTTGCTTTGTTTTGGTAGGACGGTGTGGTGAAGTTGAAGGTGTGCTGTCTTCTGACTGCTGTTGCTATGTCAGTGAAACCTGCCTGAGTGTTTTTTTAGACTCTGAAGCACATGTTGCTTGAAACTTTAACCTGAGTTCTGCTTTAAAAACTTCCCTGGCCCTTTGTTCATAACTGATTATGGACTGCTTCAGGGGCTTGGTGAGCTGCAAGTTATGTTGTGCTGACAGGGGAGGCTGGGGAAGCTGTTCAATACTGTGTGGCCCAGCTTGCTCTGGCATCCTGGACTGCCTTAGAGTACAGATGGAAAAGGAAATTGCTGTTACTTGCGTCCATCTCCAGTAAGAAGAACAATAACTTCACCAGACAGCCTCAGTGCATGCTGTTCCTTTCCCTGTAACCTGGAGCTGGCAGGCAGCTTTGAAATGGTCTCCTGTGTCCTGGCTGGTGTGGGAGAAGTGACTGTCAGGATAAACATTTCTAGTAGGATTGGGGAGTTTCCTGAACACCTTCTGTTCCCTCTGAATTAGTACTGTTGCGAGGGGGGATTCCTGGAGATGGCTGTGCCTGTGCCAGGTACATCTCATGCCACATTAGCTGGCTCCTTACCTAGGAAACAGCTGACTTAAGCACTGTGCTGACGTGACCCCATGTACTCATGGAGTTGGAATGCAGAAGCATCTTCTGCCTAATCAGTGTCCCTCTTAAGAGTGACAATAAAGTGCTGGAGTGTGTCCAGAGATGGTCAATGGAGGTGATGAAGAGCCTGGAGCATAAGTCTGATGTAGAGCTGCTGGAGGCCCTGGGAGTGTTTAGTCTGGAGGAGAAGGCTGAGGAGAGTTATGATCACTCTCTGCAACTTCATGACACATGGTTGTATTGAGGTGGGGGTTGGTCTCTTCTCTCAGGTAACAAACACTAAGACAAGAGGAATTGGCCTCAAGTTGTGCCAGGGGAGGTTGAAGTCGGAGATTAGGAACACTTTCTTCCTCAAAAAGGCTATCAAGTCCTGGCAGAGGCTGCTGAGTGATGTGGTGGAGTCCCCATCCCTGGAGGGATTCCAAAGCCATGGGGCTGAGGGACATGGGATATTGGTGACTGTGATGATTCTGGGGGAATGTTTGGACTTGATCTCAGAGGTCTTTTCCAACCTAAATGATTCTGTGATTTAATGATATTGATGGGGAGCTTTTCCATTTCCTCACTGTTACAGACCATGAATGCTTTGTGTGTGTGTGGGGGGGAAGGGGTTGGGGGGGGTTGTGTCTCTAACTCTCTACAGCTGTATTGGGTTTGGTCAATGGGTGCTAAGGCAGGGATGAGGCTTTCTTGTCTGCAATGGCTTCTCATATCAATTGCAGGAAGAAAACAAAATAGTGCTTCTTGGAGGGAAAGCTTATTTGCCCCTAAACGTGTGTATTTGGCTAGTGCAAGAGGAGCAGAACTGGAGCTGACTGGCAGTGATTGTTTTACATTTGTCTACTCATTCCAGCATCACTGTCTCAGTTTCTTATTGTTTTGAATCCCATTCTGCCCTGAAGTCTGTTTCTCAAGGCTGAATTGCCATACAGCTTCAGTGTTTCCATATCTATCTAAAATGTTCTTGATCATTAAAGCAAATCACTATTTTCCTGTACTTGCTTTTACACTTGTGTTTCAAACAGGGATTAGACTTCAAGATGGTTACTGCTAGCAAGAGGTAGACATATGGCAGGACTTGAAATACTTGTTTGAAGGCTAAAGGCTGCTGTCAGCCATGGTTTACTGTTAAAGTATTCTTCAGTGGGACTGTTTTATGGACATTCTTTGTTCACTTTTGTTCTTCTGTATGCTTTTGTTCGTCTTGGGAAAGCCTTCCCAAGCCAATGTCCTAGACTGGATATTGGGAAAAATCTAACAAATGCTAACTCTGGAGAGGATGTGTTAAAAATTATCCTGGCCTGGAACTGGTGGCAGCCCAGGTTCCCCTTTGGAAGAGCAAAGCCAAGAAGGTGATTTCCAAGGCCTGACTGTGGCTCTTTGGCCAGACCATTACACCAGTTCTGTTCTCATGATGCATGAGAGAGGGAGAGAAAAAATAACTTTTGCCTTTTGTGTGTGTGTGAAAGCATTTGGAATATTTGCAGAAGGCAGTGGAGGGAGAACCTGCTTGGTTTGGGGTTTTTTCTTTCTTTTAATCTTTTCTATTCCATGCAAGTTGAGGTGTTGTGACGTTGTCTATTTGCTGCCATCCATTCCTCAGACAATTGCTTTGCTTGCAGCCTTTCTTGAGACAGCACCTACATGTGCTCCAGGTCTGCACTGTTTCCTAGATAGTGCAAGCTTATCAGCTAGGCTGACGAACGTGGGTGTCAGCTCCAAAGCTTCTTCTCTTGGCTTTGTGTGTGACAGTAAGCTCTAGAACTTCAAAGCATAGTTGTAGTGAAAGCAGCATTCTCCTCAAGGAGGGAGAAGTGCTGCTAACCTAAAAAAACCAGAGCTTTTTTGGGGATAGGAAAGGGATAACACAACAACTTTCATAGCACATACTGGATGTTCATGTGCATTTGTTAATTTTAGTGAAAAGATCTCCCTTATTTTTTAACGAAGTTGAGGCTTACAGGACAGTAGAGTGACCTCACTTTCCCATTTCCACTGTCTCTGTACCAGCTCTGCTCACCTGAGCCATGATAACATGGTTCAGCTCACTAAGCCATGAGCAAGCAATGTTTTCTTCTGTCTGGATCTTCACTGGTGTATGGGGCTAAACTGACTTGTCAAGGAAGCCCATCCCAACCTGGAAAGCAGTGAGACTTGGGGCTGGGGAAGAATGGGATGTATTCAGCAGTAATGGGGCTGGATCAGGTCGCTTTCTTGAAATTTTCCCTCTTTGAGGATACACGAGTATCAAACCTGTGCTAGGTTGTGTTTTCACATTTTTATCTAACTTAACCTGGGGCAAACCATTTTTTCTTGTGTTTTTGAGGTTACTATCTGATAAATGTTTAAAGTTTTTTTTTTTTATTCTGAGCATAGTACTTAAAAACACTACTAGCTACAAACTCACAAATACCGTTTAGTGTCTGCCTGCTGATCGCACAGTTGATGCAAAGTTCGTGCTGTTTCTATGTGTTTGGAAGCAGGAGGTGCTAATGCAAGAAACAAAATACTAGAAATAATATCCTTTTAATGTATTTTTGTTGCTTGAAGGAAAGATTTAGTGACTGTCATTTAACTGTTGCTTCATTGTTTTGCAGGGATGTGAAAGCAGGAAATATTCTTCTTGGAGAAGACGGCTCAGTGCAGATTGCAGGTAACTTTCTTGGTAGCACTGAATAAACATTAGGTGTAGTTGTGTGTCCAAAGACATTATTAAAGATCAAGAAGAAACTTCCATAAAAAACTCAGCTTCAAGAATCTCCACAATTCTTAAACAAAACAAAATTAGCACCACCAAAAAACTCAACAGACCAGAAAGCATAACAAACAACCCCACCAACCCAGAGTTCATTACATCTTATCTTAAAATACTGTTCTTTGGAATAGTGACAATACGTATGAATAAATCCCTTGACTGTTAAGTCCTCAGAATCAATAGATTAGATAAATATCTGGCTAGCGTATGCCAAAATTTTTACAACAGGAAATATATGGACTTGGAAGTGGACTGCACAGACCTCACTGATTTATCATCGATGTGTAAGGTCATTTTCAAAAGGACCATACTGACCAGTGGATAGATTGATCAGAAGGAAGTTGGGATGTGTGATAGTAAAAGTCACTTGCAACTTTGACTTAACCAAAGATCTGCTGGTCAAACAGCTCACGTGGGTTCTCCCTAGTCCCCTTCACTGTCACACTGAACCGAGTGTCAGAGTGTGTGTTTAACTGACTTCCCTGACACACCACAAACTGGGTTGAACTAAAAGTCCTGGAAGCAGTTGTGCAAGCTGAGGGATGGGGTAGGGAAGACATCAGACAGTAGCTGTAGTTACCACAGATGTGGAGGAGATGCATGTATGCTGTAATCACTGCTGTCATGAGCTACATCAAGGCAAGTATGTTGGGAACAGCCCTTAGTGAGGGTGGATCACGTGTCTATGGAAAAGGGTGTTGTGTGGTTTGGGTTTAGTTTTGTTTTTTTTTTCTTTCCCCAATACTTTTATTTCTGTTGTTTTTATTTCATGCATATGCCTACAGACTTCACTCTTCTGTACAGAAGTCAAGAATTGCTATTTTTGTGGATTAAGACAAGATTTTTGGAGAGTACATTAAGAATCTGTGAGACTTGTTTTTCCTCTTCTTCCCAGTGTGCCATTTTCACAGAATCTCAAGGGTTGGAAGGGACCTTGAAAGATCGAGTCCAACCAGCAGCATCACCTAGAGTAGGTCACCCAGGAACTCATCCAGGTGGATTTTGAATGTCTCCAGAGAAGGAGACTCAACAACTCATCTGGGCAGCCCATTCCAGTGCTCCCTCACCCTCACAGTGAAGTTTTTCCTTGTTTCTTTGAAATCTCTTGTGTTCCAACTTGTACCCATTGCCCCTTGTCCTATGATTGGACATCACTGAGAACAGCCTCCTGACGCTCACCCTTTATGTATTTGTAAACATTAATAAGGTCACCCCTCAGTTTCCTCTTCTCCAAGCTGAAGAGCCTCAGCTCCCTCAGCCTTTCCTCATAAGAAGATGCTCCACTCCCTTCATCATCTTGGTGGCCCTACACTGGAGACTCTCCATAGGTTCCCTCTCTTGAGCTGGGGAGCCCAAAACTGGCCACACTACTCCAGATGGGAACTCATCTAAAGTTTCATACAAGTCCAAAATGTTTGGCCCCATGATTGAAAAACCTGTAGTATTTCACTGCATAAAATTTATTCCTTGTAACATTTTAGGAGCCACTCCCTAACTTCCATGTGCCATGCAGATGAATTATTTACACGTCATTAGAAATATAACAACAGGTATTAAGAGCATGGGGAAACTTAAAGGAAAAACAAGGCAACTTCAGGTGTTGAGAAGTCCTGTATTTTGTGTTATGTCCTGTAAAAACGTTTTAGTCTGGAGAAGACTGTGGGGGGGATCTCATTAATATTTACAAATGTCTAAATAGTCAGGAGGTTGAGACATCATTTTTTTTCTCCTGTCTCTAGTGACAGGACAAGGGGTAATGGAAAGAAGCTAGAACATAAAGTTCCATTTAAACATAAGTAAAAAGTATTTCACTGTTGAGGTGAGGGAGCCCTGGCACAGGCTACCCAGGGAGGGTGTGGAGTCTCCTTTTCTGGAGGTCTTCAACACAGCTGGGTGTGTTCCTATGTGACCTGATCTAGGTGGATCTGCTTTCGCAGAGGATTGGACCAGATGATCTCTAAAAGGTCCCTTCCAACCCCTACCATTCTATGATTATGTTCTGGGAGATGCTGCAAATAGCTGTTGCATTAGAGTAAGGCACTGTTGTTGTGTTTTTGCTAGCCTAGCAGAAAGGTGCTTGTGTGGCATTCACAAGGGTGCTAGGACTTGGCTTTTCTGTTAAGGCTCGTAATAGCTGCCTGTTCATTATTCAGTGCAATAAAAAATACCTGTTTAACAGAGAAGTAGTTTTATGGTTAACTGGTCTCATTTGTATGAATTTCAGAGGATTTATTTTGTATGCAATCTGTACACGTTCCCCTGGTGTGGCCTGTCCACTGGTGGTTTTAGATGTGCAACATCTAAATGATGAAATACATCTCAGCATAGCCTGCGAAAGCAATGTTGTGAGATGTGTTAAGTTCTCTCTTTACAAACTCTTTCTTTGACCATGCAACAGGGATAACCCTGTAACCTTTCCTGAGGCACAGCAGAGGAGCTAAACTCAGCCAAGGTCAGCAAGTTCACCACAGTGGCAGGAAGCACTTTTAGTTTTTGTGAAGGCAACTGATGACTTGAGAGAAACAAAAATAAATCAGTGGCCGAATACTAAAGAAGAGCCTGAGATGGTCATAACATGAGATTTTATTTCTGTGGGAATTTCTGACACTTAAGCTTCCTTTCTTCCTGACCCAGGATGAAATAGCAAAATTTTTCACAAATTTTTTGAGGAAGAAAAATGCTGGAAGCAAAGCAATCCCAATAAAGTGAATTTTTTTTTCAGCAAGATCAAAGCACTTGCCTTTGACAGCAATATTAATGTATGTTATCAATAATTCTGTTGATGGTTGAGTGCTTCAGTTATCAGCTGGATGGCATCACCACATTCCCATGAAACAAACCTGTCTTAAGTTTTACTGGAAAGTTACACCACCTGGTAAATAAAGGTTGATCAGCTGTGGCATGAAGCTCGAGGGTTAGAGTGAATGGGGCATCTCCCATGAAGGGAACTGGTTTAATGTATGAAGAAGCACAAAAGAACGACTTCCCTTCTTTTATAACATCTTTCTCACTTGCTGTCTCTGTTCTCCGAACTGTTGTTAAGAAGGTGTTATTCACTGCTTGGCCTTCACAACCTGTGTTCCTGTGTGTTTCCTACCACTTGACACAATGTTTCTTGTCTCAGAAGAAATATAAAATTTAAATGGAAATATAAGGAATGTAAACTGCAAACTGGAAATTCTTTGAGGAAAACCCAAAGCTGCTTTCAAGGCTTAGAAAAATATGCTTGACCCCTGTGGTGGAGGAAACCCCACTGCTGGGCAATACCTCCACAAACATGTCAGTGAATTTAACTACTTGGGAAACTTTCACTGTGTAGGATTCATGACAGTAAATTTACTACAGGGATTATACAGTTCTAACCAGTGAAAACTAAAGCCTCTTTTATTAGTTTGGGGTGTATGATTCTAAGACTGAAAAGAAACAGCAAGTTGATGAAGATATGTCCAACATTTTCTCAGGTTCTGTTTAAGTTCAAATTGGTGGCTGTAGATGGGTGTGAAAGCTGCTGTGGGAACACTTGGAGCTGAAGTGCTACAGGTAAAGCAACAGAGGAGGAATCTGTGAGCTGCGGGCATTTGTTGGAATTCTAACAATTCGTCTAATGGCCTGCACAAATGCCCAGCTTCAAACTCCTCCCCAAGTCCTGAGACTTGGTATTTTTACTCATGACTCTATTTTTAACTGTAGCTCTCTTTACTTTAAAAATGTCCATCTACTGAACCAAGGCATAAAATTGCCTTTAACAGATCCAGCTGACCAGTGAGACCTAAACTGAGGCCATTTGCTTCTATCTTACCATCTTTTTTTTTTTTTCTTTTTCAAGGGCACAGGCTTGGGCTTGTGGCTTGGCACCAAATTTTTGGAGCCTGTTACAATTCAGAGTATCGCTTTCTCGGTTTGAAGTGGTTTTCCTGCACACTGAATTAATCTCTCCTCTGGAGAGAGCAGGACTCTTTCCCAGATACTATTGTTCTGGGCTGTGCTGACGGTGGTTGCAGTGTAAATTGAGATAGCCATGTTCTTTTGTGTTTCAGCTTCTCCATGGCAATTATTGTATTTCTTTTTAAATCAGAGCATAAACCTCTTTGCCCTGGCATTTATTGGCTTCTTGGAGTCTAAAAGCTGCATGGGTAAAAGCACTTTTTGGTGCTGATATATTTTGTGTTGACAATATTGCTGCATAAACTAGGAGACTTCATATCTCACTAAGCAAGACTTTTTCAGTTTATTAAACTATTCAGGCCCTGTTAAGTAGTGTGAAATGAAGTGACGGGGAAGGGGAGTGGGAGAGGTTGAGAGCAACTTGCACAGGATGCACACCACTTACTATGAGCCATGCTCCAACCATGGCACAACATTAACATCCTACCACTGTTTCCCCACTCTCCCCAGTTTTATCCACTTGGATATTAAATAACACTGTTACACACCCTTCTGTGAGTGAAGGTGCAGAAGCAAAGGGCTGTTGAAAGTTGAAAGGCACAAGTGCCCCCCCCCGTGTGAGATTTTTCTGATCTGAGGACAATAACACAGTATCTTCAGGGTTTAAAACCAGTTGGTATTATGAAGGTGTAGTGGAGGAGGTGCTTGTTGTGCCGGCCCTGCCCAGGCAGGGCTGCCTTGCCAAGCCCTTGAAGTAGATTGAGATTTCACAAAGTTGTTCAGGGCTTGCTAATTGATACTGGGCAAATTGCCTAACCCCCTCTCCCTTTATCTATTTATAAAATGAGGATAGTTAAGGGCAGGCAAAACTTGTGTAACTGAATTTGTGTAACTTTCCACAAATCCATGCCAGCTTGTCACCGGTTCGCTGTGTTCCTGACTGCTCTTAATTCATTGTACTAAAATAGCACTCGACATAAACATTGAGCGATGATGCAGGCAGGGTCATTCCCCCACTTTCCCTTAGGAAACTAACTTTGAGAGATGAAATTGCTTTAATAAGGAGTGAGGCATGAATCTAACTCGATGGGAACAGTGCTGATTGCAGAGCTAAGTTGAGCAGCTGGTGGAGCACAGACACCTCTGAGATGCTTCTCCCTTTTGAAAACGGGGCAAAAATGTTTTTCTCTGTGGTTGGTAGAGAGTTTTGGTGCCTCCCCTGCAGCAGCCTGATGTGAAGTAACTTTGTGTCACTGGTAATAGCTGTGTTTCCTGAAGAGATGTTGTACTGTTTGGTGTTGAAACTGCTGGTGAACTTCTCCAAGGATGATGGCTTCAGCCAGCCTGGGCTTTGTCATTCTGAAGTTATTTTATGCAGTGCTGTTGTATCTTTATTAACATGCCATTGGTGTTCAGTTTCAGATGGGATCTTTAAGTTTACTTGGCAAAGGGAAAGCTGTAGCTTTTATATGCCTTGACATGTGCCTTGCTAATAGTGTAATCTTGTGATACAGTAAAGCCACTGTTCTACATGTTAATTGATTAGAAATACCAGCCACTGTAGAGATTTGCCTTTCCAAATCAGAATTTAGGAGAACAAGTGTGGGTTTATAGATCCCATACCCCCTTATAACCATATAGTCTTTAAAAAGAAAGAAGTTTTTGATTATTCCCTAATCTTCCTTTTCTCTGGTGTTTTACCACTTGCTGTGTTCTCTGCACGGAATTGCTCTTTTCCATTGCCTTTGTCCTTTTCCTGCCAGGCTTTATTCATCTTCAGTACTCTGAAAGCTGTAAGGTTTGCAGAAAAACCCGTTACAACTGCACATATCTTCTGATGGTGAATAGAAGGAGCAAGAAAAAACTTTGTTATACTGTATTCTGAAATACTTTTATTTTTGCTTGAGGAGAGATAACATCTCAGCCACCCAAGTTTAGGAACAACTCCAAGTGGCTTGAAGTCAAGATTGGATTATTCTGTTGTTCTGCCCCAGTTAAAGTTGGGAACTGCTTTAGGGTCTGATCCAGACTTACCAAACTCTGTAGGAGCCTTTCCAATGCTGTTAAGCTGTGCTCCGGGATCCTAGTTAGTGCATAGTCTTCTTTCCCTTGTACCTACTTTGTTGGTAGCTACTTATAGTAGCAGGTACTCAGGCTTTTTAGGATTAAAGTAATGTTACCATATGAGATGGCCAAGGAGAGTCGACTATTAACAGCTGATTTCTAGATGTGGATAAAACAGTCTAATTTTTGATACTGTAGAAATATATTTTCCTGAGGTACACAGCAGCAGTGGTGCCTGTTGTGATGTGACGCTGCCATAGCACCCTCACGTTGGCAAGTTGTTTAGACTGAGTCTTACTGTTCTGAGTTGCAGAAATGAAGAGATTTTTATTCCCTCTTGTGTATTTGTGGAGTGGCCAGAAAAGTTTTTGAGTTTGAAAACCTGAATGCCTTAATAGCAGGAATTGTTGCCTAATACCATGCTTTTTTCCAAACACTAGCTTGCAACTGCATTGCCACTACAGAGTATTTTGTAGGGTAAGTGGTTTGCAACAGTTTTTTACCGGAAAAGACAAAATTGTTTTCTGCAGAACTTGCATCAGCAGTTCTGTTCTAGAACCAGTTCTGCATCAGAACCAGTTCTGTTCTAGATTGATTTTGTTGTGATGTGAGTCTGGAGATAGATCCATATTTTATTTTTGTAGAGAAGTCTTTGGTTTGTGTCACAGAAAGGGATTCAGCAGATCAATATTTTCAACATGGCTTCAGAAAAATGATTGAAAAAAAAAAGATTCTACCACTTGCATCTGGACATCCTGGAGACTGGTATTTACTAGCAGACTGCTGGACATCTGCAATTTTTGGGCTTCTCTGAACCATCTGACAGTCGTTGAATTCCCAGCAGTGGTGGTTACTGGTACTGCAAGGCAGGTCCAGACATCCTCTCCAGTTACTGTCCTAGCAAGCCAATATGAAGTGCAAACTGCCAAAGGGAAGCACAAATTTAAACACATCTGTGCTATCTTACCTCTTGAATTTCATGACTTTCCTCATTTTCTAGAGGTAAATTCAATAACCTAGTTCTGCTTTAGCATTTCTGAAGGTAATTAACAGCTGCAGAGAGGATGAAACAGATTGTACCAACTGCTTAAAGTAAGAACTGAACCCTCAGTGTAGTTAGGATTTTATTTTACTGCTTTACAGCTATTTCTTGAGAGCAGGCACATTATTATCTTAATATCTGGGAGCTGGATAAAGTTAGTAAGATGACATTAGAGAAGATGCTTTCTAAGTCTTCCTTGCAGTGGAGTAGCGCAGGCAGGTTGTGCCTGTTTTAGCCCACTGGAAATGAGGGAAATTTACTGGGAAAACACTGGATAAATTAGTTACATAAGGGAATACAATTTAGTTCTGTTGAAGCTTTCTGCTGACCTCAGATGACAGATGTAGGGGCACAGTTTCCAACTGGAGCTCATAAACCCATGTTTGATGGGAAATGTGGTGAATGCTGTGTGTGCTGTGTAAAGAGCTTGTATTTTTAATGCTGGAATGCTTTTTCTTTGAATGGCATTTCTTTTACCCTCAAAATGACTGCATGGAAACTTGAGGTAAGAGAATGTACACAAGTTCAAGTACAGCACATCGCAATAATATGCTGATGGCACTTGGACAGGTTTTCTATTGGTATTATCTTATTTAAAAGAACTTCTAATTGCTCTTGTGTTTAGAACAATAGATCTTGCAAGACTTCCCGTCATGAGCAGTAAAGCACGAGTAAATCTGCCGTGAACTTTTTAGGAAGGTTATTCAGTTTTCTGAGAAAAGCAAAGGTGGTGAATACACACATTGAAGGTCTCAAGGGAAAATCCCTCTTTCGAAAAGCAGATTTCTGGAAAAAGTACATCTGGACTTGCTAAAAATTCAAGGTTATTGGGAAGATAAGATGTGCTGTCTTGCTCTCTTCCCTCTTCCCAGAAACATCTGGAAGAAGCTGAAACCTCATCATAGACATTTACATACAAATCACAAGGCTACTTTCTTTCATGTCAAGTCTGGGTTATCCTTGTCTAGTATTTTAGTACACACTAAATTCCTGACTTTGGAAGCCTCTAATCTATGTGAGCTGGAAGCCTTCAGGATCTTATTCTTCTAAGTGATAATTCCACTGGTATTTCTCAAATATTGAAAGACTGGGGAGAAGGGGTTTGTTGCGTTGCTGACACGATGCTGAGGGAAGCTTGGGACTGTCCTCACATGAATGCCATTGCTTGCAAACTGTAAAGAGGGACCTTTTGTTCCCTTAGGGATTTTGTTACCCTCGTTAGGATAACCTCCTTGAGTAAGGCTCCTCTAAGTAAGACTTTTGCATTTACAGTTAACTGTCACCTGAGGCTCAAGAATTTTCAAACCAGTTGTGGTCAGTGTTATATTTTTGTGAGAAATAGGCCTCAAATTTCAGAGACTTACCCTCAAAGCCTGTCATCAATCTCAGAAGTGCCATTCAAGGTTTTGATAGCTTGTACAATGTTTAAAAAAGGGATAGGGATGTGCATAAAATTGAGTTATAGAGAATGACCCATTACAGGTCTACAATTTTGCAATACATCAGCATCAGAAAATATTTCAGCAGTTGTGTGTTTGCAGTTTCCCTGTCACCTGATTTATTTAACTTATTTTTTTTTCCAAGGGAAATCTGCCATCCTCTCATGAATGACTTCATAGTCAAATCTTTTGTAATCACACACAAAATATCACAGGATGGTGTGGGTTGGAAGGGACCTCTAGAGATCATCCAGCCCAACCCCCTGCTAAAGCAGATTCCACTAGATCAGGAGGCACAGGGCTGCATCCAGGTGGGTTTGGAAACTTCCAGAGGAGGAGAGTCCACACCCTCCCTGGGCAGCCTGCACCAGGGCTCTTTTCTGACCAAACGTGCTGCATCCCATTGCTCTTCTTGCACACTACTGTTGCTGTTTTCCATGTCATTTTTCAGAGCGTAAACCATCAGTGTTACTTTTGAAACCATAGTTCTCATGTAAAAGAATGATTCACTTTAATACAGTCACTGATGAGTGCATGGGACATCCTTGAGCATCCTTCAGCTTGTGAAAGACCTTTCAGGTGTGGGAGCTGCCGTGCAGGCTGTGAATACCTGTCTGCAAGGATTCCTCTGGGATGGCCAAGCTGGTGACCAGCACGTGCTGCTCCATTCAGTAACGCTGCTGTATCACTGGGAACCAGTCCAAGTTCCTGTTCAAGCACTGAGCATCTCAGTGCTGGGAGATAACCAGAATAAGGGACTGATGCCTCCAGTCTGCAGGGTGCGGTTAGGACAGTTAAATGTTACAAAGTCCAGTAACTTTTTATGTACCTGACTTCATTGCTGCAGATATTAACCAGACTGTACCTGAAGCTCAGTTACTTAGTTCTGTGTGTACACAGAGGTAAGTAGAGCACGGGCTGTCAGAGGCAGGTTTGTACAGTAGCAGGTTTGCTGGGGGAGCACAGGCATGCTGTAATGTGACCAGTGGGCTGTAAGGGAAAGTGGAATTTTCCTCTCTGCTGGCCCAGCTCTGAAAGCTCTGCTGTCCCCAGTAATTAAATGGTGGACTACAGACTGTTCATGTACCAGCACTCTTAGCTAAATGTTGATCATTCTTGGTTTATTAGGAAACTCGTCATGAGTAACTATGTGATGGCTTAGTAGATGGCTGGGAAAAGAGGGGACAACCCTTCAGTTTGCTCTGGATGTGTTCTTAGTAAAATCTGGGTTTTGTTTTCTTTTCAGACTTTGGCGTCAGCGCATTTCTGGCCACTGGTGGTGACATTACCAGAAATAAAGTCAGGAAAACCTTTGTGGGCACACCTTGCTGGATGGCACCAGAAGTTATGGAGCAGGTGAATTATTTTGCCTAACATCTTCTCAGCTGATCTGCAGTTGGAATTCCCTGTTGTGAGCAATCACTGGATTTATCATAAAATCACAGAATGGTTTGGGTGGGAAGGGACCATAAAGATCATCTCTTTCCAACCCACCTGCCATGGGTATGGACACCTTCCACTAGACCAGGTTGCTCCAAGTCTCATCCAACCTTCCCTTGAACACTTCAGGGATGGAGCAGCCACAGCCTCTCTGGACAACCTGTGCCAGTGCCTCACCATCCTCACAAGGAGGAGCTTCTTCCTAATACCTAATCTAAATCTCTCTTTCAGTTTGAATCTGTTTCCCCTTGGCCTATCACCAAATGCCTTGTAGAAAGTCTCTCTCCATCTTTCTTGTTGCCTCCTTTAGATACTGTCAGACTCCTCTAAGGTCTCCCAGAGTCTTCTCTTCTTCAGGCTTCAAACTCAGGTGATAATTTGGCATCCTGTAAGGCTTTCCTAAAAACACAGGATTTTCTTTGGTTTGTCTGTTGCAGCCAGGCTTGCACTGGGGGATATTGAATGTTCAGTAGGTTTTTGCCCTGTTGCTTCTCTTCAGGCAAGTGAGGATGAGACAGCTCGGTTGTTGTATAAAGAAGATTAACCTGCCCTTCCCTCTTGCATAAATGAAAGGTAGAATGGAAGTAGTTTTGCACGTGCTAAACGTGTACATACACAGTTCAGTAACGTGCTCTTCTGCACTTACAAGTTTGAGAATTTGGAATAGCTAATCACAGTACGTCAGAGTGGGGAGTTACTGCAGTGACATAAAATGGTGTTCACTCTGTTCAGGCTTTTAGTTTATCTTGGTCTGTAAGTATCCAGACTGTAAATGCTGAGGAATGCTTTCCTCTCTCCCTTCCTCCTCTACTCTTTTGGCAAGCTAAAAGATGTCATACTTCTTCCCCTTGGATGGAGATATGCCACTTTTTGTCCTCCACTACTTTTAGACAAAACTACAGAAGCTTTGTCTGCATGACTTGTGATGAAGGCCACCTGTAAACTTTGTTTAATGTAAACTACCATTCCCCTTTCACCACAGCCCAGACAGGACATTTGCAGTAGCTGTCTATTGCACTGATATGTAGTGCCATAAGCATTCTAAAAATGATCACTCCTCCCCTTGAAACCTGTTTGACAGAGGACTGAACTCGAGGTTTGGTTTTTGACAGGTGTGCCAGACAGAAATACAACTGACTGTAATTTTTTTTGCATTTTTCTTCCAGAGAATCTTTTAAACAAAAATATTTTGGGAGAAGGCTGTTTTATTAAAGTAAATCCCTCTTGTTACTTTTCTCCTTGCTGATCACAGTAAAATATTTTGAAGTTTGAGGCACTTGAATAAATGATTCCCACTTATCTATCTGAAATGAAAAGCAGCTGAAACAGTGGTGGAACTTTAATGTGTGGTTTTTTTCCTATACCTAAAACTTCTCAAGGGATTGAGGTACTTTAGGAGCAGCCTCAGTATGCTGTTGATGAGAGATGCTTCCAGTGTTTGGCCTGGGGTGGCATCGAGGGGCTGGTGCATTGCAGCCCTCGGAGTACAAGTCTGACACCGTGGAGTATAAGACACACTCTCCAAGTCAGGAGCTGTCTTTGTGAACTTGCTTCTGAACTCCTTCACTGTCATGTTCACCTTGATTTCTTTTATGTTGATTTCAAAATAAATTAAAATGGACTACTAAGTGTTTCCAAAACAAGGAAAAACTCCTTCCCTGAGGGGCTGAGGGAGCCCTGGCACAGACTGGCAGGGGAGAGTGTGGAGTCTCATTCTCTGGAGGTTTTGAAACTCACCTGGACACCCTGTGCTCCCTGATTGAGGGGAACCTGCTTTAGCAGGGGGGTTGAACTGGATGATCTCTAGAGGTCTCTTTCAACCCTTACTGTTCTGGGATTCTGTGATCAGAATTGTCCCTTGCTTTTCTGTCTTCTGTGTCCTGTCCTAATGCACAGAGCACAGCAGGCTGGTGGGGACCTGATGGTTCTGCTTCAGGCTTATTGCAGTTAGAGTGGCTGCAAACTCCAGGACAAGAGGGAGGAAACCTCTTGGGGATGCTAAAAAGGGGAAAGGAAGGTTTTAGTGACAAAGGGAGAGTTCTTGACACAACAGATGTGTTTCTGAAGGAGACAGATTTTCTAGGAAGTCCCATCACTTTGATGAAAGCTGTACACGAGACAGGAAGGGGGTACTTTGGATGGAGATGGGAAATACTTCCCTGTCCATGGCTCTCATCTTCTGTCTTCCAGCAGGTGTCACTCTGGGCCACTCTATCGAGCCCTGCACGAAGGACAATAGGTTGTTAGCCTTCTATACTTAGATATTATTTACCCAATTCCATGTGGGCTACTTTAGAATCGTTCAGTTTCTTTAGCATGTTAATACATGATAACCTGGCATTTTTCAATGTACCTTCGTTTGACAGGTTTATGGCAAAAAACAAAACAAAAGTGCTGATATAAAGTAACTGCAGAGTGATGACTAATATGTATTGGACAGATGTCAAGATGAAATGCTGCAGACAGTTTTGAACTTTCATTTAAAGCAGGATTCTATGCTACAATTAAAACCAACTCTACCACTAAACAGTTAAAGTCCTGGTGGGGCATGGGGAGTTGTACAGTGTATAGATATGCTGCAAGACTGACTGAAAGATAAAGCTCAGAAATGTCCCAAAGTTATTCTCAAAACCTAAAAATAGTGTGTATGTGGGGAAAATCCCTACTTTTGCAGCATCTTTGTTTGTGCACTGTGTTCTTTTAAATGACATTGGATATCTGTGCTTGTTTACGAAGAGATTTCAAGTCACTTAACTAATTATGGCATCCATGACTCATGAAGAGAGTGGCTGCAAGGTTGAAAAAGTTAGTGCTATGATAAGTTTTAGTTCAGCTATAGTATCATGTGAAAAATAGTGCAAGAGGAGGGAGGGGGTTTTGTTTGCTTGCCAAAATTAAAACTGATCTTAAAGATAGCTTGTGGAACACTGTTGGCTTCATGATAAGTGTCTTTCCAAAGCTTGTTAGGTTAATGTGGAACACAAGATCCTTATTAGCTTTGCTCTGATTCAATATTCATTTTTCCACAGTCTAGCATGAAGAAGCACAAAAAACTCCAAGCAGGCAAAATGCTTTTGTGTGTTTTTTTTTTTTCTAACTGTTCAAGTTAGTACATAACGTCTCTCCCTGCAGCAGAGAAAGCAAGTGCCAAAATGTTACCTAATGACAACGAGGAAGTAACCGCTTTGGCACATGAAATATTTTTTCCTGTGCGCGAGGGGAAGTAAATGCTATAAAGTTTCCTGAACAAGTCATTGTTTAATGTCAAGTGCAGAAGCTACTATTCTTAATTAATGGAAGGAAATATTAATCTGCAGTTGGGAATGAGGGGCTTTTTACTGACCTGACGTGTACTGGAGTTTCAGGATTAAGCACGTTTGAGGTCAGATTGATTAAGTGGTTGACTAAAAGCGTAGTGAGGCAAACGTCCCAAGGAAATAACATGCCATCTATTAACTGAGAATTGCATTGTGCTGCTTAATGACTCTCCGTGTCTTTGTGTAGAAGTTGGAGCTTGGGTTACCCTAATGCACCATTGTTCCACACATAGAGGGGTTTATGACAGAGCAGTCCTATTTGCATGGTACACAACCATCATTTTCATGGCACTGTGACTTCTAAAACACCACCTTGAAGGAGCTCTGGGGAGAGGAAGGAGAAAGTGTTCTTTCTATCTCTTTAACAGTATAGTGCTGGCCTTTCCAAATTTGAAGGGAAGGGAAAGGTGAAAGAAGGGAAGGAATGTGTAAAAGGCTAAAGAAAGGGATTGTAGTGTAGGATGCAAGAGGCTAACACCCTATATTGTTTTTCAGGTCAGAGGATATGACTTCAAAGCAGACATCTGGAGTTTCGGCATCACTGCCATTGAACTGGCTACAGGGGCAGCTCCTTACCATAAATACCCACCAATGAAGGTGAGCAAGTCTCCAGATCCTTGTGCAAGATAAAGGATCAGTGAGTTCTATGGGAGTTACCAAAAATTTAGCCAGCATGCTTTGTTGAAGATTGTCCTCTTAATTTGCACTTGTGGATCGTGATGTTCTTGGATTGATCTGAAGTCACCTTTTAAAAATACGCCATGTCATCAGCATTGTCTGACTGCACAGCTCTTATTTAGATCCTGAGTCTCACCAGGGTCACCATTCTTCAGGAGAGTGCTGTGTGTTTTTAATCCTGGAGCCTCTGAAAACAACAGATGTTTTAGGGTCTATAAATAATGAGACAGTATGTGTTATCTGACATGTAGTGACAATGGGATGGTGAGCCATTCCTTTCCCTGCACTAGTAATTCTTCTTGATACCTCTCAGAAATCCTGTTACTAGTCACCTAAAAATGTCTGATTTTATTTAACAGCAACACAGTCCCGTCAGTTGCTGAACCAGTGCAAAGTACCACATAAGTGTGAGATGATGTGGAACATTGATATTTTATTGAAGTTGAGGTGAAGGAAATGTTCGTGCTTAAACACTGACACTTCAATATCTTCAAAGAAAAATCTTGAACTTTAGATTGCCTTATTGTTTGGCAAACTTTGCCCATTTCCTGACTCTTGAACCAGGAGCTCCTTCCAACATGCAGCTCTGTTATCTTAAAGATAACAGAGTTGGCCACATCAGTTGAGGTCTGAAGCATCCTGTCCTTCTACTGAGCTTTAAATCTTCCTCCTTAGCCTCTTTGTGAGATCTGATGGGGCCTTCTCTCAATCATGAAACTTTTAACTTCTTTGCCCCATTATCTTGAAGGCCAGTTCACTTCTACTCCTGGGATGCAAGCTTAGGAGAGGGTAAAAAGTCCTCTTGGTAACTCCATAGCTTATGGTTAGACTAGTTACCAGGGATTTGAGGCCTATGGGTGCCAAGTCCCTCAATTTTAAGCATACCGTGGGGCAAGCTTTCCTTTTATGAGTTCCTTAACTGCTGGTGTTCTATGCAAGTTTGAGGGTCACCTCTTTAGGACCTGGGTGCACCTCCTCCCACCCTCCTAACTCATATATCGCTTTAAATGCCTGAACTCTGCACCGGTTTAACTCTGTGGAATAGAATTAATGCTTGGATTTGTGTCATCTCTGTGCAGGGACTGAGTGAGTGGTTTAGAAATGCCATTAAAGTTGGTACCATATCAGTGATTATGGCAGAGCAGTGAGGAGCTGAGGGAAACGTGTTGCTGATTTAGGTGCTGCTGTTTTCATTGATGCTTCCTTCTGTACTGTGGTGATTGGTAGCACTTTGCAGCAGGTTCTGCAAGCTAAGCTGTTCTTCACTTTATTGTGTTTTGAATGTATGGATTGTATCTTCAAGTACAAAGATCACCTGTTCAGTATTGTGTGTTGTCATATGGTAGGTTAGGCTTATGAGTCTCCAGGTCTATGAAGTATGGGTTCCAGTGTAATTGTATTTCACTGCAGATAAATTCTTTTACACAGCAAAATGCCCCGTGCATTAAGTGATCCTTCAAGGCGGGGGGGGGCAGAAAGCAGGGAATTCTGTCATGGAGTGTATAATTTCAGCTAGATTGATGGGCTCTTGCTGCCCTAAGCAATATAGCTGTTGAAAGCTATTTCAGTGTGCCATGTGCTACTTCCTTTTCTAAAAATAGATATTCATCTGTATGTAGGTGACAAGTGAAAATGGAAATGAGTAATTTTCTTCCTTTCCTTCAGCATATCTGGGTGATGTGAAGGAAACTAATCAGTTTGGCTTGGTGGGTGCTTGTGAGAGAAATATCTTCACCTGCTGTTGCACTGATACATGGAAGTGAGCCCCTGTATTTTTTGTTTTTATATTTCCCTTCTGCTTTTACATTAATTTGATTTCTAGCTAAGAAATGCCTTTAGGGAGATGTAAGCAGAGCCTTTGAATGAAGTGCCTGGCACAGCTGCTCATCATAAATGAGGAGGGCTTGTAGAAGTTCTGCTATGCTCACATTTTAGTCACACCAAAAAAGCCTGAAAACATATCCCAGCCTTGTGTTTGGTCCACAGACTGCACTGTCAGTGGTGCCAGGAGATTTGATGGAAAACAGCAGCAGAAACAATTCCTCCCCAAGGAAAAGAGGTGGAGATAACTCTCTCTCTAGGACCTGTTGTATGAGTCTTGAACCTCTCAGCTGACAGACTTTATGGAGGTGTAAAGGGTTTGAAAAGAGTTGCTTCTACAAAGGTATTGAGAGTGGGATGCAGAGGGAAGAGAGGAGACTCTGTAATTGCCTTGAGGAAAAGGTAGGTGAGCTTTTGCTGTCTTATGAATGCAAGGAGGCAGTCTAAACTGTAAGAAGTTTCACCCTGAGCTCAGGCCACCCTCAGAGAGACTTCATAACGAAGAAATCCTTGTTGACTCTGATGCTTGATGAAAATGCTTGTCTGAAATACAATGTTCCTAAGATCTGTCTCTAACAAAGGCCAAGAAAAATCTCATTGCCAATAGATGTAATTCTTTCAGGTTTTAATGCTGACGCTACAAAATGATCCTCCGTCTTTGGAAACTGGTGTGCAAGATAAGGAGATGCTGAAGAAGTATGGGAAATCTTTTAGGAAAATGATTTCATCGTGCCTACAAAAAGACCCTGAAAAAAGGTAAGGACAGGTAACACCAAAATATGTAAATAAAAAACCCAAACCCTGAAACAAAACTGCAAACCTTATTGTATTCTGTAGTCTTTAAAACTCTTATGCTCTCTGCTTCTCCAGCCTTTCAGTCACAATGAACTCAGTGATTGTGGCAGCACGTTCTCTTGACTGTCCTTATTTTTAAGGATAAATGTCTGGTGGTGTGCCTGGCCAGGGCACACACATCTCCCATTTGGGTTAATGACAGTGCATCCCAGTCCACTGCCTGGGGAGTGCTATTCTGCCCTTCGCCACCTCCTCAGGTGTCTGCAGTTCAATTTTGTTTCCAGTCAAAAACTCTGTTTAGAAATCAGAAATTACATTGGGCAATATGTGTTTATTTTCCAAGCTTCATAAAGAAACTTCTTAAAATGTGCCAGTGCAAAGAAGGCTTTCAGTGTAGCTTTGACTCGCTTAATCATAAGCAATATTTGGTTTCAGGGGGCAGAAACTGGGGCAAAAACATGTGACAAATTTTTACCAACATGTTTTTGTCAATGCAGATTGCTTAAGTGACCTGATGATACTTTGTTTTCCATGTTAACAGTAGTTCGACTACTTGGTGGTGGTAGAAATACTACCAAGGGGATGGTGCATATGTTTGTGGTTCCCAGGGTAGCATTGCATCATCATATTGTGGCATTGATGACAGACGTGCACGGGTCTGTGGCACTGCTTAAAACCCACAGCCTGTCACACAGTACTGCTCAGATGGATTTCTGTGGAGGACAATCCTAATATTTACCAGCCTGTGAAGCTGTTTAAAGGAGTGTTCATCCTGCATTAAAAAACAATGTGCCTTAAAATGCAGAGGTAAAGAAACAAACATTCCCACAGATCAATTTTTATACCTCTTAGTTTTCTTTTTTCCTCAGAAAGCAAGCTAGTTCTGGAAAGGAAAAAAAAGTCCCTTCATAAAATAATAATAATAACAATAAAGATGTTTTTCAGTTCCCTCTTGCAAGAGATCCTGGAACAAAGGCTTCTCATGCATGGTGAGATGGGATCTCTCTCTTCTAACAAGCTTCACACTTGAAATGCTTAATGAATGCAGTGGAATGCTTGATAAATGCTGATAGCAGGGTTGTTTTTTTCCCCAGCGTGACGTTTTTACCTCCTTTCTAAAGCATATCCTGTCCCTGCAGGTTAGAATGTGTGTTGATGAGAATTAAACATAATCCCTTTGTATCGTGGAATACCCCTTTTCTCAAGCACCACTAACAGCCACTGTCTTCACCCTGATTGTGGGAGCAGGAGGTCAGCCCATAAAGAGCAGCTTGCAAAATCAGATGTGCTTCTGCCTGTTGTATGGGATTACAACCAGGAAAATTTAGTGCAATTGCTTTCTAATTATTTTTGGGGCTTTCTTGCTACAAGGTAGATGATTTCTGTTAATCTGAAGTGAAATAAACCCTGTGATCAATGGCCTTTGCCAGTCGCCAATTAAGTCCAACTTAAAGGGAAAATAGTGCTTGTTCCTGGTCTATTAGACAAAGGTTGGTTGTCTCACCTGTGCTGAATAGAACTAATTACACATGTATAATTGAGTACCTCTGAAATAACTGTTGCTTGCCCATGGTGAGTGCTGCATTCCTGCTGTAGGAGATGACCTTCCATTTCCATTTTTAGCAAGTTGTTTCTGTGGTTCTATCAAACTGGCTCCAAGATTTTGTTACAACAAGCTGCAGCAACCTGGAAGACTGATATGTTGAAAAGGGAACATTTATAATTGTCTGTTCTGCATCTGTTTTTATTGACAGACCGACAGCAGCAGAACTCTTAAGACACAAATTTTTCACAAAAGCAAAGGTAAGAAAACACTTCCTAAACTGATCTGTGCAGAGGCTGTGGAGAGGACTTGTCAGAAGTATGCTAGGTATGGTGACAGCTTTATTGGCATGAGTGTGGGCTGTTTCACTTAGGGCCAGCATAGCTGAGTGAGTTGAATGGATCATTGTGAACAAACAGAATGAAACTCCTCTTCTGTGCCTCCTTGTGTATGCTGCTGTTAAGAGAAATGATCTGGAAATTTCAGTTCATTTACATGTCTTTCAGTGGCTTTTGAGTTTTTTATTCTTCTATAATGGTGCCATTCTCTCTGCCTGTCCAACCAGAAAGGTCTCTGGCAATAAATGTAAGGTATATTTTAGTAAACTCTATAATCAATCTGTATGCAAAGCGGTGAATGAGGTCTGCTGTGCAGAGGGCTACCTGGAACTATTTCGCCTTGTGATGTTTTATGGAAAGTGAAGATCCTGTGATAGAAAATAGTAGGAAACTCGCATTTATAGCCTTGAAATGAACTGCCACTGAGCATTTGTGTAATTACTGCATGGAGGTTAGTGCATATGCAATGTGCAAGGTCTTATTGAGGGATGCAGAAAGGGAGAATTTATATTTCCATGGGAATGAGGAAATGTTTTCTGTTTGCTTATATTTTGTGGCATGTTTGTGATCAAAATACATGGGTTTTACAGGACAACACAGATTAAGCTGTCAAAAAGATATGTGATACCTGGGATAGCACAGCAGAATCACCAATTAATCAAAGTAATTTCAGCTCCCAGATTAAGTATCTTAAAGTGAAGCAGTGGCACCACACATAGGTGTCTGTACAGGAACTGCATGTTGGCAGAAGTCTAACAAGTGCAACCGAGGAAATCTGGAAGAGTGATCGCATTTATGCAGTGTAGGAGTTTAGGGCTAGTGTAATTTATATCTAGGCTCTTGATAGTATTAACTAGCTTTTTATTATCTATGATGGGATTTTAGACAACTGAATAGTCTGCGTCTCTGTATCGGATACACACTTGGATGTCCAAAATGGTGACAAAATGATTTACATATTGCTGACCTTTGTCCATTTGGTTATGCAAGTTCAGGTTCATATTACACTTCATGCTTTCATTAAGCTGCTGTACAGTAACATATTAGCATATGTGGTGACAGAAAATTAACCTTACTGTAAAGGAGACAATGTTTAAACCAGCACCTTAGTGAGAAAGTGTACCAGTTAACACTGTTAAATTACTTTCATATGTCAGCCACTGCCAAACCGACAGCTGTAATGTGAAGGCAGAGGAGTGCAACTTCTCTTTGTCTATATCAAACCATATATTTAAATACAGCCTATGTTATGTAGAAGTATGTTTTGATAATGCTGAGAGCCACTTGTCAAGGAGTGATAGCATGGGTCTTGAGGCTCTCCATCCTGTATGCAAGAAACCGTCCGGGAGTGTGGGTTCTGGAAGCACCTTGTGGGCAGAGAAGCCATCCAGCTTCCCTTGTGTCGTATGAAATGCTTGGCCAGATCCCAGTGCCAGGGTGCCTGCCTGGCCTATGACCCCTGCAGCCAGCACTTTGGCTCTGCACTCATGCTGTTGGAAAACTATGTGCTCAAGAGCCCTCATGTTAACCAGTCCAAGAGGAAATTTAATGCAATAAAGCATCACAGCAGTGTCCCAATATTTAATCTGTTGTGATCACTGCATTTGCTTCCTTTCTCAGTCACACATGCTGTACGTTTTTTAGCTACTTCAAATCCTTCTGCCACATCCTGACCTGCCTGACATCTGAGGTTTGCCTTTGACAGTTGGACAGGCATAAATTTAGGGGTAAGATAAAGCCAAGAGGCTGGATCCAGGTGATGTAGTGTCTGTGAGTGGTAGTGTGCCAAATGTCTCATCGGGGTATCAAATGCTGGCATATAAGTACATTCCTCAGTAAATCAGACAGAATAGTATGCAACTCCTCAATTGTTAATTCTGTATCAGTTTCCACAGGGGAAGTGACACTGCTAACTGCAAAAGTATTTAGAATGAAACATTGTATATTATAGTGCAAAGGAAGAAAGGTTAATATCTTTGAGGAAATGGGGTTGAAACGTGTAAAACATTCCCTGCTAGAAACAGCTGAAGACTTTCTTTATCGGAGATACTGAAGAAATCAAAAAGTGTTTTCAGCATGCAAAGATTCAATATTTTTTCTGTTGCAGAATAAAGAATTTTTACAAGAGAAGATGTTGCAGAGAGCACCAACAATCACTGAAAGATCCAAGAAGGTACTGAAAACCTCCTGGACTCTTGCTCTTAAAGTTGTACTAGTTGTTTTTATGCTTGTGTTAACATTATAAATGATAATTACTGTAGTATGGCATTTGCTAGATACAGAGCTAGACATTTTAATCAAATACTCACCCTGACAGATGACATAACCTGAAGATGCTCTTGTGCTGTTTCTCCTAAAAAAAGATAAACTGTGTAGATACTGTGTGCTTGACATCTCAATTCTCTTTGTGCTGAGCAGGTCCGGAGAGTTCCAGGTTCCAGCGGACGTCTTCATAAGACTGAAGATGGTGGCTGGGAATGGAGCGATGATGAACTAGATGAAGAAAGTGAGGAAGGCAGAGCAGCAATTTCACAGCTCAGGGTGGGTCCTCAAACTCCAAGAGCTCTATTATCTCTGTTTTCTAACTATTGTGTGTCTAAATATCCCTGTGAACCATGAGGCCTTATTTTAAGCATGAAAAACAGTAAGTTATAATCCCTCCCCTTGACTTTGCAGATGAACCAGAGAAAGCAGACTGAAAATTCAAGGGACTTGTATTGATTTCTTTTTTCAATCACAATTCTGGGGCATAGCTGGTCTCATTCAGGGATGTTGAGCATAACTGGAGCATGAATTCAGACTCTCTGCTCCCAACACAGCATGGTAATTCACTTGAGCAAGGATATTCCCCTTATCTGTAAGGGTGCTGACTGAGATGCTTTCTTCTGGAAGTGTCAGGAGACATTTTTGTCCCACTCCCCTCTTGGGATGGAGCTGTAATCAGTAGGGTCTGTGCTTGTGGCTGATATCTGAAGCACACAGGGCCTGTTTCTGTCCTCTTAGTTAAGGTGACATCCATTAGTCATCATAGAAAATGTTGTGTCATCCCTCAAGTTCCAAGGAGTGATTATTCTAGCACTTGAAAATCCCCCAAAAATTACTACCTCCCCTCTCTCAACATATACCCAGACTAACCCCAGAAACACAGAGGAGTAATTATTACCTGAAAAGATCACAAGTTTCCAACTTGTCTTCCTCCCAACAGTCAGCAGTGTGGATTTTGACTCTAATGGCTTGCCTGTTCCTTTTTCATTACAGCAAGGATGTGTTTTAATTAGTCTGTAATTAGTGAGACTGTGAAGGATTTTTAGAGGAAGCTTTTCAATATGAAAGGGAAAAAAAGCAGTATTGGTTTGAAACTTTTTATCCCTTTACAATATGCAACTTTTCTCATTTCTCTTTAATTGGCCTTCCTTCCACTGGTGTTCTGTATACATACTTCAATGTTACATGCAAGATTTTGCGTCTCTTCAGCATCCTTTGAAATGCTTAGGTTTTTAAAGGCCACCGTTCCATACTTTGTGTGGCAGCAACTATTGTGTCTTTTTAAAGAGCATACTACATCCAGCTTTGTATTACACAGTCAAGGAGGATCTCTTGGTACCAGGTGGCTACTACTGAAATTCTTGATGCTTTATGAGGTGAAGTCTTCTAATTTTTTTTATACATTAAAATATAATACAATTTTAGGAGCCACTATTTTAGAAGACCCTGTGTTCCAGAAATGACTTAGAACTTGTTTTATCCTGTCTCTAAGCCCAGAGTAGCATGACTTAAGAGTGTTTACTGTGTTATGAACAGCACTTACTTGTTTCATTCTTCATACAGAAGAAAAGCAGATTGAACATGTATGTTTACAAGCTCCTTTTCAATCCAGGTGTTTGTTTTCTTGGAGCTTTGACATACTTCCCTGTGCTTGTCTCTGTTCTATTTGCTCTAATTTGGACTCTGCTTGACCTTTTGCTTCTAGATCTCCTATTGAAGAAGCCTTTAGGATGGGTATTGGAGCAGTAGGTCTGAATTCATTTACTTAAATGTAGATGTCCATTGCCATTTTGGAGGCACCTCATGTAGGTACAACACAGAACTTTGGGAGACGTGTAACTTTCTGGAGATCAGGGAAGGCACCGTGACCTCTTAGACCTCACTACGTGTCTGCTTTTGTACTTGAATCCTGCCATGGGTGAATCCTGCCTTGGAATCCTCTGCACAGCTTCTGAGCTATTTTCTTCTGCGTGAAGACAAAAGGATAGGAACACCTGTGCACTTCTTGCATTTCATCCTTTTTCAAGCAGTTTTAAGACTTGTATCCAAACTGCCAGTGTTTTCCAGGAATATGGCGGTGTTACTGAGATCAGTGTTTATCCTGTGGTTCTGGCCATATTTCAAACGAGGGATGTAAATTCCACCTGTCTGTACTTTCTCTGCAATTGTAGCTAAGTTGTAGAATAGGATAACTTAAGTTAACTAATTTTCATCTTTTATTTCTGTCCATTACAGTTGAGGTGATTATCTTGAAAGGTGCTTTTCAACCCAAACCATTTTATGATTAATATCAGTACCCACATTTTATTACTGTCAGCCTTAAAGTAAAAGGATGCTGTGCAGATTGACTTGATTTGCTAAAATACTTAAGTATTTACTTTCATAAAAGCACCTACATAAATAGAAAACAGTTTGTGTTTTTTCTTGTCTCCACTTTACAGAAAAAAAATAGAGGGAATTTAATGTGTACAAATAAGTCTTTTACAAGTAAGAGGCTGCACCTGAAAGCAGGCAAATATTTATCATAACTAGAGCTAGAAATACCTGCTCAATTAACTGATGTGGTGACTTGCTAGTTCAAAATTACCTTTTGGATAACTTAAGAAGTTTAGACTTACTGAACTTCTTTCATCTCTGCATTTAAAACCTTGAATTCAAATTGAAGCAGTTGTGCTCCATGGGCTCTTAAATCATTCACCTTCTGTTACTTGCTAAATTTCTGCCATGGCAAGTGGTATGGTCACATTTGACTGATTATTCCACCTCTGATTACCCAGGTAAAAATGAGTTAGAACTAATGTAGTTTAACACATACCTAAAGTAATTCTGTTTGTGCCTTAATTAGACAGATGTCTTTTAATCTTTCCTTTCTGTCTGTTCCTGGTTTCCCTTACTTTACTTCTGTTTGCTATTTATCTGAGCTAGCTGTGGGACAAGGCCAGTGTTTCCATACTTGCCTGTACAGTGTTGAGCACTGTGATCTTTCAGACAAGCTCCTTTTGAGTTATTCCTTGAGACATTGAGGTACTCTTAGATATGAGCTTTGTGCCTGAAGGAACAGAGCTTCAGCTGTGGCCTGCAGAGGTGGAGCATGGCTGTTTATCTCTGGGAGCAATGCCACATTTTCCATCTTGCATGGTAACTGTCAAGTGAGGGCTCAGCACACTGAGATATTTCAGGCTTTGCCTTGCCGACTGTATGACTTGTTCGCTGACACTGCCTGCACATAATCATCATGAGGGAACTGTTCCTTCTCCTCCTGTCCAGAGGGCCTTTTTGCAAATTGCTGTTCTAAGAAGATGACTTTTTAACCTTCTCTCATGAGAAGCCTCTGGGTCATACAGTTAAAATTTGCTCTGATCTGCGTTTGTTAAGGTGATGACATTGGTTAGTGCATAAACTGACTTAAGGTAGTGAGACTTACTTCTTCTGTTCTTCAACTTGTGCTGTTGTAATCACAATCTGACTTCTAGACCATTATGCAGAGAAAGGAGACCATTATTAATCTTAGTATGGACTAAGTCATCCCATGTGGTTATTGAACCTGTTAGAAGTTAAAGCAGCAAGCTCTCTTAATTGCAGGGCTTTTCCTTCCTGCTTGAGTTAAAGAGCCTAATGCATGTTATCTTTGTTGTACTGATAAGCAAAGGTTAGTTGCATTGCTTTGACTGCTCTTTCTCCTCCATTCCTCTGTTTCTCTGCTGAACTTGTATACAGATGTCAGTTTTCTGCTTCCTCTCATGAAGAGCATAGCATAACACAGAGCCCAAGGGCAAGGAGAGCAGGCAAGAGAGTTCTACCTATAAAGCAGTACCGTAAGTCTGGTTTCCCAGCCTTCCTTGCCCCCACCAAGGTTTTGTGTGGTTTAAGCAAGTTGATTTCCAAACCAGTTCCTGATGTATGTGAAGGGAATTTGTTTCTTAGCAGACATTTTGTGTGCCTTAGCTTTTTCTGACAGACCTGGGTAGCTTCAAATGGCTTTTGCCTTTTTGTGCACTTTGGTGCACAAGTCATTTGATCCAGTCTGAGTGATCCTCAGGAGTACTGGATTTTGCTAATGATTAACAATGATAGTAGGTTAGGGTGTCGTATGCCACTGTGTAAATATCAACTGCAAGTTCTGAAACATGGCTCTGTTTCTGAGTGGTGTGATGCATTGAGACTACCACCAACTTGTGTAGTGTCCCTTTGGTTATGCATCTAAATACATATATGTAACTTGAAAGATGTTATGTAGGTTTTATAGGATCAGGATGGTTCTAACAAGTCCTTGTTGTCAATAAGCTTCACTTCTGTCTAGGCAATGATAGCTTTTTCTCCCTTTTTTTTTTTTACAGTCTCCCAGAGTGAAAGAACCTCTACAAAATTCTGAGGTAAGTTATATTTGCAAATGGCTTCCTGAAATGATAACTTTTATTTATTGCTATTGTTTCAAGGAATGTACTTTTATTAAACTTTGAAAACAATATTGTGTAAAGTAGAAGTTAATATGGAGATGTCACTCCAGTCTTCAAAAAAGGCAAGAAGGAATACCCAGGAAACTCCAGGCTGGTCAGCCTCACCTCCATCCCTGGAAAGGTGATGGAACAACTCATCCTTAATGTCATCTCAATACTCATTAACGAAAAGATGATTATCAGGGGGAATCAACATGACTTTACCAAGGGGAAATCCTGTCTGACCAACCTGATAGGCTTCTATGAGTGCATAACCAGCTGGCTAGATGAGGGGAGAGCAGCAGATGTCATCTACTTTGACTTCAGCAAGGCTTTTGACACTGTCTCCCTGACATCCTCATCAGAAAGCTCAGGCAGTGTGGCTTGGATGAGTGGACAGTGAGGTGGATCGAGAGCTGGCTGAATGACAGAGCCCAGAGGGTGGTGATCAAGGGCACTGAGTAGAGTTGGAGGCCTGTGGCCAGTGGAGTTCCACAGGGATGGGTTCTGGGGCCAGTCTTGTTCAACACCTTCATCAGTGACCTGAGTGAAGGGACAGAGTGTACCCTCAGCAAGTTTGGCTGGTAACACCCAACTGGGAGGACTGGCTGATTCCCCAGAAGGCTGTGCTGCCATTCAGCGGGATCTCGACCGGCTTGAGAGTTGGGCAGAGAGGAACCTCATGAGGTTCAACAAGGACAAGTGCAAAGTCCTACATTTGGGAAGGATCAACCCTGTGCACCAGTACAGATTGTGGGTGACCTGCTGCAGAGCAGCTCTGCAGAGAGAGACCTGGGAGTCCTGATTGATAATAAACTGAATATGAGCCAACAATGTGGCTTTGTGGCCAAGGAGACCAATGGCATCCTGGGATGCATCAAGAAGAGTATGGCCAGCAGATTGAGAGAAGTTCTCTTCCTCTTCTCCTCTGCACTGGTGAGGCTTCATCTGGAGTCCTGTGTGTAGTTCTGGGCTCTGCAGCTCAAGAGGGTCAAGGAACTTCTGGAGAAAGGCAAATGTAGGGCCACTAAGATGATCAGGGGACTGGAGCATCTTACTTCTGAGGAAAGGCTGCCAGAACTGGGGCTGTTCAGCCTAAAGAAGAGGAGACTAAGGGGGGAATCTCATTAATATTTACAAATATCTAAATGGTGCATGTCAGAAGGTTGGGACATCCCTTTTTTCTCTAATGTCCAGTGACAGGACAAGGGGTAATGGAAAGAAGCTGGAATCAAAAAGTTCCATTTAAACATAAGGAACAACTAATTCACTGGGTGAGGGAGCCCTGGCACAGGCTGCCCAGGGAAGGTGTGGAGTCTCCTTCTCTGGAGGTTTTCAAAACCCACCTGGATGCATTCCTGTGTGACCTGATCTAGGTGGGCCTGCTTTAGCAGGGAACTGGGACTAGATGATCTCTTAAGGTCCCTTCTAACACCTATCATTGTATAATTCTGTGACTATCAACTAGAAACTCAATATCTAGTTAAGCTCTGCTTGAAAAACCTCCCTATAAAAGAAATTATTATCTTTGTAATACCAAAACACCTTCCTAATGTAAGTTTGGTGCATTTTTCTGCAGCTTGCTGTGACGAAAGTCTGTATGGCGTAAGATAACTAGTTGGTCACAAGAAGAACCTAAGTAAAACAAAAGTGTTTTGATTTCCTCCAACCAACAAAACACAACCTTAAAATGGCTCTTGCTTAGTCTCATGAACCTGTGCGCAGAACTGTGAAACAAAGCTGTAGTAGTATTTGATAGCAAAAAAATCTCTTCAGTTGTAGTTTATAGTCTGCCTTCAGTTCTGACCTTTGTTTCTTCCATTAGGAATGTTGGTGTATCTCTCAGTGATAGACACTGCTTATCTTGTAGAGACTCTGCTATGTCTGTCTTTTCCCTACCTGTCTCCTAGAATTAGTCTTGGGTTAGTCTCTCCTGTTCTTCCTTCATCTGTTTCCAAGGAGTTGGTGGTGAAGGGAGGTGTTAAGAAAGACTACACTTCTGGCTCTGTAAATTTGACATAAACTCTAAATTCAAAGAAAAAGCTGATAACCGGAATCCATTGAGATCCCCTTTGTGATACGCCTCTTAATGTGTTTTGTGATTTGGATGTCTGCTGCCCAGGTTTTCTATGTTCAAGGTGATTTATGTTTCATACAGCTTGACAGAGTAAGCTGGAGGGCACACTGAAGAGGTGCCATCAAGTTTACAGTTTTTTGGCTGCCATGCCAAAGTCAATTTCTTTGTCCTGAATAATATAAGAGGTAAAAAAGTTTAAACTTTGAGCTCTTTCCCTCACCTTCAAATTACTGACATTTGATATTTTTGTTTTTGCAAGGGGCTAACTTTATGAAATACAGTCCTGAACAGTCTCGTCTTATGTGTTTTGAAGAGTTTAAGCTCTGAATTCCCTGTCCAGTTGAATATTCTGGCTGCTCTGATTGACATTTGTTTTACAAATGGATGAATTGTTGATAGTTACCTTAATGCTTTGCTAGGTTGTGCTTTCTGAAGGGAGTTGCTGAGCTGTGACTGCATGGCTACTTGGAAATATAAGTAGGACTCTGATTCTGAGAATGGGTTTAAAAGTGAAGGACAGGGTGCTTTTGTCCAAATGAGGGTGTGATCTGTGTGCAGCCAGCCTTGCTAGCTGCAGACTCTTTGTTATCCAAGATCCAGGATCATGCTGCTATCTTGATTTCATATCCTTGAAAATGTTGGGGCAGAAGTGGTCTCTGGGCACAAGGAAACCTTTAAACCCCTTGAACACCAAACTTGGGATCAGGGTTAGTGTACTGGAGACCTGGGAATGTCTATGGCATTGAACTGCTCTAAATGATTTATGTGGCAAACAAGCACTTTATGGAAAGCTGGTGCTTGAGTCAGAATTCTTGAGTTGTTTTTCTCATTAAAATGCCTTTTTGCTTGCAGCTATTCCCATCAGCTGAGCCTCCAGGTCCTTCACTCAATCCTCCACAGGCACCCATTCAACTACCTCAGGCTGCAGGGCAAGTACCTGCACAACCTCAAACTGCTGTACCTCCACCTAGTCAGGCTCCTCCAATGGCCCCAGCAGCAGCCCAGGTAAGATCAGAAACCTTTTGTGCCAGCTTTGCACTTAGCTGATCTATTCCAGACACGCTAAAATGATCTGAAGCCATGACAAATTGCATTGTCTGGAGTTGATTTAGTGCTGCTGCTTGTGCAGAAGTGACAGCTGGCCTGGTGGCTTGCAAATGGGAGGCAAGTCCATGTGTGTGAGGCAGTTTTCCATTCTTATTCCACGGGTGAGCAGTGAATTTTTTATGCTGTTTAGGGAGTGGATTCTGGCTTGAGGCAAAGTGAAAGGTAAGAAAAAAGGAGAGTCTCATTTAAATGAGCTGTTCTTGGTATTTAAGGTGCAGCATAAACAGGCCCAGACTGTGTGTCTCGCTGGTATCTATGGGATAGATGTGGAGGGAAAAGTGAGAGGAGCAAAACTGCAGTGTGCAAGTTCTCCAGACTTCAGAAGACAGACTGAAGGCCTAGGTTAAAACTGCCCTTGTAGCAGTCAAAACATGTGGACAAACTCCATCTTTGAGAAGCTCTGAACTTCGTGGTGCTTTCTGACACTTCTGTTTCAAGCAGAGAGGGGAGAATGGCCCTTTGAGGGGAAGTACAGGAGTACTTGGCAAGTTTGTGTTTAATTCTTAGCTATGTCACCCCGAAGTGTAGGATGTAGGTCAGATAGGTAGGCATAGTGAAGTCAGGAAAGAGCTCTGACTTGTGTTAAAAAGAGAAAAATGGCCAACTCAAATTGTTACTGAGGCACTTGGAACACATCTTGGTGTCTTGCTGGAGTGAAGCACTGCAGAGTTTGCCAGGCTCCTGAATGCCGGCACCTCTTCTTTATAAACCACACTAATGTTGGTTTCTGGTGGTGGGCAGAGGCAATCAGTCACTGTTGGAGGGGGCAGACCCAAGGGAAAGAGACTTGGCAGTTTTGGCCAGAAAAATAACTATTGGACTTACTCCTTCCTAGAAATGCTCTTAGTTTTGTTTTAAAGCCTGTAGAAAGACGTGTGGGTCACTTGACTGCAGTCAGCTCGTGTTCCCGTTTACAAAGACCTTCAAGACAGTGCATTAGTCACTAAACAAAAATAGTGGAGTTGAGGCCTGACGTATTCTTGGCTCTGTTAAAATACCTTTAATACTGAAATCAAACCCCTTCAAATCTCTTGAAAGCGGGCCAGTGTTTAATCCCTGAATTTTATGCAGCAGTTGAAACACCAGCAGCAGCGAAGGCCAGGACTCTTGGTTAGGTAAAATGAAGTAGCAGTGTTGGTGTCAGTGAAAGTGGTTTGATCTGCACTAGCAGAGCATCTTGCTGTCTGCCCTAGTGCCCCGTAGCTTGTTTGGTAGTTTTGTACAAAGGTAAACTTCATCCTTTTGTGTCAGTGTGGTGTTCCTTGTAGCTCTTGGTATCAATGGGTCCTTCTTTACGTCTCTTTTTTTGTCTGTGTGTTCTTTACAGCTGTTGGTATCAGTATTACTGTTTACGGCTCTCTGTTTGCATAGCTAGTTGGTTACTGTTTTGCAGACCTCTGGGCTTCCCTGTGAAGTCTTGTTTGTTATCACTGACCTGTTGAAGCATTCAGCTTCAATAGAAACAAGATTGTGATCAGAAGTCCCGAGCTGCATTGCTGGCACAAGAGCACCAAATAGTTAGAGTAAAAGGCTATCCTTAAACAAAGGGTTATCTTTTTTTTCTCTTGTGAAAAAGCAAGTGATGTAGATGAAAAAAATTGGTTGAGACTTCTAGACTTAAATTATCAGCCTAGTGTTGTGTCTGTCTTGTACTGCAGATCTAAAATCCCTGCCTCAGCATGTGCAGTACGGATGACTTGTGCAGTGAAAGACTGACCAACCTTTTTTTTGGGTTTTTTTGGTGGAGATTGATTAACAAATAGCCCTTTACTGGGAGTATTACACATGCTATAGACACCTCTTAGGTCTTTCCTGTTGGAAAGCTGCTGCTGACCAATATAAAATGCTTTGGATACAGATTCCAATAATGACTTAAGTAATTTAGAAGCAAAAATATGCAAAATTGCTGCTAGATGCTCTTAAAGCCTTTAAGTTCACAAAAAAAGTAACTGAGAGCATATGCTAATCTGGCAATTAAATGATTGCCAAGGTACTCTTCACAGTTGTATCTTGCTTTTAAATTGAATGTTTGAGGCAGGGATTAAAACACAGGATGTCTCAAACCTATCACAGATACCCCCAGACCTTAAGTTTTGATGCAAAGCAAGCAATCTTTTTACATTTAGCACTTCTGCTGAAGCCTCCTGCCTTTCTGTCTTTCTCAGAGTTGTGTAGCTTTTACTCTTTTTCAACTGCAGAAACTCCTGGGTTAAAATTCTTCTTTCATTAGTTTATTGTTGATCTCACTGTAGCATCATGATTCCACTGATGAGTTAAACTTTGATCAGGGTTATCTCTAGTTTTATAACCAAAGAAAGGAAGTATTTGTCTGCCTTACAATGGTGCAACCCCATTGCAGGCCCCACCTGTACCTGCTGCAGCTCCGGTACAGGAAGATGCGAAAGTCCCCATCAGCCTCGTGCTAAGATTAAGGTAAGGACACAAAACTGAGCTGTTCTGTCAACGTGAGCCTTTGCAGGAGGATCACCGGAAGGCCTCCATAGCACATCTTGCCATCTGCCTTGTAAATAAAAGGATGGTGGTTATACATCATTGGTCAACTTGGATTTCACCCCCTTGTCCAAAACTGTGACCCGGAAAAGCAATTTTATTTCATCCACTTGTGTAGTTTGGCAAGAGCTGTAGATTGAATGAGGTTTAGATGTTTGTATCAATATTCTTAAACTCTTACAAGGTGGTAAGGAGGAATTAGCAGGGTTCTCTGAAGGGAGTCGGGGATCCAGGGGTTCTGGCCTTGTGCTGAACCATCTCACTCTTCAGGCTCAACTTCAGACTCCAGCCAGTGATGATCTTTAACCAAATTTAAGGCACAGATTCTTATCTGTGTCCCTGGAAACAGGCAGAATAAGGATTGTAATTGTATTCTCCAGCATTTCTCATGTAAGGAACTTGCCCCTCATCTCTGCAGGCATCTTGGTTGTTGATAGGTGTTGGGCTGGGACTCCTAAGCAACCCTTCCCAGTCATTCCTGGCCAGCTGCATAATGTGAGTGCTTCCTTCACCTGCAAGATGTGATCCATGGAGATGTCTGCTGAGAGGCAGAAGCTGCTGAGTTAGTGGAACGATGTGCCCTTATACCAGTGAGGTGGCACTTACCCTGGACTTCAGCCATCTCAGGCTCTGTCAGGCTGAGGGGCAGACTATGCTGAGAGCTCTGCTTCCAGATACATATCCAAGTGATTAGTTTCTGCTCTTAGGGAGGGGAAGGGGAATGAACTTACTTCTCTTCATAGTCTGATGATCCAGTGCTGGCACTTTGTTTTGGACACCTGCCAGTGCAGTGAGATTGTCTACTCTAGATAAATTTCTCTTCTTTCCACAGGAATTCAAAAAAAGAGCTCAATGATATTCGCTTTGAATTTACCCCAGGGAGAGGTGAGCTGGTGGGCGAATTACGGGATGTGAAGGGGAAGTGTTCTGTTTGGTGGTGTGCAGTTGTGTGTACAGAAACCCTGTGTGAGTGTCCATAGTTCCTTCCTCGAGGGCTTGCCTGACAGTCAGCCTTGGAGAGCTGTGGACAAGACCCTTCTTGTAAAACTGTTGATTGAAAAGACCAAAGTGCAGCCCTTTGAATTCCAACTCGGGGGTTTGCCAGCATAGCTCAGAGCTGTCTGACTGCACCTGGGGTGCACCCTGATACCTATTTTGTATCAAAAACACTGTTGCTGTTTGGTTTGTATGAGGTCCTTTAGGTTTCCATGCCATGCCTTCATTGGTTGGATAATTTCTGTGATGTGACTGCCTCTTTCTCACTAACAGATACTGCTGATGGTGTGTCTCAAGAGCTCATTTCAGCAGGTCTCGTTGATGGCAGAGATCTGGTAATAGGTAATCACACAGTATTTTTTTCCCCGCTCTTAACCATTTTGGTTGCTGTTTGCATGTTTAAAACGACCTGATTAGTAGGTAGTAAGAGAGTTTGCTGTGGCTTTGGTTCTCTACCCCAGTGGCTGTGCAAAACTGCTATTAATTCTGGTGGTAGTTCCGTGCCGGTATATTTAGGCAACCCTCAGCCCATGATAATATGATCTAGCTGGAAACAGTATGAAACAAATGCTCCTTGTAATGCAAAATGAAGGATAATCCATACATTGGCTAAATCATTATCCTGCAACATCTACCTGCATTGCCAAATGGCTGCACAAAGCCTATACTACTCACTGGTCTGGTACAAGAGAGGTCTGGGACTAGAATCAGCCAGGCTTATTTGGTTTAAGCAAGACTGGGGAAGGAAGTGTGAAGTGCCCGAGCATGAAGGCAGCAGCATGTTTTGTGTGGGGATGGACACCTGCTTCTAGCAACAATTTGCTAAGTAAGTGTGTCCTGTGCAGCAGGTGAGACTTTGAAGCTATCAGCACTGCCTGTGTACAAGCAAAACTTTCTTCTACATAGGCTGCAACATCTGGAAAGGCTGCTAGTGCAAAATTAACTGGATTTCCAGGTGCACTTGTGCAGTTCATTACTACCAATCTCACCACATGCAGGAAAAATTAACTACCTCTGAAAAAGAAGGATGGCAACAAATGACAGCATTTTCACAGGTCAGAGCTTTAGATTTAAGTGGATTGAGTCTGAGACCTAAACTTTTTTATTATCTTAAAAAAAAAAAAAAAATCGAAGCTTGCTGAGCCATAGAATGAGGCCTGATGAGTTTGGGATGTTTTTTCTCTATCCTGTCATAATATTTGCCCATTTTCATTGTATCTGTGTCATTTCAGTTGCAGCTAATTTGCAGAAAATTGTGGAAGAGCCCCAAGCAAACAGATCCGTCACTTTCAAACTGGTATTTATTCCTGTTCCCTAATTGGACAAGTTGTCACTTGCAAAGAGCAGGCATTGCATATAGATGTCTACTGTGGACATCTAGTGTGTGTATTCCAAGTCCTCCCTTCTTTCCCAGAGCTTCGACTCAGGCTCCCTGCTCATGTCCTGTCAGCAGCACCTAGGTTAAATAATTGTGAGATAGTACAAATATTCCCTTATCCTGGCCAATAAGCATATCAGAATGTTACAAAAGGTTTACCCAGAAAGGGCAGAAGCAGGTAAGTGGGCTAAGAAATGCCCTGGACTCCTTTCTTGGAGGAAGAGATTGGGGAGGGTCCAGATCCTTGTTTCTGAGGAGGAAATGAAGGAAAAAAAGAGCAGGGGGACAAAAGAAGAGCCACAACTGAAAGAAGCTGTGCTAGGAGGGGATGACAAATGGCAAGTGAATTCTTTAGAGGTAATTACAGTAGCAAGGTGAAAGTGTAACCAGTTTATTGGTAGTTAAGTACTAAGTGCCATTATTTTTTTGACTCTTTCTATAAGGAGTTTTCACTTGTTTTGCCCTGGTCAGTGCATGTAGCCCTGGTCAGAGCAGACACTGGCAAAACTTCAAAAGAAAAAGTGTGCAAAAAAAAAAAAAGGTGCTCAATTTTACCTTTGGGTAGTGTGAGCTGCTGAGTGCAAAGCTGTCCTGTGCCTGCTCCTGCCCCAGCCATACCTGCTGTACCCCGCTGAGGTGTCCCTTGGAGGGGAGAGCCCGTGTGTTGCTATTTGGGTCTCTGTTCCTTGTGTTTCAGGCATCTGGTGTGGAAGGCTCAGATATTCCTGATGATGGCAAACTGATAGGATTTGCACAGCTCAGCATCAGCTAAACAATGGCCCCAGGAGATGTTTCCCAACTGAGAACCCACATGTGCATATTCGTAATGCTTCTGTTAGCCTAAAAAAACCACAAAACCAACAAACCACTACTGCCAAAGAATTGAACTACAGCCCCCTTTTTCCTAGAAGCTTTAATATTTTTTCCTTCATAGGATCACAAACCTTCCTGAAACAACCGGTGGCGTTTACACCTTTTTTGTAAACAACTCTCATGTTTTTGTACGTGTCATCTCAGACATGCAGCTCCAACACATCATTGCCTGCATGGTCAGTTGATTATTGCCTTACTTTAAAGAAAAAGAAAAATACTACTGAGTACGAAGCAGGGGGTTCCACTGCTCTGATTATCTTGCCTAAATGTTTGCTTACATGTGGTTTCATTTTGTTGTGGGTTTTATTCTTCCATTTGCTATTTTTGCACAAGTTTTAATACTGAATGGATCTTTTTTGTTTTGTTCTCTACCCTCTTCCCCCGTCTGCAACACCAACATCCATATTGTTTGGGTCACCCAGAGTGCTCACAAATCTGCTTCTCTCCTGCTATTTTTTGTTTGATGCTTGCACCTGAGAGAGCAAGCCAAGTCTTAACCCACGGGAGGGAGAGCTGCCTTCCCTTGTGTTTGTGGTTTGGGTTTTTTTTTGGTTTGAGTTTGGGTTTTTTTTTTTTTTGAGAAGTTCCTTGACTTTGAGGTGTTAGAAGTCATCTTCCCTTTGTAAACTGCCTTAAGTTGATTTCGTTTTTTTACCGTTTTGGTTCTCTCCACATGAGTGCCCGGCGTGGCATGAGGGCTGAACCTCGGCATTTACCTTAAGCAGTCCTTCCTCACAACGTCTTTCATTCTGCGTCTTAGCTGTAGTCTGTTCTTGAAGCAGACCAAGGAGGCATTGCTGTCTGGAAACTGGTCCTTCAGGCCATCAGCAAACCATCCGTGGTCAGAGGGAGAGGAGATCTGTGTCACTCTGCCTTTGGACAAGCTGCGCTTCAGAGGCTCTGCTCTGCCTGACCACGCCAGTCCATACAATGTGTTTCCCAGCCCTTTGCAAACTGGTACCAGTTTGGAACCATCCCTCTCGTGTTTCACAGCAATAAAGAACTGCCGGTAGAGTGGTGGTCCCGGGCAGGCGAGCGCTGGGCTGTGTCCCCCTGCACTGACCGCTCGGCTCCTCGGCCTTTTCACCGCTCCCAGCCGTGGCGTTTGATCAGGATGTCCCTGACACCCTCTCACACACCTATTTAGCTTTTCTTTCAATGTGGGGTGCAATTTGAGTTCCTACAGGAATGATATAAATTATACTCTGAGTTTGATAACAGACACTTGTAATGCAATATGTGAATAATAAAGGGTGTTGATTTTGTCCAACTACTGATTCACAGTTGGCCTTTGTAGCTGCGATTGACTCTGGAGTGTTTTCTACACACAAGTTGTAAGCCTGTAATTTCACACACAGATGGAAACGTGTTTGGTTTCCATCAGCCACAAACAATGCAGAAACAGAGTGTTGAATGACTGGGTTCAGTTAGGACTTTGTGTTTTTTATTTCCAAGTCTTTGGATGAACAATCTGTGTTTATATATTGTTCTCTATGAGCAGCTGTGGAAGTTTCCTGACTTGTGCATGTCCTTTTTATACCGCCCTTGTTGCTTTTAGCCCCAAGGTGGATATATTCGGTATGTCCCTAGGGACTGTTTGCAGCCCTGTGTCTTGTGAGTGTGAAAGGGAGGGAGAGGAGAATGAGGCTTTAGGAGTGAGAGCATTCCAAGGTGCTGAGCATATACTCTAAGGGGCCCAGGACACAAGTGCATGGCCCCAGGGTGCTGGCGGTAGCTGGCTTTGGCCAAGGGTGTGTGTGCAATGTGCCCGTTGACACCTCTGGCACTTCCTCCTGCTGTCTGACACAAAACCCTCCGTGTGATATCCCACTTGGAGCTGCTTGGCTTGGGAAGAGCAAGGCTAGCACCTTGATTTTCATGTCACCCTCTGCTCACTCTGGTTGTGTTGGAAACCCATGGGATCCAGAGATGAAGTGTTCTTGGTACAGTATTACTTTCCCTTCTGCCTGCACGCCGTGGGGACCTCTTTTTGTTCATTTGTGTGCTGGTGCTGAGAAAGGTAAGATTCAGCTGCTCAAATGGAACAATGCAGCATCTGTTAAGTTATTCCCCACCTTTCCAAAGTCAGGATGTAGAGAGCTTGAGCTCACACTAACCCAAGGCTCCTTAGTTCTTTAACAGAGAAAATAAGCAAGGAGGAAATTTCTTGGTCTCTAGAGCTCCAGATGTTTTGGGTAGGGATCCAAAGTATTTACTTGGGCTATTACCATTCTAGACAACTGTCTTTTCTGATGTTGTTCCAGTAAGTGCCAATGCTGTCCATAATTGTTTTCCAGTGTCATTGAGAATTTGGGGTTTGTGCAAATTTCTGATCTGAACCTGGAAGCAGGTGTTAAGGTTTTAAGTTAGTTCCTACTTTTAAGGACAGTACTCTGTTAATGAAAACGGATCCTCTTCACAGCTTTGGTGTATTGTAGAGTATAATGAAAGATGTAAAATATTCAGGCTTTTCTCCTTTTTTGGACTTTGTATTTTACTGCATGTCTCTAATTTTTAATCAATAAAGAACAAATTGTCCATTGGCACGTGTTGGTGAGATTCACATATCCTTGGGTTGCATGGTGGATGTTGGGGAAGGGACTTGTCCCATTGGTGTCTGCAACCCCTGGGGCAGTTCTCTTTGGGGTGGTGGAAGGTTTGACAGCCCCTGGGAAGACTCAGTGGGGATGCTCTGCAGGAGCTGTGTGCAGAAATGGAGCCAGGATGACACTAGGTTGTACCCACTTGAAACATTTGCTCCAGGCAGCTGAGGATGAGCTTCTCCTGTCCAGGAGCACCTCAGGGTGACACAGAGTTATGATGGGTGATCTATTGAGAAGCATTTGGAGCATGAGCTGCTCACCCTGCTCTCTACTTCCATGATACTTGTTTTTTCTGAATTTCAGGCTTCAGAGCAGATCTGATTCAGAGGTGCCTCTCAAGTCTCACCTCACTTTTGTAGTGGAACAAGAGCTTCAAAATCATAGAGGCACAGAATCATTTACACTGGAAAAGACCTGTGAGATCATAGAGTCCAATTGTTCCCTCAGCACTGCCGTGGCCACCACTAACCTATGTCCCTCAGCCCCACAGCTGCATGGCTTTGGAATCTCACCGGGGATGGGGACTCCACCACTGCCTTGGGCAATGTGTTAATGCACTGACAGTGAGAAGTAGAGCCCAGACACGTCCCCACACAGCTCTTAACTCTATCTGTGCTATTCCTCCCTTTGAGCACCAGTCTGCCCTGCTGCAGTAGTAATAGAATCATAGAATGATAGATGCAGGGAAGGAACTTCTAAAGATCGTCCAGCTCAACCCCCTGCTAGAGCAGGTTCACCTTGGTCAGGGGCACAGGAACACATCCAAGTGGGGGTTTGGGAACCTCAAGAGAAGGAGACTCCACACCGTCCCTGGGCAGCCTGGGCCAGGGTTCCCTCAGCCCCCCCGTGAAGAGGTTTCTCTGTGTTCAAGTGGAATTCCCTGTGTTTCAGCTTAAAACCCTTACCTCTTGTCCTGTTGCTGGACACTATGGAGAAATGTGCCACTCCATCTTCTTGGACATCCACTCTTTAAGATACTTAAGTGTTGATGAAGTTCCCCCTCAGTCTTCTCCAGGCTGAACAGCCCCAGTTCCTGCAGCCTTTCCTCATAAGGAAGATGCTCCAGTCCCCCAGTCATCTTGGTGGCCCTGTGCTGGACTCTCTTCAGCAGTTCCCTGTCCCTCTTGAGCTGAGGAGCCCAGAACTAGACACAGGACTCCAGATGAGGCCTCACGAGGGCAGAGGAGTGGGGGAAGAGGACCTCTCTTGACCTACTGGCCACACTTTCCTTAGTGAAGGAGAGTGAGAGCTGTGAGAAGACGGATGTGCTTGAAGCTGAAAGGACTTGTCCCAGCATGCAGGTGACCAGATTCCTGGCAGCCTCTAACTAAACCTCTTGCTGCGAGACTGAAAACACCTCTGTGACCTGGCACTGAGCCACCACCACGGCTGAGGTGGGAGATTTGTCACAGTAGATTTGATGTCAGTTAAACTCAGAGGGTGTCTGGACAGCTTTCACCACCCATAGTCATCCTTTAACAACAACCTTGATCACAACCTTTTAGTGTTATCTAAGGCCATGCAGAAGTGCCTGTTTGCAAGCACAGACTGCCTGACTCCCTCCTGGAAAGTCAATTCTGAACTGAGCACTGGAGAAACCCTGGAGTTTTCCTTCACATCCTTCAGTATTTCTTGCCCATCTTCCACAAAGAAAGGAAGTTTCTCAGAAATGAAAGGGAATGTTACTTGAGAAGTAAACCTGCTGGTATTTCTCATTGGGAGGTCCTCTTAGAAGCTTTTCCCTACTCTGTGGCTTCTGTTCTTCCCAAGGTGCCCTGTTCCTTTAGACTCTGACAGCTCTGCTGACATGATTTACTCAGAGCTCAGTGGGATTTGGTTTGAGGAAAGTCATGGTGTCTCCATGAAGAGAAGCAGGAGGGGCCTTCTGAGCAGTGTGGGAATGGAGAAGTTGCAAAGCTTCGTGGACTGTCAGAAGTGAGGTGTGTGTTGGAAGGGGTAGGGATGATCCTGTTTCAGCCATGTTCCCCAGTCCTTTTGGCTGGATGCACCCATCTGTGTTTGCCTAAGAATGTGCATGTTCTTGCTTAAAACAAATTTAAAAACCCATTAAAAAAGTGGTAGTCTTGGATGGTGGCACTTTCCAAGCTGCCTCTTCCATTCACTTACCTTTCCAAGGCTCTTGGGCCTAGTTTGCAGTTTTCTGGCTCTTTATTTCTCCTTCTTTACTCACTGACTGAGAAAACCTTATTTTAGGTGAACACAGCTTCCAAGTTTAAGACGTGGGATGGCAGGATCAGGCCTGGGATGGGCTCCTGGTCATGTGTGATTCTTCTCTTACCAAGGTTTGGCCTGTCTTGTCTCCTGCCAATGAAGCAGAGCCCAAGGTGAATAGGGGCACCTCGATTTCATCCTCCATCTGAGTCTCCTCATTAGCTTCAACAGTTCCATTTGTGTCATCCAGCAGCTCTGCCTGGGTCAGTGTTTGCCTGCTTTTCTCTGTCTGTGATGGTCTGTGCTTCTGGCTGCTGAGTTGGGCTTATCCCCAGGGCAGCATCTCTCCTCTGGCTGCCTGGGGAGCAGGTCTACCTCCAAGTTTGACCCATGTAGTTACCCTGGTCAACCCAAATGGGGCAGGCATGGTCTGTTTTCCGTCATGCTTGTACAATGCTCTTCCCATAGATCTGTGGGCAGGAGAAGGAACGTTGAAATTGCTTTTGGGCACTTCTGGAGGCTTTAGCTCATTAACATCCCAAAGAGGCTCTTCCTACATCAGGAATGTGCTGAACAAAGTTGGTTTCATGTTCTCCATGATCATTTTAAGGCAGGAAGGTATTTGAGTTGACTTTTGCCAAACCTACCTCAAGCGGCATTGTCCCATATCAGATTTCTCACATCCCTGTCTGCCTTCTCCACATCTTCCCTGCATAGAACCTCCACCAGAACTGATGAGAAGGCTGGACATCCCACGTGTGGCTTCCTCATGGTTGCACACAGAAGCTGCAAAAGCTGAAGGAAACAGAGTCCTGTCATCTGGGATCACAGCCAACTGGCCTCCCTTCCTGTCTCCAACTCTGCCCATCCATTAGCACCAATCCCTGTCTTCCCCACAGCTCCTCCCAGGCCTACATCACATGGGGCTGTCTCAGACCCTCTGAACCTTACTGGCCCATGGAGAACCTCTGGGGACCGTGCAGCTGCTTTGGAGAGGAATCTTTTCTCCTGTTGGTGCCACCTGGCACAGGTAGATGGGATGACCCAGGGGGCCTGGAAGAAGAGTCCTCCTGCTTCACTCAGCACTGAATGGCTGAGTGTCACAGAGACGATTAATATATTACATGGTGTACTTAGGACAAGTAGAACATCAGGCATTAAGTCTGTCCCAACTTTACATATTTGTAGTAGCTGTGTGTAGCTGCAAAGCTTATCTTTGGTTTAAACATTAATCCCAGCGCTCTGGAAGGTCTGTCCCAGCACTGTCCTGCTCCAGAGGCAGCTGCCAATGTCGGGTGTTGGGGAAATTCTCAAGGCGGTTGGTGCTTTTGGGCCGTTTCAGAAACGGCTGGTGCTGCTCACCGTGCTTCCCTGCCTCAGCATGGCTTTCCACCAGTTTTGCCAACTTTTTATGGTTGTGGATGTGCCACACCACTGCAACACCAGCTGGATCCTTGCTATCGACCCCAGCCTGACAGAGGAAGAGCAGCTGAACCTCACGCTGCCCCGAGATGCAGACGGGGAGTACGACGAGTGCTCCATGTACTCACCAGTGGACTGGAACCTCAGCTCCATCGTGGCATATGGCCTGAACACCACAGAGAAGTGCAGGAATGGCTGGGTGTACCCCTCAACACAACCGCCGTCCCTGCTGACTGAGGTCTGTAATCTCCCTTTGCTGTGCCAGGAACTTGCAAGGGAAGGGATGGGCATGTCCTGTGCCATGGTTTGGTAAGCCAGTGCCAGCTGTGGTGCAGTCAGGCTGAGATTGACATCAGGTGTATTTTGGGGACCTTGTCTCCAGCAGCCAGCCCTGTGATGTAGTGCTGAAGGGGTGGCATGCAGGCAGGCTGCAAGTGCAGAGTCCTGCACCTGGGGAGGAACAATCCCCAGGCTGGGGATTGACCTGCTGAAGAGCAGCTCTGCAGAGAGAGACCTGGGAGTCCTGGTTGATAACAAACTAACCATGAGCCAGCAATGTGCCCTTGTGGCCAAGAAGGCAAACGGCATCCTGGGTTATCTTCTCTTTCTGCTCTGCCCTGCCCTGGTGAGGCCTCATATGGAGTCCTGTGTCCAGTTCTGGACTCCCCAGCCCAAGAGGGACAGGGAACTGCTGGAGAGAGTCCAGCACAGGGCCACCAAGATGATCAGGGGAATGGAACATCTCTCTTATGAGGAAAGGCTGCAGGACCTGGGGCTGTTCGGCCTGGAGAAGAGAAGGCTGAGAGAAGGCCTTATCACAGAATCTTAAGGGTTGAAAGGGACCATGAAAGATTATGCAGGCCAACCCCCCTGCCAGAGCAGGACCACCTAGAGTAGGTCACCCATTAGCTCGTCCAGGTGGGTTTTGAATGTCTCCAGAGAAGGAGACTAAGTACCTAAAGGGTGGATGTCAGGAGAATGGGGCTAGTCTTTTGTCTGCAGTGCCTGGTGACAGGACAAGGGGCAACAGACACAAGCTGGAACACAGGAAGTTCTACTTGAATTGGAGGAAAAACTTCTTTGGTGCTGAGGTGCGGGAGCCCTAGCACAGGCTGCCCAGGGAGGGTGTGGAGTCTCCTTCTCTGAAGGTTTTCAAACCCACCTGGACATGTTCCTGTGCATTGGATTGGGCTGGATGATCTCTAGAGGCCCCTTCTAACCCCCACCATTCTGGGATTCTGTGAATATAGATGCCAGCGGGGCCACAGGCAGAGACAGTGGAGAGATTAAACACTCCCAGTATGTCCTTTTGTGTCTTTCTGCCCCAGCTGCCCCTCTGCAGGCAGTGAGTAACCTTCCAACTTGTCCCTGTGCATGACTTTGTCCTACGTGCATACCATGGGGACTTGGAAGTGGGTTCGGAAGACATCCAGAGCCTGCTGAGAACAAAAGCATCTCTGTTTCCCTCCTCCAGTTTGACCTGGTGTGTGACAGGAAGGACTTGAATGGCATCTCCCAGTCTTTCTACATGTTGGGTCTCTTCCTAGGATCCATGATCTTTGGGCCACTAAGTGACAGGTGAGGAGACACAGCCACTTGTGCAGAGGCTGTGGAAGATGTTGATGGGCAGAGCAACTCACAGCTCTGACCTGCCTGGGCTCTGCAACCTGTGCATTTTGTCACTGCTTCTCACAGGGATCCTGACCAAAGTCCTTGGGTCCCATGAGGACATAGACATGCAGGGATGGAAGGCAGAAGGGGGTAGTATGTGCACAGAGTGCTTGGCTGTCTAGTCTGAGCCTTATCACCCTTAAGAGAGGTCCATGCAATCCCTGTGTAACCCGACAGACTCATCCCCATCTTCATAGAGTCTCTCCAGATATAAACTGTGTCTTCCCTCTTCCTCCCCAGGATCGGCCGACGGCCAGTCATCCTGATCTCCATCCTCATTCAGGGCTTTTTCGGTGTAGGAATTGCCTTTGTGCCCCATTTCTATGTGTTCATGGCCTTCAGATGTGTCGTGGGGGCTTCGGTGTCGGGGATCACGATGACCATACTGTCCTTAGGTGAGTAGGATGCCCATGCCCTGGGGCAGGCAGATGTGACCTCTCAATCTGCGAAAGGAAAAGTCTGCAAAGAAATAAAAATGATCATGTGTGACTTGAAAAGCACTGCAGTGAGGACAAGTCTGGCTCTGCACTGTCACTTGGCACTTTGTCATCTTCTCAACCCTGAGTGAAAGCCATAGAGAATATCTCTGCTGTGCCAGTGATCAGAAGGGGGCATTAGGACAACCTCACAGCTCAGGAGGGCACTGTGTTGATAAAATCTCCAAAGCCCCAGCTCTACCCCAGTGAGGAGCTCTGTGGACACAGAGAAGAGTGGTGACATCGCTGAGCTTCGTGTCCTCTTGCAGAGGACAAGGACATCCTGACGATAAGCGGAGATGATGCATCTCATAAGCACTATTGACTTAAATGTGGGACTGGTGCCAGAGCTCTGATTGTCAGTCTCCTCACCTCCAGGAGAGCTCTTCTCCAGGGCAAACACACTGTTTGCATCAGGGGAAATAATTTCTGATTTTCTTATCTCATGGGATAGTGTTCTGGCTGGTATGAGTGCCCAAGAAAGCTGTTTGGTCTTCAAGTACCTCTTCCTCCAAGCCCAAGATCAATGTGCAGGAAATCAGGAAAAGGAAGCAAAAGGGCTATATGAATAAAAAAAGAACACTGGAACTAGTGTTTCTTTTCAAGGAAAATAAATCTATGTAATGCGGAAAAAGGGCCTGGTTGCTTCGGAAGAGTATAGGAACATTGCCAGAATATGCAGGGACAAAACCAGGAAAGCCAAAGCCCTTTTAGAATTAAAACTGGCAAAGGAAGTAAAGAAAAACAAGAAGGGCTTTTCCAAAAACTTCAGCAGCAAAAGGAAAGTTAGGGAGAATCTGAACCCGCTGATCAACAAGGAGGGTGCCCTGGTGACAGAGGATGCAGAGAAGACAGGAGTACTGAATGCCTTCTTTGCCTCAGTCTTTATTGTCAATGCCAGTCCTTGGGAAGCCCAGTCCCTGGAGGAGAGCAGAACAGTCTGAAGAATGGAAGACTTTACCCTGGTGCATGAGGATGAGGTTAGAGACCTGTTGGGCAAGCTTAACACCCATATATCCATGGGACCTGATGGGATGCATCCAAGAGTGCTAAGGGATTTAGTTGATGTGATTGCTAAGCCTCTCTCCATCATTTTTGCACAGTCGTGGAGGACAGGCGAGGTGCCTGAGGAGTGGAGAAAGGCCAATGTCACTCCAGTCTTCAAAATGGCAGGAAGGACGACCCAGGAAACTACAGGCTGGTCAGCCTCACCTCCATCCCTGGAAAGGTGATGGAACAACTCATCCTTAATGTCATCTCAATACTCATTAATAAAAAAGGTGGTTATCAGGAGGAGTCAACGTGGATTCTCCAAGGGGAAATCCTGTTTGACTAACCTGATAGCCTTCTATGAGTGCATAACCAGCTGGCTAGATGAGGGGAGAGCAGTGGATGTCATCTACCTTGACTTCAGCAAGGCTTTTGACACTGTCTCCTATAACATCCTCATCAGAAAGCTCAAGCAGTGTGGATTGGATGAGTGGACAGTGAGGTGAACCGAGAGCTGGCTGAATGACAGAGCCCAGAGGGTGGTGATCAATGGCACAGAGTAGAGTTGGAGGCCTGTGGCCAGTGGAGTTCCATAGGGATCGGTTTCTGGGGCCAGTCTTGTTCAATATCTTCATCAACGACCTGGGTGAAGGGACAGAGTGTACCCTCAGCAAGTTGGCTGATGACACCAAACTGGGAGGACTGGCTGATTCCCCAGAAGGCTGTGCTGCCATTCAGCGGGATCTCGACTGGCTTGAGAGTTGGGCAGAGAGGAACTTCATGAGGTTCAACAAGACAAGTGCAGAGTCCTGCACCTGGGAAGGAACAACCCCACGCACCAGAACAGGCTGGGGATTGATGTGCTGTAGAGCAGCTCTGTGAAGAGAGACCTGGGAGTGCTGGTTGATAACTAAGTAATCAAGAGCCAGCAATGTGGCTTCGTGGCCAAGAAGGCCAATGGCATCCTGGGATGCATCAAGAAGAGTGTGGCCAGCAGGTTGTGGGAGGTTCTGCTCCCCCTCTACTCTGCCCTGATGAGGCCTAATCTTGAGTCCTGTGTGTAGTTCTGGGCTCCTCAGCTCAAGAGGGACAGGGAACTTCTGGAGAGAGTCCATTGCAGGGCCACCGAGATGATCAGGGGACTGGAGCATCTTCCTTATGAGGAAAGGCTGCGGGAACAAGGCAGTCCTGGCACAGGCTGCCCAGGGAGGATCTGGAGTCTCCTTCTCTGGAGGTTTTAAAAACATGCCTGGACACTTTCCTGTTCTCCCTGATCTAGGTGGACCTACTTTGGCGGTGGGGTTGGACTAGATTGTGTTTCTAGGTCCCTTGCAACCCCTACCATTCCTTGATTCCGTGATTCTGTGATTTGTAGGCTTGGCAGTATGAGGGGAGTGGTTGGACTTGATGATCTTAAAGGTCTTTTCCAACCAAAATGGTTTTGTGATTCTGTGATTTGCACAGATGAGTCTGATCCTTTGTTCTTCTTCTCAGCCACTGAATGGGTGGGAGTCTCTGCCCGGCCAAAGGCAGTGCTTTTTTCCCACTGCTGCTTCGCCATCGGACAGATGATTTTGGCTGGCTTGAGTTATGGGATCCGCAACTGGAGGCTGCTGGAGATCGCAGGATCTGCTCCTATATTCGTGGTTTTCTTCTACATCTGGTAAGTGGGGTGTGGGGGAAGCTCTGTGCACCCACACAACAGCAGTGAGTGTGAGGGGTGAGTAGGGAGCAGCTCAGGAGCAGGCTGGGTCTTTCCCATTAGAGTGCAGGTGCTGGAAGGACTACTGCTGAACTCAACACATCTCCCTGAGAAGAGCAGCTGCCTGGCTTCAGGTCCTCAAATGTGATCTTTGAAGCCTAAATGTAGGATATTTAGAGCTCTCCATCACGTGTGATGCCCGTTGCTTGCTGGATGTGGTCAGAGGGAGATGGGCTGTGAGGAAACTCAGCAGGTCACAGCAGCATCTCCTGATTTGTCTCCTGGGCAGGGTGCTACCAGAATCAGCTCGGTGGCTGGTGACAAAAGGCAAAATAGAAGAAGCTAAGAAGGTCCTTCAGAAGGCAGCATCTGTCAACAAGAGCACCATACCAGCAGAACTCCTGGAGCAGGTACCTGCAAGGGCATGGGGAACTGGCGTTTCTCTTCAGAGACTTTCCTCTGTACTTGGGTTTGTAGGAGCCACTGGAGCTGAGGTTCTCTGATAAATCATCCATCTGGGGATGATTTGGGGATGGCCTGTGAGTGACTCCAGCTTCTGCTATGTTGTAGGGACAAGGTCAGACAAGAGGCAGAGCTTCTGCTGACGCTTGGCCTGCAGCTTTCTGGAGTCCACCCTGGGGCATGCAATGGACTCAAACTCTCCCCTGGCTTTTCTTCTCTGAGGCTTGCAGGAGTGTTGAGGATGAGCACGAGGTCTCTGCTTCATCTCTGGTTTTCCATGTATAAATGCACAAAAGAACTGGCCACTCCAAAGTCGCTATGTTGGGGAAATATTCTTCCCTAGGAACCTCTGTCACCAAACTACTGCCCTGGGTACCCAGAGCACAGGTGCAGAAGCTCAGTCCCCCTGGGCCATCCTCCCTCTCAGAGCAGGTTGGGGTCAGCAGCTTGTCCTGCCGAGGCTTCCCTTTGACTGCAGATGGAAAAGGAGCTCTCCATGGGTTTCCTTTGTCTGGTTTGACTCTTTGGCTTTCTGCATTTTGAAGTTGAAGCCTGAGAAGAAGACCAAGTCTGGAAACATTCTGGATCTCTTTCGGAAGAAGCATCTCCGGAACTTGACTTTAATCATGTCGTGCATCTGGTAAGTCATCCCCTGGTCCCCTCTTTCCAAACTTCTAGCAGAGGAAAAGAGGGGATTGAGGGTTAGTCATAATTGTAAATTCATCTTGTGTTTTTTGGGTGTTATTGATGAGTGTTTCTGGTTTTGACTATTCAAGATGCTGTATGATTTGTGTGAAAGGTTAGAGCCATTCCATCTTTGTCAGTCTTGTGGTATTCATCTGGTTTTATATCAACTTGGAAGTACTGTGGTTTGGTCAAAATGTAGTCATTGGCATTGGAGTTCAACATCCTATTTGCTCACAACCAGTAGATGTGCTCATTGCCACCATACCTGACTTTCAGGTTTGCAGACAGCCTTGTCTACTATGGGCTGAGCCTCAACGTGACAAATTTTGGTCTGGACATCTACCTGACCCAGCTTGCCTTTGGAGCAGTGGAAATCCCAGCCCGTATTGGTTGTATCTTCGCACTGCAGTGGTTTGGCAGAAAGAAAACCCAGGGTGTTTTCCTGCTGCTGAGTGGCCTGATGTGTCTGATCATCACTGGCATCCCTGAAGGTGAACAACCTCTTCCCATCCTGAGAGGTCAACCTCTGGGACAGGGAGGCACAGAGCTCTAACTCTTCCCTTGCTGGTGGGGGTACTGTCCTCTCAACCAGTCTAGCTTATATCTCTCAGGGCTTGAGCTGATCCTGGTGCCCCAAGGCCCGTTGTGATCAACAAACTTCACTTTCCAATGGTGATAGGAGAGGGTAGAGCTGAGCCCATATAAGCAGCGTTGTCCTCTGGGAAAATTAATACATGGGGAGATGAGATGATGGGTGCAAAGTAACCCAAAGGTCAGTTCCAGGCCAGAGATTCTCCTCAGCCCACATTCAGGCCTGTTCAGAGGCGGTGGATCCCTGTAGTTGACATAGTTGCTGTGTGCATCCTCAGCCTCCATCCCTGAGTGGAGCTGAACCCTCTCTTGTCCCATTGTAATGATCTCTCCTCTTCCCCTCAGACCAGCTCGTGGTGACCACTGTCCTGGCCATCATTGGCAAGTTCACAGCCACAGCTTCCTTCTCCACCTCCTACGTCTACTCCGCAGAGCTCTTCCCCACGGTTGTCAGGTGAGGTCTCCCCAGCATGGAAGCTTCCCCCTGTACCACAGCTGGTGGCAGTAGTGGGGCAGGAGCCCTGTTGTCCCCACGGCCGCTCTCAGTCCCCCTGACCACGGCCCCTCGCTCTCCCAGGCAGACTGGCGTGGGGCTGTGCTCCATGGCAGCACGGGCGGCGGGGATCCTGGCCCCGCTGATCCACCTCCTGGACCAGTACCACCATGCCATCCCTATAGCCATCTATGGGAGTGCCCCCGTGGTGGGGGGGCTGCTCTGCTACCTGCTGCCCGAGACCCGCGGCGTCGACCTGCCAGATGACACGAGGGCACATAGCCACTCCTCAGCTGAGGTGGGTACCTGCCCGTGCCTGTGCTGCCTCTTGGAAAGAGACACGGGGTGCCAGCAGTGTGGAGGGCTGTCAGCGTTGCATGGGATGGGGGTTTCTTTAAGGGTCTTCAGTGATGGGAGGGCATGGACTGCTCTGCTGCGGAGGGAAGGGAGGAGGCCTCATAACCCTACCTGTGGTAGTCATCCCTTTGTTCCTGTCCATGGGACGGAAGGTCTCCAGGAGCTGCTGGTGCTTTGCTTGCCTCCGCCTGCCCTCTCATGGGAAGGGCCGGAGCCTCAAAGCCATGTCCTCTGGCTGTCAGCCATTCATAGCTCCCAGCCTTGGTTCCTTGTAGGACTGGGTGGAATTGCACCCTGATATTTTTGTTGTGCTGTGAGAAGGGTGTCCACAAGGGCCCAGAGAGTGAGTGGTGGATGGGATGTCTGATTACTAAATGCTACATGTCTCAGAGAAGGTTGCCTTCAGCTCCTAAAAGGTCTTTCTTTTCTTTTAAACTCTTTTCCCTTTCATTAGATCTGTGAAAATGCCAACCGCAGCTCTGAAAATGGATGTGTGAAAGAAAAAGATGGTGGCCAAGACAATGAATTCACAAAGACCACTTACTTCTAGCTGGGCCTGCAAGCAGCTGTGGCTAACGGCAACCTTGTGCTGGGCCAGCACTAAGAATGGGTAGGGTCTCCATTTGCAGGACACCACCAGCTCTCAAGTGGTCACTGCCAATTCTTGTTTTTTCTTTTCACCTTCCTGTTCCTCCCTCTATAGCTTGTGCTCAGGCACTGCATGAGTTCAACAGTGTTCTTGCTGGAGAAAATCGGATGCTCTTTATTTAAGGGAAAAGAGGAAGACAGCGGAAACCAAGACAAAAGCAACATTTCCTCTATTTTCCTGCCCATCTCCATGAATGTGAGACTATGAACTTTGTCTAAATGAGACACACCGGTGAGAACGTTGAATGTGCTTGCAACAAAGTACTGTGCTCAATAAGAGAAAGTGAGAGTAGATGCAGCACTGAAAACAACATAACTGTTGCAGAACACTGCTTTTATTTCTTTTTTTTTTTTAATTTGAGACAATCACCTGGAAAAAAAGTTGTCTAACAGGTGGCTCAATTTCCTCTGCAGTGCTGGAGTTGAATCACAGAATCTTAAGGGCTGGAAGGGACCTCGAAAGATGATCCAGTCCAACCCTCCTACCAGAGGAAGACCACCTAGAGTGGGTCACACAGGAACTTGCCCAGGTGGGTTTTGAATGTCTCCAGAGGAGACTCCACAACCCATCTGGGCAGCCTGTTCCAGTGCTCCCTCACCCTCACAGTGAGGAAGTTTCCCCTTAAGTTTCTTTGGAACCTCTTTTGTTCCAACTGAGAACCCGTTGAATCCAAGAACCACGGTGAACCTGTTGCCTCTTGTCCTATCATTGGGCATCACTGAGAACAGCCTGGCTCCATCCTCCTGACACTCACCCTTTATGTATTTGTAAACACTAATGAGATCACCCCTCAGTCTCCTCTTCTCCAAGCTGAAGAGTCCATTTCTTCCTCAGCCTTTCATCATAAGGGAGATGCTCCACTCCCTTCATCATCTTGGTGGCCCTGAACTGAGCTCTTTCCAGCAGCTCTCTGTCCTTGAATTGAGGGGTAATTCCCCTCATGAAGCATGTCCTTGGTCGTTTGTGTGTGGAAACTTGTGCATGTCAGGTTGTGGTGGAGAATTACATTAATTGGTCTGTTCCAGGAAACTAAAAGACTGGGAAATATCAGGTCTGTTCTACTCTGTTCTAATGTAATCTTTCTTGCTGTGCCTATTTCTGGCTTTAGATAATTTAGGACCTCATTTGTCTTACACTATGAAGAAAAAACAGGTACTTTTCCTGTGCTTCCCCTCCTCTTATCTGCTGTTCTTCAAGATCACTTTCTTTTACCACTGGCTTGGTACAGATGGACCTCAGAAGTTATCACAGAATCATAGAACCATAGAATGGCAGGGATTGGAAGGGACCTTTAGAGATCATCCAGTCCAACTCCACTGCCAAAGCAGATCCACCTAGATCAGGTCACATAGGAACACGTCCAGGTGGGTTTTGAAAACCTCCAGAGAAGGAGACTCCACACCCTCCCTGGGCAGCCTGTGCCAGGGCTCCCTCACGTCTACAGTGAAATAGTGTTTCTTTCTGTTTAAATGGAAGTTTTTGTGTTCCAGCTTCTTTCCATTACCCCTTGTCTTGTCACTAGATAAAACCCAAAAAAGGGATGTCCCAACCTCCTGACATCCACCATTTAGATATTTGTAAATATCAAGGAGATCCCCCCTCAGTCTCCTCTTCTCCAGACTGAACAGCCCCAGTTCCCACAGCCTTTCCTCATAAGGAAGATGATCCAAGTTATACAGTACTTATATGAAGTTATATAGTAGTGGTGTCCCATCTTTGTATACAGCTCAAAGACCATTTTCTGGTGGTGTCAAGAAGCTTTTTAAAGCAGACTTCATTTCTTCTTCCTGCTGTTGTGGCTACATGTTTTCTGTGGATCCAAGTCTCTCATGGATATGCAGTTTGATGAAGACAGAGTTTTGGATAAAATTAGTGACATATGACAATGCCCTACTTGGAGGGGTTGCCTGTGGTGCCATCTTCTCTCTGGTATGGCTTTCCAAGAGATTTGCTGTGGTGCTTCTTTTCAGTGATCCCAAGCACAGAGGAGCTCAGTCCTTTGCCAGAGAGCATTCTTTCCTTGGCAAAGACTAGGATCTGCCTCCTTTGGGATTTTATGGAAAATAAGGTTTTGGGGGTAAAAGCTGAAGGAAGATTTTAGAGCAAAATGCAGTCATTGAGTGAACCACCGGTCCTTTCAGGAATTATGCTCTAGGACTCCATTTCAACTCACTTCATAAGTACGGATGTCCAGGCACATCTGATGTGTTTCTGTTTCCATCTCCCTCGTGCCTACAATAGGCTGAAGATCCATCTTATCTGGTCTTCTTTAGGCCACTGCACCTGGCTAGTGTGGAGACCACTGAATAGGACACTTTGGGCTGAAGAGCATCTGAACGGGTGAACTTGTGATGGTTTGCTAAGCTCAGCAGAAATGGGAGAATGTCCAATGGTTTTTCTGAGCCTTAAGTTGCTGCTACCTGGTCCACACATGGTCTTGCACTGTAATAGATAGAGCTCACAGCACAGTCGAGCTTGGTGTGCTGGAACAGCATGTGGGAATGCAAACACACTTTTGCACTCATGCAGTGGGATGTTTTGGGCTCTCATCATGATGAGGCAATGGGCAAAGGGTAAAAAGTGCCTCAGGTGACTTGAAGGGATAACTAAGGGAAAGAGGATGACCTCATGGCCAAGAGGAGGGAGCCAAAAAGAGACAGTGAGGACAAAATGAAGTAGCAAAGTTTATCTGGCAAAAGCAGAGCAAGACCTTTATAGAGCAGCAGACAGGCATGGCTGGAGGGCCAGTTGTGGGAAGCTGCTGAAGGTGGCAGTGGTGACCAAATGCCAGGGATGCTGTGAAGGATTTGCTAAGGTAAATTAATTACAATCCAAGCCTTTTTCAGGCCCTCCTGTATAAGACATTGGAGCAAGGCCCTGTTCCTTTACACCTATCTGTGTTCAGGTCAGAACCTTCTGACTTGCATTTGCCCTTTGGAGGAGACCCTGGTTCCTGTGTTGGAACTTCCTCACTGCCAAAGAAGCTGGTCAGCAGGGCCAGAGGTATCTAAGGTGATGAGGGGCAGCAGAGCCGGGCCTGGCCTTGTTCCGTGAGGTGAGGAGTTATGTAGCGAAGCTGCTCCTGTTGCCAGAAGAGCCCCTCAGGGCCCACTCAGACAATCAGCTATTCCTTGGTGTCTGTGACACCACGAAACCATGCCACCATTTACCACAGCACAAAGCAATAGGAAACAAAAAGATGCCCCAGGGTGAGCAACCTCCTTTTAGCAGGAGCAATGCTGTGGTTTGGGAAGATAGCTTAGCAAAAGGGTGCCAGATACATTCTCTGCTTGCAAACAAGTAGCGCAAGAAGAGGGAGACCTCTCTTCTCCTTCTCTCATGTGACAAGAGATGAAACTAGAATGTTGAGACTGAGCTGGCAGCAGCCAACCAAGGTCAACGTTAAAGGCTGATTGTGACTTGGGGAAGCTGTCTAGATGTCTGCTCAGTTTTACTGATACTGAATTGCAGCCTACACCACACAACTGGGGAAACTTCCACAGCTGCCAGTAGAGAAAAATATTATTCATCCAAAGACTTGGAAATAAAAAACACAAAGTCCTAACTGAACCCAGTCATTCAACACTCTGTTTCTGCATTGTTTGTGGCTGATGGAAACCAAACACGTTTCCATCTGTGCGTGAAATTACAGGCTTACAACTTGTGTGTAGAAAACACTCCAGAGTCAATCGCAGCTACAAAGGCCAACTGTGAATCAGTAGTTGGACAAAATCAACACCCTTTATTATTCACATATTGCATTACAAGTGTCTGTTATCAAACTCAGAGTATAATTTATATCATTCCTGTAGAAACTCAAATTGCACCCCACATTGAAAGAAAAGCTAAATAGGTGTGTGAGAGGGTGTCAGGGACATCCTGATCAAACGCCACGGCTGGGAGCGGTGAAAAGGCCGAGGAGCCGAGCGGTCAGTGCAGGGGGACACAGCCCAGCGCTCGCCTGCCCGGGACCACCACTCTACCGGCAGTTCTTTATTGCTGTGAAACACGAGAGGGATGGTTCCAAACTGGTACCAGTTTGCAAAGGGCTGGGAAACACATTGTATGGACTGGCGTGGTCAGGCAGAGCAGAGCCTCTGAAGCGCAGCTTGTCCAAAGGCAGAGTGACACAGATCTCCTCTCCCTCTGACCACGGATGGTTTGCTGATGGCCTGAAGGACCAGTTTCCAGACAGCAATGCCTCCTTGGTCTGCTTCAAGAAAGCTTGGATCAGACTGGTCCTTTATATGCCTGCCTATTCATCACTTGCTCTCTGAGCATCTATAGACGTCCTTCTCCAAGTGTACTTCATCCACTGTGCTGTCTTGCTTGGAAAAAAATTGCAGTTTTTTGCTACTGAAGACAAGAAGGAAAGAGGAAGAGATGATACTCTTTCCATCCTGGTTTCTGACATATTTATCTGTGCATCTTTGGATGTTTTTTGCCTTAAATTCAGAGCTCCAGGTACCCACCTCGGGGGAGGAAATGATGCCCTCGTGTCATCTGGCAGGTCGACGCCGCGGGTCTCGGGCAGCAGGTAGCAGAGCAGCCCCCCCACCACGGGGGCACTCCCATAGATGGCTATAGGGATGGCGTGGTGGTACTGGTCCAGGAGGTGGATCAGCGGGGCCAGGATCCCCGCCGCCCGTGCTGCCATGGAGCACAGCCCCACGCCAGTCTGCCTGGGAGAGCGAGGGGCCGTGGGTCAGCTGGGCAGTGGTCAGGGGGACTGAGAGCGGCCGTGGGGACAACAGGGCTCCTGCCCCACTACTGCCACCAGCTGTGGTACAGGGGGAAGCTTCCATGCTGGGGAGACCTCACCTGACAACCGTGGGGAAGAGCTCTGCGGAGTAGACGTAGGAGGTGGAGAAGGAAGCTGTGGCTGTGAACTTGCCAATGATGGCCAGGACAGTGGTTGCAATGACCTGGGCTGAGCGGAGGATGAGAAAATACCACTATGATCTCCACGGAGAAGGTATGGTTGGGACTTCTTTGGACTGCTCTTTGTAATGAACTTACCAAGGAAATTTACCACCTAACCCACTGGAAGTCATTGCTAGTGCACCTTTTCCTGGAAAATACTCTCTGGACAACTAGCAAAGAGAACTCAGACTTCTTAGGACTTGGGCGTTTCCCAGATTTGCAATGGGAATGAGCCACTGAGCCACTGTAGGTCTTTGGAGTAGGCTTGATATCACATCCATGAACTTGAAAGCATCAGAGAATCATGAAGTGGTAGAGGTTGGAAGGGACCTCTAAAGATCATTCAGTTCAACCCTCTGTCATGCAGCCCCCCTCTTTCCTACAGCCTTACTCACGGCACTAGCACAGCAGCAGGAGTGAGGGTGTGGGCTGTGAAAATGTGTTGATAGAAACAGAAAAGGGATGCTTACTTTTCCTGTTCATGGAAGGAAGAGAGATATCATGGCTTTTAAAATGTGAGAGAAGGTGGTGGTATATAGTGTGTGGTGGTGTGTCATGGATACTGCCTGCCAAGAGCCAGGATCTTGCTCACCTTCAGGGATGCCCGAGATGATGAGACACATTATGCCAGAGAGCAGTAGGAGGACACTCTGGGTTTTCTTCCTCCCAAACCACTGCAGCAGATAAATGCAGCTATATCGAGCTGGTAACTCCACTGACCCAAAGGCAAGCTGTGTCAGGTAGATGTCCAGGCCAAAACCTGTCACGTTGAGGCTCAGCCCATAGTAGACAAGGCTGTCTGCAAACCTGGAATTCAAGTAAAGTGGAATAAAATATGTGGCCAGGTGGGTTTTCCACAGGTTTATGCTCAAAAATTAGGGTGTTTAGACCACACAAAACCCCTAGCAAACTATTTTGTGTAGAGCTACCACCAGTGCCAATTTTATGGGATGTAGTCACGTGAGATAAAGCAGTATGAATCCCCATATGGTCAGCAACTTTTAGACTGTAACTAGAAGTACATGTATGGGGTCCGAAAACTACACCAAGGCTCAATTTGGCCTAATTAACAGAAGAGGAAATTACTCTAGCCTTTCTCACAAAATATGGCCAGACAGGAAGATAGGGACCAGTATTGGGAGAAAGAAAGATGGATGAACACATAGACATAAGCATGACCCAAAAAAGCACGGGAAGTGGATTTGCACTTCTTGTCAACCCTCAATCCCCTCTTTTCCTCTGCTAGAAGTTTGGAAAGAGGGGACCAGGGGATGACTTACCAGATGCACGACATGATTAAAGTCAAGTTCCGGAGATGCTTCTTCCGAAAGAGATCCAGAATGTTTCCAGACTTGGTCTTCTTCTCAGGCTTCAACTTCAAAATGCAGAAAGCCAAAGAGTCAAACCAGACAAAGGAAACCCATGGAGAGCTCCTTTTCCATCTGCAGTCAAAGGGAAGCCTCGGCAGGACAAGCTGCTGACCCCAACCTGCTCTGAGAGGGAGGATGGCCCAGGGGGACTGAGCTTCTGCACCTGTGCTCTGGGTACCCAGGGCAGTAGTTTGGTGACAGAGGTTCCTAGGGAAGAATATTTCCCCAACATAGCGACTTTGGAGTGGCCAGTTCTTTTGTGCATTTATACATGGAAAACCAGAGATGAAGCAGAGACCTCGTGCTCATCCTCAACACTCCTGCAAGCCTCAGAGAAGAAAAGCCAGGGGAGAGTTTGAGTCCATTGCATGCCCCAGGGTGGACTCCAGAAAACTGCAGGCCAAGCGTCAGCAGAAGCTCTGCCTCTTGTCTGACCTTGTCCCTACAACATAGCAGAATCATAGAACCAGAGAATTATAGAATGGTGGGGGTTTGAAGGGACTTTTAGAGATCATCCAGTTCAACCCCCCTGCCAAAGCAGATCCACCTACATGGTCATGCAGGAACATATCCAGGTGAGTTTTGAAAACCTCCAGAGAAGGAGGTTTTCCTTAAGTTTAAGTGGAACATTTTATGTTTCAGCTTTTGTCCATTACTTCTTGTCCTGTCACTAGACACTACCAAAAAAAGTGTTGCTCCATCCCTTTGACATCCATCTTTTAAATACTTGTAAATATTAATGAGGCCTCTACTCCGTCTCTTCTTCTCCAGACTAAACAGCCCCAGTTCCCGCAGCTTTTCCTCATATGAAAGATGTTCCAGTCCCCTGATCATCTTGGTGGACCTGCGCTGGACTCTCTCCAGCAGTTCTCTGTCCATCTTGAGCTGGGGAGCCCAGAACTGGACACAGATGAGGCCTCACCAGGGCAGAGAAGAGAGGGAGCAGAACCTCCCTTGACCTGCTGGCCACACTCTTCTTGATGCATCCCAGGATGCCATTGGCCTTCTTGGCCACGAGGGCACATTGCTGGCTCATGGTTAGTTTGTTATCGACCAGGACTCTCAGGTGTCTCTCTGCAGAGCTGCTCTTCTGCAGTGTGACCCCCAGCCTGTACTGGTGCATGGGGTTGTTCCTACCCAGGTGCAGGACTCTGCCCTTGTCCTTGAACCTCATGAGGTTCCTCTCTACCTAACTCTCAAGCTGGTCAAGATCCTGCTGAATGGCAGCACAGCCTTCTGGGGAATCAGCCAGTCCTCCCAGTTTGGTGTCATCAGCAAACTTGCTGAGAGTACACTCTGTCCCCTCATCCAGGTCATTGATGAAGATGTTGAACAAGACTGGCTCCACAACTGTCCCTGTGGAACTCCACTGGCTGTGGCCTCCAACTCAATTCTGTGTCAATGATCACCACCCTCTGGCCTCTGTCATTCAGCCTGCTCTCGATCCACCTCACCATCTACTTATCCAGCCCACACTGTGTGAGCTTTCTAATGAAGATGTAAGAAGCTGGAGTCACGCACAGGCCATCCCCAAATCATCCCCAGATGGATGATTTATCAGAGAACCTCAGCTCCAGTGGCTCCTACAAACCCAAGTACAGAGGAAAGTCTCTGAAGAGAAACGCCAGTTCCCCATGCCCTTGCAGGTACCTGCTCCAGGAGTTCTGCTGGTATGGTGCTCTTGTTGACAGATGCTGCCTTCTGAAGGACCTTCTTAGCTTCTTCTATTTTGCCTTTTGTCACCAGCCACCGAGCTGATTCTGGTAGCACCCTGCCCAGGAGACAAATCAGGAGATGTTGCTGTGACCTGCTGAGTTTCCTCACAGCCCATCTCCCTCTGACCACATCCAGCAAGCAACGGGCATCACACATGATGGAGAGCTCTAAATATCCTACATTTAGGCTTCAAAGATCACATTTGAGGACCTGAAGCCAGGCAGCTGCTCTTCTCAGGGAGATGTGTTGAGTTCAGCAGTAGTCCTTCCAGCACCTGCACTCTAATGGGAAAGACCCAGCCTGCTCCTGAGCTGCTCCCTACTCACCCCTCACACTCACTGCTGTCATGTCTTCAAGAAGCTCTGTCCTGATCCTGCTTACCAGATGTAGAAGAAAAGGGCAAACATTGGAGCAGATCCTGCGATCTCCAGCAGCCTCCAGTTGCGGATCCCATAACTCAAGCCAGCCAAAATCATCTGTCCGATGGCGAAGCAGCAGTGGGAAAAAAGCACTGCCTTTGGCCGGGCAGAGACTCCCACCCATTCAGTGGCTGAGAAGAAATATTTAGGGTCACCCTTTTCAAAACATGCAGAATTGTCTTTTGTTATTGCATCTTGTGAGGCCACATCTGTCAGCCTCAGGGCAAGGGCCTCCCACTCACCCAAAGCCAAGGCAGTAATCATAACTCCTGATGCTGCAGCCCCCACGATGCATCTGAAGGCCATGTACAAATAAAAGTGTGGCACAAAGGCTGTTCCTACACCAAATAAGCCCTGGGCAAACATGGAGATCAGAAAGACTGGTCGACGGCCGATCCTGGGGAGGAGGAAGGAAGACAGTTTTTATCTGGAGATGGATGGGGAAGAACCCAGGTGGAATTCAAAGAGATTTGAGAAATATTCACACCAGAGATTTTATGCCCATGTGAACAAGGCTTCTTCGTATGCCTCAGGAGGTCACTATCAGGAATAGCAGCATCTCCGCTTTTAACCCATCAGCCCTTGAAGGGCTCAATGTTCCCTCTCTTGACAGGAGTGAGGATGAGACTGAAATGGAGCGTAGCGCTGGTTCCCTTGAGAGGTACCCTGTGCACATGTTGTGCCCTTCTCCCTTCCATGTTCTCTGTGTGGCCATGTCCTCTAGCGAGCTGAGGACTTTGGTCTTGGTTGCCATGAGCTGAGCAGAGACACAGGAAGGAGGGACACATGTTCTGGTTAACACAGCTGAAGGTGAGTCTGACTCTGTGTTCAAATGTAGATTTTCCTGGAGAAACCCTTGAGTAGCTGGGACAACAGCTGGAGCTAGACTGGTGATTCCTGAAGGACTCCACCAATAATGCTCTATCTGCCACCCTCTCTTTTCAACCCTCGAACATCTACAAACATGTCAGGTGGCCCCAGATGCCCTTGACCAGGCAGAGATATCCAGTCCTGTGAAGGGAGTATGGACACCCTGAACTATCAACTGGGCTATCACAGAATTATAAAATCATTTAGGTTGAAGAAGACCTTTGAAATCATTGAGTCCAACCATTATCCCAGCACCATCACAGCCACCGCTAAACCACATCCCTTAGGCCCACAGCTACGTGGCTTCTGAATCTCTTCAGGGATGGCGACCTCACCGTGTCTCTGGGCACCCTGTGCCAGTGCCTGACAGCTGCTTTGGCTGACGTTTTTTTCATAATCTCCAACTAAATCTCTCCTGGAGCAACTTGAGGCTGTTTCCTCTTGTCCTGTTCCTTGTTACTTGGGAGAAGAGACTAACCTCCCACCTCACTACAACGCCCTGTCAGGTAGTTATAGAGAGCCACAGCCTTTCCCTCATCCAGTGAGTGGGCCTCCTCATCATAGAATAAGGTCAGGTCAGTCAAGCAGGACCTGCCTTTCATAAACCCAGACTATCTGAGTCTGATTACTTGATTGTCCCCTATGTGCTGCGTGATGGCACTCCTGACAATCTGCTGCATAGCCTTCCCCAGCACCGAGGTCAGACTGGCAGGTCTGTAGTTCCCAGATTCCTCCTTCCAGCCCTTCTTGTAGATAAGTGTTATATTTGCCAACCCCCAGTCCTCTGGGACCTCCCTGGTGAGCCAGGACTACTGGTAGATGATGGCAGGTGGTTTAGTGAAGACCTCTGCCAGCCCCCCAGTACCTTCAGATGGATCTCATCTGGCCCCATAGACCTATATGTGTCCAAGCAATGTAGCAGGCTACTAACAATTTCCCCTGAGATTATGGGGGTTTCATTCTGCTCCCTGTCTTCCAGCTCATGGGCCAAGTACCTAGAGAACAAAAACTGAGGCCAAGAAGGAATTAAGTACCTCAGCCTTTTGGTTATCCTTTCTCGCTGTGTTTCCTCTTGCATTCAAGAAGGGATGAAGATTCTCCCTAGCTCTCCTTTTGTTACTAATGTATTTATATAAACATTTGGTGTTTTCTTTTATGCCAGCAGCCAGATTTCAGTTGGAAAGTTCCTGCTGGGCTTTAGCCCATCTAGTTTTCTCCCTTCATAACCTCATGATCCCCCTGTAATCCTCCCGAGTTCCCTGCCCCCTTCTCCAAAGAGTCATAGACTCTCCCTTTTTCCTGAATTCCAATCAAAGTTCCCTGTTCAGACAGGTAAGTCTTCTTCCCCACTAGCTTGCCTTTTGGCACATGGGGACAGCCTGTTCCAGTGCTTTTAGCATTTTCTTCTTGAAGAATGTCCAGCCATCCTGGACACCTTTGCCCTTCAGGACTGCCTTTCTGGTCCCCTCTCCTTGCTTCTCTAAGAATTGAAAACTCTATCATTTCCTGATCTCTGTGCCCTAGATGGGCCTCCAGCCATCACATCTCCCACAAGTCTTTCTCTGTTTAAAAACACTGGGTCTAGCAAGGTGCCTTCTCTCGTTGGCCCCCTCACAACTGTGTGAGGAAGTTATCCTTCACTCACTCCAGGAACCTCCTGGACTGTTTCTTCTCTGCTGTGTTGAATTTCCAGCAGACATCTGGTAAGCTGAAGTCTCCCATGAGAACAAGGGCCAAGGAGTCTGAGTCTTCTCCCAGCTGTTTATAGAATATTTCATCTTTCATCCTGATTGGGTGATCTAAACCAGACCCCCACCATGATAACTTCATTATTGGGCTTTCTCCTGACTTCTACCCGTAAAGACTCAATCCTATTCTTGCAGCTCTAGACCACCAAAGCACTCCCTAACATACAGTGTTAGGGCTACCCCACTGCCTCTCCTTCCTTCCCCATCCCTTCTGCAAAGTTCTTAGCCACCTTCTGCAGCACTCCAGTTGTGCAAGTCACCACACCATCTTTCTGTGCAGTGGCTTCCACCTCCTCCTGTTTGTTGCCTATGCTGCATGCATTGGTGTAGATGCACTTCAGCTGGGATATTGATCCCGCTACTCTTGGGAGAGAAGCCCTAGTACCTGTCTTGGTCTTGGGTGCTGGGTAATAATTGACCGTGTTTCCTCACCTGTCACTTAGTGGCCCAGAGATCATGGCTCCTAGGAAGAGCCCCGCCATGAAGATAGCCTGGGAGATGTCGTTCAGGTCCTTCCTGTCGCACACCAGGTCAAACTGGAGGAAGGAAACACAGATGCTTTTGCTCTTGACAGACCCTAGCTGAGTTCTGAGGGCAGGCAGCCTTCCTGGTCCATAATGTACCCAGGAGTTGGGTGCCTGCGCTCTCGCTCCAGCCCCTGGGAGCAGAGAACCCACTCCTAAGGACGCAAACATCCATGACGTGCACATAGGACACAAGTCAGAGATGGAACAGGCATATGAAGTTCTCAGCCTGCCTCTTCATTATGGTGCACATCTGAGTGCTGAGACCTGCAGGACTCCCTCCAGCTCAGGTATCCCCTAGAGATGCTCCTGGTTGGCAAGTTTTGCTTAAAGCGGGACCTTGGGGTGAGAGTCCTAGGAGGTTGCTTCTCTGGCTGCAAAGGCAGGACAGGGTGGGAGGAGGAGGAGGGCAGGAAAATAGTGTTTTCTCTGGTAAAATAGGACTGGTGTCGGAATGGGAAAGAATGCAGCAACTGTTGAGGAGTCTCTAGAGAGCTTCAGGGACCTCATGGAACTTTTGAAAATACCAGAATCTGGACTGTCTCCTTGGGTTTCAGCTCAGAGGAAGGTACTCATGAGAAAGTGCTGGAGCTGAGAGGGAGTGAAGGAGAGAGGAATGGAGTAAGGTGAGAAAGGAACAGAGGTCTATAGAGGGATAAGTTGAGGATGCTGACAGACAACTTAGCTCAACTGCATGGCCCATGGGATGTCTTGTTGCTGCCCTGAAGGTCTCTGGAGGCCCCAGAAATATCAATGACAACCAAGCTGAAGAAAAGAGGAAATTGTGGCAGGGAAACCCAAAAATTTCCTCCAGTGAGACACATCATGGGTTCAAAGACCTGGAACTGGAAAGGGAAGGGGTAGCAGGCAGAGTATATACTTGACTCACACACTTTCTGTCTCTGCCTCTGGACCCCCTAGGCATCTACATCATGATCTTCCCACAACAGCCTCCCAAGAATTACAACTAGGGGCTGGCTGCTGGAGACAAGGTCCCCAAAATACACCTGATGTCAATCTCAGCCTGACTGCACCACAGCTGGCACTGGCTTACCAAACCATGGCACAGGACATGCCCATCCCTTCCCTTGCAAGTTCCTGGCACAGCAAAGGGAGATTACAGACCTCAGTCAGCAGGGACGGCGGTTGTGCTGAGGGGTACACCCAGCCATTCCTGCACTTCTCTGTGGTGTTCAGGCCATATGCCACGATGGAGCTGAGGTTCCAGTCCACTGGTGAGTACATGGAGCACTGGTCGTACTCCCCATCTGCATCTCGGGGCAGCGTGAGGTTCAGCTGCTCTTCCTCTGTCAGGTTGGGGTCGATAGCAAGGATCCAGCTGGTGTTGCAGTGGTGTGGCACATCCACAACCATGAACACTTGGCCAATTGTTTGGAAAGGATTAAGGAGTAGTGGGAGGGAGATAAGCAGTACCACCAATTTCTGATATAGCCCAAACTCCCCCAGAGCATTCATAAGATCTCCAAACTCAGTCATGGTGACTACCTCTATGGCCAGGTAGTGCTTGGATGTGTAGCTTAAATAGGCAAACATTAATGTTTAAACTATATGAGCACTAATCCCCCCTAATCAGGAGTGTAAAAATGAGCACTTTTATCAGCATTATCAATCCACTATGATGGTATACTTCAGTCTTCCAGGGCGTACTTTGTCCCTCTAATCCCTCCCTGTTCTTAGAGCCAGAACAAAGGTGCCAGAACATTGTTTCATGTGAGGACAGTACAGGGTCAACTTGTTTCGTCCCACACCAGTGTCTCGCAACTGTACTGCAGTGCAAGGCTTTTGCCTGAAATGTGAAGCTGTGGCTCTGCAAGTGAGGGCTATTTTTCCCAAGTGTGGTGGAGCAAATGGCAAAGTTGCTCTAAATCCATATTAGTGGATATATAGCCCATCCTGGAGACTGTAGGGAATAGAAGCAGAAAAGCCCTTCTTCTCTGGAGCAGGAAGTATAGCTAGTAGTCAAGTAGTCTTGGTCTTGACAGTTGTGTCCCAGGCTGTTTGGTTTCATTTGCCTCATGTAGAAACCCTGATCAGTTATAAAACTAGAACTAAACTGCAGTGCCTTAGGGAGAATCCTAAAATAAATGTAACTTTAGAAAGTACCCTTAAGAAAAACATGGCACATTATGCACAAGGAATTTGGGGTTAAGAAATAACACCAGCTTGGTTTTGCCCAAGGTTCTGATGTCAGTTGAAAGGCAGATAGACCTTATTTCTTCTGGACATCTGGGGTACTTCCTGGACAGACTCCATGAGTGGTTTATATCTTTATTCCCAGGAATTGAAAAAGCAGATTGCCTTCAGTGTATGAAATTTGGTGTGTAATTTGGCAAAGGTCTCCTAACTGTGTTCACCAGAGTGGTAAGGACAGGTCACTAGATACAACTGCTCACTTTGTGTCTCCTCTCAAATTAGTTGTCCTTCACTTTCAACCCAGATAGTTCATCTCAGCCTCCAGCAAAGTTTTTGAAGGATTACACAAAGCTGGATTGGTGTTTCATGTGAGTAGGTATGGCATTGTCATGCTTATGGAGGTGGGATGAGGAGTAGAAGATAGGATCTTAAAACATTATGCCCTAAGCTGGGGTAGGGAAGAGACTCACTTGCACCTGTAAATTTGCATCACAGTCAAAGATTTTGCCAGGCTCTGGATCCACATTCTTGACCGAGAGGACTTGCTATTATTCAAATCCTATCTTGAATAGGAGATGCGGCTAAGCAACCTCCAGAGTTTCCTTTTACCTTAAATCCATCTCTGACCATGTCATGGGATGACTTGGCCAAGGAGATCTGGAGCTGAGGCATGTTGACCCAGTTGTGCTATACAGGGAGCATGTGCCTTTTCCATCAGTGTGCAACAAGCTCAAGTCTTCGAGTGTACCCTCTTGTGTGTGGCTTATGCTCTTACCTCCTGCTCCTCAGCTACTAACATCTCTTGTGGCAGAGGTCAGATTTTGACTAGAAAAACTCCTTGGTGGTGACCCAGACATGGCTGCAGTCTCACGTACTAATGCAGAGGTGACTTCTTGAGGCTGTTCTTTAAAGTTATCAGATGGGCTCTTCCGAAGCCCTGGGAAAGCTTCAGTCTGTTGTAAACTCTGACACCCTAAGATGACATTTTTCATAGAAAGACATTGTTTCTGTGACCGTCTTCATCATCTGGGACTGAATGGGTCAATCCAGGATGATGGAAACCTCTCAGGGACAAATTCTGGGTCAGCCCTGCAAACATCTGCTTCCTGAAGCCCTGCTACTGGACCTTCTGTGCTTATTTCTCTCTGTCTGACAGTTTTGCCCTGGTGGATTACTAACACTTGAAAAGGGAAAAGCCTCTATCAGAGTGCATGAGAAATCAGCAGGTCTCAAGGAAGCCCTGGAATGGGCAGCTGGAAAGCCTGTACATCCACATACAGGAGCAGGGGAAGGGAGAACCCAAGGGAGCAGTTCAGAAAGAGAAACCATTCCCTATTTCATAGACTTTTCACTTACACAGCTCTGAACATCAGGAGTGACTGTAGCTGGAGACCCAGCTAGTAGTGGCAACTTGATCTGGGGTGTCACTTGGAGTGTCTTTGGCACAGCTGACAGACCACCCCCTTCCCACAGCTTCACTGAAAGAAGCTTGATCCATGCAAGCCTTCAGGTCTGTTTTCTCCATTTCTAAGCACAGCTTGGCCAAGTTTCAGGCAGATCTATAAGATGGCAGCACCTCTATTTCAAGTCTCTTATGCCATCCCAAGTTGAGACTAACTTCAGCATCTAATAAGTCATGTAACTTTCCAGGACACCTCTCTTTTCCTGGATTCGTGTTGATTGAACAGTCTGCCTGCACAGAGCACTGACACACACTCCTTTAGGCAGATGCGGTCCCTACGCAGCTTTAATCCTGTAGCAGACAGAGGCAGGGTTATTTTGGCACTGGTGAGACAGAGAGATTAGTTTTGTTTTGTTTTTTGTTGTTTAAAAAAATAATTATTTTAACAACCTCATCCCTTTTTCTTTTTCCCTACAGATAGCTGATTAAAGTGGTATGCTCCACAATCCTTTTCATAAGACGTGTTTTATTACTTTGACCCTCTGAGGTTTCTGGTGAGCTTGTTTACCATGAGTGGAATTTTAAACTCCTATAACAGTTATATTATGGCAGCAAAGGATAGTGTCAGAGTGCAAGTGCACAGGGAGAGCAGATACAGCAATATCCCCACACCCCAAGACTTCAAGAGACCTGAGTTCCCTTTCCTCCTCTGCCCTTCTGATTGGATGACCTTCGCAAGGGCATTTCACCTATCTTTGCACACCACCGTACAATGAGGCTGATAATGATGGCCTCCTATGTGAAGCAATTTTGCGGCCTACTGAAGGGAAAGTGAAATGAGGCGAGTAAGATATTATGGTGAAAAGGTGTACGATATTTTGGGTTGCATTCATTTCTGGATATCTAAATGTTGTTGTCTATATGTGAAATAGGTACCTAAGGCTGCACTGCAGTTATTGGAGATGAGTGGAGACAGTTAATAGAGTCTAGAGAGCTGTAAGCTTTTTGAATACAATTCTCTGTTTTAGGGTGGGCTAAATCATTCCCCACACTGTACTTACTGATTCTCTTACATTGAAACTTTACATTTAAACATTAACACTGTAGACACCCCAAACCTAATTTGGAGACAACTCTTCACCCTGCCCCCCTCAGCTTTGCCTCTACCCATAGCATTTTCACTTGTGCACTTGTGGCTAAGGATTTGGTTATTTCCTGATAATGGCATTGGCTTCTCATTTGAGTTTCTAGTTCTTGACTAGTTTGTTGCTGATGACCGTGTGCTGGTCAGACTTCTTTGGAAGTCTGTTTCCCCTCTGCTACATGAATAATAGCCATGAAGGCATCCTCTGAGGGACCCCAACAGTAGATTGGGCAGAAGAACTCCTCTGCAGAAGACCCCTGGATGCAGAGACACCCTGGTTGGCGTCTCCTGGAAGTTCCTCACAGTGGAGCCAGTACTTGCAATTTGCTTTTTTTTCTGGGAACTGAGCACCGACCCACCATGACCAGGATAGAGATCTTAAATTTAGCTCCTTAAACTATGAATAGATCAGTCTATGCACAACTGAATTTGTTACATGCCAGAGGAGTGAGGGATTTCTAAACTGATTTCATGAATCAATTTTTGTCTCCTATAAGCTAACTTGTGCTGTAGGGTTGGATGCTTTTTGTAATGCTTTTTTTTTCAGCTATATAAAGAACTCCTGGTCTAAAAGGTCATCATTTAGCATATCCAGGTCTGCAGAAGAGAGGCTTTCATAATCTTCTTCAACTCCTGATGTTTTTCTGCTCCTGCTTGTTTTTTCAGGTGCCTCCTGGCCCATTTCAGTTGACTCAACATGGAAAGGATCAAAACCACCCTGAATAAAGGTTTCAGAAGCATGGTTGCTGAACACGTCCATTGGGGGAAAATTGTCTTCCTGCGTAGAGAGATGTTTGTTTGTTAAACCTTCAGCACTGAGACCCAATCCAAAAGTATTTTCTGCAGCCTCTGGAGCTTGGCCCTGGGGGTCTAACTGCTGCTGCAGTGCACAGCTCTGAATCCTTTCCAGGTCTCTAATATTAATCTCCTCCTGTGTAGCAAGAAGTGAGAGACTGGAGGTGTCCCACAGCACCAGTGGGGTTTTTTTTTCTGCTGGGATTTCCTGGCATAATTCTGAAGGAGTTGGATCAAAGCAAGGTGGAGTTTCTGACTCTGAATTTTGCACGTCTGTATTTGGGGTTTTGCTTGCTATGCTGGGGAAATCTTGTTCTCCAGCAAAGAACAAGTTATTGTCTTCCAGAAAATCCACATTGTCTAGTTGAATCTCTGCTTCTCTGGGTAACTTTTCTGAATTACCTGGTGAAAAAAATATCCCGTCCTCTCTCATTGTGTCCTGACTATCCAAACCCAATAGGTCTTGAATTTCTGGTAGATGAGCATCATGATAATTTCCTTCCCTGATGAGATTTTTGCTGTTATGAGCTGCAGGTGTAAGCTGTGTAGAAGTATGCATTGAGTTTGTTCCACCTTCCAAGGCTACTGCAGGTTCTTTCTGACTCTCCTGTGCTGGCATGAGAGAAGACCAACAGCCATCCTGTTGCTGCTGAACCTGACTGTTTAAAGCCAGTTGGTCATGAATGCCAAGTTCAGTTCTCCCATGTTTATCATCACATGAAACACTTGTTCCAGTAGTTAATAACGGGACATTAGTCCCTTTACCCATAGTAGAGTGTGAGGAGCATCCAGAGCTCTCTTGACTATGTTTAGGGAAGACCTTTATTTTGCCTGACTGTGGCAGCTGATCATTCTTGGAAGACTTTTGTTTTACTTGTGTGGAGTTTCTGAGGATGCCCTGAGGCTTTTCTGACCTGTTGTCAATATTTGTTTGTTCTGAGGATCTTGCAGGTTTTTCTTGATGACTCTGCTTCTTCTCTGAGGAGTAACCAAACAAAGTGACAAGGGCTGACTGGGGCTTAGTGGATTTCCTTTGGGTTGCTGTTTCCTTCCTGCAAATGCTATTTTTGTCTTCAGAACCAAAAAGTGTAGTGAAGGGTTTTTTCCCAAGCCTGAAACCTTTACCTGACATCTCTCTGCAGGCTTGACTACTTGTCTCTTTGGTCTGGGCCCCAGGCCTCAACATATGGACAGTGCTTTCCCCTGGGACTTTCAGATCTGCTTTTTCTTCTCCCACTGGATGACCTCTGGATTTGTCAAGGGATACATTTGTGTTGGAAGAGTCTAATGTATTGACTGATTGCTCAGAAATGTGTAAGATGCTTCCACTAGGAACTTCTCTGGGATCCTTTGACTTGGAATTGTTAACTTCATCATGTGAGGGCCAAGTGGCACAGGATCCTTTCAGAAGTGTGTTTGCTAACACTGGAAAATCCTTTTGAGGTGATGTTATATCATGTCTTAAAATATCCTCATGAGAGTAGGTTGGCAGCGGGACACAGGTGCCATGAGGTTCTGTTTCTTGCAAACAGGATACACTGTGGTCATCTGTGTTACCTGGCAAACCAGGTGAAGAGACTCTGTTTTTTTTTGGAGGGAACTCTGCTTTGTTTTCCTGAGATGCATGTTCAGGATGGGGCTGTTCTGGAAACCCTGACATATTTGTTGGTTCCACATCTTTTGTCTTCTCAAATTCTGCCCCTTTGCTCTCAATTCCAGACAGATGACTTGTGCTGGATGGCTTCATATTTTCTTCCAAAGTGACTGCCATCTGTTTTCCAGGGAACTTGTTGGTGTTTGCCTTTGATTTCTCGTTCACCAGCTCAGCAATCTTGGATAATACACTCGGCTCTCTTGACTCCAGGGAGCCAGAAGATGCATAAGGAGTCCTTGACATACCAGAGAGGCAATGCTCTTTCTCAGCTTCATTTTCAGTGAGACGGACATCCTCAGCTCCATGTTTTATCTCTGTGCTTGCGGTGTTTCTAGTTTGGGACTCTCCTGGCACATAGATAGGTTTTGGGTTTTTCATTATCTCTCCAAGATGATGCTTATCTTCTGCAGTAGCTGGGGTGATTACAGTGAGTTCAGGCTTGCCATCTGTCATTGCAGGCATGGTGTCTCCTTCATTGGGTGTTCTCAGAGACTCGCAGTTCTCCTTTTCCTTCACTGGGAGCTCTGCAGCAGAGAGGAGGCAGCCCTCTGTGCCCCCCAGGTACATCCAGTTGGTAGGTTTAGTGCTTTGATGGGTGGCATGGGGGACAAATGAGCCATGAGGCAGTGGTTTCACAGGTTTTAGGGCTAGAGGTGAGGAGGCAGAGGCAGATCCTTTCTTTATCTGGCTTTTTCCCAGCTGGATTGCAGCCACTCTCTGGGACACCTTGTCCCCTTGCTTCCCGTCAGGCACATTCCCATCCCCAGTCTTATCACCGTCTCTCTGTTGTCTGGTTTTGGTCCAGGAGCATACTTGTTCTCTTTCCTTGTTATAAGTGACACCAGGTAGGAAGCTTCCCTTCTCCGCTGCTGCCCCCACTGCTGATTTCCCCTCCTGACCTCTGAGTATTACCCTGCCTGCTTTGCTGCCCGCTGCCTGGAAAGTTTGCAGGCTCAGTGCAGGCTTTTTCCAGGAACATGCTTCCTTTCCTGCTTTTCTATCTACAGCCAACAAGGCTGCTTCTGAAGGTGGCCAGACTGTTCCGAGCTTGTTCCCTAGGAGGACAGACCTGCTGTTCAGCTCTTCCCTGTCCTCAGCCAACTGCAAGCTGCACCGTGCATTGAAGGTTGTGAGTTTCTTTCTTGTTTCAGTCTTCTTTCTGGCCCTATTATGCCAGTCCTGTGGTCTTCTGTCTACCATTGCCCCTTGCTGAACTTGATGATCTCCTAGCTGATTCTGCAGCCTTTCCATCTCACTTTTAGCTCCGGCCATCTGCTTGTAGTGGACTTGGCAGTAAAACACCCCATGGAGGGCAGCATAGTTTTGCAAGCTGAAAAACACACATTGGCATAGCTGTTAGCTGTTAGTGGAAAGGAAGGATTAACAGCAGCAGTGATGGACAAGTTTTCAGCAAAATTGTTTTTCGGTGGGAACTGCTGGGGAAGGAGGGGTATTTGAAGAGTGAAACCTTTCAAAAGTAGTGTTGTTTTTTCTGGGGATATGTTTGATTTTTCTTTCAAAGACCAAAACATGTGAAAAAACCCACATTTTCTAGCAATACTCATGGGAGCTGTAGTCCAGGGTATGTGTAATCTCTTTCTCATTTACGGGACAGGCTTCATACCAGTATTTCATCTCTCCCTTTGTATGTGTAATATGGATCCTATGGGCAAAAATTCCCAGGGATCCAGTGATATAACAACTACATGATGGGAGAAAGTGTCTGTACAGCTGGGAGGCCAAGAGGATGGCAAATGGCCACAAATAAAAAGACCGGGGTTTCTCGCTGACTGACAAGCTGAAAAGAAGGCAGCAGTGTGCCCTTGTGACAGATAAGCCAACAACACCCTGGACTTCAACCCAGCCATTTGCTCAAGAGAAGTTACCATTCCTCTGCATTTGGCATTGTGGGACCACATGTGGAATATGTTGTCCAGTTTTGGGCTCCCTGGTGCAAGAAAGCCATTGACATACTGGAAGGAGTCCAGCAAAGGGCCACCAAGGTGGTCAGGGGCCTGGACTATGTGCCATCTGAGGAGAGGCTGAGCTGGGTTAGCTAGATCTTACAAGGAGAAGGTTAAGAGGAAGGAACTAATTTCTGTGTGTTTGTATTTTAGAGGTGGTTATAGAGAAGACAAGGCTGAAGTGCTTTCAGAGGTGACAGCATGAGAGGTAATGGGAACAGGTTGTAACATGGGTAATTGTCATGAGATATAAGAAAAAACCCTTTTTTCTTGTGATTAAAGTTTGAAAGAAGGTCCCCAGCTGAAAGGCCGTGGAATCTCCATCCTTGGAGCTATTCACACTTCTCTTGGACACAGAGATTCCTTCCTTCCAACCTAGATGACTGCATGAATGTGAAGCATCCAAATCACTCCTCCAATTAAATTCCATATCAGCATTTCCAAATTGTAAATATTTCTTGCACCACCATGCAGATTCCTGATCCACAGGTGACTAGAAGCTTGAGGTGAGCAAGCTTCAGGCTCTAGTGATGGAGAGACAGATCGTGTCAGGGAAACTGTCTGCCTTTTCTGATTTCATGAAGCCTGCCCTATTGGAATTACCCTTGGACTATTGTAATGAAAACTATGTAGACATCCCTTAAAAAAGAAATGCACCTTGGTCCTACCACTCACCTCAGCTTCCTCCCACAGACCTGGCAGCAGAAACAAGAGCGATGCATGCAGACTTTGTCAGTGACCACACGCTCCATGGAGTAGGCAGGCTGCAGGCATGAAGCACACACTTCTTTCAACACAGGCTGAAGAAGGAGAAACTGAAGTTAAATAACGGAATCATTACCATTTGGAAATGCATCTGCAAACTAGAGCTAATTTTCTGAATCTTCTGCTTATGTTGAATTTTCTTGTTGATGGTCTTGCAGATCTGTTGTGAGAGTTCGGATTCTTGTCTGACTTAATTGACATCATCTTGGATAGGTCAGCATTAATTTTCAATCAGGACAGAAAAACAAGACATTCTTGGACTCTCAAGAGAAATTATTCATTTAATTGAGAGCAAATGATTCACTCAGTTGAATTAGATAAAAGCCTTGAATAGGGTAAGAAACACTGTTCAGAGGCTCTCACTCAAAAACTCTGGCTGAGAAACTTCTGAAATTCCTGATATCACATTACTGCTCACACAGGCTACATAGTCTAAAAAGGCAGCACATTTTGACATGAAAGCTTCCACGACTCTATAAACCTGGTGATTTACTCCAGTATTTGTCCTCTGTGTATTGTATCTTGTCTCACACCTGATTCTTCCAACACCACTTTTCGTGAAGACCCCAGGGGTTCATTCTGGAAAGCATTGCCTACATCAGCTATTTTATTAGTGGAGAGAGAGAGGGAATAAAGAAGCATGGACATCAGCCTAGCTGTGGAGATAGCTTCAGGTTTTCTGCATGATCAGGTAATGCAGAGGATGCTGGTAGCAATGTGGATATCTCTGTGCACTCCTTCTCACTGTAGTGTGAAGTAGAGGCTCAGCTGATCTGGTGAGTTCACCTGCAAATCAAATCTGTCCGAAGACCCAGAAGGAATGTAGCTGAGCCTAACCTAACCCTGACTGACCAGGCATCTCTGCCTCTTTATTGGGGGTAATTTGCCACAGTTTGACCTGATAGAGTTTTGTGGGTCCTCTCTGATCCCTCTGGCTTTTTGTTCATTATGTGCTCACTCTGGTTTGCAGTGTGGTCAGCTCAGAGGAAAGGCTAGTTTAACTTCCTCTCTTGTGTGGAGTGGCCTGATGGTCAGATTTTACCTTTGACCAGATGAAAGAGGTTGCCCAGAGAAGGTGTGGATGCTTCATCCCTAAAAGTGTTCAAGGCCAGGTTGAAAGGGGATTTTAGCAACCTAGTCTAGTGGAAGATGAAAGGGGCTTTTAGCAACCTAGTCTAGTGGAAGATGTCTCTGCCTATGATTCTATGAAACATGAAACGTGTTTCTCAAGAGAAGAGTTGATGAGGGAATAAGAACCTTGTCTTTTATTTGCAACACACACATGGGGAGCCATTTTTTTTCAATTACTTTCACTTCTGCTGAATATACCAGGTGAGATCAAATCATCTTTGTTTTCCCATGGCAACACTTTATTGAAGAAGAGTTTAACACTTTCCTTTTTCTTCCCTCTGTCTAGAGGGAAGTATACAAACAAAACCCCCATGCCTTCTTCAGTCTGCAATGATCTCAGTATGCCTCTGCTATTCCAGCTCTCTACAGAGAGGAGACTACGGTTCTGTAAATGTCTGTATATAAAAAAGGTGTCTAAATAACCAGTATACTCAGTGGAAGTCCAGTTAAAGGAACCTAGAAAGTGATATATCTACCCTAAAACAGGCCCATGTAGTTGGATAAAATCAGAAGTTTGGTGAGACTTTTTTCATCCATGTGGCTACAGAACTGTGCTGATGTCAAGGAGAGGTCAGTGCTGGTGAAGATGAAGAAGAAATTTGCTTTTTTGCAAAGATAAGGTAGCTCCTTCAAGAGAAAAATGGTAGCAGAAACCAGATGGAAAGTGGTACCATGTTAGTGGGTCTTGCCAAGAGAAATTGAAGCTCTGCACCTTCGGCATGGGTGACATTTTACTGGGGGCAATGAGTGTTCTCTTTGGCAGTGGTCATCTGTGACAGTGGAGCAAAGTGCCAGCCCTGGCAACAATAAATCTCAGCCAGTGGATCAACTTTGATGTATTTGATAGCACAGATTAGTTACATCTAGGTACTCTGGCACTGTTGAGCTTTGACAGTGAAGGGCTCCCATACAACACAAAGGTGCTTGTCCTGGCAGAGAATAACCGTTGACGTGTGGCTGTTATTTAAGAGGAAAAAGCTTTCCTTCATTCATGACCAAGGAAGAAAGCAGAGCTGTTTAGCGAACAAGCAAGATCTCTCCTATCTGGGAATGAAAGTATCTTTTTTCAAGTGGGTTTGCAAAGTGGGGTAATCTTTTATAAGGGGCACAGGTCTCTTTCACAAGGTGATTTATTTTAAGTGCTCACTGTCTGTTGCATAGCAAATTGTCATGGTTTAGCAAGGAGCTGTTTTCACTTGGTAAAAGGGGGAGGGGATTGCAGTGAAGACCCGGTAAAGAGGTTTTGGACTCTCCCCCCCCCCCCGCCCCCTTTCATTTCCCCCCCCTCCGCCCCCCCCTTTCATTCCAGGAATTTGAAGTGCTGGAAGGAGGTGTGAGACTGATAGAAGATGGAGGCGACCACGCGGACTCTACAGTCAGAGAACGAGGAAGGAAGGAGGAGCACCAGACCAGAGACCCCTCTGCAAGCTGTGGTGAGAATGCAGCTGTACCCCTGCAACCCATGCAGGGCCTCGGCAGGACTGAGAGCCACCAGCAGCTCTGTGTGAGTGCACCTGGACGGGCGAGGGACTGTGTGGGGAGACGGCCATGGCGCAGGCCGTGTTGGAGAGCCTGTGTGCCACAGAGCAGCCCCACACGAGAGGTAGAGAGGAGCTGCAGCCTTTGGGATAAATGCACATCAGAGCATCCTGTGCAGGGCTGCCGTGTGTGTGAGGTACCCCACGGACTTGTAGGGAGGACTGGTGTGGAGCCCACCTGCCCTGAGGAGGGACAAACAGCAGAAGCTATCGGGAACAGACTGACTGAAAGCCCCTGGGCCGTTCACGGGGGGGGGGGGGGGGGGGGGACGGACGAGGTAAAAACACCGGGATCAGGGCTCTGAGCCCGGGAAGATGGGAGGTGTGGCAAGAAGGTGTTCTTAAAGGGCTGGTCGGACTCTTCATTGTTGTACCACTCTGTGTTGTTTTATTTTGGTTATGTTTTGGGGTTTTATGGTTATGCTTTAGTGAGTGTTGCCTTAAATTATTTTCTGTTTTCTTCCCCAAGCCGAGAAGCCTGCTCTGTTGTGTCCTGGACCTCAAGCGGCAATTAAGCTCTCCCTGCCCTTTGGCAATCCTCAGGTTTATGGTACTTGAGGCTAATCGTGGTCTTTTGTTCCCTGATGGGCCTAAACCATGACACAAATATTCTTACTCTTTCTTATCAGTCCCAGGAATAAGTCTTCCTAATGGTTTGGAAGGTAGAAAGGTGATTACCAGCAATCAAATAGTGCTGTGGGCAAGGAAATTATCTTAAGATTTCTGTGGAAGGCAGTAACAGAGTTGTCCTGGAAGGGTCTTCTAGCATCTTCTAGGGTCTTCTGTTTTTTGGGGGTAATTTGCCACAGTTTGATCTGATAGAGTTTTCCTGGTCCTTTCTGGTCCCTCTGGCTTTTTCATTATGTGCTCACCCTGGTTTGCAGTGTGGTCAGCTCAGAGGAAAGGCTTCTTCTGGGGTCTTCTGCTAATTCCTACACTCCTGAAAGTTGCAGAGGGCTTATGGTTTATCAGTTGTTGATACCTTTTTTTCTCCTAGGTGAATTAAATTCTTTATAGTAGGAGGAGTCAGCTTGAAAATGCCTGTGTTACTGATAGATGGAGAAGATGGTGAGAATAGAGCTTTCTGACCTAAGACTAAGTATCCTCACGGGGAACAGTGGCTGAAAGGGAACTGGGAAGGGTAGTATTCAAATGTGGCATATTTTGTGCCTGCAGCTGCAAAAGAAACGGATCTGTGACTGAATTTGTCCTTGGACCTCTCAAGGAGGTTCAGTTAAGACAAGGCCATCTGTCCTCTGTCCACTGGTCCAGATAATTCTCCTAGCCAGTTTGTTCTTGAAAATACCTACCTAGCACTGTGTGAGAATGCAGCAACCTGCTAGGAGCAAAGAATGGTGAACAATGTCATGTCTTATACCCAAAGATCACAAGAAAACTATGACAGCTCCTTGGGGATTTGAAAGTTTGTGTGTGCTCTGCTAGTTTATTATTGCAAGGTCTGAAGCATGGAGAATATGAGCTGATCCCTCAGCTTGTATTTGAGTTTTGGATCTTTGCATTTGTTTTTTTGCCCAGCTCTTTCAATGCTTCAAGGAGCCTTGTATCGTGCTGAAATAATGCAGCATCTGTCCCTGCATGGTATTTCAGTTCCTGACTGATGGAAATGCCATGAAAGGAACACATCTTAAATGCTCTTAGCCTCATAAATGGCTCATTGAGACATTTAGAAATGCTTTAAAAACAGGAACATGAACAATAAGATCAGTATTTTTAAGCACTGGCAGTGCAGGGTATTTGAGTTTATTTGTCTTCCTGTGGAATAATTTTCATTGCCCAAGCAACCTGTTTGCAGCTCACTGAAACTACCTCGCAGATGTCCTTAAAGAGGACTGAAATAAACATGTGTTATGGGCGTCCTGAAACAAGCTAAGAAAGATGAGCAACAACCAAGGATAAGAAAGCAGCATACGAAAGAATTTGAAGAGGCGCTCCAGAATACTAATTCTGTCTTGCTTCTACAATTGGTCCTACCAAAAAAAGTTGAGAAGGTTTTTTTTTCTGCTCCCCTGAAACCAAATATGCTCAGTTTATGATGACCTGCTCTTCTACCTCAATCATATTTGTATTCTTTGGTGGAACTGAAAATCATGTTTTTAATTTCCCCTTGGCATATCTTACTTTCAAATTTATGGAGTCCTCGAGGAAAAACAATGAGCTCTGGATATCTACCTGTGTTGTTTTTTTTTTTTTCCAGAGGAAACAGAACTCCTATCTGGTCTGCACCATCTTCATCAAGGTGTTGCATGATGTGAGATGATATTTGCTATTTAAAAACCTAGCTCTGGACTTGGGAATCTGGGGTAATAGACTCTGAGACAGTCCTTTCCTCCCCTTGCTCTTCATTCCTCAGTGTGGACTCTTTCCCCTCAGAGAGAAAACCATCTTGCTAATGTTTCTTTTAAATGAGGTTACGGTCCTATTCTAAGGAAAACAGACGAGCTGAGACAGCAAGTGGCTTGCCTATGGTCAACTAGAAGGTCTATAGTGAGATCAATGGGTCAGCAGCCTAAGTCTGAGCCAGGCTCTAGGACACAGCTCCCTGAGAAACCATCCAGTCACTCTGTAGGCTCCTCACATCCTCCCACACCTGGAGTAAATTCCTCACTTGCCCCCCTCAATTCCAACCTGAGATGTGAATCGAGGCACAGTACTGAGTAATGGCTGGTTCATCCACCACCCCTCAGTGTAAAGCTCATGGGGCACAACACCTCAGCTGCCTTCTCACATGGAGGAAAAGGTACAGGCAAGTGCTCAGACCTTTTTTGGTGTATACATCCTACTTGATCTCCACATACCTACTCAGGCTGCTGGATTGGGTTATGACTCTGGACTCAAGAGTATGAATGCTGCATGTTGCAGGGCTGATAATCCACCCACATAAAGAAGATGTAGACTAAATCCCTCTAGTGATTTAGAGTGCTCTCGATATGTCATTCAACTGGTTAACTCAGAGATGATTTCTAGGTATTTTGAATGGAAACAAGCACTGAGCAAAAAAAACTCAACCACACCAAAGTATTTTTAGAGGTAAAGTTTACCTTCAGAATGCAGCAATAGAAGTTAAAAAAAAACCCCAAACCAACAAACCAGCCACAAAATATCTAAAGTCTTGAATTGAGAATGTACAAAACAAAGTTATAGTAAAAAGAAAATTGCTTTACAAAGTGTCAAAATGAATTTAAACAGTAAACATGTATGAAAGCATGGAAAATCTAAAATAAAGGTTTTGTATATATTGAATAATAAATTACAATTCTAAAAATCAAGAAAGGAAACCAGTGACCATTCTGACTCAAGCAGAGAATCTTTCAGCATATCTTTCTTTGGGGAAGTGGCACTGATAACAGCAGTAGGTCTTGGCTTCATAATTTTCAGTTGCAATAAGTGCTTTTCAGGAACTGAAAAAAACACCTGCTAAATACCTCCCCCAACCCCAATAGTGACAGCAACTTGAGATTTTATTTTGTTTTTCCTTTTCTAATGGCTAAGAGAAAAATCTGTCTAACCCACCCATCAATACGTGCATATATACGTGTGTTTAGGATGCCCTTCTTGGAAAGTCTGTGTTGAAATTAGAGAAATAAGATAAAATGAAAGTGTTTGCTTGCTGATGAGCATATTGGTTGGTTCTTTTAACTGTTCCCACCAATCCTTTCTTCTGCATTACTTCAGAGAAGATGCCTATACAGCATCCCCCATCCCAAACACTCCAGGAGTAAGAAGCTACCCTAAGGTTCCCCTGGATTGATTTTTCCCTTGTGCTTCTAACAGTGTCAGGGCTCTGGGTTGTGGTGCAGCACCAAGTATGTTGGATTGACCAGGTGAGGATTTATTCTCCTCCAGTGTCAAGGCAGACTGCATTTGACCTGTCTGTATGCAAAAAAACCACCAAGATGATGACCCTGAGAAGTCCTTAGGGGGTAGATGAATCCCTGTGTGTAATGTGAATAAACCAGGAGATTTGTTTTTATCGTGGATTTCCCTTTTTTTTTTTTTTTTTTTTACCATCTTATACAGTTCTCTTTTGCTCTCCAGAATCTCCTATTTCTTTGGCTTAGAGTTGCCAAAGGTGACAAAGACCACTCCTGGCTCCTGAAAACTGCCATTGGTGTGGAAATCTTTGCCTGGGCTCTTCAAATACCTCTGAAACACTGGTGAGGCAGATACCTTGTACTGGGGATGAGAGACAACATCGCATGTGGAAGATGTTTGTGTCTCAGATTGCTTGGTTACTGTGGTGGATGAAGTGATGATTTTGTTTCCAAACTGATCCATTTCCTCATATTGCTCCATGACAGTCCGGGTGGCTCCATAGAGCTTGGACCCGTCAGGCCCTGTCTGCAGCTCCAAGATGCTTTTCTGCCTGCGTGGATTTTGTGGGCTGGGGACATTCAGGGAGGAGTAGTCTGAAAAGCCTCCTTTCATCCCACAGTGGCAGCTGCTTTTGGAGGTATCCGGAGAGCACCTGTCTTTCTCACTGATTGGATGGTGGACATTGCCAAGGATGTGCGGTTTTATGGAGCTTACTCCAACTTTTGTTTGGATAGGCTCTGGTTTATTCTTAAAGTAGATCATGTCATGCCCAGTAGACCCCGCTGATGAATGGTTGAAGGAGCTAAAACTGTCCTTAGCAGAAGCATCCCTCTTTTCTGACACATCAAGACAGTCTGGTGAAGGGATGTCCCAGGGGGAATGTGCTGTCCTGGGTGATTCTGCTCGTTTCCTGGCAGCAGACTCGATGGAGATGTAGGAAGGTGAGGAGGGAGAGCTGACGCGAGGCTGAACGGGATGGGGAACCTCTAGCTCTGTCTTGGTTACCTCAGTCTTTTCTGCTTCTTTTGCACCTTCCACAGATGCTGCTTCCCCTGTCTCCAGTGAGATCTCTTCCTGCTTGGCTTTGCTTGAAACAATACTGATTTTACGAATATTGCTGCTACTACTCGCAGAGCTTTGGGTGGTTCCCAGAGACTCCTTGAACAGCCCCGAGAGCCCAGCAATGTCCGACTCGGACTTGAGACTAGAGACAGAATAAAGAGCTTTTTTGATGGCCTCCTCAATGTCCAGAAGCCGGGCAAGTATCTGCTCCTTCAGGTGGATAATCTCAGCACTGGCTCGTTCCAGATCCCCAAAAACCAACTCCACTGAGGACACACTGTCAGTGTCCTCCTTTCCCGCTGTCTCAGCCCTGTCCCGTTCCTTGGCCTGGTGGGCTTTCTGATGAACAACCCATTCAGGCACATTCTCAAAGAAGCTCTTCAGAGCCTTCACGTCAACTTTACTTGTCTCCTCCTCAAACTCCCTAACCCGACTCAAGATCTCTTGCAGCTCCTTCTGCCTCCTAAGGTTCTCAAAGATCTCCATAGCCTCCTTGACATTGCCTTTCATGATCTCTTCTTTGTGTACTGACAGCCTCTTCCGACGCTCATCTTCTGTTTCTCTCTTGTTTTTTTCTCTCATAACAACTGTTGGCTTCTGGGCATGTGTCTCTGCCTCCCCATCAGGACATTTCCATTGCCTACTGTTCCCCTGTTGTTGGTCCTCAAAGGAGTTCATTGTCTGCTGATGGAAGGACATTGAATGACACATTTGCCTCCTTTCATTCACCTGCTGCACAACTCTCTGACTATCCCATGATCCATAAGAATTCAACACACTTTCCCTTTCCACCTTGGATGAGGCATTTTGTGACATGTCATCTCCTCCCTTTGGAGGAGTGATATGGCCCACAGTGGAGGTATTTGGCTCGTAAAGTATCTGTTCTCTACCAGGACACGGTGGATGTGATACTGAAGAGCACTCGTTCTTGTTTTGGCAGAGCTCTATATGCCTCTGAACCACCTCACTTGGGCATCTCCTTGGAGCTGCTACTTTCCCACTCATCATTCCCTGCTCAGCTTCAGAACTATCCACTCCATTTTTTATTGGCCTTGAAGACTTAACAGTGTCTATTTCCACCTTTCCTTGTCCTCCTTTACTGGCCTTGTACCTTTCCTCTGGCAATTGAAGAAGCTTTCTCTCAGGGCTCATACCCTGGACTGTGACAGTCTTCTTCACAGGTGTCTCTGAAGTGTAGCATCTTGCCTGAGTCTCTCCTTGTACTGATCGTTCATGTGCTTCCATGCAGCTTAATCCCAGCTCCATGGGGGGTAGCTTTGGCTTGCTGATGTCTCTAAGGCCTGGAGGTTTTGGAGGCAGAGGTGGAGGGATGGGTTTGACTGATCTGCTTGTACTGTTAGTTGCAGAGGCAGAATGTGCCTCGTGTAAGAGGTGCTCAGGTTTTGGAGGGGGAATGGGCTTTTTCCTGGATAGGGCAGTAATTTCTGGTTTTGGAGGAGTCCTGGGATTCTCTTCAGGACTTTGATCACTGGGTTTGCAGGACAGAGAAGGGAGGGCAGGAAGAGGGGTCTGGAGTGGTGCGGAACATCCTGAGGCTTCATCATTGTTGGTTGGTAGTGGATGGGCACCTTGTCTTGTTGCTTTAGTTGAGGGTGGGTAATGCTCAGCTTTCATCACAGCAACTGAGGGAGGAGGAGGAGGAAAGTCATTATCAGCCTGTGACCCTGAAGTCACTACAGCAGTCTGGTTACTAATGACTTGAGTCTCGTTTTTCTTTTTACACACAGAATAAGATTGCCCTGCATTTCTGTATATCATAGCAGCTTTAAAGTCCCCTCTGGAGACATTAACGTTAGACTTTTCCAGTGACTGAAGTGTGGCTTTTAAATTACCTCGAACAACATCCTCCTTTTCTACCAGGCGCTGTTCTGTGGCGGCACTGTGCAGTGCTCTGATAGCTGTCTGTATATCCCCTCTGATAATAACATCTCCTTCTTCTTGCACTGCTTGCTTTTTGTAATCAGACTCAACAATAGGGCTTATATAGGTTTTCACAGGCGTGGCAGCATAAAGGCCATCTTTAATGCTAAAATCTCTACTAGGCACAACTTGGCTTTCCTGGCTCAATAGTTGTCCTCCCTGTACTTCCTCTGAAGCACTGACCTTTTTGTGTGACGCTATGCTCTTCTGAGATACGCCTGTGTGAGTCTTGGATGTCTCTTGGACTCTACTGGTGGTGGTCCGGATGGCAGTGCTGGTGTTCTCCTGTGTAGTGGATGCAGAGCCTTGCTGGCAAACAGTGGATTGAAGGGTCACTGTCCCCTGTGTGCTGGCTGCCTGCTGCTTGCAGGCCATATGGACCTCCTCCCTGCTCCTCTGAAGCTTGCTCTGGACATGGTGTTGAATGTTTTTTGCTTCTGCTGTTGCTAGTCTCAGGCTTTGCATTGCAGCCTGGAGATCGCTCCCAAGGGCCTTTTCTTCTGGTTGGATCTGACTGGCTTCCCCAGTCACCAAACTCTGCTGTTTCCCAGCCACTTCTCTCTGAGATGTCACTTGAGCTGTAAGTTTGCCTTGTGTCATAGCTTTAGGTTCCTTCAAACTGGTGGTGGTGGCTTCTTCTTTCTCTGCCTTCTTGCTGACATCCGCAACCCTTTGGATTGACTTTGTAGTCACTTTAAGCCCTCCTGACATAATTTCTTCCTTTCCCATTGCTGTGGGCAAGGGCCTCCCAAGATATTTCACAGTGCTGCCTGTCACACCTGCAGCATGCACAGCCTCCCTCTCCAATGCTCCCTCTTTGCCCATACTTTCACATAAAAATACCTTTTTTGCTCCCTCCATAGCCCCTGACTCACTCTCTGCAATTACTTTTTCTAGTTGATCTTTATTTGGTAAGATATGTATACTAGCCCCCTGCACAACCTGTGGGACACTCTCCTCTGGCCCCTGCTCTGCCTGAGAGGAGATGAGGGACTGGATCTCCGACTCCTGTTGGAGATTCTTCATATAGTCTAGATCTCCCTTCTCAATGCAGCTCGCAAAAAGCTGGACATTTCCCTTCTCGTTGTCCTCACGCTTAATGGTTGCTGTTGCTTTCTGTCCCTGAGAAGAGGCCAACAGGTTCCCTATTGTTGACTTCACGTCCCCCTTGACAACTTTCTGCTGGACAGAATGGAACTGGAGAGAGTAGAGAACCATCTTCACTGATCCTGATTTTGTCTCTTGTAATATCATCCCCTTTTTGATGGAAGCATCTTGACTGAGGAGGGCTTGTAAGGCCTTAGCTACATTTCCACTCAAGTCCTCTCTGTCTTTAACAGCTTCAGTCTGGTCCAGGAGCTGCAACGGGCTTACTTTGATCTTGCCCTCTCTGTCCTCCTCCACCAGCACACTCTGTGCTTCCACATTGGTTCTGTGTAAGAGCTGCAGCATGATCCTCTGCAAATGGCCTCCCACAATCTCTTCTTTCAGGATCTCTGGAGCACCTGGGCTGCTGAGCTGGTACTTCACCATCTTCACACTCTCCATATCATTGGCTTCAATGAGGATCCCATCATGCTGAATCACCTGGCAAGTGCAGAGTGTCTCTAAAGTCTCCTTCATGGTCCTTTCTTTCAGTTCTATTTCTATCCTACCTTCAGAAGCATTGAATTTATCTAAGGGTGTGCTCTCAAAGAGCCACGTTGTACTCTTGACATCAGTGCGTGGGATTTCTTCTTGGACCTCGGGACTGGATGTCACCTCTGTGTCCTTCAGGGTGTCCATTGGCTGAGTTTCAAACAGCCAGGTACAGCGTTTTACGTCCCCTTTCCGGCTGTCCTCTCTCTGCACTGTACTGATGGGTGAGCCTCTCTCTGCATCCCCATACAGAGAGTCCACAGGCTGGTTTTCAAAAAGCCAAGTGGATGTCCTGACATCACCACGCTGAATATCGCTGACGCTGACCATCCTCACGTACTTCTTCTGGCCCACTTGCTGGGACTCAAAGAGCTGCTTGTTGGACTGGACATCTCCCTTCTGCACATCATCTACAGTTCTGGGAACAGACATCTTTCCCCCAGAGAAGGAATCAAGAGGCTCTGTCTCAAACCTCCACCGGGCAGCCTGGATATCTCCTTTCTTGATGTCTTCTTGGGTGACAGCCCTAATCACAAACACCTCTTCTTCCTTCTTGATCTGATCCAGGGGCTTTGTTTCAAACAACCACCGGGCGCCTTTCACATCACCTTTCATGATTTCTTCTTTCTGCACTGAGGTAACCTCATGGTATCCCCCCTCTTTGTCCTGGATGGCATATAAAGGTTGGCTTTCAAAGAGCATTGTGCAGGACTTGACATTAGCTTTGCTCATGGTGTCCTTCTGGATCTTCTGGAGCTCTGTCTCATCCACTTTGTCATGGATTTGGTCGAGGGAATAGGTCTCAAATACGAACCTTTTGCCTCCAGCAGCTCCTCCTTTGGTATCCTTCTCTGGAGGTATTTCCTGGATGCCCTCAGAGCTGTCCTTCAGAGAGTCCATGGGGTAGTTCTCAAAAAGCCAAGTGAACTTGTGCACGGACCCGGCTTCAATTGTCCCATCATCCTTTTGGGATATTGCCCTGGTGACTGTATCCAAGGGCTTAGCTTCAAAGAACTCCTTCACTCTGGACACTTCTCCAGACCGTATCTCCACACGACTGGAGTACCGTATGGTTTTTTTTCGGTCACCTTCACTGACAGCACTGCTGCCCAAGGGTTCAGTCTCGAATAGGTGCCGGACAGTTTTGACATCAACTCCCTGTAATTCCTCCTGACTGTATGCCTTACTGACTTGTAAGTACTGCTCTTCCTCACCTTTCAGGGAGTCCAGGGGCTGAGTGTCAAACATCCATGTGTATGACTTCACATCGGCTTGGGGCACAGTGCCATCCTCTTCTTGCTTCTTTTCAGCCTTCTCGTAGAGGCTGTGGATGGGCTGAGTCTCAAAAAGCCATCTGCAGGTCTTCACATCTCCCTTCTGGGAGATCTCCCGCTTTAACGAGGGCTGCTCCTCACCTTTCATGGCTTGCTGATGAATGACGTCCATGGGCTGAGTTTCAAAGAGCCACTTGGCTGTTCTGACATCACCAGCCACCACCTCCTGTTTTGTGATCCCCCTTATTATATCCACTTTCTTGGTGCTTTCATCAAACTGGTCCAGGGGCCTGGTTTCAAACATCCATTTGTAGTTCTTGACATCACCACTGACGATTTGCTCTCTGCTTACAGAGGTGACTTCATGGAAATTGCCAAAGCTATCCTTGATGGCATACAGAGGTGTTGTCTCAAACAGGATTTGGTTGGCTTTGACATTGCCAGCTGGAATCTCCTCCTCTTCTTTGGTGACAGGTTCAGCATCAGCTTGCTTAATGCTATCTAAGGGGAGGGTCTCAAACAGGGTCTTGAAAGACTTCACATCCCCTTTCACTACCTCTTCTAGTCTGGTGGCTGGAACTTCTTCCTCAAATGCCTTGGAGATGCTTCCAAGGGGACAGGTCTCAAAGACATGTTTTCTTTGCTTCACATCCCCCTTCTCCTCTGATGAAAGCTCGACTTTCTTCAAATGTCCCACCTCAAAATTGTCTTTCAGGGTTTCCATTGGCTGGGTTTCGAACAGCCAGAGTGTAGATTTTACATCACCTCCAATGACTTGTTCTTTGATTACAATGCTTTCTGAAGCTTCTCCTTTCAGGGAATCGAGAGTCTGGGTCTCAAAGAGCATTCGCTGCTTACTGACATCTGCACCTGTGACAAAATCTGTTGAAGCCTTGAAATCCTGTTCTTCAACTGTGATTTCTCTGATGGCATCCAGAGGCTGAGTTTCAAATATCCACCTTGCTCCACTGACATCTGGCTTTCCAATTTCTTCCAATGAAATCCCACGGATTATTTGCACTTTGGAAGTGTCCTTGTTGATGGTATCCAGGGGCTGAGTTTCAAACAGCCAGCGAGCCGTTCTGACTGCATTGCATTGAATTTCTTCTCGGCAGACAGACTTGATTTCGTGGATGTTCCCAGTTTTGTCTCTGATGGCACAGAGGGGCTCTGTTTGGAAGAGCCTGACAGTCTTCTTAACATCCCCTTTTAGCTCCTGGATTTCTGACTTGAGTTGTAGGATGCTCTTCTCCTCCACTGAGCAGCAGCGTCCTATGGCATCCAAGGACTGTGCTTCGAAGAGCTGTCTGGCACCTTTCACATCACCTCCCTGGACAGGCTCCTTGAGAACTGCCTCCTGCACTTCAGTTTCATCTGAATACAGTTTGTTTAATGAGTCTAGTGGTTGGGTTTCAAACAGCCACCGGGCAGTACGCACATCCCCTCTGGCAAGGTCTGTTTCTGATACCTTGGCTGATGTTGACAGACTGTCCCCATTGATTGACTGGTTTTCAAACCTCAAGGAAGTACTTTTCACATCCCCACTGGGAATTATCTCTTCTTCTGCCAGTTTCTTGATGGCTTGATGGTCCCCAATGGAGTCAAGTGCCCAGTTCTCAAAAATCCAGCGCATGGATTGAACCTCTCCTGGAAGAACTTTGTCCAAGTTCACAGATGCCTGTGCATTAGGATCTTCAGTATTTAACATTTCTGCCAGGTCCTCTGTCACAGCTTCTTCCAAGTTCTTCCTGAGCTCAGGATGCATGTGTTTGTAGAGCCTCTTCAGCTCGTTCACCTGACGCTGCTGGTAGAACTTGGAGAAGGCTTGCTTTGGAGGAGGCACAGGGAGCGGGTTGAGATCCTGCTCCCCTGGAGCAAGGACTTGGACTGAGCCAAGGGCAGGAGGGGGAGGTAATTCATCTTCTATTTTCTTGATGGCAGCTTTAGATGGTTTCTGAGCTTCTGACATGCTTAGGGAAACAGTTTTAAATGTCAGCATTACTCCTGAACCCCATGGTGGTTAATAGTGAGAATGGCAAACAAAAAAGCCAGCCAACAAGGGAAATCCATGCACCTGTTAAGCTCCATACCTTTGGTTCAGTAGCACACAGCACTCTAAAACATCACATCACTGCACACGCTCCAGGCTTGGTGTTAGCTCTGGTTCCACAATAACACACACTAACGCAAGGTCTTTAGTCCGGCCGTGTATAGCGCTTAGTCCACAGTTCCCAGGGTTCAGTCCAGCTACAGAGTAATGGCGATGCCCAATTTGGACTGTGTTAGCAAGACAGAGTGATCACAAGAGTAAGGTAAAGAAGGCTGTCTTAGAGTAGCGAGCTAAATGTTAGCTTCTCCCTCCTGCTCCAAACTGTCTAGGGCAGGGTGAGGACCTGCAGAAAGCCTGGGAACATAGGATATGGGTGCAGCAAAGAGACAGGGAGCTATTTGTGTCAAGGTTTTGAGAAGAAAATGAGGAGAGGGAATGAAAAAAAGTATCAAAGATGATGAGGGCAGTGTACTTTTGGACAGTGAGCTAGCATGATGGGCTTTTGGTAACACCATGGGCTGTGTGCTGCAGAGGAGTGAGGGCTCAGGAAAGGATGTTTGTCTGATAAACAATTTCTTCAGTTGGACTTGTGAGTGTACCCCACGCCATCATTTGCACAATAATAGATGCACAATTACACAAATACAGACGTAAATAAAGCTATTTTGACTTGCAGATGGACAGATGGCTAGCTAAGATTTACAAACTGCTGGAATTAGCACATCAAATTCTGTACTGTTAGGAGGAAGAAGCAAGGCTGAGGGACTAGAGGTTGGGGTAACTCTCATAGCTGGAAGCCTGCAAAAGTTAGACCTGTTTTTACTCAATCAGCCCGAGCTCAGCTCAAATTCACAGCAGTAGTATTGGTACAGAAGTGGAGAGAGGGTACAGTCATGATGGGGTGTTTATGTTTATGACTCTGGTTGTTTATTTACCTTTGATCCTCACTTTCTGCATATTTTCCTCCTTAGCTGGGGAAGCCTGAGTGCTGAATGCTGAACCTGAATACCTGCGACCTGCGCTGGTTTGGCATTTATCCAAAGGGAAGGTAGCCCAGGCTTATAATTGTTATCTAAAACAGATTGTAATCCCAGTGGCTTCCCTTTCAGTAAACAGATCTGCTGACCCTTGGCATGCCAGTGGAGTTACGTCTGCAGAGTTATGCCTGGAATATTATTAGTTATTGCTCAAAGCAGTGGCGCGCGGTGTTATTTCACTCTGTTACACGCGATTGTTCTGGCTAAAAATAACTACTGAGCATTAGTAGAGGCCAAACCCAGAAGATCAAAATCAGCGAGTGTAAAATGCAAGTCTTTCACGTGAGCCAGCATACTTTGAATGCACTTTTTAAAATAAGGGTGGGGTTTTTTTTGGGGTGGGAATGTGGAGAAAGGTGGCTGAGCAGCTGATAGCTATATTCAGTATGAAAAGGCTCCTTGCTGCCTTCTGTGGGTATTTAAATCACTCCACTACAGCCCACAAATATTTGGTTTGATAAAGGAACTTATCTCTAACATTACTTACCTTGCTTTTTTTCTGTCTGTGGGGAGAGTGAATAGAGTTGTCCTTCACAGCACTCTGGAAAAAACATGAGGACAATTGACACCAAGACTTGTTACCTGTATACCTACCCATGTATCTATATCTCAACTTCACAGACCTCACAACTCTTACAGGTGAGGGTTTTTTATATTTTTTTGTTCACTGGCAGTTCTGCACAGTTAGAAAAACCAGTCTTATTCCAGATGGAGCAGAAATATTTATTTCCAAAAGTCTCAGTCAACAAACAGAACCCCAAACAGAGTTGAAGGAAAGACAATATAAGCACTGATTTCTCCAAAAATACTTCAATCTTTAAAAAGTAAACTGGATCTACATTTGTAATTGCATTATGGATTGTGTAATTCATTGGTCTGAAATTGCTTTTTTTTTTTCCTTAGACTTCTAAGAAGTTGTAATTTTCCAATGACAGTCTCTGCTCATTTATTTTCAACCGAGACCGCTTCAATCTGGAGTTTTCCAGTACAGAGCTCCAATACAAGCTTGAGAGACTGCATGGCTGTACAGGGATGCAGCAAAAGATTGAGAGGAAAAGGGAGCACAAATGTGCCTGCAGGTAAGGCCATATGTGAAATCTCGTCTCACCTTACCCCTGGATCACCAGTGAGGCTGGGGAAAGGGCAAAAATGTAGTTCAGTGCCTTAGAACCCTTATAACCAGAATTATCCTATGACCCAAGGATCATTCTGGACTGGGTGATGAAATCCCTGGATCCCAGACCAAGGGCTATAAACAGAGGAACACAGCTGTAAAGTTGTGCCCAAGTGTGACACATATAAACATATATATATGTGCGTGTTGGAATGGGTAGAGGATGGAGATGTATGTGTCATTGTGTGCTTACTGTTTCCCCCATGGATATGAATGTGTAGTTATATCCATGCAAATAAAGTGGAAGTCTCATGAATGAATGAACTGCACGTAGATGTGCATATGTGAATATAATGTGTGTACATATGTGTGTGTGTGTGTGTGTGTTTATACCCAGCTTATACATCAATACATAGAACCACAGAGTAATTTTGGTTGGGAAAGACCTTTAAGATCAGTACCTCTGATAATGTTTATACAATACTTGCAAACAAGGGAGAGATGGTCTTTTTTTAGCAAACCAAGTGCTGTGTTTCTCCAAGTGTATGAAACCCGACATGTTTTCTCTCACCCTCTCCCAAGGCCTTGCTGGGCTGGGACATTGCTGGGATGCCATTGGTGATGTGTGAGTGAGGGGAAGAAGAGCGGCTCAGTGCTTACCAGCTGTGCGGGGCTGCCGGCCTGAGCAGTGGCAGCTGTCTGTGAGAGATAGCGAGCTGACAGCTCCTTCACGGAGGGTGCAGAGGACCTCACTCGTCCTTGGTGAGGTATGCGGCGAGTGTTGGCTGATATGTCTAAAAATGACCGCGTCCTCTCATCTGAAAGAGGGAGAGATGTGCGTGGTGAGCTATGTGCCAAAGAGGCAAGGACTTGGCCTGGAGTGTCAGTGCTGTGTACCAAGGGCTCTGCTAGGCACTATCTGCACACCCATCTCCCCCAAAGCACACACTCTGAGTCCTCAAATCTTAATAGCATGCTTTTTTAGTTCAAGGAGAAAATGTAGTCATTTCTACCTCTCTGATGGCTGAAATAGACTTTGAGCCTGGATCAGAGTAACAGATTGGGCAGTGACCTGATGCCACCATCCTGCCAGTGGGACACAGAGCCCTCACCCATTCCTGCAACCCTGGACAAAGCCATCATGAAACATGAGAGAGTCAGAGAACATGAAAGAGCTATGCATATTCAACTTAAATCAATTCCCACTTCTTTTGCTCTGTGGCTACCCTCTTGGCCTTCCTTACAGGTAGTTATACCCATTTATCTTTACTTCTCCCCTGGGAGATTATTTTTGGGAATGGAGAGAAGAAGAAGCTACAAGACTTGCCCAAGGAGGTAGCAAGAAGTCTTTGGCATAAGCTGCTGTAGGGCTCAGCATGGCATTGCCGAGATATGGAATATACTCAGCATTCCTCCTACCTTTATTCAAATGCCTCTCATGGAGACAACTGCAGCTGAGGTTGTCCCTGTCTGGGTCATGGAGAAATGGCCATGGAGAAATGGCCACTCTGGGATGAGATGATCTATTAGCAAGACCTCCTGAAGAGTTCACAGAGGGACTGGATGGTTGGAGCTGTCATGAGCTTTTGGATCATACTCAGGTCATGATCTCTCATTCTCACCTGTGTAAAGGTTATATGAGGAGTTGCTTTTGCTTGGTAACAGGGGAATGGGGCTGCAGTGCAGGCCCAGTAAAGAGTTCTTGGACTTTCCCCTGACTCTGAGGCTCAGACCCACCTCTGTCACCAGGGAGAGATTTGTGTCAAAATTAATGACTCTAATGCAGATGGGCCCAGCTTTCAAAGAAAAGGGCAACCCCAAATTTTGGCTAAGAATATTTTTTGCATCACTTTGCTAGGTGTGAGCAGGATGGCCCTCTCCATCTTCCACCATAGAGCTTTACACCTATATGATGCATCTCAGTCCCCCAGGTTAGTCAGGGATGTAATTTCTCTGTTAACACCACAGAAACACGAGAATGTTCTCCTTTTATCTGCAGACTTAGACTGCTGCATTTGGATTTAGTGTGCTATTGGCAATGCTTTCTATTTGAACAATTGGGTGCCCTCTCCACAAATCCAGCTATTGCACAGCCAGGAAAGGGATGATGGACTTTTTAATATGTGCACATTAGAAGCACTGCAGCAATTCTAGCACACTTTGACCTCAAATCTCAGTCTCTAAAGCATCAAATTTTATAACTAACAAAATTAACCAATCTTTTTATTTGTTTTCTGCATTTTGAGTTCAAGTTTTCAGGTTTTTCTCTAAAATACTAAAGGAGATTTACTCCTGTTTACATTTTAAAGCACGGACAGCTGAAGTTACACTCTAACAAGATTCCAGGAGCTGGCGCTTTGAGTAAAATACTGGTTCCTATGGGGACAAACATGCACAAAAAAAACATGAAGATAAGAGCAGAGAGACCCCAGTGAGCTTGTCAGACATTGACCAGTTTGCTGTGGGAAGGTGCCAACCCACAAGGTTTCTTTTGTCTTTGGTTCCAGCTGCTCCTGCACATGCTCTGGTATCTTTACGTAGAAATGAAGCTGGATGCATGAGGCAGCAGTGGGACGCAATACAGCTTTAGCTGCACAGTATTGCCAGAAGTCACTAGGACATCAGGGGAAGAACCAGAAGAAGATATTTCCTTAAAGCTTTTTGGTTTTCTTTTGCTAAGCCACCATGTCAATACAGGATCTCTCTCCCTGATTTCTGCTGTCCACAACTTTAAACCTGCATAAAAAATGAATTACTCATCTGCAGGGGAGACAGTGGCACTGCTGGGACAGATTTAAATAGGCTGAAAGGTTGCAACCACCTGTCACCACCACTTTCCCCCAGGCCGCTCAAGAGACCTCAAACTTTTACCAGACCCTTGGCTTTTTGAGATAAACAGCTCCTTGGAAATGGGGAGCATTTCTGCATCACTGAGAGATTGCTTTTACGGGAGCTGCTGATGATATCTGTTAACACAAGCACCTCTGCTGCAGTGGGCTTCTCCCTTCATTTGAAGTCTGGGAGCACACATTCAAAGGGGCTTACTCTGTAAAAATGGAAAACAAAGTAATTGCCAGTGAAGGTACCACTGGTATAATGCTCTTTCCTTATTACAGCTGTATCCTGTGAGAAGAACATTGCAATGTGTTAAATTAGTTGCAGAACGCTTTGAAGAAGACTTTGTAAAATCTTGTCTGGGAGTCTCTTTCTTTTCTCCTATATTGCTGAATTACCCATTGGAAAGGCAAAAGGGGTCCAATCAGTCTGTAAAACAGAAGCTTTCTATCTTGTGGAAAGTGAGGTTTGGCTTAAGCCTCGCTTGTAGGAGCAATGGGGAGAACTGGAGAAAGTCAGCTGTGCTAGTTTTAAAGCAAAAACTAAACCAAACAGAGATTTGCAGCCTTTCTGGTTGGGAAAATGAACTCAAGCCCTTGGCAGGGCAAGGCTGTGCAGAAAAAAAATATCTTAAAAACTACCTCTAGGAGATGGGACCACTTCCTGGCAAGGCAGTGACGCTGACATGAACATTGCTATGTTTAACCATTTTGGTGCTAAGTGCAAAAGCATATCCTAGAGCTGAGCTGGCAAGGTGTTATCATCCCTTCCCACTTCAGGCTATGAATATTACTGCTGAGCTGATATAGCATGTATTGGCCCCTGGATTGAGAACAGAAATGTGTCCCTCCAGTCAAGAACAAATAATGTAGCTGAAGGAAGTTTTCCAGCCCATGCAGTAGAAAATAGCACAGCCTCAGTGCTGCCTAGTCCTTCATCTGTTAGCTTGAATGAATGAATGGCTCCAGGGCTTCTGTTTTAATGGCAGATGCAATTAGACACCAGGCTTTTGTTGAAACCTTTTCCTTACTGCTGTCTCTATTTGTTTTCTTTTTTAATTTCTTTTTTTCTTTTTTTTTTCTTCTCCCTCTTGACATTTTTTTTTTGCAGAGCACATGCTGTGCTCAACCCTCTGCTCATCACTCATCACAAAACTGCCTGCCTCAGGGGTTGCTTAAACCCACTGACTGCTTTGCAGAAAGCCTGGCTGCTGCACACAGCTTTGCCCGACCAAACAGGCTGCCCCAACCCTCTAAATTGATAATTATAGATAAGAGCAAAAGAAAAACAGTTCATTCCACTTATGAGAAAGCCAAGCTGTCACGTGTGTGCAGCTCACTGCATCCAAGAGGACGTGTCAGGAGTTGTGAGGATGGTGCTGCTGCACAGCATTCCGCGGGAGGGAGGGAGGAACATCCCAGCTGGGGATGCTAAAGCAAAGCCAAAGGGTGTTATGCAGACAGGGCTTAGGGTGATATTTGTTGTCTATGAGGTGGAGGGGATGGAAGTCCAGTTCAAGAACTGTGCTGGGCTCCACTGTTCTGCCTTGATGGGCCAAAGGTCTCTGTTGGCACATTCGGCATCCATCCCAGTGCTGAGTAATGCATCCCACACAGTGCTGATTGACCAGTACTGACTGCAACCCCAGGGATTTAAAACCTGATACTTAAAGAATCTCCTGTAAGCTAAAATAAATGAAAAGAACTCCCAAAAAGCCCATCCTCCCCTCCCATTCTGTGGCTAGCACTGTGGATAAGTGAAGGTTATGGGAAATGCTCCTCCCTGCTGGGGTTTGTCGACAAAATGTCCTTCATGCCAGAGTCTGGCGCCAGATGAATCTGCACATTTCATGAGGGGCTGCAGTGTTAGGACTGTCCATAGGGAGCAGCTGTCGGGGTTTCTTTAGCTCTTCCCTCACCCCACATATATGCAGCTCAGTTTACAGCCTCTCTGCCCCATAAGCTGCACTGCAGGGAGAGCTGTGGGATCTGGAAACTTGCAATGAGGGAAAATCATTCCTCTTATTCTTTTGTGTCCCTATCTTTCTAGACACGGGAGGAAGAGGCAAAGCAAAAAGGAGAAAAAGATTCTTAAATATGTCTAGAAATTCATTCATTTCCTCTTCAGTTAGTGCCCATAAATCACTCAACTGCTCTGTCTCCTGCCAAAGATATTACAGAACTCTTGAACCGTAATTGTATCACATCTGACAGCCAGCTAACAAGTGGAAAACAAATCATGAGCAGACCCCCCTTCCCCTGAGAAAACCCCATTTCTCCAGTAACATATAGCAGCTCCAGCTTACTCTGCTTTCTGTTTAAACTGCTTTAACCTACAGACAAATTATTACCCACCTGTTGGTGTCCACCACCTCTGCTGCTGGCACTCCTTTGCAGCCCAGCTTGCACCACTGACCCCAATGAGCTACAGAGTGCCTGAGTCACCTATTAAAAAAGGAAGCTGCAAGCTCAGCACCAGTCTGCCGTGTCGCCTGGCCAACCACATGTCATCAGCTTTGCTCCCAAAATCAGCTGCCCTGAGCAAACACAGCTGCTAAGCAAAGCCCTTTGTGTCGTCGTGGGTGCCCCACAGCAGTCTGTGAACCAGGGGTTGTATAATGGGGTCTGAGATCACCCTGGGGCTCTCAGATGCCTGGCATGAACCAGAGGGAAAGGGATAGCCCAGTGGTTCAAGTTGTGCCAGTCCCGTCCCTCTCTGTTGTTCACTGAGTGAGGGGTGCTCTGTAGAGCACCGCATCCCAGCCAGCTGCATCTGTCATCCTCCATCACCTGCTCAATGCCTGCCTGACACTTCTTCCCTGCAGATCAACTTTGGGTTTGCCACAACAGTTGCTGGACCTGGTGTGTCCTGTGCCCTGGAGCACAGAACTGTTATAGCATCATAATATCATGGGATCTTTATGATTGGAAAACACCTTTAAGATCATCAAGTCCAACCCCTCCCCTCACCCTGCCAAGCCCACCACTAACCCATGGCCCTCAGCACCTCAGCTACATGGCTTTACAACATCTCCAGGGATGGGGACTCCACCACCTCCCTGGGAAGCCTGGGGCAGTGCCTAAAAACCCTCTCCTAATCTCCAATCTAAACCTCCCCTGGGGCTAATTTTCTCTTGTCCTATTAATTACTGGAGAGAAGACTGACCTCTACCTCATTACAACCTCCTATCAGGGTGTTGTAGAGAGTGATCATGTCTTCCTTTAGCCTCCTCCTGACTAAACATACCACAGGTTCCTCAGCTGCTTCCCATCAGACTTGTTCTCCAAACAAACAAGCTCCAGGCTGTCTGTTTTCTAAGAACTTGGGGCCATTTCTGCTATTCTTCCCTGCCTAGGATGAGTCCTGTGTGACTCCCAATTGGGTGGTCACTACCAGCTCAGTCCTCTGCCTCAGATACTGTGGCTGGACTTGTGTCCCCATTCCCATCTGCTTGTCCCTGGAGTGTGTGTTGATGAGACCTCAGCAACTCACTGTCCCCCTCCTGAAGCTGGAAGCCCGTTCCTGCAGATGGAGACTCCATTTCTAAGTTTCTCTCTTCCTGGATGTGGGATCTGAATGTGCTGAATTACACCTAAACCATCATCCTCCCAGCTTTGCCCCACAGAGAGTGGGTTCCCTGACAAAAGGGGCTCCTAAAAACACCAGCACTGCTCCATGCTTGGGCTGGGGGAATTTGCACACATGGGTAAGCACCCATAAAACCTGACTGGGAAACCAGTGCTGCTGCTTAATCCAGGAGCCTGGCAGCCCATTGGGGATGCTCAGTCAGCGGGGAAAGGTTTAAATCTCTGTATCCAACCTTTGTGCTGGCAGCCCTGCTCCATGGGGAAGCTCTGCCAGAGGAGATGTGTGCCGAAGGTGGTGGGGGAAGGCAGGCTCCTTGCTGCCCCACTTTGGAGGCTACCAAAGGGTGAGTGGTCCTGGGATGCTGCAAGGAAGAGGGTGTGGGGAAGGGATTCCCGAGACAGTGAGGATTTGGGGAGGGGAGAGTATTTCTGGCTATTTCCCATTGGCCTTATGACCCAGTCTTGGGGCTTTAGTGCATATTAAAATATCATGTGCTGTTTTTTCCAAAGGGGAAAAAGGATGGGACAAAGCTACAGAAGGGAGTATCAACAGGATTTTAGGCAGCCTCTAGTAAAGAGGACCAGTGATGCTCTAAAATATCCTGCTTATCCTCACAGGTACACCCTCCTGACCCCCAGATTACACTATGATCCGTTTGCAAACTGTGGAGTTTTCCCTCATTTTCAGTTCTACAAAGCACAACGAGGATTTGAAAGTCAAGCTTTTTCATTTTGCCATGGATTGGCCAATTAAGTGAGAGAGTGGCAACCGTAAACATGTTTGTTTGTTGGGTTTTTTTGTGGTTTTGGTTTTTTTTTTAAAGAATTCATCTCTTTTTTTTCACTATTTTGGTCCAAGTTACCTTTTTGTTGTAACTGCATGGGCTAGGAATTGACCTTTAAAAGTGAGAAATGAGATTTTCAAATGCCCGCCTAGCTAACTCAGGAGTAAGAACATCACTGACTGCAGTTAAATAACTAACAAAATCATACAATTTAACATTACTTTTTTTCTGATTCAAAGAAATGCGAACAGCATCATGTAAAGCGGAACCCTGATTTGGAAGAAGGGTGCATCTCTGGCATAGATCATAAATGTAATGACTAATGCACATTGAAAAAATTTATTAAGTTTTTTCTTTTAAGAGGGTTTGAGAAAGATTTTGTGCTATCTGCAAAGCATATGTCACAATCACTTGAGCAGCTCTGGTGCATAGAGATAATGTGTGAATTCTGGGGTGGGAAATGGGCTAAAAAAACCAATACAACCAGATGAAGGCACTAAACAAACTAATAAAAAAGTTACTAAAGAGCAGTTGTGTTTAAATGAGACTCAAAATACAATTTCATGCTTTAGGAATGTCTACTGAATTATAGTCAGACAACTAACACCTTGCACCTGTATAAAGTTGCATTTACAAATCTGAGGGGATGGGAGGGTAGTGAAGGGAAAAACAGCTACTGAACAGTGTCTTGTTTCCTGTACTTGAGCTTCAAAATCTCTTTATCATTTCAAGATCTCTTTAGCATTTCCATCACCTCTCAAGTGAATCTGATCTTTAGTCACTTATGCAAATATTTTGGATTCCTCAGTGTCAGTTGGACTTTCCTTTGCAGGAGCAACATCACAGTCCCCAGGTAATTTAAACAGCTCTGGAGATATGGGATAATTTAGCCTCAGGCAGAGCTGAGTATCTGCCCTGAGGCAGCTCAGGGCTATTTCTGGGCTCTGCAAAAATCCAGGAATGTGGAGGACTCTATTCCTGGTATCAAAAAGTGCCAAGAAGCTCTGGTGAGAGACAGCTGCAAGTGGCATTGCTGTGTGGGGCTGTGGCTTTCCCTAGTGGGCCAGCTGCTGTGGGACTGTCTTTCCTCAGAAAGAGCCGTCAACATCAGCCGGGTCAGCTCTCCCCATTTTTAGGATACTGAGTGCTTAGAGGAGACAGATGCAGCCCCAGACTGTTTGCTCAGCATCACCTCCTCCCCTGTGTTGCTCTGCTATTTGCAAAGGGTTAATAAAGGCTGAGCAGACATGTTGAATAAATCGCTCCCCCAGGCTGTTTCTGGGTTCTCAGCATCCAGAGGATCCTGTATCGTACCCTGCTCATGCTGCATTCTTCTACCCTACAGCAACACTTTATCTCTTATTTATACAGTTGTTTTTATTTTTGTTTTTTTTTTCACTGAAATGGTGACAAGCAGCCCTGCTTTACACCCAATGAGAGCTGTTTTTATTTCCCTGTTTCTCTCTTTCACCTGTCCCTGAGCGCTGGCTGGCAGCAGGATTATTTTTATCCCTAAGCCCTCTGCCAGACTCCGTGTCCTCTGTGTGATCTGCCTTCTCCCATGGAGCAGCATCTCAGCCCTTGCAGACTGCAAGGCAGGATGACTGTGACAGGAGCTTGCTTCCCTCTAAAATCTCTTTCCCTAGGGGAGGCAAAACCCATCTACTCACCGGAATAACATCTGCCTGGGGAGAGGGCTCCTCTGCGTGCCACAAATACCAGACCTTTTAAGGGAAGCCTTCTCTAACCATCACCAAGAGATACCTGGGGAATGTCTGCACAGGCATGAGCCCTGAGAGCATCACTGGCTGCCCATCCCACTGGGATGCAGAGCGCAGCAGGGATCAGGGCTGTGATGTGCATCTTTAGGCGTATCTTTGCCCTGCCATGGTGCATGCCCTGTCAGGGACATTGCACAGATACCACATGGCTCTGAGGAGCTGTTGAGGCCCTGTCTTTGCTTTCTATTCTTATTATGGTATTTCCATGCTGCTGTCAGCTCTTTATCACTGACAGCCAAGAAAACTCTATAATGTTTTGGAAGAAACAGCCATAGTCTCCCCAAAATTTAACAGTATCCTTTAAAGAGAAAACACCAACCCATTTGTACGTACTGAGTTTTCCTGGAACTTCCATATGTCTCTGAATAAGGCAAATTGCCAGTAAGAATATGGGAGAGGAGAGAAATTGTTGACTTTTTAAAAGAATAAAATGCTAGGTTGTGCAGTACATAACACAGAGGTTCCTGCCACTGTGTTCAGACCCAGACCTGTGAGTTTTGCTGGTGACAAAGAAGGATTTTTATCTCCTAGTAACAGGGTTAGGGCATCATTGCCTGGTTTCTCTTCAAAAGGAAGATTTTGTATCCTGCAAAATCTACCGAAGGGCTGAAAACAGCTTTTGTAGGATGTTCCCACAAACTTCCACTCATGCTGGATCTCTTCGTTGCCACTAGTTGATTATCTACCACTTTGTCTGGATGAGAACACATTTTCATCATTTGTTTGTTCTCATCAAGTGATTTCTTTACCTGAAGTATCAACTCTACCTCTCTTCCCCTAGATCCCAATTTTCTAATCAAATTCTGAATCTACTTCACATATTTTCCACCAAAGATTTGAGTGAAAACTGGAGACCTGGAGGGAACTAGGGAAAGTTAAAGAGTTTCTGTTATTCTCTCAACAATCAAAAAGATGAACATCTCAGAAGAGATGTTAACCACCATTAAATGCACAAGCAGAAAAATGCTGCTTTCAGCTCAGGTTGTTGGGGTTAAGCCCTTCACACAGTGACTAAGAGGTAGCACTGGGACCTGGACCTGGAGTCCAGCCTCTGTTCTGCTGGCCTTGACCCAGACCTTAGAGCTAAAAGTCTTAAGAAAACAGATAATCAGGTATACACACACTCACTCTCACACACATAGGGATTGGTTTCTGCTCTTAGAGAGTTATTTTCCATACTTGAGCACAAATAGAGAGTAGTATGGCCATATTAATGCTGCTAGCCCAACAGGCTTCTGAAGGCCTTTATTTGGCTCAGGTTCATGAACATATTTCTCAGCCCTCCCTGGTAACTGAGATAGGAGGGAGGGAAATAAATTCCTTCCTGAACTAATCCTGCTCTGCCTGCTTTTCACGAAGGATTTAAGATGAAGCAAAGCTATTTTCCCTCCAATAGTCCACATTTTTCTTCCTACCGCCTCCTAGTCCTGAACACAGCTGTGATCTGGAAGATGTCCCCTCTACCCTCAGCATCCATCCAGATCAACCAGAACCTGTACAGATTAATTCCCCTATTGCTGGTCACAATGACCAGAGTCATGGTAAACAGCAAGTTTTTTGAGGAGAGAGTAGACAATCTAGCCCCACGAATTTAAGCTTCAAAACTTCAATTTTTCACGACAGAGGAGAGGCACACATGTACAATGCTCTGTTTCTTCCTTAAACACGCTCAAGCACCCAAGCAGACAGTGCTGAACCAGACTGAAGGCACCATATTCTGCAGCAGAGTGGGATTTATAAAGCTCTGGGTCAACAAAATAAAATCCATGGCTTTCCATGAGCTGCAACGCTGCTTTCATAGCACAAGGCACTAAGCATCCTCATTTCCCCTGTGTTTTAGCACCCGTCTGAGGTTCATATTCATGCAACACTTCACCCCGCTCTAATCTACCCCCGAATTACTTACAGGGAGATCTCAGTAGTCCCAACAGCTGTGTCACAGTGTAGACAGCCCCAGTAGAAAATCTATGTGAAACTCCCGTCTGGGCAACCCTTAGTGTATCCCACCAGGAGCTCTGCTCTGCTCCCCACAGGCTCGGTCCTGCTCACTGCCTCCCAGGGGTCTCTGGCAGCTGGTTTTATCACCCAACACTGGGCTATGTTGAGAGGATGAACCACTTGGTCTATTTTTAGGGAAGAGTGAAATTGCTCTTCCACCAGGCTGAGTCAATCATGAGTTTTAGGATTCCTACATGGAGGCTGGGAAAGTCTGTGGGCCTGGCTTATTTTCAGTACTTATTCGTTCAAAATACCCTGGGTGTAATGCAGTATGGGACAGGAAAGTTGTGCAATGGGAAAGAGGCATTTCCCTGACCCACTGTCATGTCCTCAGGCTGTGATCTGCACAGTCTGGCCCCTTGCACCTCTGGTCACAGCCAAAGTTTTAAGGGAAAAGCTGGAAAGGTGACAGGAATTAATTACGTTTGCTGGTTCTGTTTCCTCACCAGTTCCAGTATTTTAGAGCCAAGAAAGAAAAAACCCTAATTTAGGAAAGTGAGGGGAAGTGTGTATGACAAGGACAACCGAGCTGTCTGCTTTATGGTCAACTGAGAATCATCCCTATGCTTGTATTCCTTCTCTTTGCAATGTAGTGCCAGAGGGAGCTGCTCTGTGTGGTGTTTTGAGAGGAATAACAATAAAGAACTCAGCACCAGGGAGCACTCGATGCCCTCCAAGCTCAGCTGGGCAATGAGTGCTGCTTTTACCATTTTAGTAGTGGGTAGAGCTGTGTGCCAGAGCTGAGGACCCTGGCCTGGCCACGTTGATTTACAAATACAAACATAACCAGTGGCCCTGGGGCTTATTTTAACAGTTCACCTTTATCAGACTGAGATACAGATATGGCTGAGACACCTTGTAAAGTTTGAATCACATCCAGCTATTCTCTCCTTATAGATTACTTTTCTGAATGAGTTGAGTAAAACATCACATGACAAGGTTTGAGTATCAATGCTTGAGTATAAATCATCACATGACAATGACAGGAGATGTAGACTGCCAAGGACATGACCACAAGTAAACATCACCTGAGATAAAACCCTCAGAAGGACTTAGGATCATAAAACATAAGGTGAAGGCTGCAAGAGACACATACCCACCCTGCTTGTACCCTCCCAGGCCATGCCCAAGGCCCACAGCACTCAGTGCTAGACAGTCAGGGACTGTAGTGATGGGGAGATGCAGGGATGTGAACTGTGACCAGGTGGTCTCAGGGCAAAAATTTTACCTAGTTTATCTTCCAGCCAAGAAGCTGTCTTAGCCTTCCTATGCCCAAATGCACTGTCAGAAATGCAGGGTAGAGGTACTTCCGTAAGGTGTTTCAGCCTCTCTGCAATCTGTTTGTACACTGAGCAGCACAGGGACATCTCTGTTTCGGCTGAGCTCTTTGGTCAGTAAAAATCTCAGCAGCATTGTGCTGAGTAGGTGAAGCACAATCCTGGTCCCCAAAGAAGCCCCATGCTCTTTGCTCCAAAGTTCCCTAAGCAACTCATCACTGGTGACTTTCCAATTTGAGATGTTTAAGTTTTTTTGGTACTCTCCTCTTGAATATCTTTGCTGGAGTTTTACAAGGGTGTTTGGAGGCACTGCTGTCCTTTCTTTTCCCTATGGATGTGCAGGTATCACTCCATGGAGAGAATGCTACACATTAAACAGGCTGCAGTTCAGCGTGTGGTGAGGTTTCCTCGCTAACATCACATAAATCACACCACATCAGCTGCAGATCACCATCAGCTTTCACTGGGGCTCCTGGAAGTGCCCAGCTCCTCCCTACCATACCTCAGTTTCTTCTTTACTGTAAGAGTGAGGGAGCCTTGGCACAGGCTGCCCTGGGAGGGTGTGGAGTCTCCTTCTCTGGACGTTTCCAAACCCACCTGGGAATGTTCCTGTGCCTCTTGATCAAGGGGAACCTGCTTTAGCAGGGGGTTGGGCTGCAAGATCTTAAGAAGTCCCTTCCAACTCAGATGATTCCATGATCCTATGATCATACAATCATCCAGTCTCCTGCTACCTGAGTTAAGCCTGGTGCCCAGGAAGACCATCACCTCTCCTTCTGAAGTGGTCTCTGTGTTATTTGTTTCTTCCTCCCATGAATGAGGATCAGAGGAAAGTGGTAAATAAGAATGGGCTGAAATTTAAGCACCTGGATTTGGGGGAAAATACAGCCAGCCTTGTTACTGCTGAGGGGAAAATCTCATGTTGTGAGTGATGACTGTGGGTGAGGCAGCACTAAGCAGCCCACAGTGGTGTGTGCTGAGTGTTTCCCACGATGTGAAGCATGAAAGAGGGAGATGTTGTAAGGAGAGTGATAGATGGGTCTGTGGTTGCCAGCCAGGCTGTGAGTCAGGGGGCCGTGAGTGGCAGGGGCTATCAGCAAACACACACCTTCTCAGGTGGTGTGAAGTGAGTGGCAAGGGTGTCAGTAAACACAGTGACAGGCCGGGGATGGATGTATCATTTATTCTGTACAGGTGGAGGGACATAAGTCATAAGGTAAAAGGCAGTCATCTGCTCAGTCAGCAGCTCATGACAGGCACGTGTGTGTTTATCCTGTGGTGTGAATGTGCCTGGTAGGCACACACTAGGGTGCAGGGCATTTGTGTTCTGAGGGCAGCCCTGAGCCCTCAGCTGAGATGAAATGGCTCTTGCTGAGAGCCAAGACAAGAGCTCTGCAGGGGAAATGGTTTTTTTTTAGGTTAGATCGGGTGGAAGCAGAGACTAGGGCTTGCAGGAACAGACACCCAGGTGAGACTAGCCTGGCTGTTTTGTTTTTGTCAGAGCTCAGACAGGTGTGAGCAGAGCCTGTTCACTACCCTTGCCCTCCATAACCACCTGCATGCTCCCACTGTAGCCCCAAAAAGGTGTCTGTGATCCCAACATCCCCTACTAGCTGTCACAGGGAATGAATGAGGACAGACAGATGGCGTTTTATTCCGCCCAGGAAAAAATCTGGGGTGTTCTAGTTAAGGGGGCAGATGGGATCCTATGTTTTAACAACTCAAATTCCCTCCTGACTGGATCACAGAGGCACAAAACACTTAGAGCTGGGCAGAGGCCACTTACAGGAGTCTTGACATTCAACTCCTGCTTGCCATGCTTATGAAAAGCAGCTACTGAAAGAAAAATGAGCTTTTAAAGATTATTTCGAGGCAGGAGCCTCTATCATTTCAAGTGCCAGAGCTGCCTTGAACTCAGAACCCTTTGTAGCACAGAGGGTTCTTTTCAATCAGTATTTTCCCCCCACCTTTCAGATCTTTTCAGTTCAACAGTGATGTTCTCACAAACCTATCTGCTGAATAGGAGGGAGAATGCTGGAGATCCTTGTCATGGAGAAGTGGAGGGTCACAGTCTTGTTTCCCTGCTGTGCAGCAGCATCCTGCAGAGATCAGTTTTGGGAGCTAAGCGGGACAGGTTTGCTGTCACTAGATGGCAATGCACTCCCTCGCAGGAGAAAGTTTGGGGAAAACCCATCCCCTGCCAGGCAAGCTTTGCAACCAAAGCTGGATCTCTGCACACAGGATGGGGGACTCTACCATTTTCTTCCCTCTCCTTCACCTCCTTTCTTTGAAAACTCCCTGTGGGTAGTGGTTGAAACGAATACAGAATAGAAAGAGGGAGGGGGAGGAGGGAATAAAATGCATTTTAGAAGCTGTCTGGATGGTTTGTAATTTGCAGTCACATCAGGTTCGCATTTCATCTTTGCACTCACTGAGGTAACATCCTCGTGTGCCCTTCAGCTGAAATCACTGAATAAAGGAGCTATATTAATTCATACATGCACAAGCATATGTATGTGTGTGAGCTGAGGGAATGGCATGCTCGCACGCATGCCTCTCCTCTTTCTTGGCCATAATTTTCCTCTCTCTCGTTGCCAAAATTCATCTAGAAGTTGTTAATTTTTAAACTCAGAGTACTCAGGAGACTCTACCTGCAGCAGATTAGCTGATGCCTTCTTCTCTTTAATATTAAAGGATTCAAGCTTTCAACCATTTCCCTTTGGGGAAAATTGTTCCTTGATTTACCATCTTCCTTCCTAGGAAGTATTTTGTTATATTGTGTAAGTCTTCCACTGCTCAATTTAATCTCATTACTGCTAACTATAGCTGCTTGACCCTCTTTAATTAATGACTTGGTGACCTCTCCGGTGGCAACTTCCTCCAGATGACCTGGTATCGCCAGTGTGGCAGGGAGGTAGTCCACTTGGTTTAATTGCCTGAAAATGTGCTTTTCTGAGGGGTGTAGCAGCCTTCCCCTTTGAGCAATGCTCGGGACTCCAGCAGTGTCTCAGAGTGTCTGGAAGGAGGTACAACAATTGGTGCTTTGACTTCATTTGTAGTTATTAGTTTCTGAATGGTTGCATGGACATGTGTTTGATGATAAGTCAGCGGAATTGTCTTTAACACTGCTGAGCTGTTGTCCTCCGTATCACAAAATCACAGAATGGTGGGGGTTGGAAGAAACCTCTAGAACTTGTCCAGTCCAGCCCCCTGCTAAAGCAGGTTCCCTTTGAACAGGGGGAACAGGAACTCATCCAGGTAGGTTTGGAAACCTCCTGAGAAGGAGACTCCACATCCTCCCTGGGCAGCCTGTGCCAGAGCTCCCTCACCTGAACAGCAAAGAAGTTTCTCCTTCTATTCAAGTGGAACTTCTTGTGTTCCAGCTTATGCCCATTACTCCTTGTCCTGTCTCTGGACAGACCAGATAAAGACTGGCCCCTTCCTCTCCACATCTGCCCTTTAGGTATTTATAAGTGTTGAAAATGTCTTCTCTCAGCCTTCTCTTCAGACTAAATAGCCCAAGTTCCCACAGCCTTTCCTTGTAAGAGAGATGTTCCAGTTCCCTCTGCACTGGACTCTCTCCAGCAATTCCCTGTGCCTCTTGAGTTGGGGAGCCCAGAACTGGACACAAGACTCCAGATGAGGCCTCACCAGGGCAGAACAGAGAGGGAGCAGAACCTCCCTCGACCTGCTGCCCACACTCTTGATGCATCCCGGGATACCATTGGCCTTCTTGGCCACGAGGGTACGTTGCTGGCTCATGGTTAATTTGTTATCAACTGGGACTCCCAGGTCTCTCTCTGCAGAGCTGCTTTCCAGCAGGCCGCCCCTAGTCTGTCCTGGTGCAAGGGATTGTTCCTTCTCAGATGCAGGACTCTGCACTTGTCCTTGTTGAACCTCATGAGGTTTCTCTCTGCCCAACTCTCAAGCTGGTCAAGATGTCATTAAACGGCAGCATGGCATCCAAGACCTAAGAACCATGCTGTTCTTAACTTTACAATGTTGTGTGGCCTCAAACCACTTGACACTTTGCCTTCACCACATCTCAGACCACTGCATTGGCTGTGTGTCCCCTCCCTGGAAAGGGCTGTAGGGTTTCCCCAGGGTGATGGTGAGGTGACTTCTCTTGAAGAACTGCCCTGGTCACTGCTGAAGTTCATGAGGCACTGATATGTCTTTTGCTCCATGGGAGTGACCAAGCAGATCACAATTATAGTCCCAGATATATCTTGTCTCAGATATATCTTGTCTCAGAGGAGATAGGGACAACTTGTCCAAGGCCTTTTTTCGGAAACGTTACGTCTCCTGTCTCTGAGAAAATCTAGCATGTACCTCAGAGGCTGCTGTCGTGTTCCCAGCTCCCTGGCTGCTATTGCCTCCCTAGAAGGACCCCACAACACACAAAACCCAATGCTACCGGAGAAGCCATGCAGGAGATGACACAAAGTCTTTGCTATTGCAAGGCTTTTGAGTCAGGGGCTGGAGAGTGATGTAAGGCTCTAAGATAGACCATGATTCATCATATGCCAGCCAGGGGAAAAGATATTCCTTGTGCTGTAAAAGGCACACTGCAGCTAAAGCTCTGATTGTGTTTAGCAAGATAGCACAGTGACTTCATGTGCTTTGATATTAAAAGAACACCCCAGCAACACTGTGGAAACTTCAAATCCTCCATTTGTCTGTATGCTCATTTAAGAGACTCCTTTTCCCATGCAGCTGGGTAATCAGTGTCTCAAAACCAAGAAGAGTGTGATTTTTTTTTCCTCTTTCTTGTGGGAAAGAAAAGAAAGAAATGGAAAGAGAGCAAATCCTATATAGCTGGGATACAGTATCCTTAGATCCCTCATACGGGCCCAAAACAGACAGGATGGTCTCCTCAGTCTGAAATCCCCTCATTACGTGATTGTTGGAGGGTTGTTTCTCTCTGCCTCAAATTTACAAAACCTTCCTGATGGTGAGTTTTGGTAGAATTCAACTTTTTCCCATACAAAGCTTCAGCTTGGATCTCTCATAGATGCCTCGCCTTGAAATATCCCTGACCTGCTTTAGTCCTAATGATATCATAGCATTAGGGGTCACTTACGTGTCCTATCTTAAGCCAAGGATGACTGTGTCTGATACACCAACACTGCCAAGTTCAAAAAGGAGTCCAGCCAAGACTCATCAGTTAGGTACAAAGGAACCTCTCCCTTTTCCTATCCTCAAGCCTGAAATGCAGGGAGACATTACTCATCCCAAACTAAACATGGATGTACTTCTGCCTTGGCATTTAATACCAGCTATTTTTAAATGCTGGGATAACAGCATAGGGAGAGTTAGCATGGCTCTATGGACTCATCATTGGCCCAGATCCCAGCTGTGCCGGGATTGTACGGCCCACTGTGATGCGATTGCTCAGGGTTGGAAAGCAGCAGTGGTGGAGTCATCTGCTCTGCAGTCCCTATTCTTGGCCGCTCTCTTGCATGGCCAGTCCTGGGCAGTGTCCATGTAATCCTGAGCCAGAATCACCCAGTCAATCTCTGCTACAGGTTTATGTGGGAAATACAATTTTGGGCAAGGATCAAGTAGACTCTTCCCAGTTGTAACTCTAGAGCTGGCAGTGGAATAGCAATGATGATTGGTAACCAAAATAACTCCAACTCACAGCTTCTGCCTGTAGCTGAGTCATCGGCTCTATCCGGTGCTGAGGAGAGGATTGCCAGCCTGTCCTTGGACAGCTTCCCTTCCTGCATGGGGAAAACAGCAGGCAAACAGGTCAAGTCCCAGAAACAGAGAGAAACTCCAGCTCCAGTGTGGGGAAGGCAACTGCACCAGAAGTTTTGCAGAGGCAAAGGAGGCATTGCTTCACACCTCAAATACTGTGTTCAGAGTTGGGCCCCTCACTCCCAGAGGGACACTGAGGGGTTGGAGTGTGTCCAGAGCTGGGCACTGGAGCTGGGGAAGGGTCTGGAGAACAAATCTGATGGAGAGCAGCTGAGGGAATGCGGGTGTTTAGTCTGGAGAAGAGGAGGCTGAGGGGAGATGGGATCACTCTCTACAACTCCCTGACAGGAGGTTGTAGCAAGGTAAGGGTCGGTCTTCTCTCCAGTAATGAAGGATATGACAAGGTGAAGTAGCCTCAAGTTGCCCCAGGGGAGGTTTAGATTGGAGCTGAGGAAGAACTTTTTCCCTGAGAGGGTTGTCAGCCTCTGTGCCAGGCTGCCCAGGGAGGTGGTGGAGTCCCCATCCCTGGAGTTACTGCAAAGCCGTGTAGCTGAGCTGCTGAAGGCCATGGGTTAGTGGTGGGCTTGGCAGGGTGAGGGGAGGGGTTGGACTCTTAATGGTCTTTTCCAACTGAAATGATTCTATGATTCCATGTATTGTCTGTGGTTTGGACTTTTCTTTTGTTGACCTAACCCAGGCTTGGTTTGCTCTGTCCTCTCCAAGGACAGTGCTTCACAGCTTTTTGGGCTCCCACCTGTTTCCAGAACTAAGTGGTATTTTCTCTACTCATTCTTGGTTTTAAGGCCACCATTGCTGCTCCAGGGTTAGATTTATCCAACCATATCCTTTACCTCCTCTCAGAATGATTTCAGTGTCTCAGTAATGATATGTCTTGCCCTTTGCTGCACTCCCCATGACAGGGAGTACTGGGCAGCCCTCATGTCCAGGAATTGGCATCAGCGGATGATGAAGCACCGCCATGAAGCCCAAACACTTACAAGGATGACTCTCGACACCCAAAGAAAATAAACTTCTTTGAGTTTTCAAAGAGCACCTACTAACCTTTGCAGGAGAATCCTTCCACTTGCTGGTGCCAGGACTCCATTGTGCCTTCCTCTGGATACTCTGAAGAGAGGAAGAGAAGGATGGGTTTTTATGGGGTTTGATCTCCATGCTCAGGGGTTGGATTGTTGTCAAGAATCTGACATCAGCCTCCTTCTTCCTCAAAATGCCACTGGAAGATGGTGTCTTGAGTGGAGAAAAATGTAAAGTCTGACACTGTTGAGTGGCTTTTGGAGTGTCAAAGCTGGTCAGAGGTCCCTTGAGATTCCTCACTGAAGCATTGATGGTAGGGATGGGAAGATTCTCCATGGTCTTGCTCCAGGATATATCACTGTGATGGCTTTGAGATGGGGCATGTTTTTTCCCCAGTGGACTAACATTAGTCTGTGATAGATATTTTCTTTCCATGAGCTAAAAAAACCCAAACAAATATAAAAATAGACTCATATATAACTTCAATTGTAAATCACCTGAAGTTCTTATTTCCTGATTTTCTACTCTGAGCACCTTGTCTGTTGACTTTCAAGATCCTTGGGATGAAAGAATGTTCCATCATTTTCTGCTCTGTGTTCCCTTGAGTGTCAGGGACATGGCTTAAACACACTCTACCCCTTTTGAAGTGTGAGAGAAGTTTCATTCTTTCTTGTTTCCTGTGCATACTAATCTGTCCATGGTCATATAATGAAGCCTTGGAGTAGAGAAAATAGGATCACTGTCTGTCTTTCACCTTGGATCTTTGTCTTATCCCCATTTCCATTCTCTTCCTCTAGGACACCGTGTTTCCAAACAGTCAGGAAATCCTTCTCTGTATCATTTCATAGGAAAACTCCTGTTTTATAAATCTTAACACTCATCTTACAAACCGGGACTGAAAATAAAAATGTTCAGTTTCTGCCCTTTAAAAATGAGGTGTAATTCATCTTTCTCTGTTCAGTGGGAATCAACCCTGGCTTCAACAGGGAAATTGGATGAAGTCCAAAGTATCTGGCTTCGATTATTATTTCAGGTTATGAAAGGCCTTTATCACAAAGCAGTACACTACATACAAATACAGAGCCAAGAACTCCACCTTATGCCAAAGAGTTCACAATCTAAATGTGTTATAAAGGACGCTGGTAGGTGGGACATGCACCTTTGCACTGTGAGAACAGCAGTCACAGGTCCTAGTGAGTGGGAAATTCAGTTTAAAGTGCTGAAATGTAGACATCTAAATGTAACTACCTAGAAAAACCTGCTCATGAACTTGATATCTAAGTCCTATTATAGTCAAAAGTGCCAAGAAAGTAATTTCTGCACCTTAGGGTAGACAGATTTGTAGGTGCTTAGTGTCATTTGCAACACATAGGTTAACCCCAAAAGCCTTCAGCCGCTGGTGCAGGAGGGCAGGGATTCCTCAATGCCATATCTGTCAGCTCAGTGTAGCTGTCTGGTGCCTTAATGACTTTGTAAGCTTTTGCCTCAGGCTGGATCTTTCCCGTATTTCCTAATCAGTGCTAAATCCTCTGCCAGGTCCTACACCTCTTGATAGTCTTCCCTAAGCTCTACTCCTGCAATTTATTCACTATAGAGCAATCTGAATGTTATATATGAAGCTTTCATCCCATTCTGGAGCATCTTATATGAGTCAATTCATCTGTACATCCTAAAGAGTATTGGATCTGACCTGCCCTGAGATGTCATCAGAACAGCATTACATTCTGAAAAACATTGCTAGTTTTTGATTGTGTCTAATTGTCAAGAACTGCAGCATTATGTTTTTAGGACATTCTCCGGTCTGAGCCTTTGACTCTCACCTTGGGATGCTCTTGCTTAGACATGTTGATTTCACAGTCCAGAATGCCCTGGTACCTGTAAGGAAGATAGGAGATAGCATCTTAATCTCTTTTTAGCTTGAATGTAATTTTCCACGTACTAGACCGGGCTCTTTCTGCCTTTTCCTACCTTCTGGAAAATATCAAACGCAATAGACCTCAAAAGCAATCTTGAAGAGTGAGAGAGACGTGAAGATCCCCTATAAAGGTCTGGTTTTAGCTCTAATGGATTAGTTCAGTGACGTGCTACTGGGTCCAGCCTGAGCTCTCTGCTCTCAGGCTCTGTGCAGATGCGTCCCTCGAGCACCCAATCTCCCATTTGCAGGAAGATGTGCTGGGGAAGTTATATTAGCTGAATGTGGCCAAGGAGGCCAGTGACATCCTGGAGTGTGTGAGAAGACCTGGGGTGAGTAGGTTGAGAGAGATTCTCCTCCCCTTCTACTCTGCCCTTGTGAGACTGCATCTGGAATATTGTGTCCAGTTCTGGGCCCCTCAGTTCAAGAAGGACAGGGAGCTGCTAGAGAGAGTTCAGCACAGGGCCACAAAGATGATGAAGGGAGTGGAGCATCTCCCTTATGATGAAAGGCTGAGGAAGCTGGGGCTCTTCAGCTTGGAGAACAGATTACTGAGGGGTGATCTCATTAAAGTTTACAAGTACATAAAGGGTGGGTGTCGGGAGGATGCAGCCAGGTTGTTCTCAATGAAGTCCAATGATAGGACAAGGGGCAGTGGGTACAAGCTAAAACATAAGGGGTTCCAAAGAAACATAAGGAAGAATTTCTTCCCTGTAGGGGTGAGGGAGCACTGGAACAGGCTGCCCAGATGGATCGTTGAGTCTCCTTACCTGGGGTCATTCAAAATCCACCTTTGATGAGTTCCTGTGTGACTTACTGTAGGTGGCCTGCTCTGGCAGGGGGATTGGACTGAATGATCTTTCGAGGCCCCTTCCAACCCTTAAGATTCTGTGATTCTGTGATTATTACACTCTGCTGATATGTAGCTTGTAGCTGAGGTCAGATTGTCCAGAAGGTCAATGCATTGTTTATTTATTCAACTTTAGCCTAAAGAATCTATCACATCAGTACCTGACCTAACATAACACATGATGAGTGAGAATTTCCTTCTCTTCCTTGCTGTGGGGAGTGTACTTTCAATTTTCTCCAAAGACCCTGCCAGATAGATGAGTATTTACAGTGAATACTGACCATACTTGAGATATTCACAGCTAAACTGTCCCAAGGGGAAGTTCAAGAGACAGTCTTGACAGCTGCTCTTTCACTTTTATGTTGAGGGGAACGCACTTCAGGTTCTGTTGCTAATCTTAATCGTCTCACTCTTGGCAACATTGTGGTCTGATCTGAGTTTCAAGTTGTAACCAGAAGAGAAATTAGGCCCTTAAAGGGCTTGGGCTGAAATGTGACTCTCCCTTGAACACTTTAGTTTAAAAATAGTTGAGGGAAACCGGGAGGGGATGAGATGTCTCCTCGTCATCTCATCTCTCCAGCACCTGCTGGTTTCCCTTGTGGCACCTTACAGACTATTAAGATTAAAAGCTTTAATTACCCATCTGGGAATGCTCCAGTCACTGCGGTCAAGGTCAAATTCCTTGTGTCATTGTATTTGGGAAAGTTTGTTGAATGTGCCTGGCTTTTAAACCAGGACTTGTCTTCCTGGACTTAATAATACATTGGTAATATGTAACAGCCAAGAGCACTATGGTAGAAAAGCCTCCAGCTTGAGACCTGACACTCTGGGATGTTGTACTTGGGAAAGACTTTACCTGAGTGAGATTTGTTTGTTAAAGGAGATGAGGAAGAAACAATCCACCCTGGTAACCCCTCAGATCTAAGATGAACTGCAACTGCAGATTAACTACCCACCTGGCAACCAGTTGAGAGACAGACACAGATTTTCTCAGAACTACTCCGGACTCTGGACTGCTCCTTGGAGAATGGCACAGAACAGGAAAGGACTGAGCTGGCATCAGCTTCTCAGCTTTTTCCATGTTCTCTGTCTGCTGGCACTGAAGGGAAAGATCAAAGGTTATGGTGCTGGATGTGAAAAGAGGCCAAGAATTAGTGCAGCCATCTGCACTCATGGGACTGGTGCATCAGTAAAGGGCTGTGGAACAAATGCTGTCGCCACTGATATATCTGCAAACCTCATCACATAAATTCACATTTGAAAAAAAAAACAGGGTGAAGGAAGACACAATTTTAATTAAGTTACACCTAATGTAAGAAAAGAGTCTTTTTCACCTCTGCCTACCATTTTTCTCATTCTCTTAGATCAACCAGTTCATCTCTGAGACAGAGAGGGAAAGCACCTGAAAAACAATTAGCTTTAAATAATTCAAAAATTATTTGATGGAAATCTTGTATGTGCATCATTGGTTAAAATGTTCTTATATTTCCAGCACTGCATAGATCTGAACCAGCTCTGAATTCAGGCATCAACTGGAGAATTAAGCACCTCTTGGCCTCTTCTGCCAAAAAATGTTCTTGTTTTCCAAGCTTCAGAAATCTCAGAAGTCTCAGGCACTGGGTATGCAATGACTGATCTGACACTTGGAAGTACATTAGGTCATCTGGGGTTCATTTTCTGAATTTAGACAGAGCTCTAGGGACCTAATCATTATGTGTAATTGCTCTTTAATTAATGACACAGACACTCGGGCTATGGGATTATTAGATACTTGTACACAGATTTGGAAAGTGGTTGTTTTAAAAGCCATGTTACTTGAAAAACACATTTCATATATGAATTCTATTGCACTGGCCTGAGTGTTGGGCTGTGCCCAGAGCTGTTGTCCACCCATGTTTGAGTGTTCACTTCCAGATTCACTCAAAAGGGGCAGATTTTTGGAGGGAAAGGTGTGTCATGCAGCAGTTTATGAATCTCTGCCTCCCTTCTCATGCCTTTAAGACACCTGAAATCAAGACATTTGAAATCAAGGTAGATATATTTCTCACTAGTTGCTTTAGAAATTGTTTTTGTTCTCCAGGTCATTTCCCATGATGTTAGAGAGGAGATAGATTCGTTAGATCACAGGCTTCTATCATCTCCCACAGTCCAGAGATTGTTTCCCATTTACGAGGTAGTGTCTAATGCTAAACTAACATTAAACAATTCCAGGTGAACAGCCCTTGAGGGATTCATTCTATGGCATAATGAGCCTGTTATGAAGGAAATGTTCCCTGATTTTCCATTTATACCTCTCCTTTCCCTTAAATACAGTACAAGTAGTTGATGGAAATACTCGTCAGCCCACCCTGAATGGTTCCCGCAATCAGCACAGCATCCCCTAGTTGCTAAGACTTTACAGAGTTTTTCTGATATTAATTCATTCCATCTTCTATCATCTGGGAGGGTTTTGGTGTAAAATCACTTACATACTAGAGTGGTTTCCTCCACCTGAGATCTGCCATTTGAAAGTCTCCTTGGGGCTCTTCAGTACTATGCTTGTGACTCCTTCCTCTCCCCCTTCTTTACAAAACAGGAGGCAAAGTCCCTTGGCAAAGCTGCAATTAAATATTAAAAGCTGATGTTCAAATGGAGATGGTGTGAATCAGAGAGCTGGCACTGAAGAGCGAGGAAGATGAAGCCTTCTCCCTGCTTCTCCTAGTCTGTTGCTTGTTATTGAGGTCTCATTCTTCTTCATAAATACACCCGGTAAGTTCAAATCCCACCTGGGTCATCTAGACCCAAAGCTAGATACTGATTGAAGTGAAAATCTACTGGAATCCATCTCCCTACTTTCTTTCAGGTGAGCAGAAATGAGCTGCTCTGCACATGGATTTTTAAATGGATGTTTCTGGCACAGGTCACAAATTCACCCTTCAAACCAGTGAGTTTTTTCAGCTCAGCTTGTGGTTCCTCTGTGCTTGTATCTTTGCTGAGGAGATTTTCCATGAGCTGAGGAGAGAGCATCTCTCCTGGATGTTAATGGCTCTAAGGAATCCATTGCTCCTCCTGGCAAAAACAAAAGCTGTACCAGGCCTTAAGTGAGGCAGGATCCGGGTGAAATGAATTGAAATACTTCACTCTTAGGGTCAAGAAAGGGCAGGACTGTCTGAGAGGATCTGATTTAGGCAATGCCTAAGTCTGATTAAAGATGGAATTTGTCAAAGGAAATCTCTTAGCCATCTCAAAAAGCATCAGAGTTGCTTTTGCAGATAAAATAATTACCGGGTTTCTACGGAGTTTTCACTGGGTGTTTATTCTGTGCACGCTGGAAGGCTGACCAAGCAGCGAAGCAAAAGGACAAATAAGAGCAGGCAACTGTGCTGGTTTATAATGAACAAGGGCTGCATTTAACATCAAAAGCTGGAAAATCATTTACTCAGAAACACCTAAGCTAAGCAAGAATCTTTGACATGTCTCTGTCATGAATTTATGAAATAATAACTTCCACTTCCTCATGTGTTCTGATTATGGAAATTTAACCTCTTTATTGAGCTTTTATTCCAGTTTCTAAAACAACCAAAAAGAATGAATGATTTCAATTCTCTGTCCGATGAATACAGAGTCTGCTTTCACATGGTAGACTCTTCTCATGCTGTAAGTAGTGTTCATTCAAGCAGTGACTAAGAACCAATCTACAGCACAGACCTAGTTTTGTAAATACTGACATTTGTGCCAGTCTTGAACTGTTTTTGCTGTTTTCCTGCCCTCCCAGGATCTCTGACCTGCTGGATTTTCCTCATTGAACAAGATTTAGTTCTTGGGGGATTCTGCAGGATGCCCTGCATGGTAATGGGAAAATACCAGTGTCTGTCAAGAGACAAGTCTGATGGAGTCTAGAAGGATTTTAGTTGCCTTGACAAAACAAGGCTCTGAAACTGGGATGCATCCTTGTTAATTCTTCAGTTTGGAAGAGAAGGATTTACCTGACAGAACAAAACAATGAACATTGCAGTCAATCCACCAGTGAGTAATAGAGGCTGCTAAAAGACCTGTGAATTATTTTGGGGACTACTGCTATCTAGTTTCTCCCTGTAAAAAGATTGCATAAAACAACTCTCTCCATAGATGAGAGTTCCCTAGGTAAAGTGTGTTTGGAAACTGTTTTTGCCAGGATTATAGTGCCTTAGGCTGGTTCCTCAGCTACTGTCTCTTCTGGGGGCCTTGCCCAGCTCACAGGAATTTTAGTTCTCACTATTAATGGTGCACTGGGTTTGCTCAGTTGGCAAGCAACTGTGGGAAGATGGGAATGAGTTGTTTGTGCTTAGTGGTTTCTGTGAGCTGACAAGAAGAGGTCAATCCTAATCCAGAGAGAGAAATCTCTGCTAGGTTAGAGCTAACTACTGACCTACCCTTTCTGACCCCCTTGGTCACTGTTGTCCAGGGCAAAACCCTCCAAGTCGTATTTCCTCCTTCTCCTCTCATTGCATTATTTTCATGTAAGCTGCTATAAGTAGTGCAGTTGGTTTGCATAGAAAAGTCCTGAAGCAGTTTGACTTGCCTCCAGGTACCAAATCATGGCAGTGGGGAGCCAGTTAGAGGATGAAGGGGTTGAATGCATCAGTCCCTAAAACATCTTTTTCCCCCATAACCACAGAAGGGAAATCATTACCCTTGAAGACTCTTGAGGTTTGCCTCTTGCCTCATAAGAAGCTGGAAGAGGGCTCTTGTAGAAACTGGGAGCTTACATGATTTTTGTGTTTCACAGAATCACACAGAATCACAGAATCTCAAGGGTTGGGAGGGACCTCGAAAGATCGTCCAGTCCAACCCCAGCCAGAGCAGGACCACCTACAGTAGGTCACACAGGAACTCATCCAGGTGGGTTTTGAATGTCCCCAGAGAAGGAGATTCGACAATCCACCTGGGCAGCCTGTTCCAGTGCTCTCTCACCTTCACAGTGAAGTTTTTCCTTATGTTTCTTTGGAACTTCTTATGTTCCAGCTTGTACCCCCCAGGTGGAGGAGATGGGGTAAAGAGATACTGTGATAACCCCTCTGTTCATGTTCCTCTGTGGCCCTCAAATACTGTTTCTAGTCATCAGCCCAAGGAACCTTTGCCCTGTTTGGGACACAAATTTTCTTTTGGCTGCTCTGCTCCTGTTGTCCAACGGGAGCAAACAGTTCAGCACTGACTGTGCTACTGGAAGGGCCTTTCCAGACACTTTTAACTCTGAATAAAATGTGGTGGCCTAGTATGCCAAGTTAGAAAGAGTAGTCAGTCACAAATACCTCCTCTATCTTCTGCAGAAAGGAGGAAACAGCCATGATACTTCTGTGCGCTTCAATCTCAGGGACCTTCTATAAGGTCTCAACCTGGGAGTGAAGATAGCTGAGAGGTTTTAAGAAACCAGGATGTACTTTCTCTCCTCATTGTGATAGACAGCCCAGTTACACCCTCAAGCAGTGGGAATTTGCCTGAAGAAAATTAGAAGAGAGCTAGAAACTCTTCCAGATGCTTCCATGATCCTGGGCAGCAAAGTGATACTACTAGCTTGTAAAGCCACAGCTCTACCTGCTAGAGCTATCCACCCTTCCTCGTCCTGTGATTACAACACAGATCTCCTGGGTAGGGGCTGGGGTTTTATCCCAGGCACTACAAGGCTTTATTGCCTGCCCAGGACATCTCCCAGTCACCATGCTAGAAACAATAAGGTCTATTTTTTGGTGTAATTTGTTATGGTGAGATACCCTGTGGGACCATGGGTTAGTGGTGGGCTTGGCAGTGTGAGATGAGTGGTTGGACTAGATAATCTTAAAGATATTTTCCAATTGAAATGATTCTATGACCCTGAGGGCCCTTGGTTTGGGTGGCTGAGGCAGAGGAAGGCATCCAGGCTGGAAGATGTAGTTTGGTGTTGCATTCACTGCTGAGACACTGATCTCTGCAACATGGCCATGGGTAGGGCTGGGCATGCTGCTGGGCCTTGCTTGGGTGTTGGGCAGGGGGCAGGCAGGTTTGTGTAGCTGGCAGAGGGAATACAGGCAGGGCACATAGGCAGCTAGCAGGGAACTTTGGACTGGGAACTACTAATGGTTAACAGCCAATTATTTCTAGCTGTGTCAAATAGACTGACCTAAAGTCCACATGAGATTTGTGCTGACAAAATAGGGACAGCAGTTTACATAACCACCTCTGTTTTTTTCCTCTCTTTTTTTTTTTTGCAGTTGTATAATGTTGTGGCAATTGCTGAATTGCCACTAAAACATGTGCCTTCTTCTCTCTTTCCCTCCATGTGCCCAGACATGCACGTTTGAGCCATATGTGTCAGATGGTTGTGTGCAGAAACCTTAGAATCATAGAATTGTTTGGTTGGGAAAGAGCTTTAAGATTATTGAGTCCAACCACTCAACTCAAGTTGCCAAGCCCATCACTAACCCATGGCACTCAGCACCTCAGCTACATGGCTTTTAATTGTCTTCAGGGATGGGGACTCCACCACCTCCCTGGGCGGCCTGAGACAGTGTCTGACAACCCTCTCATGGAAAAAGTTCCTCCTAATCTCGAGTCTAAACCTTCCCTATCATAACTTGAGGCTATTTTCTCCTTCTATTTCCAGTAATCATTCATTACTGTGCAGAAGAGACCAATCCTCACTTCTCTACAACCTCCTTTCAAGGAGCTGTAAAGAGTGATCCTGTCTACCCTCAGCCTCCTTTTTGGACTAAGCACCCCCAACTGCTCCCCATCAGACTTGTGCTCCAGACCCTTCCCCAGCTCCAGTGCCCCTCTCTGGACACACTCCAGCCCCTCAATGTCCCTCCTGTAGTGAGATGGTGGAACAGTGCAGGGTGCAAGTGAGCATGAGAGGAAATAATTCAATTTGGATGTGAATAGATCTCTGCTATTTGTTAGAAACAGACTGATGCAGAAATGATTTTCTGAAAAAGATGATACGCATCTCCTACAGATTTGATCCCCTGTCAGGGAATTTACAGCAAACTAGCTAGAATAAATGGACGAAAGAGACAGGTTTTGCACTTTCTCCAGCATGTTCTCCATATTTTTAGGTGGGCTAAGAAGAACTATTTTTTCTGTGTGACGTCAGGCTTGTGTATGTGGTTGCATAGTGAGTGTTTAATCCTGTAGCTGAAGGCACAGTGCAGCTCCAGGGAGCTGATGCTGGCAGAGGTGATTTCTTTCTTTTGATTGGTTTTATAGGGCTCTACTCTAACAGTTTATGAAGGATGGGTGCATCAGGGGAGGAAAAAATTCCTGCAAATTCTCTCCACTTTCAGTCTTCATGGAGAGTATCTCACAGTCATTTCCATAATTATTGGTTTCATGTTGAGTAACCAAAAAATTATCTATCAAATGCACATGTGGAACTAATGGGGCTTATTTGAAAAGACCTGTCTTTGCATTTGCAGCTCATGCATTGCTCAGTCCATTTTAATGAGCTTCCACAGCATCAGCACATGCTGGAGAGGGAGCTCATGTGTGCACTTGCCCTGGGCCACCAAGGACCGTGGGGCTCTGGTTTCACCCCAGGGTGCTGAACCTCAAATGTGTGGTCTGTAGGGACAAGCATGGGAAAACTACTGTAAGAACCTCTGTGGAAGCACCCTTCCTTTGAATGCTCCCTGGTTCAGATTGCCAGGTTTTTCATTCTGGGTGGAAAGCTTGAGAGACTGTTTTCTCTTGGGAGACCTCTGTAGTGACTGGGTCTTGTGATGGCTGGAAATACCATGTCAGAGTATTTTTTAAAGTTCCCCTTCAAGAAGCAGGATGACCTCTGATTGCCATAAGGAAAGACAAAGAACCACAAATTGAAGTTTTTTGGACTCAGCAGTCTCAAGTGCAGGCAGTGTTAATTTGCAGAGATGGCCAAGATTGTAGTGTTCAGGGACATTTGGGGGCAACTCCAGCTCCTCAAAGACTTTGGCATGAAATGCAGAAGATCTTGGACTTTAGTAAAGACTTGACCTTCAGGACTTCAGTATTGCCATAGATAAGCTGAACCACCACTGCAGGGTGTGTGAGGGTGCAGTTCACCTTGGACTGTACAAAAATGAAACACTAAACCCATCATACTGGAATGGACAGAAGGCTTCTCATGGCCTTTGTTTAGAGTTTCTGGGTCTGACTGTGAGAATAGCAGTGGCATAACCTGTACGGCCTCGTGGAGTGGAAAAACACCCTGAACTGCTGCCTGGAGACTGCCTTGTAACACCCCAGACACCAAGCTGAGGGAGAGCACAGGCGCTGTTTCCTGGGTTGGGGTTGCCCTCAGACACAGCCCACCATCTCCCCAAGGAGCAGAGTGGTCCTTGAGCAATACCTGACGATGGCCTCCCTGTGACACACCTCTGCATGAAATATCCTGAAGTCTTCTCCACCACAGCCAGATACTGCACCTCCATGGACTCCTCTCAGTGTTCTTAACCACAGGCCTGTGAGCTCCCCCCCCTTTAAAATATGACTTATTTCCCCAAAATGCTGTTGCTTAAAGCCTGCTTTGCCTTGTTCTCAGGTGAATTCTGTGCCCATCCTTATGGCTGTCTCCATCAGAGGGTATCCTGGGCTGAATCCAGCCCTCTTAGACCCAGTAATGTGACTGGATGCACCATGGGCCTCCATGATGACATTGGAGACATGGTTTTTCCCCACAGAGGAGGATATATTGCAGCAGCTGTGCCATCAAAGCAGTACCCCAGGCTTCACCAAGCTGCACTCAAAGGCAAATGACTGTCCCTAGATCCTCCTTGTTCTACCATGCTTTTCCATGCGTACAAGCCACATCCCCTCTTAATTTCTCTGATTTATTGCAGAAGAAAAACTGCTCATTTATGCAGCAGTGAAATAAGAAGACTGGAGTGGGAAGAAAGAGAGAGAAAAAGAGAGAGGAAGAGAGAGAGAGAAAGAAAGTAAGAAAGAGAAAGAAAGAAACTAGGCCAGTTTTAACATTTTGTCTAAGCCACTCTCCTCACCCTGAGTACTTTGCTTATCTTATGCACTGTTTATTTTTTTTTCTCAAGGGAAGAGTTTGTCTCTTCAGTTTTTAGGGTATAAACCACCTTATTCTGATAATATAGGACTGTAGTATCCCTTTGGGTTGATATTTTTGATTCACAGGCTTTTCCTGGTGAAAGAGGGTGATTGCCTGAGATGGTTTTATGGAACTGTTTGGAAGTGGATGTTTCTTTCACTGTCCCCAGCAAAATGCAAAACCACAGATTGTTCAGGATTATTTCGCACTGAAAAGTATTTTTTTTCCCCTCCCCTGGGAAGCTCTGAAAATTAAAACCAGCAAAAATACATTTCTTGTGTGGAGGAAATATTTCCTGGCTGCCTCTAAGGCACTGTGGGGTTTCATGTGTGTGCCTGCAGACTACACAGTGTGAGTATTCTGTGCTGTTGTACTCGGTGGGCATACATCAGAGCTGGGTGCAGCCACAGTATGGCAGTATGGGGCAAAAGCTTCTGCTTCCCCCATCCTTTTTCTAACGAGCTGGAGAATACATACTACTCTGATGTTAGAGGAAGGAGAAGGGCAATGGCAGCCTCTCAGCATCTCTTCCCTCTCTGGCCTGGCAAACACTCTCTTGCACAGTTTGTAGCATATTTTTGGGTTGTTTGGAAGATTTGTAAAGGTCTTATTTCCTCTGCCTTTTTTTTCTCTGTGCATGCACTGGAGGATGTTGGCACTACAAACTCTTATACCTGAAGGTGTTGACTCAGAGGGGAGAGGCCACTACAGAGCAGCTCTGGGGGAAGTGGCTGAACGGCACTGCTGCCTGCCAACCCTGACCACGAGCTTTGCAGCAGATGTGTGGGAAATCTCTTAAGATCAGTCTTGGGAATGTAAACCTGGGTGAGGGAGAGACGCTACCTGCATCAGGCTCAGCAGAGTGGGCAAGGGGCCAAGAAGCAGCTCAAGTCCTGCATCACTGCACCACTGCCAAAACCTAGAATATAGGCATGTGGCAAGCCTGTGTCTGCTCGTCTCTGATTCTCTTTTGAAGAAAATGTCTGTTGCTCCATTGCTTTCAGCTGGGGGTCTGGCCTTGAGTGTATCTGGAGCATAACAGCTGCATAAGGAGCCAGTGGTGCTGGGGAGGTGGTGGGGCATCTCTCCAGGGTTCAGTCCAGACAGCCCTGCTCCATCTCCAGCCTCTTTCCAGCTGGCTGGGATGCTTGGCAGCTGTCATTGCCTGCTCTCTGTCCCCGGGCTAAGTTCCCTCCTGCTGAGTGGTCAAGAGCAGGGAAAGTGGTTTGTCACAGAATTCACAGAATTCCAGAATGGTAGGGGTTAGAAGGGACCTCTGGAGCTCATTCAGTCCAGCCCACTGCTGAAGCAGGTTACCGTAGATCAGGGGGCACAGGAATGTGTCCAGTTGGGTTTGGAAACCTCCAGAGACGGAGACTCCCTGGGCAGCCTGTGCCAAGGCTCCCTCACCTTAACAGCAAAGAAGTTTCTCCTCCTGTTCAAGTGGAACTTCCTGTGTTCCAGCTTGTGCCCGTTACTCCTTGTCCTGTCACTGGGAACTAGAGAAAAAAGACTGGCCCCATCCTCTCAACACCCTCCCTTTAAATACTTACAGCTGTTGATACTTACAGTACTTACAAACAACTTGTGTCAGGGGACTGGGAATGAGGCAGAATGGCATTACTTGCATCGGGACTCAAAACTGCTCTCAGCTTGTTCTATTATCCTACCAGGCCTGGTTCAACATGCAGAATCAAACAACAGAATGAACTGTAGGTTGAAAGGTGCAGATATATGCTGCTTTTTGCAGGAGGCTTCAAGGGTTTGCAGGCTATAGGTGAACTGTCTGGATATTGGTTTTATCACATTTCCGTGCTGCAAATACTCACTGAAGGGACGTATTCCTGAGCTCTACATATTATCTAGAAGGTCCTTGCATTGCCAGATTAGTGCAGCTGCTAAGAAACTGATCTAGCTTAATATAAGCATGAGCCTTTGGAAAGATGCAAATGAGGAAACATTTGCATACCAAAGTGGGATCTCAGTGGTATGCTTCTGCTAGTCTTTGAAAGGCAGGAAAGGTAACAATAAGAGATGTCTTCTAGCCCTTCTTTTCCTTTAAATAAAGATTTGAGAAGCCTGAAACCTCCCAGGCTGTGATGCCACCACTTACTCAAAATACAGTTGAGAAATGATACATTAAAGGGTTCAGGGGCTGCCTGTGTACATCCCACTGCTGCCAAATGTCCCCCCCTGGGGACGTCTCCACCAGGAGAGAGGTCGTCTGTATCCAGCAACACAGGGACATATGGAGGAGTGTGTGGCAGGCGCTGTGCAGCATGTGCCCTCAGGATCCCAGCATGCTTCTGATAAGATAAAACGCTGTGGGAACTGCAGGCTGTTGTTGGAGGAGAGCCAGTGAGCACACATGGCAGTGGTGGGGGAAGTGGGTTTGGCGATGCTGCTGTCTGCTCAACTGAATACTCTTGCTATCTGCACGGCAAACTCAGGATTACCTGTGGACGGATGCTGTGTGAATAAACCCTCAACTGCAGAAACTCAAACCCCTGATGAGTTCTCCCTTCTTCTTGCTTGTGACCTCTTTGCATTTCTGAACTGTGTTTCTCTGTTTATGACCCTGTTCTCTATCTCATCTTCATGTCTTCAAAGGTAGATGATCTAAATATAGTGTTTGTCATGCAATTTCCATGTGTTTTCCATAATCAATATTTGTCCTCCTTGTGAGTTGCTGTAATCCCTTTACCCTGAAGCACTGAGATACATTGCTCTCCTGACTTCAGAGGATATAGTGTGAAATGACCAAGAGTATCCCTGAAGTGTATTGGAAGAGCTGATCTGCCCAAAGAATCACAGAACCGCAGGTTGGCGAGAGTTGGAAGGGACCTCTGGAGCTCATCCAGCCCAACTCACTCCTAGAGCAGGTTTCCCTTGACTAGGGAGCCCAGGAACATGTCCAAGTGGTTTTGGAAACCTCGAGAAAAGGAGACTCCACATCCTTCTTGGGCAGCCTGTGCCAGGGCTCCCTCCCGTCAACACGAAAGAAGTTTCTCCTCCTATTCAAGTGGAACTTCCTATGTTCCAACTTGTGCCTATTATCCCTTGTCCTGTCACTGTGAACTGCAGAAAAAAAAGACTGGCCCCATCCTCTTGACAACCATTCTTTAGATATTTATAAATATTGATGAAGTCTTCCCTCAGTCTTCTCTTCTCCAGGCTGAACAGCGCAGGGTCCTGCAGATTCCTTCTCAGAGAGATGCTCCAGGCCTCTCATCATCCTTGTAGCTCTAAGAAGACAGTTCATTGAAGATGATGGATTTCCATATAGGTCTGTGGGGGTTTTCCTGAACCACCTGCCCAAAATCTTGCTGTCACCCATGCATGGAGACCTACATCCATCACGTGGTACATCTCACCCACAGCTGAGAGAGTGAAGCAGACAGAGCCTGAGATGGCTCCTCTGTTGAGGCTCAAGGGTCCTGCTTGCAAAGGTGTGTGTGCTCTGACAAGGCACCTTGCTAAGAGCCCTTTTCTGTGGATGGATGCAATCAGTGCCATACACTGCCCTGCTGTTTTATCTTTAGAGGAGTACTATGCCAAGGAGAGGGAAAACATTAGGCAGTGGGAAGCACTGAAGCACTTTGGGTTGTTCAGAGAGTAAAAGCTCTCTTAGAAGATGCCTTAGGCCAGTCTCAACCAGATCCCTGCTGTCCTCCACCTGGCATTTTCCTCCCCAAGGCTCTGCCTGAGGACATGTCAGTGAAGTATGGTGAGGTCTGTGCTGGGTTTCCTGACGGTATGATCATACTGTGAGGTGAGGGAGCCCTGGCACAGGCTGCCCAAGGAGGATGTGGAGTCTCCTTCTTGGGAGGTTTCCAAACCCACCTGGACATGTTCCTGTGCCTCTTGATCAAAGCGAACCTGCTTTAGAGCGTTGGACTGGATGAGCTCTAGAAGTCCCTTCCAACTCCCACCATTCTGTCATTCTGTCATTCTGTGATACTGGTTTTTATTCTGCCTCTGCACAATCTCTCCCACTGCGTTTACAGCATGAGATGGAACATCTCCTGGGACCACAGTGTCACAACACTAGGAGACCTCTCTGTTATCCCATCTGCCTCTTAGGTAGCGATGGTGTTCCCAACTCATGTAAAACTGTCTGAAGAGGACTGTGCACCCACAGGTTTTAGGATAACAAACCCACTTGGCCTCCTCCGAGGACACAAGAGGGCGCTTCCACTTTATTTTTGGGAAGCATTTCCTCTGCATGCGTTTCTCTCCTATTCACCCCATCAGCTGGAGGAGGTTGGGTGAAGGTCTTTAAAGCAGGGAACTTGTGCCCATAGGCACTCAGCTGTAGGGAGCTTCATCCTTACAGGATTTCCAGAGCCTCTCGCAGAGTAATTAAATCATATTTATGTGTACAAAACAGTGTGTATGTGAGGGGGGTCACCACTTCAGAGTGGGGTAGATTTTTCAGACACTATCTCAGAGGACCTTGGCTCTGAGATACATCATTGGTTTTGATCATAAACTGCAAGAAACAGGGATATGTCAAAATGACATTGCTGGGATCCTCCCTGACTGTAACAGAATTGGTGGAATCAGGAGACATTTAAACAATAGTAAGTGGGAGTCTGTGAAAGGATAGGGGACAGATTTTGTACTTGCTGCCTCAGTGAGTGCAGCAACAGAGAGGTTACAGTGAGCACATCAAACATCTTGTCTCCTCAACACCAAGGAGGAGACAAAATGTGTAAGAAAGCTGCCACAGGCTGGGAAACCACCCTGTTTGTGTCCATTTAGTAAAGTTAATCTTGTCCCTAGTACTCTATTCACATGAAGGCTATTTGGCTGTATCCCAGCTATGGTGCTAATCTTCAAGCACCACTTCCTCCAAGCCCAGGATCAGTGTGTCCCAATACACAAGAAAGGAGGAAAAAGAGGTAGGAGGCCTCCATGGATGAGCAAGGATCTGCTGGGACAACTCAGGCAGAAAGCAGCCATCTATGAGAGTTGGAAACAGGGGCTGGCTGCTTGGGAAGAGTATAGGAACATTGCCAGGGCATGCAGGGGTGCAACTAGGAAGGCTAGAGCCCTTCTAGAATTAAATTTAGCCAGGGATGTTAAGGACAGCAATAAGGCATTTTTCAAGTACATCAGCAGCAGAAAGAAGACGAGGGGTAATGTGGACCTGCTGTTAAACACAGAGGGTGCCCTGGTGTCTGAGGATGCAGAGAAGGCCGAAGTACTGAATGTCTTCTTTGCTTCAGTCTTTATGGCCAAGGCTGGCCCTTGGGAAGCCCAGCCCAGCAAGGATAACAGGATGGCCAGGACAGCAGAGGACTTGCCCTGGGTGGAAGAGGAAGAGGTTAAAGACTTGTTGGCCAAGCTTAAGGCTCCTAAGTCTATGGATCCTGATGGGATGCATCGGAGAGTGCTGAGGAAGTTGGCTGATGTGTTTGCTAAGCCTCTCTCCATCACTTTTGAACAATCAAGGAGGACAGGTGAGGTGCCTGAGGAGTGGAGAAAGGTCAATGTCACTCCAGTCTTCACAAAGGGCAGGAAGGATGACCCAGGAAACTACAGGCCAGTCAGCCTCACCTTCATCCCTGGACCTCATCTGGAGTCCTGTGTCCAGTTCTGGGCTCCTCAGCTCAAGAGGGACAGAGAACTCCTGGAGAGAGTCCAGTGCAGGGCCAGCAGGATGATCAGGGGACTGGAACATCTTTCATATGAGGAAAGGCTGTGGGATCTGGGGCTGTTTAGTCTGGAGGAGACTGAGGGGAGATCTTATTAACATTTACAAATATCTAAATGGTGGGTGTCAGGAGGTTGGGACATCCCTTTTTTCTATAGTAGCTAGCAACAGGACAAGGGGTAATGGGATGAAGCTGGAACACAAAAAGTTCCACTTAAACATAAGAAAAAATTATTTCACTGTGAGGGTGAGGGAGCCCTGGCACAGGCTGCCCAGAGGGGTTGTGGAGTCTCCTTCCTTGGAGGTCTTCAAGACCCACCTGGAAATATTCCTATGTGACCTGATCTAGGTGAATCTGCTTGTGCAGGGGGGTTGGACTAGATGATCTCTAAAGGTCCCTTCCAATCCCTGCCTTTCTATGATTCTATGATTCTATGATTCTGTGCTCTGGAAATGGAGATCACAGAACCCTTGACCTCCAGACTGAGCTCCAGTGCACAGAAACATCATGACACTTCAGTAAAAGGTACTTTTTATTCCTCACTGTGTCCAAGGGCTCCATACCTGATGTCTGAACAATGGCCAGGATCTCTAAACTCCATAGCAGTAATAGCGTACAGGCAGTCTTGATGTTCCCTTCCCATGTTGGCTCTTGGAACCTGGATGTGACCTCCTATGTTGGAGTCTGCTTTCCTTTCTCCATTCCTTTTCAAGGGATGCTATAAGACAGACTTGTTTCCAGATAGATTACCTCCCAAGGAACACAGAATTAAGTGACATCATGCAACAGGAACATGTTTTGCCTTGCTTTGCAGGTATGAGAGCAGGGAATACTGAAGCTGCACCTTATTACCTACTCACAAATAGAGCCCAAATAGCCAATTCCCAGCTTTTCCTATGCAACTTTGTCCCATCAGCTCTGTTGCAACATGTGGAAAGCAGTTTTTCTTCCATGTGTTTGGACAGGGATGCTATTGCTACAGAGCTGGTAGAGAGGGGAAAAATGTTTACAGCAATAGCAGGGCTGACCTGGAGGACACAGAGCATGTTGTCAGCAACATCTCTTCACACAACCATCAGGAGCAAACCAAATCACTGGGATTTTTTTTTTAGAAATAGTGGGATTTTTGTTTTGTGAGTCTTGGGTGACATTGTATGGGTGACTGCCTGGCATTTTTCTTTCAAAAGAAGATTATTGAGTCAAGATGCTTTTAAGAGGACTGTCTTGCAGAAACCATTATTTGAGAGGAAAGGTGTTTTCTGAAAATCAGACCGTTTTCTGGTGTGTAAAACTATGTTCTGGAACAAGATGCTCCCCAAACACTAGTTATATATTAAAGGATTTTTTTAAAGTGTTCTAGTTTTAAAGGAGCAACTAAAGCCATTAGGATATAAAGAAACTAAAGTTTCTCAGCACCTGTGAAAGTCAGAGTGCCTTTGTCTGGGTCCTCAAATATTCAGCTTAACCAGAAAGGTTCTGATTTTCAGAGCATTCATAACTTCTTGGGGCTAGAGTTGGTGAGTGGGCTTGTGAGCAGCATTGCCAGGTTTTGAAACTTTGTGCTTGCATTTCATCCAGCTACAAATGACTTAAACAGATCATTCTTCTCTAGTCTCATCCCAGGTCTAATCCAAATGTCCATTAGAAGAAAGACTTTTGGGACAATCAGGATCATGTGTCTGTCTCCTCCTCTCCATGCCTCAGACCCCTTCCTTATCCCCAGCCCAACCTTGATAAGCTTTAATCCCAGCCTGGTCCTTGGACCTGGAATACCCTCTGGTAGGGCTGCAGATAGGAAACAGGAAGGAAACACAAGGTGTCCTTGAGCTCAGCTTGCTGCTCTAGTGCCTAATGGTCTCCTTCCTGCATCATCACCTTGGGGAATTACTCTTAAATAGAACATGCTTAGTTCTCCTCAATGTGCATACAGGGGTGTCCTGGTTTGGGCTAGGGTAGAGTTAACTCCTGCGAGGAACTAGGAAGGGATACAGCCTGGACAGCTGACCCAGGCTGGTCAGCAAGTGTTCAGCCCAGGCTGGTCTGCAAGAACTAACACTCAACGTCTGATCCTTCCTGAAAAAAAGTAGGACATCTAGGTGGAAGTAATCAATGTACTTAAGAATTTTATCATTAGGCAATCATTGCCTGGACAACCTTTCAGATGGTTCATGCTCTTGTGCATGAGGTGCCACAAGTATTTGCTTTTAGACTCGAAAATAGCATTTATTTCTCCATCAGTAGACAAATGTGGAAACATCTCCCCCTTTGTAGCCCAAATGATATCTGGTGGAAAGATCTTCCCAATGGTGTTGTCACTCTTTCCCCAAAGAGTCTGTCTCAACACTTCTTTTGTCTAAGCCTCAGCAATTTAAAACCTTGGCCATCATAACAGGGAAGAAGATGTTTGAGAATGTCACTGGGTAAACCTGCACCTATTTGTCTTAGTAAGCAGGACCAGTTTTCTTCTGGGTCCTTTGAGGGTCTACATGCCCGATTTTAGTTACCTCTCCAGGATTTGGCCTTGCAGCAGGACATCCCAGATCAGGTACCAGAAACCCATGAGCAGTGTTGCTTAATGCGATCCATTTTGCAATGTTTCCACCCGTGTCTGTTTATCCCCCTTCCCTGCCTTTTCACAGCAGGGTGGAGACATTTTGTTCCACAGCTCTTAGCAGTTACGACCTCTGCATTTGCAGGGACTCGCTGGCCAGGCTCAGCTGAGCACAGATGTGAGAATGTATTGCAGATATTCTCCACTTTTTCTTGACCATATAAGGGAACATTGCCCTTCCTAATGCTGGGGAACGGGGGAAATGTGAATAACTTGGAGATTTAGGAATGAAATCTGGAACCTTTCCCCTCTCCTGCTCACAGGCTCGTGGTCTGGGAAGGATTGTTACCATCTGAAGGCTGGTGAAATGGATTGGCTCCTTGCTGTTCCGCTCCCCAAGCTCGTTCTGACAGTTTGTTGGCAGATCTGAATGGGTCTGGAGATCCAGCTTGGATGGAATCCTCCAAACCAGGGCTGGAGAATACTGAGACAGCCTGCATGCAAAATCTCCAGTCACTCGCTGTGTCCCCACTCTGCAGCTAAATAGGGCACTCAAGTCTTCAGGGCTGAAGTCCATCTGGCCCTTCACAGTCACTTAAGCAGTGTTTTCAAACAGCAGCTGCCAGGGCACCCTCCTCTGCTGCTTTGTATGCCAAGAAAGAGAAGACCACCCCTTGTTTGCAAGGGACGTGAGTTCAATGTCTACTAACTATTCCCAGCTGCTGCTCTCGGACGGCAAAGCCTTATGGATGTAGGGAAAATGTGGGGAAGATAGTCCTGTAGTCCCCACCTCTGCCCTGGGAATTTGTGGAAGAAAGAGTGGTGATCTGTCCAAGAGGGAGAAACTGGGAGATGATTTTAACAGCATCTTGGAAGTGAAGTGAAGACAAGGCCTATTCCCACAGAATGTGCAGAGCTGTTGGTTTGTTCGGATGACTCTTTGAAATGACCTCCAAGATAGCCCAAAGGGACCAGAGCTCTCAGGCACTGTGTTGGATGACTCCAAAACAACCTCCAAGGTGACCCGTGGTAATTGAGCAGCTCAACTATGAACTGCCTGTGCTCCTGGTGCAAGGCTCTCAACAAAGTTAACAATTAGCCTGCAGCACCTGGATCTGAACTGCTGTGGGCCAGATTTACCACTAAGGATGGTTACGTGGCTGCCATGTTCACACTGCCTGGGGCTGGTAATATTGCTGTTTCTTGGTTAAAGCTAGGCCACACTCCTTTAGTTGTATTTTCTGTCAGCTTATTCCCCAGCCTTCTCTCCTTTGTCCTGCCAACTCCCTCCTGCTGGGAGTTTAACTTCTTTCCAGATGCCTGGCTGCCCTCCCAGAAGCAGCACAGCACCATTGTAATGTGTAATTAGGCTGGAATTCTCCTCCATCCCCATCTTTTATTTAAATTACACCAATTGTTGAGTATATGCAAGAGGTTGTAAAGCCAAGCAGACCAGGATCTTCACACTTTACCCCTCCTTTCCCCAAGATGTAGCCTTTTAGCATTTTACCTGACAGTACAGGAAAAATATCACAGAATCTGAGAATCACAGAATCTTAAGGGTTGGAAGGGACTTCAAAAGATCATCTAGTCCAAATCCCTGCCAGAGCAGGGCCACATCAACAATGATAAAGTCTATGACTGAAAGAGGACACATCTTGGGAAGACAGAGTAGTGCAATCTTCACCTTGTGAACGGGATGTGGCAGAAGAAGTGGTGGGTGAGTTTACTGAGGTTACCTGGCACATCAAAGAGAGATAAAAACAGCAGTGTTTCTTCTGGTGAACACCAAAATAACTCTAATGTATATGATTAAGGCTGCATCTTTCATGAACATTTATTAGAAACAGGCTGCAACCAGAAATCAAAATAACACTAAATGCAGTACAGTAGCGCTAACCTGGGTCTTCTCTTTAGTGGCTAAAATCCAAAGAAAGCACAGAAGCATTTTCAGAGGCCCAACTCTGACGAAACCTGCTGAATGGGTGCTTTAGAGATGGTCATCTCTGATAACCTCTTCCACCAGCTGGCAAGTGGCAGCTCTGTGTTCAAGGCTGGCTACTGTAGCCAACCCTTATGAAGACAGTAACTGTTCAGTTTCATTAGAGGGTTAGACCTACTCTAGGACAGACAGGTCCCATCAAAGAGCCCAAGACATATGAAGTGCCCAAAAAGAAAGGCCAGCTTCCCTCTTTCCTATCCACTTTGCATAAACTTGCCTTTACAAACCGATCTCTCTGCCATCGAAAGGACTCAGGGCTGCATTTGCAGTGGGATATCTAAGTTTAGTTCCATGTACTCCAGCTGCTGATATGACTCTTGGCAGGCAAAAGTGCCATAGAGTTATTGTGTTTGTAAGGTGTTAAAGGCTAAGAGACTTTTGGAGGAATTTCCCACTTTGGCTGCAGACTTTAAATGAATATATAAATGCACAGAAAAAAAAACCCCAAACATGAGCAGTTCTCAAGTCTCTCTTATTCTGTTTGCTTTGGGTTGACTCTGTCCTCTGCATTAAACCAAAAGCAACTCCCCCCGCAACATTGGACTGGGTGGTTTAAATATTGTGAGAGTAGCTCTGACTGTCTGACATTGTTAGACTTCATCATGCTCCTTGCCAGTGTTGATCTAATCTGTATTAGCAGGAAGGCAAGTTACTGTGCAGATAAAGCCAAAGTGCTAAAGGGTAACAGCTATGTGACTTTCCCTGTGTAGCAGTTTCTGTAGCAGTGACAGCTTTTGAATTACAGATCCAACTTGATCTCTGTAAAAAGGATGTAATTATCCAGTTTCTCCTGCTATGAAGCACAGCTGAGGTGCTCAGTGCCTGAGCTGAACCCTGTTCACATATTCACACATCTTGACTCCCTGAGCAGATTCTGGTGTTCATCAAGGAGGTGACTGTCACACCAATGGGGACCATTCGAGGTAACTACTAATTGTCACCTCTGTATCCCTTCTGCGAAGGGACAGGAGTCTGTTATGCTCTCAGTTGTATAGCTCTTACTACAACTTCAGTAGGAACTTCAGAGGGTGTTTGTCCATCTGTTGAGGTACATGTAAGTGTGGCAGCCTTAAGACAAGCTTAGAAAAGAAAGGAGCATATCAGATAGCTCTTGAAACTACCTGTACTTGTTTGAGAGTCATGCAGATCTTCATCCTGATGAAGTTTGTCACCTGTATCAAACCTCAGAAGGTCTGAATGCTTACGAAATGTCACCCTTCCCCAAATTAAATTCTGTGCTGTCACTGTTGATTGGTACCTTAAGCAGAGAGGGGCGCATTGAGAGTGGAAAACTAAGGAATGGAAGCACAAGGTCAGTTCAATTCTCTACAAAGTTTGTCCTGAGCTGCGAAAGGCAGGAGAGACCTAAGGGATCTTGGCAACTCATTGTAGCTCCTAAATATGGCTTAGCAGCTCATGACACTCAAATTGTGACTTCCACACTCTTCAAAAGGTTCCTGTTCTGAGTGTCTGAGCATGACACAATGCACCCCAGATATCTGCTCCATTTTGACCATCCCGACAAGCACTAAGCAGCAACACAGAACACATGAGCAAATCCAAATGTCATCAAAGGGAATCTCTTGGGGTGAACTGGCCAAGTCACTTGTAGGGACACAAACACCTTGTGCAGCAAGTGCACACACTGTTCCCTTTGTGGCCATGTGTTTGGTGGCTCTGATGATGAACCTCTCTATGTGGGCAACTGAGTCTTTTCCCCTGCCCAGGTGACTGCATGGTCAGAAAGACAAGGGCCATGTTGGATATACTATTTACGTAACATTTATTGGTGAATTTAAACGCAGCCAAGAGTTCCTACAAACAGAACCTAAAGTAGGATCTAATGCAAAGATTGTCTGGGTATTTCTTCCTTCAGCTCTGGATTTACCATAGCGTGTAAACTCTGACTGGTGGATGAATGTATGTTATAACACAGTGGTCTTCTCCTACTCCGTGGCTGGGCCTAGTAGAAAGTGAGATATGGGTGGAAATCCCTCAGTTGTAGCGTACATTTTTCTCCCTTGGTGCAGACCGGACTGGTTTTCCAGCACGCTTGAGTTATGCATCATCAACAGGCAGTCACAAAATGATACCATCTTTTCCAAGCAGAAATAAGGCTTCAGAATTCTTTTATTTTTTGTTTTTTTGTGAGAAGCAACTGGTTTTTTTTGCATAAGTTCCTACCTTTCATCAAACACATCTGCTGAGCATTGAAGTCTTGAGCTGAAAAATGGGACCATGCACCTCTCGGGAACCTTTCTCCCCAATGTATGAGACAATTTTGTGTTGGGCCTGATAAGAGGAATGTGAGCATAACTATGTCAAGAGGCATCAAGAGGATGTGGACAGGTTTTTTTCCTATAGTTCCCAGTGACAGGACGAGGGGCAACAGGAGCAAGCTGTAACGCAGAAAGTTCCCCTTAAACACAAGGAGAAACTTCTTTGGTGTTAAGGTGAGGGAGCCCTGGCAAAGGCTGCCCAGAGAGGGTGTGGAGTCTCCTTCTCTGCAGGTTTTCAAACCTACCTGGGCATGTTCCTGTGCCCCCTGATCAAGGGGAACCTGCTTTAGCAGGGGGCTGGACTGAATGAACTCTAGAGGTCCCTTCCAAACCTGCCGTTCTGTGATTCTGTGAGTCTGTGTCAGGGTGATGATACTGTACCTAGATGTGAACAGACTGTGTGGTACCTCTCTGTCCTGGCAGTGCCAAGTACCGGTGTCACCCCAGTGGAGAATTAAGGGTCAGACCACTGAGTTCTGTGTGGCACATGAAGCTGGAGAGTCAAAAAAAAGGACCACACTATGGCTTTGCAAATGCAGATCTACCTGTGACAAGACTCACTTATTCAAAGTCTCACATATGGTGCATAGATCTGGACAGGTTTGGAGCTGTGGTAGCTTTTGGAGAGTTATGTTTTACTCCTTCCCTGCCTCTGTGGGCTGAGCTATCCAACCAAGCTATGTACCATGAGCAATGGGCTCTCTGATGTATTGTTTCTTTTTGCTAGTGAGAACCATCAATGAGCTGACCAAATCATAAAAGCAGGAACCTTTGCTAAATTTCAACAATTGTCCTAGAAATCTTTTACTGAAACCACAATTTATGTATTATTTTTTTCAAGGTAGAAAACCAACAAATAAACTAACCAAACCCAACCCTATATCGACACTAGATGAGTAGATTTAGCACCTGTGTTTTGGTTTTGAGGTTTTGGACTTGAGATGCAATTCTTTAGTTTTGGGAAGCTGCCCATGACAACCTCAGTTGTACAGCACAACTCTTAGGGCTGATGCTCTGCGTGCAGAGTACCAGGAAATGTTAGAGATGTACCTCATCTCTTGAAGTTCCTCGTATCTCCAGGAAACCAAAAAGAAGTGGAAAGCCCTGACCTGATTATTTTTTTCCAAGCCATATCTGATACTATTTTCTCTGTTACAGCTTCTGCTGCAGCAATCATGATCATATCATAAATGAGGACAAGTGTTTACTACAGTGTGGCTGTACATCCTGATTTGGATGGAGATTGTCCCAGGAGATGGAGGACCTTTCCACCATCCTGAAGATAACCCTCTCAGTGCTTAGCTTTAATCAGAACATGAGCTTTCTCCTGTATGTCTTGAACTCACCCCTGTGAACCAGCCGATCCTGGGGGTTGGGGAAGCAACAGAGTTCAGTATTGGTGTTGGCTTCAGTTGTATGGCACATAATCTTATAAGGTGAGTGCCCCATGTCCTGGCACATGTCATACTCCCTGTATCTCCACTCCTTAAACTAATACTGTAAGTTGTTATATATCTATCTAGATAGGTATAGGTTAGACACTTGTCCAGAGAGATTAAAACATTTTGAGGCTCCCATTGCTATTGACACTTCTTGTAGGCTCTGCTCTGCAGAAATCACCCTAGGTAGATGAGGAAAATACCTATTTTTTTTTTTACTTTCATGGACTGAGAGGTGGAGAAGAGCAAAGTGGAACTAAAACTAATGCCTCTGTGCTTGATGACTTAGTGACAAAATCAGCTCTCCTTAGATAGAGGTAACTGGAAGAGAAATCTACTTGTGCTACTCCTGCTGAGAGTGGTGAAGGGCTTGGGCTGTGTACATCCTCCCATGTGCCTGTTGAAATGACAACTGTCCTAGAGACCTGACAGCCACAGCAGAGTTCAGTCTGTTTGCAGCTACAGAGAATGCACTGCCTTGCATTGGGAATTTTAGTGCCATTCATCAAGTGATATCTGAGCTGTGACTACTTGTCAGAGAAATTCTACTGTGGATACTTTATCCCCTTACAACTTCCACTGGGCACTTTGATTTACAGCTTCCAGTTCTCAGCCCAGATGGAGCCGTGTAGCAATGATGCAGGCTCTGCAATCTGGGGAAATGCTGCTGTGTCACCTAGGAATGGGAAGGCAGGAGGAACTGCCTGCTTTCCTTTTTCCCTGTGACCATAGTGACACAGAAGTGCTGATTTATAACAGGAGGAAAGAGGATTACCTCTGGGGACCAGCTCTCTCTGCCTATGCATCTCCCAGCATGCACCCCATTGTCCATCCGTGTCTGTGCCTAGGATTACAGGAATTTTCTCTCCTGGGCTCTGGGAAAAAAGGCTCTGGCTCTTTTTGCTAACCCTCATATCCCATTTAGCTGTCTTTGTCTTGCTCTGCCTTTTGGCAGAGAGGAGGAAGCGAGGAGTGTATGACCCTGGGAGTGCATGACCTTAGCTCTGCCTCCTGCAAGTGCTGCTTGGTGGGGCTCTGGCTGTGAGTGCAGGGGAAGTGACATCCCATCTCTGCAGTGGCTTCCCCTCGGAAGGCAGTGGCTGTGCTGATGTGGGCTCTGGAATGCTAGAGCCGTGCACCAGGGAGCGCAGCCCTGCCACTGGCAGCACAAATCTCCCTCCGTGGCTTTGCATATCCACAAGCCTGATCTAGCTTCCTGCCCTCGAGGTCTGGCACAGCCGGTCCTACACATGCCTCCACTGTCACGTTTCCTGATGGATGTTGGCTTGCACAGGGGCTGGAGTGGGCTGTGGGGATGTTCATGGGAGCATTACCTGAATTCATGGCCCTCTGGGGCAGATGAGAAGAAACTGATGTTGGGAAAAAGGGTAGGAAATATTGGACTTTCATCTGCTAGTATCTAAGGCACAAGGACATACTCAGGATGCATCCCTAAAACCATGGGGTGAATTCCCTGCTCCCACTGAAGGCGCTGGTCAAGACTTTGTTAACCCCTCTGGGCACAGCCTGACTCTGCAAGTATGCCTGCCTGGCTTACTGCAAGCCAAAACAAGTCAAAAGCCACATGAACCCTGCAGAGAGGCAGGACAGACTGAATCAGCCTCCAGGATGCTTGGCATTGTACTGCCTGCCTTTGTACAGACCTGATCAGCCCAGAGCATGGGCTGCACTGGCTTTGAGGTGCTTACAGAACACTGTGAACCTCTGCATGCAGGACTCACAGCCTTCAACTGTACTCATATCACTCCTGAAGAGGTTTTAAGATAGGAGCTAAATCTGAGAGCAGCTGTGTAGGAGCTAACACAAAAGGTCAGATTGTGCTGGTAATAATAGAATAATTTTGATTGGAAAACAGCTTTAAGATTATTGAGCCCAACCCCTCACCTCACACTGCCAAGCCCATCACTAACCCATTGCCCTCTGCACCTCAGCTACATGGCTTTGCAATATCTCCAGGGATGGGGATTCCACCAGCTTCCTGGGCAGCCTGGGACAGTATCTGACAACCCTCTCAGGGAACAGATTCTTCCTCAGCTCCAATTTAAACTTCCTGTGGTGCAACTTCAGCCTATTTCATCTTGTCCTGTCACTCATTACTGGGGAGAACAGACTGATCCCACCTCAGTAAATGCTACATCAAATATTCAGAATATGGAGAACAGGGGATTGATCATTATTAAAAATCCCTGTTCCTTTACTTCTTTCCTCAGGGTAGTGTTCACACATCTCTGTGCAGGGCATGAGGAAGTTTTCACTGGCATGTGTTTGGGCAATCTCATTATTCATGAATGACAGAGCAAGTTGAAGGGAATGAGTTATGTCGGCCTTTGAAGGCAAATGGCAATAAAATAAGTTTATGGTACTACCTCCTGCACCATCACATATTTATGTTTTGTATTTATCTTATTTGTTAGTCATTTGTGCTTTCTTGTCTTGCCAGGCCATCCCACTTCCATTCCCCCAGGTTAGTAAAAGGGCAGACTGTGATATGGCAGCTCATGCTGAGCAGCAATGCCTCCACTCCAGCTCCCTGGAGACATCCAGGATAAAGTCCTTTTGGAATCAGTGACAGTCAATGGAACCTGTATGCTGGCTTCCTCCAGGTTTAAGCCAAGTGACTCTGCAGGCCCTTGGTGGAATTGAACCCAAGCTCTCTGAGCAGTTCAGGCCATGACCTGTTCTGGTAAGCAAGGGACTTGCTCCTTGATTCAGGCTTGTATGTCTGAGAGGTTCCACTTTTCCTCCCATTGCAGTCTCAATGCCACAATTTGACTTTCTGTGTGTGACAAGAAGGTAACTGTTGACAGGCGGCGGTTTTATGAGCACCAGTGTCTCTAGTTTCCCTGCAGATGTATCTCCTGATCTATTTATTTCTTTATTTTCTTGTTTCCTGTATTAGGAGCCCTCATTTCCTTTGAATAAATCCATCACCTCTTCTCATACTGTTTGGGCTTGCTAGCAACCATGTATGGTTGTAGGAATCTGCCCCTTTGTGTTGCAAACAAATCGATTCCAGGAACTTTATTTCTCCTCTGCCTCTGTTCACGTACTGTAGCTGCCTATGAGGTACCCTCCCCTGCAGCTGGCTAATAGGTTCAAAAGTTACTTGGTAAAAAAACATATCTAGATACATTTGCCTGCCTGCCTGACAATCACTTGTTGGTCCTGCAGAAGAACATTTTAAAGTTTGGAAACCTTAAAGAAGGTGTTTTCTTTTGTGTCTTCCAGGGTGTCCTCTTGAGATCTCTGCTGCCATCTCTCTCTCTCACTCCCTCTCTCCCAAGGAAAAAGTGAAGGTATTGCAGACATGAGGCTCCTTCTGTGAGTGCTAATCTCAATTTAGGTTGTGTAAGCCCTGTAGGAAGCAAGAGAAGGAGTAGGAATCTGCTCCTTATCTGGCCTAGAAAAGAAATGAGAAGGGTAAGGGGTGAGGAGGGTAAGGTGCTCATTCAGGAGCTGCAGAAGCATTTTACATTTGGAAACAAGGCTGAAAAGAAGTGTGTATAAAGCCAGTTGTGTTGGAACTTGCAGACTGGATAAATGCATGCTTGCCTGTCATTGTCCCTGAGGCCAAGGACAGTTGTGTTCCTTGGTATCTAACAACATCAGAGTTTCTGCATCCCATGGGAAGTCCAACACACACATGTCAAAGCTGATCAGAGAGAAGGGGTCCTGAGTGGAGAGGACTTGATACTGTCATCTTTAAAGCCAACAATTACCACGTCCCCAGCCAGAGAGGTCAAATGCATGGTTTTTATACAGATCTCAACTCTGATTTTCCCCATTTCTCTGTTCCCTGGCTGGCCAGTGACATGCAGCCACAATACAAAGGCATGAAAGCATAACCCTTTTTAACATCTTACAGCATCACACAGTGCCCCATCTATCCTCAGGGACTACTCTGCAGCCTGACCCGTCCATTGTGCTCCTGCCCTGTATGGAGGGCAGGGATATGGCTTTGTGTATAACAATTACCTGTGGAAGGACAGATATCTGCAAGATACAGAGTAAAGGATATTAAATTATGATAAACAGAGCTTTTTACAAGAGTGTAGTGATAATTCATCTCCAAGTTGCCTCTGCTTCCTTTTTCTGAGTTGCTGACATATATTCCCTTTTGCTGTCAGCTTTGATGGCTGCTGCTACGTCAGCCAGCACCAATCTTTCAGCCTTGAATAATCAAGTGACTGGGACAGCTAACAGAAGGACAACCTCCCTCTAGAACATGATGGTCCTGACGTACAAACATGTTCAAACGCAATGAGGTTGAAAGAAGAAGGCCAGGTGGGCAAAATGCCCGTGCTGGTACACTGTGATTTTGAATGCATAATAGAAAAGGATAATAAAATTTCTAGTGTATTATTAATCCCGTGTTACTGCCTATTTCAGCCTTGCATGCTCAGCATGGCTCTGCTCTGATGGATCTACCTCCCTCCCCATCCCAACCCTCTACTCCAGCAGACAGGACTGGGACATGTGGAGAGCCAAATTTTTTCATACTCTAAGGTGATGCTAAAGTGATATGCTCAACAAAACAGTGGAGTCTCAGTTCCTCAGTCTCCTATCAAGAGGGAAATCCCATCCTACCAGCAATGACAAACTGCAGAGATTTAATAGCACTCAAGGTAAAGACCACCTTCCTCCATCAAGACAACCCATCTTATGTCCTGCTAGTGTCTTCCAAAAAGTTAAATGATATCCAAACAATTGGAAATGCAATATTTCCTTGGTGTCGGTGCTGTGGAAGATTCAAAAGGTTTCACTAGATGCTTTGATACGACCTGATGCTCCCTTGACGCCATCTCACACTTTGCACTCATGTCAGCTGACTTGAGCAAATTCTCCCCTGAAAGCCACCGTAGATACTCTCAGCAGGACTTAAACCTACACACAGAAAGTGCTTATGTGTTTGCAGGACCTAAGCTTTCCCACTGAGTGCTTGGAGCACAAAAAACGCAGCCTACCTAGAGCTCCAGAAATTCTTAGTGTAAAAATGAAACACACTGATTTGGGGAGGTAGAAAGAAACACAAAAGGTCTTAAGATTTCACTGATTTCTCCCGAGACCCTTTTCTATATACAAAGTGTTTCCTGCACTGCTCTTGGAAGCATTACCCTTGGCTGGCCTGCCCTTTAAAACATTACCAGCTGTATGCAAACCAGAGCACAAAGTGCCAAAAAGCCCTGCAGGCTATTTACATTTGGCTGGAGCTTGCTGTGCTGGCCAAGCTACAGAGACACTTTGTTCATCTGCCTTGCAAGGAAAGCAGCTACTCCAAGCTGTTTATACACAGAGTTACCATGGAAGTCCCTGTGCCTTACATCTTGACCTACTCACACATCCAGGGTGTATTTTTCTGGGTCCTGGATTGGCTCCCCTCTCTCCTCTCATTTAATAGGGGATCAGTAAGAAATTCTAGGAGGAGGTCCTTTGGTTGATGTTGGGTGCAAATTGGTTTATGTCGATGGTGAAGGGTTGCTTGGTGCTGCATGGTTCCTCTCTCCATGCAAACAGAGCAGGTGGAGCAGTGGGATACCTGCGGGGTTGGCAAGAATATTCTTCCCAGGATAAACTTGGGGAAAAGCAGTATGAAGCCAGTGGCAAATCCTGCTGTGACAGGCATAAGGGGAACTAGATTTTTAGGAGACCTGAGGGAAAAGGTAACAATCTTTGCAATGTTTCTGGTTAAAAGTGTTTTTTTGAATCCTTGGGCTACCAGGCCAACTAACAAGGATGTAGCTTTATTGCTGTTGCTTTCCCCTATTGTCTGTTACTTTACCTCTTGAATTAAAAAGGTTTCCCATAGCTGAAAACTTGTGATTAATCACCTCTTGCAAACATGTCATAGCAGACTGATGCACATGCACAGCATAGTGGGATGCAAAGGTATAGCCAGAGGTCCTCTTCTCCTAGAATCACAGAACCATAGAATGGTAGGGGTTGGAAGGGACCTTTAGAGATCATCTAGTCCAACCCCCCTGCTAAAGCAGGGTCACCTAGATCAGGTCACATAGGAATATGTCCAGGTGGGTCTTGAAGACCTCCAAGGAAGGAGACTCCACAACCCCTCTGGGCAGCCTGTGCCAGGGCTCCCTCACCCTCACAGTGAAATAGTTTTTTCTTATGTTTAAGTGGAACTTTTTGTGTTCCAGCTTCATCCCATTACCCCTTGTCCTTCTGCTAGCTACTATAGAAAAAAGGGATGTCCCAACCTCCTGACACCCATCCTTTAGATATTTATAAATGTTGATAAGATCTCCCCTCAATCTCCTCTTCTCCAGACTAAACAGCCCCAGTTCGCAGCCTTTCCTCGTATGAAAGATGTTCCTGGCTGGCTTGAGGTGTCCAGCTCAGGGCATTTTACATCTCTGCCCTGGGAACCAGTGCTGGAGACTAACACATTGCTTCCTTGGCCCTGTATCAAAGCTCAGGATCATCACATGTGCTCGATTGTGTGGTTTGGATATGGCCTTCCGGTTTGCAAGAAATTGTGTCCTCGGCAAGTGTTCAGAGATACCACTCTACTGAGGGAACGGGAGACACATGAGCTTCACAAGCTGCTGGTGAAACACACCTCCCTGGGTCTGAGAGCTGATTCCAGAGCCTGAGTCAGGTCGATGGGAACTTCTTCCACTCATTCGAGCAGAGCCAGGGCTTGACACTGAGAGATGCTGCAGTTATGAGCGAGTGGAGGGGGAGCAAGGCTAAGCACTACAGGCTGGCCAAAGGTCTCCAAGCCCACTCAACTGAAGTGTAGCCTGGACAATGCAGCTACACCTATGAAATAAAGGTTCTCCTTTGACTATTAAACATCCTCAGTCAGGAGCAGAAATACTTGGGAAGCAAAACAGCAACGTTGTCTGCAGTCTGTGCACTTGCACTGTACAAAAGAGGGAGTCAGCCAAGTCTGGAGTTCACTCTGTCTTGGCCAATAGTTAATAATAACCCCACAACAGCTTCTTTTTTTCATTACAAATTAAGAGTAGATGAAAGTTCCCTGGATAAAATTAGAAATCTCTTCCTGAAAGGCTGAGCTGAGATTACAAAGCTATAGCTCCATGGATGTCCTGTCACAGCTGGGGATTTCCAGCTGGTGTTTGAAGGGTGAATAGACGATAACAAAATTCACACGTGTTGCACGCTCTGGGTTAGAGGGCCTGCCACATCACAGCACCTTTGAGCAGGCTGGTGAAGCGATTACTGATTTTGCCTTCCTCTACTGCCAAGACAGGCAGCTCAACTTTCCCCTGCTGTAGTAAGCAAGTTCCCCATGGAGTGTTGAGGGGTAAGAGCTAATGGGAGATTGTCTGGGGTTATATGATGGATGTGCATTGACTGGGTCAGATCACGAGAGAGGAAAGGAGCATAGACTCAGGAAGGATTTCTACTGACCATAATGCCTAGGTACCATAATGGTGTACAGGACACTTTCAAGATGTTGATGGCCAGACAGGAATTTGCTTTGGAGGCTGTCCCTCCCCTCTAGTACTATGCCTCTTCCCAGAGCCTTCTGTGTGACTCTGCCTCACCCTGACCATCCATCTCTGAGACCACATGATGAAGTGGTGCCCACATTTTGAGGGAGCCTGGCCCTGATGCTGACTTCTACTTGAAAACTTTTTTTCTTGACTGTGAGACCCTGAAAAGCCTCATCCATGAGAGAGATAAGTAGCAAAGGTCAGCACAGGATGATACTTTTGGTGAAACCCACCTTTATTTCCATATCTTTTATGGGTAGAGGAGGTAAAGGCACAATTGGATATAACTGAGCTGCTGTGATATGGGTCCTTGCAAAGAGCATCTCACTCACAGATGTCCCTTTCAGCAGAGCTCATTGTTGTGTGCTCCTAGATCCTTCCCACCAGTGAGGCTGAACATGAGCTCAAATCACATTGACACTAGATGGACAATAGTCAACAGTAGCTGCTTAAACTACAGTAATTCCCACTTTGGCCCCACAGTCTTAGCTAACAGACTCTGAGCCATTGACTTACATGTGGTTATTTGGCTTTTGCTGGCATCTAAAATGCCACTTCGGTCACTAGACATGATGTACACCAACTCAGAAGTAATCTCATCACTTTCCTCATGGTATTAACATTTATATCTGCTCTAGAAAGACTGGAGAAAGCCCAGGCTACATTCATGATGAGATCTTAAAAATATCCCCAAACAAAAAAAAATTATGTGTTTGATAGCCTGGAAGATTTCTCTGTTGGATTTAAAAATCATTCTAGGCCCTCACATTACAGTGTAATTAGTTGATTCTATAAACTTATTATGTACCTGCTGGAAGACAACAGCTCCTTTGAAGCATTTTGAATCTACTGTGTAATCATATAATTAGGCCACATGCCATACTTGGGAGATTGTGCAAAGGGGAAAAGCTTTCCATTTCAAAGAAACAGAGAGCCTTGATGGCTATGGACTTTTTTTTTGTTTTCTACTGCCCTGCAATTCAGAATATGCAGAACTCTTATATATATCGCTCCTTGGCTGAGGTAAGCAACCCAGCAATTTCCAAGGGAGTCTGCAATATATTGAAAATAAGGAGATTCCCTTGGACAGTGCAGACCTGCTCTGCATGCTGTCAAATATGATGGAATCTGGCACCTCCAGCTGCAATGGGAGGGAAGCAGAAATAACTGGTTAAGAGTGTCTTAATCCAATTGCATCAGTTTCAGGGTTTTTTGCAGGTACCAGAGAATTGTTATAGATGGATTTTACTTGCTTTCTTATAAGAGCTTTTCTGTATCTCCTTCTTGGGGTGGATGGACATGGGACGAGGACTTGTTATAGCATCTCAGAATCTAGAGCATCTTGTGGCAGTTTGGCACTATTTGATGTCCTGAGTGCTGCTGCCACTATGCAGTATGCAGGCTCCTGAAGAAGAATTGCTGGGATGTTTGGTGGGTCCTAGCTGTGGTGAAACACAGGAAGAGAGTCAGCTGGTTCTTTATTTTGGTGGTGAATCATAACAGGCTTCCAAAATAGGACAAGAACCTCCAGAGCTCAGAGGCTGAGCTTGCACAGCCTGGGGTTGGAGTGGGATGTCCAGATGTAGTCACCTATAAGGTAGGTACAAGCTCTGCATTGGAGTTGGTCTCCTCAGCAATCTTTATCTGGAGATTTAGCCCAATGTATGACTATTCTTACCTAAAACAGTCACTGAAGCAGAAGAAAGTGAGATGTTCTTTGCAGAGGTCTCTTTCCTTCATTGTCTCTAGTGGGAGTTCCATATGAGGTATTCAGAAAGGCAATGTCATCTCAGATGTCTTTAACAAGGTAAAACCTATTCCATCCTGATTTTCTGTTGATCAGTTGTACCCAGCTCTGCCATCAAAGGGAAATGTTGACACAACAGTGCTTCAAGATTTTCCTCTGTGAAGTATACACCTGTCCTCATCTCCTAGGCACTTGGGAAGTCCTGTCCCATCTGTACTTGGGGAAAGATTGTGTTTCCTAGATGGGGTCTATATCAAACTGCTTCCCTTCTGGGTACATCAGGCACACACAGATTTTGAACAAGAGGCCCTGACTCACAATGCCCACCTTCAAGAAGCATCTTTGATCAGGTGCAAAGGGATAGTGTTCTGTGGTTCTAAGATTCTTCATTTTACATCACTGAACTTGTGGGATCTGTGACTGACTAGAACATACTTGCTCCAAGAGCAGTGAAAAGAGACCCAAAGGAGTTAAGCCATGACATGTCTTTGTGGAAGGATTTTGAGGACATACTGCTAGAGAGTCCAGGACTCCCTGGAAACAAAGCTTTTGCCCTGAGTTTGAAGCCTGGTCCAAACTCTAAATCAAAGGGAATGTTTCCTTTGACATCAATACTCTTCTGGGGTGAGTTCTCAGTCTTGATGAAAGTTCCCAGCTCAATCATCATTCATCACACAGCACAGAAATGTCATTATTTTTAATGACAGGACTTCCCTTTGGAGGCTGTACTGGAGTAGCTCCCCAACTGAATGCCTCCAAAGATGTGCTCCAAGGCAAGGGTATCTCTGGTGGTATAAGTCCTCATTTCTTCATTATCAAGGCTTTAAGGGAAGCAGATCACTTTTTGCCCAGTATCTTTAAGAGTATATATGCATGTATGCTATGTGTCAGATTCTAGTGCTGGTATAAATGCCAAGCAAGTTCATCAAAGCTCATGTATGAAACCATGCTGTCTGTGAAGTCTAACCCTCCTGAATAGAGAGCACAAAAGGATCATTTCCACAAATAGCAAGACAAAAACTACAGCACACAAACACACAAACTCATCTGGGAGCATTAAGGGAAATTTCAGCAAATTCTCCACATCCAAGACTAATTTTTCCCTATGAAAAGCTCCATTTTTCAGCTTGGGCTTGAGGACAATCACCTCTGTTAAGAAAAACAGGGCAAATTACTCATGTGAAGAAATCTGACCTGCCTAACAGATTGGAACATGACATGACATTTTATATACAAATGCATACACACCTACATATGTATGTGTAGAGAATCCACAAAAAAGAGATGTTAGTTGGGAGATGATACAGCTGTTTTTCCCCCCTAACCTTCCTTTTACCCAGACAGATTTACTGAAGGATTTTCTTCATTATCACCTGCTGAACTACCTTGGCAAGAGGACCTTGAAGATGAAGTCAAGCATGAGGTTTAATTGTACCCCTGTCGTTGGCCCTTTAGGGGCCATCAGTGCATTTCTTGGAGTTCTTACAAGATTTTCTTCTGCCTCAGCAGAAGAGCAAGGGTGTTTGCAAACCTGTTAACCTGAGCTGAACAGAGGAAAGGAGAGCACAAATTTGTTATTGTACCTTACTCTGCTTGGTGCAGAAAATCTGGCTCAGACCTAAGTAGTGCCTGCAGCAAGCAAAGCATCTCCAAGCCACCTGAGGCTCATGCTGCAGGACACCTCTATAAAAAGACATAGGCTGAAGCTACCAGAGGTCTAAAAGTATTGAAATGTGACTCTGAGCTTACAGAAGAAGGGAAAGTAAATGTTAAAAAGGGTTTAAAAAAGTGAATGTTGACAGTAGTAAAAAAATCTGACAAGTTTGGGGTATTTTTCCCCTCTTTTTAGACCCCAAAATGTTTGCATGGCCATGCATTTCTGTGGAGGACAGACCAACCTGTGCACATGAATATGTGTGTGTGTGTGTTTGTGTTCAGGGGTTGGTGTAATCTATATCACAAGGCACTGAACACTTGGACATTTTCATACTGATGGTGTTTCCTGCAGCCCATATCAAGCTTCAGAATGGGGGAAGGGGGAGGGGTAGCGGTGGGATGGATTTCTTCCCAGTGTGTGTTCCCTGAGCTTTGAGATGCAATTGCAGCTTTCCTCTTTGTGGGAAACACCTAAGAGGCATAGGCAGGTTTTTTTCCTCTCCACTCAGCTGCCTGCCTTCATGAAATGCACAAGGTTGTCACTGTGCTTGAAAGCTCTTTCAGCTCCTGTGGGCAAAGGGAACATGAATGTGCTGGAGAAAGGGTGTCTTCATGCAGGTATCACTGTAGGCATCCCATCTCCATAACAACAGGATTTGTCTTTTTTAAACAGAAAAACCTCCTTGCTTTTACCCCAGAGCCTGGACCTCTACAAACTGAGAGCCAGTCCCTGTGTGACCCGTGTGATGCCTTTGTGCTCTATGGTGCCTCCCAGGTGTTTGGATATGGTTCTTGGGAAGGGATTTTCCCCTCAGTAATGGGGATCCTTAGCTTCCCATTGCTTTTCTTCCTCCTCTCTTGCCTTGATCAGCTAAGCCAGCATGAAGATGAAGCTTGGCTGGTGTTCTCCTACTCAGCCATGCCCCTCCTCCTCCCCCACATCAAGGGCGGCCATCAGCTCTGCAGGGCCTGGCTGAGACCCAGAGAAGGATCAGAGAGCAGCCGTGGGCTCTCTCGGGACCCATTGTGCTGCCGTGCCAAGCAAATCTCAGCTCAGCAGAGAAACTGGCCTGCAACACGGGCCTTGCAGTGCTCGTGCCAGCTGAAATACAGCCATTAAGCTGCTTTCTCCATGTTTGCCCAACAGCCCCTGCAAAGCTGGCAGTTGCCACTAGCAAAGCTGAAATATTGCAATGCTTCATCTTCTAGCCACTTCTGCTGTCAGCCTCTGACTTGAGGCCTTAGTATCCAAGGAGAGTGCTTGGTTTCTTATGGGTCCAGGCAGCAGACACAAGCCCCTTTGTGCTTAAATAGGGTGGAGATCACGTGATGGAGATACTGCACCTGGGCTACTGAGGATCCTGATGGTGGTGGTACATCTGCTGCTGTGCAGGGAAAGGGGGCTGGCGGGTGGCAGAACCACATAGATAATGTGGTTACTGCTCACACAGCTGGCTGTTCCACCACCGTGCTCCCAGGATGCAGAAGGATTCATGTGCTTGGATGTGGCTCCATTAAAAATAGTAAATACTAGTCATAATTAAATATTGTCTTAATCTTACTATTTTACTGTTTGTTACTATTACTGTTGGGATTGTGAGATACTTCTGACTCCCTACCAATACAGGCTGAAGGAAGTTCTTCCCTAAGAAATAATTTCTCTCTACTCAGCTTGTAAGCCAAGAGAAGAAAAACCTCCAGGGCTGCAGTAGGTGCAGAGATAGCTGTAGCATGGGCTTCCATCCAGAGACAGGAGGCTCTTCACCATCTACAGTCTAATGCCCTCAGAGGGACTTTCCCTGCAGGACTGAGGTTTAAACCTGTGTAGAGACAGCACACTATTGCATCTATCCCATATTTCTTCAAATAACAGGACTGGTTTTCTCCAGCAATATTTCTCTCATGAATAGGCCCCTGGCTCCCCTGACCTCTTGGGGGAAGTGGTTTGGTTTCGCAGCCTGTGTTTCACTGGGATTGGCTTGGCGGTCCCTGCATTGTTACACTGGCTGTGATTTCTCCATCTGTTAGGACCTGTTTTTTCCTGGTGAGAGTTTAGTTTTTTCTTTCCTTAAAAGGAGATAGCCTTCACCACTGATATATCTTCTCTCCTTGCTCCTTTCTATAGTTTTCATCAATTGATGTTACATTTGTATTCCCAGAAAACCGTGCAGTCCTTAACATCTAATTTCTCTCTGTCTCCTCTCTGCAGGCAGTGATGTATCTTTGCCAATTTATTGAAGAATTAGCTAGGGCTAAGGATTTGTGTCCACTTGATGCTTTACTTCTCAACACCCACCATTAATAATAAGCATGTCCTTTAAGACCTAAGTCTCGTTTTAAGTGAATGTGAAGCACTGGCTCTTTTCTTGCTGATCCATAGCCCTCACAGCCATGCATTGTTACCTGAAATGTTTCCAAGTGTTTTTGGAGCAACACACTGGAATACATCACAAATGAACTGGTTTTGCTTGTCTAAGTTTTGTCTCTGGGGATTTGGAAGGGACAGCAGGGGAGGAGAGGGATGAATATTTATTAGCTTTTAATCAAAGAAAGTGCTCTCTGTAACCAGTCAGGTTGCTGTCTTTATCTGATGGAAGAGAGACATCAAGGTCCCTGGTTCTTTGCTATGCTGCAGTGTGCACTCCTCCCAGCTGTCCAAATGGGTTACAAAGTACTCCAAGAGAGGTCTATCTCTGTTTGGATTTCTCTTCATCTGGATTTTCCTGGCTCTGTCCATTCAGGGTTCACCTGGAGAAAACAGTTGCTGAATGAGTGGAGATCAAAGGCAAAGTGCATGTGCAATGACCCTGAGAGATGAGGTGTGTTTTAGGTAAGTTTGCATGCATTCAGGCAATCTGTAGATGGACTTTGCATTGTGGGTGACTTGGATAACTTGGATAACCCCTCCAAACCCCGTGCTGGATGTCTTGAGCATGGAAAAAGAATTCCTTTCACATAGAAAAGAGAGCAGACAAGATATAAAGCTGCAGAGACCTGGAGCTGTGTCACAGAGCTCTGAACCCTGAACCAGGAAAGCTGCTTAGAATTCTATTTCTGGAGGCAGTTGCCAGCCCCTGGTACATGGTGGGAGATGCCTGCTGGAAGCAGGATGCAGAGCTAGTGAGGCTACACCATCCCTTTGCATTACAGAATGTCAGGGTGAAAGGTTTGCATCCTCCTGCTAAATGACATGGGAACTACTTGCAGACTCACAAAGTCCCGAGCATCAAGGAGGGCCTCCAAGGCTTGGTTCATGCTCTGGTGTGCCCAGTTTGAGACCTTGATGTCATGAGAGGACAGGCACCAATGAGAAGCCCAAAATCTCTAAGGCAACATTCATAACGCTGCACTAACCCAGGCACCAGTCATGCACTGATTCACAATGGTCCATACTGTTAAACTGTCATAATGCACCATGGCACAGCTTCATCTGTTCAGAGAGCACCTGGAGGCTCTTCAAGGGCTGGAATGGGACAGGAACCAGACCCAGCTGTCAGCATGACTGAGACCATCCTGTTTAGGACTTGGAGGGGAGGAGGAAAGACTTTAGTTTATAGGTTGGTGTCGTGCCACCTGGCCACAGAACTGCATTTGGTCTCTTTCATTTACTCGTATAGACACACACATCTTGTTCAGCAAAATCTTGCTCACTCTTCTTCCAACAGTAAAACCAAGGAGTCACATATCCTACCCTCTTAGGAATACAGCTCCTCAGCTGAAAGGATGTCTGGTAAGAGTCCAGCATTTGGGTCAGCAAGAGGTCAAACAGAAAATGTGAACAAACCCTGCTGTGGGGTTCAAACAATCTCCAGACAAAGCTAGGTCTCCTCTGAGCTGTCTGGGACTGAATTTTACCTGGTCCCATTGCAGGACCAGGTTCCTGAACTTGTGCTGTGTCTTTATGCCGGACTGATTGGGGTTCCTGTGTGGTTCCCATGATGCTTCTGTCTGAACATCAACTCTTCAGGGAGAGAGGGAACAGCACACCAGTACTTCTATGTTACACACCAGAATCTGAGGTGTTAAGTGACTGGGAACCTTTAGAACAGCAGAGAACAAATCCAACTCTCCCAAACCCCAAGGCAGGCTTAGGCAGAGATTTCTGCACTGCCAGTGGGTGTAGACTTCTGTTAGTACTCCCTCTCCACCCCAGAGAGTGCCTGTGCTGGATTTAGGTCCTCTCCTGACCAGAACAGACTGGGCAAAGCATCATTCAACTTATACCCCAACTGTAAATATCTGATATAAACGAAGCCAATATCCTGTTTAAAAACCAACCACACAAAACGGTCCAGTAACTTTGGAGACAATTAATGGTGCACAGTAACACTGTCCCGGAATACTAACACTTTTGGGCTTGTGTCAGGTCATGTGTAGGCCTGCAGTTATTCTGCAAAGACCAGGAGTGTGGCAAGAGCATCATTACAGATCTGAGAGTGGTGGGGTCAGATGTCTTGAGAGCAATCACAGGGCAGCAATAAAGCAACCTCCAGATCTGTGCTTTGTGTCAGAGCATGCAGCAGGATTGCACCCAAAACCATTCTCTGTCAGAGGGTAGGGGGAAATCACATCCTTGGCATTATAAAGGCAACGAAAGTAAAAGCAAACTAATAAATAATGTTACACAGTAAAAATTAAAGCTTTCAAGATCCTTGTTTGTGAGCATGGAGCATGGTGACGCTGGTGTTTGGGATAAAGTTCTGTCAGCATACAGTGGAGTGGGGTCATGTTGAGAGGTGCTGGAGGACATACCTCACTTCTCTTCAGACAGCCCAAACAAATGACTGGGAACTACAACGAAGTGCCCACCAACACCTTGCAGGAGACAAGACCAAGCTCCTAAGGCACCAAGGGCAGGTCCTATATGACCTTCTCAGCCCTTCTGTCAGCTCAGCCTGAAGGTATCCCAGAGCTCTGCATATGTCTCTTGCGTCTCTTGTATACAGCCATGTCAGACAGTCAGCTTTCCTACATCCTGGTGCTCAGTGGCATTTCAGTCTTGCCTCAACCTTCTCCTGCTGCCTTTTCCCATTGTTGTTGATCCTTAAAACAGCCTGTCTCCATGATGCCTTCTGCAGAGCTGCGCCATGGCTCATCCATCTCCTGCCAGCACCACTGTCTGACAGCTCTGACTAAACACAGCTTCCAGCCTCCTAACAAGGTCATAGGGAATAAGACCTTTCTGGATCATGGAAAAATATCAGACTCTTCTTTTCAACCACCATCCTTTTCTCTCCTTTCTCTCCTTTTGCTTTTCCAGGGGGATTCAGGGACTCTCTGCTATGCTGCCAAGACACTAATGTAGGAGACAAATGGAAAAAGTCTGGGAGTTCACATGAACCACTGTTACTTTTTTCAATTTCAGAAACAAAATGGGACTCAAAGTTTCCCAGGGAAGAGCTTCAGCCTTTTAAGTTTTGGGAAGCTGCAAAGCCAATGCTGTCAGCTGGGGTTATTTGCTATGACTGGAGCATGGATGGCTCCTGAGATCAGCACAGCTTCTGTTGCATCCAGGTGCCTTCAGATGGATGTTGCACCTTCCCATATGGATTTACTTCAAGCTATGGGATTGTTTCCCTTTGATATCTACTTGAGATAATCAGGCATTTAGGAGTCATAATCCCACTGGAAGGCTTTTAACCTCTGGTTTACCTCTGATTTGACTGGAGGGTTGAAGCTCAGGTGTGAAATGTCAGACATAAGTGCTAAGCAATTTCAGAAGGTGTTGTAAAACAAGCTGGTTTTTTGGTTTTTGGTTTGTGGGGTTTTTTTGCTGGTGCATTTTCTTTATGCATTCTCTGATATCACAGTGTGGCTCAGGGATTTGTGGACTCTCAGGCTCTGCCTTATTTCCTAAACACTTAATTACATTCTCTAGACCTTCTTAATAAGTTTGTTTTCACTTCTAAAAGTTTCAACAAAAAACTTTTGCTGAATAGATTTTCCTTGGCAGTCTCTTAAGGAAAAAAAAAAAAAAAGTATATTTTGATGCAGTGTTTTGACTTAGTGAGTTTCCTAAGAGGACAATTTGTACTGGGATGAGTTGACCATGCAAAATGCCTGAGATTAAGCCCATGCAAATGTGGCAAAATGCCTCATTCCTTAGAGAATGGTGACCCCTCCAAGTGGCCCTGAGGCGGCAGTGCATCCTCTGTCTGTGTAGGGCAGAATGACGTTAGAAACGCAAGGCATATGTAGATAATAAGGCATTAATCTCGCATGAAGGATTTGCAAGTACATTCTCGTGGTGAAGAAGAGGCATTGGGTCAATCAAGGAAGAAGGGAGGCAGGATGGAGCTGGAGTAGCTGGAATACCTCCTTCTTCCATTTGAGAATCCTCTGCAGACAGACTGATGTCAGTCCAACACAAGCACACACAGGACAGCACTGGGCAGCTCAAAACAAGCTTTTATATGGCCTGACCACCAACTCTTCATCACTTGTCATCTACCCCTCTGCAAGTGTTCATGCTGCGTCACTGGCACAGCAGCTGCAGTGGTAGCCACAGCAGGGAGATGTTAATGAAAATAATCTATCACAGGCAGGGCAGGACTTGAGGCAGATAGATGAGGGCACTAAAAGTGAGATCCTACTTCCAAGTGTGGAAGCTGCTGGGTGAAATACTTTCAGGAGCCTTGTTTTCATTGCAAGGCTCTTGTCATTGCAGCCCAAAGCTGGATGGAGGTAACGGGGCTCCCCAGCAGTAGGGTTTGGTGTTGGTGGGTTTAGGAATGTACACCTGGCTAGTTCCCAGCTAGAGTTCTGGGGAAAGGTTGAGTCCTTACCCATCCTTACATAAGGGCATGGATAGTATATGAAAGATTTTGCCTTTTGCATTCTTCATCTCCACACTTGATAAATTGATCTATTTGGTGGAAACATACATGTAACCCAGGGGGGTACTGAAATCAAATACAGGAGAGACAATACCAGCAAGAGGCCTCTGTTTGCAGCTGGATGGGGAATGGTGGAGATGTCAGAGAGAAAGCCATGCACTATAGCCCATGGCTTTCCTTGTAGGACAGCTTTCCTCATTGGTGGTGAACACACGCGAGTCTGAGGTGAGTGACCTCTTTTGCAACACTGAAACCTTCCTGACAGGGTGTCAAGACCTTGTGTTCATCATACATTGTTACTCAGAAACCCTTTATTCAGGAAAATTGAGATGGTTTTGCATATTTGTGGGACTGTATGTGCCTTTCTCTTGCTGGCTCTACACTTTGGTGTTGCTTGTGTCATTCAGCAGGAGAGAGGTCCTGCAGCCTCTGCAGTGCATATGTATTTCAGGATGGACACTGCTGGCTTTGCAAGCTTCTAGACTCAGGTGCAAGAAGCTACAAGGACCTTTTCTCTGTCCAAAATCCCCACGTGCTTTATCCACCTCAATTCTTGTGTTTTAAACCATGAAGACTGAGGCTTACCAGCCCTTGCCAATCTCACCTTGATGCTAATGTCTGAGTAGATCTTCTCTGTTGGGAAAATATTCCTCACCTCCCAGGCTGCACAATATGAATCCAAACGCACCCAGGTTCCATATCCAAAAGTGGCTGTGTTTTCATTGCCACCTTGCATTATCTTTGGAGAGGAAAGTGAATAAAGAGGCTTCTTTTTTTTTTTTCTTCTTGTTCTTTTTGTTCTGAAAGTACAAGCAGTTGTACTCCCCTGAACTTGAAGAGGATTTTCAGGTTAAAATTTTAATTTCCTTAGAAAATGTCAACTTTGGTAGCAATATTTTAGTACTTTTGAAGACAATTGGCTTAAAAACATAGGGTTTTTCCCTTTACCCCTTGCTTTCTTCCAATAAAGAGGTGGGCAGGAGAGGGAGGAAAATGGAACATTTTCTGTTCTCATTTTCTCAAAGGAAAAAAAAAACAACCAAAAAGCAGAGAAAGAAAAAATTAACACATTGCCAAGAAAAATGTGCTTCTTTTGAGTTATTTTATTCAGATTTTTTTTCCATGGAAAATGACCATCTTTTAAAAACCATCTTCAGTTGCTGTTATTCTATAATTAAACCCCAAAGTCTGGGAACTAGGGCAGAGGAGGTAGTGAGCAGAGAGAGCACTATAGCGTAGACAACGCATATAATGAGCACATTGCAGGGTTTTGCAACTGTCCTGTCAGCCATATGGAACATGGGGGTTGTTTCAGAGTAGCACTGTCTCTTTAGGTTTTTTTTTTTTTTCCCAAGTATTCATCGAGTTTTATGCTATTTTGCTGAAAGATGAAAAGAAGGAAGAAAAAAAAAATCATATAGCTGCCATTAGGATGAACTCTCTAATTAGAGTATGTAAAAATGCTTGTCTCCTGAAGGGAGAATGAATTAAATGACCTGCAGCAGAGGGTGACTCATGCGTGCTTTGCTCTTGTATTTCCTCTCTTGTGATATGAATCATTTGGCCACCAGCATGTGTACAGAGGAGGGCAGAGCTCCCACACCAGCCTCTGCGACAGCTTTGCAGGACTCAGATTCAAAAGTACTGTGAGGAACTAGTTACGTTCACTGTTCTTCAGCAAGCAAGTTGTTCATACAAGCTTTTGCACTCGTGGAATCTTCCCATGGCTTTTTGCCGTGTGGAGGTGGTATCATGTATCTCACAAGGTATCAGTGCTGATTGAAATCACCTTTAAGGTCACGGAGTCCAACCACTCACCTCACACCATCAAGCCCACCACTAACCCGTGGCCCTCAGCACCTCAGTCATGTGTCTTTTAAATATCTCCAGGGTTAGGCACTCTCTCACCACCCTGGGCAGCCTGGGCCAGTGTCCAACAACCTTCTCAGGGAAAAAGTTCTTCCTAATCCCCAATCTGCAACTTAAGGTCATTTCCTCTTATCCTATCATTCATTACTGGGGAGAAGAGATCGACTCCCAGCTCACTGCAGCCTCCTGTCAGGGGATTGCAGAGAGTGATCATGTCTCCCCTCAGCCTCTCTTCATCAGACTTGTTCTCCAGACCCTTCCCCAGCTTTGCTGCCCAGCTCTGGACACGCTCCAGCCCCTCAGTGTCCCTCTGGGAGTGAGGGACCCAACACTGAACACAGCACTCGAGCTGCAGCCTCACCAGGGCCCAGCACAGGGGGACAATCACTGCCCTGGGCCTGCTGGTCACACTATTTCTGATACAAGCCAGGATGCCATTGGCCTTCTTGGCCATCTGGCACACTGCTGGCTCATGTTCAGCTGTTGTTGACCAGCATCCTCAGGTCCTTTTCAACCAGACAGCTTTCCAGCCACTCATCCCCAAGCCTGTAGAACTACTAGAGCCTTTGTCTCCAGAGCATTTGTATCTGTCACCCAGGAGGCTTTTCTGCTGTTTGTTGGTGCCTCTGGACCTGTGCTGCAGCTACAGAGATGGAGCTTCACCCTGCCCACCTGCATTCACATACTGGCAGCAACTTAATTTCTTTGAAGTCTCCTACTGAAATGACCCAAGTTGCTCTTTAGGTTTGGAAGTTTTTGGAAAAGCCTGGACTACAATGGACAGAGAGACACTACAGTCACAAAAGCCTCATTTTCCTAGGGAACTAGACCACAGCACTTCCCAAATGTATAATAAAACCTCTAAAAAGCTCTTGAAGATAGCTTTAATGCAGAGTTACCTGGGCATGACTTCCCAAAGCAGTAATTACAAGGCAAATTGTCATCAGTGCCTCCAACCCCATAAGATTGGCTGGTGGATTGAAGGGGTGCTCTGGGGTCTTTGCAGCATTCAACCTTTTCTCTGGAGCTGTGGGTGTGTGTTTGGGCAGGAGTTGTGACTCTAATGTCCATGGCATTCCCTCAGATGCAGACAGTCTCTGGATCATACATTTTGGCTCAGAGAAAAAAACCCAACCTGCTTCCTCGCTAAGGCTGGGGTGGGCAGAGACCATTATTTTTCAGAACTTGTAACAAGAGAAACGTGTCTGCATGGAAATGGATGCCCTAGCCCTGCGTGACTCACACCAGGTGCAATGGGGATATTTCAGTCTCCTGAGTGAGAAAATTGATTGCTCACAGGAGGACGGTACAGTTTAAAAGACAAAGCCAAGATCCTTAGCTGCCTGCTGGGGCTGAGTTTCACTTGTGCTGTTTCAAAACAGGGATCTGGTAAGGACGGGTAGGGAGTGACTTTGCTCATGTAGTGGACCTGCTTTAGCAAGGAAATTGGACTAGATGATCTCTAGAGATCCATTCCAACCCTACCATTCTGAGATTCTGTGACTTGGGCAGAAATTCGTAGCATCACCTTTTATAAAACAACAAAGAGTGGTACCTTAGAAATTTCATCTGCCCTCTCTCTTTCCTGCTATGGAAGTGCAAATCTGCGTCCACTAACTTGACCAGGTCATACCTGCTGTCCTGCTCTAAATTGCCTCCGCTCCTCTCCCTTTCCTGAAAAAATTCTCACTTTACAAATGTTGTTGATTCTTTGAAGAATCTATTCTGCTGGTGTGCAGTGTCTGCAGATTGGGCCATCATATTAAAACCAAGATGGTCTTCAACCAAGACTGTTCTCACAGCCTTCTTCAGTTTCCTTTATATCACAGGAAAAAAAGATGCCTAGAAAGGTCATGGATATGTGGTTGGTAGCAAAGACACACTGTATCAGGGGAGAAATTTGAAATATGTCACCAGCAGAGGCGGACAAAAAAATACTGTTTTATCTTTTGTTAACTTTCCTTTGTAGTTGGAAAAATATCTACATCAAAGTGACATATTTCTGAAAAATGCAGTTGACTGTTTCTACTCTCACCAGTTCCAACTGCTGGATGGATTTCATCTTCATGCTTTAATGAAGCAAAGGCAAAATTCTGTGCTGTTTAAACAAATTTCTGCTCTCTCATCTCCAGGAAAACTAGGAAAAACAAGATTGTTCGTCCACTTTCCCATTGAAGCTGTTTCAATTTGCAGAAGAGAGGTAGATATCTGTAAGAGCATGGACATTGACCTTGAAATGCATATGGAGGATGCTCAGCCATTGGGATGTATGGTGTTGCTCCTTTTCGCTGCCCAGAGACACATTTAGCGTGAAACCAGCCCCCCTCCCTGTAGCTGCCTCTACCTCCAACCTGTCTGGCTCAAACCAGACAGCAGTTACGTGCTCCAGATGGGGTCTTGCTAGCGCAAGAAGCTTAGCTCAGCCGTCTTCGGCTTGCCCCTTTCTTCTAACCCAACCAACCTTATGAAACAGCCATCGCTTCCTTTGAACATCAAAGGTCTTCATTAAAATCTGTCAAGTGCATGGCTGCGTGTCCCCGTCAGGCGTCGATATCTAACGGCAAGCACTGGGGGATCCCCAGCCTGTGGTGGGAGGTCAGCCTGGTTTCAGGGAGGGGGGAACTATTCATGTCATGCCACTTCCAATTTAGGATGTGCTCTTGGAGTCAGTGAGGTGGAAAGGGAGCTCATACTGAGCCTGCGAGGCGGGTGCTGCAGCTGTAGGATCCTTGCCCTGGTGAAAGGGAGCTGCTGGATGAAACAGCCCCCATGTGTGAAAAGGCAGCCTTTCCCCCCTAGTCTGGTGGCATGTCCCCAGATGGGGAAGTAGTCTTCAGCCTTTGTCAGCTTCACTTAGATCAGTCATGTCTCATTGGGTTCTCTGACGAATGGAAATGGGCATGACCTATCACAACAGCTCCTCATCAGCCTAGGGGTGCATCTACAAAGACTTCATTGCAGGAGATCGTGTGCTCAGTTCTCTCCTGCACTAAACTAAAACACAGGTTTAGTTTCCTCTCAGGAAGGCTCCCCACATAATGTAGGACATTATGCTGATTGCTGCAGCAGCTTGCACACGGTACTGCATGAAAGAATGGTCACAGCAACCACTCCTCCTTCTCCTCATCTGTGTTTCAAGATCACTGTAACAGTATCTGTACTGCAAACACCATTATAGGTGCCATTACTGAGCTTTGCACTCTTTCTGTATGTGTATGCAGGAAGAAAGGTGGACAAGGACTGACAATCTCTCCTGGAGCTGCTAGAGACACTGTGAAGATCTGTCCTAGGAGGCTTGCAGCACGAGTGGGCAGTGAAAGCCATATCTACTGAAATCTCCTTCAGCTGGTGTCTACAAACAGCATGTGTCAGGATGGACCTCTCCAGCTAGCGTTCATAAGGTTGATTCCTGTAGAAGCTGCTGTTTCCAGGGCCCTAGCAGAGGCAGTCAGCACTGGTTGTGAGTATGAGGAATGTCTTGAGAGGCTTAAGGACAGACCCTGCACAGGGATGTATCACCCACGTTGCAGTGGGCTGTGCTGCCATGCAGACAGCTGAGTATGGGATCTGAATGCCTGGGTTGTTCTCCTCAGATGAAATCAAAGATGCGGTGTGCTTAATCAAGAAAGATGTACTCTTCACATAATGTGTTCCTTCCATGCAAACACGCTCCTTGCAACAGGTCTACAGTGCCAGATGTTGATTTAGATACATGTGCAGGAGAATCCTGACCTTAATGCAGGTCTCTTTCTTTTTTTCTCTCACTTACTGAAGGCAAGACTGTGAGGCAAGTAATGTACCATGTTACAGCCATAATAATGTTTAATGGTTGTGTCCTGTGTCTGAGGTTAATGACTAGTTAGGGAAGCTTTTACACTGAAGAATAAAAAATATACAATAAAACTGGCGAGGAGCAAGAAAGAGGGTAATGACTGTTACTGGCGGTTGTGGAGTGTGACTCTTGGTCCCAGGGAGGTAGATGTTATAAAAGCCAACTCAAGAAGCCCTTCTCAGGGACTTGACTTTGCTAAATATCTGGGAGGGCGAACAAGACGTGTAGCTGTCTGCAAGAAGTGTGTTGCAAATGAGTGAGCATCGTCTCCTGCAGATAGACCCAGATCCATTTCTTTGTATCTCATGGGCATGTACAGGCTCCCACAGCCACATCTTGAACCTGCTGGAGCCAGCCAAGCCATTCCTACCACCATGCAGTGATGCTGACACTGCTACATGCCTTTAGCAAGGTCATTCCCTTTCCCAGTGGCACTGCCAGCATTTTGTATCTGGACTCCATTTGTCTGCCTGTTAGTTGTATCCATGTTTCCCCACCACACTTTTTCTTTTTCAGTTGTTACAGGATCATAGAATGGAATCATGGGGTCATTTAGGTTGGAAACAACCTTTAAGATCGAGTCCAAACATTACCAATTATTTTTTGTTACTTAAGTTCCCTCTCCTACTCTTTCCTTTCTCTTTAATGATTTGCTGCGTCAAAAAAAATCCACCAGCCCCAGTGTGCCTGTATGAGTAATAAATGAGAGCTAAGGGAGAAGCCAGGGCTGGTCCATGAGCCCAGATCTGCTTCCTCAAGCTCAGAGCTGTGCCCAGTGTGCCAGCTGTGAGGCACCACTCTCCAGCTGCTGCCAGATGTGACAGGCTCTTCATCATTGCCTGTTCAGCCATGGCAGACACAGGGCTGGTCCCGAGGGTGAGAAGGAAGGGCTAAGGAAGGGAGAGGCCAACTCTACTCTTTTGTGGGCTTGCTGGCTGGGGGCATCAGGCCTAGGGCCTGGCTCTGGAGGCAGGTCCAAGCCATGGTGGGCATCCCCAACTGTGCTGGCTACAGTGGGGTGGCATCATGGTGTTGGGACTAGAGCTACTCCAGGTATTGCAGGATGTGCCTGCAGAGCTTGGGGAAGCTTTTAGGACTCATAACCATTCCTTTAGGTTTTGTTTATAGGACACATCTGGATATTCCCTTACCCTCAGATATCTTCTCCACCATGGCTGTATGTCATTGCTGGCTGAGGCCAACTTGCTTATCACTGGAAGGTACGTGTTCCCCTCTGGACCTGGATTCTCAGGTTTATATATCTGTAGACTCCTCCTGTTATCTGCATTGCATGTTTATTAGGATTTCAGTACCTTAACTCTGTAGAACTCTCATTTCAGCCATGGTAGGAATGCAAATGTCTCTTGGAAGTGAATAGAGGGAGTCCAAAGCCTTCAGGATCTAAATACTGCCTGCTGTGCTAGGTCTGAGGTGTAATGTAACATGCAGGGACAAGCAGGGACATGAGCAGTCCCATCCAATTTCTGCTGAGAACATAATTCCCTGAAGAAATATTTCATTTCAAGAAATCAGTAATTTCCAAAGGATGATCAGTTGTGAGCTCCCACCCCCAGCAAGTAATTCACTCATGCAGACCCACAGTGCATAGGAGATGCCTCAGAGACTTCATGTTGTCTGCAAGGAGACCACAATCTAATTGCAGCAGGTGGTGGAGGCCAGACAGGGTATTTGGGTGCATCTCTGTAGCAGCAGACACCTGGATGGGCAACAGGGAACCCTTCAGTGGTAAGGAATGAAAGCGTGGTTGCCAATGCTTGTCCCCAGACCCTGTAGCAAAGCAACTGGAGTGAGACACATGCATTTGCAGCAGAGAAGGGACAAAACAAGGCCCAGCAGAAGGAGGAGATGAGGTTTTTCACCTTGTGAAGTAATTCAGCTCTCAGGTCTACATTGCCTAGTTTCTGAGGTTTCAGAGGCTTGGCAGTAAAAACCAAAAGGGCTAGGGGGTAGCAAGGGTGAAAACTACAACAGCTCTTGCTTTTTCTTCTCTGCTGCATTTCTGAGCAAAAATGAAGACTGAAGAGCTTGGCTCTGAGGATGGTGAGGTGCTGATGTTTTCTACAGAACAATCCTGGGAAACAATGAGAGACAGATCATGCTCTGGAGAGGATTTCTCTGCTGCCTGGCCCCTCCTACGAAATAGCCTGAGAGGTGGAGAAGGATTAAGCAGTGGGACTGGTTGAGACCCTCCATTCATGGCACTATCTGGCCTAACTTCTTTTCAGTGCTCCACAAAGCCCTACTGAAGGCCAGAGATGAACCTGACCCTGGCATGACACTAATATCTTGCAGGGATTGAGAAAGGAGGGCAGGCTTTGAGGGTGTGAAGTCCTGGCCAGGTAATGAGCACTCTGCATCTTCTCACAGAAGGTCTGAATTCAGCATCCACCCCTGCCCAGATGACCACATGTGACTCACCAGGCAAGCACACACCTTGCACATCATTCTCAGCAGTGTCTGTGACAGTGTCTTATGAGGGCAACCACCCCAGGGTTGCAGAACAAACAACGGCAACCCACTCCCTGCTTCAGCCTCAGAGCCCGAGTCTCTCCTGAAAGTCACCTGAAAGGTAAAACCTCTTTCATCATATCTAGCGTCTCATCCACAAGTGTCAGTGCCTTGATATTTCCAGGGTGCCACTTAGCTTAAGCTAAAATACAAAACCTGGAGTAAAAAAAAACCTCAAAACATGCAGAGCATGACATACAGCCTCATCTGTTTTCTATAAGGCGTTTGTGTGATGATCCTCAAAGGGAGGAATTAGGGGCTAGAAAAGGCTGCCTCACCAGTGTTCAGAGAGCAGAGCAGTTTCCTTACTGCTCACAGTGGCTTCCTGATCCTCTTTGGGATATATTTATTGCTGCTGGTTGTAACTTGAACACACATTGTGTAGTCTGCAGGATAAAAATAGCTGCAGTGCCTATTTCTGTCTGAGTAGAGCACACCAAACCTTTGTTTACCAGTTGCCTTTTGTTTAAATATAACAGGAGACCGAGCACTGGAAAGCAGAGGAAAGCTGTGTGACGTTAAATCCATTTGGCTAATTTTAAATCACTCTTCTGCACAGTGTAGATGTAGACGTGTGGGTTCACAAAGGCATCTCTTTGGAGGAAGAACAGGATGATCCAATCTGTGTTGGCACTAAATCTATCACATTCGGGAGCCTCTAACTGGAAGAAGTGAGTGTCCCAAAGCTGCCCTTTGGCTTTAGGGATAGCGTTCAAATCCCAGAATTGTTCTCACGCCCTGGACTAGGTGGTTGGAGTGTGTGTTTCAGGGTGCAGAGGTCCTCGTTTTGTCAAGTGAGATGTTTCTAGAGAGGGCTTCAGATAGAAGTGAAAAAGCAGTGCTTTTCTGTTTTTACTGTCCAGCTCCTGGAGTCTTGAGATTTTGGAGGACTATCAGCTTGCTTGATTTGTCTAATATATGTTTAAAGAAAATTCACAGCCTTGCTGTCTGTGGGAAAAGCTTGGAAATACGATGCTGAAGATTTAGAGATCAGATGCAAATGAAGGATATGTTCCCATGAAATCAAATCCCTTGTGATCATGACCGCCTGTCCTCTCTCTCAAGATCTGGCTTCACAGAAATAACTTTGCCCAACCGTGGCAGAGAGCCACTGGCACTTGGAAGAAATGTTTTCTGATGGGTGAACATCTGTGACTCATTTTCCCAACCTGCAGAATGGATGGACTCTTTCCTTCCCCAAAGGGTCTCACTGAAGCTTCAAACATGCCGCAAATGCTTTGACATGAGGGAAGAGCTTATAGCTCTGGATTTCACATCCTGATCTCTACCATTTCTTACTCCTCAGTCTTTGGAGGTGCTAAGGTTGTCATAGTATCTTGGTGTGGGACTTCAGACATATAAACAGAGAGAAAACATGGAGACTCATCAGCAAGTAAATCAGTTTTGTTAGGAAGATGATTTCTATCATGTCATTTCTACTGTCACTCACGTGATTTGCTCTTATAAACCCTCCAGGGCTTCCACCCATGTCTCAGCAAGCCAGGACACCACAGCTGATACTGAGCTATGTCTGACTGTGAGGCTGGTCTGACTGTGCCCATCGCATCAGACTGTACTGGTAAGCTCTCAGCCTCCATTGGCTAGTTCTCATCTGCTCAGGTCAATGGCAATCACAGGTTAAAGTCAGGAAGCTATTTCCAGTGTTTACCACTCAGATATGTATATAATAAGTTGAAATGAAAACCAGGTGCTCAGCTAAGGTAGATCAGCATAGGGTGGCTTACTTCAACAGAGATACATTGACACCACTGGAAGATCTGGCCAGTTTCCTCTACAGGTTTCTATTTTAAGGGAGCTTTGATGCGCTGGCCATATTTATTTATTTATTTATTTGTTTGTTTGTGTGTTTGTTTGTGGTGTGACCGTATTTACTTGAATCCAGGATAATCTCATGTCAGAAATAACTCTGCATACTCTCAAAGTCGTTTCATGGAAACAAACTTTTAAAGCTGTTTTGATGAATCTTCTTCGATGTCATGTTCTCGTCATATCCGGTTCCTGTGAAAATCTCTTTGAGCTTAAAATAATCCCTGTTTAGAAAACCCATCTGATACTGTTGGTAACCAGTGATATGACACTCCTGGGAATGTGTCGTATGTTAAAGGTGGCCTATAACATCACTTTTATTTTCTTTGTTTCACCCCAGTATCTTCTGATTTGTGTGTGTGTGTTTTTCTTTTTTTTCTCCTTTTTTATCTTGTTGCCAGAGAATCAGAGGTGCAAATATCCTGAAATCACAATACCTGAATTTCATTCATATCCTTTTATTTTCCCAGTTAAACAATGTTTTATGCATACCAAAACACAAAACATCTTGGTAACAGCAACACGTCCATTTGTGGGAAAGCGCTCCCTGTGCAAACAGCTGTATCCCACTTTTCTACCCAGAGTACATATCACCCCACAGGAAACAGGAGACAATTCAAACATGTTCACTTTAGAAAATAAATACAAAATGTCTCTCAGATTTCCCAAACCTGGCAGAATGAAGGAAAAAAACCTGCAGAGCTTCTGGCTAAATAGAGTTTTTGCAGGGCAGCACGAGGCATTTGGCTCTGCTTCATCCCCGAGTGCTATCCATCACATCCACTGGCTGTTATTAATGGGGAAGTGTGTGTGCAGTGGCAGCATAGAGGAGCTGGAAGGGGCTCCCTTGTCCTTGGTGTGAGGCTGAGGAGAGGCCGTCTGTCTTGCAGCTGCCAGTCCCTCTGCTGCCAAGGTCTCCTGCTTTGCTGCCTCCCCCCCTGCTCCCCAATACACATCTGCTCCTCTGCTTGCACTGGCACTTCTGACCCACTCCCATCACGTATTTTAAAGGGTCTTCATGCTTTAAACTGCTTGTAAAAGGACTGAGAGGTTTTCAAGGGGTCATTCTGGTGGATTATGTGGGACCTGAGGAGTAACCGGTACCATTAGTATGCATAGAAAATGGACATAAGGAGTTCCGGACAGGTTGGAGGCATCCTGCTTGGTGAGGCTGAAGGACTTTGAGAACATGCTGGGAGCAGAATAAATGCTGTGGCAGCATATGTCAGTGACATTGCACACACTCTTGCAAAGCACTGAACACAAGACAGAGCTGAGAGAGATGTCCCTTCAAGGGCAGATCTGTACAGCATAGTGCAGCCTGTCTCTGGAAAGCAGCATCTTCTCTGCTCTCGCTGTAGTGATGGCAGAGGGGACTTAGAATAATAGAATCATAGGATAGTAGGTGTTGGAAGGGACCTCTAGAGATCATTCAGCTCAACCTCCTCCTAAAGCAGGTTCCCCTCAATCAGGAGGCACAGGAACATGTCCAAGTGGGTTTAGAAACCTCCGGAAGAGACTCCCTGGGCACCCTCCCTGGACAACCTGTGCCAGGGCTCCCTCCTGTTAACACCAAAGAAGTTTTCCCTCGTGTTTAAGTGAAACTTTTTGTCTTCCAACTTTTGTCCATTATCCCTACTCCAGTTGCTGGATGCTACAGAAAAAAAGTGTCACTCCATCCTCCTGACATCCACCCTTTAGGTACTTATATGATGATGAGGTCTCCCTTCAGACATCTCTTCTCCAGGCTAAACAGCCCCAGGTCCCACAGCCTTTCCTCATAGGAGACATTCCAGTCCCCCCATCATCTTGGCAGCCCTGCACTGGGTTGTCTCTAGAAGTTCCGTGTCCAGGTTCCCTGACTTGGTTGGGGATAGAATCTACTGGCAACACATAAAGTCATGGAATCAGTTTGGTTGGAAAAGAATTTTAAGATCATAAAGTCCAGCCACTAACCTCCCACTGCCAATCCCACCACTGAACCATGTCCCCAAGTGCATGACGTCTTTAATACTGCTGGAGCTTGTGGGCAACTTTTGAGCATTTAGAGGATGAGAGAGCGTTTAGCGTATCTTTTGAGTGTTTAGAGGAGAAATCTTCTGCCTTTCTTCTTCAGTGCCAGGAGCAGGCACACAAAACAGTACTTTGGGGTGCTGCTGGTGGGTTGGTGGGGTCTCACCTACACTACTTGCATGCAGAAAGGAAGATGGACTCCAAGAAGCATTGTTAAACACCCATGTGAGCAAGAAGTGTTGCTGGGATGCCATTGCCCATGCTGCATCTGCTGATATATTTTCCCAAACAAAACTGGTACGTGTGACTGTTGAAGAGCAGGGCAGAGACTGGGAATGCCTTTTGTCCTCCTTGCAGTGAGGAAGCCCAGTGACACTGGGCTGAACGAGGAATAAAAGGAGCTTTTCCCTCCCAAGATAAATGTAATATAAAAACTGAAAAGATTGAAGAGAAATATTATATGCAGAACCCAAAGTAAATTGCTTCAAAAAGGGTCTAATGAGACTGGTGCTCTCTTCCTATCCACTCAGTAAGATAAGATTTTAGCTGGTGATGTGCCAAGGTCAACTCAGAAGTTAATGTAGATTTTGAAACAGAAGCCAGGAGTCCTGCAAATTCAAATCCATCCACACTACTTCCACATTGTGGCAGAGCAATTTACCAGTAGATGCACCTTTAACAAAACCTACTTGTTAATAAAACTGCTTGGTTCATCGACAAAATACCAATGAAGAAGGGGAAATGGAAAGCTTTTCTGTCCCCCAAGCAGACACCATGAAGTCAAGCCTCTTCGATTGCATACCTGAGTGGAATATGGCAGAAACTAAAGGGATATGCTAGATCACAGAATCATAGAATCATAGAAACATAGAATGATAGGGGTTGAAAGAGACCTTTAGAGATCATCTAGTACAACTCCCCTGCACAAGCAGGTTCACCTAGATCAGGTCGCATAGGAATATGTCCAGGTGGGTCTTGAAGACCTCCAAGGAAGGAGACTCCACAACCCCTCTGGGCAGTCTGTGCCAGGGCTCCGTCACCTCAGCATGAAATAAGTTTTCCCTTATGTTTAAATGGAACCTTTTGTGTTCCAGTTTCATCCCATTACCCCTTGTCCCGTTGCTAGCTACTATAGAAAAAAGGGATGTCCCAACCTCCTGACACTCACCCTTTAGATATTTATAAATGTTGATAAGATCTCCCCTCAGTCTCCTCTTCTCCAGACTAAACAGCCCCAGTTCCCACAGCCTTTCCTCATAGGAAAGATGCTCCAGTCCCCTGATCATCTTGGTGGCCCTGTGCTGGACTCTCTCCAGCAGTTCCCTGTCCCTCTTGAGCTGAGGAGCCCAGAACTGGACACAGTACTCCACGTGAGGCCTCACCAGGGCAGAGGAGAGAAGGAGAAGAACCTCCCTTTACCTGCTGGCCACACTCTTCTTGATGCATTCCAGGATGCCATTGGCCTTCTTGGTCACAAGGGCACATTGCTGGCTCATGGTTAGTTTATCAGGACTCCCAGGTCTCTCCCTGCAGAGCTGCTCTTCAGCAGTTTGACCCCCAGCCTGTACTGGTGCATGAGGTTGTTCCTTCCCAGATGCACGTCTCTGCACTTGTCCTTGTTGAACCTCATGAGATTCCTCTCTGCCCATCCAGATGGGCCATCCATATACCTCCCAATCTTATTTACTGTCATTCTGAAAAATGCACTGAGCAAAAGCTCCTGCTGTTGTGAAAAACATAGCTCCATCGTCCTCATCCCCTGAGTCTTCCCCACTACTGTGTCAGTGCTACGAGTGCCACAATTACATCCTTGGGGATATGAGCACAGATGGCCTTAAGTTGCACTGGGGGAGGTTCAGATTGGAGATGAGGAAGAACTTTTTCCTTGAGAAAACAATCCCATGCACCAGTACAGGCTGGGGATTTACCTGCTGGAGAGCAGCTCTGCAGAGAGAGACCTGGGAGTCCTGATTGATAATAAAGTAACCATGAGCCAGCAATGTGCCCTCGTGGCTAAGAAGGCCAATGGCATCCTGGAATGCATCAAGAAGAGTGTGGCCAGCAGGTAAAGGGAGGTTCTTCTCCTTCTCTCCTCTGCCCTGGTGAGGCCTCACGTGGAGTACTGTGTCCAGTTCTGGGCTCCTCAGCTCAAGAGGGACAGGGAACTGCTGGAGAGAGTCCAGCACAGGGCCACCAAGATGATCAGGGGACTGGAGCATCTTTCCTATGAGGAAAGGCTGTCTCTTCCAACCTCTACCATTCTGTGATTCAATGATTCTATGATGATGAGCCTTGGAGAGGTACCTGAAGTACTCCATGATACTTGTTGGGCATATCAGGCCTACACGTGGGTGGGATTCATCCTTCTTAGCTTGAGCTTCCTACCACACTGGTGTCAAGGCTTCCTTACTCATATGTAAACAGATCTGTGTGACAAGGTCTTCTTTGTACTTTGCCAACACAGCTGAGTACCTGCAGGGAACTAGAGTTTTCTTGAGGCTTTCCAAGTGATTGCCTTGAGTATTGCCAAGAGGTGAAAGTATCTCAAATGAAAAAAGCTCTCTTTTTTTCTTTCCCTATTAAACTGTTAGAGCTCCTGCCAGACTGCTCTATGACATATAAACTCTCAGATAAATACAGTTGTGAGGCAGCTATACACAAGACATGGCTGTGGGTGATGCTGAGGGGTCACATGCATCTGACCACTGCCGCTCAGGCATTGGCAAGCCACAGAGGAAAGATGGTTGCAATCTGTAGGAGCTGTTGAACCGAACTTGGGGAGCCATTGGCCAAGTGCCAATTTCCATTCCAAGGAAATAATAGAAGGTTCATCTGAGCTCGTGAGCACACTTATACTTTGGCAGAACAATCATATCTGTAAATGCCCAGCATCTGTAAATTTACTGCTTTTGATGTCAAAGGGTTTTCATGTGTTTTGCAAAGCAAAACATTGACTAAATTATGACCTATTGGAACCTTCTCTGATGACTGTTGGAGCGCTGGCAGGAGATAAAAAGGGTTGCTGAGCTTTTTTTGCTCAAGTTGGATTCCAGCCGATATAAAAGAAGTGATTGAATTAATTTGCTATAGAATGAGATTCCGAGTGAGTTGTTTAGAGTCAGTTGTGAGATGGGTTGCTGTGTGAAGGCTCTTTTTTTTTTTTTTAAATGTAGGCAATGCAGCTAAACCTACAATTTTCTGTAAATTTGTAAATGTTTCCCGTGTCAGGTTGATGGTACACTTTGCAGAGATTCTGGCCTTTAACCTTATGCATATGAGCCAAGGATTACATTCAACTTAATTTAACTTTTTTGGTTTTCCGGCTCTGAATCTACCCCTCACAGCTACTCACTGTCATATCTGAAAGGCTGTTAGAAGAGACCTTCCCAAATTTCAATAAATGCATCTTCTGGGCTGAAGCACTCTAAGGAGAAAACAGTCTACAATACATTAACTTGTCCCCACTGCAACATGTGAGTGTGTGGGTGTTCCCCAATGCAAGTGGCAGCACTTCTTTAGCAGGGTGCAAATGGTTCCATGATGGAAAGGTGCTGGAGATAACTGAGTCATCTGGACTGGCTCAGGAAGAAGAACCCTGAAGGACTAACTTGCCTCTCTGTTTGATCAAGAAGTTTTTGAAGGGCAGACTCGACCCTTGGGGTGGGTGAGCTAGCGTTGCCTGCCCTGATTCAGATGTCTCCAGTAGTGCTGGGTAGGAGTTTTTTGAAGAGACTTTTTTTTTTTTTCATTAGGAAATGACTGTTTTTGTGACAAAACTTTGTCTCCCAGCGCCAATTGACTTTGGGAGCAGGGTAGGAATTACAGCTGGAGGAAAAGTTTCATCCCTTTCTTGGGATGTAATAACTGGGCCAGTGCTGAAAGCAGTCTCCTCTCTAGCTATGAGTGTAAGGGTCAAAACTCCTCTCTGTCTCACCAAGAGCAGTGACTTGAATTCCAGTCTTTACTTCCCTCAGAGGAATTTCCTTAGTTGGATGATTCTGGGTTTTGCCAAAAATTTTAAAAGCCCATGGGTTCCTTCTAATGCCACATGGGAATTTTTTTCACATCTCTAAACTTATCAGAGGAGGAAAAAAGGTCTCAGACATCTGGGACAGGATTTTTTTACCATTATTATTTCAAGCCAAGGTAATGCATGGCATTACATTTAATGCTGGTTGACCAGAGAAGAAAATCTTAGAGTGTAATGCAAAAAAATTCTAACAATGCATGAGAAATCCTGCAGCAACAGACCTCCTTGAGAATTTGAGTGGCATGAAATGTGAAGTGTACTGTTACTTTAATTGTATTTTTATGCAGATGTACTCAATTCCTATTAGTGACAGAGCTGTGTTTGCATTTGGCCAGAGGCAAAGAATTACTAGTGGACAGTTTAATCAGGATGAAAGAAGGAAAATAAAATTAATGTAGCATGCATTGGGCTCAGACATTTGTGCTGGAGGAATTTTCACATCTTTATTGTGTGAAGCTTAGTCCTGTTTGTTTTAAAAATCTGAAAATGAGAGTTGAACAATTTCAGACTGGAGTTACAGTTGCCAGTCATTCAGTTCAAGGGTTGAGGTTAGTAAATGAATAATTCTGGTTTGCCTAAAAAGTCTTTGTTGGTAGTCAGTGGTTAAAAATCAAGAGCTGAAGATGTTGCTGCTTTACTCCTGTGTAAATCCACCCATCTGTTATTTATATCATTACTGCTTTGAAGCCAAATGCAGATGGGGATCCTACTGGGCTAGATAGCCCATAAATACCTTTAGGTATTTAATAAATGCCCTGAATCTTTTCATATCTACATAGGACAGAGCAGAAAGTGGAATCAACTTGCCTGTGTCCTGCCAGTAGGTGACTGGTGTCTGATCTGTGTGGGTTGCCCAAAATGGGTCTGGACAGGACCAGATGTTTGCAGCTGTGTGGTTGTAGCTGGTGTCACTGAGGTGAGCTGTGATCCCTGGGAAATGTGATTCCTCCCATCCTCTGACAGATACCTGAGAAGGGTATGTTAGATGAATTGCCCCATAGTGGTGTCTACTTCACTGTGAAGAAAGATTGCAAAGACTATGAAGACAGATGGGGTTGAAGGCTGAAGCCTATCTTCCAGGTGTTTGAATTGGTACAGATGAATCCTACTGTGCCTCCTGACACCCTGGGCAATGACTGTGTTGTTAGACCTTCTTTGCTTGTGCTACTCATCCACTCAGCCCTCCAGTCGATACCAACTGCAGTGACATTGACAACACTGCTAGTGTAGCATTTTCTGTAAGCACAAAATTGGCAGAAAAAAATCATAGCTGGAATAAAGGGAAAACTATAGAAACTTATTCTGGCAAGTAGTAGAATTTGTGTTTATACTTCTATCAGCTCTGGCTTCCCTACAAGATTCCTGTCTTGACGTGATCAGTCTGAGAGGAGGATTTTTCTTTGCTTGGCCTGCATTTATGTTACCATTTAATGCTGAGTCTGTTTAGTCAGGAAGGACTTGCTTCCAGACTATACAGTCAATGAACGATTCATCATGTCCAAGAGCAAATTAAGCAGAGTGAATAATTAAGTGGAAGCATTCGACCAATATTTCTCAGAGCTCTGTTAAACAATTCCCCACAGTCTCCTTGCACGCTCCCCCATCCTCAGCCCCAGACGGCTTCAACCCATCTATTCAGCAGCACTATGTCCGATGTCAAGCCCAGCCCATGCCAACACTGGCCAAAGGTTATTGCCATCTGGGTGGTCAATGTGAAAGGGTTGGTGGTCTAGTTCCTGCTCCTATGGGAAAATCATCTAGACCACAAACCTCTCACTCCATTCAGCCAGCATTAATAACATCTCCTTGCTGGGAATGGGTTATGGATTGATTGGGCAGAGTGAATAAGCTTGCCAGAGAAGATGGGGCTTCTGGGAGAGAGGTGAGCAAGTGGGTTGGAAGCCTTGTGGCATTATTGCACTTTAGTGAGACCCTGGCTCCCTCCTCCTGCACTGTCAGTCTGGCAGGCTTCCCTACCTGAGCAGGGGATGTTAAATGGAAATGTTAAATGAGGATTTTGAGCCAACTGAGTGCATCAGGAGGCCTCAGACAAGAATGCTCATGCCTTTTTGGGTGAATATGGGGTTGAGTGAAATGTGTTGTGCAGACTGGGAAGTGTGGAGGGTGCTGATGTCATGTGGTAAGCACTATTCACTGAGGCTGAGCATGGGTAAAAAAGTGACCTCTCCCAGTGAAATTTCTTTATGGACTTCACAGGCTAAACAAGCTGCAGAGTTTTCTGCAAGCATGGAGAGCAACCTCCCTTTCACCATTTCCTTTGAATGACTTGTCATGAGAGGGCAGAGCACAATGAGTTTAGGGCTATGGTTGAGTGTTGGGCTTGACAGTGTGAGGTTGGTGGTTGGACTCAATGATCTTAAAGGTCTTTTCCAACCAAAACAATTCCACGATTCTATGAGTTAATTAAAAAGCCCTCAGTGAAGGGATTCTCAACTCAAGTTACACTGGAGGCACCAAAAGTCAAAGACCCAATTGAGATCAGAGATGCAAAGGGCTGAGGCCACCTGAGACCACGTGGCTCCTGAGGAGGCCTAGGGTACAACTTGATGAGATGGTTGCTGGTTGATTTCAGAAGTGTCTTGAGAGGTGAAGGGGACTCTGATAGTGTTGATTTGGTTTAAGGAAGATTTTGTAAAAGAGATGACAGCAGATAAAAGATGGAGGAGATAGGGACTTCTTTGCTAATAACCTATTATACACCATGCTTCTGTGCTAAAGCATTAATAGAGTTGGTTGGAAATTTTTCAGACAATTGTATTTTCATCAGAAAAGGATGATGTGTTAAAAAAATTAACACTTTTCATGGGATTTAGACTCATAGAATTATTTAGGTCAGAAGAAACTTTTAAGATCGAGTCCAACTGTAAATTTAGCCAGTCTTGGAAATTATTTTAAGGAAAGGCAGGAAGATCCCCAGATCTGTAGACCCCTGGCCACGATACCATTTTCCAAAAGTTCAGTGTCCATCGATGTGGAAATCCCACAAGTCATATTTTCAAGTCATGATTTCAAATGAGCATTTGAACACAATATGAGGTGTCTCTGTTAGAGAGTTTGAGAGGCAGAACCATTTCAGGACAGCCCAAAGCACCTCATGTCTGTTCATCATTTGCCCTGAACACATTCACAAGGGAGACTTGAGCCCTGGCCTCCCAGAGCGGGGCTGTGGCCATTCTGGGGCTTGGCCAAAGTGATCATTTCACTTCCATCTTACAAGAAAAGCTTCATAAGCTCTGGGCTTTGTCTCACTGAGGAATGGAGAACCTTGAAAATAATAAAAAGTTTTAATGGGAGTCAGAAACTTTTTCCTGCCAAGCTCTGACTTCCACCACATTATAATGAACACATCTGAGAGGTTAAAGAGGGGGAAAAAAAAATCATGAGTTTCCCATAATGCTATTGCTGTCAGACAGGCAATCTTTCACCACTGTGGATCCCACTATGACACAATTCCTAAGCTGAGAGAGGCCCAACAAACGGAACAATATCCTAGTTGGGAAGATAAGGAACTTAAAGATGTTACCCAGAGAGATATAAATTGTAATCTATTTGTTCTCTTGCCCATGGGGTCATTGTGGTAAACAGGGAGTGCTGGGAAGTGGGTAAATTCTGACACTTCGTTTCTCATTGTTCCCAAGGGATGCTGAGCAATCCTAGTGCTGGAAAGCCAGACAGGCAGTAAATGTTTCCTAGAATACAGTGGGAGCTAGTACATAAAGGCTGAAATATCACTGTCAAAATGCAATAGGCTGAAAAAAACCCATCCAAAAACAGAGACCAAGCCACAGCCATGCAGCCATGGGTGTGACACCCGAAAGAAGGGTGAGGGAAGAATATAATAAGCACCTGTGGGAGAGTGAAATTTGGCGCTCAACAGAGATGAGGAACTTCTGTAATGGGAGCATGCAGTGTGGCATGCAAGGGCAGACAGGAGAGCTTTCCAGAGGTCTGTTGTGCATCTCTGTGTCTGGTGCAAATCAGAGGTGTAACTGCTAATGACTCAGATGCTCGGGGCTGTGTCTTCTTGCATTATTTAAAGAATTCCAGCTTGCACAGGAATCCTCTAAAGGACCATTAAGAGCCAGAAATGTTAGACCTGGAGTGGAGACATATTCCAGCCTTGCTTCCAAGTTGGTGGACTTGCATGTTTCTAGGTACTGACAGCTTTTGATGGAAAGGCATGGCAAGTTGGCAGCTCTAGAGCTGGCCCTGGGCTCACTGAGAAGGCACACTGTGATCCCAGGCCTGGTTGAGATAATCACTGACTTGCAGACATCGTGCTTCAGTGCCAAGCAGCAACCCAAGCCAGCTTCTTATTGTGCATGGAAAGCTATGGACCACTTAGATGTCATGCTGAGTCAAGTAGTCAGAGGGCTTAGACCAAGATGGTTTAATTCCTTCTGGGCTTTTCACCACTTGTCTCAGGTGGGAAGCAGTCATTGACCTTGGAGAAGTTGTGGAGAGAGTAAGATGCTGGCAAGGACGTTGACAGCACTGGACAGCATCCTCCAAATGGGATAAAAAGCCAGCAAAGCTCTGATAAGAGGACAGAGGTCACCAATCTGTAGGGTTCAAACTGGTGGTGATTCCAGACAGTATAGAGAGATGAAAATGAGAAGAAAGAGACCACCTGGCAATGTGAACATCTACCCTCTTGGCCCAGGCCTACGTTGCTCAGCTGTTTTGCTGCCCTACTTCCCTTCTCCATGACCCATCACCCCATCATTATGCTACTCTGCCCGGACCATAACTCTGAACAGGTGTCTGCCATGTGCAGCTTGACTGACTTTTGACTGAGCTTGAGATGGGGAAACTTGTTCTCCAGCCCTCTGCCTGACTTTCTGCTTCCCAGTGGCAGTCAGTAACATCATGCTGTTCTGTGACCTTCTGAGGGACAAGCCAGAAAATATCTTCCTGGCTAAATAACGAATCTAAAAATCAATTTGTGGAGAGGCTGGAAAGCAATGAGCATACAAATTAACTAGTGGATGAGTAATACATTTACATCTCACGGACCCAGTTAACTTTAGAGCAGGCAAAATTTATGACCTACTGAACTCAAGTATGAGGCTTAAAGATATTACTGTGAGGAGAATTATTGGACTAGATACTACACATAATTCCAATCTTCATTAACGTTTTCATGTGCTCTTTAAAGTTTCTCCCTAGCAGCACCCATTTCAAAGGCTGGGAATATCCAACCACTGAGATCACTTGAAAAACACTTTGCCTCCTCCCTCTCATTTCCATAGGTCACAATTTTATTTTCCACATAAAACTGATGGTCAGACAAATTGCTTTACAAGTGAGATTCTGATAACAGGAATCATATGGCAAGCCAAATGCTGATAATCTGCAGATACAATGTTAAGGAAAAAAAATCTTTTGTGGGTGTATGTGCATGCATTTAGATAGATGGTTTTACTTTTTGAATACACTTATGATATTTTATGACACTTGCTCTATAGCTGTGCAGACATACAGCCCAGGCAGTCTTCTAAATTGGTTCAGCCTGGTTATTGAGCTATTCCTAGTGGTCTGTGGATGGTGGGAAGATGCATGAAGCTGTCAGGCCTCCAAGTTTGAGATTGCACAGACTGTTGACAAATCCCTGTGAATCGTTTTTACAATCCTGTCACTTGAAAAAAAGCACCTGTGGACACCAGCTTCATGGTAACACATTTTTATGGGCCTCCAGACTACATGGCCAAGGCCAACCAAATTTTGGACACCTGGACTCTCTTTCTCTTGGGCTTGCTCTCTTCCAGACAGTGAGGGACCAGCTCCCCTTCTTAGCACTTTTTTGGACAGTCCGTCTTTGATGTTCCCCAGGGAGAGGAGGAGATGGAAGAGGGCACTTCTCCCTTTGCTTTCATCTGTGACAAATTAGCTAGCTGCTCTCCTGATGATGGCTGTTCCTGTGCTAGGGGATGCAAAGTGGGTGAGGAAGCAGGTTGAATCATAGAATCCAGCCTTTGTCCCAGCCCTATCAACCACTAGAACATTTCCCTAAGTGCAACATCCACCCATCTCTTAAACATCTCCAGGGACAGTGACTCAGTGACCTCCCTGGGCAGCTGTTCCAATGCCCGACACCCCTTTCAGTAAAGAAATTCCTCCTCATATCCAGCCTGAACCTCCCCCGTTGCAACTTGAGGCCATTTCTTCTTGTTCTACTGCTTGTAACTAAGGGGAACAGATTGACCTCTGCTTTGCTACAACTTTATTTCAGGTAGTTATGGAGAGCAATAAGATCACCCTGAGCCTTCTTTTCTCCAGGATAAACAGCCCCAGATCCCTCAGCCGTTCCTCACAGGAGACATGCTCCAAATCCTTTATTAGCTTGGTAGCCCACCTCTGGATCCTCTGCAGCATCTCAATGTCCTTCTTGTAGATAGGGGCCCAAAACTGGACATGGTGTTTGACTGCAGCCTCACCAAAGTCAAGTACAAGGGAATGACCACCTTCTTACCTGAAGCAGGCCCAAGTTTCTCTGCTCATTGCCCACATCCCTGTATCTGATCCTGAAGGCTCTTTCAAAGCCCCAGGTGATGCTTAGCCAGGGATAGCTGCAGGTGGGATGAGCTTTAGCACACATGGCCTGATTTTGGCCTGACCCTTGTGAAGTACACTGTCATACCATCAGCCTACCAAGGCTCTTTGTGTCTGGGGATGAGCTTGCTGTTGTAGATTGGGCCTGAGGGGTTGCAGTGTGTCTTCTGCATTTTGGAAATTAGCTCAGAGCTGTGCTTACCTGTCAGGGTGGAAAACGCTCTTCTTCGAGTGCCATAATCTCCCTTTTGCTTTCCTGTGTGACGTCCTCCACAACAGTGGTTTCCTCTGCAGGGGTCATGTCCGGAGTGCAAAGTAAGGGCAGTTGTGGTCCCCTGATTGCCCAGACAGGAGGACACACTGCATTTCCCCATTGTGCCCTGAGGCAGGGGACATGCTATCTCCTGTCTCCTCCCTGCAAGTGTGGGCTGGGGACAGGGTGCACAGCTGGATCAGAGCACCAGGACCAATCCTGGGATGTACAGTACTACCTCTGATTGCTTTTCATATGTCCACAACAGCAGGGAAAATCTTCAAAGGGAAGAAAAAAAGGGGTTTAAAATAAAGCCAACCAAAAATACATCCCAAATCACAAAATTAGTATCTGAACCTCCTGGAAGCTTTGAGACTTTGGGTGGGGTTTCATTATGCTGCTCCAGTGAAAATGCCATATGTACATCTCCTACAACATGAAAGATCACATTCCCTTGTGATCCAAATAGACAGGGACATATTACTGGTGGCAATCCAAGCAGCTGTACCACGGTAAGGATGCTTATTAAAAATAGGATTGCTGGATATACATAGTTTTGCCTTGCTAACAGACTCGACTCTCTTCAGTGAAAGGATGTTAGAATACAAATTTGGAAAAAAAAACCAAGAAAAAGAACCACCAGTTCCAACACGGGCCTAAAAGAGGTAGTGCTGCATACTGGACACAGAACGCAATGACCCATGAGAACTGAACAAGTCTTGGGAAATCTCCTTTCCATAGAATTTCAAAGGAACTGAAAATGAGATAGTCAAAGCCTGAGAGATTTTTTTCTTACTTCTGTGGAAGCTGTTGGTGCTGTGGTCTCGGAGCCAGGGCTAACAATGGGGTCTCCAGGCCTTGAAAGTGCACAGGAGTGTCTGGGTGCCTGAGAAGACTTTCTGGGATTGCTTTGGTAAAGTGGAAACTGCTTCCCATCATGGTAGGGCTTTGCATAGTCATCTGCTCCTCTCTGCCAGCTCCCTGGGTTCTACACGCTTGTAGACTTGGGAAACTGGAGTCAGTGCTCACTGAGAAGTACACAGTATATACATGTTTCACTTAGAGAGTGAAACACCCTTCTGTAGGAAACAATGGTGTCCCACCCTGAAAAAGCCACAAAGACATGGCAGAGGTCTTTGGGGACAAGCTGCAAAGTCCTCTTGCAAATGCTTTTCAGCCATATGCTGCTCCTTCTCATCTAATTGACAATGAGAGATAGTAGGAACACATCTGCTCAGGTACAGCCTTTGCTAGGGCAGCAGGCCCAGATTTCCCAGCACAGAAACCCACCTGAGCTTTGTTTCTTGTGTGCTCCAAAAAAGAGCATGTGACATCCATCATTTTCATAAGCAGAATTGCCACATGTGTTTGTGTGGCCAGATCTTATACACAGAATTACAGCTCAGCCAAAGAATTTCTTCCCTGTTGTGTCTCTGGGCATTTAGACTGGGAGGTCTTTACAGAAAAAAAAAAAAATCTTTCCATTTGTTTTCCAGCTGTGCCATGCACAGCACTGAGGCACCAGGGCTGTTGGCAACAGCCCCATGTGGTTCTTGATGAAGTAAACAGTGAGAAGAGTCACTGAAGCTGGTACCTGATTGCCCAAAGGCAGAGCTTTCCCTGCCCAGCCTGTTCTGCCAAGGGGACACTGTCAGCTCTGTCCGTACTGTAGCATCTACTTCTTTTAAAGATACTTGAAGAAGGCAATTTCACCCTGTTCTTCCTTTTCCTGCTCCTTGAATTTAGCCTTTGCAGCAACCTCCTGAGTCAAACTGTAAGCTGCAATGTTATAGTAACACGGGAGAGACTCTGAAGGACACATTGAGCTCTTGATTCCCAGTCAGTAAAAACCAGGACTGCATGTTTCAGTGAAAAGTGTCCCAGTAAGAGTTTGGGGACAGCTGCTGTTTTCCAAATTGAGGTGTTCCTGCTCTTCTTGTTTATTCACCCAGTCCTGGTTCCAGTTGCAGAAGCTCCCTTGCACCTGTGTCAGGCAAAGTGAAAAGCACGCTTGTGGAAGGTGTGTGCCCTCTTTGAAGCTTATCAGAAGATACACAGGTCCCCTGTGCTGGCAGAGATGTGGAGAAGAGGGATCAAAACCCAAGTGAGGACACATTCAACACAGCTTAACTATTTTCCATCACTTTTCTGCATACATTTTCTACCCCCACAATGTAGAGTTGCAAATGTTTTTCTGTAGATGAAATGGGGTCGGTTTTATTTTTTTCCCTCCCAAAATAAGGGGAAATTTAAAGTAGAACACATACTCATTTTCCCATATGAAGCATAGAAAAAGATTCTTTTGAGCTAACTCTACTGAGCCACCTGTATTAACCCTTCCACCATGTGACCTGAAGCACTCCTCAGTTGCCCTTGAAGGAAGCTAAAGCTAGAACAAAGCTCATAGCCTGTAACAACCTTGTTTATGATGCAACCATGGGGGGGGAGGGGAATGTAAAACCACCTGGTTACAATGGGGTTGAATTTTCTACCTGCTCAGCTCTGACTGCTGCTATTCACAGTATCACTCCTAACTTGGCAAAAATTCACTCTTGGAGTGAGTCTGGGCTTTTAATGAGAGCACCTGAGAGACTCTCAGCTTCGCAGTATCCACAGAGAGTGCAAAGGACCATCTCATGGAAGATTCAGCTCTCACAGTGCCACACAAGGATGCTGGGATGCAGATAAGAGCGGCTTAGTGCTGCTTTGTGCCATTCTTGGTGAAGCACACAAGATTGGAAGACAGAAGTGATATGTATGTTTTTCTCAAACCATCTGATACAGTTGGGAAAAACAGGCAAGTTTGTGGGCATGAGTCTTTCAGTGTTGTCACCTTTCTTCTAACAAACAGTTGAATGAGATTAAATAACCCACTCACAATTTGTGTTTCATAATTTATAGCTCTGGTGAATAATGCATTTAAAGGATCTCTCCTTCCCACCCTGAGAATTCACCATTTATAGGTTTTGGAAGCACTTGAGATCTATTAAATTTAATAAGTCTGCTCTTGAGGAGGTTGTATAGACCCTCAGACAACAAGGGCAGAGGACCAGACTCCTTTGCACTTACATTTTCAATTAAACTACACAACAGCCCTTGCGTGCTGGTGAGGAACTTGAGCAGTCACTCCATCCTCTCTTGTTAGATGGCACTGCTGGCACACAGGCTGACAGCATTTGTTCCCTATGAGTTATGGTTTCTCTAGCATCTTAAATCCTTAAGGTTTTTGGAAGTTTTCTGGAGCATTTCCTTTCTACTAATAATATACTGTCTCTTTTCTCTTGATCAAAGTACTGGAAGGGAGAGAAGGAGGCCACAGGTCCTGAGTGGAATCAGGGTCAGTGCAATCTCCTCAGTCCTGGCCTGCATGTCTCTACAAAACATGGAAGATTCCTACAGGAGGTTGCAGGGAGGAGTTATTTGAAAGTACTGTTGCAGCAGTACTTTCTTGCACAGCCCTAATTTAGTGCTACTGCTCTGTTCTTTGGGGAAATATTACTTGGGCTGGTGAAAGGCCTCTCTCCAGTCCTGCTTTGAGCTGGAGGAGATGACACACAGGAGCAAAAGTGATGGATGCCTGGAGAAGCTTATAAACATTTTAAACCCTATTTAAGATTTATTTCTTGAGTTTCTTTGCCTCCTGAAAATGTGATAACAAGACAGTGACTTGGTGAATAACTATATTCACCTACATTTTTGCAGAAGCAGCAGCTGAACCCTATGCCAGTGAGTGCTATAGTCACTGTCAGTATAGCTGTCAGTAGCCCTTGCAAAACTCTGGATTTGGGCAGACAAGATAGATACAGGGAGACAGAGCCTTGGGATGAGGATGGAAACTGATGGTTAGCCTTATTAAGGGCTAATTAGCAAGGGCTGTAGTAATGAGAAGATTTGAGTGATAGCTGTTGCTAGGAGGTGTGGGGAAAATGTCAGGCCTGTTGTTTAGGTTATGACCGTCTTCTAGCAAGGGAGAGGTGCCTGATGTTCAATGCTGCGAGTAGGTAAGGGGAGGGCAGGTAACACCAGAGCAGAGAGGACAAGGGAGAAAAAAGCCACAGTGCTTGTCTGTGCATGATGCTCTATGCAACAGTTACTGGAAAAGAGAGCTGAATCTATAGATAGTTATTCCTTTTATCCCTCTGCTGTGATTTAGTGTGCTGAGTCAGTGCTGTCTTAGGGGAGCTCACCAAGCTAGTAAGAACTGCATTGTCAAATGAACGTCTTCTCTCATTTCAGATTGACTGGTGCGGTTTGCTCCATCCTCGATCTTCTGCCACATCCTTCACTTTGGTTGGTTGTCTTCCAGAAGAGCTGACTGGTCTTACTGGCCAGCAGGCTCACCTGCAGTGGGTTCACTGTGCATGCCAACGGCTTTGGTAACTGCTGTATTTAGCTTGGCCACAGGACCATTAAGGTCACCTCTTTGCTCCTGAGACCTCCCTGTATACAACAAAGCTTTGTAGACAGCAAGGCAGCCATGAGGGTAATTTGTCACAGGGACTGCAGGGGAAGAGTTGAGGTCTTAAGTCACGACTGTTGGAACCACAATATAACTTTTCATGCTTTAAAAGCCCCTACTATGTTCCCTGGTGGGGAATTTTCCAGTGGATGCCAAACTGTGAGAAAATGGGCACAGGGGAGCAGTTCTGAGTGCTATGTATTTGCTGCTGGTAGCCCCAGGCATGCTAGACAATCAGCCAGGAGAGAAACCTCTCAGCCTGAGTTTCACAGGGTCACTGGTCTGCACACTCTAGACACCGGTCAATATTATCATAGGTCGCCAATTTATCCTCCTTGCACTCCTCCTGCTTTCCACCTCCTGCCTCATCTCAGATCATCTAGGTCCAAACCTCCAAGAAGTGCTCATTCAACATGTATTACAGTGAGAAAACATGGTAATTGCTGACATATCTCCAATTCCACTTTCCCATTTCTCCACAGGGTCCCTGGTGACTAACTTGTCGATGAGATCAGACTGTCAGCAACAGGCAGGCCTTTGCAACACTGAAGGGCCAGAAAATCTTCCTCTTGCCACCTGGCCAGAGACCATAAAGCTGGAGCCATGCCCTGGAGTGTGTCCAAGCAGCGTCACTCAGAGGTGTAGCTCAGAAACAAGCTGTGCCAGCCATGGAGAACAAGGTTTTTATTTAATACTTTTAGGAGTCAAGTGTATTGATGTAAAAGTTCCTTGCTGTGTTTTCTCCTTCCTCATTGACAGTTGCACTGGTGCCATCTGTGTGCCTGTGGCAATAAGGGCAAGTGGTGTTTGCTTAGGAAGCACTCTGATGTTCACTGCTGCAGAGACAGAGCTGCAGAGCCTCTTCTGCTGTCAGTGTCATCTGGAGAAGCTGGGTCACCAGCCTGGCCAGCCTGCTTGGGAAATTCCCAGGAAAGCTTGAGTCTTGAGAGTCTCCAGGAAGCTGACACATGTTTGGCAGCCCTGGGGGAGGAAAGCCTCATGCCCCCTGGATGGCCCTGCCTGGGAATCCTGCTGGTGACTCAGCACTGTGGGATGGCAAGTGTTGCTTCAGTCTCCAGGGACTCCCTCCAGCAAAAAAAACCCTCCAGTGATCTTGGGAGAGATTTGCTACAGGAGAGATGTGCGGGATGGCAAGAGATCTGACAGCAGATCCTCCTGTCCAGGATCAGACATCTCTCACTTTTCCCTCCACCAAGGTCATTGTCACCTAGGCTGAAGCAGGTCAAATAATTTGACACTGATGGCCCCCAAAAAAGGAGCACAGATCTTTGATAAGCTGCAGTCCAGAGCACTCTGCAACCTGTTCAAGCAGTGAGGGAAGTGGTTGTTTATCAATCAGGAAGACAATGGTCAGTGGAGAGCAATTCTTTGTCACTGAAAAAAGACTTAAAAAGACTTTAGCTATTTTCCTCAGTTATGCTCAATTACAACCATGTCTGCTGCAGAACCAGGTGTCATGACAGCTTTGAACATGAATGTCAATTTGGAAGGGTATTTCAGACACATACAGAGGTGCTGAGCTTTGCAGCAGGATTTGACCACATGTATGCATGGGATTGGAAGGTTTGAGAGGATAACAACTGCCAGTCTCTCATTCATGTGCTTTAGGTAACAAGCACAACAGCTTGAAGGCATTACCACATGGTTTTTCTTGGCTGGTATTGAAATACATCAGGGAAAGGTTAGCGTTTTTTTCTGGAGAAGATGCATGGTTATTAAGGAGATGGTGTGGCGACAGGAGAGCTAGGCTAGGAGGGGCTAGGTGACATTGTTGAATGTCTGGTTACACTGACTCCAGAGGAGTGCATCCTCCCACACAGGCAGAGCAGGGCTCATTCATCCTTACACAGACATCTGAAACGTGGCAGCTGAGTCATGTCCTCCCAAGTGTGTATGACTACAAAGTGAGCTGAGAGTTACTGGCTTGATAGTAAAAGCTGACATGTAGGCATCTGAAATTGAGGTGATTCTCCTCCAGAGTAACTGCAACATGACATAAAGACAACCCACTGACCGCAGTAGACATGGGCAGAGGTTTGATGCAGCAGCGTGTGTGATCTTGGCAGAGGGATATGGCACAAAGGCAGATATTTTGTGAGGAACATTGCCCTGCTTCCAGGTCCTGGGTGAGCTAACTCAGCAAGGCTTCTTTAGAACCACTTGACTGCATTACCATGCCCTAGGGAACCTTCACGCAGCTTCAGGAGTTGTCTTCTGCTCCTGGCTATTCAGATAAAGACAGAAGTGTTCCCAAAACACCTTTGCCCTGCCAGGAGTCAGCTGTTTCCCTCCCTGAGGTTAGTCATCCCTAGCCTGCACCCTGGGGAGATCACTGGTGAAGATCCCCGTCCTGCCCCACCACCTGCTGAGAAGCAGATCCCTTGTCCTTGTTTTGCTCTCAGTCACTCCAGTGTAGAGGCCTGTAGCAACAAAGCTCCCTGTGCATCGGGAGGGTGTCAACTAATACATCACCTGCAACTGAAGCTGGAGACCTATTGTAACTTCTGTGGCAGACAAGACTACAGATCATTCCAGATGAATGGAGCCCTAAGTAGTTACAATTCATATGAACTAATCAAGCTGTTCTCTGCAGTGTACATCATTTAAATCACTGAAGTGCTCCTACTGACATCACTTGGTGGCAGCCTATTTTAGTAACAAGGCGTTGGTTTATAACGGAGCAGAGTGGTCCCCTTCACCCTCCCACCCCAGCATATGGTGGGGAGAAGGATGTTCAGTCAAGGTGCTATCCCAGTGCCTGTTATATTCCTCCTCCTGCTCCCTTCCTCTGCTTACTGTGCAGCGCTGGGAATAAATTCCTCACAGGAAGCATACCATTAGCTTTACTTTGTGCAGTAAAGCCCAGGGGATGCAGCCTAACTGAGATCAAGCTGCCTCTGAGGAAAAAGCCCAATAGAAACAACCCCCCCCTCCAATCACACTGTCATAGGATATGTTATGAGATGGGAGGTGGACAACATGAAGAGTGGAGTGTGTGTGTATGTGTGTGTGTGTGTGTGTTACTTCTAATTATGTCTTCGGAGCAAGCAACCTGCAGGGGAGAATTTCCCTTTGTTAGCAACTCCTTCTGAAACAAAGAGCCATAGGGGTGCTTGTACACAGAAAGTGTACAAAGAGGCAGCAAAACAAGGCAAAGATGAGCAGGACTTGTTCTCGCCCTTTCCTCTTTCCCAGGTTAAGTTAGCCATACTCCTAAGATGGATGATGTCTTTGTCAGGCACAACCCTGGATCCTCCCCCAAGCCCCACCTTGAACATTTCTTCAAGCCTGGTTGAGCTGAAAGCCTACCTGAGGCCAAGTTTGTGGATGTCCTGGTTTGAGTTAGGATAGAGTTAATTCCTGTGAGGTACCAGGAAGGGTTACAGCCTGAGCAGCTGACCCAGGCTGGCCAGCAGGTATTCAATACCATCCTAACATCATGCCCAGTCTATATCTGTATCTCTCTCTATCCAGGAGCCAGCTGGATTGAGTTCTTCTGCAGTTGTGGTTTTTCAGCTGCCGGTCCAGAGCAGTGGCTTAGGTCGGGTCCCAGGTGGTGAGCGACTGTGTCACTCACCGATTTTCTTTGTAATATTTCTTTTTTTTTTTTTTTTGGTTATGGTTGTTCTTTTCCAATTTGTATTCTAGTAAACTGTTCTTATTTCAGCTTACACGGGCTCTTTCCTTTCTTTCTGATCCTCTCCCCATTCTGCCAGGAGCGGGAGTAGTCATGGTTTTGGTTTTGTTTTTTTCCCTTTGTCCCAGCTGGGAAAAACCAGGGCAGTGGGTAAGTTGTCCCACAAGGCTCAATCTCTGGATATACTCCTCACAAAGCAAAGGTTCATGCCATTGTCCTCTTCCTGAGCAGGGTCAGACTGTTTGTGTTTTTTCCCATTTGCCTTGGGCTAACTGAGGTAAAGGTAACCCAGGAGACGATGTTGAAGATGCACATGTGATGTGGTGCAGGTCTCAGGTGTGGGGAGAAGTGCCCTACAGCAGAAGATGTAACAAAGTGTTGAAGAATTAGAGAACTCAAGAATCATAGAATGGCAGGGGTTGGAAGGGACCTTTAGAGATCATCTAGTTCAACCCCCCTGCCCAAGCAGGTCAACCTAGATCAAGTCACACAGGAATGTGTCCAGGCAGGTCTTGAAGACCTCCAAAGAAGGAGACTCCATAACTCCTCCGGGCAGCCTGTGCCAGGGGTCCTTCACCCTCACAGTAAAATAGGTTTTTATTACGTTTAAATGGAACCTTTTGTGTTCTATTTTCATCCCATTACCCCTTGACCTGTAGCTAGATATAACAGAAAAATGTGATGCCCCAACCTCCTGACATCTACCATTTAGATATTTGTAAATATTAATGAGATCCCCCCCAGTCTCCTCTTCTACAGACTAAACAGCCCCAGTTCCCACAGCCTTTCCTCATAAAGATGTTCCATTCCCCTCATCATCTTGTTGGCCCTGTGCTGGACTCTCTCCAGAAGTTCCCTGTCCCTCTTGAGCTGAGGAGCCCAGAACTGGACACAGGACTTCAGATGAGGCCTCACCAGGGCAGAGTAGAGGGGAAACGGAACCTCCCCTGATCTGCTGGCCACACTCTTCTTGATGCATCCCAGGATGCCATTGACCTTCTTGGCCACGAGGACACGTTGCTGGCTCATGGTTAGTTTATTATCAATCAGAACTCCCAGATATCTCTCTGCAGAGCTGCTCTCCAGCAGGTCAATCCCCAGCCTGTACTGGTGCATGGGATTGTTCCTCCTCAGATGCAGGACTCTGCACTTATTGAACCTCATGAAGTTCCTCTCTGCCCAAATCTCAAGCCAGTTGAGATCCTGCTGAATGGCAGCACAGCCTTCTGGGGAATCAGCCAGTCCTCCCAGTTTGGTGTCATCAGCCAACTTGCTGAGGGTACCCTCACTCCTCTAATCCAGGTCATTGATGAAGATGTTGAACAAGATTGGCCCCAGAACCCATCCCTGTGGAACTCCAGTGGCCACAGGCCTCCAATTTGATTCTGTGACATTGATCACCACCCTCTGGGCTCTGTCATTCAGCCATCTCTAGATCCACCTCACTGTCCACTCATCCAAGCCACACTGCTTGAGCTTTCTGATGAGGATATTATGGGAGACAGTGTCAAAAGCCTTGCTGAAGTCAAGGTAGATGTCACCCGCTACTCTCCCCTCATCTAGCCAACCAGTTATGAAGTGACAACACTTCAATGCTTCTCAACTATACATACACAGAAATATCTGCTTCTGCCTGATCTACCTGTCTCCTGAGGTCTAAGACCCTGGCAAGAGGACTGGATTAACTTGATTGAATTGTTTCTTGTGCACAGGATATTTCTGATGTCTTTGCTCAGGTCTGCACCATGCAGAATAAAATGACTTTAGATGCCAGTGTGGGAGGCACTTCATAATCCACTGAGAAAAACCTCTTCCCACCTAATGGTATGATCAGAAGTGCTCCCAAGCTTCAGTCCCTTGATCCTGCTGTGGAACATGCACAAGATGCATCTATATGCAATAGCCAAGGTGTCCTTCAGGATGACATGTGCTTTGCCACATAAAGGCTTTAAATCTTTAATGGGAAAGTGCACTTTGTTCCTCTCTACAAACACATTAAAAGGCTTTAAATAATAGCTGTTCATGTGACCCTGAAAAAGGTTGCCATGTGGTTGAACTCCATAAATCTGGACTTTTGCTGAATTGATTTTGCCAAGAAACATACTGGGGCTGAAAAATGAGCTAGAGGGATAAGACAGTGGTTCCTTGCAGAGCCCATAATGCTGCTGCTCTGCAGAGAGCTCTGTTCATTTAACAAACCATTGTAGTAGTGGGAAGTTTTTGAGTATCTTGAAGCTAAAGCTGGATGAAGCTAAAACAGTTTCTGTGTAGGAACAGGATAGGTTTTAACAGTCATTGAGAGAGGAGAGATGAAGAGTCAGATTAGATTACACAGGTTACACAGAACCACAAGTCCAGGTCAACTGCTGTGATTCATTCACTCTCTGGTTATGAGAGCAGAGAGCATCTGCTGTCTTTTACTTGCTATACTGGTTGTACCAGTATAGGTTTATTTAAGAATAAGCAAATCACCAAATCAACATGGTCTCTTTTTATTTCTTTTTATTTTTTTTTAAAGAGGATAATTATGCATGAAAGAAATCAAGCTGGTGACTGGAAGAGTTAAAGCTCATGCCTGCACTTTTAGGGATGTAGCTTCTCAAGCAGGTGAGTACTAAGAGCACACTGCATACACTTTCTTCATTGTCGTTTCTTCATTGTCACTCCTGATACAAGAGGATGGATAAGGGTAAGAAAACTACAGACCTTGGCAGTTTTGCCGGTACTATTAAATCATATGTATCTAGTAAAGTCTAGCAGCATGAAACATCCCATTTTCATTTTATTAAACTCCGTCATCATTAGAAGCAAAGGGAGTTGCAAGCTGACTGTTGGGAATAGGTCTTTCCAGGAATTGTATGGGACAGTGCTTGTTGGCATGAACAAAAAACAGGCAGGGATTTTGTTAATGATCTAAAAGTATGGCTCATCATGTTCCTCTAGCAGGGACCATTTTCCAACACTGCTTAGTTTACCAGCACAGATGAAGCCCAAAATAGCAAGAACCTCTGTATTTTCCTCCCTTCCTGCTTAGTTGGTAAGAGAGGTATGTCCTCCTTTTAATATCTTCAGAGTAGATATTTGTATACTGGTTCACTTCTTTTCTTTCTCTCACATGATGTTGTAGAATATTCGTCTTTCACTTCCTTATTCATCTTTCGTTTTCTTATATACTTATTTCTGGGTATAGCTGCTGAATACAAATTGTCTGTGTAGTCAGTCAAAGTGAAACCATCCTGGAAGAAGACTTTGAGAAACCACCTTAGAAGAATTTGCCAAGTAAAGCATTTAATCCGTGCAGAAAATATACAAGGTCACAAACGGGAATCTTAATTGCTATCTCTCCAGTGCTACCTGAACCTCTTGGCACCAGAGAAAGAGATATATTTAAGTCTTTATCCAGCTCTTAGGCTGGATTAGTCCATTAGACTTCTCCGAAACCTCCATTCCTGGCCCGTGGAAAGGTGTACTTTGGAAACCATGCAGTGAGGGACCAGGAAACTGAGAGCAAAGATGGTGCAGGACCAGCTGTTTCTCTTGAGTGAGCTTTTCCAGCAATGTGGAAAAAACTCTTCCATCAATCTTCCATTTTTTTCCGAATCTTGGGAAGTTGTTTGTAAGTCTCTGTGTCCAGCGATAGATTCACAGCATGTGATCATTTTCTAAATGTTCTGTGGATGATTTTAGCAGCCAAAAGTGCCCATTGTTCCAGTAAAATAACCTTCTTCATGTCCAGACAGAGTCTTTTATTTCTCTATAAATATTGACAGGAAGGGTGACTCAAAAGATAATGGCATCCAGGACTGTTCATCACCGTAGCACTCCCTTGAATCCCACTGTGGCCACTCCTTCCCATCATGTTGCTATGTTCGCAACAAAAAATGTGGTGATCCAAGCACGTCTTTTAGATGCTGTCATATTATCTGTAAGCCAGGAGTTTTTTTCTACAGTTGAGGTCTTCTGAGTTTGCTTTATCTGAATATGCTGGGGTTTCAACCCAAGAAAAACATAAATAAACTTGAGAGGAAAGGATAGTTTTTGTGGTCAAAGCTGGAGAGTATATCAGCTCCTCTCTTCTCCTTCCCACACAGCATATGGCAGCTCCCGTGTGTATTGAGCCACCAGCAAAGTGAAGCAGTTGCAACAAGAGATCCTGAGAGGCCACCTAGGACAGGCCATGCTGACAGAAAGGTTATGTTTGTTCCCTGCTCCCTTGAAATTGACTTTCCATTAATTGACACTTTCCAAATAAAAAGACTCATCAGATAATTTGGATCCAGACTGAGTGTGGATGTGATAGCCACAACACCACCACTCCAAAAAATTAGAAAAGTGGATGAAGGTGGTTTCAGTCTACATGTCCACCACCTTCCCCTCTGGTTTGGGAGGAGAATTTCAATGAACTGTTTTCCAAGAGAGAAAGGACTGTATTCTCCTTTCCCCTTCCCCTCTTCCCACTAACATTTTTAGCTCTAAGTCTTCAGGCTGCAAGAGATGACAGTTGCATTTTGTGGCCAAACAGCTTCCCTCTTTCAAAGGAGGCAGCTTTTGAAAAAAAAGCACAACAGGAAAAAGTTGGGAAAATCAAATGCTATTTTCACAGGGGCTTTTCCAAGACCACTTCTCTCCTTGTTGCACCTTTGGCAACAAGACACAAATAATTTCAACTATAACAAAGGGCCAAGCCATAATTATGCAGAGTAGTCCTTGCGCTTGCTTGCCTTGCTTTCTTATTTAGGAAATGAAAAAAAACATGTGAAAGGCTGAAAATGCTAATGTTTTAAGTGGCCCTGTGCAAAACATATTTGAATACCAAACATGATGATCTGTAGATCTTGAACTGATGAAATATTTAGCAGTTCTTTGTGACATTGAATCAAAATCTTTTTAGAACTAGACTAGACCCACATACAGTACATTGCCGAGGCCTCTGTTACAGGGCCTCTTTCTGTCTTTTTTTTAATGTCTGGTTACAGACATTAATAATGTATGGCTACAACATTTTCTGTTATAACATGTTCAGTCCACATTTAAAGTCACTGGATGATGGAGAAGCCACTGTGTATACAGATATGTTCTTGCAACAGTTCACTGCTTTTGTCACCAGAAGATGTGCACAACATTTCTAGCCTGAATTGATTAGATTCATCTTGCCTAAATTTAGATGTTTACAGTGTAGACGCCCACAGATGAGCTGATTGCCTGAGAGGCTTTTCAGATTCCAAGGAGAGAAAAAGTCACTTAATGGTGGGATCCATCTGCCCTATTTCTGCTGTTTGCTTTATGGTGAGAGGAATCTCACCCTATAGTCCGTTAGCTGCGTTGGCTGAGTATACTAAACTGAGATGCAGTTGTCTACAATTGGACAAATGCTACTTGGCACATCTAACTAACATCTGGCTGCTGTTATCCCTTTCTCTACTGTTCACCTTCAGAAATCTCAGGAACAGCCAAGAAGGAGCAGCTGACACTCAAGTCACTTTTGACTTTCTTGGATAAACTGAAGAGATTCAGATTTCTAAGACTTTTCTGGACTTCTTGTCACTGGATCTTTTCCCTGAGATCTTGTCAATGTAGAAATAGCCTCTGTAAATAGAAGGTTCCAGATTGATCCTGCTACTGTGCTGGTAGGGCAATGCTCACTGCTGCACACACTAGATGGATCTTTTCCCTGTTTTACACACTCAGACTTAGTGTTTGCCCTCTGAGCATTACACTCCACTGGAAATTCATACTGTCTCCACATTAGTTGAGAAGTTGTGATCACCTATGTCTCATTCAGAAAAAAACATCCCTGATCTGTCAGCACAATATCTACTGACTGCTCTGAACTGACTTGTTCATGTGAGCCACAGTCAGCCATGTGTTCCTTGTTGGTCTATTTAATTATCTGATACTCTATTCTTTTTTTCATCTGTTTATTTAATGTTGTCAGCACGTACTATCTGGGATGATTTGTTTTTCATTTTTTCTTGCATTCTTGCTAAAGCCACCAAGAGCATGGACCTGAGGACGTCCTATTTTCTGGAAGTGCTCCTGGGGAATAAGAATTCTTCAGTTTAAACAAATTGCTACGATATATCATAAACTACTTCCCTAGTTTAATATGGGTGATATTGACGGCATGGGTTATGGTGGCTGAACCATACAGCTCTGGAGCCTAAGCATTTTATGACAACAGTTACTCATGCCTTCTAGATTCATGACTTCCCTCTTGAACTGAGATAATGCTTTCAAGATTCTTTTAATCTCACACCTTGATGTTCTTTGTGTCCTCAATTTTTCCCTTCTTCCTGCTGCTTTCATGATATTGCTTGGGTCCAGTGTCAGGCTGGCCAAACTAGAGCTATCGCAGGGTCATGCATACATGCTACAGAAGGCTAAGGTTTGCTAGGCTCCCTCCTACCATTTTATACAAATGTATAGCCCTTCAGGCCAAAGAAAAGAGCCTTATTCATGTAAGTGCATAAGCCCAGGGAACTTTTAAGCCGTAGGACTCTGCAGGGGAGTTTGTTGAGTTCAGGGCCGAGTGTGTACAGTGTGGCAAGATTCATCCCACACAGCTTTAGAGGTCTCTAGTGATACATATCTAATGGCTGGTCTGCACTCTTCCCTATTTTCAGAGTCCAAAAGTAAATTCTCAGAGTACAAATTTTAAAGTGTCCTTATTTTGGGAAAAGAACATCAGAGCAGTTACAGATGCATCTAGTCCTGTGTCTCTGACAATGGCCAGAGTGCAATTCTAGGAAGGAATGTGAAAATGGAGCAATCATGAATGACAATTCTCTGCAATGTTTTCCCAGTAACCCCCACACTCAGCCCAGAGCCTTTCTGAGATGAATTGGTTCTAGGATCACAGTGACAACATGTGATATTTTTTAGTTAATAATTTTCTCTCCCATAAAATTCTGAAATCTCCTCTTGTGCCACTAAAATGTCAATCACCTACTGTGCTCTGTGACAAGGAGATCTGCAACCCAACTCTGCACACAGTGAACAATTTTCTCCTGGTTTTGAATATACCTCCTGCTTCTTCCATTTGATACATCCTAATCCTTTTCTTGGAAAAAAAACCCCCATGATCAGTTTCTACATCCCTTCTTCCTTTCATTTACATTTTACTTTTTCTGGACAAGGTGTGAAATCCAGGCAGAGGAGAAAGGACTTGATTGTGAAATAGAATTGATAACTCCATGCCTGCTGCAAGGCTTCAAGGCCTCAGAGAGGTGACCAGTGAAAGGATTAGTATACACTCTCCCCTGCCCACCACAACCTGTTTCCCTCATGCAGACATTTTCCCTGGAGTGGGTGTAATGTCCAATCACCCTGCCACTATACCAAGTTGTTCTGACAGAAAGACTTGGATGAAGCAAACAGCAAAACCCATGCACTGAGAAAAGAAGGGGAAAAAAAAAAAAGCTTTTCACAGTCCCTGCAATATCTGCTGTTCAAAACACACCCCCACACTCAACCACAGATCTTATCAGGCTGGACTGTTTCCACTGAGAGGAGTCTTGCTGTTCTCCTCTATCAGCAATGCACATGTAGCAGATGCCGAGTTTATAGACTATTTTGGTAAGTAATCTCCAGATCTCTGCACTGCAGAAGGTCATGAATTCCTGACTTCTTAATAAGAAACATGTCTGCAAATGTTACTGTGCAAATGGAGCAGAAATCTCTGATGGCTTTGGCATGCTGTGACAAATGGGGGAACTGTGAGGAGACCTGATCTGAAATAATGAACATCCTGGTGGCATCCAAGGTAATTTTCTCTCCAAGGATGGGACATGCAGACCAATCAAAAGCAATTTACCTACTCTGACCTGGATGACTGTGAGGGCTCTTGTCTCACTGTAAACCAGTTGTAACAAGTGACCAGTGTGGTTAATGCTAAGAAATGGGCACTGTGGTTAGATTTAAGCCCACTGGAGTATCTTCCATCCGAAGGGCTTCCTGTCATATCCTCCCCTCTGGTTTCTGAGGTCCCCAGCTTGTGCTCTCCTAGCAGCTAAATACAGACAACTACTTTAGCACCTGGGTTCTTCAAAGGTTGGCTAGACAGGAAATGTTCAAAAGGTAGGTCTAGCTCCCTGTGCCTATGAAGGAAGAGGGATGAGGATTTAAACACACTTAAACACAGCTGTAAGTCTCAGGCAGCCAGTCTCATGTGTCCTGGAAGTACTGATCCAATGTGTGGTCTCCCAGGCTGTAGCTCCTGTGAGAATCTCAAAATCACCAGCAAAAGAAGCTAGAATGAAACATCCAAACAGCCTTATTTTTAAACTGAGGTTAAGCAACGATCTCCTGTCCTATTTGATGCTGACTTCCCAAGTGAGTGCTCTCTGCCTCTACACCATGCACACCCCTAAGAGCTGTCAGATCCGACTAGATGATGCTTAGGGACAGGAGGGAAAGAAGAGAGAAAGAAATAATTTTACTGCCCAGGGTATGATATCCTCATGCCAAGGCTGGGGGTCAGTGTCAGATACTGTGCCGATCTCACAGAAACCAAACTGTGGACCCAGATAGGAGCAACCCTTTGACGATGGCACAAGCCCATCACCTGTGAGTTAGTATTTGAATTAGAGTGTGAACGTGGAGCTGGCAGAGAACAGGGGGGAATGGGGAGCGGCAGATAATTTATGGGTTATGTCTTCAAAAGAGCTCTATTCCCACTCAGGACAATAGGAGCTACTGGGACTTTGCATGCTCTTGCCAATCTGGTCACGTAAGCACAAACTCCCTGATTTGGTTTATGAAGAATACCCTTCAGTCTGACACTGACCTCTAAAACAAATAGAGTATTGCGGCGCGCTGATGCCCCATTCATCACTGGGTGACAATGGGAGCCAGGGCCCGTGAGCAAACAGCGATTCATTCAGGGTAGGACTGAATTGCTCTGAAACACTTGTGGCAGTGCTGCTGGTACCAGCTCCATGCTGCCCCAAGGGCACGCTCCTGCTCCTATTGGGATGAAACCCCTGGGAGGCCTTGGATGCCATGGCACTGCAGAGAATCCTGTGTCACAACATGCAGTTGGGTTGAACTGCATGGTGAGACAGCCAGAGCGACCCAGGGAGGACCAGGAGGTGGACAGGGTTAGGAGATCCAGGCAAACAGCATGCCCAATCTCCCCACTCTGGCCTGAGCCAAGGGGTAATGCTGCCTTTAAAGGAAAAAAGGTATCTGAGGGGCTCTGGATACAGTCTTCCTCTGTATATTGGTGGTTGTCTTGGTTCAAGTGGACCAGCAATGAAACTCCACGCAGCCACTCACTCACTACTTCACTCTCCCCACCCCTCCTGTAGGATGGGGAGAGGAATTTGAAAAGAAAATCAAGAATTGTGGGTTAAGATAAGAACAAGTATAATAACAAAATTAGAGTAAAATATAATGACAGTAAGAAGACTAAAATGTAACAATAATAATTAAGAGAAATAAAATCCAAGAAAAAGACAGGTGCAATTACTCACCAATCACTGACTGATGCCTGAGCCCTTCCCAGCCACCTCCCACAGTTTCTATAGTGGGCATGGCATCCTATGGTATGGAATAGCACTTTGGCTAGTTCAGGTCAGCTGTCCTGGACATGCTTTCTCCTAACTCTCTCCCATGCACATATTGGCCTCCTCCCATCTCTTGTTCACTTTCTGATGGGACAGGGTGAGAAGATGAAACAGCACTTATGCTGTGCAAACTATGCTCAAAACCAAAAAAGCCTGGTGTTATTAACATTCTCTTCATTGCAAACCCAAAATATAGCTCTGTAGCAGTTTCTAGGAAGAAAAATAAGTCTCTCCCAGCTAAAACCAGGACAAGAGGGAAAACAAAGAACTAGAGACCTAATAAAGCTGTGGTGAAAGGCGACAGAAAAGCAGGGAGGTAGGGATGAGTAGTGTCAGGGAGCTGGGCACAAGGCCTAGTTGACTAGGATGAGTTTTCTCCAACTGCTCTCTCATCCACATCTCTTTGTTGCTATTCCAACAGGACAGAGTCGATGGCTGGCAGCAGGAGAAAACCACCACACTAATCTTCAGAGGAAGGTGCATGGACCTTTTGATGGCCCTCTGTAGGGAAGCAGGCCAGAGGAAAGCTTTCTTCCCCCTCCCTACACCAGACTGGGCTGCATTCTAAAGCACAAAGGTGCATTTGCTCACTTAGGTTTTTTTTCATTCACTTTCTACATTGATGGTCAATTCATCTTTAATGAGCCTTCGACTATCTGTTGATTGCTTTTGCTGGTCACATATCTAGATCACAAAAGCAATCCCAGTTCTCCGTGTGTTCCTCATAAGGACCTCTACAAATGACCATAGTGAATATGCAGCGAGTCACTCCTATATGCAGATATTAGCACGAAGTGTGCAACTACAGAGACCGCTTGAGCAAATTGCCTGTGTATATTCAGGTATGTAAGTTCACACTTTTAACAAGCCCAGTCTCTTCTAGGCAGGTATCAGGCCTGAGAAAAGCTCTCCCACACATTTTCAGAAGGTGTTGTTACAGGGACTAACTCTGCCAAGGACTCATCTCTCTGAGAAAGTAGTCTTGTGTTGGGGCCTAAAAGACTCTAAGGTGCAAGATTATCTTTCACTAGACATCTGTGTTAACAACTGAAGTGAAACAGTGACACTTTACAAATTTTACAGCACGGTTGCAAAACACTCATTTCTGCAAAAAGTCTTCCTCATGCAAGCCAAGAAGGCAATTCCTGCTTTAAAATGTGCTGTAATAAGAAGTAATAGTCAGGGAGAGCCCAGAGACTGTCTAACAGGGGTAAGAAGATATAATGCCATGCATCTGGATCTCACTGTGAGGCAAAACTTGAGACCCTTCAGCGAGGGCTCAACAGGTTGAGGATTCTCAATGGTAGAAATAACACGATGAAATTACAGCTCTTTGATAGTAAGAACGTAAGAACAGCCCTGCTGAGTCAGACAAAGTCCCATATCCTCTTTCCCACTGTGGTCGTGAGTGACTTGCCTAGAGAAAGGATTAAAACAGGATTAACACATGTATTTCTCTTATGGAGTGCTTGCTAAAGCACCCCAGCCACTTCTCTGAGGGATGTTGCTTCTTTACATTTGCTTTCCTTCGTGAGATTTCTCTTCCATGATTTTTTTTAGTGTCTCTTGAATCCATGTGGAGATCTTTTAACTTCTACCTCTTCTTTTGGCAAGGAGTTTGACAGCTGGACTACCCATCACAGGGAACCCACCTCTGGTCTCTGAACCTGAGTTCTCCAACGTTGATCTCCCCAAAGCTACATGATTGACCCAAGAATCTGACTGGAAAGAGAAGAGAACCAGGCGAATCAGGGCAACTGTGGCCATTCTGGAAAGCATCAATGGCTAACCATGCAAGATTTTGCAAAAGAGCTTCCATAAGGAAATTCAGTCTAGTTAAGATTTCACTGCCTTCTGGGGCTGGCTGTTGGCTCAAGCAGGAACACAGGGTGATTGTTATTTCAACAGATCAGGCAACAGAAACTCTTATTTAGGTGGGCAGACCCAGCCCTTCATGTTCAGATGTACCTACCAGTGCAGAGAACTGGCACTTTGAACCATCAGGCCTGTGAGTATGTGTACTGTGATGTGTCATTGTATAATAACTGTATGCAAAATATGCAAACATTTGCACTAGTTTCCTTTTCAGCAGAGTTTGTGTGTGGGTCAGCTCTGGAGAAACTGAAAGTAGACTGGATGTAGGCCACTGCTAAACTGAATATAAGGTATCCAGCACACACTCCAGCACACTTGAGGGCTCTTCGAGCTGATAAGCCTGTAGGGCAGAATGCAGTCTTGGAAATCAAGCATTAAATGGTGGAAATAGGGTACTTTAAATAAGTAAATTGTACCATTTGGCAAGCTCTAGAACATGACAGGGAAAACCACAGTGATGGGAAAAGAGGAACAAGGATTTACAAGACTGATGTGATGTTTCAGATGTGAGGTTTTGGAGCAGCATCTGGAGGCCAGAAAGCAAATGCAAAGCACCTGAAAGGACACTGTCTACGTGTAAACGTGCAACTGAAGCTGGCCACAGCTTTTACAGAAGACATAAGTAGAAATCATAATGTCTACATGAAGATGTCTACATATATGTGGAGAACTAGGGCAGGAGTTTCTAGTGACATTTGAAATGTCTGAAGGGATCTCACCTGAACGGACTGAAATGACACGGGATGCCTGCATCTGGAATCTGAATCTCACCTCATGCCAGATGAGTACAGAGATAGCTTAACTGACCAGATATCTACCCCAGGGGACCTGAACAGCACTCTGCCTTCTCAGCTATATTATTTGTCTCTTTTTCCACTACAATTTAGGTGCAATTTAGGTCCCTAACTTACTTCATCCCTTCAAGCTTTCATAAATTGTCCAACACCAGCCAACATGTTATTTCTCAGGATTATTTTTTCTCAGATTGTTTTTTTTTTTCAGGGTTACTCCTCGAGGACTTTGTGATAAACTGTGTTAAGAATAAGCCTAGTGGGAAAGATGTGGTTTGGCTGAGTGAAAAGGCAGCCCTCTCTGCTTCAAAGCTTTGCTATCAACCTCTGTGAGATTTATCCTCTGAGCACTTAATGTGTGAGAAGCCCCCAGTATGATGAGCATGGCTTGGTAATGTAGCAGAGAACAATCTTGTCTATGTGGGGAATATTCAGCATTTTGTGCTTTTGCAAAATTCAAAGTACTGTCAGAAGCTCTTTGATTTGAGCCTAGAAGTTGCAGCAATCTAAACTATCATCTGTGATAACACAAGTACTGTGTTTGTTTGCTTTGTGCCACACTCTATGCTCATTCTTAGGGGACATAGTGTCCAGACCATCTCCTGGTCTCTGATCTATTTAACATCAGCAGAGCTATGACTTTCAACTTCATTCCTTGACCAAATTTCTTGAGCCTTCCTGGCTTTTTTTGGCTTGTACACCAAAGGCTCAGCTTAACCTTTTGTATTAACAAAACACTCCCTTGTATAATGCCTGAAGTCCCTGCCTGGCTAGCAATTATTTAAATACTCTGTTATGAATAGGATCAAAGCCTTCCCTTATTGAAACACTTCATTCCCAATGTCAGAAGTTGTCACTGCATGACAAATGGATTGCTTGTTCTCTTCTTACAAGTGTGTTCTAACCAGACAGGGCTGGGCAGCCTGTGGGATGGGGAACTTAATTAATAACAATACTTAATTTCTACAATGAAGCGCTTGGGGAGGGTGAATCTTGCAGCAGCTGCTGCAGCGCAGCAGATGCATTTGCCTCCATTGGCCATCGGAGAATGACTCCATCAGCAAAAAGCCCGGCCACGTGCATCATGTTGTGCCCAAGTGGTGCCTGAAATATTTCAGTCAGGCCAGTTTCTTCTCAGTTACCATGCAGCAGCTACTGTCATCGTTCCTCCAGCTGATAGTAGCCATGGAAACTGTGACATCATGGCCGACATAACGATACATAAAAATTCAAATGGCTGGGGACCGGTTGCTAGGAGAGCTTTGCTCAGGAAAGTCATCGGGCAGGCAGCCAAGGGACTGGAGTCTGCCGAACATGTTGTACTTCACCCTGGTGATTTTACCCTCCTCCCCCTATTTTCCCTTTCACATGCAAAACTTCTTTTTCTCCCCCCCCCCCCCCCCCACCCTTAAATTATCTCAGTGGTTTCAACAATGGGCTAAGAAGCCGATGTAGTAGCTGCAGTTACCGTAATGTGTGCAAAGTCAGGAAAGAAAATACTGGACTTATCATCAGATAAAAAACACTGTCAATCACTTTTGTAGCACCCAAGTTGTTATAAATGTGCATTTTGGATCACTTCTGGGGAAGGGTTTTTTACCAGATTCTTCATATACACAAATTAGCAGAAAATCTCTGACCAAAAAATGATCAGAAATTAAGATAAACTGAAACTAGGACAAGGAGTAATGTCTGTAGTGGGTAAAATGTCATATTGCAACTGGTCTGAATTTGGGAACTGGAGTGTTTTCCCACAGTCTGAGTCACACCTGGCTTCTGTAGAGCTGGCGCTTCTCTTTTGGTGGTTTTGGACCACTGATGGTCAAGGGAAACACAAGGAAAATTTTGTAGGGCAAGCTGTTGTTTTTGATTAGACCAAAATTGTTTTATTAGACCAAAAGAGATGGAAAACTTTGCTAACCAAGGAAATCCTTCCTCAGGCTCTGAGAAAATTTGGTGAGGCAGCTGCTTTGTTCATTCCAGCATTGTTGGTTGGGTTAATGAGGAATATTGCACACATATTTGATGACGTGCATGGTGTGTGCATCTCCCTTTGATCTACTTGCAATAAAGGCACAGCTGATATGTTCATGCTTGTATGCAATAGATTTAGATTTAAATGTATGTTTCTATGTACATATAAATAGACACAGACTGAAATGTAACTTGCAGAGGAATCTGTCCAAGTAGATTTTTCACATGACCACCCAAGTACTAACAAATGACAAGATCTTAACAAAGTCAATATTCATACTCAGTAGTCCTGATAGCTAGCTAAACAGTGAAGTGGTGTTTGGGAGCTTTGCCTAGGAACTACTCATCAAAATTATGTGGTAAATTTCTGTTGTTTTTTTTTTTTTTATCAGAAACTGGATGTGCAAAATTCTTAGAGTGCAATTAGAAAATAACAAGGAAATAGAAAAGAAAAAAACCCCCTCCCTCCATTAAATAACTTATTATCAGAAAGTCTCTGCTTCTTGAGAAATGGATGTGCACTAAGCACAGCCCTGCTACCTACATGGACTCAGACATAGCTTGAAGATGCACATGAACATCAAATGAAAATGAAATTATTTTAATTTCTACTAACTGAGTTGTGACCTATTAAACAATTGCCATTTAACTTATTCACGTTTATTAAACATACAGGATAATATGTATTAGAGGCTGAAGTCTTCTCAACCAAGACAGTAGAAGTATGAGTTAAGAAGACAACTTCTGGTGTAGAAGAATGCTCACCGTAAGTGAAGCAAACTTCTTAATGTGTATTTAATTTTATTTCTTGTGCTGATAACACCTCCAAGAAGCCTTATTTTTCCTACCTGCAGCAGACTGCTTGCTTTACTTTGGAGATTCATAGTTCACCAATCTGCTCCTCCAGGAACTGTACAGCATCATTATGATACTGGTTTAGTAACACTTTTCTGGCTATAACAACTATGATAAAAGAAGAATAAGCACAAACAACACCAGGCTGCTTAAGTTTGGAAGATATCTCATTAAAGCTCTTCAAGTACTCATCTGTAAAAGTGAGAAACTCCCAGCAGACAAGTGAGCTGAGCTGTAGTCCTGGATCCTGGACTCATCTCAGGCACTGCAACTCCTGATTAATCTGAATGGACCATGTGCTGATGTCAACTCACTCTGTACACTTAAGGAAACCAAACTAGGCTTCCTTGCATAATGCATGATGGGTATATGAAATTTGTTTCCGCATCACTAGGTTGAGTGGTATTGAAGAACAAATGCAAGGCTTTATATCCACACCATTGCTGATTCCCAGGTCAATTGATGTCTTAAGCAAAGGTATTTGAGTTGTAGATACTCGGATGCTCTTTCATCTTCTCACTGTCACTTGAACTCATTTAATAAAAGCTGATTAGCACAAATGGTCCACAAACTTTTCCACTCATTAAAAAGACACTACTTTTGCTGACATTTGAACTATTCCCTTCATTTCCTGTAAACTTTTCATCACACTCCCCAAAACTGAATAGGTTACTTTGTGATGAATCTGGAGAGAAGGAGGAAACCCAGGGTTGCATTGGGTTTAAATGAACGTTTTCTTGTACAAACTGTGACAGCAAAAACACTTGCTGATTTTCTTGTCTAGGGTCACCCACAGGACCAGATTTCTCACACAAGGTAGAGGACTGTAAATGCAAGCTTTGAGCCACTTGATCAGGGTAACGACAGAAGTCATGATACATTCAAGGCAACGTGAGCAGGTTTACAGATCTGAAGAAATTATGAAATAAAAGCCTTGGGGTTCTTAAGGACCACAAAGGCTACTCCATCCATGCAATAGAGTGGACAATTGGTTTAAATTGCTTATACTAAGAGGAAAACAATTACAACAAAAATCAGAACTAGTTAGTCATCAGTGTACTAACAACTTCTTTTCAGAGAATGTACTTGGTCTGAGAAGTACTCATGAAACTGAGGTCAGGGTCATGAAATATAAAATATGTCATGGAGGTTGCATGTCCCACCCTGTCTTTGCTAGGCGAGCTCTCCTCTCGAGATCAGAGTCTGGCAGATGGGGAAGAAGGGAATTGGGTCTAGAGTGGCCATGGAAACATTAAATGATGTGTTTGGTGGATGTCTCCTTATCAGGCAGTAGCCACCGTAGCTTTCCAGTGAAGTCAGCCAAAAATTTGCTCCCATCTTCCTGTGGAATGAAGAATAAAAAATTAAAGACCCTGAGCTAAAGTGAAGATTTTCCACTGGACATTCAATTTTTTTCCAAACATGTCTCTGCTCAGGGTGGTGCTTCAGCATGGTTAGTCTAAGAAGATTTTTTCTTCCTCTTGCTTAATGTGATGATTGCAATAACTCTCCTTCATTTTATCTGAAGATGAGTGTGTTTCTATGGGATCAGTCTTCTGTTTTCCTAGCTCACCTTTAGGGAATTTAAAATACTTTGGGCAAGCTGCCACATATTTCAGTCTCATTTATCATAATGAGCAAGGTGTTATTCTTTAGTCACATTCATTGATGGGAAACAGCAAAAAGTTAACTGTCAACCTCTTTTAATAAATACAGCCATAGCAGGATTTGAACTTACCTCTCTTAAAATAAGGTAGACATTTTACTATCCATTAGGAAACAAGATCTTTAGCTACCTTCCATGGGAATTTAAAGGCGTTAAGTTATCTGCAGGGGGTGTGCACTATTGTTCCCTAAATGTAATAGGAGCATATTTAAATTTACAAGGGGAAAAGCTAATAACTAAAAAATGAACATAAGGGCTATAAAGTACAAAATGGGTTCCCTTGGATTGGCATACAAAATTTCATGAAAAGTGGAGCTCCTGTGGCGCTATGCTTTTCTAGAATGACTAAAAAATGTTGTTAAAGGTGTTTTTTGTAGCAAATTTATTGCTTATGGCTTCCACGGATCTTACAGCCTATAAAGACCTCCCCATTGTGGTTTACATTGATTATTTCATTCAGGGTTTCCCCTGCCTCCTTCTTGTTATTACCAAACTCACATATAAATGGACATGTTGGTGAGCATGTTGTGAAAGCTACTAATGCCCCAGATCTGTCAAACCTTAAGCACTTAGAGTGTAGATCACAGCTGTGTCTATTTCCCTCTCAGATTTCATGCATTTGCCCTTTTTTCCATGCAATGTCCCATGGGCCACTGACAGTCACTGAGCCCAATATATATCATGGTCCCCACGTGCAAGAGGTCTGCAGGTCATAGGGATGTGCTGCTCAATCTTCCTATGCAAACACTGCAAGTAAGGAAAAAAAATACTCCTTCCAGGGATCCTTTCAAAATCGAAAAAACTTTGTCCCAGTTTGTTTTCAGTTTTTGGCCACTAAATGAGAAAGATCTACTGGCATTTGTGCCATCCTGGTGTTTGACTTATGAATATGGTAGCAACTGGGATCAGCTGGTGTTACTGTAGCTTTGCCAGGTCTACTTGATTGAATTATATCTCTCTCATGTCAGATAATATGTCCAAGCAGGTCTGAGACAAAAGCATTTGAACCAGTAGTTTGATCATTCTGTAGGCACCAGAAGCGACAAGCTGGAGAAAGGTCTCCTGGCAAAATAGGACCTGTCAGCAATCTGTCAGAGAATGGGGAACTACCAAAGGAGCTCGTTCTCACTTGACTTCTAAACCAGGAATTCCAAAGTACTGGGAAATGCTGTAGTACTCCTTTACAGGAAAGAGTCAAGAGAAGAGTTTATGAAGAAGCGTGTTTCTCCCGCAGTGGAATTTTCCTTTCTGGTTTTTAGCCTGCTCATTCCAGACAGCTCTCTTCTCAGAAACACCTGCCACTCACATCCTTTTCATCTGTGTGGTCTCATTTGTCTCCTCATTCCCTTTTTCTGCAAGCCATCAGTTTGTTATTGTTCTTACCATTTTTAACTTCTGAGAACTACAAAACCCCTTCTGCATTTACTCTGCCTTTTGCTGCTTTTGAGAAATAAGCAGTTGAATTATGCTGCCTTCCAGGGTTGGCTTGTTTCTTTCCCTAGTTTTCCTTTTTCACAGTTCTTTTTTTTTTTTTCTTAACTCCTCTAAACACTTCTCAGACTGATTTCCTCCTACCTTTTCACTGCTAGCCTGTTTTCAACCAGGTAGTATGAACTCCAGGTATCCTGCTACAGCTAACCCAACAGTCTATTGGTGAGAGGGTTATGTAGTGCCTATGGGGTAAAGATAGTTACCCAGGCAGCCACTGTTGTGGCTTCAATAGCACTTCATCAACAGGATTTTTTTTTTTTTTTTTAAGAGGATAGCAATTTTAAGCCTATAGGAAGGTAGACAATGGGATACAAAGCAAGGTGAGGTTACCAAGGGTAATCCCCAGAGCTTACTTGCATAAGATATGGGTGTTTATAGAAACATTCTGCATTGGAGCTAATCCCTTTGGGTGCAAATATATTCGATAATTTGAAGGATGCTATGAGACAACATTAGTGAGGCCACTAGTATTGGGCTAGGTGTCCTACTGATCACTTAACAAAAGGGGGCTTAGTAAGGAACAGGAAAGGTTTTGCTCAGTGTTATGTGAAAACGTTTTTCCACTGCTTTGGCTGCGACTGTTTCATCTTGTTTAGCACTCCTCTGCAAATAACCTGTTTTAAAATACGTGTTTCCCTTCTCCTTTTGGAGAAGGACAACAAAAAGTTGAAATATTTCCAGTTTCAGATTAAATTCCAAGAAGAGGAAAGAAGGGAGAGAAATCTGTTATTTACTGTTACGTTGCTGCCATATGTAAACATATATGACTAAGTGGCAGTCTGTGCTCAGACTTTGAAGAAGAGATCATTTCAGAACACAGAAGAAAGTTTTATCCAGACCTCTTAGTCCTTGGCACAGGGACATGGTGTTTGCAAAGAGTAAGGACTGTGAAGCTGGTGCAATTCTCAAACACAACTTCTGGCAGTCTGTGTGGCTGAAGGTGTGTTTTGCAACAGACTCTTTGCTCATTAAAGATCAGCTTCTAGCATGTGCTCACCCAGCACATTAATCATTAGCTGTAAATGGGTGGAGGAGGAGCAATATGTATTCAGGTTTTAGCAGAACTTTTATGTGTTAACATTGTTGGTCAGTGAAGAGATGACAGAAGATCAGGTTAAAAGCTGTATTCGGAATGTTTTCAACAGTACTGCACTTCAAAAGAGCAGTTCTGAGTGACTGGTAGTGCACTCACCTCTCTGTCAGAAAGGGGAGATCTAATTCCCTATTCAATAACAGTGGTTTTTTTCCGTTGATCAGGTAGGCATTGAGGATCTAGTGGCCCAAGGTGATAGTCTCAGTTTCTCAGTGATTTCTTGAATTCTTGTTGCATACTCTGAACATTAGTGTCTTCATGTCATCTTCATGTGGACTGTCTACTTGGATGAGTTAAATAGTTGAACAGATTAAAAATAAGACAAACCAGAAAGTTAGTGGACCCAGTAATTTTTTTGGTATCTCCCATGGCCCTTTGAGTTTCCATTTCTTCTCCCTGTCTCTATTTTCCTCATATGTAGTGAAAAGACGAGGCTCCAAAGCCACTTTCCCATATAACAGAATAGAAAGTCACCCTTTTGACATCATACAGGTGCCATGTCATTTCACCATCAGCAGATGGGTGGCCATGGTGAAGCCACCAGTTTGCATTCAAACACATAATACTGGTGTGAGACTCAGCAAACGCAGTAAATCTTGGACAGGAAGCCTGGGATGATTTCACTTTGGAAAGTGTTTCTGTCGGCATCCAACCAGAGTCTTACTGTGTATGCAGCATTTTATTTTTTTATACTGAAATAAATGGCAAAACTCCCATGATTTTCAAAGGGAGAGTACAGCCCTGAGTCTGTATGTAATGCATTACTATTAGATGGAAATGCTTGCTTGGCTCTGTTATTGATGTGATTCAGTGGTTTATTTTTAACTGTTGTATTTTGGTTTGTTTTGGCACCGGAAATAAACTTTTCAGTTTATTCAAGGAGAGAAATAAAATCTGGTCAAGGTTTAGTCTATGGGTCTTTCCATGGTTTGAAAATCCAGAGACGTGGATCAAACTATATTCCTGAAAACAGACCTGGGAAAGGAGGAGTGGTGGTGAACTCAGCTCTACTTGGCAGCACTGGTCCCAATTTCAAACATAATCACCTCCAAATGTTGCAGATTCAACCTCCACTAAAACGAAGAGTTGGGTATACTGGGGAGGAAGGAGGACAGAAAAAATGCTTAACCAGGTGAAGCTATACTGGGAAGAAAAAACCCCAGGCAATGCTACAGGCTTGGGGCTGCTTAGCTGGAAAGCTGTCTTGCGGAAAAGGCCCCGTGGGGGGGTACTTAACTGGCAGAAGCTAAACATGAGCCAGCAGTGTGCCCAGGTGGCCAAGAAGGCCAATGACATCCCAGCTTGTATCAGAAGTAGTGTGACCAGCAGGCCCAGGGCAGTGACTGTCCCGCTGTGCTGGGCCCTGGTGAGGCTGCAGCTCGAGTGCTGTGTTCAGTGTTGGGCCCCTCACTCCCAGAGGGACACTGAGGGGCTGGAGCGTGTCCAGAGCCAGGCACCAGAGCTGGGGAAGGGTCTGGAGTGCAAGTGTGATGGGAATCAGCTGAGGAACCTGAAGATGTTTATTCTGGAGAAGAGGAGCTGAGAAGAGGCATGATCACTCTCTGCATCTCCCTGATAGGAGGTTGTAGAAAGATGGGGGTTGGTCTTTTCTCCCAAGTAGTGAATGATAGGACAAGAGGGAATGGCCTCAAGTTGTACAAGGAGAGGTTTAGGTAGGAGCTGAGGAAGAACTTTTTTCCTGAGAGGGTTGTCAGACACTGTCCCAGGCTAACCAGGGAACTGGTGAACTCCCCATCCCTGGAGCTATTGCAAAGCCGTGTAGCTGAGGTGCTGAGGGCCATGGGTTAGTGGTGGGCTTGGCAGTGTGAGGGGAGGGGTTGGACTTGATAATCTTAAAGATCTTTTCCAACTGAAATGATTCTATGAAGGGGAGGGCAGGCAATTGCATTGCTGTCTGGCATGGCTGCAGCTGTAGGTGATGTGAGAAGGTGTTGACTGAGCAGCAGTCACAGACAGGTCACAGATGAATGCAGCGCTCATGAAAGCACCACACTATGACTGCCAGGCTGCCTGATTCCTGCTTGTAAGCACAGGACCCAGGGATGCTCCTGGACTTAGCAGCTGCATCCATAGCTGTCTGTCTTCCCCTAGGGCCCTCCTCACCTGTGCACATACTTCATTGCAAACGCAAAGTGAAGACCCGGATTCTCACAGGGGTTGCCAGCAACTGCACGCTGATTTATGAGTTGCTGTCAGATCTGATGCGATAGAAAGAGGTTTGAAAGCTTCCCAGGGAAACCAGGTGGCTCTGGAGAAATCTCTTGAGGTCAGGGTGGTTGGTGGTAAGTGCCCTTGACTAGTTGCAGCTTGGAAAATTGTACTTTCTGCAGCTGAACATCTGAAGGAATCTGCGACTGGGACGAAATGGATGGGTGGTGATTCTTCATGACCCCATCTCTTGCAGACAGGAGCTGGATCGCTGGGGGCAAGTTATTCCTTAATTGAGCATTACTGGCATTACTGTTGTAGCTGACCCAGCAGGCCCAGTTAGGGGCCATGACCATTTTCAACCACATGAACTGAAAACAAAGGAATTGTGCACTTTGAGAGATGGCAGTAAGTAGAGAGAGCAGATGTGAGGAAGAAGGCAAAGCGAAAGCAGTAATAAAGCCTCTCACTTTCTTCTGAAGCACCTGCTTGTGGCCACAGCTGTAAGTTGAGTTCTTGACCCAGGAACTACTCTGACATAGTGATTTCTGCGTGCCTGGCCCAAGACGAACTGGCTTCCCTGGATCGGCAGTAGGATATGTAGTACACCAAGCAGATGGAGAGGCAGAAGCCCTACCTGTGGCTCTCCACTTCTATCATTTGAGTACAGAGTAGATGCCTGGAACAAGATAAATAAATCCTACCCCCTTGTCCTTGAATATATCTCCAGAGGTCAATGGTAGAATGATGGTTTCTCAACATCTCTGCTGAAAAGCTCCAGACCAGCTTTGCAAACAGAGTGGGCAGATTGGCATCCAGCTGAAGGACTCCATGACACCATTTTTTATGATGAAGAGCCACCAGGCTAGAAGCAACCTTCTCAGCTCATTGCAGCCCTGATATTGCAAGTGGCAAAGCCATATGCTGTCTCCCACAACCTGTGAGTCTGTTTACATCTCAGGAGCTATGCTAAGATGTTATGAGGGCTCTCTATTTATATAATGTGGCTTATAAGCATCTACATTTGTCACTCCATGTGTGTGTTTCATGCCATGTGTTTCAAGTTTGTGATAGGTCTCTGGTTGCCTAGGAAGGTCAGAATCTCCTTCTTGGCCAAAACTCTCTCCCTTGGGTTTGATGATAATTTCCATTCTGGTTTTGGTGGGAATCCACCTTTCAGACAACCTTTGATAAAACAATCTTTTATTCTCAGTCTCCCTCTCTCTCTGCACATTTTAATTTTAACAGTCCTAGGCCTTCCAACACAGTGACCCAGGCACTGCAGGAAGCAAACACTGAGCGCAGGACTCATGGAAATGTTCCCAGAACAGAAATCTTAGAATGAAATCCTTCATGTAGTTTGCCCAGAAGTAGGAGTTCTCACAGGAAAACTTTTGTTCCAGAGACTCAAGCTGCTACATAAGAAGAGCACTTTTTGCTGGTAGTATACCTGTACATCCATAGAGTCACAGAATGCTAGGGGTTGGAAGGGACCTCTAGAGATCATCCAGCCCAATCTCCTGCTAAAGCAGGTTCTTCTCAATCAGGGGGCACAGGAACGTGTCCAGGCAGGTTTGAAAATCTCCAAAGAAGGAGACTCCACACCCTCCCTGGGCAGCCTGTGCCAGGGCTCCCTCATCTGAACAGTAAAGAAGATTTTTCTTCATGCTTGTGGAAGCCAGTCACGCAAAAAGAGAAAATATTCACCAAAAAAAAAAAAAATCTCCAAAAATCCACCCCAAGCATCTTTGCCAATTTGCACTGCACAGCTCTGTGTAAAGCCCAAAGGGACCCTGAGTGAGGGAGTGGGTTCTAGCATGGCTACATCCTCCTGCCCTCACACTGGAGGATTGCTCACTTACAAGGAGACAGAGGGGGACTGCTAACATCAAATTGCTGAAGAAGAACAAAGCAGTGGAGGGCAGGGGTTCATATGTGCCACCCACAAGCAGACCCAAGCACCTGGCTGCTCCCAGCTCTGGCAGGGCCAGGAGAGATGCTCCTCTGGTACACTGTTGCCTGAGCAAGCCAAACCTGCTGTCAGTGATGGATACTGGCACGTTCCCCTGCTGTGTCCCTTGGAGAAGGTGAAAGGGGCTCACTGACTGAGCCATCCCTCCTGGGCTCACGTGGAGTGAGGAGTGGCTGCCATCATCTCACTGCTAATAGGATCAGGGCTCAGGGAAGCAGCCAGGGTGGCTGCTTGACGTCTGGCCCATGTTTCTCTGCCTGAGGAAAAGTCAGCTCATTGCAGGGCATGTGAGAGAAATCTGAGCTGCAGTGGCATAGAGCTGGATGCAACACAGCAGGAGAGGGAGAGCAATCAGGCTTCCCCCGGGTCCTAGCTACCTCTTGCTGCAAGGCTGGTGGCTGGAACTAGTCCATGCTGTTTTTAAGTAGAAGTGCCTCCTCAAGGAGGTTTGCAGGGGACTGTGAGTTAAATGGGATTCCTTCTTGACCCTCTGCCCACCTCTGAGTCCAGTCTGTGAGTCAAGGGAGGGAAGCCAGGGGATGCAGTCATGCTACTGGGGGAAATTTGCACTCTAGAGCCTTCCTTACATGTGAGTGGCATTTGAAGGTGGCTTTTCGAGGTGGAAATGGGCCCACCCTCAGAGACTTAGGAGTCACAGCAAGGTAGAAGCTCCAGGCAAGGGACCCCAACACTGACCTTAGTGGTAAGCTGCAGAAAATCTCCATCCCTCACTGTGTCTGGGAGCACCCTGTCTTCTCTGGCATGCTAAAGAAAGCTCATATGCCCTTACATCAGCTGGCCAGTATCATCTGGCCCTACCAAGGGGACCCACAGACCAGCTGGACTTACCAAGCCCTTGGCTCACCTCTGTAACCACTCTCCACACGACAGCTTTGGAAAGGAGAAGGAGGTATTTCAAGCCACTGACACATTTCCCAGGGCCTGGTTGTGAAAAAAAACCAGCTCTTGACTGCTCTGCATGGAACCAACTGAAGATCCTGAGGGAAGCTGGGAGTTAAAGTCTTGTAGCAGATGCCTCTATGTGCCCTTAGTCCTGTGGCTGCTAGGTAATGGGGAAAGGACCTAAACAGCTATGTGGGGCAACAACCTTTCATTTTGTGGGGGATAGACTTTTTTAGTAGGTTCTTCAGTGATAGGACATGGGTTATTGGTTTTAAATTAAAAGTAGATACATTCAGACTAGGTTTAAGGAAGAATTTTTTTATGATGAGGGTGGTGAAACACTGGAACAGGTTGCCCAGAGAGGTGGTAGATGCCCCATCCCTGGAAATATTGAAGGTCATGTAGGACAGGGCTCTGAGCAACCTCATCTAATTGGCAATGTCCCTGCTCATTGCAGCAGGGTTAGACTAGATGTGTTTTAAAGGTCTCTTCCAGCACAAACCATTCTATGATTCCACAAAGTCATATCTTGGCCTGTCTTGTGTAAACCAGAGCAGATTACATGAGTGCAAAACAGGGGACCAAGAAGTGAGACAGACGTGGCAAAGGGAGGGAGGCAATGCCAAGTTGCTCCCGGCATGGGCAAGGAGCTTCAGTTCTGCAGCAGCTTGGGAGTGACCCACACAGGGTGCTGTGCAGGCTCAAATTGGATCCTAGTGGGGCTTGATAGCAAACTACAAATCAAACCCATACATCTGGGGCATAGAGCTGTTCTGAGACTCACCAGATTTTATTTTAAAATTCCCAAACTGGGACACTGCCATCCTAACACCTTTTGGGATACTCCATTTAGAGACAATACTGCATACCTCTCCTGAAATCATATAAACCCTAGAAACCAGGGACGTTAGCCTCTGTTTGTATCATTTGGCTGACTGAGCATGACTTCGATTCATTTATTTTCTGAGAGGGAAATATCTGGCTCAACTGTTGACTAATTCCCTTCCTCTCCTGAGATTGTCTTTAATGGGTAAATCTGAGCTCTCTTGCTAGCTCTCAGACTTCTGCAAACAGTTGAATCAATTCCTTGTTTATAAAATGCCCGTGTCTGTGTACAGCTGACAAATTAAAACCTGTCTTCTATTTTCCCCTCAGATCTCAACAGCGTAAGTCTTTGAGTAAAATTTGCACTTTATTTTGTGTGTGTTTCCCACTCTCCAGCTACAAGAAAGATGCACCTTTAGAGACATGGAAAATGAAGTCCAGACCAAGATACGCTGCTCACATTAAAAAATTCAGGTCTTGACCTAAATCCATTTTTCATTCAAACCTCAGTCCAAATATACTTGATTTTCAGAGGCTGATAGCTGGACCTGGACTTGAAACATGACACAGACATCTCTATCACAGATACAAGGCCTAGAAACCTTCCTTAATAGCTGTTTTTTAGGTGTCTGCTGACCCCCTACATGCCAAGATTCATTTTTCCTGACCTTAGACATCTGGTGATGCAGAGGATCCATGCTCTTCCAGATTGAGAAGCAGCATGGCATGAAGCAACCTTTCCTTGCAGGGAGGGTTTCTCTGATCTATTTTGGATGCCTATTTTGGGTGAGGAGAGTCACACCAGGAACTTACAAATCTTCAAAGGGACCTGAGGGTAAGTTGCTCTCATGAATATATTCATGTTTTGTCCAAAAATGACATGACTTGCTGCAGGAAAGGCACTGCACAGTACATCTGTTAGGGATGTGAGAGTGAAGCAACTAGACATAGGGTATATGTAGGGACTTGGGATTCTCTGTGTGAAGGACCCAAAAGCTGCTCCTCTGTGCAGAATTTCACGTGTGTGTGTCTCTGCTCCAGAGAGTTTCAGATATACATTGTCACTCAATGTCCAATGTAAAAGCAACACTGTGTGGTTTAACCAGTTCACCTCCATGTTAGGGTAGCAAAAAAAAATCCAGCCTTTCTCAGACCCAGGGCAGTCACCCTTGGCAAACATAGCTCAGCACTAGCAGGAGTTTTGGCTCTCCCATACAGCCTCTGGCCCTCAACCCTGTCATGCTTTCCTGCTACCAGTAACATTCCTAGAGTTCAGGATAAGTCGTTGCCTGTTCTTCATATGAAGTTTCTCAAGGCTTTGCTGTCACCAGAGACCTGTCTAACATGGCCATTCTGTCCCAATTCATCCTAGAAAGAAGGATGGATTTTGAAGAGAAAAATGAGTGCACACACAGAGGCATCCTGGCACAACCATGGTGTCTTTCATTTACAGTCTCCATTTGTTTGAAATAGCGTCCTCTTGTAGACAAGCTGTAAATTCAGATCTGCCAAAAAAATCCAGTTAATGCCTGCATTTCTTACCGCTCTTCAGATAGGGTTTGCTCTTTACTTTCTGGCTCCTGAGAACCTTTTCTACCATGTTTTCCTTACCTTGAGTTACCTGATAGCCAGTCACATCAGGGTACTTCTGTGAAAGTTAAATTCAAAACAAATACTGCCCATGCCAGGATCTAGGCTGCAGGTAACAGTCTAGGGCAGTTTTTACAAACCAATATATTTTGACAAACCAATAGATTTTGACTGCCTGAGGAGGCTGTGAAACCCTTCAAATAGGTGGTTGTGGGTTAGGAGAAACACTATTGGCCCGCAGCAGCATTGGACCTCATGCATGGGAAATGAGAAGGAATTAACTCAGTTACTGGTTCCAGGAGGCCACACGATCCAGGGAGCTGCTAGATGTCTCCAATTGCTTTCAGCACCCAGTTCCAGTGCCATGGGTGCATCTTTTACCTCTGCAGCATTTAACCACCAGTACATCTTGCTTCTTACCTGAAGAATGGGACTGAGCTGCTGCAGTGTGCACTGGCTGGAAGCTGGTCCCATTGTAAAGGTGTTTGAAAAGTGTCCGTACATTTAAAAAAAATGCTGTGAACAGGAGCCTTATTTTCAGGCTGATAGGATGTGCAGCTATTTTTATCTTGGCATATCTAATTTTTATGTGTAATCTAAGGTAAACACACCCCAAAGTGAAGGTAGCACAGGTTTATTCAGCAGGAAACTTTGCAAAGACAGATCCAAGGAGGGGATAATCTTTCCCTCATCTAGTTTGTTTGGAAAGAAAATTAAACTTGCTTGTTCTCATTGTGTGTTTACCCATTGTGGGCACGTAGGTTCTCAGTGGTACAAAGTACAGCTTTTTCTTCAGCACTAATCAGTCTATAAACATATTCACATGCTTTTGCTCCTTTCTTGACTTTACGTGATTAAAAAAAATCCCCCCTATCTTTGCCAAAAGAACATTTTCAGCTGATTTTGCTGTGAATTAGGTGAGAAGGTGAGCTCTGTATTGCAGTGAAAGACTTTTTCTGTTTCTTGTAAATATTCATGGTTGAAGCTGTGCAGGAGTATTTTCTGCTAAGTCTCAGTCAGGGACTCTGGGGTTTGTGTTGCAATCAGCACAGCAGAGCAACTCCCTCCCCTTGTTTGCAGGGGCAGGTGCTGTTTCTGTGAGGCAGGTAGGCAAATTAATAATGATCAGAGCTGAATGAAGCATGCAACCTTATAAAATGTGTTGCTTAAAGGTGTTTCTGGTGTGGAGATCAACAATAAAAGGAAAACCTGACCATGCTTCCAACTGACTCATTGGGTTGCAGATAGAAATACTAAAACAGACAGTTTAAACAGTGGGAACATTTATAGGTCACTGTATCTGTTGACTGATTAACCATTTATGAAAACACATAATAATAACACCATAATTCTTTATCATCTATTAAAAGTCCCATAGTGTGAACTATTCCTGAAAAAAGACACCTCACCTTTCATTCAAGAATAAGCTGATGGGATTCTTTTGGGGCCTTTTCCCTTACAAAGATGGTTTGGATGGTACAAACCGTACTGATCGATGACAAGTGAGCTCTCTGAAAGCAAGGGCTGATAGGACCCAGCCCTTTTCCTGCCCTCTAAACTCTTGTCCTCCCAAAATTGAAGAGAGCAAGGCAGTGAGGTTTGGGGAATACTCTCAGCAGCCACTTAGTCATGATTTTTGAGCCAGATCAGTGAGATATAACTACAGACATGTGTGTACGGTGAGGTAACAGGACTAGTGAGGGGAACCTGCCTGGCACCTTCATTAATCTGTTTTGAGGTATTCTCATGGGAAAAGCCTTATGAGATTTGTGAGGACTCCAGACCCTGAAGACATCACCACATGGCTACTTCTTACAATATTTCAGCTTCTCCTGACTTCTTACAACATTTCAGCTTTTCCTGACCAGCTGCCTGAGAGACATCATGGAAAGGTGAGGGGAAAAAAACAAAGAAGCCACAGGCAAATATTTCCTTTTTAAGCACTGATTCCACCTGTGTGGGGTTGCGGAGGTGGAATATGTTTTCCTCACTTGGTTTTTCCTTATCCTTAACCTCTCAGTCCCCTTCAAAGTTTCTTTTCTCTCCATGGTTACTCTACACAAACAATTTCTCTGCTGACATGGTCAATGCAAAACTGCCATAAATATGCACTGCAGATGCAATGTATTAGTCACTCACAGGTTGACTCATCTGGAGCAAGTTGGTAAAGAGCCATTCTGGGGCCTGTGAGTCAGCAACGCTGGTTTGCTTTTGAGCTTACACCTACTGGGAGTGGAAACATATCTCAGTGTCTTTTGTGGAAACCCAGGGAATCCTGCATGAGTGGCACTGATGGCTCGGGTAGCTTGATGACTTGTTTAGGAGATTACTGGAAATTGGGAGAGGAAGGGTTTGGGTTGGTTTTGCTTGTGTCACAGGCAGAAGGAGAGGGCTTGTGTAATAAAAAGGTGGCTATTGTGACCAGGTGTGGGACTCAAGACTGTGCCCTCTCATGATGAGAGCCCAATTCTCAGCCACTGGAAACCAAGAAGATGCTGGAACCTGAAGGAGGGCACACACAGCAGGCTTCAGGTAGCCATACAGGCACTGTCTCGTTTTTAGGGCAGAAAACAAGCTTCATGTGGTGAGCCCATAAACCATGTATTTTCTTGTGATGCTGACCTTAACTCAGTCACGGCTCAAATGTATCAATATGGTTTCAACATCCTCAAGATGCTCAGAAGTGATGGACTTGGCAGTGTTACGGTTAATAGTTGGGCCTGATGAACTTAAAGCTCTTTTCCATCTAAATCGATTCTGCGATTCCATGATTCTAAGTATCATCTGTTTACCTATTACTATGGTCTGATTGTTCTCAGATGATCATTCACAAGGATTCAGAAACCCTGCCCCCTAAGGATCATTTTGTGATAACAGTTTAAACCCAATATTTTTCTTAACTATAATCAGTCACTACAAGAAGAAAGCAAAGGATAAATCAGGCAGATAAGGCATGGGAAAGTTATGTGTAGAACTGATAGAAATCATATGCAAATGTAAATGTGGAGTAGAATTAAATGTAAAATGAGGAAACACAGCTACTTACAATCAAGAGGAAAGTGTTGTATTGTTTTGTTTAGTTTTGGTTTGATTTTTTTTTGAAGCATAATGGGGAAATGGACCACTAGAAATTTGGCATTAAATGCTGTGACTAAATTTCATGCAAGGCTGGGTCATCTGCAAGTGCAGGACACTGTACAAACACCAGCTTGGGAACAGGAATGCAATTGGTACAACAGATCCCTCTTTTATTTTCTTAAATAATTTAAAATGTCTTCATGTAGCTGAAACAGATGGCTGCAATCACACCATTTTATCTTAATCTGAATAAGGAGAAAACTGTTTCCTGGCTTCGTGACAATGGGCTTCTCTTATCCTTTTCTCCAGGAAAAGCCCCAAATACTTCAGACTTTTGGCATTTTCAGGTTTTTTACCTACTGCCCAGACTAACTGATGCTAAATTTTCCTAAGTTGCCCATAACAGTTCAGATATGCTCATGTACAATTCATTCTGTGCCAATGCCAGTAGTTACATTATTTCATGGATGATCCTGTGCTAAGTGCTGTATTGAGGTCTTCTGAAAGAGTTAGGCTTAAACAGGGTGTCTGAAGGGTGTAAAGGCCTTCTAGGTAACTATTTGTAGGTTGGTCTAATCGTGCCAGGTCCAACTTTTATTCATTCCACTCTGCTGGGCAAAGCTAGGCTAATGCTGTGATACCCAGTGTGCCCAGGCTGGCTTTTGTTTGGAGAGCCCTGCAGCCTTACATTCATCCAGGCTTCTCTGTTGCCAGAGTGGTTGGTTTGCAGAATGACCTTAAGATCCAGGATTTGCTGGTGGTGTAGCCCCAAATCCCAGAGGCTGCATTATCTGAGGGAGCATTCACCCCAGCAACCTGCAGTCAGGAAGCCATGAGTACCTCTGGATTACAGTGCCTTGGTATCTCTTACTCTTGGCCTGCTTTCAGTGAAGAACTATTTGCAAATCTGCATTGTCAGGCTCTGAAAAGGGTTGGCTTATAGGCTGTTGTATAGAAGAGATAAAGTTAGATGATCCCTTACACACTGTGAAATGCTCCATGAAACTTTGTAGGGAATAGAATATGAACGTCCTTTAAACAGACTCCCTGTGACTGCCTAGTGCCTACATTTCACAATAAGATTGCTTTTTTGTTTGAGAAGCAAAGGATTCCTGGAAAGGCTCACTCTTCTCTCACGTGTTTAAGTCCCTTCTTCATTTCTCTACCTCACCACATCTTGGCTGTTGTGACAACTGTGGGGCTCTTGCTAACCACTACCATTAGAGTAGCTGGTTTGGTTCACTAGGTTTCCCACTTTGGCGCCCAGGCTCCTCTCCACATGGTCAGAAGACAGTGCCTTCACACAAATGCACCCCAGACCAGAGGAATAGTTTGCTGGATGCAGAAGCAGAAGCATGAAGTCATTTTTCAGGCTTCTTGCAAGAGGGAGGGAAATAACCATTAGCTTCTGCCAAAGCCAATATGGTGCAGTAGAGCACAGTTTTGTTTTAGTGGTGCTTTCCAGGGGCAATTAGCAGTCTGAGGAGATGTTAGAAGGGCTTGGGTGGAAAGGGAAGACCTGATGCATGAAAATAGGAGTGAGAAGAGAAAAAGCTGTCTGGGTGGAAGTGGAATGGTACAGGCATCCTTCAGACAACTTGTCAGCCTGGGAGTCATGGATTGCTTCCAAGAGGTCCAAGAGTGGTAGCTAAGAAATGCACATCAGTAGACTTTATTTTGCTTTGTGGGAGTCTGCTGCACAGCTGGAAAATGTAATTAGGTGCTTGTTCTGTAAAATGGGCTGTACACATGCTGCTCCAGGCTGACATTAGAAGGGGAATCTGGGAAAAGGTTAGACACAGGCTATGCCACTGTGGAAATGTGATTGCTGTGAATCTAAAAGGATAAGATTTGTCCCTGAAGCCACCTATTCTTGACCTCAACCGTTTGTCTGTTGTGTCCAAGGCTCTCAGAATAGTTCATTATAAACCTGGAACTTCTGATCTAGGCCACTCACTTTGGGTAGAGTGCTCAACTTGTACTTCCTGTACAAGTTTACAGGATAAGTTGGGAGATCAAATGAAAGAGCAGACTTGCAGAAAGAGAATGAGACAGAGTCACAGGACCACCTCCATCCCAGGACCACCTCCACAGGAGATGTTGTCCACTGGTATGGGAGTAAGAAACAGATGAAAAAAAAGCAGTAAGCAAGAAAGGTTTGTTCTCAGTCAGTGAACTGGTATGGTGAGACTGAAAGTTTGCACTTCCTGCATATCCTGTGTGGTTAGTTGCCACTGCAGGAGAATGCTCCTTCCCAGAGCCATGTGAAGGATTCAGAACATTTTGCTTCCAGCATTCCTCCTCCATCTATCAAATAAACAGAGCACACAGGGTAGTGTCCTCTGGTGATGCTTCCAAATGGGAGATAAACACTTTTTGCTACCATCAATCATTCCCTCAAGCTGTAAAGAGCTGTACTTTTATCTATAGGTTCAGATTTTTGTCTAGACCCAAGTTGGTATGTTTCCATGTTCTTACATAACTGTTTTGTTCCTTGTTTTTTTTAACCTGGAGGAAGTCCAACCAAGAACAACAGTAAGACTCCAAAGGTTGCAAAGTCAAGCACCCTGGTGTTGGAAGCTGCCAGAAATCAGGCTGTTCATATCAGTTCAGTTTGATAATTTATCTTCATTTCTTTTTACAAGACCCTGCATATTTCAGCAGAGTCCCAGCCTCATTCAGCACGCCAGTCGGACAGTGAACCAGGCAGAGTGTGCCATAAAGCAAACACTTTCTCTTGTGATTAAGGCACAAGGAGAGGTAAATTATACTCCTATCACCTTTTGTTTGATATTAACTTGGGTGAGATAGTATCACAATGGAGGTGTATGAGGTGGCTGAGTGTTGGCTTGGCAGCATGACTTATGACCTTCTACATCGTAGCTTTTCTGGTCAGTAATTTGAAACCTTTGTATTGCAAACAAGTTTTTTTTCATAGCACATATTGTCCTGGAGGACTGGATAGATCTTTAGGTTGGTTTTTTTTAGTGTCCTCAGAAGACATCAGCATCTCTGTGATCACTGGCTTGCACAGCTCATGTTGATCGAATCTTTCTCCACTTGAGGGCGATGTGACCCGGTTCAGAACACACACAAGAGGCAACTCTGTGAAATTAAGATGACAAAACTGGCGTCTAGTGTTGGGTGTCCAAATGAGGTCTCTGTATTTAAGTCAGTTGGTGAAGATTCAGTTGATAAAGCCAGTGAAATTTGGAGGAAAGTCATCTTTAGAATAGACAGGCTGAGCATGTGGACTGCACTCACTTTGTATGGGGTAGGGTCATGACTCCCTCCCCACCATAATGCCTTTTGGCCTTGAGCATCCTGTATGAGCTCCGGCTCCTGCCACAGAAGGGTCTCCCAAAGGTCTTTGGTTGCATCTGCCAGTTGTTTACAACTGTACGTTGTTGGTATGTTGGCATGTCAAGTGGCACAGGATACGTAATTAAACAACCAAACCAAGGCCCAGGTCTCTGGTCACAGTTATGGGAACTTGGACATTTAGCTCATGTGCAGACAAAGGCACTTAGCTGCCTGCATGTAAGGGTCCCCTTTTCAAACTAAGCGCTGGCTGATGTCTAACTACAGAAGAAGTCTAAGTGTGGAGATGCAGGACATTTTTGCTAAGGGCACTGCATGCTCACCTCTCACGCTCACCTTAAAGAGGGCACTTTGTGGGTCAAGATCTCAGATCAAGAAGCTGATAAAGTTGACTCAAAATCCAGGCAATGCTCTACTTTCAGGTTTCATAGTCAGGTTTTTGATACAAAATATGAGGCAATAGGGCTTTTTAAAGACATATGTAGAGGTCCATGAGACTCCTTATGGCAAGAACTATGTTTCAGATTTCTTCAGTCGCACAATACACCTTCTTTTTATGGTCCAGAAAAGCTACCTTGAACTCCAGGAATATAGGAATACACAATGTACTACCTGATAATTGTTAGTATAAATGAACTGTCTTTGTTTTATCTGTCAGGTTGATCAACATTTACCTTTATTCTTTGTAGAAGGACAGGAGAAAAATATTAGAGATGGAAACATTTCAGAACAAAACTGCATGAAACATGTCATAGTGGCAACTGAAGCAGACATTGCTAATTATCAGCAGCTTAATATACCCAGACAGCAAAAGTCTGTAATGAAACAAAATAGATCACCATTATCCTGTGCAGTAGAGATAATGTTTTAGGTACCAGATATCCATGGCAGAAGCCTGGGAGCTCATGCTTCTTTCTGGAGCTTGTCTCCCACGGCCATGTTTAGAGTCCTCACAGGTTCAGTTCCCTTCCTAAAGTCAAGTGTTGTTCTGATGTGGTGAGAGATGCAAAGAAAGTATCCTCTTTTTGGATCAGTGGAGACAGGGAAAGATCAAGTCCCAGATCTTGGAGCCAAGCTTATCTTCTCGAAAGTAGTGGAGGTTTAGACCTGTACCAAACAGCTCATTCCCAATATACCTCTGTGAGTATCCCTGAATACCTCTTATCTAGTTCCTTGGATCTGGTCATCCTCCTATGGCAAACCAATAACACTTTGGTTGAGTTGAAGCAGGCAAGGATTTGGTTTGCTTTGGAAAAAAAAAAAGGAAACTGAAACTGTTTTCTTAGTAATTAATTTATTTGTTAGTGAGTTAAGAAAACGATTCTTAGATCATTTGTTTCATGTGTGGCTCTGTCTCAGTTCTCAGACAGACAAGGTACTGCTCTTAGCCTTTGACAAAAGTACTAACAGAAGGAAATTAGTAGAGAAGAATACAAATTCCAATGGGAAGGCTTCACACCAGTCTGTGGAACTCACTCTCACAGGTCTGCAGAGAGGCCAAGAGCTGAGCAGGGCAACTGGAAAGTGGCTCTCCTTACCTAGGTAATTGTATTGGATCTGGCAGAGGCAACCCTTCCAAATCCACATTGGGAGTCTCCTCAGCCTTGGCAATGATCATCCATTTTCTCCCCAGATAATAGCAATAGTTCTCCTTATCTGCATCCCCGTGAAGCCATCCAGAAAGTCCTGGCACTGTAGTGGCTGACCCTCCAACCATCTGCTGGCAACAGCAGGAGCCTTCTGGCTGCCTTGTTATGGGAAGCACATGGTGACATTCTTGCAAGAGGGACTTCTGCTGAGCAATCCCCCTGCAGAAGGCTGAATTTACTACCTACAAGTCTTAAAAGCTTCCCCTGTAGTGCTAAAGGTAATGGGAATATATGTTACTGCTGGCCTGCTAGCTGCTAATTTGACATCATGCCACGTGGGGGAGGTGTTGGAAATAGGCAAATACTACAAAATTCAAAACAAAGTAAAAAAAATACATCACTCTGAGTTGAAAGGGAGGAGAGCCAGGAAAGGAAATACCTCAGGCAGAGAATTACTACTTCTGTATCTAAGCCAACAGTTCCTTACTTTAATATTTAACACCCAGGAGAGCTGAGAGGGAGGATGCTGAAAACGGGTGGACTTTTTCAAAGCCACCCAATTTCTAGTGATTTTTGTTGGGTGCATTTTTTCTAGTGAATATTCAGTTTCCTGAGAAATGTGACTTTTGGTCATCAGAGGTCCATTTACATGTTCAGCTGCAAATATCTGAGCAGTTTCAGCTGGAAAGCAAAGTGTGGAGAGTGGCTGGCAAGGGAAATGACAGCAACCCCTACAAACAAAATTGAGAACTCATTGCTGCTGCTTTCCTTACTAGAAGTCAAAGTAAAGTGTTTAACTCAAAGGAGTTGTTTAAGGTGTCAGGAGAAGAGACGGCAAAGGCAGGAAGCAGCTTTTTGCTGTGTTTAGCCTCCTAAAGGAGGGCTACTGAGAAGAGGTGTACAACAAAGGAAGACAAAATGGGCACAAGCTGCAGCAGAGGAAATTCCTTTTGGATATAAGGAAAGGCATCTTTCCCATGAGAGCACTGAAGCACTAGAAGAGAAGCCCAGAGAGGGTGACAAGTCTCCATCTCTGGAGATAACCAAAAGTCAAATGAGCATTGCCCTAAACAATTAGAAATGACCTTGAACCTAGCGCCTGCTTTCATCAAGGCGTTGAGCTACAGACCTCCAGAGGTCCCTGGCAAACCAAATTAGTCTCCAGTTCTGTGAAGCTGATACAGAGATTTAATAAAATGAGGAAAAAAAATTACCAGTTTTCCCCTCACTCCTCTCCCATCAGCACAGCTGAAAGTGTTCCTGTGCTTTGCCATACTTTTTGTTTTTAACACCTCTGGCCCATATGGGATACTGATATCCATTTCAGTTGCTTTGCTTAATCAATTCAGCTAGTTTGAAGTTATTTCAGTCCCCAGTGGTGCTGCCTACATCAGTGACAGTGAAATCAATTGCACTGCAACAAGAAGCACTCTTATTGCACTGCCAGCACTTATAGGGATGGCTTTTGATGCTACAGGGACAGGGAAACAAATAAGAAAAGGGCCAGACAAAGTACAAGGTAGGTCTGCAAGCTCACCAAAGTAAAGACAGCAAGGAGACTAAGTTATTGTGAGGGCTGAAGCTGGTTGTCAAAAGGGCATGGTACATGCACAGGGATCTGCTCCGTCTCTCTGCTCCCTTAACCCATCATGTTGGTAGGAATGGTTTATCCTGAGGTCCAAACCTGTATCCAGGCTATAGGAGGCCTATCCTGTTATCAAACCAGCATCATAACAGTTTACCTCTTTATGGTGAGGAGCTACATTCAAATTTTCTTCTTAGAATGAAGCAAGATATTTTTTGACTGTATGGAGGTGATGTGCAGGAATCCAAGAGGCAGCGTTTGTTTTGGGGCAGGGAGGTGTAGTATCTTTCTCTTGCTGCAAAACCCCTAGGCATTTTAGAGATCCTAATTTGAGTGGGGTTTGGACTCTGCATCAGCAATGGAAAAATGAAACAGTCCACAGCACCTGGTGTTAACAGGGCAAAAGGATCAATAGTGCTTGGCATATGCGAGTGCTATGAGGCTCTGGGCCTCATCATACCTTCTGATTCCACCAAGAAAGTCCATGGGGTGACTTTGTTTGGCCTGAGGTCACTTCCCATCCCTGTAAGTACATGTAGAGTAAGGAAAGAGACAGGACCCAGAGTTAAACAAAACACTTGATGGCATGTCTGTCTTTCTTTGCACTAGCAAAACCATGTTTGAGTGGATCCAGAAGGCTTTTGTCCCAAATATTTACAATATGCTTCTAACAGGAACTGCTGGGTGTGACCTGAGAGCTTCTCTCCACCTCTTTGCCTGAGAGAGGTCCAAAACAATGCAAGGGAGCTGGATGTCCTGCCAGGCTTGTCTCTGTCTCTGGAAGGAATGAAAGAAAACAAACCACAGACAACAGACATCTCTTATATTACTTAATACAGCCTGCTGTGGGGAGCAGAGGAACCTGCAGCTGACAGACCAGCAGGAAGCTCCTCTGTGGAACAGCCTTCCTGAAGCTCTTGGGAAGGACTGGGATCTGGAGTGGCTCAGTCCTGAGGCACATGCTGGATTGCTGCAGCCATCTCAAACCCTGACTTGCTGTGAGACACCACATCTGCTCTGACTTTGCTGCAATTAGTGAGAAAAGGGGGAAAGATGGTCCCTTGTCATCTAGTGGAAGAGGGTGTGTTTCCTCTGTAGTCTTTGAGTCCTCCAGAGAATCACAGAGAAAGGTCTATTCCACTCCAGCACTGCTCTTTTGTGCTTTCAAAAGAAACTGTGCAAAAACGTTCATTCTTTTATTCATAGAGTCTGTCCCAGTAGGACTTTTTTGGTGTCTCTCCTCTTAAATTCAAAGACTTTTTCCTGACTTAAAGGTAACTAAGTGGTAATTGACTTACAGCTACTTCTCTGCAGGAAATTACAGTATCATATTCTTTTCTATGTTGCTGTATGGTGGAAATATTCCTATTGATTTTGGGGAAAAAGAGAGAATGAAAAGGTGAGTGCAGGATAGAACTCTACCTCTGTTTGGTCCTGAGTCTGTTGCTGCTTGCCCTGAGGGGATCAGAGGGGATCAAGCTCTGACCTGATAAAGACCATTGTTAATAAGACAGTGGTGATCATGATCATCACAGCCCACATAGTGGACCTTCACTTGAGTCTAGGTAACTTGGTCCGAATTTTTCGTGAAAGGTCACTGTTGATCTGGAAAATGATGGCTGTTTCTGCTTGTCTGTTTCTAGAGGATGATCATAGAATCATATAATGGTAGGGTTGGAAGGGACCTCTAGAGATCATCTAGTCCAACTCCCCTGCTGAAGCAGGTCTACCTAGATCAGGTTGCACAGGAACATGTCCAGGCGGGTCTCGAAGACCTCCAAGGAAGGAGCCTCCACATCCTCCCTGGGCAGCCTGTGCCAGGACTCCCTCACCTGAACAGTGAAATAGTTTTTTCTTATGTTTAAATGGAACTTTTTGTGTTCCAGCTTCATCTCATTACCCCTTGCCCTGTTGTTAGATGAGAGAAAGAGTGTTGCATTCAGTCCTGGCTATATTCCCAAGCCAGTCCACAGCATTACAAGAGCCATTCTTGGTCACCCTGAGTGCCCATGCAGAAAGGTATGTCTACATCTTCTTGTGCCTTACATCTCTCTGTGGATTTATCAATCACTGGACTGTGAGGGTGAAGACATTTTCAAGGCTTGAAATCCATACTGTGAAAGCAAGAAGCATGCTAATACACCTTGAGGAGCAGATAGCCAATGCTGAGCATATTAGCTACAATTACAAGGGCTAGCCAGCTTCATTCCTCTGGGCTAAACCTATCTCTGGGGATGCTCAGGAAGGCCATTTCCCCCATGGAACTGGATTATACAAGCAGATGCATGAAGCAGGTTTTATGACTGTAGTGTAGTAACAGCTGGAGGTTCCAGCACCAGATCAGGTTTCTTGGCTTAGCCCAAGATTGCACATTATTTGCCAACGATGCAAGTTCTGCTTCAAATAAGATATGAACATTTGCTTCCCCCACTGCCCTCCACAGACAGTACATTAAAACTGGCCCCTGGTGTAGTTCTGCTGGAGCTGAGTGCCATTTGCCTCCTCAGGTGATTTGGTATGGCATGTTGCAAAGTATCAGAACTGCTAGGGCTTGAACTCCTGAGGTCACGGCTGCTAGTGATGGAGCTGATGGAGGAGATGTCTTCGTCATTCATCGTGTGATCCAACTTCCCCTCCATGGCTTCAGCAAGAGCAGCAGCTTCCACTTAGCTATAAAAGACTTTTTCCTTATGTTTGTGCATAGGTGAAGTGTTGCTGTAGTACAGATAGGGACAGACCATGGTGCTGTGGCTATACCATGTTGCTTAAGTATCTCCAGACTGGCTAATCCAGGTCTGTTCCCTTGAATAACTGTACTGTACCTCTTTCATACATTGTTGATGGGGAAGTCTGGCCTGATAAAGCTCTTGATGGTAATCCAGACAGAAATGGAGCTGATGAAACATTCACAGATAAAAGCCTTTTCCTCCTATGATTGAAAGTAGCCTTCATGCAATGACTGGATGATAGTGGCCCATACTCCACAAACCCTTGTGGGATATTGTAAACCAGCATCTGTTGATGGGTCAGCACTGTCCAAGTCCTCCATGACACTTCTGAGTGAGCACAAAGAGTCCTCCAGCATTTTACAAAAGAGCATGGACATCTCAGAGCTGACAGAAGAGATGGAAGTGAGTGCTGTCAGGTTGTGATATGAGGAACCCTGGATCATCATCAATGTTATGGCTTAGCTGAGTGCACTGATTCAGCTTTGCACTAAACAGCAAAGCCACAGAGAAACTTCACAGCCTCAAACCCAAGTGAAGAGGAGAAGCAATTTCTAAGTAGTTGGAGTTCCTCAAGGTTTCTGGTCAAAGTGTCACAGCTATTCAGCTGAGAGGCTGGGGAATAAAAGGCTATCACCATTACACAGCAGTATAATTTAAAGCTGTTAACTCCTAGGACTGTAGCTGAGTGATCAGGCAGGGGCTGCTGAAGAGCTGTGGTGTGAGAGGAGCTGACCCAGAGAGCAGCTCAGCAGGGAGGCATCTGGTATTGGGCCTGACAGGGTGGGTGAGTGCTTGTAGTTTGATCTCCTCTGAGAGGCCTTGGCAATGTGCACAGGACATGGCATGTGGCCAGAGCAAGAGATGTGGTTGCCCCAGAGGGAAGAGAGCTACAGAGACTGACCTGAGGCTTTGACTGGGTTGGCTGCTCAGGAGCTGCAGGAAACACCGGTGCTGCCAGTCAGGGGGAAACCTTTAGGACAGTCAGGGAGGGTGCATGCATCAGCTACATCTCAACCGATAAACTACACAGGTCCTGAGCATGGGCTCGCATAGCAGCACAAGGCTATATTGTTAGATGGTATGCACAGTCCCTGGCATGGCTCTATTGGCATTTCTCAGGTAATACCCAGGCAGAATTTGAGAGTTAACAGGCCGGAGACACCTCCAACAGGCAGCAGCAATGTGGCTTTCCATTTCAAAAGACAAGAACATCTTAGCAGAATAAATGCAAGCTGTGCTTCTGTACCCTGTGTCATCAGAGCTGGAAAGGAGACTCGTGACCACACTGTGTGCTGGTGTAGCCAGAATGATGCCAGGCTGCAGAATCGGGTCTAACAGGGAACTCCTGGCTATCCATCACATGCTCAGACCACTCCACATAATGGCCTCCTAGAGATCCATCTCTTTATAGTCACCTCTGAACCCTCCCCAGCTCTGTCAGGTTAACACATGCACTTTTCAACCCTGCAGGTGCTTGGGAAATTTCTGACTAGGTGGGATCTGCCCTGGGAAATAGCAGTTGAGCACTCTGCATTGCTATACCGATCCCCTGCAATGTGGGACTTTATTCAAGCACTTCTGCTTCATCCTGATTTAAATATCCTGACAGTAGTGCAGCCCCATGGCCTTTGAGAACCACCATCATTTGAAAAGCACTTTGCAAAAACACAAGCTGTGAAGTGTCCTCATGCCACCTGAGGCTGCTTGAAAAAAAAAAGTGAAAAACTGCTGCTGGCTACTATGTCACAACACAACAGAGCTGCAGGCAGGCTGGCTTCTCCGTGTTGTCACAGAGCTAAAACTGATGAATGATGGGGCTCGCAAAATAAAGGAAGGTTCTTCCCTTGCACTGCTCAGGGAAGAGGAAATTCTATAGGCAGAGGTGAACAAAGTGTTAAACCCTGGCAGAGCAGCTGCTGCTGACCTTCTGGTCCCAGTACTGCTAAACAAAGCTCCTGTTACAGATGAACTTTAGTACCAACTTCTGCTGCTTCAGGGATCCTCGCAAAAGTACAAGCTGAGCTACAATTAGCACAGGGCAGCTCAGTGGTGAGCAGTGGAAGAAGGAAGATGGGAGGGTGATGAAAACCACAGAGCCCACTGAGGCACCTCCCTGGGCTCTCCCAAAAGCCATCCTCTGCTGCAGCCAGTAGCTGAGGACTCCTGAAGCTGCAATGTGCTTCCTAGAGTAAGTTTTTCCGTAGCCATAGTTTGATGTATCCACTGTAATTTTTTTTAGTTCCTGCTGAGACTTTTGGGCCTTCAAAACATCCTGCAGCAGTGAGTTCCATAGATTAATTACCTGTGCTGCCTTTTGTGTCTAAAATGTGCTTAACTGCAAGTTTTCTGATTCTTCCTGGGTCCTCTCACACGGGAAATTAAGAATAATTGTGGAATACTCTACTCCTTACTCATGGTTTTACAGCTTTAATATCATATCTTCAGAGAATTATTTCCTTTCAGAGAGATCATTCAAAGCCATTCAGTCTCTCCTCACATAGGAGCCTTCCACAGACCACACTTGATGCTGAGCATCCTTGCTACCCTCCTGTATTACTTCCACAGAAAGCAGGATTCAAGGCACTTCCCAGTAGAGGTCTTACACGTATGGTCCAGGTTCTTAGTGGGACATAGTTACATGAAAAACATTTTCAACCCATGGCATTGCTCATCCTGCATTGGGAATGATATTGCCATTGCAACCCACAGGAAAAAATGCATGTATTTCCATGTGAGACTCAAAGAAGGATGAGGCAGACTAGACAGAAGGCATCTGGAATCTTCTTGTCTTTATTCAGGCCCCCAGACTATGAGGAAGAAAAGTATTTGTCCCATGAAATAAGAAATAAGACTCAGTAGCCTTGGATGGGCAGGAAGACTTCTTGTCTTCACAAAAAATAAAAAGTTTGGGATGAAACAGCAATAAAAATTATCTTGATGTTTTCTACATGCTTCTGAGTTCAGTTGTGTCATCTAATTTTGATAGTTGGTGCTTGAAATTTGCCTTTACTCAGCTGAGTGCTTTTGCATACATGTAGCTTACAGTGTGGTCAAACCCAGAGGTGTCCACCATGTACTTTTTGCTACTGAGGTCAAGAGCTTTTTGGTCCCTTGTCCTTATTTCTGCTGGCCTGTTGCCATTCCACTGACAGCAGGGTGAGGGAGGTGAGAAATGTGTGTTTGCTGAAGGTGGACCTTGCTCCTCAAGTGTGCAAGCATCTGGGGGTGTACCTTGGGAGGCCAGCAGAGGTTTAGAAGTACATGTGAATAGAGATGTGTTTCAGATCAACTGTAAGTTCAGCTCATAATTATTAATTTGTTTTCTGGACCCCAGGAGAGCAGGGAGCCTGGAAGGACAGGAACTTTATTGCTTAGGAGCTGGGAGACTCTTTGGGCTTTCTTGTTTCCTGCCCAGTGGGAAGAAGCGGTTGAGCACTCAAGTGCCTGGCATGCAGGCAGGCCCTTGGGAATAAAAGAATGTGCAAATTAGCATATTGGGTTATTCTGAGCATGTAATGCCCTGTCTTGGAATGGTTGGTAGCTTCAAAAAAGCTATGAGAGACAGAGAATGCATACACTACATCTCCTATCAAGAGTTTCTCTGAACTTTCTAGCAAGAAGTGTTTGTGGACCTATCCCCTCTGAGGCAAAACCACCCTTAAATCACCTCAGCAGCCACCCAGGAGGAACTGTACACCCAGGAGAAACTGTAAACAGTGTCTTTACAATCTATATGTTTTGGCTTGGATCAAACCACCTTCTGTGGAAACTGGCTTATCAGACAGCCTCTGCCTATCTCCAATCAATATATATATTACTTAAGGTGGCTCTTCATCTTCCAAAGGAAGTTCAAACTCAGCTCTAAACTGACTTATACCTCACAATGGCCTTGGGAAGGAGCAGGACCACAGCTTGGAAATTGCTTTAGTTACACCATAGGTGAGAGATGCAGTTCCCACTTTGCAGGAAGAAATTGTGGTTGAAGCCACAAAGCCTTGTGCAAGGAGATGAATGCCTTGCAGAGGAGGTCATTTTGGGAGCTTAGAAGCTGGTGGGGGGGCAGCTTCTTCCCCTGTCTGGACACTCACAAGTCTCGTCTCCCATCACGATGGAACACAGTTCTGTGTAGCATACCTAGGGCTCCCATCTGTGTCACGTTGTTCCTGGGGCTTTGCCCCAGTTCCTAGGATTTGTTGAATCTTCACTTTTCATTTTGAAAATTTGTGAATCTGATAGTTGCTGGGGAAGACTTCAAAGCATGGTGTAGGCATAATTGGAAAGCTTGAAGCCTCAAAATTTACACTAAAAGCTGACACTTCTTGGATTCAGAAACCTGCTGGGGGTGGATGTGTGAGAAGGCAGGCAGTAGTACTAGTGCTTTTAGCAGTAACATTGACAGCATTAATATTAATGGAGCCACCATGGTCCAGAACTCCATTTACATTTGCTCTATGACAGCAGCTTGTCCAGAGAAGGGTCTCCTGTATGTGCTGCAGAAGGGAAGCACTCTACCCCAAGGAGCTCCAGGTCCAAGTACAAGGGCTTGGACTCGCAGTAGCTGATCCTTCTCCATGACAACCTGATCCTGTCGCTCAAGTTGCAGCTCCCCAACCTCTGCCCTTGTTCACTTGGGATATCAAAGCTAATGACCATGGGATTCTTTCTCAGGTGGCTGGGATGCAGTTAGCTCAGCATCTTCTGGAGACTTTGGGGACCCTGTGGAGGTGGTACTCACTCCCATTCTTTCATGCATCACTGTATTTGGTGAAAGCATGGTGTAGGCAGAGGTGAAGCACACATTTAGAGACAGACCTGGAGCACACTGAGCCTTTTCTTTGTTGGTGCCTGTCAGGAGAAATTGCTACAGCTATCTGGGAGTTTTCTTGCCTCCCCCTGCTAGATCCGTGTGCAACTGGTGACAGACTGGTACGTTGGATACACATGTACCTGGGATACAGTGGGTGTCATTTTGGCATGTTTGGAGCTCCTGTAGAGCATCCCAGGTCAGGAGGACCTGGCATTGCTGCCAGTATTCTTCAAGAGCTGAAATCATGGCATCAGTGGCAATGGTTGCCAATTCTACAATCTGGTGGATCTGGGGAAAGCTGCCAGAACTGAGTCCTGACTCAGGACCTCTAGGAACATGCCTGGGGACTGGGCCAAACTCTCAATGCTGCCCTCCAGCCCTGACTCTCCGTGGGCAGGAACCAAATTCTGTGGTTCCCCTGCCTAGGGACATTATCACCCTGTAAAGCTGGCATGAGGAACACTTGCCAGCTTTCCAGGGCTATCCATGCAAAATGAAAAACATTTCTGGAGGCTGCCAGACAGCTGTTCAGAGTGGCTTTGCAGTGCTCTGTCCAAAGCACCAGGTTTTTGGGTTTTATTTTCATCTCCTAAATCAATAGTCTGGTGGACAAAAAGAGTATGGGAGAGAACATACCCAAAAGCCAAACCTCCAACCTCCACAGTTGCTTTAGACATCATGAATTACCAGTAGATGCATGACTAGCAGGAGAGAGAATGGGGAGAGCAGAGGTGCATTAGCAATTCCCCACCCCCAGCATATGGCTAATTAAAATTTCTAATTAAGGCACTGTGGGGGTGAAGAAAGGAAGCTCTTGGCCTAAAGTCCCTCTCCTTTTTCTGTATTTCCTTCGATAGCTTTATAAATTTGCCCCCTAAATTAACTAATTAATATCACCTAATCAGTTAATAGAATTAGCTAATTAGATTGCTTAATGGAATTTCTGAGGAGCAGATTTAGAAGCTCTTAAGGAGACTTTAATCACTTTTTATCTGGGAAGCGTGGCACCAGTGTCTGCATTCATTCAGCAACTCAGAGCAACCGCCCTTATCAGCAGAACGTTTCTGAAAATCACTAATCAGGTTTCACCCTGCTCCGGAGTCGCAGCTTACAGCCACCCAGGCTTGAAAGGTCAGGCTGAGCCTTGCCAGCTTGTCTCTCCAAGTTGCTGTTGCCTGCACTTGATCACATAAAAATTCCACCCAATTGCTGGTGTACAGTATTTTCATAGACTCAGACTGCAAAGGTAACTGATGTCCCTGCAAGATCTGGGGTGGTTTCACAGAATCACAGAGTCTCAAGGGCTGGAAGGGACTTCAAAAGATTATCCAAGTCCAACCCCCGCCTGAGCAGGACCACCTAGAGTAGAATCATAGAATGGTGGGGTTGGAAGGGACCGTTAGAGATCATGTAGCCCAACCCCCGAGAGAGTAGGTCACGCAGGAACTCATCCAGGTGGGTTTTGAATGTCCCCAGAGAAGGAGACTCAGCAACCTATCTGGTTTGTTAGCCTGTGGCATTTTCCAGGCTTGTTTGCTGGTGGTGTGCAGTGAGTGGCAGCGAGTGATAGCAAATCACTTCTTAACCACTGTGGTGGTTGTGTTCACTAGGTCAGAGTTTCCTCCCAGGCCCCTCTACACCAGCATATGCACACACAGACACACACATGTGTGTGCTGCTGACTGCCTCAGACAGGGAGGCTGCAGAGAGGGAGGAAAATTATCACAGCATTACAGAGAATCATAATATGGTGAGGATTGGAAGGGACCTTTAAAGATCATCCAGTCCAACCCCCTGCTAAAGCAGGTTTCCCTTGATCAGGAGGCACAGGAATGCGTCCAGATGGGTTTGGAAACCTCCAGAGGAGACTCCACATGGTCCCTGGGCAGCCTGTGCCAGGGCTCCCTCACCTGAACAATAGCTTTTTCTTATGTTTAAGTGGAACTTTTTGTGTTCCACTTACCCCTTGTCCTGTTACTTGTGACAGTAGAAAAAAAATGCCGCCCCATCCTCTTGTCATCCACCTTTTAAATGCTTGTTAATGAGATCCTCCCCCACAGTCTTCTCCAAGCTGAACAGTTTCAGGTCACGCAGCCTTTCCTCATAAGAAAGATACTCCAGTCTCCTGATCATCCTCAACATCAGGTGAGCTTGTGCTCCCCCATGTGTGCTGTGGATGTGCCTGTTCTGCGACCAAAGAACACAGAGCAGCTGTATCAAGTAGTTGTTTAAGGTTGGCCAGTGAAGAGCAATGAGAGTGGGACTGGGTTTGCAACTATGTCCAGCTACAAGGTGGACTGGTCTTGCTGGAACATCCAGAGCTATTCTGGTTTGGGGGATTGATCCTCCAAAACTAGAGAGCTTGTCACTCTCTTTGGGGACACCCTATGAGAAAGGGAGATCTTTGTGACCCAAGATGAGCCCAGCTCACCAGGTCCCTTACCAAGCCCAGCATGAGGAACTGGGAGAAAATGGGCTGGCTGGGGAGATCCTCTTCTGTTTGTGCCTCCATACCAAGAGCTATATCCTGAGTGACCTTCACTGCTTCTTGGGTTTGCTGGAGTTGAATTGATATCCCCTGGCCTGACATCTGGCTGTGTACAGTGGTGGGAAGAGAGAGGGATCTGATAGTCTCCACACAAAGTTGCTATCATTGCTTTGAGTTTCCAAACTGCATGCAGCATCCAGCCCTGATGTGAGTTGGCTTCTTCTCAGGGAAGCTGTCAACAGCTACAGATGATGGGATATGCACTCCCAGTTGTGTCCGGGTGCCTGGTATCTGTCTCAGGCAGAAGTTCAACCTGAATTTCAATTATGTGATCTCCTGTTCTCATCCTGAGCATAATGTGAGGTGGGAGAAGGACCCAGTATCAGCTCACACCATGGAGATAATGCTCTGTCAACTATGAACATGTGATTTAATTAAACCATTATGCTATGCTGGACTTGTCTTGGACCCTCAAAGAGGTCGCCATTTTTCAGTGGTTATCAAGGTGAGCTGCTTCTCCAAAGTTGCCATTTAAGCATTTTAGCTAGTAGCCAGCATATATAACCTGGAGCTGTGCAAATGCAGCTGCAGGGTGATAGTAAGGACTCCTGGAGAGAGAGTAGACTCCGCATGAGGCGAAACCAGAATGACTCTGGACCAGGACAGTGGGCAACCTTGAGATTTTCTCAACTTGTTTTACTCTTGCATTGTAATGAAAGCAAGTCTTTTGAAATATTTCCCTGTGATGTGACATTTTTGTGAGCTACAAATGCTGAAGTCTCTTCCCTGCCTGCAGGTTCAGAGGATAGTTTTATCTCTGATTGCTGCAGAGCAGGACTCAAACCAGAAGCCAGGCAAGTCTGAAGGACTCAGGGTAGTGAGGACTAACAAAAGTGAATCAACAGCAAGGAAGGAGCATTTCTAGAGACTAGTTCATATTCCTGCTGTGAATCACTGTCAGAAAGAGCATGTTTGCACTGACAGTGCAGGGCCAGTGCATATTGCCTCCCAGCCAAGCCAACACAGACATCTGAGCCTTTCTCCTTTTCACCTCCAGCACCAACAAAATTGTTCCAATGAAGTTCCCATCAAAACCAAGCCCTCTGAACGAGTATCCTGTACTGGGACTTGAGTCAGATATGCAACACTGTGTTCTCTTAATAAAGAAATCTAGGCAATTATCCAGAGCATTTGCCCCCTGTTCCCCACTCTTGCTTGTGGATTTCCTGTGAACAAGCCGAGACCTCTAGATTTCCTCAGCATCTGGGGTTTTTTCTGCCATGACCTTCACAAGCCATCCCAGCCTGGAGATTGCCTACAACTGAGTCCACATGGTTATTTTGTTGGAGAGGTGATATGTTGTGCCTTGTGGTTCTTCTACCCTCGGAACAAAGCATGAGATGTCACCCTATAAACCTGGCTTCAAAACCTTGACATTTTACAACAAGTGAGTAAACAATTGAAAGGATCTTACAAGGAGGTTTATGGCAAAATTAGTCTCCTCTGCTGCAGACACCTGCATCTGATATTAACATTGTTCTCTGTGGAGAAAACCAATCATTTAAATAAAGTGGTTTGTCTCTTTCTCAGAGAACATAGAGTGAAGACAGTGAATGGACCACATGTGATGATCTTTCAGAGAGCATCACAATGATACCAGAGCAACCTAAATGTCATGAAGAGCTTTTCTGGTGGCAATACTGTTTTCCCTGACATGGAAGTGGAGTGAGATGGCTGAACAGCATTTATCCCAGTGTAAGTTTGTAAAATTTCACAAGCTTTATGCACCAATTTGTACGCCCTGGTATATGAGTTCACGAAAACAATAGAGATTTCTTCCTTCTAGCTCTCCCTGGATATTTCTTAGCCTGCTAGGCTGATTTCTGTTGTCCTTTTTTAGCAATGGCAACATTGATACTTTCACTATGAGTATCAAAATGCTGCTGGAAAATTAAACTTCAAACATTAAAATGGTCCAAAAATTCTTAAGAACTGAGGGATTACACCATCCTTACCAGTGTCCAGATGGGCACAGAAAAGCTGAAAAACAGGAAAAAGTTGTATAATATCTTCACAGGACACTTGAAAACTTCAGCACTGTATTGTATGGAGTCTTTCTGAGGCAGAGTGTCTTTAGCTCTAATAACCCCTGATGGATATTTTTGGGGGGTAACTTGCTTGATTTCTTTATGAGACCTTGTGCATTTCTAACATCCACAACATCCTGCAGCAAGGAGCTCCATGGCTCAACTACACATTGGTTAATGAACCACATTCTTTTGTTTGTTTAAGCCATCTGCCTGTTAATTTTACTTGTTGGTCTCTAATTCCTGTACTGGTAGAGACCATGGGCATCTGCTCCTTGTTTATCTTTGGGCCACTGATGAGCTTTTACTCATCACATCCTTGCCCTTTCCCCAATGACTTTCAGAGACAGGCAAATCCTACCTTATTTGATCATTGCACAAGGTGTTGCACAAAGGGTGTAACACACTGTATTTGTCCATTCAGATATTTCATGTTCAGCAAAACATTTGTCATAGCAAACTTCACGTAAACTTCTGAAAAACGTGGTAGTATGTGATCATTTTGGAGAGATGGAGAATGATGTGAGCACAGAGGTACAGTGAACACAGCAGGAGTATGGATAGAGATTTTAACTAAAATGCTAAATACTGTCCCCTTTTTGTGTGGGCCTTCTAAGAAAATAAAAGATATTTTTTTTCTCATTTAAAACTCCTCTGAAACTGAACACCTCAAGCAGGGTCTGGTTTGTTGCTGAAGTCTTGCTCTTGGATTGTATATTGCTCAGGACCCAACATAAAATGGTTGACACTGGAAAGCTGAAGTATTTCTCTCTTGGACGTTCCTCTAGTGTGTCCATTTTCTCAGGCTCTGACTCCTGTGCTCCTTGAACATGTGAATATTTTTTGGTTTCTAAAACGACAAGATTATCTTAACTTTTCCCCAGGCAGGTCACTAGCAAAGCTGTGTAAACAAATGACCTGTAGCCATAATCTTCTTCAGTTCCCCCTATTGATTTCACTCTGCTATTCGCCTGCCAAATATTAGCAAATCTTCCTTCAGAAATGGAGAAACTCTGGAATGTTTCTTAGATGAGATGAGTCAGGGGAGACTGAAACCAGTCTCCTAGTAGCTCATGATCATAGACTGGAGTTGAGGAAATGTACTGGTTTTGGCTGGGACAAAGGTTTTTTTTATATATAGTTGCTTTTGTCCTGCTCATTTTTTGGATTTATGGTAAGCAAAGTGTTTATAATACACCAGTATTTTGGTTATTGCTCAGCAGGGCTCATATAGCCTCAAAGCCCTTTCTGTTCTTCACTTCACCCCACCAGCAAGTAGCCTGAGGGTGCACAAGGAGTTGGGAGCGAACACAGCTGAGACAAGGATGGATATACCACACCATATAACGTGATGCTTAGTAATAAAAGCTGGGGAAGAGGGAGGAAAAAGGATGTTCAGAATCATAGCATTTATTTTCCCAAGTCTTACTATGGAGCTCTGCTTTACCAGGGATGGCTGAACACCTGCTTGCCAGTAGGATATGGTGGATGAATTCTTTATTTTGCTTTCCCTGTTAGCCTGTCTTTATCTCAACCCATGAGTTTTCTCATTTTCACCCTTCCAGTTCTCTCCCCCATCCCACTGGTGGGCAGTAAGTGGCAGTGTGGAACTAAGCTGCCAGTAGGGATTAAATCACGACAGGAAGACATTGATATGGTTAATAAAATCCCTTCAAGGAATATCACCCATGATAGTTAATGGTATTTCAGTATTGAAAGTGTATATTTCAAGGAGGAGACGACATTCTCAAGTTCACAGTTCCAAAGAGGACGGTTAGGTGGACTGGTTCACTGCTGCTTCTTGAAAGCCATTCATGCCATGACTCCAATGAGGAGAGCTATTTTGAATTGGCTTCCCCAGAAACTGATCTTGTTCCAGCACTGTTGAAGGTTTTGTAGAAGTCATTTTGCAATGATATAGAGCATATAGAGGGGAGATGCTGTTACAGATGACACAGAAATTTGCAGGCTAGCAAGTAAGGAAGACACAGATTATTCATATAGAGAGATATGGATTGTGTACTTAACTGGTTGTGGTTCAGTGGGATGTTTTTAGTCCAACTAAATTGAAGGGAATCCCTCTGGGAGTCAAAAATGAAAGGCTGTGCTTACAGAAAAACAAGCTCCGTGGTTGAAGTCAGTGTCATGAGGAATGACTTCAGGGTCATCTGTGATAACCTCTCAAGATGAGCTCTCACTGCAATGACATGGGGCACAAAAAAAGAAAAAAAAAAGATACAATCTTTAGTTCCCTTAAAATGGTAGGTAGGTTATGTCAGTTGGGGCAGGGAAAACATAGTCTGAGGAAGAGAGGTATGCTGAGTCCAGATGTGCTGGGAGAGCAAGCATGAAGAAGAGTTCAGAGCCACACCCAGAGTTCGACAATAGTATCTGGAAACCTAAGAAATTCAACCTCAAAACAGACCTCAACTTCCTAAGGCTGGAGACAATGGAATATTGGGCTATCTGAAGGGAGATGGTGGACTAGGCTTTCTCCAGACAAGCTGCTAAGATTATGCTGTAGCTTATCTTTTATGAGACACTACATAAGAGCAGGCCTGGAGGAGTTGTGGCCTCCTGGGCCAGTGAGGCTCTGGATGTCATTCTCTCACTTTCCCCACTTCTTTTCAGGTCTTGCTGGTCCACACAAAGAAAAACCTGATGAGCCTTGGGCTGTCCTGAAGTGTCACAGGAAGGACTCCTGTACAGGAACCTTTGGGGTTTCACAAGGAGAAAGCAGTCCATGACTCATTGGCCTGTGATTAGGAACTGCTGAGATGAGCCAACGCTCCCTTACACCAGAGATTCCTGTGACCCATGTGTGGGTGCAGAGATACGCATACTCACGTGTACATGAGTGTGCTGCTACGCATCCCTGGGATGCTCAGCCCCGTGGGTGACATCCACAGCAGCACTATAACTCCTCTGTTCACTCAGCCTGATTTTTTTTCCCCCTCCTGCTCATTTGCCCTTCAAATTCTTTGAAGCACATAATTTATACAAGCGGGAGCTGGTTGCCTCTTGCTTCTCCTGTCAAACAAAAGGAGAGACAGAGAGAGAAAGGATTGTATACATAGAGAAAAAGCTCCAGAAGAACAACCTTACAGCTGACAGCTCAGACAGAGGCTCCCCCAGGGAAAGGAACGCATTATATTAACCGTGATACACTGAGGAGCCTCACGCATACATCACTTTCCAAATGTTTTTAAAAGTTCATTAACTTGCACTGGAAAGTTGTGGCTGCATCAGTTGCCTTCGAGCCATTTTCACCGACTCTTGGCCCTGGCTGGGGAATACTTTGTTGATTTAGATGGGTCTATTAGAAAGTGTAAGTCTGCTGGGATATATAAAAGGCAAAGCTTCACTCTCCTGAACATTTCCTTAGTGCAGCACTTTAAAAATTGCATGGGAAGCAGGCTTTGAATGCCTTGCTGCTTTTTAACTGCTGGACTTTCAGTTTGAATGTTTCAACTTGATTAGTAACCTGTAAATGACACCAATAAAAAGGAACCTGAATGGAGAGGGAGGAGAGAGAGAGAAAGATGATATCTATCCAGCATTTCCACTGCTTCTGGGAATTTGTTTCTAACCAGTAATAAAAACACCTGGTCCCTGGTGAGGACTCAAGGGAAAAGTCTTTTTTGGAGGGATGGGAAAGGTGTGTGTCAGAGCAGGGAGAATAGTGAGGTGAAATATTTTCAGTGATTTCTGTATTGTTTTTTGGAGGTACTCTCCAAAAGCACTGGACTGGGCTGCTCAGGGAGCCCCATCCCTGGAGCTATTGCAAAGTTGTGTAGCTGAGGTGCTGAGGGCCATGGGTTAGTGGTGGGCTTGGCAGGGTGAGGGGAGGGGTTGGACTCAATGATCTTAAAGGTCTCCTCCAGCCAAACTTATTCATTGATTCTCCCACACCAGCTCTCCTAGAGCTTCAGATTGGGATGAAACATCTTCCCTTCCCAGAGTCTGGGACCCAAGCTGCCCACAGAGGACCTGGAGATGTAGATGCAGCCTGGCACCAGTCAGGTGCTAAGGACCTACTGTCCTGTGCCCTGAGCTCTGCCCCCGCTGCCATCCAGACAACTTCTGTTCATGGTGGTCTGAGGCTGATGGAGGGGAAATGGAGAAGGTCTTAAACACATACCCTTGTCAAACTGTTAACTAGGATTGGCTGCATCTCTTGAGGAGGTAAACTGTGACCCCTCTCCCTCCCCGCCCCAGTAAAAAAATTAAATTTTCTCATTTTGTTCCTATTTCTTTCATGACTTGCAACCGCCAAAATTTCCTCGGATACTGTATTTTCCCGTCCTTTTTGTCCTCTTTGCCTCCAGTCTGACCGTTTCAACATTAGAAACAGAAAGAGATTAAAAACAGGGAGGAGATAGTCATGCTGACACCTTATTTGAAAGCAAGAACAATACAAACTGTTTGCTAAGTGTATTTAAGGCATTTATCCCATTTTAAAGACACAATATTGCTTGGTGATCAAAGAGAAACTGCTGTGTTTTCCTGGCTCTGCCATACATTGTGTGCTGTTAAGACTAGTACATATTTATTTAAAATATTAATGCAGATGACTGAGTGCTACCTGGCTGATAAGACTTTTGTAGACATTGTCTTCTGTTGCTCTCTGAGCCTCATTCAGGGGCCTTGTTGGAAGAAGAAATATACTTGAGAGTAAAGATTTGCTTCCTACCCTATAGGAATTTTTTAATTACCGTTTTGACAGAGAGCAAGTTTAACTGGCTCTTCAACCACAGACTATAAGGTCATTGTTATCACAGACCATAAAGAAGATACAAAAATGAGGTAATAAAGTATATGGACTGTGTATGTCTGGTAATTTAACATTATTCTTATAACCCTGTGAGTCAGCTGTGACTAATTTAAAAATGCTGATGCACTTAGATGAAAGCCACAGTAAACCACCTAAATCAGAGTCTGAGAGCAGTAAACACTGGGGGTGGGGAGGAGGACGGAGATGAGGTGTGGATCCAAGCTTTTATCTGAAAAGGTGCATTCAAGATCTGCCTTCAGCCAGTGGTTTGCAAATCCCAGGAAGCTGCCTGCTTTGCACAACCACCCCAATGTGCTGGTCACCCACTGCACAGTGCCTGAGGGCTCTCCCACCATGGCAGGACCTGAACCCAGATAAATTCAGAGGGTTTTGGGTAGGCTCCCAGAAGTGACAACCAGTCCTCGGAGGTGCAAATCCTGAGTTACCACTGAAGGGTCTGTGAGAGTTACTGGATAGCTATTCCCAGGGCAGCATCCGTTCAGCTGCTTGCTAAAGCTGTTTTATCCCAAGTAAAGGGAAGGACAGAGACAAGAGATGCTGCTCCTGATGTGCTGCTTCCAAGAGACACTGCCTGCTCCCAGTTTGGAGTATTGCTTTTAGTTTCTTTTTCCTCTCTGCCAGCAGCAGTTTGTTTTTTAGCAGTCCATAGCAGCGGGTTGGAGGTAGAGAAAGGTCAGGCAGGTTTTCCAAGCAGGCATGTGTCAGGGTTGGGGTGCACAGCCAGGCAAGGATGCTGGCTGTAAAAGTGCTCATGTGTCCTCTGTGCCCCTTCACTGTTGGGACTGAGCTCTCAGCCAAATTCCAGAGTAATTTTTTTCATGGTACAACCAATGCAAATCAGCTCAGCACCCCCTCCTCCCCCCTCCTCAATTCTGTTTGTCCCCATCTACCCCAGGTGTGTCTTCTCACTCCCTGCCTGTCAGTACTGATTCACAGCTCACCCTGAGGTGAGTCGGTTCAGGGAAATGAACCAGCAGGAAACTATTTGCTTGTTTGGGATATTTTCTGATGGCTTAGCTCTTGAAACCAGCAGTCCACAGAGGGAGGACAATTACATTTTGGGAGAAGATGGGGTTGCCCAGGCAAAACTAGGGTGGGTTGAAGCTTCAGGGGATATCCCACATCTGGAGAGACCTTTTTCTTCCTCCTCTTCCCTATGCCATGTGTTTACTCAACGAGATCTTTCTCATGCTGGTGCTGAGTATTTTGTTTCCATGCAGAACAGGCATCAGAGGGACATTTTTAGCCTCAGTTATTTTCTAGCCATAAGACCAGAATTTTGAGAGTAGCTCTAATCCAAAGACAAACATTACCCCTAATACCATCATTTTCTGTTGTGAATTAGTACTGGCCCTGAGGAACCCAATTCTGGAGCTCTATTTTCAGGGAATGAGGTGAATTCCTGCTGTGAAAGCAAGCCAGGAAAGGCTTAATCACAGGGGCTGGGGACACTCGGAGGGAACAACAGTGGTCAATGGATATTGATCCTGCTCTTCACTGTGCTCAGCTGGCTGCAAGCTGGAGAAGAAAAGCCTTTTGTTCCTCATGGAAAGGTATGGGAGCTAGGTTGTGCTCAGTGGCTCCAGGAGCAGATGGGCCAGAGCTTTTTTATATGCTATATGACACAGCAAAGGTTGGCCCATGATACAGGAGGAAGGATGCTCCCATGCTGCTCAGCCTCAAACCCTTGTTTTCTGCTGATGTCTCAGCAGGGTCACCCAATACAGCATAACTCAAGCCTCATAAGGCATTGCACAGCCGCATGGGGCACATGCCATTTGATTTTGGAAGCCAAGCCATTCTGGCAGATGCTAATGAAGAAGGTCTACTGTGATCTGCTTTACCCTGCTGGTAAACCTGCCTCAGGCTTCAGAATAGCTCTGCCGTACCTGGTGCAGCGCTCACAACTTTGGAAATTTCCTGTAGAAGGCAGTTACAAGAAGAGAGAGGCATGATGGACTGAAGGGTGACATAGGTACAGAGTCCCTCACAAAAGGTGCTGGAGGATAAGCCATCAAGGCTATCCCTCAGGCTAAGCAGGAGAGGAGCGAACCTCTGTTAGGGCTGGTCCTCTCGGTCTCATGAAACATGGTGATCACTTGAGGAAAACATCCTCCCTTATTCACTCCTTCCTTGACACAGCCATCAGCCCCGTCATGTCACCTCTGGACTGGGAATCTGGAAACGCTGGTTTCCCTTCTGTCTCTGGCCTGACCTGTGGTATGATTTGGCTTGAGTCACTCCTCCTCTCCCTGCTTGCCTTTCCCTTTGGTACTTTGTCTTGTTGGATGCCCATAAAAAATTGTAATATTTGGCTTCACTATGACTCAATAAGAAAAAGGTGACTTGGGAGCAAGCCTACCTGACTGTCTTCACAGAACAACAAGTTTGATGCAAGGTGACAGGTCTCAGGGGAAGAATTTGAAATTTTTGACATAAATACTAAAATTTTCAGCTAAAACCTCAACATTTACTAATGGTGATTTAAAAGGGGGAGGGAAAAAAAAACCCCAAGCTGTTTGCTTACAGACTTGGTGAAAAATAGAAGAGTATCACTGAAAGTCATGGTTTTGAGCCAAAAGTTATGCTTTGACAGAATCCCATATTTCATTAAGCAATGTCTTTTGGTTGCAAGATATCGATTGACCAGCTTTTTTCCTCCCTGAATCCCAACAAGATGCTTCTTGCTGTGCAAAAGCAGGGAGACCAAGCCAGTTCCAAGCAGCTTCCTATTACCCAGACTACCTCTTATCTCTCACTTCTGAGTTCTTTGCTTTGTAATGTGTATTTTGAGAAATGGAGGCAAAGCCTAGGAGCAAAATTGCCCAGTGTGTGACTTTCTGACATATAATCAATTGTCTGCTCACTGACTACAGACTAGCTGTGTTAATATGTCCGTGAAGTCCTTCAATTTATCACGCAGGGCAGCAGCATCTCTGAACCTTATTGCTGGATAGTAATAATAGAGGGGTGCAAAGTAACTGAATATAGCTACTCTTCCCTGAAGTAAGTTATCATTCAGTCTATATTCATGGATTAGCCTGTGCTGGGTTTTTCAGCCTCTGGCTAGCTTGCAAACTGTGTGCTGTTTTATACTCAGGATGTGTGAAAAACAGAGTTTTGGTAGGGAAAATATGGGAATCCTTTTTTATACGATTAAACTCCATCAGAGATGTTACTGTAGACCTGTCAGGAAAAACTGTCTTAGGGCAAAAATATGGACCTGATTAAGTCCTGGAGTTTTGAAGTATTGTCTTTGGGATGCTCAGCACCTGTATGGGAAGCAGACAAGGAGATGAGATCAGGCACTTCATCAGGCTGAGACACCATGTAGCTGTGGCAAAAGGATGGCAGCAGCTGAGTTGGCCAAAACATAAACTTCATTTCCTCCTCATCTTTCTTCCAGACCCACAGTGGACCATGGGAAGGATGAGTTTGCCCTTTGCAGGCAGCCAAGCTTTCCCCTCTGTTCTGCCCTTTATGGCAATCAGAGCATTTCTCTGCCAAGAATTTACTTCTTTGTTCCTTTGCTTTTCCCCCTGCTCCCTCTTTATTTGAGTGCTTCAAGGAGTTTAGCTGGAGAGGGAGTTTCACCAAAGGAGGTGAGATGAGCACCCTTCATCCATTCAAACTTTTCCTGGTGACAGCCCCCAGTGTAGTTGGAGCTTGGACTAGATTAAAGGAAAATATTATGGGGACTTTTAATTTCCCTGTGTGGAGCTGGGAGATGAAGAGCCACCATGAGAGAAGTTTGCCAGAGGCAGTGAGTAGACAAGAATGTCAAGCCCAGTGAGAAACTACTGAGAAGTACTGGAGCAGCATTTTTATTCAAAAGGAGTTCTCATCTGCAGCACTCACTGCTCCAGGCACTGAGCAGGAGTAAAAATGAGATCTCCAGGGTCCTACCAATGGGACAACATCTAAAGAGCCCCACTAAATTGCAGTCATAGTACTGTTGTCACTCCCAATCTCCCTACGTTCTCTGTGTGAGGGAATGAAACATGAAGATGGGGGCTCTGCTACTGGCTGCCCCACACAGGCTGCAGGGTGGGGGTACTGTTTCTTGGAGCGATTGTCGGGTGTTTCTTGAAGCCACTGCTAATGTAATCCTTTTCCTGCTTCCAGGTTGCTGTGTTAGCCATCGTCTTTTGGTGGCTGCAGCAAGGACACCAGGTTTGATCTCCTAGGCCTTTCACAAGGCCTCTAGTCTTCATGGAAAATATTTTTCAAAAGCACTGACATAACACAGATCCTAAATGCCACCTCTCAGCAGGACTTAGGAGCCTGCATATCATTTCTGGTGGAATTCAAAGGGAATTAGTTAAGCCAGGGTCCTGCACAGTAAAGCTGTACATCCTCTCAGTTCCTGACTGCAGGGATTCCCATGTCTACCCTAGACCTTCACAGTATATGACCCAACAGGAGTCAGATAGTGAAGGCAGTACCAGCAACCAGGTGGAAATGAGAGGCAGAAAGTCTATATGATAGATTCCTATTATCTTTTCTTCACAAAGAGCATCTTTTTTTGCCCAATGTATTGTAGATTTGCTTCCTAACATGCATCTCCAAAGCATCCCCAGTTAACCAAGCTCAAAGCAGAACAGAAGAGACATTTCAGACAGTTTTGACACGACTTTTCAACTCATTATTTCTTCTAATTGGTGAAAAAAAAGTATTTTTATAAACTTAATAAAAAATATGTATTTTTACTGCCCTCTGATACATATCTATGAACACATGTTTGCCGATTTCAATTAAATTTGGCAGGAGGAAAGGTGTCCCAGACTCTCCTAAACGTTCTGAGGAAAAGCAAGGCTGAACTAAGGAACCCACATGAGTGGAACAAAGCTCATTTTTTCAAATAAATAGCCATCTTTCGATCTTACCTCCCTCTCCTACACCAAAATCCTGGGTCACAGATGCAAAGGAAGCCAGATTTCCTCAATTTCTGCTCTTGCCGAACATTCAGGGAGTGTCTGGCTAACACTTGGGATTTCAGAAACTATAAAGAAGCTGAAGGCTCAAACCCCTGTTGCACATCAGAATGCCAGAGTTCTTTGGTGCTGCTCAGTTCTTCTCATTGCACTGGTTAACCTGAATTAGATTGTTTGAGAATGATGCCTTTAATCTGGTGTCATATGGATGGTTAATGTGAACAACAGAATAGCAGAAGAATAAAGGCTTTTGATGGGGATTTATGAAGGTCACGTGTCTGAATTTTGCAGGGGTAGAAGTGTGCACTCAGAGACCCCATGGGAAAGTGTGCTTGGCAGTAACCTGTAAGTGCAGTGGCCTGGTGGAAACAGAGGAACTAAAGGGAGAAAAGGCAATTCCTGGGGGGAAACAAGAGAAGTCAGATGCACCTTCACTGAGTGGTTTCCCTCGTTCAGGACCAGTCCGTCTTCAGTATTTCTCCCTAAATCAGCAAACATGCTCAGAGATGGAAATGCATGGACAAGCCAATGGTCGAATTCTAAGGTTGATGGCAAAGTCTGGTGTCACAGGTGCCCTTGAGGAGCCATTTCAGATGTTTCATCACTGGCTGGTTATTGCATCTTGGGTGGCTGCCAAGGGCTTTTGGAAGAGGTGAAACCATCTCAATCAGCATTGTGCAGTTCCCAGTGGGCAGAGTGACCCCAGTCAGCACAGAGGTGTAGCCTCCTTTATATCCATCAGGAAAGTCTTTGAACACTAACAAGGTTAGCGTTTCCCTGCAATATCCCACCTTTCAGAGTCTATTCAGTGGAGGTGGTGCAACTCTGAGAATCACAGCACGGGACCACAGAGAGAAGCAACCCTTAGACCCCACTGCTAAATGAATCTAGTATCTCTTCCTGAAGATGTTGGGACTGGAGGTGAGACCAGTCAACACTTCTCCAAGACCTGGAAATAAGGTAGCTGGTAAGCTCCAGCCCCAGCACGCAGGAGGAAATGGGTATACCACCAAGGGGAACACATCAGCAAGGGGGACTGAATTGTTTAGGATAGGGTCTGGAAATGGCTATGCTTGCTGCAGTGAAGAGAGACGACAATGACCTGATCCCTCCCAGTAACATGCAGTTACATGTGCCAGACTCCTTTGGTTCACAGTAGGCAGCTACTTGCTGGATACAGTAGTTTTCCCTGCACCAACTGATGTGAAAAGTGACCCCTTCCTCTGCCTCCTCCCCCTCCAACTTGGCTCTTCTGCTCTCCTCCCTGCTTGTTGAGGTCAGAGACATTTCTTCCAGGTCAGTCTCCCATTGGGTCCTTGCCAGGTCTGCAAAAAACTCTTTCTGTTGGTGATGAATGAAGGACAATGCACGTGAAAGACCATGGGGCAGACATTGGCTAAATGAGTGATTTGGGGAATCTCTTCTTGGATGCTCTCTTTTCCATCCCCATGTCTTGTTCCCCTTATCACCACAGTAAGCTGTGCTCCTTCGCAGCACTGCGGGACGCTCAGAGCAAAGCTGTGATTTTCCTGTTCTCTCCCAAGGAAGGACTGAGGTGCACACACATCCTTAGAGCAAAGAGTGACCTGTGGAGGCTGCTTGGCTCCAACCTTAAATTAATTTAGCAATCTGCCGCCTTGAGCTGTCTAATGATAACTTTTCAAGCAATTGCAGAATTGCAGCCTTCATTTATCTCTCCAGCTGAGTGAGAGCTGGTTTGTGTCTCTTCCACTCTCTTAGCATGGCTTGGCACTTGCCATCAAAGTCAGACTGCTCTCTGTGTGCCTGACATGGTATTAATGCAAAGGCAGGATGCAAAGGGTTGGTTGAAGAATGTCCAAGGCTATGTCTGTACTATTAAATAAAATGGGACAAGGCTTTATCCCTGGCACAAGCAACAGCTGGCAGAGTTTATATCAGTTCTTCAGGACAGGGAGGCTGTCTCCAAATTCTGTGTCTCCAGTTCTTCAGGACAGGGAGGCTGTCTAGGTTGTGTCCTTGACTTAAGCATCAGCCTGAACTTGGCCTCATGAGAAAAGCTCACAGGCCAGAGCTTGGCCAGGGACTGTGTTCTCAGTGACCTGGCTTTGCTGACTGAAGGACATGTTGGGTTCACGCCTCAGATTACTAAGGTTGTTGATGGTTGGGTATCCCCAGGCAGGTTATCATGTCTGTATCCTTGGCTCCCTGCTGCTTTGCTGGAGGAGTGTGTAAAAGTGTGTGGTGAGTTAGCAACCGATGACATCTGCTGTGCAGCACATTTTAGGCTCCAGCTGAGATGCTGGGGAGATACAAATGCATAGGAAGGATCTGTCTGGCCCTATAATTGCTTTGTCATAAAACTGGGTAGAGATGAAAGATAAAGATCTGAGGTATTCCATGATAAAGGTGGGGAAATGAGTCCTGGAGGGACTCAACAGCTCCTGGAAATGATGGAAGAGAGTGGACATAAGGAGCTGTGCTGCTATGTTTTGCAAGAGCTGGATGCTGGGTGAAGAGAGATGGGATAGGCAAGGCTGGGGTTATCTCATTTCTAATGAAGCTGTCAGCAAAGCATCAGTCAGAGTACACTCACTCTCCAAAAGTAGGCTAAATCTGACTGAAGAGATTGCTTTTTTTTGACACATTTAAACCTGTCTGTGAATCTGACAACATTCTTGCTCAAGGAAAGAAAGAATGGATAAAAGACGTGGTATATTATGCGTAAGGCCAGAGCAGAATGGAGGTTATAGGAGGAGAGGCGGAATGAGAGTGAGGAAAGTGTCTTCTCTCAGCTCACTCACCACACTCTGCCTCATTGCATGTTTGGGCAGACCCAAATGAATCCCCTTTCTGCAGCACTTTGGCCACGCATAAATTCATCCTTACCATGAGCTCTGGAAGCAAATTTCCAGGTTCTTGTGGGTGTCCTATCCTTCCCACAGTTGTTTGGGGCTGGTATTGGAGAAAGGCAGCTGGAAGGGTGGAAAGTCTCATACTCTGACAGAGGAAGACTGGGATGCAGAGCTATAAAATGGATGTGTGGTGTGAACAGGGTGTAATGTGTCTGTGTTGGCAGATGACTTGGCTGAAGACAGTGGTGATCAACTCAGGAAAGGGAGAGAAGAGAGGGAAGAGCATCAGGGATATTGACTGACAATGGCTTGTTATGTTTGCAGAATCCAGCCAAAGTTCTTTGGCCAAAGCACTCAAACTATGTTTCTTGTTCCTGGGTCAAGTAAGAGCAGAAGAAACTCAGAGACCTGTGTTCACCTCCAGCTCTCCAATTGCAACTCATCCCTGGCACAAACTGTCAGAGTCTTGTCCTACCGAAGCACAGGGGAGCAGCCCCCTTGTGCCTCAGGGCTGTTATGGGGAGGGGTATGGGAGATCAGCCAGTGCCTGGGGCTGTCTGCCATCAGTAAGGCTGCCAAAGCAATGTTGTGGCTGTGGCACCAGCTGCACTAGGGCATATGTGCTCAGCCAGCTGTGGGACTGTGCTGGGGAACCACAGCATTGCTTGCTGCCACCTCACACCCCCTATGCATGGGGCACAGCAGACAGAGTACAAACCTGAACCCAGGGAGAGCTTTGGCTCTAGCTCTGCCTGCTGTGGCTTGGACTCTGAAAGGCAAAATGATGAGTTACCAGCCTCACACTGGAGCCAAATGATCCTGTAATTTGGGAAGCAATTTGATTGCACAGCCTGACTTGAGTTTTATCACCCCAGCCAGCTCCAGGGATGAGCAGAAACTGGAACTGGGCTGAGGCCAGTGAATCCAGCACTGGGCTGAATTTCTGCAACACTTGGAGCTCTGCCTTTTATCTGTATTTCTTTACAGCTTATCCTGTTTGCACTAGGGCTCTGCAGATAACAATCTATTAACAGTAAAGTGAATTAGATCACTGCCTGGTTATTTCACTCAGCTGAGGCCAAACTGCTCTCGTCCATTCAGGAAATTTGTGTTTCTTTATTCTGTCTGTGCACAAAAGCATGTCACTCTAATTACCTCCCATCTCATTCAGCCTGAGCAGCTCCGAAACGTTTGCAAGGCAAGAGGAGAGCTATAACCTCATTAGAGCATGTTATCGTAAGAGATCAGACACTGGCAGGGGTTTGTTGTGACGAGCTGTTCACAGATGTTTTCTTTTGAAACTACAAAAGGGGAAGAGGACTCTGAAGCCAGTGATGGAAAGCCTTGAAATGAGCCCCTCCGGTAGCGAGGACTGTAAGTACATGCAGAGGATTTCACCCTGGTCTTTGCTTGGTCTGCAAGAGGTCGGAGTGAGGAAACGTGGAAGGGGATGCAGTGATGCTGCACACAGCCTGACACTGATCCATTCCTCACCAAATTTCAGCTCTGGGAGAGTATTTTCTAAACTTGCAGGCAAATGTGTGCCAAAGTAAACAGACCTCTGTGCAGCAGATCTCCCTCAGTGCAGGGTGAGCAGAGTGGGCTGGCGGAGAGCAGGTAGAGTGGGTTTGGTGTGTGATGAAGCCTGGCTTTGCTGCTGCACAACCCCTACAATCCCTTTCTCAAACCTTCTAGGGTCTCTAATATTTAACAAATGCCTTGGTTTCTTCCCCCTGTCTACATCATGAATACTTCTGACAGAAGCAAAAATTTTTTCTTCCCCTCTGACCACAGCAAAGTAAAATGTCAAGGAAGCCAACCTGTTCTTGCAAGCCACTAACCAAACTAACAAAAAGCAAACTATTTTTGGTTGCAAATGGACTTTTCTCATTAAAAAAAATCCCATTTTATTCTAGGTTAGGAGAGAGGCAATTTGAAGTAGCCACAGACCTGCCAGGAGAAGTGACCATGAGTAGGAGCAGAGCAAGGTGTCTGTAACGGAGAGGGCTGTCCCTAGACCCTGTGCCCACACCTTGCAGAAGGAGCCTGGTCAGAGCCAGCCATACTGATACGGAGTCAGGACTAGCTGCTCATGGCAAGTGAGCCCAAGTCTGCCACAACACCCATTACAGTTTACTGCTGCTGTGTGTGCCAGGCCCATGTGTCAAAGGCACAAATTCCACCTTGCTCAGAGTGCCCAGGCAGATTTGGGCAATTTAATGATGAAAACAACATAATGAAATGTTAATTTAAGTCATCAAGACAGAAATGTGCTCAGGCAAGACAGCTTCCAGGAGCAAACAGCATAATGCAGAGCCACTGACATCTTGGTCTTGGTCCCATAGGGTGCCAGAAGGGATAGAAAAGTGTAACCCTGACTTTTCTTTTTCCTCTGTTTCCCTTTTTTCCTGATTTTTCCATAGGAAACTTTTCTTGCAAGTACGTCAGAGACAGCCCAGGTAATGAAATTCTGAAATGGAGAGGGTCAGACTTTAGTTGGACCAAAGATACAAGCTTTGACTCCTGAGCAGAAAACATTCAACTACTCTCCTCTGTGGTGTGTGGAGAGCTGAGGAGCTCATTCTCCTCTAGGACGGATGCTGTGACTGCTCAAATGTTGGTATTTACAACAAATACAAGCCCAGGGGACTCCCACGCATTCCTGACCTCTGCAGAGAGGAAGACTTGAAGCAGAAGAGAAAAGGTTGCACACATTGACTGTGAGAGGAGAGTAGCTGTAAGATGGAAAAAGAAAAAGTCTGCTCTGATCCACACATCAAAGTTCAGAAATGGCTGAGGGAGCATTCCCAGAGGCAGGAGAAAAGGTGACTTTTGCAGCAGTGGAGTCGCTGAGTCTGTCCCACTGCCCTCAGTCTCCACTCTGGCTGGCGGAGCTCTTGCAAAACCATCTTTCCCTCTAAGGCTCTGGCATCACATCGGCCCAGTACATGGACAGGATGCCTTACAAAAATGCAGAGCCAGGCAGTGTCTGCAAACACAAAGACTGAAAGGAGCCAGTCTGCTCCAAAACCCTTTTGGCTATTTGGAGAGCAGAGGCCACAAGGTGACAGAGAGTAGAGGATAGATGGCAAAGGGGGCAGAAGCCTGCTTAGCTCAGGAGAGCCAAGTGAAAGACAGGAGCGTTGAAAGCCCATACCTCTTACAGTTGTGCAGTGATTTATTGAAAGCTTAAGGAAGGAATTGCCGGGCGCTCTTTGTTTCCATGGTACTATAAAAAATGGATGGAAAGTGACTGGGCTGCCTTGTAGCTTGAATGTTTCATTGGCATGTCATGGAACCCTCCAGAGGATGCCTTGAGGGCATGAGAACCAGCTGATGGAATGTGTTAGTTTGTTAATTTAATAGGATACAGCATTTTCCCTCAACACTGCACATGCAAATCAGAGTGGTGAATCAAGTCAGCACATCTCCCCTGCATTGGGAGCCCACTCTCACATGGTATCTTGGGTGAGATGCTGAGATGCCCAACACCCCCCCCTTTACAGCACCCAGCAGGATCAGGCTGAGGGAGAGATTTTGGCCTCCCAAGTGTCTAGTGGGAAATGAGAAACAGTATTTCTGTGGTGAGAGAGGCAGTTTGAGCAACGTGGTAGTATGCAATGCAGTACCAGCTCCTCTGGCTAGAACAGAATGACGTGCACATTGATAGAAGTACTAAAAAGTGTAGGTTGTGTGTGGTTCATTTGGGACTTTATCAATGATTATGGGAAAGACATACTGGATTTATTTGGGATTAGTAAACTTACTGCAGTGTTTTCAAATCAAGCTACAGAATGCCAGTCAGGATATGACTCTAATAAAGTTCACAAGGGGCTTCTTCAAATCCTACAGAAAGGATAGCCACCTCTAATAAATTGTATGCACAATTTAAAAGTGCTTTCTATAAAACTATAGTATTTTGATCACCATCAAATTCCCTCAGTGTTTCCAAAAGAAGGTTGGTGAATTGTACATACATTTTGTGAGTGGATGCATATGTGCATATGCACCCTCAAACTCAACTCAGTGGTCTTTGCCTCACCTGTCACTAGAGGTGAGTCTAATCCTTCTTTAAAGTCTTCTTTAGACCTCTCTAAAGTCCCATTTTGGGAAGGGTTCACTCCTGTCACAGACACAGGCTCTTCAGAGGATAGACATAATTCAAAACTGATGCAATTCAGCAGAGCTCTGCTCATTTAAATAACTAAAGACATTTGAACTCGCTGACTTATACTTCTCTCTGCTGCAGCCAAGAGAGGACCCCAGCTTTGCTCTCAAGTACTCTGGACATCTGCAGTTCGTGTCCTCAAGCAAGTATTTCATACTTCCTGAGGTTTATGCAGCCATTCTCTACAGCTGCAGTGTGACGCCAGGCATGGGCTTTGTGCCAGTGAAGTTCCTGCATGGTGATGGGAACTCCAATGCTGGCACTGAGGTGTTTCCACTGCTCTTTGGAGAAATGATCCAGCAGATCCAACCTCGGCACATCCTTCACCTTCCTGCGACCTCCACCACATACAAGTGCCTCCTGTGTGTGTGGGTGGCTGAGCTGGCCCCGCTCCAGCTATGATGTGCAGCCAGCTTGTTTCATTTTCTGTTGCCTGTTTGCTTTGTGCTCCTCTTTCTCTTGTCGCATCTTGTATGTTCCCAGAACACACAACTGAGTTTCAGGTTCTTTGCCCTACACTGCAGTTTTGCTGCTCCACCAACCAGGGAAAAAAGTGGTGATACTTTCCCATCAAGCTGCAGAGGCAAGATCTCATGGTGCTTTTTGTTCTTTGTTTGTTTGTTTGTTTAATGAGGAAGAGAAATTACCAATTTTTATTGAGAACTTGCTGTTGAGTGGAAGTGCTCTCCTTCAACTCAGAGGTTTGCTCTCAATCATACAGACACTGAGAATCCTGGAAAAGAGGTTTCATGCTTTGAAAGGAATCAACCTTCCCCGTGTCAACCCAGCTGCTCCCATGACGAGCCAGGAGGATAAACATGAAGTGAAAACATTTCTAAAGAAAAAAAAATGGGGAACAAGTGTCATAAAAAACTGATTGAAGCTCATTTTCAAACAATTCATTGCCAGCTGCACAGCAGGAAAGTGGATCAAAACAGACAGTTGCAGCGGTCGTGTTTGATCTCTTACACAGAGGAGGCCAGAGGCTGTGTCCATGCCAGGTCCTGCATTGCTACCAACAGCTTGCAGCTGAATGAGACTCTGCTCCTGGCAGGCCAACTGATCTTCATTTAATGACTTGACCGTGAAGAATGAACCACACCTCTTTCTAATCAACATTTAAGTCCTGTTGATGTTGCATTTACTTCATGTGACTTCTGTCATGTGCTTCCCTGTGGCTACATCTATGTTACCATGGGTAGCTGTGGGCTTGAGTTAGCAGAGCTGAGTGTCTCTGTCATTTCTGAGACATTTCCAAGCCAGCCAAAACCAGGATGTGTAAAAAGACCAGCCTAACTGCAAGTGCACATTCAGACCACACAACACCCACTCAGACTCAAACCAAGTGCCTGAACCTTTTGGAGTTCCTCCAACAGTTGTCCTTTTCCGGGATGGCATTTTAAATAAGAAAGACTATATGACAGTCTGCTTAGGGAAGTGAGTTTTAGATGTGCACAAATGGCCTATCCCAGGCTGTAGTGTGGGTATAACCAAACAAATTTCAAATCATTGTGGTAGCCCCCTTTCTGTGGCACCAAGGTGTATCATATGGATCATACAGGTTGTAAAACATGGTGAAGAAACAAGATGACTTAGATTGGTGCTAATTGGCCACAGGTACCCTTGTGTGAAACGTTTTTTGGTCTGTTTGCACTATGTTCTCATGAATGAAGTGGAGAGGGAACTGCAAAATCTATCAAAGGAGATGTTACGAGAGGTTTTTCAGCAGTGTGACTGTGACAGGATTGTACTGTGACTCCACGGCACACTGTCTGTAGCATGCTTCAGTACAGCTGTGGAGACAGATGGCTGGTGCAAAGTGAAAAATCTAGTTGCATCAAACACACTATCAAGCAAGTACTTGTCAGGATCCTGTACAAAGCACAGATAATCTACACCTCCAAGTCCATATGTATGTGGTCCATCAAGCATTCTCAACCATGTTCCTGGAGTGAGCAAACCCAGACTTTTATTTTTTATGTCCACTCCACTTCTACTCCTGAGGTTTTGAGAGGATGTACAGTATCCTGTAGCTACCAACTCCGTCACGTGTCCAGTTTAGCATCCCCTCCAATATGTGACACTGACCTTTGCTGATGGATGCCAGACAAAGAGAATTAACCATTCCTCTGTTCTTATTTAGTTAGGAAGCAGTAACCTTTCAGTGCTCCCTGATGTACCAGATATGTCAGACCATCCCACTCTGACTTCAAAGGAATGTCACAGGAATAGGAAGCACAGAACCAGCAGCAAAGCAATTAACGATATGATCTGGTAGAGCAGTTCCCCTGCTCCCCTTCCTAATGACACTTAATGTGTTTCCATTAATGTTAAGACGTGTGTTAAAAGATTGGACATTGAGAAATGAAGTCCCTCCCAGAAAGAACTGGATGCCACTTTGCTGTGTGTTTGAAGTGAAAAATCTGAAAGTCCACAGCAAAGTGAGGCAGAAGAAAAGAAGCCAGCACAGGGAACTGTTTTAAAGCCTGCACTGGGGAACAGTTTTCTCTTGAATGGATATTTCCTGTGTAAGTCAGTTTATCTGAGTTTAAATACAAGAGAATCAAACTCTCTACCTGAAATCCTGGTTTTGCTATACAGTGGGACAAAGGCAGTATAAATGTAACTAGTCCCAGAGCAGTGGAAAAAGTACATTCTGGCTTCCCTTAACTATATCCTCCTACAATAACTATAGCTGTTTTATGGCAAGAGAATGTCTGTGCACTGATTTATCATAAACTCATGGTGATGGATTAGATAGCTCTGCATGCTAAGTGGCCAGCTGCCACTGCCAAACATTTCTGCTTGCTTTTCCCTGGTTTGCTGATAATCTGTTGCTCTCTACTGTCCCGAGATCTGTGTAGCCAAAACTTGAATATGGTACTGCTGACAGAGAAATTATAGAAAGGATTTAGGCTGCAGAATTCTTGTATCTAAGCCATTCCAATATCCTAGCCCTGTCCCTACAAAGCTGGGCTCTTGCTTTACACCAAGTGCACATTCTCATTTCACCACATGTAGGAGCATTTCAGGACACTTTTCTTTAAGAAGAGACTTCGTCTGACCCCTCCACAGGCTAAAGAGGACAGGCACGCAGGTCAGCTGTTTTACTGTTATCCCGTTGGACTGGCATTGCAGAGAGACAAGTGAATGATGAGCACCAAGAGCATAGGAATACCCAGGTGGCGGTGGTCCTGCCTGACCCTTGAAATCTGGCCTTTACTCTTGATTTGAGGAATTGTTTTGATATTGATGCACATGCCTCTGGGGAAAAATTGTCCCTTGTAATATGTGAGGAAGAAGGAACGACGGGTGGTGGTATTGCTATGGACAGCAGGCTCACCCTTGTGTGTCTGCACCTGGCTGTGAGCACTGGGATGTACTTACAACAGCCACATACAGGTGGCTTCATGAAGATTTGGATTCACATCTGCATTAGCAGTATGTTAAAACTGGAAGCCTGCTTTCACTGTCCACTGCTCTCTTTATTTACTGCTCTGGTGTTTTAAGGGCTCTACAGGCTTAAAGCAGACAAGGAAAAAAATAATCCAGCAAACTACTGCACAGGGTAAGTGTAATTGGCTCAATAAACCATATTAATGCTACCCATGGGAAGAGGGCTGGATGCTGAACCCTTCTATGGAAGCCCTCAGATTTCTGTGCAACAAAACTGCCTAAGGTCTCTTCATGGAGAAACAAAGGGAAAAGGATTATTGCCTTCACTTCTTTGGCTTTTCAGACCGTGCATGCTCCAGGGCAGAGCCTGCTTGGTTGTTTGTCCAAAGATGGGCAATGAAGCTGGTGAAGAGCCTGGAGAACAAGTCTGATGGGGAGTGGCTGAGAGACATGGGAGTTTTTAGTTTAGGGAGACCTTCTTGCCATCTACAACCACCTCGAGGATGCAGCAAGGTGGGGGTCAGCCTATTCTCTCAAGTAACAAGTGATAGGACAAGAGGAAATGAGTTGTTGCACCAGGGGAGGTTTAGATGGGAGCTGAGGAAGAACTTTTTCCCTGAGATAGTTGTCAGATACTGTCCCAGGCTGCCATAGAACATGGTGGAGTCCCCATCCTGGGAGATATTGCAAAGCCGTGTAGCTAAGGTGCTGAAGGCCATGGGTTAGTGGTGGGCTTGGCAGTGTGAGGGGAGGGGTTGGAGTTGATGATCTTGAAAGTATTTTCCAACCAAAATGATTCTGTGATTCTATACAGCAGCTCAAAAGGTGTTGGAGCTTTGCTGCTCCTTATAGGAGCAGCAGTGTGTCTGCTAGTTTAGCATGGTCTGTTTTATGTTTTTCTCTCTCCTTTCCATGTCCTGATTTTAACATTGAACACGAATCAATACTGTAGCAGGCACAGGGATGGTTTCTTACTATTGCCCTACATGATGAGCAGATCCTGCATGCAGCAAGGCATCATGTCTCACCCTGGCCTTGGAGGGTGCAGAGAATGTCCAGCATCATATCAGGAGCAGAGCTGGCCCCAGTGTAGGGCTAGCCTGACCTCCTTCACCTCCCTGCTCTGTTGCTGGAGCTGAGCGACAGCAAAGGCAGCAGGGAGGAGGCGTAGATGAAGGAAAACACACACCAACATCTCTGCAAAGGAGGGCAGCCAGGGACAGCACCTGCTTGTAGGCAGAAATGAATGGAAGGGAAGGTGCAGTGAGGGGAGAAACAGAAGATTTCTTCCAGAAACAAAACCTGTAAATCAGAAAGAGAATTTTCCCTAAAAACTTTTTCTTTTTTTCTTGGCTTGCAGAGGGAACGAGCAGGTGCAGGTGAATCTTATGGCTCACACAACAGATTTAGGCTTGTGTCTCTTCCAGCTCCCCTCCTTTTTCTCCTTAAAGTGCCTTCCATGCTCAGCTTTTCATTCTTTGCATCTCCGGGTCTAATTATCTTTCCTCTCCTGCTGCTTCTGATGAATTGCTCCACTTTTTCATATCTTTGGGGCCCTGCTGCTTCTTGGGGAGATAGGCTAGAGAGTTGCATTTCTCATCCCTCTCAGTCATTATGAAAGACAATCCTCTCAGATGAGGACATTCATTAAACCAAGTTGAGATGCTTGGTCTATCTTCACTCCGTATGTTTGCGTTAGTGTGGGGAAAATAATTAAAATGCACAGGAAGTGTAGATTGGAATAATAAGAAAGGCTGGCCCTAACCTTAGGAAATTTGGGGGCAGGCTATGCCTTTCCTTTTTAACAGATGTCTCTGTCACTGAAATTATAAAACATGTTTGAGAGTTTTCTTCTCTTTAACACTTTTGTCTTTGCATGTTGTTCAGAGGACTCAGGCAGTGAGACCCAGCACTCAGAACTGCTTCCCCTCAAGTCCTGAGGTACCATAAGACCCTGACATTTAACAAATCATTAATGTAGATATGGTGGGGGAAGGAAGAATGTTTATTTTTTCTATGAATTTTAAGTTCTTTAAGGCTCCCAGATCCCAACTTCTCTCCACAGCCAGATGAACTCAAAAAGTATTTCCAACATAAAAGTTAATGTACCCATTTGGCCCTGCACTTATGTCTGCAGGTGAGAGGCCCTGCAGGCATGTGTCCATCAGAAGAGTTAGGTCCACTTTGAGGCTTTGCAAATAGATGGGCTGCCTTGGGCTAAATTAAACTGAGATGCCAAGGCAGGACAGTCTGAGATACCAATTAGAGATTCACAACTGTCTGAGAAAACATAAAAAAGACTGTACTGGTCAAGAAGTCACCAGTACCCACAGCTTCCCTCCTACAGAGATGATGAAGGGTCTGGAACACCCAACAAGGCATGGCTGTGAGCCCTGGGGCTGTTCAGCCTGGAGAAGAGACGACTGAGGGGGGATCTCAGCAATGCTTATAAATACCTAAAGGGTGGATGTTGAGAGGATGGGGCCAGTCTTTTTTATGCAGTGCCCAGTGACAGCACAAAGGGTAATGGGCACGAGCTGGAACACAGGAAGTTCCGCTGGAACATGGGAAGAAACTTCTTTGGTGTTAGGGTGAGGGAGCCCTGGCACAGTCAGTCTCCTTCTCTGGAGGTTTCCAAACCCGTCTGGACACGTTCCTGCGCCCCCTGATCAAAAGGAACCTGCTTTAGCAGGGGGTTAGATTGGATGAACTTGAGAGGTCCCTTCCAACCCCCCACCATTTCATGATTCTGTGATATGGAAGGGCTTTCCATTAGGCCAGCATTGCTGGTTCCCTCCCTTTGCAGGATATTCATGCCAGGTCCTAGATGGACAGGATCTTATGGCAAAGAAGAGGTACATGCAAATACCATGGAATAGTGGTGTGAGATCAGAAAGAGCAAGTTCCCTGCTCTGTGTATCTCGGTGCACTTTGTGCCAGCCCTCTGAGTCACCCTTTCTGACAACACCAGGGTAGTGAGATATCCTTGAGCACATGTGGACTGCACGTGTCTCAAATAGCAGCAATGCATTTTGAGAGTGGGATCCAGTTGCCTTTAGGCAGATGTCTGCATCTCAGGCTGCTGTTGTTGCCCTGCAGTGGAGACTTGGTCAACGGTGTCCAGGGTTCAGCTCTTCCTAAGGCAGGCGTCTGCAGTAGAACAAATAGACAATGTACTATAAATGCATCTCTGCATTGCCTATCCGGGGAACAGGAATAGCTGGCTCAGAGGGAGACATCCAAGATGTGGATACCTAAACTTAAGCTACCTAACATGGCAGGCAAGCTACTGGGGTCTGCAATTGCAAATCTGGGGCTGAAGAGCATCAGGTTGGGGATACTTCTGTAAAATGAACCCATCAGCAGGCAGAGAGAACATTCATGAATACTGTTCAATTGAGAGCCTTGCAACATGCACAAATAGTTCTGTTCCAGCTTCCTGCGCTGAGAGAGAAAACATGTGAGTGTCTGTGTGCGCATGCCAGTGTGGGTGTGACATACCCAGAGGGAGGGAGAGTGGGAAGCAGGAAGAGATGATTTAGTACCACTCGCAAGGTATGTCCTGTACTTGCGTTCTCTCCAAGGTCTTGGCACCATCACATTTCTTTGCAGAGAAGCCAGAGGTGCGTTCCTCCTAAGTGATACTCTATCAAACAGGAAAGCCATTTACTTTCTGCTGGCTCTGCAGATTTTCAGTGCCTACAACTGCAGACCTAAAAGTTTATCTTACTAGAGGAATTTATATGGGGCTGGGAGATGGGCTGGTGTTATATGGCTCTAAGTAGTTACATGAAGCCTCTGTGGGCTAATAAAATGGTATTAATTGTATTGCTAAGGTTGCATTTTAAACATTAAATTATGGATGGCTTGATAGCATCGTGAAAGCCAGCATCTTGACATGACCTAACCATTATCTATGGAAATGGCTAAAACGCCTTTTTACAATGTACTCCAGTTGATTTAACTCTTTGAGGTGACACTTCACATTAAATTATTTCCTCAGGCAGAGGGAGAGCAGTGAGGGCTTCTCCTTTCTCCTTCCCTTTCTCCTGCATTCCTGCTCCCTTCCTGTGCTCTTTCTGAGCTGCTCTTAACCTTCCTGACTTACTTTAGCCTAGAAATAGCAAGTGGGGGGGGATAAGCCCAGATGACATATCATTCCTCACTTTGTCCAGTGCATGTCTGATGGTGCAAAAGAGAGGACCCTGCCAGGCACTGGGAACAGTGGCAGCCAGAGGCGTGGGATTGCATGGAGAAGCACAGAGGAAGCCCCAGTGCAGTGGATGCAGTGCCCTGGAGGGTTCCCTGCTCAACTCTGCCCCCAATACAAGAAAGAAATCAGAGAGAGAGTACACTAGCCCCATTAATCTAATTAAAAGGGTCATCCTTAAAGGCCAATTAAAACACAGTGAGTGTCAACAGTTCTTCCCTTGTGAGTTGTTTTAGGTGCAGACGGCAAGGCTGGTAGCAGAGACTTTTGGGTCTGGGAATGGTGTGTACTGCCAAGGAGGAGCACAAATAAGAATTTAGTGTTTTTTTCCTTTTATCTTTTTTAAGGTTTTGATGGATTTGTCACTGTTGGTGCCTAGTTGAGGAGTAGAAAAGATATTCCCATTGTCAGGCAGTTCCCACCCTGATATTTTGCCAGCTGTGGAGCCTGAGTGTCGGCACGCTCCCATTGCACGAGCCAGGGCTCCTGGCTGCCATCCCAGCTGTGCAAGGTGCCACTGGCCAGTGGAGTGACCATGTTGGACCTCCCCATGCCCAACTTCCCATGACTGATGTGTGAGACTTGGCAGCTCACTGTTTTTAAAGCTGCAGCTCTGATGTGCAGCTGACCTCAGCTTCTGAGCTGCTCAAAACCCAGACTGGAGACCAAATGTCACAGGGGTTTTATGAGAAGCCCATGGCTTACCCCTAGAATGATGCACTCGAAGGTCATATTAAAGACAGAGCATACAGGAGAGGAGAACTGCACCTTCTGCCACTGTTCCCCCTGGTCCCTGTGCAACCATGCTCTGGTGCAGCAGGGTCTCTGCTAGGACGGAGACGTCTGTGCCCACTTGGATTCATCACACAAACCATTGGATGTCCTGCCCCAGTCTCTGCTCAGGAGAACATCCATGAACTGGCAGACATAGAAACAAGATGCAAATCCCTGCTGCTGGCAGCTCACATAGCCCACACTCTGCTTATCAGGGCAGTGTGAAAGCCCTGGTCATGGCATATAGTAATCAGACAAAATAGGTAAAGGGCTAAAGCTTGCAGTCTAGTGACCTTGAATTTTTATACTAATAAAGCTATTTGATCCGGTTTTTATCAAAAGGCAAAAAATCCTTTCATAGGTTGCTGTCCCCTGACAATATGTTGACATTAGAGACCCATCATGCCTCTTGCACTATAGAGTGCTAATTTATTTCAGAACCCAGTAGCAGCTGCTCGTTACAAGTGGGAATTTCTTCCCTTTGTTTTCCTCGATGTTACTCTCCTGAACTTCAGTTCAAGGGTTGATTTAAGCGTATCTGTGTTGCAGACTGGTATTTCCAGTGAGTGAAATGACTAAACGTATCATGTTTAATGTCTTTGGTGGATCAAGCTCACCACTCATTTCTGGCCACTTCAATAAGTTCTCCTGTCTAGAGCTTACCAATACAAGAGCTGGGTTTATGTGATACAAAGTGTACCCAAGGGAATTACACCGATGCAAACTACATATCAGATTCTCATCACGTTTATGATCCCTGCAGCCCTCAAAGAACCTTGTTACAAAGCAGCTGCACAGGGAAGCCAAACTATTACACAAATCAGCCCAAAAGAACCCAGAACAGGAGCCTGAGTGCCCCAGAAAGCCAATAACTTGAATATGAAAAGAAAATAAGGAAACCCCGACACAGAAGCCCAGGGGATGACTTCTGTGAACTGTTTCATAATAATGATTAAATTTTATTTAGAAGTTTGAGGGCTGAGATTTCCTGGGAAACTTCTCTTCTTGGAGCATAGAGGAGTCATCCATATGCCAGTGGGACAGGAGGAGATGACTGCAAGTACAGAAAGATCAAGTGTGTCCTTAAGGCATCTCAGCCTTACATGAATGACTTACATAATAGTTTCTTCAGCTTAGAGCTGCTCTCCTTCCTCAGGAAAAGCATCATTCAACCTGAATGATTCAGTTCTTCATTCAACCTGAAATCCTTTGCTGGGTGTCTGAGAACAGCAGCCCCTTAAACAGGCCCAAGAACTGCAGGCTTTGTGGGTTTGGGTGCCTGATTTGGCTTAGAGAGAATGTCCTCTCCAGGACAATACTCCTGAGGGGATGTCAGGGGTCTGTGTGGAGCTGTTTCTGGTAATGGAGAAGAGGCTGTAAACATGGCTCCTGTGAGAAGTTGCTCGAAAGTTCTAAGTCAGACCTGCCTCTGAGGCTGAGCCAACTGGGCATATCCACAATCATTTTTTTAAAGAATCCAGAAGATAAAAGATGTTCAGGGTTTTTTTTGTTTGTTTTTTGGGTTTTTTCTTCATCAGAGGTGGTGGAAGGAGTTGGAGGAGAGAAGTGATCTTGCAGACTCCAAGGTCAGTGAGGGAAGAGAGGAGGAGGTGTGCTGGAGCAAAGACTCCTCTGCATCCTGTGGTGAGAGAGAGGGTGCTCCCCTGCAACCCATGGAGAGCAATGGTGAAGCTGAGATTTGGTGGCAGCTTGTGGAGGACCCCAAGCCAGGGATGTCTGTACCTAGAGGCGCTGTGAATCTGTGGGGAGGCAATGTTGGAGCAGAATGTGCCTGGAGTTCTGCTGCCACAGAGAAGACCCATGGGGAGGAGTTTGTGAGGAGTGGCAGCCCCAGGGAAGGACTCACGCTGGAGAGGTTCGTTAGGGACTATCTTGTAGGAGAGACCTCATATTGGAGCAAGGGAAGAACGTGAGGAGGACTCCTCCTCTGAGAAGAAAGAAGTGGCAGAGATTGTTTGTGATGGACTGATCACAATACCCATTCCCTCCTCTGCACTGCTGACTGACAGGGTGGAGGTAAAGATATCAAGAACAGGGAGCTGAACCTGGGAAGAGGGGAGGGGTGAAGGAGGAGATCTTAAAGGGTTGGTTGTATTTTTCTTATCATCCTGCACTGGTTTTGTTTTCCATCTATTCTGTTTCTTCTTGGTAGTAGGATTAAAGTGTTATTACTTTCCTCTTTAAGTTGAGTAGTTGAGTCTGTTTTGCCCAGAACCAAAACTGGCAGTGAGCCCTCCCTGCCCTTGTCTCAGTCCACAATGTCCTTGGGTTGTCTCTTCTCCTCTCCTCTAGCTGGTGCCTTTGCCATCGTATGGGAGATGAGGCTGTGTGTGGGGTGTGAGCAAGTGGCTGCGTGGCGCTTTGCTGCTGGGAGAGCTTGAACCACAAAAGGGGACAGAGTTGGGAACAGAAGTGCTGTTGTAACTGGTCCGTTAGCTGCCTAGCCAGTCTAGGACAAGCCAGCTGGCCCTTCTATTCAGGCAATCAGTGCTATGTTAGATGGCCTGCTGTGTAGTCTCTGCAGAGGCTGCTTGGCCAGTCTGGGATGAGCCAGCTGGCCCTCCTGTTCAGGCAAGCAGTGCATGACTGAAGCCTGGTCTGTGCCCAGGCTCTGCTGGTCCATGCAGTCTGGATATGCAGAAGCAGGCCAGCTGGCTCCAGGAACAGCACTGTGGGCTAAAGCACAGCTCTTAAAGACAGAGAAATGCAACCCAAAGAGGCTGAATCTCTCCTTGACTTTCACGGTTTTGGAGACTGAGGGTCATTTCCTCCAGAAGTAACGGAAGCTTTTTGCCCTGTTCTTATTGCCACAGCCCAAAGAGATGAAAGGCAAACCTCTGGCAAAAATTATGTTGGAGCATGGCCTGAGCTTTCCTATGAAGCATTGGAGTTTGTTCCTTGCTGAGAGGAGGTTGTTGCATCCTGTGTGAACTGTAACACTGAGACAGCATCTTCATAAAGCCCTGAGAAGTGAAACCACTGGTCCCCACCCAGCTTTCTTCTCCAATTCCCAGGCTGACAAAGAGGGTTTGGCCCATCTTTACAGCAGCAGCCCCCTTCTGTTCCCAAGGTCTGCTCACCCTCCTGGCTTCTTCTTCAGACCACCAGGACACATGAAAAACCAGCCAAGCACTGGCTCTGCAGTGGTGGTCTCCATTGCACTTCAAGATGGATATATAAGCAATCCAGGATTTCCTGCCACTATTTGCTCTTCCTCCACAGGCCTTCTGCGATTTGCTCAGGAATCCCAGCAGATATCCATCAAGACCATGTCCTCCAGCTGGCATGAGGTGGGTGCCTTTGCTGATTGCTGATGCTCCATTAATAATTCTCCATAGCAGATCCACAGAGATGATTTGCTTCTTGGCCTTTTAGCAACAGTCAGTTCATGCCGTTTTATAAGAGATTCCCTCAATATCTCTTCTTCAGGTGGTGGCTTATGGTACCTTTATGGAGGATTCGTGTTGTTGAACATCTGTGACTACATGTGTTGTGCCTGTGTGTCTTTGTACACCACTGCTAGTACACAGCTAGTGACAACAAGAGGAGATGGCTCCCATCAATGGATGGCCATCGAAAGATTTAGGAGATTGGTTTGGAGCAGCATCTGAGAGTTCAGATTGTTCTCTGAAGCTTAGCCAAACCCCTTTGGCCTGGAAACTAAGCTGGGAAATATAATGAGATTAGGCTGTCGAGTGAGATTTACGGCTCATCCTTCTTCCAGCTGGGTCAAAAATACCACAAGTACAGCCTCTTTGAGAGTGAATCGGTACCTCTGCTCTCAGACCAAGTCAGGGAAGGGAGGACAGGTGGGGTTTCGTTTTAAGTCAGTGGGTCATTAGTAGTTCGGTGGTAGTTCAGCCTGTGCTCCAGGCCTGTTTGTAGCTGAGGAGATCTGAATGTTGACCACACACTCTGGGCATGGGACTCAGTCTGACCTCCATGATGAAGGCAACACCTTGGAGGCAGGGGGGACAGCAGATCCTGGGGACACTGCCCTACTGCTTGTCCACATTATTTGCAAGACTGATTCACATGCTTCTTATAGAAGGCAGATTTTGCTTTCAGCCTCCAGGAGGTTTCCTCACTACTTTGGTTGCCGTGCTTCCAGCTTGGATAAAGCAGTGATGCAACATGAGGGTCCTCCACTGATGCTGCTGGCAACTCTATTCCTGATTAAAAAGCTGGTTTAGCAAAAAACCTGCCATTTAAAAACTCCTAGCTCTTCAGATTGACATGAGTCAGAGCAGTGAGCAGCACAGCTACCAGAGAGGAGAAGGCAGCTGGTTACTGTCATCTTAGCCAGTCCAGTTGCTGCTAGAAAAGGGCATGTGTCCATGCCCTAAGCCTTCTGGGGGCATGCAATGGGGCACCTTTCAGGACGTTTGCATTAAACTACAATCTCTGTCACTGTGAATCAACTCAAACAGTGGGAATTGTGAAGAAGCAGGGAACAGAGCAGAAAATGTTATACTGCTACAAGTGTCTCTGGTGCGTCAACATAGGCTCATTGGATGATTCAGGTTAGAAGGGACCTTAGGATGTTGCTATCAGTAGTATGTGTTGGTTTTGGTCCCACAATGCCAAAAGAGATTTTGCTGATGTCCTGCAAGAGGTAAAACTCAAAAGCAGCAATGAGTGGCGCTGGCTTCTCTAGTGGCTAGTAAGACATGAGCTCACTATTGTTACCTTTTTCCAGGTGCTTATTCTTAGGACTGATGGTGGCCTACTGTTAGGCTTTGACTTAGTTCAGAGACAGTCAGATATAGAAAAAGTGTGTGAGTTGCATTTTCTGAAGGAAGCAAAGAAGAAACTCTCCTTTTGGGTTTTGCAAGCACTTTCTCTTCTCCCATTAACTAGGTAGCACAAGCTGCTCATCATCTGCTCTCCTTGTCAGAGCTGGTACTAACATGACTTATAGTGCAATAGTTTATAGCCACAACAGCATCTGAATTACTGATCATTCAGTTTTATAGTGAACTGTGGGAGGAGGAAGCTTTTCTCTTTAAAAACAATCATTTCTCTTAATAAGCACACGATGCAGCAGCTTGAGGGAGTGGAGCCCACATATCCATCCTGGTGTGGGACAAGCTTATGCCAATGTCATCCCAATTTTTGTGGCTAGGATAAAAAGTTAAGTAAATTCTCCATCAGATTGGGTTTGCACTGTCTCTTGTCGTAGCCTTCAGCAGGCAGACAGGATATATTAGACAAAAAAAATACCTTTCTTAGCTATTCTGGATTCTGCACATATTCTGCCCAAGTTTCTCTTTCTCTTTCTCTTTCTCTTTCTCTTTCTCTTTCTCTTTCTCTTTCTCTTTCTCTTTCTCTCGTTCTCTTTCTCTTTTCCTTTTCTTTTTTCTATATGCAAGGGGATAGTGGTGACTCCAGCAAATAGTCCTTGGCCCAAATGGTCTGTTCATGGGGCAGATGGTCCCCATGCACCTGGGACCCTCTATGTGCCATGTAGAGCTGCAGCCCAGTGAGGCAGGTATGGAAAGCACGCCTGTAGAAGGATGGCATTGCCATATCTGAACAGCTGGAAATATCCATGCTCCCTTTGCTATTCCTTTCCCTCCCTCTTTCTCTCAATTTATTTAATTTTCTTCTCCTTTCTTCCTTCCTTCCTTCCTTCCTTCCTTCCTTCCTTCCTTCCTTCCTTCCTTCCTTCCTTCCTTCCTTCCTTCCTTTTCCTTGTGTGCTATTCTTGTTCCCTTTCCCCTCTCTTTTCCCACCTTTCTTCTTTCTCCTCCCTCTTCTTTTCTCTGCCCCCACAGCCCCCTTTGATTGTACTCCCCAGTGCTCTCACTGGAATGTCAGTGTCTTTGCAGCCGTCTCTGAGACACTATGGAGTTGTGGACAAGGCCGCTGGGCCAGCAGTGTCTCAGAGCTCATTTGTGAGCAGCAGGATGCTATAATTGAGGATTTCCCACCACCACTACTACACCCACCCTTGTGGAGCACAAGGGCAGCAGTGATGTGAGATGGAAATTTTCCTGGGGGCTGAACCACCTCTCCATTTGTCACCTTCCTGGGAGACCGGCCTTGTCTGAGAGCAGATGTCCTTTCTCTCATTCTAGCCAGAGGAGATTGCAGTGGGACTGTCCTTGCCTTGGCAGCCTCTTCCCCAGCCCCCAGCAAGTCTACCCCAGTGCTAGCTCTCACTCTGGCTGGTGCACTCAGAGTACAGAGGTTCTTTAGACTTGTGAGGTGCAACCAGCCATTTGCATCCTTCTGCAATGGCTGGGAAGGTGGCCGGTGGACTAATTTAATATAGCTTGGTCTCAGTTCTTTTAATTATGTCTTTACAGTCTTTTAATTAGCCTGAATCCTACTAATTTAAACCACTCTTGTTTGGAGAGACTTCTGCTGAGCAGCTGTTCTCACTCAGAGCTTTCTCTGGGTTAGAAAGAGGAGCCTGGGATGTTTGCTTCTCCCTTCCAGGCTCTTTTTCTTAATTTGCTGCATCAGCAAAAGGTTGCAGAACAGAAACTGTTCCTCTGAGATAGAGGAATGTGACTTACAATAATTATTTGTGCCGAGAACCTGTTTGCAGTGTTCAGACAATAAAGAAAACCAGACCCGCGGTGTTTCCCTGTGTACAGGACCACTCCAGTTTTCCTTCGAAAGGCAGAGATCAGAAACTTTGAGTACCAGGATGGCAAGCTGAAAGACAGGACTCATCCAAAATAATAATGGTCTTGGCAGACAGGCTGACTTCCAAGGAGAGCAATTGGAAAGAGGGCTCCAGGAATCACTATTTTATGCATGCCAGACTGTTGGCTGCAAACCAGGGCTGCGCTAGATGCTCTACAGTCCTGAGAGAAACAAAAAAGGAGTTCCCTGGTGCACAGCACAAATGAAGATAGAAGCCCAGAAGTTCACGGGGCACACAAGCTTCCTCAGTTCTCTTTCCCAAGAGCGCTTGAGTCCAGGTCTCCTCTGAGAGGTACCACTCACCCTTAGGGTGGGGCTCAGCTCTGCTCTCAGCAAACATGGAGTGTTGTCTAGCTTCAGATTTTAAGAGGGGAAAAAGACAAGGAAAAACCCAAGAAAGGCTGTGCAACAGCTGAGAGGGATTGTCAGTGTGTGTCATGCTGTCCTGCTCTGTGAGAAAAAAGTATGCTTTAAAGTTCAGAATAGGTGTTATTGATTGTGTTTAATTGCTTATATCCCATCCTAGGCAAGGGCTGCAGTATGCCAGGAGGAATATAAACACACACAGAGGACGAGCCCTGCTAAAAAAGGCCTGCCATCAAAGCATGAGACAGGAGACGGTGAAGGAGAGCCAGCCTGTTTTTCTTCTTTAATAATTCCTCCAAAACATTAGTCTTTTGAAAGCAAATACTAAGGATGGTCCAGGGAATTGCAATCCATCACAGCAAATCAAGCAGACAGCCGTGTTCTCACTGCAAGTCGGGAGGGCGGTGGGAAGAAATGGAAAAGCGTCACCATTGTGTGGCTCATTATCATGACTGTTTTGGTTGCTGTCTTAGTTTCTAATCTGTGGTACTGTAAGAGCTCATTAATTTGGAGCCTGCCTTGGTAAGTCAAACACTATTAAGAACAATCACAGAAATATCATCTTGAAACACACTTCACGCATTTCTCTCTTTTCAAAGTTACGGTGTGGCTATAATTGTTTGTGGTAGAAATTCACAGCCCTTCTCTAAACAGACTGTGGTCACTCTTGCAGAAAGATGAGCCTTTTGTAGCGGGAGGGGTGGCTCCAAACACCACCAGGAGACCTTGAGTGATTGCTGCCAGTGTTTTATGACTGGGAGGAGGTTTAACAAAGTGCAGAGTGAATTTTGCACATGAGAAAAATAATCAACCTGTGGAACTCAGCACCACCTGTCATGGAGGTTACAGAGTACAGCTGGACCTGAGCACAGATAGATTTATGGGTTGTAAGAGTGCAGCAGTGTCTCTGGAACATACTGGTCAGACAGAGACCTGGCATAGGACAGCTCTAATCACAGAATGATGGGGGTTGGAAGGGCCCTCTAGAGATATCCAGTCCAACTTCCCTGCCAAATTAGATTCCCCTCAATCAGATCACACAGGAACATGTCCAGGCAGGTGTTGAAAATCTCTAGAGAAGGAGATTCCGCACCCTCCCTGGTGTTTGTTGGATAACTCCATGGATGGGACAGTTTTTATGTATTACAGCTTCCCCTAAACAGCCCTGACCTGTCACCCAAGTGATGGGGGTATTCATCTACCAAAAAAAATGAGCATCTAGACCCAAGTCTGAGGGTTGAGGATGAGGGAGGGCCAAGAAGACAGTGTTTTGCTGTAGGGCAACAGCAACCACACCACAAGGGGTGGTTGGAAAAGGGACAGACCTCCCCTCCCCAAACCTCCCTGTGCACTGACTACTGTGTACAGCAGGAGGCAGCTCAGATCATAAACCTGAGGGGAAGGGGGGTTGAAAAGAGTACTCCAAAAATTTCCACTGACCCTCTTTTTAAAGGGATGATTAGTGCTTTGACTAAGTGTCTGTCCACTTGCCAAAGCTGTTGGCAAAACAGATACTTCATGCTGCATTACAACTGACTCCTGTTTGTTGCTGCCAGGATGTTGTTTTGGGAGAAATGGTTTTTTTAGTTTTCACCTACTTTCAGTCAAAGCATGCTTAAATCTAATTTTCTATTGAGAGAGGAGAAGGAATATATTTCTGATTATGCTAAAAGACCCCTGGAGCTGTAAGAGAGAACTTGTCACCCTGAGAAATACAGACTCTGTGAGATCAGTTCCACTGAAGGATGCTGTGCACTGGAAAGATGTCTGTTGTCTTCTAGCTGGTCTGGGAGTAAAATGTATGGAAACCTATGATTGTGTGCTCTGTGTTGGTTAAGTCCATTAAGCAACTTGCCCAATCTAAAAACACAACATATGCCTCGGTGTCAGATGAAACACAACCTTTTCTGTATATCTATGATAAAGTTTGGGGGAAGCCGGTGCCACAAGCACTCTCCAAGGCTGGAAGAGTAAGACATCCATGGACAACCAGATGTCTACTTCATGCTGACCTCTCTGCTTGCAAAGGTGCTTTTTCTTGGTTGGGCTGGATTTTGTCAGCTGTTGTCATCAGTCAAGTTTACAGCCTTTCCTGAAGCTTGAAGTGGCCAGAGAGGTGGCAACACAAGCACCCTGCCAAGCACCAGGCAGAAAGTTTCACAGCTCCATGATGGTGTTGTGTTTTCTCAGGTCTTTTGCTGGTCCATCCTTCAAATTCCTTGTAGAAGTGTGAGTCTGCCTGCAGGAGGGAAACATGTGCAAAGGGATTTAATTGATTGCCACCAATTAATTGTCCCATAGTGACGACCAAAGATCTCAGAGGAGACCCCTATTATTATTATTATTACTAAACATGAGTTTCTATATTATGGTAGTACCTGAGGTGTAAGATCACCGTGCATCGGTCAGCATCCAATCTGATCCATAAACCCAAGAGATATAATCCTTAAACCAAAACTAAAGCTTCAGTGGCATTTCTCCAAGTCAACCTGAAAACCAACTGAGCAAACCTCCTCCCAGGCAGAATCACTGTCCCTTCCCCAGCCCGAAGATTTGTACTTCTTTCCCACCACATCAGTCATTCCTAGGGTGCCCAGTGTTTCTTGCTGTCACCTGTAGAGGGAACTGTGCAATATAGCAAAATGGTCCAAAATAGTCTACTGTGTCTCCTTCCAGGAAAGGGTGTTCCTCACCCATCCCCTCAATCCTTACGCAGAGTTCACATTTTCCACTCCTATGGTGTGATGTCAGATGGGCTGGCATCAGACTGGGCTTCCCAGGCAAGGCAAGGCACACACACACCAGCCATGTCAGCAATCAGAAGATCCAACACACTATACAATCACATTTTCTTTATTAAAAAAAAAAAAAAAGAGAAACCCAGCTAGTTGGAGGGATTTGTCCATTATTTTCACTCATGGTTTCTCAGATTTTTGGGGCTGCCAGTAACAAGTTAGGAAAGGTCTGTTTCAACCCAGGATAGAAGTGCCCAGACTTCCCAGGCCCCCAGCCAAGGGTGAGCAAGATCAGTGTCGCTGGAGACAGTGTCAAACTCAGCACTGCAGCTGTGGTTTGAGGCCTGTTTTATTGTCTCTCATGACACTGAAATAAAATTACTCAAGACACTGTGGAGCCAGACAAGCCTCCCTTGCCCCATGGCTGAGTTGCGAAGTGGAGTCAGCATCATGACAAAGCAAGCTTCTCCATCCATTGCAAGGTTGTGGTGCTCCTTGCTGAAGCTCAAGAGGTTCAAAATCACTCCACAAAAGCCTGACAAAATAAATGACCACCCTGACAAGGAAAATGTGCCCATCTCTTCCCATCTGCCCACAGAGCTCAGAGTTTCTTGCTCCTACCCAACCAGGCAAGGGGCCAGGCAGACTTTCTTAGTCACTGCTAGCTCTGCAGATATTTTCTGATCACATGAAGTGTCAATTCTGTCAAACTGGTTTTGCCTATGTGGCAAAGTACAGCCTGACTCAAAGCCCCTTGAAAGCAGCAGAAAGATCTGGCTGAGGCTGGAAAAGCCAGTGGGTTGAATCTGCTTTTCTCCTGACATTAGTGCTACAGAGGAAATGAAACCAAATCTGGAAAAGACTGATGCTGAAGTCTGAAGAGGCACAATCCTTCCCCTGGGATTTCTTTACCCAGGAGAAGTTCTGTGTGTCCAGAAAATGCAGATCTCCCTGGAAAGGGATAATAGCTTCTTGTAGTGGATGAATATCCTCTAGCCCATGTTTCTCTTCATTTCCCTGGGAAAAAAAAAAAAAAAAAAAAAGCAACAACAAACCGAACCTACAAAAATCCTACTTGGTGGCACCTACAAGATTAAGATTGAACTGGGTTTTCAGATCTTTTTAACATTCCTTGGAGGACTGCAACCTTGAGCACTCTGAGTTCACCCTCTGACCTACCAGATATAGCAATACAGAGCTCTCCTCATTTTTGATGTTTTAATATGTTTTTTTCTAACTGAATTGACTTGCAAAGGTAGGGAAACAAATCCTCACAGCCTTGCTGAGATTTTTAACTTTACTCATCATCCCCATTCCTATCTGTGCAGTGGAGACAAAAGCCCATCCTGTGCCACAATGGCATTGCTCCTTCTCTCAAGGACCTTCTCCATCCCATGGAGCAGTGACGATTCTTGAACATCTTCAGCCATGGGACTCTAGTGAAAGGGAGACATAGTTTGACTTTGGCAGAATTGCGGCCAGACACACACTAATAAGAGCCTTCACAGACAGTGGTGATGACTTTTATCCAGCCCATTTTCAGGGCAGAAGCAGGGGTGAAGTGTCAATCTTTCATCCTGCTCTTTACCTCTCCAAAGGGAGCAGCATCCCTCGCTGACATTAAAGGTAACTGAGCGAAAGGGCACGAATGTAGGCCAGACTTTATATAATTACATAGGGAGGAAAACTGGGATGTCTTCTTTGTAGAGGCTGGGAATGTTCCACTGGAAAACTAGGTTAGACTGAAAAAAAGAAAGAGCCTCTGTAACCCAGAAATAGCTGGGAGGTTTAAGTATAATTTTCCAACCCTGTGCTATTATGGTGCTAATTCAAGTCTGAGAAAAAAAAAAATGTAGGTAAAGGTCTCCCAAGGTCAAGAGGAGAAAGAAATCACACCCACAGCTTTCTTTTCATAAAAAGTCCCTTGCCCTGATTGAACACTCTCCATTCACAACGGGGCTGGCTCCCCACACTCCATGGAGAGTAATATTTGTGTTTAACTGATTGATGGATTAATTAATAATTGATTTTTAAAATAAGGCAATTTTTTGATTTGCCTGGAGTACATCCTCTCATCTGGAAGGTGAGTGTTGGGAGCAAATAGAGCCCGGAGGTGTCCTGGGAGTTGAGACAGAGACAGTGCCTGTGCAAGCAGGGAGCTGGGAGGAGGGACTAGCAGGTGCTACACAGCCAGGAGCTGTGAGATCTGGTTGTGTCCCTGCAGCCTTCCCTTAGGCAGTGATGCCAGCTGCCTCAGAAAGCCCAGAGCAAGTCCACTGCCATGCTTATTGCTCTTTGAATTTACATTTCTTTTTCATTTGTAGGAGGCTACGATGAAGATTAGCTCCCCTCGTGGACCCCCCACTGTGGAAGGTGCTGTGCAAGAGGTGCGTGTGCCTGAGAGCGGACAGGCTCAAAAGCACATCAGCCCTCATCAGTTCACCAAACACTGGAGAGCAATGTGACTGGAGGTACCAATGTCTTTGCTCTGTCAAGGGAAAAGACTGCTGCTAAGAAATGTCAGCCATGCAAGAAAAGAAGAGGAAGTCAGTGCAACTATCTTTCCAGGAAAGTGAGACATTTCCTTTCCCCATCTGAAACATGCATAGTGAAACAAGTTCTAGGAAACTGGTTGAAATAAAATTATAGAATCACAGAATGGTAGGAGTTGGGAGGGACCTTTAGAGATCATCTAGTCCAACTGCACTACTTGAGGTGCTTTTGTTTCCATCAGAGCCAAGAAGCCCGAACCCTGCTGCTGTGGTATCTTCCAAGCCTCCTCTTAGTGTGAGCTCCCAAACAGAGGAAGGTGGGGAAGGATTACCAGCAACTGGTATTGTTTCATATGAATGTCCACTTGCCACACCAAGGCAGTGGCTTGCTATTTGGTAGCCATACAGCCACCCTAAACTCCCCAAAATTATGTTCGCAGCTAAGACAAAGAGGAAAGTTCACGGCTCCAAAGAGTTCAGAATAGGAGAGTGCAATGTAAGAAATGGCTGAAATAGTTTGAAAGAATTGCAGGGTTTAGCTAATTTGATCTGTACTTTCTTTTTCCTTAAATGTAAGGCTTTGTCTGAGAATTGATTTGTTTTTATCTTTATTTCCTTAGGACATGGAGCCTGTGTAATCATCAGCCCACCAAGAGACAGACAAAGTGGCTGGGGTGGTGAGGTTGGTGAGGATTTGGGAGAGGTTAAAGGGCAGGAGAGCGAACACTGGTGTTACAGCTCAGACATGATGCACAGAGCCAGAGGAAAGCGACCTCCAGCAGCCATGAACAGGATCACGTGGTTTTAATTCCTTTACTTCTTGGACTCTTTCCTCTGAATGTGGTTTGAGCAGCACCACTGATTTCCCCAGCCAAGGCTGCAGGCTGAAAAAGGCTAAATAGTCCTAAGCAGCACTTCTCAGTTGTGATTGCTCCTGGAATCCAAAACTCTGTCCCTTCTGGTTTTTAATCCCAAGGAGATGACAGGTGGCAACTCTTTTCTTTCACTGTGTTTTTCTGAGATTAATTTAAATTCCATCCCTGTAGCTTTTTGACAAGGAGAGCTCAGGCCTTGCTCGTTACAGCTGCTCACCTCTAAATGCACCAAGGTGAAATCTCTTTGGCAAACCTGAGCAAGGCCTAAACTAGATGTGAGGTGGGTAAGAAGCTAAATTCATACATAGCAACAACAACAAAATCTCAGCTTTTGAAGAAAAGCCGCTAAAACTCCAAACATTACAGCAAGATTTGCACTCTGCCATTTACACTGCAGGTCTTGAAAGGCCAAAAGTGATTTAAAGGCCAACTAAGGTTTTCCCTGGCTGATGCAGAGTGCTTTGAGTGGCATGATGTGAGATGTGAAATGAAATGGAGTAAAAAATACCAGCAAGGTCAGCTGTCACTTCAGGATAGCAGGCAAAACCCATCAGTCGTGGATAGCTTCCTTATGTTTTGCTCTTCTGCATTGTTCCATGCTGGGATGTGAGACAGGGATGGTGTAAGGACAGTTTAGCGAACAGCTTTGCTTGAGTTGGAAGGAGGTGAGTGTCTTAGCTTAAGCTAACACAGAGGATCTTGAAGTCACAGCTATTTTATCATCTGGGAGCAATATAGCTGCAAACTCAGCAGCAGATGTGCTCTTGTGAGTTTTGGACCCCAAAGAATATAGGAGATAAAAGTTGCCTTTGATATTATTGGGATTGATTTTTATTACAAAGTCCCCTCGTTTATAATTCAGTGCAATTGTAGGGTGGGGAAAGATGGGAATTGAAGGAAACGAAGAAACACAGCTTGTGGGAGGGCCTGATCATTTTGAAAGCTGTATCTTAGAGCCAATACTACTAGATGAGATGGGGAAGAGATTATTATTCTCTGCCCACCCGCACCTCCCTTTACAAAATATATCCATGTCTGAAATTGCTCAGTATCAGGGACCTATCCAGCAATCCTTCTTTATCTCTTGACTAATCATGCCTGGATGAGGCCAAACTGGGGCTTGCTTCATCTCACAAAGGACTAAACAAACATTCTGGCTCCTGGTGATGCAACTCTGAGTTGATTTTTCCAGTTACTCAACTTCTCTCTCCCTACATCTAACATGCTGAACTTTGAAATAAATGCCTCTTTCAGTGATTTCAGCAATTTATGTCAAGAAAATCTGGATGCATCAAAGTGAGACATAATATTTTCTGACACAGCACAGGAATAAAGCTGCAGCAGTACATGTAGCTCCTGAGCGTTCGTCTCAGCTCTGCCACTGACAAGGTCTATGGCCAAGGGCAAGGTAGTTGAACTGCTTGTTCCTCAGTTTCCCTGCTGATGAAAAGGGAATAGTGGCATTTAACCCAAGCAAAGGAAGTGGGACAATATCATACAATATACCTGTGATACTGATGGAAGCTGTCTGTGGAAGAATGGAAATGTGGACTTTACTGTCTTAGCAGAGCAGATATTTTTTTCTCAATTTGTGCTAAAAAATGCAGCATGTAAAGAGGTGTTTCTGATTATTGCTTAGAATCAGCAACATCCATTGCATTCAGAAAGCCTATTCCATATGCTATTTTTGTTCTCTTGGCTGCTTCCCAACATGAGTCATTACCTCCCGCATATTACAATTGCCCCACTGCTTCATTCCAATATAGCTTCCCCCTTCTCCACCCAAAATGCTTGTACAGAGTTGCAGTGAGCTTGGAATGGTCAACCCCCAGAGAGACTGAGTGCCCCCATGAGAACTGAGGACATTCAGATATTCATGAGAGCAGCTTCCAGCTTGAGGAATCAGAGCCCCTGCTCCTATTTTTATGCAAACAGCCTTGCTAATGAGAGACATCTCTCCATCCAAACCCCTTGATGAGAATCCCAGAAGCCTACAGGGTCTGAAATCCAGAGCATCCCTGTGATTTATCTAAAAGAGAAGAAAATGCAGGAAATTAACAGTGCCTTTTTTCACCACACAAAGGCTGGGGTTGATGATCAGATCTTTTAGGATAGTATAACATGCCCATGACTCTGTTTACAACAAGACGTCGAATAGCCCAGCTTTAGCCATGAGATTCACAACAGCAACCATGATGGTTTTGTCTCACTGCTGCTCCCCATCTGGGAAGCACCTTGAGAGCTGGGGGGGCTTGCCGCCCCCTCTGCCACCTTAGCATCACCTTGGAGAGGCTCAGCCCTGGGCTGGGGACCTGTTACCAGCAAAAGCCCGAGTCTCCACCACCTACACTCTCAAGAGAAAGGTTCAGTCGGAATTTGAGACACTCCGCTGGAAAGTCCAAACCTTGATGAGGTCCTGGGAGAGGAGTATATTCTCTTTGCACTTTTCCACAGCACTCTATAAAATCCTCTTTAAGACAACCTGCCTTTTAACCCTTTTATTTTCAAAATAACCTCACGGCATAGAGATATGCTACTTCTTTTCTGATTTACACTCAGGGAGACTGAAGTGTAGAAGAGCTAAATGAATGCCTTTATTACATTAACACAGATGGTTTGTGGCAGAGCTGAGACACCACATAGCCCTCACCAAGTGTTTGGTTAATGTCCAGTGGAGAAAAAAGTTGTTACGTAGGGCAAACTAGAGTGACTTTTGGCTTTCCATACACTCTGTCACATCATTTGGGTAACATTCTCTATGTGGGTGAGGCGTCTTTTGGTCCTTGGCCCAGAGCAAAGCTCTTGTGGTGTCCTGCAGCCTAGGGTGCTTTGCTTTCTTCTTTTGTTTCAGAGCCATCAGGAAAATGCTCGTGGAGAGGTTTGCTCCCTGGGTCCAGCTCCAACCAAGACATCTCTTCTGAGCACAGCTAGGAGAGAGGCACTTGTGCCTTTGGCTTCTTGAGCTCAGCTGCAAGTTGGAGGCTCTGATTGGAGCTGCAGTGACCTCAACTGACCCGAGCCACATTCAACAACTGCAGATGCATGGACATGCTCTCTCACAACCCAGATACCTCTGTCCCCACTTCTCTAAAAATGATTTTTCTCCTCTGTCTGCTCCTGTAACCATCAAATGAAATTTTGAGCCTTGGTCATAACTCACAGAAGCATTTTTTCAAAGTGTTGTACAGAGCATGAAGACAATACTTAAAATGAAAGGTTTAGTGAGCAGTGCAATGAAAGAGAAAGGTTTGGGCAGGCTTGTTCTTTCCCTCTGCTTTTCCTGGCTGCTTTCAGGTTTTGACTGGATTTTGTCCACCTCTGAACCAAAGTTTCCTCTCTCCCTCCCCCCATCCCCAAATTTACCTGAAGTAAATAGATATGTATGTGCTGTGCATTAAAGCTTAACCTATACAGCAGTACATCTGGCATGCAGTCCTCTGCAGACTATAGTCCATGTGATATCACAGCCAGGCACATTACACCCTCATCTGCAAAATAACTGTGAAGGTGCATTTGCAGGAGGATTCCTCATATGTCAAAAGGTGGATAAACCACCAGCCTGAGGTGTCACTCCGCTCTCCATTGACTTCAGGAAAAGCACCAAGAAACAAAATCTCTTCCCTTCCCCAAAATGCTTTAGTAATGAACTCTGGTGTCAGATATGATTTAAAATCACACTGAAGCTTGCTGAGGGGTACCAGGAATAATATCCATTGGTTTCAAGGTCTGCTTATGAGTCACCCCAGGGTTAGCACCATCCAAGATTGTCTTTGGACACCAAGGTTAAAGTGACTTGTACCCCAGGAATAACCAAAGGGAATTTGGTTAGGATTTTTGTTCCCAAGGGCAAATTTCTGTAGGCAATTTCCCTGGAGCAAGTTGATGGGTCTGATTTTACTGCTTGGGATGCTTTCCTACTGCTGCCCAGAGTCTGCCCTGAAGCCAGAGTGAAAACTGCAGCCTGCAGCCTGCAAACAGTCCTGTGTGCTCCCATGGGCCCAGGCAAAGGCTGTTTAAGTGGAGCTTTGACTGGGGGTTACCTCCCAGCACAGCCTGGCTTCAGCCAAAAGCTGGTTGATGTCAGAGTTGCTGGGCATTAGTTGGAACACTTGTCCTAGCCTGCTGTTGTCACTTCTGTCTTGCTGTCAAAGCATCTGGGATGCCCCTAGCTCTGCCTTACCCTCCATATTCCTTGTGATATGGGAGCACCAGTAGGAAGCTGTGTATCACAAATTGGGCATTAAAATGCAAGGGAAGGAGGGAGGAGATTTGAGATGTAGGGTATATGTGGATTTGAGTAACTCACTCATTACTCCCCTTGCAGGAAAGGAGTCCTTGTCCTTGTCCCTCAGCCCATAAGGGTGTTATCTGCCCTCATCCCTAAGGTAAGCCTCACTGTAACCAAACTAACATGGAATTACAGCATATAGTCAGTCTCCATGTAAATGCTTTCAGGCAGTCATGGGCTTCTACACCTCTCCTGGCTGCTGCTCAGAGGTGCTGAAGGAACAGGAACATGTCCAGAGCTGTAACCCAGCAGGAGGTGAGTACTGTATCCCCTCTGCCCAGCAACATGACTCCTGAGTTGGAGTTACTGGGCTGAAGTCATTGGGAAAGAGGAGAGTGAGAAGGTTTGGAGTGATGTCAGGAGGTTTGGGGAGGAGAGATCTGGGAAGTGGTGTCAGTGCAAGGAGTAGAGCCAGGCATTGGTGCTTGCTTGGCTAACTGGCCTAAAGAGGGTTTCTAGAATACTAGGACACATCTTCAGACAGTTCAGCCTTGTCAAGCTCTCTAGGGTCAAGCTGCTGAGCTGCTTCTACTCCATTGAGTTGCAGACCTTTCACAAGTTAAAACAACCTCTGAGTTACTATACTCCTCTCTTCTTGTCCCCAGCACTGGTTTGGGGTTCCCTAAACCCCATGATATAAATTACTCCAGGCATTCTACAGAGGCAAAGTGCAGCTGAAAGACCTGAAGAGACCCACAGCTGTGAATGCTTGGATGAACCTCATCCGAAACAGAAACGGTCTGCTTGTAAAGACAGAACCCGACCTGTAGCAACAACACAGAACAGGAATTTCTTCAGAGGTCAAGAGGAGATGCCTATTGCAATTATACCTCTTCATCTATCAGTAGCATATACTTGGCAGGATTTTTAATGAAGAAACTGAAATGTTCTAGTATGCAGTTGGAATGAAATGGTGATTTCTCATAAACTCCTCCCATTGCAGCTGCAGAGAAAGATCCTCATCCTCCAGATCAGGCCTGGTTTGTTACCACAGTGTCCCCCTGATGAGGTCTGGCAGTGCCCACTCCGAGCTGCCTCTACTTTTAAGGGAAATGGACAATCCCATCCCATAGCCAGGAGGACAGAAGAGGGACTTACAAGACAAAAGCAGTTTGCTTGTCTCTCTCTTTATTCAGGTATCACCTCAGCATCACACTCTGGGCTTTGTTCAGACCTTTGAAACTGCAGCTCTTCCCATTTTAAATATGAGAAGGGAAACTCTGGAGCAAAAGTGCACAATATGGTTCTCACAGCACACAAGCAGCATGTGTGGGGAGGAAAGGAAAGCTTTCTCATGGTGCAACAGAAACTGTTCTAAATGCTTTTGCCATTTCCAAGTTTTCCTTGAATTTCTAATTCAAATATTTCCTTTAATTTTCCCTCTTGCACACAGGGAGCTCCCCGGGAACTGCTCTAACTCCATCTCACCTTCTCTTGAATGTTGGTAGCATCGTATAGCTCTAGAAAGCTTTTACATTCCCCTGGCATGGTGATGGATGGAGCGGTATTGTTCAGAATGGAGCCCGTGGTATGAATCCTCCTGGCATTGCTGGCACAACATCTGAACAGAGGGAACATGAGCAGAGGGATGAACACTTCCCATCTGAGCTTTTTTTACAGCCTAAATGACTGTCCCTTGTTCCTTCTCCATCTATGCTGCTCAGGATGAATGAATCAAAGCAGAAAAGCCATCTAAAAGGATTGCTTTAATTCCCTTCCCTGAACCCAAACCTATTGCGTGTTCATGGTCACGTTGCTCCTCATACAACCTCAGCCTGGCCTCACCACTGCCTGGGGCCAATGCTTCGGGCTCTGCTCCTCTCATGTGTCAGCAGTTCACAGGGAAAGCAGTAGCTTAATAGCTTTATGAACACCAGCTAAATATACAGCCCAGACTTTTCCAGGGCACACAAGCAAAACCACAATGCCCTGCAGCAATCAGAGGTGCTCAGCACACAGCTGCTCTGGACCAGAGCTCCAAGCAGAAAGTTCAGCAAGGAAAATGGAAATTTTGATAGGAGTATTTCAGCTTGTCCTCAGCTCCCTTTCTGTAGAAAGTGAATCTGGCTCATCTGAGGCACCCCAGCCACACGTGTTGGCCACTTTACAGCAACCAGGGAGATTAGATCCAACTTTTCTTGTGCTAGAAACACAGGTCTTTTATTATCCAAATGAAACCTGACTTCCTTAAGCAGATATAATGCAGGGCTAGTGACACACGGACAGATAAGTCACCTGGAGCCTAGTCAAGTGATGACTGTTTCTTGCACACACACATACCCTGTCTGCAAGTCACCAAAATCTTTTACTCTCTGATTTTCCCTGTTGCCTGCTTCCCTTAGATTCATAGAACCATAGAATTATTTTAGTTGGAAAACAGCTGTAAGATTATCAAGTCCAACCCCTCCCCTCACTCCGCCAAGCCCACCACTAAACCATGGCCCTCAGCACCTCAGCTACACAGCTCTGCAGTATCTACAGGGAGGGGGACTCCATGGTCTCCCTGTGCAGCCTGGTACAGTGTCTGACAACTCTCTCAGGGAAACAGTTCTTCCTTATCTCCAATCTAAACCTTCTCTGGTGCAACTTGAGCCCATTACCTCTTGTCCTGTCATTCATTACTTTGGAGAAGAGACCAAACCTCACTTGACTACAACCTCCTGTCAGGGAGTTTGTAGAGTGATCATGTCTCCTCTCAGCCTCCTCTTCTGTGGACTGGCTTCATTACCTGCAACGGGACTGCTATGAGTCCTATTACAGACAAACTTTACATGAAGAGCTATCCCCCAAAACAAGACTGTTGGGTTAAAGCAGTGGCATCCGACTAGACCCAACAGTATTAACCACCCTCAGTGCAGCAGCATGTTTACAAAAGCTGCCACTCCATTTTTCTTTCTTTATCTGAATTGTTTGCATGTGATTTTTCTCTGTATATCTTTTTAACATCAGTGTTTTGAAACCGCAACAGTTTTGTTCCTGAGAACAGATGGTGACTGAAAGCTCTTTCAAACCAGCTGCAAGAGGAACCTGGCCAGGACTTTAACTGCTGGGGCAGAGTCTCCCACCTGCAGAGTCTGTCTACTCATCAGAAGGCAAAGAAGAGACCTCTCTGCTGTAAAATAAAGGCAAAATAAAGGCCTGCCCTGCAAAATTCCCACTGGCATCAAGGAGAACTCTGTGTGACTGCAGATTAAAGGCCAAACCCTGGGCACGGGAAGTGCTGGGTTTGCCAGGATCCCATAGAGTATACAAGGACATGGTAGAAAATGCACCCCATACACACAGACACATTCTTCTCTTAGTCAAGATCTCAAGCCAATGTCAAATCACTTTTATTGTGTCTTTTATTAGCCTGGCAGCAAACCCTGCCTTGCTACAGAGTAAGCTGCTGGGACACGAGATCCAGATGCCAAAGCCTCTGAGCTATGGTTCATCTTGCAAGGATAGCCCTGCTCCCTGCCACGGAGGGAAAGAGGAGTGGGGCTTTGTGATAACAAAGGCTGAAGAGTGGGGCTGTGAGCTTGAATCCTACCTGAAGAATAGCAAGCCAACCTCATATGTGACGTGAGAACAAATGGAAAGTCCCTTGGAGTGGAGGAACTAGCTCAGCACAGCCCACAGCACCAGATCACATTAACAGCATGACTGATTGCTGCCTCTTGCCTCCTCACCACCAGATCTTCCTACACACTGGTGCCATAGTTCTTCTGTGGCAGGATCCATCTCATTCTGTAAGGAGTCCAGCATCCTGGCCAACAATGGTAGAAAGAGGCAGGTCCTTGCAGACAGTGATTCACAGTCTTGACTGTTGTCCCCTGAGGTTTCTTTCCTTGCATAGGCTACAAGGAGAGCCTATGGTGACCATGCTTACAGTTGGTTCCTTCAGTTAAGTCCTTATATTACATAGATAAATCAGGATCCTTGGCCTGTAAAACAGATTTTAAGTCACTTCCTAAAACTTGCCTTTGGTGGAACAAGGCCTCATCTGGAGTGCTGTGTCCAGTCTGGGCTCCTCAGCTCAAGAGGGATAGAGAGCTGCTGGAGAGAGTCCAGCACAGGGCCAGTAGGATGATCAGGGGACTGGAACATCTTTCATACAAGGAAAGGCTGCGGGAACTGGGGCTGTTTAGTCTGGAGAAGAGGAGACTGAGGGGAGATCTTATTAACATTTATAAATATCTAAATGGTGGATGTCAGGAGGTTGGGACATCCCTTTTTTCTATATTATCTAGCAACAGGGCAAGGGGTAATGGGATGAAGCTGGAACACAAAAAGTTCCACTTAAATATAAGAAAAAAACTGTTTCACCGTGAGAGTGACGGAGCCCTGGCACAGGCTGCCCAGAGGGGTTGTGGAGTCTCCTTCCTTGGAGGTCTTCCTATGTGACCTGATCTAGGTGAACCTGCTTCTGCAGGGAGATTGGACTAGATGATCTCTAAAGGTCCCTTCCAACCTCTACCATTCTATGATTCTATGCTAAGGAGACCTCAAGAGCAGACCAGTGTCAACAAACCATGTATTTGGTCCCATGCACAAAGACCTTTCCTCCATGAAGTTTCTTTTCCTTAAAGAAGTTCTAGCCAAGCAAAACTTAATCCCAGAAAGTCTTGGTAAGGCCAGGAAGTTGTGCAAATACAAAATGTTTGGATTAGCAATCATATTCATCAATGACAGGTAATGTGACTCAGTGACTTCAGCAGTGCAGCATCACATTTGCTCTGTATGTAGGTCACTTCAAGTAAATGTGCAGTGTGCCCTATCTGAGCCACGGATACAAGGCACCCCTTCTGCAAACAGCATGGGTCACTACTGCCTCCCTGGTTTGCTCTCATCTGAGGCAGGAAATCACCTTCATTAGTGTCCAGTGCTAACGATATTTCCACTGACATTTAGTGTAGGGGAGTTCTGGATTTTTCAAGGTGCCAGCATAAAGCCACATTTATGATGTTCTTTTTTTCCCCTACATCCACGTCTTCCCCTCCCCTCTTGCCTAAGTACATTTTTCATTTGGTCTGATTGTGGGTCTGCAGCCACTGAGGTGAGTGGGCTGAGACATGACAGACCCAGACTGCAGAAGATGTTAATGAGAAAGGTTTTGGGGCAGAAGGATTGAGAGATGTGAGTTTTGGGATGAGAATGGTGAGAAGGGAGAGGGATGAGAGGGGGCACTATGGAGTGTGAGTGCCCTGTTAAAATGTCATTTTGGAGCAAGCGTACGTAGCTTTAACTCCATCTCTTCATCCCTTAACCCCTCCATCCTTGCATCTCCTTCCATTCCTCCATATGATCATAGGAATGATCTCCTCCTGCCCTCTCAGATGCAATGAGCCATCCATCTCCTGCTATTTTTAACCTCCAACAATAAGGCAGTACTAAATATATCCTATGTTGTTGTTTCAATGTTGGTTGAAGAGGCTACCTGTGCACCTCTCCCCACTGCCAAGGCAAACTTTAGGAGTTAACTCTCAGTTTGGGATTTCTATTAAACCACCTTGCTGTGCAATTTTTCCTTCTTTTTCACTCCTCTCTCTCCAACCACAAGCACTTTCAAGCCAGCTTGTGAAGGAAGAGGAACTAATGATGAGTTTTTTTCTTTCTCTTGTGGTTCCTCATATGATTAATAGAGAATGTGGGACCCATGCACTTCCCACTTAGGAAAAACCAAAATAAGACTGTGGGGAAATTCTTCTTGCAAAGTTTTAACAGATTATCCCATAAATGGGGAGTCCTGGAGCTGTCTCCCTGATTAAAGAAAATGAGACATTTCCTTCCATTCAAATACTCTGTCAGAAAGCAGCTATGCTCCATATAGAAATAGTAATAAGAGAAACATCACTTTTATTCTGGTGGTTTTACAGGCAGTCAGAAAACAGGATGAATTTTTCAGGACAAATTTTGCAAAGAAATGTAGTGGTTTAAGATTTGCTTTCCCACTGGAGGCGAGATGGGGGAAGATGGTGGAAATTAGTTATTTGAAATATTTCAAACTTCTCAGACATTGTTTAGCTCATATCTAACCTTCCTGAAGCACTGCAGACAGCCCTGGAGAGGAGAGGGAAATCTAGCCTGGGCTACTACACAGAGAAACTTTGTGTTTCACAGGCTAGTTTCATGAGGTTTTTTGTTCAGGGCCCCCAGGGTGTGAGCTCCAGATGTGACAACAGGAATCCCTGATAATGTTGTGCAGAAGCAGTCATTTAGGGCTTAATAACATTGGGCTGTATTCTCAATACCTATTATCTATGCTATGTCTGATCCCAGTCTTGCATCAAGACATAGAATCCAGAAGATCAAAAAGGCACAACTTCTCTTGACATTTACTTTCTTTAAGAAGATGCAGATGAAAGCTGATACCAGTTTTCTTAAGGCATTTTATGATATCATCACAAGGCAGAAGGAAAGGTCCAGTGTAGTGGTTTTGCTTGGATCGCTTGTTGGTAGCAGGGGGCTACACAGGTAGCTTCTTTAAACAAAGATCTTCCAGAAGTTTCTTCTGTAGCTGATAGGGCCAGTGCCAGTCAATTCTAAGATGGATCTGCCACCGACCAAGGCTTGGCCAATTACTGATGGAGGTAACGCCTCTTTGATTGAACATGTTGGAGAAGGGGAAGAAATTTTCGTGTAGTTGCTAAATGGCAGTAGCAGCAGAAGGGAGAGAGAACATGAAAACAATTCTGCAGAAACCAAGGTGATTAGAGAAGGAGGGAGAGGAGGTGCCTAGGAGGAAAGACTCCCCTGTGACCTGTGGTGTAGCCCATGGTGCAGCAGCTGTGCCCCTGCAGTCCATGGGGGCCACTGGGGAGCTGAGATCCACTCGCAGCTCATGGAGGACCCCATACCGGAGCGGGTGGATGCCTGAAGGAGGCTATGACTCTGTGAGAAGCTCACCTTGGAGCAAGCTCCTGGCAGGACCTGGGAGCCCATGGGGAGAGAGGAGTTCACAGCAAAGCAGGTTTTCTGTCAGGACTTGTGATCCTGTGGGGGATGCACGCTGGAGTAGTAGGAAGTGTGATGAGGCCTCCCACTGAGAAGAAGCAGTGGCAAAGTCCATCTGTAATGAATTGACCACAACCCCCATTCCCCATCCCCTGTGCTGCTAGCGGGGAAGGAAGGAGAGATCTGGGAAGAAGTAGTGGTGGGGGAAGGTGTTTTAAGATTTGGTTTTATTTCTCATTTCCATGCTCTTTTTTGATTGTTCATTAATAAATCTAACCAATTATTGAGTCTGTTTTGCCCATGATGCTAATTGTCCTGTCCTTATCTTGACTCATGAACCTCTCATTACATTTCTCTCTCCCCTATCTAATTGAGAAGGGGGAATGATAAAACAACTTGGTGGGCATCTGGGACCCAGCCAGGGCTAAACCACCACACACATTAATGGTTGTGATTTGTGGTTTGTGGATAGTGAACACCTCCTAACCACAGTTATTAAACTCACTGTTGGATGAGAATATTCATAGAATCACAGAATCATTTTGGTTGGAAAAGACCTTTAAGATCATCAAGTCCAATCACTCCTCTCAGACTACCAAGCTCACCACTAACTCCTGGCCCTCAGCACCTCAGCTACACAGCTTTGCAATAGCTCCAGGTATGGGGACTCCACCACCTCCCTGGGCAACTTGGGACGGTGTCTGACAACCCTCTCAGGGAAAACATTCTTCCTCATCTCCAATCTAAACCTCCCGTGGTGCAACTTGAGGCTGTTTCTTCTTGTCCTATCATTCATCACTGGAGAGAAGAGACCACCCTCTCTGTTGCTACTACCCTCTTTCAGGGAGTCGCAGAGAGTGCACGTCTCCCCTCAGCTTCTCTTCTCCAGACTAAACACTTCCAGCTCCCTCAGCTGCTTGCCATCACACTTGCACTCCAGACCCTTCCCCAGCTCTGGTGCCTGGCTCTGGACACGCTCCAGCCCCTCAGTGTCCCTCTGGGAGTGAGGGGCCCAACTCTGAACACAGCACTTGATCTGCAGCTTCACCAGGGCCCAGCACAGGGGAATATTAACATAAGTGATTGATGTGTTAACATCAGAAAGTAAAAAATGAGTGATGGTTTCTCTTCCAGATTGCAAGGTTGGTTTAAAGGTATAAACAAATCGTATTTTAAAGCTTTTAAGCTTTACACCCAATTGTGAGGGCTAGAAAGCTTCTTTAAAAAAAAAAATGAAAGCAAAGATCCTAGGATCTGGGCAATAGAAGAAAGCCCAAGAGCTGGCAGTCTGGGAGCCTTGAATCCTGCCATCGAAAAGATCAAAACACTGGGTTCCCATAATGTGGTCTTGATCACAGGATGCTCCAGTGGTTTATTTTGTCTTGCTGGCTGTTTGTTGAATGGAGGAGAGTTTCTCATGGATGTGTCCCAGTGCTCTGTATGTGTATGGTGTGTGTTTGAGAAGCAGCTCAGCGTTTTTGTCTACTGTGTTTGGCTTGTTTAAAAAACAAAGGGGAAAAAAAACCAAACAGCAGCATCATGTAAGGCTGAGAGGCAAATGGTAAAATTACAAGGCAAAGACTTGTTTTGGACTGCAGGACTGGGCTGAAATCTATTACACATGTTGTGTAGTTGTAACTTTTTGTAATCATGGAAGAGATCAGGGAGCAAAGCTGTTGATTTTGCTAAGTGTTTGCAGGTCAGGCTGTAGGGGAAAATCCCTTCCATGCTCCAGCTTTCTTATGCCAAGGAAAAACAAAGCAATGTTCCACGCTAGGAGGAGGGAGATTTCTCTGTTCTGACCTGTGGGAAAGGGTACTTCTCTCTATTAAGTCTCTCAGCATGGAGAGGGGGTAGGGACAGCAGCACAGGCAAGGTACTGGACACAGGGCTGCTGGGATGTGAGGTGGCATTCAGTCTCATAGGTGGCCCACAAACACTTCCACAGTTGATGAGAACTGCTGATCTGGGATGCATATTCCTGGTGCTGAGTACACCCTGTTTGGCATCTCAGCCTTGATACCAGGCAAAGCTGTCAGGCTGAGTAACTGTTGCAGAACACTTTGAGTTGTAAGGAATGAGAAAATCCAAAATTGCAATTCTGAGGTGTGTACAGCCCTGCTCAAAGCACTGCAGAGTCTACTGCCTGGCATGGTCTGCCTTACCCCTCAAGGCTCCCAGATGCAAAAATCAAAATGTGCAGCACATTGAAAGCAGAAAATGAGGGAGGAAGAGGGAGACATGACTTCAAACTTACCAAACTTAGAATCAGAGAGTTGTTTTGATTGGAAAAGACCTTTAAGACCACTAACCAGTAATCTCACACTGTAAAGCTCACCATTAACCCATGGCCCTAAATTTAGCATCAATGAAAAGGATCAAAGAACTGAATGGAGGAAGAAAGTCAGGGAGGGAGGGAGGGAGGGATGGATGGATGGATGGACAGATGGAGGGGTAAGCTTCAAGAGATCCAGCCTTTGGACTGAACTGAGTCTTGATCCACATAATGGATGTCTGGGTGACCAGTTAAAATAGTATCTTTTCTGTGGTATGGCTTTGAAACCATCCTGGTCCTCCTAATTAAGCATACACACACACACATATCTATAAAAATAAAGCCATCTTTATTTAGGAAATGATTTCTCTGAGACTGTATTACCCCAGGAATACCATAGCAGGGTCTGATAAACAGTCACTCAGGCTTGCATTTGGAAGAGTCTGAGGATCAGGCAAACCTTAGCATTTCCTTTGATGACCTGGTTCTGAGCTCTGTATAAACCTCATCTGCCAGAGACCCTCACTTTCCCTTATATAGAGGAAAATTGTGCTAACCTAGCTTTTATAGGGAAGGCCAAGAGACAACATAATTGTTGTTGTACTTCCCTTTGTTGCAAGAGCTTCTACAAGAACTAGAGTGCTGTGGTGCTTCATGTTTCATAAGCACATATTAAAGAAAAGGCATTGGCCTTATGTGACCTACTGGAGCTGAGAGGCAGAGCCAGGATTGGGACTCCTCATCTCCCAGTCTTGGATTCTCTTTGTTAAATGGTACCTCATCATTACAATAATGAGATCATCCCTGTTATTTAATTACATTCTCCTTGTTGCTACAAATCCTCTGTGTAGTAATCCAAGCCCTTGCTTTCTAAGGTTAGCAGGAATATGGAGATATATTTTGCACCTCGCTGTTAAGTTGTATATCACTTACATCTGGCCTAATATCAGCTTTTTTCCTGCTGCAGCCCTGCAAAAGCTGAGCTTACATGCATGTCCATTCCCTGAGCAGTGAGACTGCTAATACTCACCTCCTCATTCAAAGATTCAGATGCAGGCTTAATGTTGTAAACCTGTGATATTTCTCCAAGGCTGATCACACCAGGAAAGTGAAGTGTCTGCAGAATCAAAGCTTCTGGGGCTACACCCCATTTACTTGTTAAAAGATGTGCTTCTTTAGGGTGTCAGCCTGGAGGAGGTTCTCTGCTCTAAGGGGGTTTGGACATGCTAATATCTGACTCTGCCCACCTTTCTTTGGCTTTGTGCAAGAGGCTCCCTTACCTCCATGTCATTGAATCACAGACACTGGAGATGAGGAGGTGCTACCTCCAGGAAGACCTGTTGCTTCTGGTGCTGGTAGTGCTATGGCAGTCTGGTCAGCTTTTTATAACCCTATCATTAGGTCCTGGCACATGATGGAAAATAAAGGCTCCAGGAACAGCATTTATTAGCAGAACTCTAGATGGGCTTGTTTGCAAGGCTGTACTCCACCACAATTTCATTGGAAGGCTGGGGACAGGGGTGGCAGTAGAAGCACTAGAGCAAGCCCACACGTTAACCACCATCACTAGAAGTCATACCACGAAATGCAGAGCAGTGGAGAAGAAAAGCCTGGGGTAACTTCTGGAGTGATGACTCCAGGTTGCTCCCAGATCTGCCTGCATATTCCCAGCTCTCCCAGGGACTACCAGGGTTGCATTGTTGGACAGCCTCTCCAGCCCTAGGTGAGACTGGAGATCATTGAGTTTCTGGGTATGTGGGAGAGGCAGGCTGTGCAAGTCACAGCATGGCTCATGCATGGAGCACTCCCTGACACAGCTCTTGCCAGTCCTGACTACCACCACTTCCTGGTATGGCTCCTGTTTGCCTTGGCACTGCCCACTTGAATATCCCATTTTAGCAGCCCAGGTACTGAGGAACTTATGTGATCTACCCATGGTCCTGCTGAAGATTTTAGCCAAGAAAGAATTTAATCCCAGGTAGGGAAGATCCACAAGTTTATGTCTTAACCACCTAAACGATCCTTTGTAGCTTCTTTCGCTTCTCAGGTCTCAGGAAATGATGTCCCACATCTCTTTTGCATTCTTTACATTCCTTCAGCTATGTTTCCTGAGAGAAACGAGTAGAGGTGTTAATTTTTCATCTCTTTGCCATACCAGGCTGGGCACCAGTGCTTTCTAAGCCTAAGCAGATGCCCCAAATTCTCTCTTCTTCCAACTTTTCAGTACTTCATTACAGCCTTGTTCCATGCTGTCAGAAATGAGCCAGTAATTCCCCAGGGCAGGGCTGTGTACCTGGGCAGACTGGGAGGGTCTAGCATACTTTCCAGTACTGAAATAATTAGCAATTAATTCATTAATTAAAGCTCACATGGATTTTGACTGGCACGTGAAGGATTTTGCAATGGCTGGGATCAGTAAATGATCCTCTCTTGTATGTAAGTCTGGAGTAATAACACTAGGAGAAGAAAAAAAATCTGAGGCAATTCCTCCTACATCCTTGAGAGATGCAGAGACTTCATGTCAGACAGACAGATGCTGTCTTTCCTCCAGACATCTGGAGAAGTGCACGTTGATGCTGATGGTGGGAAATGTTCTTGGCTTGCTCTGGCTGGATGAGAAACCACTGCTGTTTGAGACAGTGATTTTACCGTGTCTTCCCTTCCAACGGGAATTTGGATTGGAATAAATGTCACTCAGTAACTTCATCAGGGTGTGCAAAGGGGGTAAATGTCATAGAATCATAGAATCATCAAATCATTCCATCTGGAAGAGACCTTTAAGATCATCGAGTCCTGTGAGTATCCCCAGTAAGTCTGCCATTGATATTGCTCAGATCCTTTGCTTTCTCTCATCACCATATGAATTTGAGCTCTTTAATGGTTTTGAGCAGCAACTGTGATTCTAACACCTTGGAAACAAGCAGTATGCTGGAAAATAACGATGTACCTTGCTTCTACTTATTATAGCACAACTCCTGCTACACACAGGCAGAGCTGGAAGATGTTGAAGTATAGGCTTTGCTCACCACCAATTCGTATTCTGAACCAGGTATGCAGACCCTCAGTATCTTAAAGGTCCATGGAAGGCTGGTGGGCTGGAGGAGAAGCTGTTGAGCACTCATCCTCCAATACCATCACTCATCATCCTGCAGCACAGGGAGGAAGGACAGAGTCCAAAGGAGAAACTTTTCCACTTGGAAATCCACACATCTTGTGTAGCACAGGGCACAAATGGTATTTGGGGATGTTGCTGGATCAGCCTCCTGGTTTGGGAGACACTTGATGACACCGTGATAAACATGGATTAAATATGTTTGTTTGGTTTTTTGTTTTCTTCCTCATACAGAAAGAAAACAAATAAACCCGATGATGCAGTGTGTTTTATCCTCCCTGTTTCCCAGAATAGCAAGTTTTACACACAAGCAAGCACAAAGCCTGCCTTCCACCCAAGTGAGGTCTTGGTTTGTGTGCAAAAATCCTTGGTTTGCTAAGATGTCATTTTCCACTACCAATCAAAGACAAAAATGTTTGGTGGAATATTTCCAGCCAGTTCAAGTGTCAGCTCACAACCCTGAGTTTAGCTATGTTTAGCAGAACAAATAAGCCCATCAGACACTCTAATCCCAAGATATAGTACCATAGAGGCCATATAGTACCTCAGACAGACAGGTTGACTCAAGTACAGAGTTTAAAAAGTGTTTCACTTCAGTGCAATGAAATAAAAAAGGAAGCAAGAAACCTGAAGCAGTACCATAACTGTTAAGCCATAGTACTGCTGCAATGAATATCATGTTTGTGTGCCTGAATGTAACTGAACTCCTTGGGGTGGTCTTTTATGTACCTGTAAAGCTGTGTCCACATGTATAGCACTCTGTAAATACATAATGCACAGTAATAATGGTTAACAAAATATGCTGGATGGTTTGGCTGTTCAGTTGGATTGCTGCTGACAATTCAGAGATCTGATTTATGACTTCGAGGTCATTCTGGGAAATATTATACCACAGTTTTGTCATCCTGTTGCCATGTTGTTCTGATTATTTGTGTATTATTCTGTTGAGCAAAGCAAGTACTATTCCATTACACTACAGATTTTAAGTCAGAAGAGAGTGTCATGGTCTTCTCCTTTGTGCTCCTGTAATTTCTTGCCAAATTAATGGTTTTCCATTTGTGGCCTGTGAGTAATGGTGGGTGTAAAGGCCATTTCAGAAAGGTCTGTAAAGTTGACTAAGAACAGTAAAGGCAATTTTTTTTCAGAGATCTCCACAAACTACACATTTAGACTATATCTCAGAAAATATTGAAACCTGTTTTGAAGATGTCAAGGAGCAGGACCCTCCTTGTGTTCATTGCCACCATCTGCTTGCATCTTGCTTTCCATTTGCAGCTCTCACTCTCCTGACCTTTGTATTTCATTTTGGTTTTGTGTCTCCAATAGGACAGTACTGAGCTATGAGAGGGCTGCTGCTCTACCAAGGCAGTGATCCCAGCCTATGGCCTTGAGATGCCTGGCATGATAGTGATTAGTGATGTTGCTTTCATGGAAGATATTGGGAAAAGGACATCAGCTGCCAATAGGCTGAAATTTGACAGTGTCTGAATTGTAAGGGGTAATTCACAGTGGCCACAAGTCAAGAAACGTGGAAAACATCTGCCTTTGGTAGACAAAAGACCTGAGCTTCTTCAGAGTCACACTGTGTGGTAGATTCAGCAGCTCTCAGTTCATTTTTTCCTGTGCTCTTTCCAGATTTGCAGAATTCATTTAAAAGTCCAGGCACCACAAATTCCTTCAGTTCCTTCCTTAAGTATTCCTTCAGTTATGCCTCACTAATGCTGCCTACAGATCTAGTAGGTTCCTACTTCCTCTCACTGACCAGGTTCCCTCCTTACAGATCACATAAGCTTTCCTAACAACATCCCACCATAAACTCACACCCTGTGAACCAGCACCAGAACATCATGAACTTTTGTGGAGTTGTTGATCTGCAGTGGATGAGGAACAAATATCCTTGGCATCCTGGCTTGCCTTTGGTCTTAGTTAGATGTATATGGTCCAATGAGTCAACCTCAGAGCCACTCCAGTTTAAATTTTCCTGTCCTTATTTTTCTTCATCTTTCCATTGTAGTATTATCTGACAGAAGTAGTCTAGATCTTAGAGTAATTCCAGTTTATCCCTCAGAATTGCAGTGGATCCTGTAGCCCACAGCACCCAACAAACAGCTGCAGCAGCTCTTCCAACACAATACTGGCTGTACTTGCCTACTGCCATCACCAATAGACTACACTAGGAGGAAAAGATGGAAAGTCATATTTCTAGTATGTTAAAGATGGCAGAAAAGACTCCAAATGTCCATGCTGTGATCACATGGGATGAAGACCGCAAAGGACTCAACAATCACAGCCAAAGTTTCTCCCTCTTCTTTCCTACACCTGATGACTTATTATATACAGTTGTAGAATCATAGTGTAAGTTAGAATGGACTTTTAAAAGACATGTAGTCTAATCCCCCTGCAATGAACAGAGACATCTTCAACAAGACCAGGTTGCTCAGAGCCCTGTCCAACTTGACTTTGAATGTTTCCAGGGATGGCACATCCACCACCTCTCTGCGCAACCTGTTCCAGTGTTTTACCATCCTCATTGTAAATCATTTCTTCCATATATGTAGTTTGAATCTTCCTTCCTTTAGTTTAAAGCCATTACCCTTTGTCCTGTCACTACAGGATAGTACTGAAAGATCACCATAAGGTCTCCCTGGAGCCTTCTCTTCTCCATAGTTTGAGAGCAGGGCATGTTAACAAGATATCTGAGACACTACAGTCACATTGCAATCACTGGCACTTCTATTCACTCCTGTCTTTAGTGGTTCAACTCTCTTAGATACAGCTCTGCAGTGAATCTGAAGATATAGTGCTTTGTCTGGACTTCTACATGGGGACCTCAGCTGGGTTGTCACAGGAGGACAGAGAAGATGGGTGAGGAGGCAGGTCCAAAAGCTATCTGCATCACTGGACACCCATTTACATAGCAGTAGCAGTAAACTCAGCACCCTCTGTTCAGCTTGCTGTTAGTGGACATCTAATCAACACAGTGAATGGGCTGTAGGGAGCGATTCACTGGGGCCTAAAGAAGACATCTGCAACAGCTAAGATGAATTGTGCCCTGACTGTTTCTGCTCATTGACTATGAAGGGGACCTTGAGGGACTAATTCAGCTGAGGACATGGATGAAGTTCGATGGCATAAATATTATCCTCACTGACTCCTTCCAAGCTTCATTGTCTACCCCAGGTTCATCTCTGTCCTGTCAGCTGGTCCATTCCAGAAACTCCATCTTCAGACCTTGAAGGTCTCTTGCCTCCAGTCCTCTGTCCAAAAGACTCTAAAAGCCAGCCAAAACTTAATTCCTCAGACAACTAGAAAAACACTTCTTATTTCCACTTATATCTCACTTTTGCATTGCTAGGCAAAGCAAACCAAACTTCAGCCTCCTGTCACCAGACACTGCAGCCAGCTTTTCACTGCACCTGCTCCAGTATAAAGTTGCATAGTGACAATTCCCCTTCAGCGGTGATGTTTGAAGATCTCTATCAAGGCAGGTGTTCAGCAAATGGTCTCTTTGTAGGGGAAGTACCTCACTCTAGTAATTGCCAGCACAAGAGCAGTACAACATGGTGACACAAGGCTTTGCAGCTTAAGGCTCGGCATGGGGTAAATATAATCCTCTCCTGCACCTGAAAGTCTTTTGAAAAAATGTTAACAGTCATCTACACAAACTAGTTGCAATACATCAAATGAAGTTGGGTGGGGAGCACGTTGGGTTTTCTTTTCAAGGGTATGGGTAAGCAAAAACATCACAAGGAACATGGAAGTAAAGAGCAGATAGACCAGTGCTCCTGCAAACTGCTATATCAGCAAGTATGGGAATGGAAATCAGAGCTGGACAACAGGTAGACAGTGTTTTACAAAGGAGAGGGAGGTTTGCTACTATACTCTCTTTTAAATGAAGAAGATCTTTGTTGCACTTCTTTCTGGCATTACTCTAAGAATCCATTTGGCTAAAGTTTTACTTTATCACATGAGTTACAGAGATGTGCAACTGTCAGGTCACAAAGATTATTAACTGTCTCCTAGAAACTAGTTTGACTCTGTCTCTATTTAGCTATTGCATTTAACCAATAGAAAGGATCATCATATCAGGCATTAGCAAAATGAGACAGGCAGAAATCTGCATCCTTATTGAGAATTACTTTCCCCTACCCACCTCCCCTCCCAGACTATTGAGCTACATTTAAAACCTACATCAGAGCTTCACAGCTTGGCTTTCATGTTTTCTCTCAGCTAAAGAGCTGAAAGGCCTTGGAAAAGCAAATATGATAAAGTATACTCTTGGGCAAGAAGAGATTTCAAGCCCTTGGCATCTCACAGGCCACATTTATTTGTTATTGATGGGAAAGAGCAGGTACTTTGTTCACCTGCTGGATGGCTGCATCACAGACAGGCAACTTTTGTTTGCTTGCCCCTGCCACACAGCATCTCCTGCAGCCCTGCAGACACAGAGGGCTGGTTTATTGCTAGAAGACCAAAGGGTGCCAAAGACAAAATCTCTCAAAGAGATGTCCCTCTCTGATCCTGCTCTTCCACCAGTGGCACGTGAAGAAAATAAACCAGGCTGTACGTAGGCCATGTGCGCGGAGCTCAGCTCCCAGACGTGGAATTCCTGCTCCTTGCCAACTTTTCCCTAAAGCTTCATTATTCCAATAAATCACGGGGCTGAGTTATGGGGTTCTGTTTGGTGGGGGCTGCTTTTAATTGCAGTTTTAGGAACTGTGGGAAAGCAGAATTAATGCCATATGTTTTTTAGGCTTTTGGACCAGTCACAGGGTCTCACTTTCAGTTTTGGCTGGGTTTCAAACATTGCAGCAAATTTTCAGGTTCCTCTGTGTCAAGACACAGCAAGAAGGGGGAAGGGGAGGAGGAGAGATGGTGGCAGGGTGAAGGAGGGTGATGCTGTGTGTTGCTGTGTTGCTGTGGTGGAGAGGCTGAGAGAAATGGAAGAGTGCTTCCAGAGGTGAGGAGAAGCACTCCAGGTAAAATCCATCTGCTTTTTGGCCCTCAGCATGGACAAATGAGGCTGAAACCTGTGAAGAAGTGGAACATACTGGGAAGGGGAATGGAGCATACAGTATTTTTTTTTTTTTCTGGTCACTGGCATCTCTCAACAATTTGCCTTCCCACAGTGCTCTCAGTGCTTAGTGATGTGGTGCCTTCTCCACTTGTTTCCCTGCTTCTTTCAGGTTGTGCTATGGACATGGATTTCTAAAGACTGAGTTTGGAGGAAGTTCAGGGTAGGGCTTACATACCATAGGGCTGTTGCAATCACTGGTCAGCTCTGGAAGCAATGGGACAAACATCACAAGAGAGTCAGGATGTCTTTAGCCATTTGAAACCTCCTGATCCAAGTCACCATGACTTTAGAGACTGTGGCTCCAAGTGGCTCTAGTCCAGTTCTTTCTGGAGAGCAAGACCTGTGAACTGAAGGTTGCCCTAAGATGACACCTGTTATCCAAATACAAACCTCTCCTGTGCCCTGAAAGGGAATGGGGGATTCTTCATTGGCGCTGAGGCTTTAGCAGGGCTAATCCTGGATAGTGATCTGTGTGATTCACCTGCCTGCACACTTACTGTGGAAAGATCAGAGCTCAGTGTGAAAAACACTCGTGCAAGAGAGGAGCAGGAACAGCATAGCATGGACCACAGCTCTTGCTCCCTCTGTACCTGTTATGACTGGTTCATGGTAAGCATTGTGTGAGTCTAATCCTCATCTGTTCAGAGAGGATGTCACCATGCCTACCATTCCAGGTGAGCACCAGACAGCTGGCAGCTCATCACAGCCTCCATCCAATGAGATCTGCAGAATCATTATGCTCATCCACAGGCTGGCATTTGCAAATCCTCACAACACAATTGCTGAGACTGAAAAGCTGCCATTTGGCTTTTTCCGTGTCAAACCACAACTCAGTTGTCCCCATCGCAGCTGATGGAAGTGATGAAACCCTCACCCTGAAAGCCTGGTCCAGCAATTTCTTCACCTAACATGATAATAACTATCTCTGAAAAAGAAAAGATAGCTTTTTGTAAGCTCTGGGCATCATGGGAATCAAAGTAGGTGAGGGACTGAATAGTGAGCAAGGTCCTAGATGGGCACAGAGGTCCAATGCACAGAGGCAACCTCTCTTCTTCCCTGTTGTTGGGAGCTGCAAAAAGACTGTTGTGTTGGGACACCATCACAAACACAAGTTTCCCTGTTCTAGTCTGACTGGCTTTTAGTTTCAGTTTAAAACATCCTGAAAGCAGAGTTGGGATGTCCCAGTCAACGGGGCTTGAAAAAAAACCAGTGGTGGGGAAAAGAACAAGTGCATGACATATCACGGTGCTTAGATGGATTTTCCAGGTCTGAGGATGATATTACCCATTCTAGATGTTGCCATCAGACCTACCAAAACAGCTGACTCTGAAATTTACCCAGTAACCAACAAGCACTTGCATATAATGAGAGAAGGATTGTGATGCGCAGACATCACAGTGTCTTAAGAATTCTTTCTACCATCTCCAAGTAGGTGTAAATATCTGATGACTTCTAGGTCTTGCCAATTATTGAGAATTACTTTACTTTGCAGAAAAACAAAAAAACCCCTGACATCTCAGAGCTGCTCAACTTTTTCTTTTTTAAAATCACCATCTTAAAATGCAGAAGAATATACACATTTTCATTAAGCTAACAAAATGTATTTCCTCAGTTTCACTTCAGCAATGTTAACGTACAGAGACATTGTTTCAACTTGTTTTGAATAATCTTGTATTGCAATATCAATTGAAACATTTTCATTGTGTGTTATATTTTATCCTGCTGGGATTTATGTTGCAGGTGCCTTTGTCATGTTTGGTTTTGACATTATCAAGGTGAAAGGTTGCAGTGGTGTCAGACTGAATGGCTTTTACATTCTTTTTCCATCAAGCATTTAAAAATTGTATGGTTTTGCTCAGATTTGGAATGAAAAATAGCAAGCAAATGTGGATGTTTCCCAGACGACAAAAATTCTGGGTACTAAATCTGACACTTTGGAGAGCTAGTCCCAGCTCCACTACTGCCCTGAGTAAGTCACTTAGGACTTGATTGGTTGAGGTAAGAGACCAGAATAGCCATCCACCAACAGCCAGAGTAAGTGTGTTTACTCCACATGAGCAGTGAATTAATCTCTAAAGGAGTTCTGCACCCCAGGTCACTCACCCAAAACTTGGTTTACCAGGGACCTATCTGACTATCAGTTGAGGTCCGATGAACCTTCCTTGATGCTGATTGCAAAAGAAGCCTAAGGTAAGCACCTCAGCTGAAGATGTCCAGTGTTCCCGTGATGAATACCCCTTCTAGTATCTGGTGCAATGGAATTTGGCCCAGTCTCAGCACAACTTACATACACAAAGGCTATGGCTATGCTGCTGCCCTCCATGTCTCCAGGCTGGCAGCCTCTGTGTGGCAAAAAAGGGCTGCAGCCTGGATCCCTACCCTGAGCCTCAAGTAATCAGGACTTAAAGGACCACATCCATCATCACTTCCAATAACTGGCAAGACCTAGAAGACATCAGGTCTCAAGCTCTACAAGTGGCACAGATCTTTACATTCACACCAAAAGTTAATTCCCTAGTCATTTCCCTACATAAAATCCCTTCATCTACCGTCCAATTTGTCACCTGTAAAATGAGAATTGTGTTAATGCTTCTTGTCTGAACTTGGTCAATCTAGGTATATCAGGATCATCTCTCTCTTTGTATATGTTCAGGATTTAGTACAAGGGATCTTTGATCTTGTTCAGATCTCATTACAACCCAGAATAGTTGCCTTTTGTTTTTTCTGAATGACAGAAACATTTTACTCTTGTATAGGGCACCATTTAAATACTTCCAAACATCACCCTGGCAAAGTGGGTTGCTTTTTCCCTACCAATTTTCCCAATCACACTGTGCTTACAGTGTGTAGATCTGCACTGACAGCAGCAAGTTGCTCAAGCTTGACATGACAGTAGTAGACATGACTCATGAATACCTTTTCCCATTGACACTTAGGACAAAACTTCCTATCCATTTTGCTGATAAGTAAATCATCATTATGTCTCCTGGAGGGTGTCTCATCCCTCATTTATCAGGCTGAGGAGCTGAAGATAAGGGGTTATGGCAGGAAGGGACAACCAGGACCACAGCTGATGGTTTCTCACCCTAATTGCCTGCTCTGTGGCACAGCCCCAGCTGCTTCTCTGAAGACTGCTAGGGAGGGGAAGTGAGGAAGAGCTGTCAAAGAGAGGCAACACAGCAGTTTCAGTTGTGTATTTCAGTTCACCTCAAAGACCTCACTGCTTCATTTTTGCAGTGCTTTTGTCTTAATTTCCTTCACATGCAAGTTTTCTGAAGCACCTCCTCATTTGGGGAGCCTCTCAGGAGATCTGTGGACCTGAGAGTCAACTCTGTCCTCCCCTCCACAACAGGATGGGGTCACAAATCACTTTACTGGAACAAGAAGTGTGATGGGCTATTTGCACTCCCCCTTCTAGTTGCCCACCTTGCTATAAGACTGTCTGGAAGCTGCACCTCTACATCTGACTTGTTTTTGAGGGCTGTGCAATTGTTTGTGCTTTTTCTTTTTTCTTTTTTCCCCTGGCTTCCTGGGCTCGTTAAATAACAAAACAAAAGATAAAAGCTCAAATGAAGTTGCAGCTGCTCAGCACCAGCCAGCTCTTTGACACCAAGGGGGTGTGGAGGCGGAGAGGGACAGCGTGTGGGTTCTCTGTTCTGACTCAGCTGAGGAAGAAAAGCATCAGAAGGGGCTGATTTTGCAACTGGCACAAAAAGCTGTTCAACACCTTGTGCTGCTTTTCTTTCAAAGCAATCTGGGCAGCTACCCCTCCCATCCCCTTCACTGCTTCTGCTAAGCAAACAGCTCTGAAATGGGAGGTGTTTTCTGTTGCTTGCAAAAGAATATTTCTGGGATTTCTTCTCTTCACGGGGCTCCTTTCATAAATGCTAGCACAAGACATTGGAGCTGCTGTGCTGGGTCAGGCCAAAGGCAGGAGAATTAAATAGCATTTCTCAGCAAGCTGACCATCACCAGGCTCCCTTCCTTGCACCTATAGAGTACTGGATGAAGCTTGAGTGTATCAACAAGACAAAAGAGGTTTAGCTTCCCCAATGTAAGAGGTGTAAATAGATTTCATGGAGAAATTGAAATATGAATGTGTTTGAACACACTGGATTGGACCTGCATCCCATGACAGCTGGGTCCTGCAGGTGAAAAGAAACAGGGAAGTCACTCAAAAGCTATAGACTAGCAAGGGCTGTGGTTGCATGAGCAAGCAGCACATTCAGGCAATGTTTTGGCCTATTTTTAAACCAAGCCCAAGTGCTGAGCATGCACAGCAAAAGGTCATATCAAAAGGTATCTTTGGTATGATCAGACCCAGAGCATCAGGATGTAAGGAAAGCAAGACAGAGTGCAGGTGTCACCTTCCTTTGTCACTCAAGGCCAGAGGTAGCTCTGTTTTGAAATCAGGCCAAAAGAGCCTGGGATACCTCTGTTTGGGCAAAATTTCCACCACAGCCATGCTAGCCAAGAAAGAAATCTGTCACCATATCACCTCTGAGCGTCTCCCCCTCTCCCATGTCCCTGATGTTTAGCACATGTGTTTGAATCTGAGTGCCATGCCCACATTCCAGACCCTTCCCCAAAAAAATCTCTACATAGGGATGTTAACTCTAAGGGATGTTAACATTAAGTGCCATAATTATCCGGAGGACTTTATATGGACAACTCATGAAGAATTTATCTCCTGTTTCTCAAGCACAAGCTGTGTTGCTCCAAAATGAACCTACTTGTTTAAACACAGACCTGTGGGGCAGACACTCATTGTGAAATAAAAACGGCTGAGTTTTATCAAAGGCCGACTTTCACCAGCAGCATGAAACTCTACTTTTCAGACCACTGTGCAACACTTGCACTGATGGCAGAAATGGTGCAAAACCCAAACATGTTTATTTTGGTGCAAAATTTACATATTTACATAGGTCTCTAGAGCACTTACTGTATGACTTACAGCAAAGAGCTTAATTTCTGGGTTTCTATTTCCTCTTCTTTAAAATGAGGGTGATGCTGTTTATGTATTTTTCAGTTTAAATAGCACTTGCAGGTGCACCAAGCCTGCATGCACTGCAGTCCTGGGCTTTACTTGATGGACATCAGTGAGAAGGGGACCAACACCTTTGGAGAGGACATCAAACTTTCATTGGATGGCTGTGGACAGACACAGTAGTTTGTCATTTAAACTATACTAATAGATATGGAAAGAAGCCTGGCTGCCTTATTTTCAACATCTATCTTAGGACAAAATTATTCAGGGCCTTTTTAATACATGCTGCTCATCCTCATATTCAACACATGTGGGACTTATAGATGATTAAAATCCTGACACTGGTCCATTAGCCACAGATCCCCCATACCACTAGCAATGGCTTTTAGACGTCTACAGTCACAGCCACAGCAGTGGCCTATAAGGGTATCTGCCATCCCCATGGCATGGGCTAAATTATTTACGGCAGGTGTGGAGTTAAAAGCAGCATAAACCTTGACGCTTTTTACCTCTCCAATGCTGTAAGGAGATAAGTGGTTGCAGAGGGGAAAACTAAAATAGCACAACACAAACTGAGAGGAAAATACCTTCCCTAACTATCAGAAAACAAAAAGCAAACAAGGGTTAACTTGGCAGAGTCAGCACTGACTGTAAGTGGGAGGTTTAGGCTTTATTTTACTCGTCATTAATTTCCTTCCTTTTACTTTCAGTAGATGAGCACAGTTATTTACATTAGACACAGCTGTGCCCTCATGAGGTATACTGTAAGAAACACTAACAGAAAAAAAAGCAACTGAAGGCACATGGATGATTTCTGATGCTAACATCACCAACGGCTTGTGCCATTTTTTCCCTTTGGAGTACATAATGACAATTGGTCAATTCCCCTGGTCCATCTGTAGGGTGCCAGAAGGAGGGATGCACCATTTTTACTTGACAGGACAGGAGATATTAATGACATGCCAGCTTATCTTCATGTTCTCATTGCAGAAATAACTAAGAGAACCCTGGCTTGAGCTGTTATCAGTAGGTTCCAGAGTTAAGGAACTGGGGCAGATCATGCCCCTTGCTGCATGTTTGTGCTCAGAAGGCAGCTTCATGCCCATTCTCTTTTTTGCATTTTGAAGTGGTTTTTTTCCTCCCCACTTTGGTGAGAGTTAGAGCCCTACAGAAGCAGGGGAATGGAGTAGAGCCTGCGTGACTGTCTGAACCACTCCCTTTCTTTATACATTTCCTTTCCTCCTCCTATTTGTCTGCCGCAGCTAATTAGATTGTTAAAACATGTGCCTTTGTGCAGCTCCAGGGATGGTGAGGACCTGACCTCAGCACAAACAGTCAGTGAGAAGGAAGGTACCAGCTCCCCACATCCACCTCCACCCCACTCCCTCCTCTGCTCTCTGGGACCTTGTTTATCTTAACACCAGCTGAGTTTCCCAGGGAAACTCAGCACAAGGCATCTGTCAGATGTTCATTCCTTTGGGCAGCTGAGCTCAATTGTGTTGCTGGACCATTTTCACAGAAACCCCTGGAAAACTCATCAGAGCTCGTCTCACCCCTCCCTAAGTTGCTTCTCCAGGGCAGTGGGGCATCTCTGCCGTGGTGCCAAGGGGAAAGGGGCTTGCAGAAAGGCTGAAAGCCTCAGCAGGAGCCAAAGCATTTCAGACTCCTGGCACATCCAAAAAATCAACACATCATTGCTGCATGGCTTCCCTCCTACCCAAGTTTCTGCTCAGCTGGCCAGAGGCTTTATTTATGGGCTGGGATGCTCAGCAGTTAAATGGTAAGAGCTCTTGGCATCAGGGGTCATAATTACCCTTCCAAGTTAACACCCATTGAGATGAATGGGAGCACACCCTTTTCTGCGGGTGTTATTGTTGCAGTCTGCCTGGCTGCAGACTCAAAGGCAAGAGTTTACCTTGTTTTCCAACCAGAAAGGCTGGAAACTGCCTTGCTCCCCTCCCCCTCTTGGTTTTAATAAAAGGAAAAGGAAAGTTTTGCTTTTGCAGATTTCTGGTGTGGTGAATGTGGGGGGATGGTTAAGCAGCATCGTTTGAGCCTGATGGTGCTGAGCACCTATAAGGTCTTGTGGTCTTGGAGAGAAGGTAAAGGCTGAAGTGCTCTGTGGAAAAATCTCCTGGGTTCAGCAGGGAAAGCTGCTGTTATCTTTTCTTCACATCTGAGAAAAGGCTGAACTCAGTAAGCAGCTGGAGCTGTTAAACTCCCAAAACTGCTGGCATTTCCCACACTTGGTCACTGCAGGCATCCCAAGGTATAGCCACCGTGGCAGCAGCTCCATGGATATATTAATCTGAAAGATAAAGATGGGCTATGGCTGAGGGTGCAGCATGATGTGGCCATTCCTCCAAGGGCATCTCAGCACACTCTTTGCCTTTCCCCCAAATCAGCTCTGTCAGCTGCACACCACATGTGATGGCAAAGAGCTGAGCCTTAACTTGGACAAGGGCACCTCCAGCCCGTGGATGCTTTAGCTATTGGGTGTTCATCTGGGTATAGTGGAGGAGCTGCCAACCCCACGGCAGCAAAGATGCTCACCCCACCTGTCTGGTAGAAGCTGCCTTCTCCATGAGTAGAGGAGTTGGCTGGGGAGGAAACATGTCTGCTCTTTAATCCCTGATTCCCATCCTGCACACTTTTCCCACTTCAGTACCTGCTACCACTCCCCATTCTGACCTGGGGATCCACAATCGAGGCTGCTAAGATCAGCCAGGACCAAAAACTGGTGCTTGGAGGCCGTATTTGCAGGAGGAAATGTTTACTGGGCAGCCCAGAGGGAGGCCAATCCACTACCATGGTGTTTTGTGTCGGGATAACAAGTTCACCTCAAGGACTTGTGTGCACTTGAAAGGGTTCAGTGGGAGAGACAACACAACACCAGTCCTCCAGGGAAGATGCAGGCTTTGCCATCAGAGTGGATAGTCTGGAGCAATTCCTAGAATAAAATAAACTACTCTGGCACAAAGGTTTTTTGTTCTTGACTAACCCAAATTGTACCACTTGGCTGGGGGACTAAAGACCCGTAACTGCCCACTCTGCTCATAGCATCACTGGCATGTAAGTAGCCCAGAGTGCATAACAAAAAGCAAGTAAAATCATCTTTATCATCCCACTCTCTGACCCCTTTGCAGCTGCTTTACCTCTAGGGTGCAAATAACGGTTGCTAATGTCTGTGTGCCAGGGCTTGTCTTCAGGAAAAATTATGCTGGCTAGGGATTTGAGGGTGTTTTCCTCCCTGCTTTTAAGTGTAGTAAAATAAGGTTCAGGTACAGGCTGCCTGGCATGCAGCAGGAGCAACACTAAGGCCGCGGGAGGTTGGGATTTTCATCCCCTCTGAGCTTCCTTGAATTTGTTTGTGTAGTCAAGGCCCATGGCAATACCAAGTATAGGATGCTCTATGTGTGTGATGCAGACATACACATATATACACAAACACAATCACTGCTGCATGGACAACCCCAGGGCAAACCATTTCCAATAATCTTCTCCTTCAGCTCCCAAAGGCAGCAGGGCCAGGGAAGTGGAGGGATCTGGGCACCCTGTGGGATGGCAACACCCGTTCCTGGGGACTGTGATCCTTCTGACCCACTGATCACAGCCAGCTTCTGCACCCTACAAAATCACACCTCAAGCACAGCTGCCAGCACATGCAAGTCCAATTATTACAAAACCAGGAGGCAAGCCCCCAAACTCCTGAGGTGAGAAACAAAACCATATACACTGGTCTTTTTTTAATGGCTACTCTGAATCATAAAGGCTTCAAGCACACTGAAAATAAATTCCAGTTCACAAAATCCTGTAAAGCTGTGGACTTTGAAGAGGTTTGGGTTTAAGGCAAACATTAGCCATGACAGGATTGTCCCAGAAGTTGGAGAAAGCTGGGTGACATTTCTGCAGAAGTGAAACTGCTTCTGCTCCAAGTGCAGTGTGTAAAGACCTGAGTGGCCCCAAGAACAAGGGAGTGAGGTGAAATCACATGATCTTCTAGAAAACCTTCGGTAATCAGATGTGAACTGGTTCTGTGAGCTGAGGCTAAGGCAGCCAGTAACAAACAAGGGAACAGAAACTTTGTTGCAAGGAAATGCACTCCTAAGTAAATCCTTATCTAAACATGCTGCTCAAAAGCACTGAGCAGCTGCAATGACTGTGTTCCCCGTGACATTTCAGAATGGCAGCAGAAAAAACATAATTAAAACCCCTCTTTCCACCCAGTTACACTAAATAAAGAAGTTTTGCCAACCTGAGAAATGTGTATGTATATAATCAGAGATGCAAATCAAATTCTGCCTGACAAACTCCTGCATTATTGTTCCTAGTTTTGTGCAGGGATGGCTTTGTTGTGTGTTGTTTGTTTTTCCTGGTTTGGCTAGGAGTCAGGCAGTCTATGTGAAACCAAAAGGTGATGCTTCACTCAAAAATAAACTGCTGCTTGAGTGATCATGGGATGCTTTCTAGCCAGTCTGAAAACAAGAACCTAAGAAGGACTGGTGGGAAGAGCCATGTGCAAACATTACTGTGTGAATACGCTGATGTGAGCTGTGTTAGCATCACTCTATTCAATTCATGTTGTTGCAACAGGTTGTGTTTGTCTGTTGTTTTCAGAGCAGTGACAATGGAAAATGCTCACAGAAAGGGTAAACAAGCTCACGGGCATCCACAGCCCAAGTGATCAACAAGGCCAATGGCATCCCAGCTTGTATCAGCACTAGTGTGACCAGCAGGCCCAGGGCAGTGACTGTCCCCCTGTTCTGGGCCCTGGTGAGGCTGCAGCTCGAGTGGTGTGTTCAGAGTTGGGCCCCTCACTCCCAGAGGGACACTGAGGGGCTGGAGCATGTCCAGAGCTGGGCACCAGAGCTGGGGAAGGGGCTGGAGCACAAGTGTGATGGGGAGCAGCTGAGGGAGCTGGAGGTGTTTAGTCTGGAGAAGAGGAGGCTGAGGGGAGACACTCTCTGTAACTACTTTACAAGAGGTTGTAGTGAGGTAGAGGTTGATCTCCCCAGTAATGTGTGACAGGACAAGAGGAAAATGGGCTCAAGTTGCACCAGAGGAGGTTTAGGAGATGAGGAAGAACCTTTTCCCTGAGAGGGTTGTTGGACACTTTCCCAGGCGGTGGAGTCCCCATCCCTGGAGCTATTCCAAATCAATGTAGCTGAGATGCTGAGGGCCAGGGGTTAGTGGTGGGCTTGGCAGTATGAGGGGAGGGGTTGGACTTGATGATCTTACAGGTGTTTTCCAACCAAAATGATTCTGTGTTACTTTTCCTCCCTTTGCCACAGTTCCTGGCCCTGCTCCAGGTCTGGAGAAATCTCTGGTGTTTCTGTGGGGTGCTGCAGTGAAAATCTGAACTGTAGGGGATGCAAAGTGTCAGTGAGATCTGGCTCAGCACCCACGGGCATGGGTGAGCACACTGCCTGGGCATGGGTGACTCAGATTAGCTGATGGGTAAAGGCAAGGTGGTTTTGTGGTTGGAGCCCAGGCCAGCATGGCAGAAGAGCCGAGCTCTTGCTCCATCTGTCACCAGCTTCCTCTGTGAACTGGAGTGTTTATTCACACAAACAAGACTTGGAGAGAGCTCAGAAAGCTGTTTTCTTTCAAACCAAACTGACTGCATGTAGGATTGAAATGATACTGTTGAGAGTGCAAAGCAACCTCCCTCTTCATGGTCATGCCCACGTAATGGAGATGCTCTCTGCTCTGCTAATATTTACAGGCAATAGATTTGGTCAGACTCTAATGATCACCTTTCTTGCTTAACAGAACTTCCTTCTCATACCCATTTGCGGTACTCATATCCTCGGCTGTCAGCTGTGTAAATTTGCTGAAAAGCAGAACTACACAAATAACTGATAGGGGTGAGGGGTGGCCAGGCCAGAAAAAATAAGGGTATTTGATGTGGGGTAACCAGAAAAGAACATTTTCCAGCCAGGAAGGGGGAAATTGGCATTTCAATGAAATAACTTAGTTTCAGGCCAAACAAGCACTTTGTCTGACCACAGTGATTTCTTAAGTGTTTTTATAAATTGCTCAGATAATTTGTTAATAAGAAAGAAACTTCAAAGAGAAGTGAAATACTTCCACTGAAAAACAATCTCTTTTTTTCTTACACACATTTATCTTCTCCTCACAAAAAAACCCACACCCCTTCCTATTTTCTTTCCCATAGCCATGAAGGGAAAGCAGACGGCTGGGCATTACAGGAATAAGAGTGGAGAATATGCAGCAAATACAAATCCAAGGTGTACAGCGCCAGGACCCCTGTTGCAATATTCCCTAGGAGACATTTATGCTTTTATGATCCAAACCAAAACACTGGATCCCACATCCTAAAATTTCAGACGTGAAGTCAGCATTGCTCAGTGTTTAGTTTGTGAGATTTAGGACTGTTTAGCCTAGAAAAGAGAAAACTGAGGAAAGACCTCATTAACACCTACAAGTACCTAAAGGGTGGATGTCAGGAGGATGGGGTGTCACTTTTTCTGTAGTATCCAGTGACAGGACAAGAGGTAATGGACCTAAGCTGGAATACAAAAAATTCCACTCAAACACAAGGAAAAAAATATTTCCTGTGACAGTGAGGGAGCCCTGCCACAGGCTGCCCAGGGAGGGTGTAGAGGCTCCTTCTCTGGAGATTTCCAAGCCAGCCTGGACACATTCCTGTGTGACCTTATTGAGGTCAACCTGCTTTAGCAGGGAGTGGGACTGGATGAGCTCTGGACGTCCCTTCCAGCTCTGTGGTTCTATTTGCAAGGACATGGCCTTATATTGATGATGTACCTTCATCAATCCCTTCATGACACTCATCACCTCTGCTCAATGTTAGTTGCCATGCGTCACTGGGACTCTGCCCTCAAGATCCCCATCCTCTCTGGTGTGATGCAATAAGGTCTTTGCCAGGCTCTACAAGCTTCCCAAGCTGCTCTGCACAGCAAACTTCTAAAGATGGCTTGAAGCCAGTGCTGGGTTGTAACAGAGTTGTGGTATTCACGTGGATGGTATTTGAAGGCAGACATCACTAATAAAAGCCAGTGCTCTTTGGAGCAAGCAAATAGGACACAAGAAATGAGCTAAATATTCCCTTACTCCTGCAACTCTTTTGTTCACAGCTTGCTGCCACACTCCTTGCCATAAAAGAGCAAAACAGTGGGACAACTGATCTCTTTCCCCTGGGATCCAGTGGTAGCACATGTGGGAATGGGTTAAAGCTGTGCCAGGAGAGGTTTAGACTGGATGTTAGGAAGTATTTCTTTACCAAGAGAGTGGTCAAACACTGAAACAGGCTTCCCAGAGAGGTGGTCGATGCCCCAGGCCTGACAGTGTTTGAGAGGCTGTTGGACAGTGCCCTTAACAACATGCTTTAACTTTATCAGCCCTGAGTTGGTCAGGCAGTTGGACTAGACTATCGTTGTATGTTCCTTCCAAATGAAATCTATTCCATTCCATTCCATTCCATTCCATTCCATTCCATTCCATTCCATTCCATTCCATTCCATCTACCTTTCATCAAATAGATGGATAGGCATCTGAGCACTCACTCCTTAATAATCATGTTTGGGCAACTACAAGGCTAAATTTTCAAAGGTACAGTTTTTACTCTGCTGTTTCTCAATGCAAATGCACACTAAACTCAGAAGTATCCCCTGGCTGCTCAATGGACAGAACTGCTGACCCTCCTCGAGCCATGAGCAGAGCCTCAGAGGCCTCTGCTGGTTTAATCCACCAACTTGGACCTTCCTGGTGAGGTTGCCCCAAACTGGGAGGGTCAACCCTGCAGACATGCAGCAAGCATACAAGGTTTTGTGGCGTGGGGAGTTGTGTAGTGCTGGGATTCCCCGAGGCGTGGGGAGCTGGCACGGCCACATCTGCTACCCTCCTCCCAGGCAGAAAGGTCTGTTTAAACACCACAGCGCCAAAGAAGAACTGACAGGCGTCCTGGGGGAAATGATGGTCATTGAGAAGGGTTTCGGTTTTGTTTAAATTTTCTGTGGAAAAGTTCCCCCTTTTCAGAGAAAAGCTGCATGCCCACTTGTTGTGGAGAAATATATCAATGTACATTTAAACATACATACACATACTATCATACAAAGTGTATATACACACAGATATCTATATAACTGTATTTTGATTTGAGGCATTGAGTGTCTGTTCTCCAGTAATGACACTTTCCAAATTACTGTGAGTTTCTGTGCAGAAAAAGGACATCTTTAAAATCCCGTGATTGAAAACCTAGACTCTAAAATAATTTAAAAAGAAAGTTTCCAACCACTGCTGTTGACCAACACTGACTAACCCTCCACAGAGGAGTGGTTCACTGGCATCGATGTGCTAGAGGAGTTATCATCAAAGTCTTGCAAGGGAACCAGAGGTTTTGCTGATCATCCTCAAACCAGTTGCCAAAATGAAAAAAAATTGATCAGAAAGAGGACTTTTGGGGTGGACATAAGTATATTTGTGCTGGGACTTTTGGTTCTTGTGGGGAAGGCTGCAAACATTGCTGTGGTATCATTGTGTGAATTTCCAGTTGGCACAGCGCCATCAATCTATCAACAGGTAACTCTGGTGTGTCTTGGTCTGACCTCTCCATTTAAGTAGGTAGTTCTGATTTTCTGGAGCTTCCCAGACCCCTTTTGGATGTGTTTTCTGCCACTGTGCCCCACAAATGGGACTTTGTGGACACAGTGTGTTTGCTGTTCCTCTCTCCTAAGGTCATATTGCAGTGGAATCATACAAGTGCACGTATTTTGCAGAAGCTCAAAGCACAATCACTCTTCTCTGTATCACAAGGAATAAACAGTTGCAGAGTCAAAACAATACAACATCTGCAGACACTTCCCTGCCTGTTTTTTTTTCCTTACATTCTGCTGACTCCTTATACCCCCAAAATATCCTATATCTTTCTCATCCCACGCTGGATTTCTCTTCTAAATTGTTCACTTTTCCCACCTCCTCTAAGAAAACTTTCTTTTCCCTGTGCAGGTTCTTCAATTCAAAGCATGGCTGTGTTACAAAAAAATACTGCCTCTTTGTTCTTTCTTCTACACAAGTTTCCTTTTAAGTGGCTGGAGAGACCTTGATTTTTTTAAGTGCCAGAACCCTTTGTCAGGTTGGCTCTCTGATCAAGCCCCTCAGTGGAGCTAAATCCTTTGCCAGGCTTTCCAACATTTAACCAACAGCCCCTTTGAGTTCAGTCTTGAAAAACTGCCTTGTCCTCAGCAGCATCTATCTCTTTGTCCAACAGAGCTCCATTTGAATGTGTAATCATCAAAGTTCAATAAGCCTCTTTTGTGAGCCTTATTCCAGGTGGAAGGAATTTTAGATTTTTTTTTTCCTTTTGGTTTTTGGCTCAAAAATATGTAGACAAGAAGAGAAAGCAAAAGCTCCATATCCAAAGCAGAGTTTGCTGCTTGATGCCTGCCTCTCCCCTTCCAGAAAAATTGCACCAATGATTCTGACAAGGTGCAAGGAAAGACGGGGAGGATAGATTAGCACCCTGCCATCTGGTAGCTGCTTGGAGCTTGATCAGGGCATGGAGAGAGATAGCAACACACCATTGAACTAAGATTGAACTAAGTCCTTGGCTTGTTTAGAGCCTGAAAGTTTCCAGCTACAGCTTCACCTTTGTCCACCTCTCTTCCAGCCCAGCTCTCAGGTGCTGTGTTTGTGCCCTGTTTCTGACCCTTAGAGGAGAAGGTTCTTAATTATAAGCCTGTGAACAGAGAGAAGGAACTTTTCAACTGAATGTTTAGATACCTTGGAATAGGCTCAACCAACCTTCTCCCCAAGGCCCACAAACCCAAGAAAATATAATATCAATCAAACATTGTCTGCCTTTTTGGCTAGATGGTAGTCTACTCTGAGGAGTGAAAGAAAAAAAGATAGTTACAGGAGATGAAGCCACTACACTTCCCATCCTGGGGCTGCACAAATTCCCAGTTTCTTCAGGATTGACCTCTGCAGGTGGAGCCTGGGCAGCTTCCCTCTAGCCAGAGCATTTTAGAGGGGGGTGGAGACTCATAGCTGTGTTGTCGAGATAAGTTATTTAAGAAAATCAGATCAGCTTCTTTTTTGTTATTATTTTGGTGTGTTTTGGGTTTTTTTTTTTTTGATTTTTTTTTGCCGTAGTGGTTCTTTCTTTCTGGATAAGAAATGCTGCTAAATCAGCTCAAGTAATTCACTGATGGCAGCTGCAGAAGATTCAAGGCTGTGGGCATGTTGGGGCTGGGTTGTAAAGTTCTGCCAGGCACGTAGAAGACGTCACTACATAGAAGAGGTCTATGCATGTAGAAGAGGTCACTACTTGGGCAATTCAATTAAAAATTAACAAATAGCCAAGAGACTACATTATCAGTGTAAAATAGGTGATAGTGATCACAGTGAGGTTATAGGGCAATATGTAGATTTTCTAAGATGTCTTCACTTGTATTCCCTCTTGACTTCACCAGCCCTTACAGCAGAGCACACAGCTTTTCAGTGGATGGACCTACTCTCGCCATGGGTCCCAGAGGAGTGATGGAGCATACTCAGATTGAGGTGAATCTCAAGTACGTGAGTTGTTAGCAGATGTTTTGTTGTTGGGGTTGCAGAAAGAGCAGGATAATTGTGTTATTGTCTTGCATGACACTCAGTACGGTACAGGACCCAAAGGGGTAGAACTCAGTTCAGTGTCTTGAAGACTGGAGCAGAGTGGAAGTCAAATTAATCAAAACTGAAGAGGGAAAGCCATAGCAGGACATATTGAATTCTTGGAAAACAAGTCTTAAAAACAGGTATTATTTCCTTGTTTTGGGTTTTTTTGTAGCTTTTTTTGGTGAGAATTGAGAAGAAAATAACAAACCCGGGTCCTCTTTCAGCAAATGGTTTGGGCTGGTTTGCCAGCCTGGGGCTGTGGACAAACAAACACCTCTGAAAGCATGTCTGGAGGGGAAAAAAAAAAAAAAAAAAAAAAAAAAAAAAAAAAAAAAAAAAAAAAAAAAAGAGAGATACTCTATCTGCATTTGCATTTGCAGCCTGTTTACATTTGCCTGATGAAAATGCTCTTGACACATCGGTTTGCTGACACCTCCACCTACAAATTCTGCTGCCTGTGGCCTTCAGACATTCAGTTTCCAGGTAATGAAGTCTGGTGTCCAGGCTATCCCTTGAGCAGGACCATTTTCATGCTCCTGGTGAGGACATCTTGAGTGGGGCTGATGTCTGACAGTTGCCAAGAGGATGAGCATGAGTCAGCGATGCCTGCACTGGCTTCCCATGCATCCATCCACTGTGTCACCTCAAGGTGGCCAAACTTTTAAGTCGTCTTACTACACTCTCTGCCTGGGCTTTCCAATTGGTTTAGGAACCCTCATACAATGAGACATAAAGCAAGGTCTTCATCCAAGCCTGCCATGCAGATGCTAGGAGAGCTCCTCAGGCCCAGTGATGCTGTCTTGATGCTCATTTTCTGACCTGAGAAGCCAGTTTGGCCACTGCAATAGCTCTCTCTCTGTCCTCCAATTGAATGGAGGCCCACCTAAACTCAACAAATACTCTTTGCAAGCCTTATCCAAGGCATAAGAGTCACTCTGTCTGTTCTTAAAGGCTGGAGGCAGGAATTAGATAAAGAAACTGTTTTCTCTGTGATACCAATATTGCAACACTCCACTGCTGTTAGTGACACCATGGGACAAATGATTATCCTACTCCACCCAGGAAGAGGGAACCTACAGATTAGAGCCAACATCTCACACCTCTCCCGTGCTCCTTGGATCACTCCCAGTCATGCAAAATCAATTTAATGGGACCTCAGTGCAGCTTTTGGAGGTGTCGGAGGAAAAAGCTGGATGCTATTTTTATCTGATTATCATACAAACAAAGCCAACATGCCAAGCTTCAGAATTAAATGCAGCATTAAAACCAGTTTGGCTGCTTTATTGCCACCACCTGAACGAATGAAGCACCTGGATGGAGAAGGCAGGTCCCAACAGACCAGAGCAAGACATTTGGCAGTGATATTGAGGGCATCTCTCAGCAGTAGAGTAGTTAACTCTGTAGTTAACTCACGGGCATTTCCAGACAAAGCATTTCAGTTGTTGAACATCAGTTAGCAATGCCTGCTTCGATGACTGCACCGATGTCTCTACTTTCTCTCTGTGCTGCTATTTCCAGCTTTCAGGCAAACAGCACTTTGCATTTAGCTAATTACTCTGAGAGAGCAGCAGGGTTTCTGGGGCTGCAGATTTTGCACCATTTCTATTAATATCCTCCAGGGCCTCCAGGTTTGTGTTTCCTTGGGATAACGCTGATCTCTCTCTTTGCCAGGATCACTCATGTCTTGTAAATCCACTCACTCCCAACCACTTAACATGGCATCTAGCTAATAATTGCCCTTATCACATAACTCTCCTGATAAAGCTGCTTTGCAATAGCAGTGAGGAGAGTGGAGCCTGATTCTCTTAGACCTGTCACTGGCTCCAGTCTCCTCTGGAGCCTCCCAGCAGAAGAGAAGCAGACGCCTTGGGCTGGAGCCATATGGCACTTGGTACTGTCTCACCCCTCACCTGACTCCTACTTCGCTGTCCCCAAGAGCCCACTGCCTTGAGCTAAACACTATAGCTGTAGAGGGTTTGAAAAGGGACAAGTGCTTAAATACAGCTCTCACAAAACCCCACAAGATCAGGAGAGAGACACTGAATGCAGCTGCTGGGAGATTCTGAGGAGAGGGACTCAGTGTCTCAGGGACTCAGCATCTTACCTTGGTCTGAAGTGTCCCTGCCTGACAGCCAGTGGGAAAGGCAGGAACAAGAAAAGCCTCATTTTCCTCCAAGAATGGGTAGATATGAGGACTGACATAGCAGAGCTCAAGACACAATGCTTTAGAAACCAAAGGCAGCTTTCAAACCCTCCATGCATTTGCAGCACTCTCTTCTTGCCTGCACACAGGCTTTCCTGGAGGGAGGATTCAGACAGGGCACATGTGTCCTGGTTTAAATAAATAGCTCACATGGCTTTGCCTTAAATTTACAGAGATTATGGTGAATCAGAGTGTACAGCTGTGAAGTAAAGTTTTTTTTGTTCCTCTGAATTAAATGAATCCTAAAAGATCTCTGACATCAAGAGCACACATTAACCCCAACAACTTTGCTATTGTCATAAGGGACTTGTTTTTATTCTTTGTTGCATGATCCAAAGCTTAAAGTCAACAGAGACAGGTCTCTTGACTCCATGGCACTTTATTAGCCTGATAGAAGAGCTCATGACCATCCTCTTCAGACCAATAGCAGAAAACTTGACACAGAGGTAGGAAGCTTTGGGAAGCTTTTAAAAACAACAAGTACGGTAAGTACATGTAAAAATGTGCACAAATGTACATTTGACTGTGAATCATCCTGGTAGTCGTTGTGCAGTCAGAATTTCTTTTGTTTTTGAAAATAAAGTTTCCTTTCCCACTCCTTCTTGAATGATTAACAGGGAAAACTCACTAGTGAGAGCTGGGGAAACGAGCTACTAGCTGCATTAGCAAAAAAGTACTGTCTTATCCTTTGCAAGTAGAGAAAGGAAAAAGAAATAGCTACAATCACCTAATTACTGATAGCTGTAGTCAGTGGCTGTCCAGCATCTTCTTTAAACCAGTGGCAATCCTGAAACTCAGATCAGGACTTCATTGTTGTTCAGAAAAAAAACACCCCAACATTGTGTTAGTGTAAATTAAAGAGTTGCAGGCAATAAAAGGCTATTTTGGGGATGGTTGGCATGGAGGTTACAGGCCACAGCTGGTGGGTGTCTGATGGGGCTGTCCTTTCTAGCTACCATCTGGACTTTGCATAGGACATGCAAGAATAAGCTACTTATACCTTAATAAGGAAAAAGCCCGTAAAAATGGAATAGAGGGGTGTATGTGTGGAGGGGAGTGGTTTGGCTACGAGAACACTTCGTGAATAAACAGGAATGTGAGCTTGGGCTCTCCTGCTCTGCTCAGGCTGAGACAGGGACAGCAGCTGGAGGCTGGAAGCACCTGGAAGCTGCAGGGATATTTAAACATTTTGTCCTTGGTGTACTAGTGTGTGTGATTTATTTATTTTTAAATGTAGTAGCAATGCAACAGTGAGCCCGATTCTTCCACCCAGACAAACTAAAAGGAAAATTGTTGCAGTCCATGGGGAAAGGGATGGATGAGGTATGGCACACACATGAATAGGAATTGGAAGCAAGGAGCCAAAGAAGCAATATACTGCTTGAATTTTCCCCAGCAATGCTCACAGGTCTTATACAAACCAAATAATGCCTCTTTGAACATGAGGCTAAGGTTGCAAAGTGAGAGGGAAAGAATGCAGCAGACAATGCAGATACGTATGTGGTCTGCCATCAGCACACAGAGATGCTCATTTGCACTTGCTTTGGCAAGAGGGCTGCATTTAGGTAGACCAGATTTACCTTCTCACTTCATACAGAGTAATTTCACTGGGCCTGAATATTCCATGCAGTCACTTCACACTGCACAAGTAACGTAAAGTTGGCATAAATAAGCATTAAACTCAAATGTCAGCTCTCCTGCAGGAAGGTTTCAAAAGGCCTTTAGGAGGCAAGATGTGAACTCTTGGTTCACCATGGCTTGAAGGTGACCGATGCAAAGTCATTGTTGTAGCAATGATGAGAGCTGCCAGCCTAAACTATAAGGTTTTGGCAGACCACCGCTGCCCAGCCTTCCTGCAGATATTTAGCATTGTGCCTCTACCCCACTGTCCCCAGGGCAGTTGGACAACCTGGTCCTGGCATTGGTGCCTAAACTAGTGGTGGATTGGATTTGACTTCAAGCAGCTGAGCTGCAAGGGGAGCTGCTTTTCTGCCAACAGAGATGGAAGCTGCCATGACTGTTCCTGTCAAAACTCATCTGTCATAGCCTTAATTTGCTCCTGCAGATCCCAGCCCTGCTCCCCCTCTTGCAGCTGGCCAAGAGGAGACAAAATGTCACTGTGCCGTGTTGGTACAGCCTCTGCCTGTGGCAACTCCTGCTCATGGGATTCCCCAGCTGAGGAATTGCAGGTGGTTTCCAGCCCTTGGAGCATGGCCTTGCTGGGAGCCTGCAGGCACATGATGCCTCTCTTCCTTACTGGACTTCATGATCTTAAAGGTCTTTTCCAATCCTAATGTTTCTATGTCATGGTTTAGGCCCATCAGGGAACAAAAGACCACGATTAGCCTCAGGTACTGAAGACCTGAGGATTGCCAAAGGGCAGGGAGAGCTTAATTGCTGCTTAAGGTCCAGGACAAAACAGAGCAGGCTACTCGGCTTGGGGAAGAAAACAGAAAATAATTTAAGGCAACACTCACTAAAGCATAACCATAAAACCCCAAAACATAACCAAAATAAAACAACACAGAGTGGTACAATGATGAAGAGCCTGACCAGCCCTTTAAGAACATCTTCTCCCCACTCCTCTCCTCTTCCTGGGCTCAGAGCCCTGATCCTGGTGTTTTTATGCTCCGACGTGCATTTATCCCAAAGGCTGCAGCTCCTCTCTGCCTCTCGTGTGGGGCTGCTCTGCGCTGCGCAGGCTCTCCAGCACAGCCTGGGCCATGGCCGTCTCCCCACACAGTCCCTCGCCCATCTGGGCTCACTCACATGGAGCTGCTGGTAACTCTCGGTCCTGCCATGGCCCTCCATGGGTTGCAGGGGTACAGCCTCCGTTCTCACCATGGCTTGCAGAGGGGTCTCTGGTCTAGCGCTTCTCCTTTCTTCCTCCTTCTCTGACTGTGGGGTCCATGTGGTCGGCTCCATCTTGTATCAGTCTCACACCTCCTGCCAGCACTTCAAATTCCTGTCCCTAAATAGTGATTGCAGAGGCACCAGATTGGCCCAGCCAGGCTGGAGGTGGGTCTGAACCCAGGGGAGAACCCAAAAGCTCTTTACTGGGTCTTCACTGCAACCCGCTCCCCCTGTTACCAAGCAAAAGCTGCTCCTTGCTAAAACATGACATTCTATGTCTCTATGATTCCATCTCCTTCATGCCATCCTTTGCCATTTGCTTTCAGGAGCAACATCATATGGGAAGCTATTTGTCAATTTTACACCAATACAATCTTCTCCATTTTTAGCATTTTTACCCCCTAAACCTTTCCTCAGGTTAGCATGAGCATGCTGCCCTCTTGCAATTAACTCACAACATTTATGGGGTCACAGTGTGAGGTCAGTGGTTGGGTTGGACTTGATGATGTTAAAAGTGTCTTCCAACCAAAATCATTCTATGATTCTATGATCATTAAGATGTGGAGAAAGCAGCACCAGCAAACCTTTTTCTCCTTATGGCAGTGATAAAGCCATGTTTCAACCCGTGTCCCAAGCAACCCATCTTCATGTTAGCAGCTAATGTTCCCCATTCTCTAAATGCACTGGGCCATAAACCCTCAGAGAGGCAAGCAGATAACCAGCAACATCAGATGCTACTTAGGAAGCATTTTCTTCCCGATTAAAGCCGAAACATGTGCTGAGAGCTATGAAGGGAAAGTGCAGAGCATTTGATTTCCCTCTTTTGCTAACACACTCAGAGGAAGAGGTGACGAGTTTATGGAAATGGCTGCAATTTGCAGTCAAACGTGGCGCATACATGAATAGGAATTGGAAGCAGGGAGCCAAACAAGCAATATACGGCTTGAATTTCCCCCAGAGATGCTCATGGAGATTATACAAACCAATAAGCCCCTCTTTGAAAGAGAACCTTGTCCCTATCACCATACTTTTTATTTCCTAAGAAAGAAGTGGTTGCTTTTTTAGTAATTCCTTTTTTTTTTCTTTCTCTTCAATTTTCCTGGGGAAAAATGTACCTGAAAGCCCAGAGAACTGCTTCTCCATGCTCTCTCATAGTTTTAGCATGAGGTAAATTTATGGGTGTCAAGTAAGTTGCTCCTTATGCCAGTGTCACAGAAATAGGAGCATGTGGGAGGGCTGGTGGCTTCTGCTTCATGGAATTGCCAAAGATTGTGCTAATTAGCAATTGGAAAGACATATTTTGGATGTATGGAATCGTCCAGAGAGGCAAATCTAAGCTTGTCTAGATACTAGTAAAGGCTGCTCTCCATGAGTCAGCTGCAAAGGGACATTTGGGTTGGGGAACCAAAGTATGTGGCTAAGGTGGGCTTTTTGAGAGACCTCAAAAAAATGTCTGGCTTAGGTTCAAGCAAATGCATCACTCAGTCCTGCCACATATGAATCGAGTTTGTATGGGCTCTAACAGCATCTACAGCTGCTACTTGAGCTCAGGAAGTTAATGGAAGCTGCTTTGTTCTGTCCTACCTTAATAGCTCCAGGCTGCTTCTGGAACCTGTGGGTAGTGGCCATCTGTTGGCTGTCACAGGGCTAGGATGTCCATCATTGTGGTCTTTTGCATTGGTGAAAAGTGGAAACAAATGACAGTGGAATGTAGGAGTGACAATAAGAGGCTGAGATGGACCTTGGGTGCTAGGAGGCAAGTTTTTCCCCAGCCCAACTGTTGTGTGTCTGTGTCAGTGACCAAATGAAATGAATATGGTATATGTCCTGTGTAGGAGCTGGAGCTTTAGCTGCAGCCTGAGCTATCTTGTCCTTTCCTGCGCCACAGACTTAACCAAGGAGCAACCTTTTTTCCCTGTTGTAGCCCCAACAACATTCCATGGGAGTCTCTAACATGGGAGCATGTTGGGGAATCTCCTTTGCAAAGGTTGGAGATGCCAGAAGGAGATGCTTGCTCCCCTGCAGCACCGTTGCATTGGTCCCTGTGGTGGCCAGATGTCCAGAGCTGGTATTTCTGGGCTGCAGCGTCTCCATGCCTGCTTACCAGTTAAACAAACCCCCAGCATCACCCACAGTGGATAAGGTTTTTTGTCTTTAGGGAAGCCAGCTAATCTGGAGTCCTAACAGCTCAAGAATGAGGGAAGCTTCCAGCCATCCACATTGTCTGACGTGCTCTGCCTCATGTTCGAGGGAAAGCTGGAGACCAGCTGAAGCAACAGCATCTGAAGGAGCTCAGTGTGTCTTCCAGCATGCACCCATTGCCAAAGCTACAGAAAAGGCCTTTTTCAGGACTAGCGTGTTGATATCAGGTTAAGTGGCATTTTTGAGCTGGAACGGGTTAGGGACTGGCCTCTGGAGCAAACCAGCAGCAGATTTGAGGTGAGAGTGTCCAGACGGAGAGTGATGGGGATGGAGAGCACAGGTTGGGAACATCTCCATCAGCACAACTGAATCCAGAAGGAGATGCATGTTGACAGGCTCAGTGTCTAGCTTTTGACAAATGATTTGGCAAACTCAGGCCTGTAAGAATAACCAAGTGCAGATGTGTCAAATGGTTTTTATTTCCTAGAATTAACACTAGATACAAGAATACTAAAGGAAGTTGCCTGTCTCTCTGACCCTCTCATCCTTTCTCTTTACCATTCCCAATCCAGATATGGCTTTCACTCCTGCTAGAATAAATAAGTTTGACTGGAGGCACAGAAGACATTAACAAGCACTGTTAAGAGAGCTGAGGAGGACTAGCTCTTTTCATACCATTTGCTGCATATATGCAGATAATGAGTTTGTCTGTTACTTGCTTTTAGTCTCTTGTCAAAAGTCCTTTTGACGCAGGGGGCTCACCCTACCACACAACATCTCTCCTGATTTCCTCTGTAGGAGAAATGCTTTCAAGATCCTATTTATAACTCTTGTTCTCACAATATGTGGCAGTTTTAGCTGTATTGGAAGACCAGCTTGACCCTGGCAGCCACTAGCACTGTGAGCAGAATAGTTATCAGACAAAGCCTGGTATGTGATGTGATGGCAATGGAGAAACATATCTGCTCTAGAAGTAATGCAATCCACGCAGAACAGGCAGTGAGGATCAGTAAAGCACAGCCCCTCAGAGAACAGGTAGGTGGAGTAGGATCCATCTCAAAGTCAGGCACACAAGTCTGAGCTAGACATCCTGGACTCCCCTTAAGGTCCATGGGGGAAAACAGGTTCTTTCCGGGAGTGACTCATCTGATCCTAAAATAGGTCAGAGGAACTGTCTCTCCAGCAGTATCTGACTCCTCTCCACAGGCTGTAAAGGGAGCCAAGGGAGACTAGCTCAGATTTAAGCAACTGATTTTCACTAGTCTATCCTTCACTGGCATGAATGGCAGCCAGGCTGTACAAAGTTTTCCGGAGTCAGTGGGAGTCATGTCAAAGGTCTTTGGACTCAATAATTAATGGTCTGAGTCAGATTCTGTGTTTCCCAGAAAATCCCTGAATGCAAAGAGTGAGGCAGGGCTGAGCCAGAAGCAAAAATGTGTACCTTAGCCCTGTTTTCTGGAAAATGCAGGCAGGCAGTGCATCCAAACAATGCAGGCAGGCAGTGCATCCAAACAAGCAAATGCTGTCTTTGATTTAAAAACTTGGAGCAGTGTAAGACACTGCAAGAGTTTGGTGTGGCATCTTTTTCTTTTATTTTCCCAGCTATCTTTCCAGTGGAAATGAGGTCACACTCCTCACTGTTGTTCCTGGGACTCTCATCATCTTTCAGCTCAATGCGTTCTCCTTCCTCCAGATTTTCCCCTTGATCTAAAACATTTTGAAGTCAATGAAAATGCACAATGTTCAGTAAGTTGTGCCAGAGCTTTGCAAGAATCCCTCACTGGGAGAAGGGCACCAGATTTCTTGTTAACTCCTCCCTTCACCCTCTCTCAGCAGAAGCTGATGACAGGATTATTTTTTATCAAGATGCAGATAACTACACACAACCAGCACAAAAGATCAGTGATTAGCCTTTGGATAAGCAGCCAAGATTGCTTTTTCCTGACCTTATCAACCTGGCATTTGAATTTCTAGGGAGCTTTAGTGAGTGGGTTTTCTTGGGAAGCTGAGATCTTTCTTTTTAACCCTCATTCAAAGTTTCTGCTAATTTCCCTGGAATTAGTCTCTCATTCAGGGTAAAGCTAAATATCCATCCATGAGCTATCCGACATCAGGAAGATCTTCAGGTTACCAGGGATTTCCTTTTCCTTCCTTCGCCCCACATTTTGACATAGCCCATAAAATAAGGTTATTTTCCCGTGGAATAAAACAGGGATGAAAATACCCAAACACACATGGATGTTTACTTGCAAGCTACAGGTCTGAATTTCCACTGGAGAGTCAGGTTGCAATTCTGCTGCTTAAAGGCAAACATCTGGTGCTGTCTGAGATGCCTGAGGGTATCTGAGATGTCTGCACAGGGCTCACAGGTACAACACAGGAGCTTCAGGAAACTCTTCTTGAAATCCCCACCATTCAGTAATCAAGCTCTGGAGACCAAATAGCCCATTTTGTATTCAGCATCAGCAAATGATGAATCATTTAGGCATTAAAAAATGCAGTTTGACTGGGCATCTCCTGACAGATCCTGAGTACCTGGTGTACAAGAGATCTTACTCCCTTTTAGAATCTCCTTAAAGGAAATTTTCAAATTCAGCACTGAACTGCTTAGACAATGATTCTTTGTATCTGCAGGGAGAAAGGGGATTTTTTCCTCACTCTGTGGCCCTCCAGGACTGTTTCACTGACTGAGAAGGACACTTTTAAAATCATCTCCTGGGAGTTGAAGTCTTGTTTGGGTCCACACATTTTGGTTGCTCCTTGTGGTTCCTGTGGCCTTTTGAACATAAAGATCTCATCAAGTTCCCATCTGTCAAGCTGTAGAGATTTGGAGGATGTGTGGAAGGCTGTTTGGAAAGCATGTCCATGTAACATGTTCCATTGAAAGCCAAATCCACCAGTCCCTGTCCATATGATTGAGCCAATGTTGGAGGACTGAGATAAAGGGCCACTGTAAATAGGAGTGATGTATCTCCTGAAAATTGGCCAGGTGGCTTTTCATTGCAGTGTAGACCTCAGAGTGAGAGCTTTTGGCACAGAGAACAACCTTCCACATGCTCAGTGCACTGCTTTCCACCTTCTAACCTGCAACACCCTTGCAAGGATCCTTTCTGAGGTTGCAAGCCTGCAGATTATTTCTTTGCACAAGCAGATGCAGGAAATGGAGTTGAGCATTTTTAACAGCATTTGGTGGTTTTCTCACCTACTTTAGCACCAAGGCCAGGAGAAAGCATGAGTACCACAAAATTCTGGTCAAGCTTTGCAACAAGACCATGTCTCCAAGTGCTTTGTAGAAGAGAGTAAAAACATTGTGAGATCCTCAGGGAGGAAATCTCACTAGGTCTTGATGAAGCATAGATCCCAGCCTCTGTTGGCAGGCAGAGGTTAGTCTGAGCAGTTGGCTCCCTGGTCTTGAGTGAAATGCACAGAAGCAGCCACAGCAAGGTAGTAAAGGGAGTCCTGACATGTTGTACAAAGGCGAACAGATTAGGTAAGCATGAAGAAGCCATGTTTTGAATATAGGAAACAGGTAGCTGAGGAGTAATTGCTTTGCCAGTCAATAAATCCTATCTGAATGCTCTGCTTCCTTCAGTGTGGAAGAGTTCTCAAAGGCTACACTTCCTAGGGACCTTGCAGCCTGTCTTCTGTGCACAAGAAGTTCAGTGGAAATCAGTGCATTTATTTTTCAGCTTTGTGTAGCAACTAGACAATGGGGGGAGATGTTCCCAGGAAGTAAATTTTGACAGATTCTTTTAAAAAATAAGACCACTTCAGAAGGGGAAAATAATTACCACAGAAAACCACAGGGAGATTTTTGTTACGTGTCTCCTTGTTGTAAAAGTCGCCTACTGACATCCTTGGATTTAAGCCAAATGTTTATCTGAACAGGAATCTTCCTCCAAACTGCTTATCCACCCCAGCCAGGTATGTTCCCTTCCATCCCTGGGGACATTGCAGATAGGTATTTCCTGGGCCTGGCTGTGATTCCCCCAGTTCCTCTCCATTGCCTGTCACCTGGGATTCATTCACCACCCCAAATCTCTGCCTGCTGATGGGATCCCGTGACCTCCTTAAGACAAAACCAGAGCTCTGGTCACGGATGGAAGGTTTTTCACGAATCAGATGAGTGCTCAGCAGACCTGTGTGACCTTGGGGAGGGAGTGGTAACACGAGGGAAAGGAGGAAGGTAATTGTCTTGCAGTGGCACAGCTGCTCACACAGGGAATATCTATTCAGACTTAGGAGCAAACAGATGGTTTTCTCCCACTGGCCAATCCATTCTTGCTTTTTCTTCTGACACTGCCAAAAGGGGTCACAGCCAGAATAGTGATTCTCTTCTGCATCACAAATGGATTTATATTGTCCTCTCTATCCCAGGTGGAGATGGTGTGAAATCACAAGTGACCAAACTCAAGTTGCAAAAGATAGATTAACAAAGTTTCTTGATCTGTTGGCTCGAGAAAAAAAGTGTCACTTTCCCTGTCCAGCCTCAGTCTGCTTGTGCCAGTACCATGCACAGCTGTTGTCCTGCAAGGCTACCCGCCATGCACGAGGGGAAATAGGAAGCTGGTGACAGAGACAAGGGACTGAATCGTGTTTCAGCAGCTCGGGCATATCCATGTGCTCTAAGCCAAGAGGCATGCAAACTGTTCAGCAGTGAGTAACTGCTCCAGCAGCCCACAGCCACAATGAAACACACCTGGGCACGTCAGCCACTGACCTGACCACCACGGAGGTAACTGTCAGACTGTGGTATCATGGGGCCAAAGCTTCATCTTCCACTTGGGAAATTAATCTCTTTGCTCTGGCACGGAAGTTATACAGAGGCAAGAGACCATTATCCAGCAATTATGCTCTGTCTCACTGACCTTATCTCTTAATTGCACATTTGCAAGTGCTTCTACTTGCAGGATGGGTGTAAGGAGAAAGGTGAAGTGGGGTTGCCATTCTGGGAGATATGGAATACCCAGGGAATCTGCACCATCACTACTTATTAAGATATAATAGTATAGTTGCACTTTTGCACCAGACAAGAGTTTTTCCCTGTTTTGTCCCAGGAGTGAACTTCAAACGGTGCAAGTGGTGCAAATGGTGCAGACATGCACGTGCTAGACTTTAGTGTCAAGCAAACTCTCAAAGTGCCAAGGATGCTCAGATGTAACCTGAAAACATGATGTTTTAAGGAGAAGCACCAGAGCAATCATTCAGTAAACAGACATTTTCTATCTATCTCCTTCCTTTTCTTTAGAATGTTGTACTAATTCCTAGCCATCCAGGAACACCCCTGATTGATAATAAACTAAACATGAGCCAGTAATGTGCCCTCGTGGCCAAGAAGGCCAATGGCATCCTGGGATGCCTCAAGAAGAGTGTGGCCAGCAGGTCAAGAGAAATTCTTCCTCTCTACTCTGCCCTGGTGAGGCCTCACGTGGAGTCCTGTGTCCAGTTCTGAGCTCCTCAGCTCAAGAGGGACAGGGAACTGCTGGAGAGAGTCCAGTGAGGAAAGGCTGCAGGAACTGGGGCTGTTTAGTCTACAAAAGAGAAGACTGAGGGGGAATCATGGTAATATTTACAAATATCTAAAGGGTGGGTGTCAGGAGGTTGGGACATCCCTTTTTTCTATGGTATCTAGCAACAGAACAAGGGATAATGGGATGAAGCTGGAACACAAAAAGTTCCATTTCAATATACTCCATGTGAGGCCTCACCAGGACAGAGTGAAATGGAACTATTTGTGTTGAAAAATTATTTGTGTACTATTTGTGTATAAAAACTATTTCACTGTGAGGGTTGGGGAGCCCTGGAACAGGCTGCTTGGGGAGGATGTGGAGATCTTCAAGACCCGCCTGGACATGTTCCTATGCGACCTGATCTAGGTGGACCCGCTTCTGCAGGGGGGTTGGACTAGATGATCTCTAAAGGTCCCTTCCAACCCCTACCATTCTATGATTCTATGATTACATTGCACAACATGACCACTTGCAGCTTGGCATTGCCTGATGAAACAGAACTCAGAACCACCCATCCTAAAAAGCATCTGACACTCCAGCAAAGAAAAAAGTCACTGGTGGCTGCCAGAACATGTCATGTGACACATATTGGCAGTGCTGCTTTTCTCTGATGCACGGCAGCAATAACCCTAAACATCTGCCCATGTATTACGGCGTGTCTGATTTTTAAAGACTGGGCCTTAGGTCTTGACAGACAGTTTGGCACATAAATCTGAGGAAATTGATGAGGAATTAGGTTTCTAAGTACTTCAGCTGACGTGTGTGTTTGTTCTTTAATACCAAGGCATGTATTCCCTCTACTGCATTTTGCCACCTCTCTAGTACTCTAGACCTTATATTTTGGATATGGAAGCACTGTTCCTTTTTAGGAGATCTTAACAGCCTCCAAAAGAATTGCTTTTAATATTTCCAAGTACTGCAATTAGCTGAGTGCCTTCAGTTTTGTATAACTCCAGATTCTGATGGTAGCTGCTGTTATACAGAATCATATGCAGAAGTTTTCTTTAAGTTTAAGCAGAACTTTTTGTGTTCCAGCTTATTTCCATTACCCCTAGTGCTATCACTGGACACTACAGAAAAAAGTGTCCCCTCATCCTCTTGACGTACATCTTTCAAATACTTGTAAGTACTAATGAGGTCCTCCCTCAGTTTCCTCTTCTCAAGGCTGAGCAGCCCCAGTTCCCACAGCCTTTCCTCATGAGGAAGATGCTCGAGTCCCCTGATCATCTTGGTGGCTCTGCGCTCGACTCTCTCCAGCAGTTCCCTGTCCCTCTTGAGCTGAGGACCCCAGAACTGGACACAGGACTCCAGATGAGGCCTCGCCAGGGCAGAGTAGAGAGGGAGCAGAACCTCCCTTGACCTGCTGCCCACACTCTTCTTGATGCATCCCAGAAAAACGTTGGCCTTCTTGGCCATGACGGCACATTGCTGGCTCATGGTTAGTTTGTTATCAATCAGCACTCCCAGGCCTCTCTGCAGAGCTGCTCTCCAGCAGGTCAGTCCCGAGCCCATCTTGGTGCATGGGTTGTTCCTCCTGAATACGTTGAGTTTCCTGTCACCAACACAGTCACATTAGTACAAATCCATAATGTAGAAGTCTGTCTGAAAGTGGACCTCATTCCCATGGAATAATCTTTCCAACCACCCAAGCTTGAGGCCATGTCTCATATAGCAATGTTGTTGGAATAGCAGAGGAAAATCCCAGAAACATCAGTTCTTAGAGCACTGCTCAAAGAACTGAGGCTTATTTGACTGTCCTTGGCTCTCGTGAGGCTGATAAATTAGATGGTCTTGGCTCTGGGACCTGAGATACTTCCACTCACAGACTTTTGCAGTACTAAAGCCATCAAGAGATAACAACATTTCACACCATAGGGAAGAGGTTGATTGAAATTGTCACCTGCTTGGTAGAAGCTGAAGACGACAAAATGGGCTGTCACCTATCAATGCTGATTGCTTTTTATGGTACCAGTGTTACTATAATTAAACCTTTGGTGGCTCAGAAGGTTGGTAATCTTTTCAATTGACTTTAGAATTGAAGACTCAATTCTTCAATTGAGTAGTTCAACCTAAATTGTATGACAAATGTAGAGGCCTCAGTTCCCTGGTGGGACATGACCTTATGCTTCTGAACTGACTGATAACTTGCATGATACTTTCCCACGTTTCACTGCTGCTTAAACCCTCTTTGAGGTAATAAGCCTTTTTAGCTTAATTCTTTTTTTCTTTTTCTCTCTTTTTTTTCCATATGTTTGCAAAGTAATGATGCTCAGTATTTTTTCCACCATATCGCTATTGGAAATCTGGTCACTTGAGACTCCCTGGGCACACATCAATGCCTCATCACAATCTGGAATGTTTTCTGCCAGGAATTATGAGATGTGATGGTTCCCATTGAAGGGTATTCCTCACAGATAATTCCAGTTTCCAAGGTCCCAGGCTTTGAAGATAAACTTGTTGCTTGTTTGGTTTCCTAGCAACTTCTCCTACACGGCAGCAATGCATTCCTGGAACCCCACTCTTACAGATGCTTGAAGCACAGATGTGCTCTACTCTGTCAGTAGAAAAAAACTGCCTGAAAATGTGGGAGTGGAGCTGCTGCAAGAAAGCTGGGGCTGAGTCAAAATCTCTGATTAGATCTACGGGTCTCCCTTGGACTTTGTTGGTAAACACAAACCTCATTTTAATCTAAAAAACCAAATCTGGCCAGCTCTGAAGGTGGCTGCAGCTTGGATTTGGCTGGTTGTCCAGGTTCTCCCCGAGGAATTTGGCACTGATCCCATAACACAGTTAAAGTGATAATCCTGAGTCAAACATCCTTGTCTTCGCTGGAGATTTCATCTAGACTGAGTTCAGATGAGACACCTGAGGATTCAGCTTGCCGTGAAACATGATGGGGTTAATCATCTCCAACAGTGAGATCACTCAGGTGTAAATCTAGAGAAAAGTGCAGAATCGGCCACCTGTAAGGCATGTGAGTCTTAGCTTTGGCATTTTTAAAAAGATGCTCAAAAGAACAAGGGACAAACCCATCTTAATCTATGTCTTGCCTGTTTATAGATACTTATTTCATAATTTCTTCTGGTTATTAGAAGCTTACCCCCACTTCAGCTCTTACTTAGGTGCTTTGGCTCCAATATTCAAAGGTAATTCTGCAAGCTCAGATGCAGTTTCATAGAGAAGTAGAGATCCATAGTTAGAGAAGAGCAGACCTAGAAGATCTTGAACCTGATTCTACTTTGTACCTCATTTGATCTAAGGGTTTTGGAGGCATTACTTATTGGGTGTCTGGTGGGAGATGATCACTTTTCCATCTGTGTCCTGGTTAAGAAAGTAAAAGACAATCAGTTCTCTGCCTCGACAGAATAATAGCAAAAAGAACATGTTGATACCAAAGAAACTCCTAGTGGGACCCTGAAAGTCATAGACTTTCAATGTGTGAGATGCTGTGTCAAGAAGACAGTCCTGTGCTAAAGCCACTGCCATCAAAGTAACTGCAGCATGGAAGAAGTCCCTTGCTTTTCAGACAGGCTAAAGTGCTTTATAATCATAAGAAGCCATGAGTTTTTGCTCTTGAGAATGAACAGGGGTCTTCTGTATCCCAGTACTACACTTTACATACAGACATTCTGAATTTGTTAAATTTAATCAGAGCTTTCAATGTTCATGTGAAGATTTTTGTCCTACTTTAGTTAACTCAGGGTATTCTTTCCTGCGGATAACCTTTTGTGAATACAGCACTGCATTGATACAGCACTCTATTATGGCCCAGAGAACAAACTGAATGTATTGTTCAGTTTGAGTTATATCATATTACTGTCAACCATAGTCCTTCTAAAAGCTGACAACTTTTAATTACCTGTATGAGACTCTGGGAAAAAAAACTGTATCCTGGTTTAAAAAAAAAAAAAAAAAAAAAAAAAAAAGACTTGCCACCCACTTTGTTAGTTTTAGCTTGATGTTCATTTCTGGCCATTCACATAGGGCTGAGTCATAGAAGAGAAACCATAAGAAAATCACAGACAAGCTATCTGGCTTGAGAAAATTGGGATCCGTTTAAGGTGTGCAATGCCTCACCTCATAGCTGGTGGCAGAAGCTACTAGAGACTCTGGAGAGTTTGAAACTAGAGATAACATTTTTCTACCTGAATAGTCCTGCAGATAGATTGAAGATGGGACAAAAACAAGTTTTGGGAGAGAAAAAGACATTCCCAAGCAGTGCTAGAATCAGACGTACCATCAGAATCAGATGCAACCATCCCTCACATGCTCAGGGCATCTCTAAATCTCACTTGACAATCTTTTCCTTCTGTCTTTAGGTAACATTTTTCACCTCCACTGAGTTAGTTTGAAACCTTTAATTCCATTCTGCCCGTTCTTCCAAGAACATAGTGTGGCAAGTGAAAACTCATCTCCACATGGGAGAAGAAGTTGGTTGGTAGGGAGGAGTGGTGTTGGGGGAGCAATGCATGAATATGAAAGCATTTGCAGTTGTAAAGTGCTGGATCATGAGCAAAAATATCACACCTCAGGGCAAGTAGCATGGTGCCAGAGCTGTGCTGGCATCTGGGGTGTCCCAAGAGGGTTGGCAACAGTGCTCTGAGGGAATGCTTTCAGGCATCAGTGGGCTTGCCAGGTTAGAGCTCTGGGCTTAGCAGGAGATGCTCCAGGACTGAGGCACTTCAGAGGAAGATGCACAAAATCCCTGAGTGGTATGAACCTGCCAGTGCAGGAAGCTGGTTCTCTCCTTGCCAGTGAGGCTGGCATCTGCCTGGGGGCAGTATTACAATCCCTTTTAAACATCATCCTCCTTCTGTGCATCCTCTGATTTACCCTCGTTTGGTAAGTGACACCCTTCCTGGGCTAAACCACTTGGAGCTCAGCGTGGTAGAGGAAAGGTTTTATGCTGTCGATATTTGGCAGCCAAGACTTTAAAGCTTTGGTTCTGCTCTGATTGTCCTCCTTGGCTGGAAAGTGGAAGGGAAGAGGTCAGGTCTGAACAAAGCACCTTGTTCCTGCTCTTCCTGCTGATAAGGTACCAGAAAGGTTGTGCAAGCCCTATCAGAAGATAAGAATGTGCCTGTGTCTGTTGGCTTAGTAAACTCAGTGTAAAATGGCTATTCTCTGATGAACAGTATATGAGGTAGTTTAAGCCTTAAAGGTTTCTGGGTGTTTTGCAACATCAGATCTTGAAGGGGGTGAAACACATCAGATGTTCGAGGCAGGGGCCATCAATGCTGGATTAGTAGCAGGTGAAATTAGGGAGCAGAATGTGTACAGACAAAAGTGACCCTGGCAGTGTTGTCATTTCATGGAAACTGAGTCTCTGCCTCTCACACTGATGCACATCGTAAGTTCTTTGGCAGATATGCAAGAGCTGCTAGGAGAGGGACTTGCTTCAGTGTCTGGAGTCACAGTTCATTTCACTAGGAATCTTGGTTTTGGAGACATTGCAGCTCTAACCCTGAATCTACTACCCTAAGCCTTGATAAATGAACCAGTGATTTGTGTAATGAGAAAGCTGATGTGCTGTAGGGGAGCAAGATTAATCCAGTGAAACTGGCAAATTTGGGATGCTCAGCTTTGGAGGAGTTATAAAGTGGAATGGGAGAGCCAAGGATGTGCTCAGAGAGCTCAAGCCAGTAGTAAGGCCACCACTGTGGCAAAGCATCTGCTACAGAGACTGCTTTTCCAAGTGTGAGAGTTGGAGAAGGAGCTGCTGGTGACCCAGAAAAGCACATTTCCTACTCCACGCAGACAGCACCAGCATTACTGCCCGTCCAGGTGTTCCTCCAGCATTATTGCAAATACCTGCTGAGGAGTATCTAAATGGACAATTAGACAAGAGTGCCTCAGCTTCCCAAATGGAAGGACGGGGTAATAGGGCTCATGACTTTTGCAAGGGGCTTGATCCCTGCTCACAGACAGTGCCAGGTCAGAGCAGACAACAGTTTTCACTCTCTTGATGGATTTGCTGTGATATTTCACTTCCTGGCCTAATCTCTTATGCAATATATCTGACTGAGAAGATACAATATCCCTGGAGAGTGCAGTGGGTGGGAACTTGATTTTAGCTTCCCCTTGGCACAGCAGTCCTCTACTGTACTGGTCCTGCCTTACAATGGAGATGCGTTTCTCCTGAATGAGGTTATCACAGGTGAGAGTGTGAGCTCTCTGCTTTTTGAACACAAGGGGACGATTCAGTCCTTTTGTTAGAACTGATCAAGAGCAGTAAATAAAGTTGCAGCTTGTAGGATTAACAATTAAAGCCCATTAAAACCTGTTTAACTAGTTAGAGATCGAAGTGCCTACAATGGCTTGCTCTATTCTTCCTCAAGTGCTGTTTTACTTTACCCACCTGTCTGATTGGGGAACAAGATCATGTTCTGGGTGGGTTAGCCTGCAATTCCTTCTCTCACGACCAGGGCAGTGGTTCCCATTTCCTAAGGATGACTGATATCATAGGAAAAAAATTTTAAAAGGTTCTCAAGTGATCCTTCTGATTTAAGTATTTTGATTTACAGGACAAATAACACCTCATGTGTTCAGGACAGACAACATATCATAAATTAAACCAAACTGCCCTTCCGATCAGTCTCTAAATGGGCCAAAATTGCAACTCCAATGCTTTCAGTGGAAGCATCATTTGGAAGAATCATAGAATTTTCTTGGTTGGAAAAGACCTCTAAGATAGTGGAGTCCAACCACTCACCTCACACTGCCAAAGAAAGAAAAGTCAACGTGACATCTCCGCGTGTGAACCTGCATTGAGATGCCTGGTGGAGGTAATAGCATAAGCTTCTTGCTGGCTCATGATGAGAGGTTTGGAGAAGGAAAAATGGGGGCAGAGAGCTCTTTCTATGTGGAAAAGGCAGGATCTGAGCTGCTGGGGCCTGTGAGTTGATGACTCACGGGTGGGATTTATAAATACTGAGCCATGGAAGCTGCCTGAGTGTGTGATTGCCCCTGCTGCAAGGCAGGAACACTCAAGAGCCACCTCAGCCTTTTTTTAATCTTTTTTTTTTTTTTTTTTCTAGAATACTACACACATGACAGGGCTTATCTCTGCTGATTATCACTCCGCTTTCAAGAACTAGAAGGGAAGAAAAACCGTGCCTTTTTTACCTTCCTCTCTCTCTCTTTAAGAGTGCTGCACACGACCATGTTTTTTTGCATATCTTCCAGATGCAATCAAAAAGAAAAGGTCACTTCTCCCAGGTCCTTAGTGCAGCTCAAAGCATTTGTTTATTTTGTTTGCATGGCTTCTTTGTATGTTGCACTGTTTTTATTTGAGACAGAGTTGGGACAGATGGTGTGTCACTCATGGTCTGCAAAAGCCAAGGAGACCCATTGGGTTCATATGCTTACTGCATGGCCACAGCATACAAATAGGAATGGGGGTTTTCTGTGCCAAAGTACATGTCCATGGGCTGCAGGGTTATTGCTGCCCATGGTTACTTGTGTGGGATTTTGAGTTGCCTAGAAGTCTTGGCCAAATGGGCAAAGTCCTCAGATGCCACAAGAATGAGAAGTTTAGGAAGGCGAAAGGGAACACATCATGGGGAACTTGTTCACCAAGGACAAAGCTGCCCCTGATGTCCTGGCTCAGGACAATCCAGGCACTTTTTTAGTGGGTCAGTGAGAGACAACCAGCCTTCAGCACATGTCCAAGACATTAGCCAACATGTCCATCCATGTCCCCCTGCCATCCCACACACCGACAGAGAAAGATAGACTTCTCCACTTTGCTGTTCTTTCCAGCAAGTCAGGTCAAAAAGGGAAAGGTACTTAAATGATACACCCTGCTTGCAACAGTAAGACTGTCAGTTATTTGCTCTCTGTTCCTGGGGAAGGGCCAGCAGTTTTCAGGGAGGAAAATGCCACCAAATCAAACCTGAAATATAATGTTGAAGATGTAATATCTATTAAAAATGGATGCAATTGCCTCTTTTGCTATGGGAAGTGTTTGCAGAGGTCTGCTTTGAGCAAGACTTCCCTTCCTGTAACCTACTCTGGACAGTAAAGCTCTTGTGTTCCCTCCTCTCCACCACGTCATCCTGAAAGGAGAAGTTGCAGGACTGAAGTCAAGGAGTGGGTCTTGCAGCTGGTCCCTTGGCCTCCCTGGCCAAGACAGAGTTGGTGACCAACCAGGGAAGTATGATGATAAGATGGAGAGAGGAAATGCTTGTGTTGCTGTGCAAGGTGAGATGCGATAGGTCTGGCATTATAACGTTACTGGCTGGTGCCCACAGCATCACCAGTGTCCCGCAGGTGAGACCATGTGTTCCTTTAGAAATCCATGGGGGAAATCATGGAGGAGGTGGCAGTGTCATCCTTGCTGACCCCTCCCTGACCTAGGAGCTTACCCACTTTTACCCTGTTCCTTCCCTCCATGAGTTTAGCCCTGAGGTGCCATGGTGGTTTAGCCCAATGTCCACCAAGTCATAAAAACACTCCCCCTCCCAAACTGGACAGGAGAGAGAGAAATATAACAAATGGCTTGAGAGTTGAGATAAGGATGGAGAGATCACTCAGCAATTAGCATCAACGGGCAAAACAGACTCAGAGAGAAAAAGGTTTGATTTATTAAAGAAACAATAAGAGCAGGGAGATGAGAAATAAAACCATCTTAAAAACACCTCCTCCCACCCCTCCTCTTCCCGGGACTCCCTTTCCTTCCCCCCTAGTAGCTAGGGGATGGGGGTTGCAGTCAGTTCATTACAGACTGCAACCTTTGCTGCAGTTTCTTCTCAGGGAGAGGCCTCCTCACATTGCCCACTGCTACACTGTGGGGTCCCTCCCACAGGAGACAGTGCCTCACAAACTTCTCCAGCGTGGGTCCTTCCCATGGGCTGCAGTTCCTCACAAACTGCTCCAGCATGAGGCCTGCCATGGGGGCAGCTCCTCACACACTGCCCCAGCATGGGTCATACCCCGGGAGAACAGTCCTTCAGGTACCAACTGCTCCAGCCTGAGCCTCTCTCAGGATCACAAGTCCTGACAGCAAACTTGCTCTGGCGTGGGCTCCTCTCTCCCCACAGACTCCCAGGTCCTGCCAGGAACTTGCTCCGGGATGAACTTCTTATGAAGTCACAGCCTCCTCCAGGCATCCACCTGCTCCAGCGTGGGCTCCTGCATGGGCTGCGAGTGCATCTCTGCTTCCTGGTGACCTCCATGGACTGCAGGGGCACAGCTGCCTCACCATGGTCCTCACCACAAGTCACAGGGGAGTCTTTCTTTCAAGGCCTAAGCACCTTCCTCCCCCTCCTTCTCCACTGGCCTTGGTGTCTGTGGAAATGTTTTCACATTCTCACTCCCTGTTGCTGCTGCAGTTCAGCAACTGCACAGCAACTTCTTCTCAAATGTGTTATTCACAGAGGTGTTACCTCCATCACTAATTGGCCAGGCTTGGGTCAGGTGCAGGGTCCAGCTTAGAACTGACAGGCCCTAACCCCATGAGCTACACAGGAAGCTTCTGGCAGATCTTTGTTTAAAGAAGCCATCCATGTAGCCCCCCACTACCAGAAAATCTGTCCCAGGCAAAACCACTACATTTCACCCCTTGCCTCTGTGAATCACATATTTAAGAATTATCATAAAGATACACATTCATCACACACTTTCACAATTTTCACTCACAGAAAAAGAATTCAGCACACCCAAAATGAAAAATAACATCACAACACGGAATGAAAGTGGACAATTTACATGCAAGCCACCCCTTGTCCCAAAATTCTGCACAATCACACCGTTCTAAACACAGTTCAGTCCAGTTTTGCCCAAATACAATGCTTATCTCCAACTCCTCACAACCCTTTGTGTCCCACCTTGGGTGCCAAAGAAGACTGTGGTGGTTTAGCCCAGGCTGAACAATAACCAAACCACACAGTTACTCCTCCCCACCTCAGCAGGATGAGAGAGTCAAGAGAGTTCTAGAACTTTGTGTGTAGAGATAAGGACAATTTCTTTTAAATTAACACCACAAAGAATAGGGAGTTACAGTGATGGCCAAAAGACACAGCAAACAAACAATGCCCTGTGTTGCTGCTCAGCACCCACAGCCGGATGTGCAGAGCCCTGGCTCTGGGCACTGGCTGCTGTGGCCTGGCTGAGAGCCTCAGCTGAAGGCATATGGGCGTGAACAGCCTGGCCACGGCCCCTGCCGCGGCTGGGCAGAGTTAACCCTACCCCCGCCAAACACAGGGCAGCAGCAAACTCTGAGGCCTCTGTGACTCCAACAAAGAAAATGCTAAATTTTTTACCAGTTTGGGCCCAGCAGCCTCATGGCATGAGAGGTGAACCAAGGACATTGGCACCTGACTAGTTTTTACACAGAGCAAGGCTTTATTCAAGTGGCTTTGATTTTTGACTGTTTGCACCATGTGAGGTCCTTGCAGTATTCTGATGGAAAGAGCCAGTGTTAGGTTAAACCCAAATACCTTCATTAATTAATGTACACGGTTGGGAAAGTTCTGAGTACTGTTCATTTCTCAGAGGCTTCAAAGCTTGCATTCCCAAATTGGGGCAATTTTCTCCAACTTGCTTTCAGTTACACATCCACTTTGTGTCTCCAGGGGGATTTGCTGCTGTTTGCATTGCAGTGACGTGGAGGTATTTACAGTCTTAAATTTCTGCTTATCTGATCCACCTCTGCCCTCCATGCTCCTGGTAGGGTGCCAACCCTGAACCACTTTTCCTCCCTCTGCTCATGTCCTTCCAGAGGAGGTATTATCCAGACACGATGAAAACCAGGCAGCTCTCAGGATGAGCTTGTGGAGATGAATTTCCCATTTTCACTGGGCTGCAACAGAGGCACTGAACGGATTTATTCTCTTTTGGATGAGGCTATCAAGAATAAAAATCCTCCTGGTGTTTACTCTGGTGGAACAGAGCATCGCTGTGACCATATCACCACTGTTAAGAAAATTTCAAGTGGCACTCTCAGCTGTTCTCCAAACTGCAGGCATTGTCTGAGTTACTGTCCCACAGAGGTTTGTTGTTGGAAAATAACATAATTGACTTTGTCCCGTTTCCAATTTCACAGAGAAACACATTCTAAGAGGACACAGGGTACCAGGGCTGGCTGCTCCCAGAGTTTATTGAAAATGATAAATGTGGTAATCAGACTGAGACCGTACAGTATGTCTCTGTACTTTCCCCCCGTCCTGCCTGCAAAATGTCATCAGCACAGGCTGCTGCTGCCTGGTTGTGCTCTGACCACCGCTGCCACCATCTCCCTCCTCCTGGCATCCCAGCCTAGCCTTTAGCCCAAATAGCTGACCTTTCATTAAAGATTACCTATTTTTACTGTTCCTCAGGATGTGGAGAAGAAAAGACTGAAGTTTGCAGATGCAGGCCAAGCCAAGGTACTGTCTAGAAGAAGGGAAGGTCAAATAACTTAGGGCAAGTTAAAAAAAATAATCTTTTCATTAAATTAAGGTAGTGACCAGCTAAGCCTGGAATTTACTCTGTTTGATCTCATACTAACATTGCAGCACAGACCCTGATGCCCAAGGGCTACTTGGCCTACCAAGTATCACAGAATCACAGATACACAGAATGATGAGGTTGGAAGGAACCTCTAGAGATCATCCAGTCCAATCCCCTGCTAAGGCAGTTTCCTCTCAGTCAAGTGTCATAGAAATGTGCCCAGGTATGTGTCCAGAGAAGGAGAGTCCACCACCCTCGCTTGGCAGTCTGTGCCAGGGCTGCCTCACCTCAACACCAAAGAAGTTTCTCCTTGTGTTTAATTGGAACTTCCTTTGTTCCAGTTTATGTCCATTATTATGTCCATTACTCCTAGCCACTGAAGACAACAGAAGAAAGTTTCACCTCATCCTCCTGACATCCATCATTTAGGTACTTGTAAGTTAATGAGGTCCCCTTTAGTCTTCTCCAGACTGAACAATTCCTGGTCCTACAGCCTTTCCTCATAAGGAAGATGCTCCAGTCCTCTGATCATCTTAGTGGCCCTGCACTGGACTCTCTCTAGAAGTTCCCTGTCCCTCTTGAGCTGGGGAGCCCAGAAGTGTATACTACTCCAGAGGAGGCCTCAGCAGAGCAAAGTAGAGGGTGTACAAAGTGCCTGAGAATATTTCTGGACTCTCAAACCACAAACATGGAATGTCCTATGTCCATTAATTCTCTTTAGGCTCTAAGACCTGGCAGCAACATGCAATCTTTGTGTTGGAAACAGCCTCTGCTCTGTGTTAAGTCATGGTCTATCCTGGGGAGCTGTTTGGCAGACTTGGTCTGACAGAAGGCAGAAGTGCTGGAGGTCATGCTGATGATGCTGGTGATGTCAAGTCCCATCCCCATGAACATACTCTGGCACGAGGTTACTTATAGAGACATCATCCTGGCAGATGAGCCGGGCTAATATCCCATCCCTTGATACTGGGAGAAAGGCACAGAGATGTGGGATGACTTGGAGGTCTTACAGAAAGTCTATGTCAGAGTAAGGACTGGTTCTTCATCATTCTTTCTCATTCAAGAGGAGGAAAGGTTTTGAAAGTTGCCTTTGTTTCCTCCATATTTTCTGTGCAAATCTCAGAGAGTTTCTGGACATGCTTCCAATTTGGGGATGTTCATCTGACCATTTGCCTGAAGTCCACACCTGGTACCTGCAGGCACAGCACAGAACAGAGTCAAGCACTGAATCTCTCCTTTGCACTAACTACTTATCACAAGCATCACCTTTCACATGTCTGTGAGCATTTGGGGCCAACTTAAGAAGAAACATCATCTGCAGGCCAACACCCAGGATGCTGCAACTTGATCAGTTTTCCATTCTCCTCGGACTGTTTCACATCTCCATTTGCAAAGTAGAGACTGTCATCTTGCCTTGTGTGTGCGACTGTAAGGAGTCAGATATGACAGTGATATGCATCATACAGGCCATATCTAGATTAATAGGTAATTACTACATCTAGATTAGCAAGAGAACAGTAGGAGAGTATCAGGAGATCAAACAGACTGGTACTGAGGGCTCGACAGCTACACTGTGTGCAGTTCACTGTGGTTACTGCAGGTATAGATTTATTTCAGTCACCTACATTGAAAACCCTCACCCTGCACAACCCTCACCCTGCACAATCTCTGAGTCTGGCTTAAGGACCAGCTACTAATTGGTTGCCTTATATCTCTATGAGGGGTTGTAGTAGAGCTTCTGGTTTCAATTCTACTGGGGAAAAAGAAAAAAAAAAGAATTTAATTTGTGTGCATCAGAGCTGTTCTGCAAACTGGACCACTATGGGGTGAGAGAGGCCAAGCCAGACAGCTGCTATGAACCAAAATGCTAAAGCAGAGGCAAACAGAAGCATCTCTGGCTTGATCCAAGGTTCAGCAGAAAGGTTCTCATTTACTGCAGCACTCTGAGTCAAGCCCTCAGGGCTTGTCTGTACACAAAAATTAATCTGGATTAGGATGGGGCTGGAACTTAAGGTAAAGTAACTCTTCTGGAATAAGTTCACAACAGATGAGCCTCTGAATGGTTTGGTTAGGAAGCGTCATGTTACACCATATTTGTGATGATGAAATGCACTTTCAAGAGAATGTGCTTTTGGTATTTGGTTACATTTACACAGTGAACACTTAAAAACACATCCAGTCGTTGCAACAGGAGAAGCAGAGCTCCTCACAAATTTGGGCTGTGTCTAGAAGCTGATTTGCCAGAGCAGCTGGAGGTATTTCATCGTTCCTGTGTTTTCCTTCACAGTGAGGAAAGGCATAAGATCCCCTGTGGCCAGCACACCAGCTCCCCTGCCAGCAGGGTGTGATGGTTGATGGGGTATCAGCCAAAAACATTTACGTGTTTGTTACTCCAAACCCATCCCTTACATGCTAGCTCCAGTCAAGAAGTACTTCAGATCATCAGTTCAGAACTGTGTCCAAAAGAGTAAATCCTGCCAAATGTGGCTCTGCATGGATCCAAATCACAGAATCACAGAATCTTAAGAGTTGGAAGGGACCTTAAAAGATCATCTAATTCAGCCCCCCAGAGTGAGTTTGAGTGACACTTTCCTGGGTGCAGGTGAGTCCCCCTTTTCAAGCACCTCTGCTCACTCTGAGAGTCACACATTAAGTACAAAAAAGTCAAAGGATCTTGTTAATTTAGATATCATTGAGCAGAGTGATAAAAGCATAAAGTACCACAAGACCTCCCTAACTCACTGTGCAGAGGACAGGAGACATAGATATCTTCATGACTGTGAAGCTTCCTCCTCCACTGAAAGCAATGTGAACAAGAGCATTGCATTCAGGATTTTTTTTTTCTCCTACCCAATGGATTCTGCATGTCTTTATTTCCAGACAGATTTAAATAGCCTGTTAAATATTGCTACCAATACACATCCTCTCTGAAAGAGTCTATTTGCATTCAGCTCAAGTTAATTCTTCATAAGCAACAGTCCATAAGCATAAAAGTTTCTACATGTTATTTTTTTAGCTTTCTTAACTGTTTATTCTGGGAGGTGATAACACTGATTTCAGCTCACTCTCTGTTTTTATCAGTCTTGCACAAGGACAAATGTGCACGCGAAAAGGAACCTCCCTTCTCTCCCTTGAAATGGAGTCTGCTATCAACCAGCTGAAGCAGAGCAACAAGCCTTTCATCATGCTATATATATATATATATATATATATATATATATGTAAAAATATACATATAGCCTGGTTGGCATAGTACTTTTTCCTCAACATGCCTAATCCCACAAATATGTGGTGGCTTGCCCTGTAGAAACCTCAGCTTTTCAGGTGCAAGAAAATATGCATGTTCCATGTTACTTGATAGTTTGCTCACATCTCTATCTCCTGGAGGCAAGCAATTTCTGAGCCTCTCAGCTTGCTTTAAAACCTACTTGTCTTTCTGCCTCTCCTGGGAGGACCAAGACCTGCTCTGAATATAGCCCCCCTTGCAACACTGCAAGGAACAATGTGCTCGTGATTTCTTGGTGTACATTTTCCTGCTGTAAATCCAGCAAATGAGACCTGAATTACTCGTTTCTCTTTGTTTTGACTGAAATGCAGTCCTGTCTTCTCAGCAGATTGTCTTATGTATGCTGAGCTTTCCCACAGCTTCATCAGAAGAATGGGAAGAGCTGGAGAAATTGCGTTTGGGTAATGGAGCATATCACAACCACAGTATAAGAAGTTATCACTTCTCTGGTGCAAACCCCCTCAGATGTAGAGGTACATCAGTTTGCTTGCTGGGCCACAAAGGGAATTGAATGAGGGACCTTCAAGTAGGTGGGAAGGATTTTTTCCCCTATCCTAAAAGACTTTTGAGGTTTTAAAAAATGTGCTTATGCTGGGATGAAGTGGAAGAACCAAATTACCACATTTTAACCTACATGAAAGGGCTCAGAGAACTGTATCCCACTTAGCAAAACAATTACGTGCCCTGTGTGAGACCAGCTTCAAGCCCTGACACTGTCATTATCCCCTGTGTCTCCAATGACCAGGCTACAGGGTCATCTACAACTTCTCTTATCCTTTTCTTCTGGAGTTCCACTCTGTATTACCACTAGTCATTACTGCAGCTGTTGGGAGACTTCCCACATCCCAGGGGAATGCTCTAACCACAAAATTATTGTCACCCTTGCTCTCCTCCAGTGGGTATTTAATTATTCTTACAAAGTGAAGTAATTTCAACTGGAGAAAACAAGAGGCACTCAGGTCAGAGTACCCCATAATCATCCTTAGGGAGTACTTTCCTGGGACATGAGATTTCCCAATCAGACGCTGAAAACGCTGGGCTGTGGGGGTAGCTGGGGAGAGAAATGTTATTGTCTTCTCTCCTGCATGTAGTGAATGATGCCTCAGACCCATGGGAGTAACACATTTTGGGATATGGGTCTCTGTGTGTATGTTTCTGGAAATGCTGAAATCCAATGCTTCAACATTTCCAAATTTTTTCATTTAATCCAAGAGCATTTTGAGAATATGCATCATATTTGGCAAATAAGTGTGGCCACTCAGAAACCACATTTTTAGCAAATAAATGATTCACTCAGTAAATTTAACTCATCTTAAATGACTATTTATATCATGGGAGCACGCCCTGTCACTGATGGGGCTTCACCATGTTGAGTACTATCCAGAGCTTGCAGCCAGACATGTTCCACCACAAACAGAGCCTGAGAGGGGAAAAAAAAAAAACCTGCCTATTTTACAGGCAACTTTTTTGCAACAGCACAGATGTCAGCCTCACTGTTTCAGAAAAGCTGTGCCCTACTCTGCAAATGCATCTCAGATACCTCACACTGTGGGACTGGGAAACGGAGCATCTCGTGGCCAATCTCCTCTCCCACTCTCTCTGCCACCAACACAGCAGAGCCACCCATCCTTTTTTTAATTACACTTTCCCAGGAAAGAGTCATCTCAGAGAAATCTTCCCCTTACACCGGCAACATCCTGCAAATGCTGAAAGGGTTAATCCCCTTTAGCCAACATCCCTGTAATGAAAGGTTTTGCTCTTTGTCACCTAATGGTCTTGTGTCTAAAATCCAAGCCTAGCTGCCTTCACCTGAAATGTTTTTAATCATTGTGGAATAAAAACCTAGCCTGGCTAGTGCCAACCAAAGAGATGTTTGTCTGCTCAGCAGATTTTATCAAAGCTTCCTTGATGTCTCTGCCTTTGTAATGCTAAGCACTTCACTGTTTGGCATATTTAAAGTAGGATGTGGTACATGTGAAGCATTTCACAGAGCGATGATGTATCGAGTGTGCTTTAGGAAGTAATGAAAGCAGCAGACTCATGATTTTTGAGCTTTTAATTACTTATTAAGTGGCATGACATAAAGGCTACAGGGGAGATTTTTTTTCAGCATCCAGCTTATTGACTTTGAAGTCGGTGCCTAAATACCCTTTGTGCCTTTGAAACTTTCCGTCTGCTCACAGGGGAACGTGCTGCTGCTCTGGGCTTTGTTTCACGCTGACCACATTTGTTCAGAGGAGAGAAGTGGAGGGATGGGAGTCTGCTCAGACACAAGTCTCTGCCTTCGACATGGTGGATAAAGATGAGGGACAGGCTTTTTATTTTTTGTCCTTTGACAAAGGGTATAGAGAGGACTGTTAGCTCAGAGCCTGGAGCAATGAGTTCTGACCTGGCCTTAAAAATGCCAACACTACAGGGGGCAAATAACCATGGAAGCCCTCAGGGTGCTTTTAATGAGCTGAATCGCAGTCTGAGTCCAGCTCTCCATCATTCATAAACCACTGCCACAGCTGGTATTAGCAGATGTCCCCTCTGACAGAAAGGGCCCAGCAAGGCACAGTGGTTGGCCTCACCACCATCTCCATTGGGCCTGGAATAACTGCTGTGACAAGAATGCCATGCAAAGCTTCAGGAGCAATAAAGTCAGGAGAGGCCAAAAAGAAGAAAGCCTCACATTTGGGTTTTGGTTTCTGGGGGTAGTTTGTTGTTTTGGGGGTTTTTTGTGTCTTCTGAAGGGAAAGACTTTCCTGCTACTTATCACTGTGACAAACCTAGACTATGGCCTCCTAGACGGCTTTCTCTGTGATGATGAGGATAGAGTCAAGTACGAGTTTCTCCACGATAGTGAGGATGAAGCCAGATCCTTCCTTCTCCACCATCTGGACCAACGCTCATCTGTTTGCTCAGATAGTTGGTAGCTGATGCTGGAGTGAGTACGTGTCTTTTTTTATAAGTCCTACTGATTACAAGAAACTCTTGTGAATCATGAACCTAAGATGCTCACTTTGGCTTCAGAAGCTGCTAAATTTCTGGAGGTCATGTCTAAGCTGGAGCTACTATGCATGGGGGAAAACTCACCCTGCAGCTGCCTGAGGCACCCTCTCATCCTTTGGTGTCTAAAAAAGAGGTGTCATTCTGGCATCTGAAATCAGTATCAAGTGCTCCTTTCAAACAAAAAGAAAATGGGAAAAATAAAGAAGAAAAAGAAGAGACTACTGCCTCCTAAAATATTACCCTCTCTACTGGCACAGAAATGAAATGCCAAATGTGTGGATATGTGTATTTTTATCCTCACTGAAGGAAAAAGTAAAGCTACAGCTTCCCCTGTCCAGTAAGTGATCAACACAGGCATGCAAGGACTCAAGTGCATTTCTATGTCCTGGAAAAGTTTTCTTTAATTAGGATAGACACACTGCTCAGTCAAAGCAATATCAATGTGTGGACACACAATGTGATTATAAACTTTGCTGCTTGTTTAGAAGTTCTTCCCCCCCAAAAAAGAGTGGGAAAGACTAAAATTAGCTTAGAATAGATTCTTTTTAATTTCCATCTTCCCCCTCCCCCCCCCCCCCGCCCCCCAAAGAATAACAAATACCACTATCCTGCTTCTTCCATTTTCTGAGTCTGCAAAACCCTATCATTTGACTGGATTTTTCTCAGTATGGGTAGGATCTGCTCAGGGTCACCCAGCTGGGTAGCTGCAAATGGATTTGATTCAGGAGCAGAACGACTCAAGCTGCTTGCCAGTATCAAAAGCAGGACATGAAAGGGTTGTGTCCTGGTATTTCTCTGAAGCTTTATGAGGTCATATTATTTAGAAAATCTACTGCATAAAGCATTAATCAGGTTTTTAAAAAACTCCTGCAATCTAAACTGTTTGTGATAGATTGATTTGTGACTCTATTTTGGGCATAATTATTTTGCATTTATTACTGCGGGTCCAATAAAGAGGAGAGGTGGATCCTGTCTGAGAAAAAAAAAATGAAGGCAAAGGGTTGAACATTAATATCCTCATTTTACTACCAAGAACTAAACATCAAAGAGACTAAGTGCCGTGTAAAAAAATACACTTAAATTCAACATAGAGACCCTGAAGACTCCATTTAGCAAAACCCAAATGTTATGAGCACCTTACTTTTAGATTTGCAATATATTTGGGGCCCCAGAGTTGCTCCTGGATGCAGTCAGCTGGAAATGACATGGTGCCCAAGTCATACCGAGGTCACATCAAGCTCTGGTTAGCATCCAGAAATGAGCCATTCCTCTGACTAATATCCCACTCAGGGATCCTGCCCACTCAGTGCTGAGTGCACCCACACAGACAAGAGCAGCATGTCTGCATAATGGGGGACTGAATACTCCTTTTCTCTTAAATCTACTTGTGGCATAAAGCTGGAAAACCCAGGAGGTAGGAAGCAGGTGCTCTACAGCTGGAGGACAACACCAACTCTCTCCATCCTACAGATGTCCTTCAACAGCAGGTCAGTATGTTGGTCTACGGGAAGGCCACTGCTCACCCATCTTTTGAAACTGAGATGTTGTACATTAAAAAATCAAGTGCAGTTGGGCACAAAGGGAAAAAATGGTGGCAGCTCTAGGGCCCTTCTATGAGATCTATCTGCGGTCTGGGAGAGTTTCCTTTCTAACTGAGGTTTCAGGATCTCTCCTGTAGTACCAGTCTCTAAAGATTAGCTACCACAATGTCTTGTGTTGAAATATATGAAAATTTCCTTTATGAGACTGAGCCCTAAACAGCTTCTCTTCTTGTCAGAAGTCAGTGGTAAATGAGTAGCACAACCCAACATTTATACTCACAGCTAATGTGGGGGGATTTCCAGAGATTTGAGCCACAAATTCATCTTCCCTTGCTCTGAGTCCACGTCCACTTACATCTCTTCTTTGACTGCATCACCGTATTGGGCTTTTTGGGAGTGTTGTCTCTCCCTGGGACTTTCTTGATAATACATATTCAGTTGTGTCTTTTTTCTCTTGAGGAAAAAGCAATAGAGAATTTCCCACAAAGTCATCTCCTGAAGGAGATGTTGGCCTCAGCACACATCTGAGGCATTTGCTGCCAGTTCAGTCATGCTGCAGATCATGATGTACAAGGTGGAAACCACACAACGTGGTGACACAAACTGACTTCCACTGGAAATGAGCAGGGGTGGTGGGAAATGTTGCAAGAGACTTCACAACATCCATTTTTCACCTCTGCAAGTAGCAGTTCAAATCCACTCAAGGAAAGTCAGCAGAGGATATGAATTTTTATCTCATTCTCAAAATCTGAAGACTTTAAGTTTCTTGTAATGCCCCCTGATGGAAGTGAACTTGCTTTAGCAGGGAGTTGGGCTGTACGAGCTCTAGAGATCCCTTCCAGCCCCTACCATTCTGTGATTCTATGATTTTATGAATTTTCATCCATAGTAGTTCACCTGGAGTCACTCCAGATCAGCAACAGTGCAGCTAAAAAAAAGCAGAATCTGGTCCTTTATCTCTTTCAATAAAATAAGATCAGAGGGTTTAGACACTGTTGGGTTGTCTCCTTACTCAGCTCCATTAGACTAATACAGAAGCTGAAGGATTCTGTCTGTAAAATAATAGGATTTCTTACAAAATTTAGCATTGTTTTTTAAAACAATCTATGATTTAGTGGGTGGCAATGGAGAGCAGCTTGCCTTCACACTGTAGTCAAGCCAAATGAGTGTAAGCAAGTGGGATTGCTTTGTGTTATCCATTACAGGAGCCTTGAGCTCATCAACAGCTTTCTCTGCTCCAGTCACCTCCATGAAAGCTGGCAAACCCGAAGTGTGCAGGCCATGTGCAGGGAGGAGTGTGTGCAGGAGGGGAGGTGACCCTGGCACCATGTTCACTGTGTATTTAGAGAACTGCAGACTCCAGAGCAGTTCCTCATGTGGACACACACGTATGTTCACACTTCCACTAATTATAGTGTCCCTGAAATTAGAGTATTTCCCCTCCACTTCTCTTTTTAGTTGATTTCTCTTAGGACACATTTTAAATTGAACTGTAAGGAAGTGACAATGGTTCCAGATAATTGGACTGATACCTTAATGCTTCCTTTAGATGGCTGTGTCCAAGCAGCACCATTCAAGCTAGTCATCCCCATGGTTATTAGGGACCATCCCACTGAGGTCTGGAGCACGATTCATCTCCTTCTATAATAAAATGTCTAAAATATAGCAGAGAAACTGCACTCCAAAGTGCCCATTCCTCTCTATTGACTGTACGAATGTCTCAGGTGTTGATATATACATTTGTGCAGATGATTCATAACTAAAGTGCTGGAGAGTCTCTCAGCAGAGATTAAGGTATGGGCTCTGCCTTCCCTCTGACAGGATGGCTTGTGTTGCCAGCCACTCTGTTTCTTCCCACCCTGTGCCTTATCAGAACAATCACTTCCATTACTTGGTCTCAAAATATAAGGAAGCCTTACCAGACCTATTCAGGGGCTTTGTGTTCACACCTTGCATTGCTGTGGTGCAATTTCCTATGCAGACAAGCTTTTGCATGTGGTTCTGTATCTTCAAACTTTCACACATCTACTTCTGAAGAGCGTTTGCTGGTTTTCCTTTCATAAAGACAGGGAAAAAAAGGCTTCAGAGGAGTCAGTTCTGTGCTCTGGAAGTTCCACTTAGTGCACGTGCACATACAGCCAAAGAATTCACAATTCACATGAGCAACACCCAGAGATAAGTTTACACAATGTGGGTGAGAAACTGTAATCCTCCATGTTGACTCACAAAGAGGAGATCTTTTATTATCCCATCTAAAAGCTTTTAGCTTCAATGGATTGTGGTTTTTACATCCAGAGGTCTATGCCCTGGTTGCCTTGACTCTCTCTAAGGTGAAGTGCTGATGGGACAGAGGTAAGGCTTTTAAGGCTTTGCCCCTGAGAATGAGCATCTGCAGCTGGGAGTGGGGAGGGAGGATGGAGACACTGAGCAGCTCAGTTTGTAGGAGTAGCTATTTGCAGAAGGGTAATTCAGCAGCATCTGAGAACTATTAAATCACTATTCACATGGTAGCTTTTAACAGTGGATGTCTGAGTGCCCCATAGACATTAACTAAGTCTTAACTGTGAGGGCTTAGCTGTGTGAGCCAACTGAGCAGCTTCAGAGCAGGTGAGGAGGCATCAGCCAGGGCAGGGACAAGCCTCCTGACTCCTACCCTGTGCTGCTAACCACAAAGCATCCCGTCCCCTTTGTCAGGAAGGCTAATCCTGTAATGTGACTCTTGAGCAACATTTAGGAGCCCGAGCCTAAATAAAACTTCATTCCAAAATAGCATGTATGAAAATGAAGATAAGGCTCAACAAGTTGTAACAGATGCCTGTTAATTAGTCACTGTGAGGTGCTTTCAAATAAGAGCCATGTTCCGGTGGGTGAGCCATCCACAGTGGCTGCTGTCCCCTCTCTTCTCCAGACCTAATGAAGGTGAGCCTGGGCATCCTTATTTCACTTAATCTCCTGGCCTAGCTGCTGCAAGGTGAGCCCTGCTTGCTTTCTCATACTGGACTCAGCCTGATCTCAAAAAAGGCAAGTATCTGGGCTGCACACTTGCACACAGCTCCTCGCATCAGACAGCTCTGTGGGTACAGGGTAACCCCAGGAAAAATCAGCCAGGGCTAACGTGCTCTTACATACATGGAGGCAACACACATCAGTATCATTTTATTAGTTTTGTCTTGATACTTGCATTTTATCTTCATTTATGTCACATATTTCTGAATCCAGTAGTAAACAGTTTCTCCTTCTTTGATGGTACAGGTTGGTTTATTTCTTTCCCAAATCTTTAAGATTACCATTTCAATTAACTATATAAATCAGGCCCCGGCCTCTATTACATGGGAAAACAATTGAGTTCTGTTTAATTTAGGAATCTGCAGTGTTTATAGATAGACAACTCCAAAGGTAAGTTACTAAACTAGTTTCTAGTTGCACTGATCTGTTGCCAGAATCCATAAATTATTAACTGAGAAGTAACTCTGGAGAGTGTTGTGTATTTAAGTTCATATTTGGTAAGGCTGTGGATACGTGGCTTGGCCATAAGTAGAGACTAGAAATATTAATCACTTTCAAGTAGAATTCTATATTTTAATTGCTGAAAGGAGACTTCTTTCTTTCAGTGTCTGCCTAAGAAACCCTTCCCTTGCTTTTTTTAAGCCACCGCAGCCCAAGGCCTGAGGGAAAACTCCCACTGATTTCCCTGGCGCTAAGTCCACAGGAGTTTGACAAGTTTTTTCGGTTGATCAGAGTCCAGTCCCTCTGCCACATAAATCTATCTCCTTTGAACTCCAGTTACCCAAAATTTAGTCTGCTGTCACAGGAGCACGACATCGAGAGTGAGATAATATTTCCCTCATTAAAAGCACTCAGAATACTTGATAGGGCCAAGGTCCAGGTGAAGAACACTCCTTTCTGATCTTTTGTGTTAACTGGGACATTGACCTGAGGTTAGCTGCCCTTCAAAGTGTGGAGGGTCACCAAAAAAAATTGTTTCTTGGCTGAACTGTGACAGTCTTTTCTTGAAAATTATGGGATGTCACTTGCACATGATGTGTGCTGCTTGGGCAGAGCAGGCTGAGAAAGCACATCTATCTTCAAATGGTTTTCAATTTCCTAAGCGGGGTGTCAGTGTAGCACTTTCATCCTCTGTCTTGAGGTTCAATAATACAATATATGTTTGCTCAGATGGGCTAGTGTGGCTATAGAGGATTGGATTGAGAGGAATGCAATCTGTCTGTAAGCCACTGAGTCCCTGGGTGGATTTAACACTTTTTTTCTCCCATCTCCTTGGAATAAATTTCTTCCCAGATGAACTGCACTGCACCCAGCAACTCAGAGAGAAGGGAGAAGATAGCTTGGGCAGGCTTGGTCTCATCTGGGCAGATATCACTCCATGCTTCACCTGGAAGACCACAAAAATTTAACTTTGTCTCCACAGCCCGAGATGTCAACTTTCTGTTTACACAGGGGGAAAAAGTTCAAGTGTGTTGAGGGACACTAAAAGAAAATTACCTTGCAGAAACATCCAGGAGCCCAAGCTGCAAGGGTGAGCAAATCAGCAGCTAATGCAGGAACCACGAGGTGCCCCACCCCTCTACTTGCAGCAGGTCCATCCCTAGGCAGCTCAGGGGAAGAGTGGGAGAGCAATTTGCATGGGGAGCAAGTCAGATTTCAACAATTAAATTGAGCCATGTCTTGTCCAGGCACCTACCTGTGGCATCCCTTCTGTGTGAGAAGACTGTTCACCTTTTGTATAATTTTCACCCACGCCAGATGAAAAGTACCTTTTTGGCTGTACAGATGCCATAAATACTTTTGCAAAACCCTGTAGTTCTTTGCAATTTGGTGTAAGCCCTAAACTCATTAAGACTCTTTTTTTAAATTATAAAAATCATGAGGGGCTAAAGGATGAAAACCATTACCTTTATTTGCACAGTACCAACCCCTTCACCATCCTCTTATCCATGGATTCTCACTGCATCTGGAGGCTAGTGCCCTCATTTTGCAATGTGAAGATGAGGTGTGGATTTCAAGTGTATTTAAACACTTAAATATCTTCAAGCAACAAGGATGTAAAGATTTGCAAGTTATCACACAGAAAGTCCACAGAAACACAAGGAAGGGTGCTCAGTTATCTAGGGATGTGTGGCAGTGACTAGGCAAGCTTTTCCTTACTAATGACAAGACTGCCAAATTTTATGGAGCTGAGTGTTGTAGGCATTGGTTTTGGATGTCCTGGCCATCCTCTGTGCCTCTCTCATAGTGTTTTCTCCAGGGAGGCTCAGTCTTCTGAGTAGCAGCATGGGATTGCTTTGAGAATAACAAGGGAAAGATCTTTCCTGTGTTAAGAAGGTGTGACTGCTACCTGCCAGAAATGGATCTGGACATTTTTATGCTATCTTCAAAATGTAGTGCTGTAGGTGACAAGGGTACTAGGATTTTGTGTTTTAGCCCTCTTCCTCAGCAGCGTTATCAGAGAAAAGTGGAAAATTTTGTGGTTATGGTTTCAAGTGTGTTGGTAGACACCCGCTTTGCCTCTGTGACCTTCTGCAAGTCGTTTCATCCCTCTGCTGTAGCTCTTCCCCATAACACAAGGACCAAAACACCTCTTTGCTGCCCCAGGAACAACTTCTGAGGACAAATGCTGTTGGTATGTGAGGAGCAAAGACGCCAAAAGAAGGGGAATCATCCAAGTGATAAATTACTGAGATCCCTTGGTTGCACCAAGATAGAGCAGCAGAGCTTGATGTAGCCATGAAGCTGTACCAGTCCTGGCTGGAGACTCAACTGAGACAGAAAACCTGAATACTGTGACAATTTCTATGTTGATCCTACTGTTTGTCTTCCTAAAGTGCAAGAGCAGAAATGCAGTTAAATGCCATATTTGGAGAGCTTTTGCTTTAGTGAGAGAGCAGTGATCTTCAGAGATAAGGGGCAAAGCAAACACTGTGCTCCTGTGAACTGCCTCTGTAGGCAACTATTCTTCAGTTCATGAGCTATTAATTACCAGATGTTAGAATTTATTTATTTTTCCTGAAAAGAATTCTGACAGCATAGAGTCTTAAAAAAAAAAAAAAACAAACCACAAAGAAAAGAAACAAAAAAGACTGCTCATTTACAAATTCCTTTTCTCTCTCCAGTTCTTTAAATGCTGCTGGATTGCTGAGCTGTAAAATATAATGTCTTTTTAAGAGTTCCAAGGTTTCTGCCCAGAAGGAAGAAAACACTGTTCAGGTTTGTCTCTCGAGGCTTTAATTGTAACATCATAAATTTCTCCCAAGAAGTGAAATAGCAGTTGGTGGATAATATCCCATCTAATGCTGTTTTCTCCCTTCTTTTCTTCCTCAAAGGTTCAGCTTCTCTCTCTTTGAGCCTCTTGCATTTTCTGTGTAACAGGAGGATGCAGAGACATGGGGTGATATGCCCTTCACAAACCGATTTGACACACTGGAATATTATTCCAGTTCCAGCTTAAATCTTCTTGCTTGATCTAAACTCCTCTGTGCCCTAAAAACAACTGTGTTCAGTGTCCTCAAAAGCCACAGCAATTGAAACAAGGAAATATTTCTACATAGTTGGTGTGTGACAGTCCAAGTATCTGTGCTCCTGCATCCCACCACACTTCAGAGGGCTTAAGACTCTTACTGGAGGGATACCAAAGCACAAAATCCTTTTTCTCCTTCCTCTCTCTGAGGTGTGTGAAACCAGCCTGCTTCCTTCTCAGAGAAATCTACAAGGAAACCTATAAAGGATGAGACAAAGGAGCAAAAGGTTGATGTTTTTTAAAGATCATCTGCCAGTTGAGCTGCTTGGCCTCGTTTGTGTACCCAGACCCCGTTTTTTTTTGATTCTGCGTGTTTTTCCCCAAAGCTACATGTAGAAAGGAGGGAAACTTCATCTGTAGGGTAAAAGGACTCATGAGACTATGTCCAAAATTGATGTATCAGTGGTGTCTTCCACACTTCGTCCACCGAAATCCTTCTTTTAGAGAATACTCTTTGTGGTTAGAGGTACTGATTCTGGTATTGGCTCTTCTGGGAGAACATGAGCCATGTCTTTAATCATTCTGCACACACTTTTACTGATAAATACTATGAAATAAGGAGGAAGGATGTATAACTTGCAAGAACATCGGTGCCCTTGAACTGAGGTTTTTTCCCTCAGGTAAGGATTTATGCATTTTACATTTGTCTAACCACCACTGACATGTGACTCTCAGCCCTTTGGTGTCCAGGCGCCTTCATTGAAAGAAAGCACAAATCTCCCTTTTTATGTGGTTTCTGCCTTGCAGCCCAAAGCAGATTCTGCAGAAGCTGAGCCATGTCCTGCTTGACCTGACAGTGTGTTTAAGTTACATCTTGCCCTGTTTACTTGTCTTCTGCTGGCCAGCGGTTATTTCCATGTGCAACCTTGCTATTCTCAGCAGCTACACAAGAAAACACTGTGGAAACGTCATGAATGCTCGAAACCCTGCATTGAGATGGATGTGATGCCCTTTATCCAGATTACCACTGGTGGGATGTGCTTTTCAGGCTGAAAAATGGCTGGATCTGAAGTAGGGTGGGACCCATGCCCTCTCCTTACACCTGCATGTCTGCTGCAATTCAGCTTGCAAAGCAGCAGAGACAGGTGGTTTGGGGTATCTTTGGGCAGATCTCCTCTTTGTTCACAGTGTTTCGTGTTGCCTTGTTAGTCATGAACTCCATGGTCTGTGGGCACTTGCAGTGGTGGTATGTCCCTGTTCTGGCCTTCCCACTGGTTCTGGCCGTCCTTCTGGTTTTCCCAGAGTTTCCCTCAGCTCTCGGGGATCTGTTTTCCTTTTCCTACCCTATGAACCAAGGTGCCTGATCACACAACATATCTTGTACGACATTCTTTTATAAAACAGAGGACATCAGTGATGTATCCTACCCTTACTCCTCAAAATAATCCTGCATACTGATATGTGGACCTCAAACGACCTTTTCAATGTAAACATGAGACACAACCGCAATGGACACTGTCTCCCCACTGCCAGCTCCATCTACACCTAAACAGAGAAAAATAAAAGACACTTTTCAGTACAATTGGAGATGGTCCCAAGCCACAAATTCAAATATGAATGGAGACAGATGGTATTGTATTTGGCTCCAGGGTTCTGGTTCTAGTCCTTAAATAAAGCAACTTAATTTACAGTGTACTTGGTTCAGAGGAGCTCATGAGAAGGAATGGAAATCCTCCACCAGAAGTTATAGGTTTCGTGTGGAAATCTGTGGATGAGAGTCCTACAGCCTCTGCTGTGAAGACATAGGGCCAAATCATCAGCACAGAGCTTTGTCATTTAAATCACTGCTAGGACATACTTTCACTTGACATTGGCACGCACTGACTAAGTACACCTACATAACAGTTTTATAAATACACTTTGTCCTGGCAGGGTGAAATCCTGAAGGATAAATTAATAATAAGCCACATATACATACATGCAATGTTCATAATTGCATAACAGTTTCAGAGATGAGCAATCCATGTAAAGCTGGGCAAAATGATTTTGTTTCAGGTCCTCCATCAATGGACACAGTCCCATTTTGTACTGCTAATATTTGCTGGATTTGGTGTTGCAGGGATCGGGATGTGACTCAGGGTGAAACAGCCAGATGCTGCCCAACCTAGAAGCATCCTATTTAGTGTGTTGAAAAGGTACTGAATTAGCTATTTCCTCATAGACATTTGAACAGCCTTTTTGCATGAAATGTGCTGCAGGGTGCATTCCCTGTCTCAGTATTCTCACTTCTTCTGCCTTATGGCACGGGCATAATTATTTTCATGATTCTGCCATGGTTTCTAAACATTTGTATTACCACCTTCTTTTGTTTGCTCTATATTCTACCAAAGCCAGGGACTGTCGTTTTGGTAAAGTCCATTTTCCTCCTTTCTGCTCCCAACCCACCTGAAGGGAAAGGGATTGAGATGGAGACGGCTGCACTGGCTGTAAGCCCAGATGTTTGGCGAGAGGAGCTGGGTCAGCTGCAGAGTTCCCACAAAGTAGAGGCTCCCTCCAGCCAGGGCTGATGACAGTTTCTGCTTGGCATCCCCTCAAATACAAGGCCCTGTGGGTGGAAAGGTAACAACAGACAAAAGCAGCTTTATTTCTCTCCTCTGCCAAGGCAAGAAAGAAGATTGCATGAGGCCTGAAGAGATACAAGGCTTTAGCCAAGGGCTTCAGAGGTGGAGGGTCTTTGCGCAGAGAGTTTTTTAGGTATTGCTGGTAGAAAAAACCCTCATGCTTCCATGGCCTCACACTATGCGCTTTTTCCTGAATGCATCTAGTAGCCTTCTTTCTGCAGATGTCCCTAGTTGAGATGCTGAGAATTGAAGCGACCTACTTAGGAACTACCTGAGGAGCAGGGACATGAGATATGGCATCCTCAGTCCTCACACCCAACCACCTACCTAAAGAGTTCTTCTATCTTCTGCCAGGCTAGCCTTGCTGCCTCTACACTGTGCTTCTGGTAGGATCTCTATATGGTGACCATGGTCACACCAACCAACTTGACACCCTGTCTTAATCTGTTTTATGACATTCTCTTTTCATATCATCTTGGGGCAGACCCATGATCTTGACTCAAGATGGGTGTCAGGTTCCCTGCTTCTCTCCAGCACTTGGGGATGAGTCTCCTTGAACTTTTTGAACCTGCCCCGTGCATAGTTGGAGAAGCCAGCTCTTTTGTTCCATAAACCTGTGGTGTACGTACCTCCTTCTGGATCTTCTGGCCAAGGGAAAACAGGAGATCAAGCCCACTTGTGCCTCTTGCACTTGGTCCCAAACAGGAATCAGACAGAGAAATGGATTCATGGTGACTTCTGTGCCTGGAAAACCCCAAGATCACACACTATGAATAACCAGAGCTTTCTTTACCACTAAGAAAAAAAAAAAACCAAAACAACCCTCAAAATCCCATGTTGGCTAAAAGCCAAATAAAAGTGTGTTAACAGCCTGTTGCTCCTGATGGCAAATGAGTCGGTTTCCTGGCTGGCAGTAACCGGCTGCCTTCACATCCAGAAAGCCAGACTTGTACCTGTGAATCAGAGCAAGGGACAGGCAGCACCCGACAGGCTGAAAGCAGCAGAGCAGAGGGCTATGATTTCACTCACACCATGGCAAACCAGTTATTTAAGTGGATTTCTTCCAAGTCTGTGCCAATGTAACTAGAATCATAATCCGGCCTCTAGTCATTTCTTGGTTCCAGGGCCATGGGACTATCTTCTGCTTGCTGCTCGGTGAGCCATCCTCACCGCGCCTCTAATTGGGAATTATTTTTTATGTTCCCTCATAGCAGTGCTGAGGAGAGGGTGACAGACATAAAAGGAAGAAAAAAAAATCATTGCTGTTACCAAAAACCTGTCTGTTTTCTGATTTTTATCACAAGCAGACAGCTAACCCACACAGCTGGCTGCTGGTGTCTGCCCAGCCCCAGGAAGGGCTGATCTGGGCAAGGTGCCTGCCTGTGCTAGCCATCTAGGGTAGCATGGCAACCAGGGCAAGACAGTGTGGGCGGGCCACAGCAAGGCCTGGCAAGCAGCAGCCCCCGGGAGAGCTTGCCCAGCAGCTGCTGGCACGTTTCTCAGCCGGTTCTGTGGCTCCTTATGCCAGTTGGGTGAACTTGGCCTCAGTACCCACGGGATAGAACTGAGGCTTTGAGGCTGCACAGCAGGATGTGTTGTATGGGCAGTGTTAGTGGGAGTTGTGTGCTCCTTGTCCAATGTGATAAACTAACCCTGTCAGCACTCCTCTTCTACAACGCTCAGGTGCATGGAGGCCCTCCATAGAATCGTAGAATCATTTTGACTGGAAAAGACCTTTAAGATCATCAAGTCTAATCCCACTCCTCACACTGCCAAGCCCACCACTAACCCATGACACTCAGCACCTCAGCTACACAGCTTTGCAATAGCTCCAGGGATGGGGACTCCACCACCTCCCTGGGCAGCCTGGGACAGTGTCTGACAACCCTCTCAGGGAAAAAGTTCTTCCTCATCTTCAATCTAAACCTCCCCTGATGCAACTTAAGCCCATTTCTTCTTGTCCTATCACTTGCTCCTTGGGAAAAGAGATCAACTCCCACTTTGCTACAACCTCCTTGCAAGTGGATTATAGAGAGTGATCATGTCTCTCCTCAGCCTCCTCCAGGTCTAAATAACACCAGGTCTCTCAGCTCCTTTGCGTCATTCTTCCTATCACTCATCACCCAGTACTGTGCCTTCACAATGCAAAGGACTGGAGCTTTTATGCAGGTAAAACCTGCTCTGGGGGCTTTCCGTTAGTATTCTGCCCCAGACATGCTCAATCATACCATGGTTGGCTGTCACTGGTGCTGGGGTGTCCGAGTCCCTCTGGGATGGAAGGATCATGCTCAGATCCATGTGCTGATTCCAGGAGTAGAACTGGTTCTGCTTTGCCTTGCTGCAGGCTGTTCCCTCTCATGTGGGTCTCGCGTCCCTGCTAATGGCAAATCTCCTCTTTGCTTTTGGTGCCAAGTAAATCTGCCCTTGGGTCGTGCTTGGGCAAGTGGCTGCAGAGCCACCTCCTTCAGAGTCTTCCTCCCAGTTATTTTGCTAGCACAATCCCATGCACTGGGACAAGTCTGGTACTTGTCCCTAAAGCCTGTCAAAATGCTATGGCTTACAATTGGATTTGGATTCTCAACAGGAAATGAACTTTCATAGTGCTGACCAACAAACCCAGAGGAAACTGCATCCCTTTGCACTACACATCTTCCACTTCAGGCTGAAGGAAACATCTGAGCCCAAAACCAAAGTCAGAACCAACATGATAATCAGCTCCGCAACATCTTCCTCTGGAGAGGGATGTGAAATAAACTGGAAAGACCTCACGTGTATGTCATCCCTCTCAATGCCCCCATGCTCACTGTCTCTGTATGTCATTACTGGGATGGGAACTGAGGGTCCTTCTGCAGCAGCAGCAGCTTGGCACTGTTTGCAGAGTGGGGAAATGGTTGCATAAAGGCAATTTGAGAAGAACAAAAGCCCAGTTGGAAATTTCACTACCAATATCTGTGACGCAGAGCCGAAGGCTCATGCCAGGCCACTGGGATCTGGCAAGAAAAAGTCCTGTCCGGTCCCTCATGGGAGCAGTGGGGATCTCAGCTGGTTTTGCTCCCAAGGGGTGACGACAGTCATCTTGAATGACATCCAGCTTCCACGTGTCTTTGCTCATGTTTGCAGACTTTTGGGAATTGCATAATTTCCCCGTCCACCATCACGCTGCACAGAGTGGACACTTAAACTCTTCCCAGCCCCAAGGTCAGATTCTAAGCCTTTGAAGATATTTCCTTGGACTCCTTGATCCTGAATTTCTTGGCCTCTTTGAAGTTTCCTCTTGATGTTGGTGCGTATCTGGGTGACTCAGTTCCCTCCCTCTCCAAGCACGCTCAGATCTTGTTTGTCGACTTTGTCTGACATCCCCCTGTTTAGATAACTGCCAGATAAGTGGTCTAGGGCCACAGAGTCCAAGGGCTTTGAATTTCTGGAGGATTCTGCACGTATTAACATCATCTTGTTTCTTCTTTTGGTAGCCCATTTCCCTTGGCATGGGAGTCTTTGAGGCATATCAGCTTTCTAGAGATTAAATCCCACAGTCCACTTTCACAGGTCCCAGGATTCCCATCAATTTCAAAACCAGGATGTTTTACCTTCATTTGCTTCCAGTTTTGCTACGTGAGGCAGAAATGAGGTTGAAAGAGCCAAGACACACCCCCCAGGTTCTTAAGAAAAGACCTTTTAACATTTTTTCCTCCTTCAGGAACTTCTGCTTTGCTCACCTCTTTTCTTGAGAACTTTTCCAGCTGCAGTTGTCTCCTGAGGGTTGTTGTAGTCACTTTCAGCAGCAGGAATCAGCTTTGAATGCTTCACGCTGCCCAAAGCTTGCATGAGCCATGCATTGGGCTTCCATGTCCAACCCGCAGCAAGCTTGCAGCCTTGCAGCACATCTCACTGCCACACAGGGCTGGATTCAGAGGCAGGGAGGTGCTCTTATCTGACATCCATTGATTCAGGCCTTTAATCTGGGAAGGAATTTGCTGCAGGTCACAGAAAACCAGTGGATAAATCCAGGATCCTCACCATGTCTCAGCCCTGCAGCACTGGCCTCTCAGGCACATTTTTCACCAACACTGATATTTGTGCACTTCTGGCCAAGGAAACCAGTCCCTCATCTTCCTCTCCTCACACCCACTGACCTCTGGAACCTAGAACACTTTGGAAAGAGCAAAGATTTAAATGCTGAAAGCCTGTGGGCAGAAAGCAGAGCCTGTCCTTAGGTCCTGGCTCTGCTGGCATGGCTGTAATTAAGTGCCATGAAGTGAGAAAGATCAGACGGGGAAACCCAAGATAAACAGGCTCCTATTAGCACCAGTATCCTGGGCCAGGGATGACTGCTCCTCATGAGAATAAACCCGAGGAGCAGGGGAGCTGGACCCCTTGTACAACAAAGGGTTCAAACATGTTTCCTCTTGGAACAGGATGAAGCCAACCAATCGCAACCCCATCCATCGGGCATGTTTTCAAACCCCTTTCTCTCCGCCTCCATGCAGTGCAGCCCTGCTTCTCATCCCATCCCCATCCACCCTCCCATTTGAAAGCCAAGCTTCCTGCTACAAGCTGTTTCTGACCTTGGGAGCCAGGCTGCCAAACTCCCAAGGACAAGCTGGCCCAGGATGGCCGCTGAGGTAGGGCAAGGGGCTGCAGGACCCAGATTGCCCAGGGACACTGGGGCCACATATCTTTTCTCATTGAAGCAAGCTAAGATGCTTCCCTGGTCAGTCGAGTCCAAGAGGACAATGCTTCACTCACACCCTAAGAATCAATCAAGCAAGAAACTGTTGCTTATTGATCACTGTTTTCAGACATTCTGGTATTTCTACCTGTGCATTTGTTCCCTCCTATTCACACAGCTATATAACTAGGCAGCAGCTGTAATGTAATACCAGAGTCCTGTATGTAACTCTGAAAACACCACTGGAGCAGGCCTATTATCGTGAGACCAATCTGAGCAGGAAATATTATCATTACCAGGGGGCGTTATTTTTTCCAATCACACTTCATATCAGTTGTCATCAAACCCTGTGTTTTATATAGTGTTACAATAGCCACAGTTGCCATGAATTGTCTCTGGATGGACTGTAAGTATTAAAAACAAAATAAGAAGCATATGTTGGAATGTCTGAAACTAGCAGACAAAACTCAAGGCTTTGACAATGTTACGGGTTTTTTGGAAGGAGCCAGATTTTAACAATAACATTCCAATTTTGTTAGTCTACCCACCAGTATCTAACCTGCCCTATAACATCTCACTAGAGTTTACAATTTCCTTCTTCTCCTGTTCCTCTCTAATATAAACTCTGGCTTTTCTTGAACGTGTGGCTTGGAAAAGGAATAGCTGAGGCTCCAGCCTCTCAGGTGCCAAATGGAAATCTTCGTTCACAGTGGATGGGCAAGAACAAACGTACAACCTAAGGAAAATGCTTATCCATAGCTGTCTTTTTCCCCCCACTCCTGCTCTAGCTGCAGCAAAATGTCAAAGGCATGATGCACACATTCCTTTGAAGCCATTCCATTGCCTGATGATCCATTTTGCTTAAGAAAGGAATGTACACTGGGTGCTGTGAGTTTTGTTGGAGGCCTTAACAGCAATGTAATAGCTGCAAGGAACACTGCCAGGTTTCCCCCCTTCCTCACACATTCCAAAACTTCCATGCAGCGAGCAATAAATAGCAAAAAAAATATTAATTACCCAGAGGAAGAATTCTCTCCTGAACAAATATTGGCTTTGTGACAAGAAGGAGCTTGTGAAATGTGTGTTTGCCTACTGAGCCCACTCAGTCTATTTCTGATTCCCAAAGAACACAATGACCCGTGTGCCAGATTTTATTTTGGCTTTTTTTTTTTTTTTTTTCCCCCGCATGGCCAGCAAGAACTGTAACAAACATACAGGAAGGAAAACAATCTATTGTTGCTCTTGGGTCTTTTGGTGGTTTTTGTTCTGTATTTTTCACTGTGCTTCACTTCTGGAGCTGCACAGAAAAGAACTAATTCTTTTTTAACCTGTTCACACGCTATCCTAGCTTTTCCCTAACTCATTCACTGCTTTAAAACATTCAGCAAATGAGCTTGGGAGAAATCAGTCTTGAGCTACTGTATGCCACACACACAAACACATAAGCACACGCATACTAACATACATATTCACAGATACACAAGTAGGGGCTTGACCCTGAGCCACATGGATTGATGTATCAAAGCCTCCAATCCCTACTCCAAAGAAAAATTACTGTCTCCATCCTATGCAAGGAACTGTGCACCAGAGTCAGCTTTTGTCTGAGCAGCATCTACCCTCAGCCACCCACTCTGAAGGAGCTCTGCTGCCAGAGAGCCTGCAAGCAGCAGTTGCAGAGCGTGAGAGTGGATGAGAATGGATGAAGAGGGCCAGGAAAAAGGGCCAGCAAGCCTGGTACACAGCAGCAACCAAGCACAGACACCATAAGAGGGATATAAGAATTGGGACAGGAGGTGATACTTCTCCCAAGGTCTTCCTCAGACTCAGCTTTTTGCAGCTCAGAGACTTCCTGAGGTGGATACAGGTTTTCTCTGTTTAATAACCTTCTTCCATCAACTTCTCCAGTCTCCTCTTGAACCTGCAAACTGAAAAATTTCCTGCAGGCCAGGAAGGAAAGAGGGAAACTGGGAAGAGGGAATGTTTCTCCTCACACTTTGGTCTGCTCAGTGCAACTCCCTCTCCTCCAGACAGAGAGGAATCTTAGTGCTCGCAGAGAAGGGCAGCAGGGCACAAGGCATCAGCAAAATCACTAGCAGCCTGTATTCCCCACTGGTATTATTGCAGCCTTTCAGTACTTAAGGGGACTTATAAAAAAGATGGAGACACACTTTTGTAGCAACAGAGCAATGGGTAATGGTTTTAAACTAAAGTCAAGTAGATTCAGAACAGATAAAAGGAAAAAAAATACAATGAGGATGGTGACGCACTGGCACAGGTTGCCCAGAGAGGCCGTGGCTGCTCCATCTCCGGAAACCTTCCAGGTCAGGTCGGATGGGGTTCTGAGCAACCTGGTCTTGCAGAAAATGTTCTTCATTGCAGAGGAGTCAGACTAGATGGTCTTTGAATGTCTCTTCCAGCACGGTCCATTCCATGATTCTATGCTTCTAAATTGGGCATGAAGGGCTCCAATGTCCTGCTAGGACTGAGTGAAGCCTGCTGTAGGAGTGCGGCTGTGATCCCAATGCAAGGAACAAGCAGAGCCCAGGTGTGGGAAAGGGAGCAATTCCATCTGTGATGCACAGCCTATACTTTGGGGTGGACATCAACCAAGTTTAGGTCACTCAACTACAAAACTCTCATGGCATTTCCCAGTAGATCCCACATTCTCCACAGATGCGCTCAAGCTTCTCTTTGTAATGTGCTCAAATCCCTCAAATCCCTTTTTGCAGGAGCTGGAAAAAAGGTCTCAGTATTTGCTCCTTGCCTGGCTTGTTATGGGGCTATTCTTTTGGGAAAACAAACAAGCAAACAAGCCCCAACACTAAATGTAATGAGGGCAGAGAGAGTCTAGATCTGTGCAGCCCCAGGGTATGGTAACCACAATCCCAGGACATGGCATGCCAGCCTATCCCACAGAAGAGTGCAGCAGTGACATTGTGAGTTTAAGAAAATGATGGCAGTCTTCCGGAAAGCAAAGTCTGGTTCAAAACACTTAGAGGAGACCACCCAGAGAAAACATGCCTGGAGATCCCCACGAGCAAAACTCTTACATCCTAAGCTATCCCTAATCTAAGTTGCCCAAGGCAGGAAGTGATCCATTCATAGGTTGTGCCCTTCCCCGCTTCTGGGAGGTGGTTATTTTGTAAGAGCAGTCAGCAGTTAGGAGCAGTTACATAGAATTATTTATCCACATAGAGATCTTTTCATGAACAGAATAGCAAATCTTTTTATTCAATGTTTTTAGACAAGAGCTATTTGTTAATATGACATTTTCCAGCTGTATCAGTGCAAACATCCATCCATTTAGTTTTTCATGCACAGAAAACTTCTTTCTTGCTCTTTCAAAAAAAAAGAAGGGAGGATGAATGAAAACTGGATACATTTTTGTTGTTGTTGTTGTTTGGGGTGTGTTTGACTGGAAAAGAAAAAGGAGGTCAAAATAAGATGTTACTGTGAGTCGTTAATTTAGGGGAAAGACAATTTTTAACTGTCCAAAATAGCTTGATTCAAAAAATGTTGCCTAGTTTTAGTGTCATGCTTTGCTAATCAGATTTAGGAGATGTTCAGCAGAGTAGAACACGCTGCCATGTCTTATCAGCTAAGCTAAATGTTGTGGTTACACCATGCAGCAATATGAAAACAGGAATGACCAGTCTTCACAACCAGCTCCTGTACGACCTGAACAGCTCTGCTGGTTCTCTGCACATCTTTAAAACCAGTTCAGTGCCTATAAGACAAAAAAAAAACCCCAACAACCCAGAGAGAGACCAGTAGGGAGATTGCAATGGTCAGTAGCATCTGCTTCAGGGTAGAGATCCATCTGGCCTTAGCTCTCTGTCCTAACCTTTTCTCCATGGCAGTGACTGTGTAAGGTGGTAAGGAAGCAGTCCTCTCTGCTTGTCACATTTATTCTGCCTTTGCTGCTGTGAAGTTACGATTTCTGATCTTATTTCTAGGCTTGTCTACCCTTTCAACAAGATCCTTTCCCTTTCCAGGAGACATGAGTGTGGATAATAAAGTGATTCAGCTGAAAGAACTGCCAAGAAATGAAACAAACAATCTATTAAATTGTTTTCAGCACAAAAATAAAAATTTTGGCTTACAATTTTAGAGCTGGGATACAACATGGGAGATTCTGTGTAGTTATCTCCAACCACTGAGTATTCGTATTTTCTACTGGTGTATTTCCCTGACCATCATTTGAGTCTTAGCAGAAGATAAACTTCTTTTAGTTTGATGCTAGGGTGTTCCTGTGTAACAAGTCAGTTGTGATAAACCCCTTGAAATTTACTCCACATAGAGAAATATACTGAAACAGCACTCGTTGCACCAAAGGAAGAATAGACTTGATTTCTATCATGCAAAGTTGGTGTCAGTATTCGAATAGTAATCAGGAGGTTTCATGGGAAAGCCTGCTTGTTTGCAGCAGGTAGGATGCCTTTGAATATTTTGGGTGTGACTCATTTGACAAGAGCAGGCATCCAGATTGCCCATCAGAGCAAGTCTCCCCAGTCTCTCTTTGCAGTTGATGAAGATCTTGTCAACAGAGACTAGGACTCATCTCCTCCATCAGCCTGCAGCTAAACCCAATGCCTAATGCCTTGTATTCTCAAATTCTGACTGTGGCAGAGTCCAAGGTGGACAGCAGAGGTGTTGGGTTGTAAAACATGACAAAGTGAATGTGGGTTTTTTTCACTTTGGAGTGAATTCTGGTGTTACACCACGCTGGAGGGCATGTTATTAACAGAAATAACAAACCCAGACCTTACTCCTCTGCAAGAACAAGCCTCCTGGTTCTGTGTCAAGTTTAACCTCGGCACAGATCTGTGTTCAACGTGAACGCTCTAATTTGATGTAAAGTATTCATGAAGACAAAGTATTTTGTCATGTTCCCATCCCTTGAGAGATTGCACCCTTATCCAGCTCAGGCTTTGTGCAAGGAAAACCTAGCCAAAATCTCACAATTCTCAGTCAAATGTTGAGCTGGTGTCTTTGGGGTAAGATATCCTTGTTCCCGGTGGGCAGTGGGTTGGAGGATCCGAGGTGGTCTGGGACTAATGTCATGCAAACTCCCCTGCCTGCATATCTCCCTGCTCAGCACACCTTGGGAACTGGCAGAAGGATAGATCTCCCAAAATATCTACCAAAGGATGAATTCATCTGCTTCCTGAGCTGCAAAGAGAGAAACCTCCTGTCTTACTGGTGGGAAAACATCTCTTCTTGGCCAAGGGATTCCTGTGAACATCTTGAGATAGGTGAGAATTGCAAGGAGGCATAGGTTTGGTTTGGCTGAAAGATAAATCATCATTTCCAAATGGCATCTGGAGCTGGGAATACCCAAATCACATCTGGGCATTTCCAACAGCAGGTCCGATTTGCACCCCTGTACTGGTTTGAAATCCATCAGAAATACATGCATTATCTCCACTTCCTGCACTTCTCGGGCAGTGACAATCTGTATTTGAGCTACACATAGACTGAAGACATGGCACATAATTCCTCCTGGTAAGACTGAGACAGCCTGTTGTGTCCCTGTGCCTCACATCTTCTAATGCAACGTGGTGTCAGTTATAAGTTAACCTGAAATTCATGTACCATCAGACCTTCCCAAATCCAGTCTTGACCGAGCCTCACATTCTGAATAGATTAGCAGTTATTTATGGGTTGTTTATTTTTAAAAAATCCATTGAAAAATGTTAAAGGGAAATAGCAAATGTTATGCTTGTCTGAACAGGAGTCACTCGGTGAAACACACTACAGACATATTAATTTCTAAGTTACCCCCACATACACACTCTGTGTGTATTCAGACGAGGAATGCTCTGGTTTGGCTTATTCCCATCTCCTCATATACACACTGCTTATCAGAGATGCACTAGTTAAGGTGGAGGAAATTAAGGTGACCTCTACCAGTTCAGGTCTTCATGCAATTTGAGATGATCATTAGTCACATATTTTGGCATGCTGTGAATTAGAGAGAGACATTGACTTCCAGAGTCTCTCGTGTCTTTTGTTTTATATTTTTTTCTTCTTTATATGACTGAACACCCAGGAAGGCTGTCTTATTAATCTGATTCTTAAAATCTATTCCTTTATACAATTTAAACCAAATCTGTATGTCTTTGTCTCTTTCAGTTAACAACATGTGAAAAGTCCTTCCAGACTTGATGGGGAAAAATGTTTCTCAGCTATTAATCAAGCCATTGATTTAGGAATTTTGCTCAGGGAAAGAGCTTAGACCTCATGCAGGGAAAGGACCATAAATCTGCAAGAGGAAGAACTTCTAGGGCTCTGTTACTCATCCTCTTCCTGTCTGCCCGAGTAGAGTGGCTTTTGCAGAGCAGATGCAGGAGTCAGCACAGCAGGGAAATCCCCGCTTCCCTCTAAGCCCAGGGAAGACACATTTGGCTGAAGCCAAAGAGGAAAAGGCAGAAAACAAGGTGAAAATCATTCCTCTGCACTTTGTGCTGACACACACTCCCTGACAGAAAATGTTGAGTGTCAGGAGGTTGGGACATCCCTTTTTTCTGTAGTAGCTAGCAACAGGACAAGGGGTAATGGGGTGAAGCTGGAACACAAAAAGTTTCATTTAAATATAAGAAAAAACTGTTTCACTGTGAGGGTGATGGAGCCCTGGCACAGGCTGCCCAGAGGGGTTGTGGAGTCTCCTTCCTTGGAGGTCTTCAGGAGCGGCCTGGGCATGTTCCTATGCAACCTGATCCAGGTGACCCTGCTTCTGCAGGGGGGCGTTGGACTAGATGATCTCTAAAGGTGCCTTCCAACCCCTACCATTCTACGATTCTATGATTCTATGAAATGTGGCTGTTGGGACACCCACACTTGCTCCCTTGCATGAATCTAAATGCTACACAACAAGAGAGATGTCATCAAAATTCCCTTTGCCATGGACCCTGGATCTAATCCTCATGGTAAGGCTTCACAGATACCTCCTCCTCCTCCTCTACCACCATCACCTCATCCCATTCTGATCAGTGCTCTGACCAGTTGTGAGATGCCCCTGGGGAGAAAACCCCAACTGAAAAAAATGGGTAATTGCAAAGGGGAGCAGACAGGGGCTGGGGAAGGCACTTTTTTTTTTTTTTTTTAATAGCTAAGAAGGGCTGTGCACAGCTGATTTGAATGAGTTATCTCACTATTAAACACATCTTCCTGTAAGGGAAAACATTGCTGAGGACTGAAAGGGCTTGTAATTGCTTTTTGAAGCTGACTTTTTGTGTGGGCCTGCCCACTTTTTGCCTCTGTCCAAAATAGTACAACTCCCACTGACTTACTAGAAATGTTAAGAACTAATGACTCAATTCCTAAGAATAATTTCATGAGTCTCTATTTATAGGTACCAACCTTAAGCTCAAAAGCATTGGCAACACCCAGTCCTCTGTGTTTTCCATCATGCTTTGATACCATACCGGGATAGTTGGGAAATCCACAGTTCCTTGTTTCTGAATATTTGTCCTTTCCAATCCAGATTGCTCTCAACAAATGATTTCTCAGGAAGGGACATGAGCTGTCAACTATTTTCAGGAAGTGTCTGGAAGATCAGTTTAAAATAGAAATGGAGATGCTGTTTGACAGATGCAAACTTGTCCTTCCACAGTGGATTAGAGACATTAGAGAACACTTCCAAAGGGCAACCGATGGGTTGGATGTGTCACTGTTGGAAGTGATGTGGGTAAAGGCAGTCTTGCTGTGGGTATGAGAGTGGAAAGGCAGGAGATATGGAGGTAGAATATGTAGAAGGTGAGGATGGAGAGAGAAGACATGGAGAGGAAGGGCATGGAGAGTCAGAGGTTAGAAAGGCAGGTCACAGAGAGGCAGCCTTGAAGCTATTTCAGCTTATGGCAAGCAAAAGACCTTAAAACTTTACCAAATCTGAATAACAAGACCCACTTCCATCACTTTTGACTGTGATTTTCAAAGGTAACCCATGATCTTTAGAGGGCAGATGTTAGCCAGGCATCAAAAAATTGAGGCTAGAAAGTAATTTGAGTATTTATATGACAGATATCAGTAGTATATATCTCTCACTAAGGAATGAAAATAAACAACTTAAAAATGCTTCAGAAAGGGGAGATATCTGTTATAGGAATCTCCCCTACCATCAGGTGTCCCCTTTAAGGACTATGGCATACCTGTTACTTTAGGGTGAATTATAGAACCACAGAAATATTTTTATTGGAAAAGACCTTCAACATCATCAAGCCCAACCCCTCCCCTCACACTGCCAAGCCCACCACTAACCCATGGCCCTCAGCACCTCAGCTAGACAGCTTTGCAATAGCTCCAGGGATGGGGACTCCACCACCTCCCTGGGCAGCCTGGGACAGTGTCTGACTCTGAGTGAAAAAGTTCTTCCTCATCTCCAATCTAAACTTCCCCCAGTGCAACTGGAAGCCATTTCTACTTGTTCTATCGCTTGTTCATTGGGAGAAGAGATGGACCCCCACCTCACTACAACCTCCTGTCAGGTAGTTGTAGAGAGTGATCATCTCCCCTCAGCCTCCTCCAGACTAAACACCCCCAGCTCCCTCAACTGCTCCCCATCAGACTTGTGCTCCAGACCCTTCCCCAGCTCTGGTGCCCATCTTGCTTATTATGTTTATTATTTCACAGGATGATCCCAGACCTCTATGTTGTTCAGCACAGCATCTTCACACCCACTCACAGCCACTGCCAGCACACTATTGTAAGTTTACAAAGCATTTTGATGCAGTGGTGGCATTGACAACTTCTGTGACAGGACATGTTTGCCCCTTCTTTGGAAATCCTTTGCTGCACACCCTCTTGCCCTTCCTCCATTCTGCCGTGGGTTCAGCACTGAGAGGCAGGATGCTGGCAAGGCCAGAGCATGACTCATCCTCTGGAAAGCTGAGCGTGGTGTGGCCTTCCGAGGAACTCATGAGTAAGGGCTTTCTTTCTCTCTTTTTTTTTCTTTCTTTCTGAAGGAATCAGGCCATGCAGGACAGTGGCACAGAAATGAAGGTCACAATAGGTTGCCAGGGAAGAAGGGCACAGCAGGAGTTCCAGTGCTTCCCTCCTGCTCAGTAGCCACAGAGCTTAATGATGTGGTTAGAGGATATTGTTTTCACAGGTTACAAAACTCATTTTGGGCAATGAAAAATAATATGAAGTAAAATGCCTCTCCTGACAGCTCATTGACAATTGTTTCTCAGTCGTTGCATCTCCTAAAATGGGAATTTTAAGCAATATTATTTTAATGGGATGTTCGATTGTTGGAGGATATCCTAAGGAAACTGGGATATGCATGGATCAGAAGAGGTTTGAAACAGCACCGTTTCCCAGTGGTATGCCTTTTTCTGTAGGGTTTTCATTTTCTCTGGGGTTTTTTTTTTTCACCAATTCTGCTTTATCACTAGTTCAAACAGCAAAACCAGTCCACCTCTGATTTTTAGGAGAGATGAAATAAGCCTCTCAGTAACAACACCTTCCTGCCACGTCAGGTGCTGTGAACCTGTTGCTGTTAGAAGTTATTAGTCACATAAATGCTTTGCCAACAGCACTGACACATGCACCTGGATGAGTTACTCTTTTTGTTGGAAATCCTTTGCTCAACACCCTCTCTGAGCATCCTCCTGCCACCAGCCAGCAAACACTCTCCAGAGACTGCTTGCTAACCTCTCCTGGTCAAGGTCACGTGAGTTAACACTGACCTAATATTTTCACAACTTCATTTTGGCTATCCCCAGTGCAAGGAGGTGAGACAACAGCCCCGAAATGGGGAGCAAAGCAGCCCCCAAGGGGGTGTCATGGGGAAGGCTGGTGGGACATGACATCTTCTGCCAGTGTGGAGAGTCTCCATGAGGACATGAGGCCACAGCCCTGTCCACAGTGAGCTGGGGACTTGTCAAAGAACCTTCCCAGTGGCATCTCCCAAAGGAAGGCAGAAATAATTTTCTGATGGGTGGAGAAAGGCTGGAAATAAATCTTTCACCTAGCTTAATTCTGTCCAGTGAAGGGGTTAAAAAATAAAAAGGAAAGAGTCAGGGCTGGTAACACATCCCTGTGACAGGGCAGCACTGGTTAATGGGTCTGGGGAGGGGGAGTGCCACAGCATCCACCAAATAACTACCCATCTTTTGCAGGAGAGGTCAGCTGGCACAGAGGTGGGTGAGGTTCACACAGGTGTTTCCCTGTAATAGGCACTGTCAGGTAGCTTTTCAGCCTTAATGACCATCTGGTTACTATAAAGAATGGTTTATGAGATCTCATCCTGGTTCTTGACTGCTATAACATAAGTATTGAGAGCCTGTGAGTTATGGCTTCATAAAAATAACCACTTAATAATGAGAATGACTTTCTCTTTCCAGACCATGGCAAATTCAGGTGTATTTTTCCCTCTCCATTAGGGCTGTAAAATGAGACAAAAGCAACCCAGATATCTAGTGGGGAGGGGAAAAACCACCCCACAAACCTCTCAGACCTCTGTTTTACAACAGTGCATAAGCACAGCTTGAAGCTGTTTGCAAAGCAGGACTGAATCCCAGCCTCCACTTTGAGGAAGGGGAGGCACTGAGGCACTGACCTGTGCAACAGCTTGAACAGTATCATCCAGAGAGTCGGTGGTCAGAGCAGGAATTGCATCCTCAGTTACACCTTTCACTCCAGGCTGCACTGCTCCAATTAAAGATACCAACATGACTACTCCTGGGTTGTCCCCCTTTATCATAGCTCTATTTAAGCTATACTTTGGTCTTTCAAACTCCTTTTGTATTTCCAGAAAGCAATAATCCTCTTCAGACCCAATTTCTCAGTATTTTGCAGGGCAGCCAAGAAGTGGTTGCTAGGTCTGGCCCCGAATTATTTGCTTTTTTTTCATGGAGGCATAGGTGTGGGAGGGCGTTCTGCTGCATGTTTCTTTATGATGCTGGAAACTTGATCATGTAAAATTAACAATTTTGAGGGAGATTTTAGGCATTCTTCTCAAAAATATCCTCTAAATTTGTTCCTGTAAAAAGAAGAAAGCTTTTTACACAACTATTTAAGTGAAATATTGTTATTCAGGTAGCTGGATTTTGGTGGGGAAACAGAATCATTCAGAAATTCACAGTTAAACTTAAGCTCCATATCCCTACTCTATTCAGTTGGATACTATCATCATCTCAGGGTATCTACAAACAGCCTGTAAACTCTTAAAAGCAAGCTTTTAAAGACAATAGCATTACTATGGGAGGAAATCAATAGATATCTGCTTTCCTAGAAATCAGGAAAGAGTTGACAGTTATGTGGACATCAGTATTGAGCATGAAATGCTTTGCAAATCTGCAGGCCAAGGCTACAGACAGGCGCAGGACAGAGCACATGTGCCATGCAAGACGAAAGATGAACATGTTTAATGTGTTGTCCCGTGTCATAGAAAACCCAGTTTTGGTTTCAGCTGTTACAGACAACCTGCATGACCTACAGAAAGTCAAACAGTTCCCGTAAAACAGAGCTGCCAGGAGGGCTATGGAGTGCTCTATTAAGAGTTGGTAGGTTAGGAGGGAGTCATCCGCCCTGATTTTGGGTTTCTGTAGCACAAATCTCTCCATCTGAGTCAGCCAGCCTTTACAGGCAAAGGAGACAGTAATCTCATCTGAAAACAAGGGGCTGGGTCAGGTGAACTATCCTCGGGAGGTGCCTATTTCTACAGAGTGATGGGCCGGACACACAAGCCCAAGGCTGAACCTTGGAGAAAAGAGAGGGATCAACCAACTTCACCTCACAAGGATGGCTGGGATAGCAGCCTCCAGGACACAGAGGCATCTGGTCCTCCCTGGACCCTTCATTTGCAAACTAATTAGCAAGGAATGGAGCCATCATGAAGAGACACCGGGGCAGGCTGGGGACTCAAACCTGCCTGTATGACCCTTGTAGCGTTGAATAATGTGCTTAGAGAGCACAGACATCAGTTTCCTGCATAGAAGTCTCTCTGATCCCAGAAACAGGGAGGGCATCACCCTTCCCATAATTTATCTGCCAGGGAAAACTCCCTCTCTTTTCTCTTTTTAGAGAAACTCCCTCTCTTTTCTCTTTTTAGATACAAGCCAGCTTGGGGTGTCTTGGAGCAAGCCAGGGCGCTGGACACCATTGGCTGCATGTCTGGGAGGAGGCAGGCAGGGGTGGGATTATCTTTCTTGTGCCTCCAATTTGACCTCTTTGCCAGCAGATTGTTCTGATTTTCCACATGGAGGAATCTAGGGACCCTCTCGAAAGTTCAAACTCCTGTCATCATCCTTACCAGCAGCAGCAGAGCTTTGGGCTTCTGCAAACCCCGAGCTCACAGGGAGCTGCAGAGCAGACCTCACAGCCCCAGCTTGCTTCATGTACAAATTTGGGCATTTCACGTTGCTTTTATACTAGACTGTGTGGGGTTTTTTATTTCCTAGTAAAAAAATTTCCATGGAAATATAGGAATTTGGGGTTGCATTTTCTGCTGGCTTTACTGCTCCAGCAAAAGACCTGGGGGAAATTGCTGAGATGATTTCAAGTCAAAGCATTTCCAATTCTCTTATTGCAACACAACTTTACTTCAAAATGTTGTGTGCAGTTAGTTAACAACCAAAAAGCCTACCAGTAAAAAAGAAGAAACAGGGTTGTTTCCTGCAGATTTTTACTTGGCTCAGGAAAACAAAACATTTCCATCTTCAGTCAACCTGAATTCTTACCCAATTTTTTAACTTCCTCTATTCAGCCAACAAACCTGAAAGATCAGCTCTTTGCACAGCTTCATCTGACAGCTTTGTTGACTTCCTATGTGCTGGTGCAATGACCTGAGCTTGGGTTAACCAAGTATTGTCCATCAGTGCAATACAATACAATACAGCACAACACATGGGAATATCAAGTACCGTCCATCTGCCCTTTCCAGCTCAAGGAGGCGTTTGGGCATCTAAAACCAGAATTTCCCAGTCTGTGGCTGGAGCACAGAGGCCCTACAATCACATATCTTAATAACAGGTCTTACCAAGCACAGGAGTGCTCTATGGCATGCACATTATTTCTCCATCTGCCCTGGCTGCAAACATTTATTACTCTCTGTGACATACACTGTAAAATTGCACTGAGGTAACTACGTCTAGTTAGTAATTTCCATTCAGATGAGCTGAAGGAATTAGTGAATTTGGAAGATCTCAGATCTTTGGAGATAGGGGCAGGCGATGGCATGCTTTAAAATAATCACTCTCAACTGTGCACAAGCTTGAAACCACCCTACTAATCATAGGCAGTCTAAGTGCTTATCAAGGCAGAGGGAGAGCTCAAGCACCATTCAAACTCTCTAATAATGGTAAATGATTCCACAAATGCACGTGTTCAGGACTCGGACTGCTTCCAGAGCTAAGTGCTTATGAAAACTTGAAGTGCTCCAGTGGTTTTAAATCACTGTGCAGGGCTGATTTAAACTACCAGAGCACTTCTCTTTTTTTTTTTTTCTTTTTTTTCTTGCATTTTCTTCTCCCCTTCCCCTTTCCCCCTTTCCTTTTTGTTTTTTTCATGAACATTTCGATTTGGAAGTGAGTCAAACACTTTAGTGGTTCCAGACCATATTGAATCGATTTAGAAAGGCAGGGGGAAAAAAAAGAAAGAAACAGTAAATTATGGTTCAAAACCCTTTTGTTTCAGAGCATTGGAGAAGGGAAGATCGCTGCTAGAGCTGGGATGTATTAGCAAGGGCTGGAAGACAGGATGTGTTTGCAGGCATGGATGCTTATCTGTTTGATCACATACCTAGGGCAGGACAGATCTGCCCATGTGCTGCTCTCTACCCCGTACCTTTGATCTGCTGATTGGTATGGGTTTGGTTTTTTTTTTCCCTCTGATCCTTGGTGTCCTTGTAGATGCAGTGCTAAAAGTGGCCTGAAATGTAACCGGGGAAAATCTGCAGCCCCTACCCCAGGCTTTTAAAACTGGCAGTCTTGGCAGTCTCCAACAGCAACAGCCTCACAACCCGAAAATGAAACTTTCTGGTGGATTCATACCTCTCAAAAGACAGGATAAAACTGAAGCAGACAATATAAATAATGGAAAAGAGAACTAGACTTTAAAAATTCTGTTCTGTTTAATAATTGAGTGATTATAACAAGCTGAAAGGAACTTTTTTTTTTTTAAATTACTTCTAGCCTGACCATGTCCCATTAGTGCACACATATCTCCATCAAAAATCATCAGCTAACCAGGGCTGCATTAGTGTGAGAACAGCAGCAAAGCACATCTCTGGGTGTTTATTCACACCAATGTCCTGCTCAGCCTTCCCACACCTCCAGCCATACCAGGGAGCAAAGAGATGCCACAGCCCCCAGGGACTAGACCCTCAACCTCTGTCTGCAGCCACAGTCTGACTTGTATAAAACATCCAAAATAAAACTCCCTTAGAGCCAGTAAATCAAAGCTGCCTGTCATCGTTGCTGGGAAATGAGTGCAGCGTGAAGGAAACCGAGCTCACGGTCGCAGACATGAACTGAGGTTTCCCTTCCATGTAATGTGGTGAGGCTGAGGGACTGATACAGCCACAGCAAGGGGAGAAAACAAGGACATGGGAGCATGCCAGGCTGAGTGCTGAAGAGAATATCAGCAGACCCCAAATGATGCGTCCTGCCTTCCTAAAATGATGGTATTCCCTGTTCAGTAACTCAGGTTGTGCATACTACCTATACCTTCCCCTAGGATGCTGCAGGTGGAGAGAGGAGTTGGCTGCTGAGGATAATGACTTGCCAGTCAGTGAAGGATGAAACATAGGTGGACCCTCAGCATTCCCATCACTGAGAGTCACATCTTCCTTCTACAGGAGCAAGGAGCTGCAGTGGAGAGTGTGAGGAAGTGTTGCCCAACTGAAGCTTTCCATGAGATGTGCAAATGGCAGGTGGCTGAGGAGCAAAGCTCTGGAACTATCAGGAAAGGAGGACAACAAATGGTAGGAGAAGTCAGGTAGGTGTCTTGATTGATAGCTAAGAGGTCTAGGTAGTTGAAAGAGCATCCAGCAGTGCCATGAGCATCAGCATGGCTAGAAGCAAGGAGGCTGAGGCATGGACCGTGACAGTGGCACAGCTGAGAAGTGCACAACTTGAGTGGGAGAAAATGCACAAAGGGCTCTTTTGTAGCCGGTAGGTGATCATGACTCCGCTTGAGAGACTCAGACCTGTGGTCACAGGAGCCAGGCTGTGCTCTGAGGTTGCAGCCAGACTCATTTAGAGTTGTGGGCCGTAATTTACAAGCAAATATAAATACTGGCCACCCACAGAATACACCCACCTCCTGTAGCAAAGCTGGTAGGTGGAGGAATACAGACACCTCTCAGCCACTACCTTCACCACGCCATCTGGCTTGCTGTTGCCAAGCCCATGGTGGCCATCTGCCTTGTGGCTGCCTAGGAGAAAGGCAATTATAGATTGGGTGGGTTTTTTTTGTAGGGACACAACAGCAGCTGGAGATGTCAGCCAAGTCTACATGAATAAATTAGGCCCAAATTCCATTGTCAGACCCAAAGAGAAGTTGTTTCTGGGTTAGCCATGCTTCAGCCCCACCACACTAGCAAGGATGTGGCTTTCCAAGCATTTAAGAGTTGCTACTGTGCCAAGCTCAGGTTTTCACGTGCTACCTCAGTGTGAGGGAAGCTCTCCTCTGTCAGAGGATGCATGGCAGGACAGTCTGCTCCAAACCCTGCCTAGACTTGCTGGAGGACATGGGAAAATATTCCTTCACTTGATCTCTCAGTTCCCACATCAATCATGCTAGTGCAGCCTTTCCTATTTCCTTTGCAAAATGCCCCAAGTGTGAAAAAATCATCTAAGAACAAAGTCCTAGAAAAACTGAGTTTTCATTGGCCTTGTTAGAGCTACTGTGAGAAAATGCAGCTGTGCAGGAGTGTTTGACAAACTCTTTTTTTTCCCCTCACAAAACCTCACCTTTTTGTACCAACAAACGTTCATTAGCTACCCTCAGCTAATTGCAAACTGAAATTGGACAGATTACAGGCCCAAATCAAGCCTATTTCCTTTGGGTGAAGGCTCGTGAGGGTATGGCCTCTTGCACTGAGGCCATTTTGGGGTTCAGTCTGGCATCACTGCACTCTGCCATCCTATGTGGTGCTGACATAACTCTGCATCTTTGCATTTTTCTCTGTAGGTGAATCCCCAGGGATCAGACCTTTTCTCTCCTGTGATTTTCAGGACACCAAACATATTCAGGCAGACACTCAAGGGTCCTGGTTTCATTTTGCTCTGGAGGAAGCTGTGTTATCCTCACACAAAAGAAGCACCAGGGCATAGATTAAACCCTCTCAAGAGACAGGAGTTTTCCAAACTGCCTCATAAAGGGAGCAGCAGCGAGAAGAGAAAGCTCCTTTGTTTTGGATAGCAGCTGTAATCTCCACATCAAGCACATGTTGGAATTAGTAAGTGGCCATTTAGCCATATTCTGACAGCAGAAAGAGCAACCTCGGGGCTGCAGCCAGGCCTATTTATAGAGAGGAGGTTTGAGGTAATACCCTTACCTTGGATGCACTGCCTTCACTTAAGAGCCCAGCTTACAAGAGAAAATTATGCCAGACAGGCAGACAGCAAGGAAATAAAAGAATCACAGCTCACTTTCCCTGGCTGGCTTTGCATCAGGGCAAATTACGTTTTACAACAACAGTAGAAATCCCTGAAAATTCAGTTTCTTCCCACATCTAACAAGAAAAGAAATGTCAGAAAGCAAATAGTTGCAGAGGTTCCTCAGGCCAAACCTTCGTCAGCTTGTCAAGTTAATGTATCACTGCTGTCACAGTACAAGAGCATTGGGAAATCATGAGCGCTCCAGGAGGTCAGAGCTTGGACCACAAAGTTTGCTGACCTTTTTGTTGACGTTACTGGTGACACTGGGTGGCTTCTGAGAGCTCTTCGAACACTCATAGAGTGTGACCATGGATTGAGGCTGTCCCCTTGTATTGCGTCAAATATCGACAGCTAAGGCCAAGGTACTTGGTAAAACTCAAGCAGTGACAGCTTAGGTGTCCTATTTAGATGGGCTGGGATCCAAATCTATCTGAAACCAGAGTGGTTTGGAGCTGGTCTGGGACACTTGAGAAATGTGGATTTTTCTGTGAAGCCAGGAAATGATGGAAAGCACGAGAAGGAGATCACACCATGGTGGTGGTGAGATCCCCTCGGTTAGCAGAGGTCTTGGAAGGCTTGTGCTCAGAATAACACAATGTCTTGGACACGGCCTGTAGATGAGATAATCCAAAAGTAAACTTTGGTTTGGAAGAAGATGTGGTGGGATAAAATTCAGTTCACAGTCAAAAAAATCTAAATTTAGCCATTTCATTGGAATTTATTGTCTATGCTACACGTAGGTCAGCTATGAGTCTGAGCTCCCACTGCTGCCTTGGGAGGAATCACATTGGACAAACAAGAGTGGTTACCTTCAGGTATGCTGAGCAGATAAAGTTTTTATTCAAAAGCTGGGTTGAATAGCCCCAGGCTGGTGCCTTCTCCAGATCCCTTCTGCTTGCTATAATGAGGAAGGAATATGTATAACTGTTCCTGGAGGGCCCAAGCCCAGAAGTCACAGCCCTCAGAGTGGTTTTAACAGCAGCTGAAGGTTACGGTTCAGGGCAGGACTTTTCATTGCCTTGGCTCACCCATGCTTCTCAGAGAGGAGCTCATGCTGCTTCTGGTTTTTGGCTAGTACAGCTGGCTTCATGATCCGTATACCAAAGTCTGTCTAAGACCAAGAACCACAAGACACTTCTCAGGTACCACATGGACCAGAGGACGTGTAGCCCAAGAACCCCACACTGCCCACCCCCAGTGCCGATTCTTCCGAAGGGAGGATGTTCCCTTACACCAACTGTTGATTTTGGTTTACCCCTGAGGTGGGAGAAATCATGCCAATGCACCCTGAACCTTTAGATCATATCGGTAATTAGCCTGGTCTTCTTCTGAAGCTCCTCCTCTATGGAGGTACAAAGCTCTCTGAATTAGGGGACGAGTATTTTAGTCGAAAAAGACTAAGAGGTAAGAAAAAGAACATTTACAGGAATGACACTTCTAACATAGAATCTGCTTTAAGAGGCTTCCCACTGGCACATGAAAATGAGGGAAATACCTCTCTGAGATACATCTGAACCTTTCTTCTCTCCTCTGAATTAAAGCTGTTACTGCTGTTGCTGCAGAGACAGCTGAAAAAAACCTGGTGTGGGAGGGAAGGGGAAGCTGGCAGGTATCCAGCACTAGCTTCTGCTGGGGAGAGAGTCCTACTTTCCAGCAGATGCTTGGCCTTTACAGCTTCAGGAGCCCGGCTCCCTTATCTTCCAAAGACATCTCTAGCTGCTCATTCACTGACTGAATTAAACAGAAGCACAGGTTGAACTGTGTTATGTAGGTTTTCGAATATGCACACAAAAATCATCAGGTTGAGAAGAAAATCTGTATGTACACACACATCCACGTGTGCATTTTACGTGCTGGCTGAGCCTTTTAAAATGGATTGTTTCCTAAGGCTAGCACCAGTTACAAGCCAAAAATGTGACTTATAATTGCAAATTCAGTGGAACATGTTTTGCTTTTGGCCCAAAATCCCACAGCTGAGACACTCACCCAGGCAAAGGACTGAATATGCACTATCTATAGGGTCATGTCTAGGTGTCCACACATGTGTTCAGAGGAAAGAAAAAGTAGATTTAACAATAAGTATGAATGAAGTCAGAAATTGTAGGATATTGATAAGGGAAGCTAAAGGACAAAGGGAAGAATTGTTCAGTAAATATCTGTACAGTATTGGTGAAAAATTTCAGTGATAAAGTCTTCTTATGTGTTGAAAATTAAATACTTCCACTCCACTAACAGTTGCTGTGGTCATTAAGCAGCAAGTGACTAAAGCTAAATGGATAACTTGAACCCCAGGATTTTTACCAAGCTGCTCAAGGTCTATTAGTATTGAATTTCAGCATTTCCATGGTGTCTGTGAGTTAGAATTGGAGATCAACTCTAGCACAATAATAAACCACTGATAACTACATCAGTTCGAATTTACTAGATTAATAAAGACAGTAATGTAGTCAATATCTATCAGCACCAAGTTGGTGGAAAGGGGATCCTGTCAAAGTAAACATACCTTTTTGCAGTTGATAGGGACAACACTGTTAACAGAGTTGGCACTTTATAAAGGTATCGGTAGCACAGGGTGGTTTAAGCTGATTAAATCCACTTGGCATACGTAAAATCTGTGAAGAACTGGACATTTGATAGATCTCAAACCCTAATTGCAACAGGAGACTGTTCACCGAGCTCCTGTGCTTCTTGTGGTACTTTTTCTGAGCTCAGCTTTTGGCCTTACACTTTTAACTTGTTTTTCTAATATTCTGGAGAGAAACACATTCACTAACAAGTGTCTGAAAATGCTGGAGAAATCTGGGAACTGACAAAGAAAGAAGAGGTTGGGGTAGTGGGCATCCTTGATTGCTTGCTATGTTCATTGCAGGTAAACTGCATTCTTTTCATTGCAGCCAAATATATATTTATCCTTGGAGAAGCAAAGACTTTCTGTGCACACTTATTGTGTAGAACAGCACCTCATGAAGCAGGGATTTGGGGACAATATTTTCCAAGAGTTTAGAAGGATCCTGAAGGTAAAAACAAGACCTCTGTGCAAAGCAGAGAGGTTGTGGTCAGCATCTGGCACCAAGTTGACAGTTGCAAGCGTCAACTCAGTTGTGCTTCTGCAGTTGAAGAAATACTAATAAATTGCAAAGAGTCGCAGGACTCATAAAAGCATCTGAATATAAATGGCCTGCACTGAAAGGCTTAAAGGGCCCTCAAGATGTCTAGAAAAGCGAGAAAAACATTAAGGGGTGATTTGACTCTGGTAAGTCATCAAAAGATGACAGAAGGATATTCTGCTTTCTTGATATGGGCATAATAAGATCAGATATAAAAAAAATTAAACTGGACAAACTCACATTAGTGACAAGACACATATTTTTCAGCAATGAGAACTGTCCCCTACTGCCATTCTATCATCATGATGATGAACCATTTTCTAAGGTTTGTATTTGATTTTCTATCAATAGTTTTTGATCAAAGATTTTTTAATCTAAAATATGTATGTTTTAGTAACAAAACCAAGAATAATTTCTTCCAGACTTTAAAATTTATAAAGCTAAATAAAATACAAAGCTATTAGCTTTATATTTGCCAAGGATCCTGGAGATACGTACAGGACCATGAAGCAACCTACTTCTCCTCCTAGACTTGGGGCAGAAGACCAGGACCAAAGCAATTCTCTGCTTGAAAATTTACAACTAATTCAGTTTTTCTGCAGGTCAGTCTTTATCTTTTAGGTCACAGAAATCGTCTCTGCTGCATTTTATCATTTTGCCTTTCAAGTCCTGCTGGAGTCAGGCAGATTCTGTGGTGTGCCCAAATCCTCAGATAGGCTCGTCCAAACAGAAGACTTAAAAAGATCAGGGAAAATAAATTGGGAGTAATTATGTGGTGTCCTCTAATCTGACATTTCTGAGTCATCAATTAATGACATACTTAATCACATGAATGTTTTCTCTAGTCCTGATCAGACTTACTTTTGTGCTTCATACTTTACTACATTGACCTATGATTCAACGTAAACCAGGTATATGAGAACTTCCCATTGAGCTCAGATAAACTTATCTGCTAATGCACTAATGGTTCCTTTGTCACAAGACAGGGTAGAACACAATAGCTAGATATTTTTTTAATTAATTAGTTTGTCAAACTTATTTATTAAAAAGGAGAAACTTGAGCCTAAGTTTGCCTGTCAAACAAACAAACAAAAAAATACTGTGGCTAGACAGATTTTCCAAAGCATGAAATTCAAGAGGACTTAAGTTTCCCTTTGTGCCTTTGATGAGGTCTCCTTTATGTCTAGGAGCTTCATCTTGGCAAAAATGCTGTAGGTTCTTACCCACAGTCAGTCCTGGGACATTTTGCTCTGTTCCCCAGAGGACTGAAGGAAAACTGAAGACTCTCATGCTGCCAAAAAGTCATGTACCAGGCTAGTGGTAGTTGCAGCATCTCTAAGGTTCATTCCCTCTTTCTTTTCATGTATTTAAAGACTTGGTCACAAAAATGCCTTTGGCTGCACATTGAAAAATCAGAACACAATCTGATGATTCTGCCATATTTCTGTATCATGGCACACATATCTTGTTGACAGTGCTTTCTGAAGACACCTGCATTTTTCCAGACAGCTAGTCCCAGAGCAAGGACAGTGGATACTTGAGCAAGGCCTTTCCAGACTCTTCAGTCAAGCTCAATCAGGCTTTGAATATGAGCTGCTCTGATTTTGATTAAGGAAGCAGGATTTGAGTGGACTGCATGTGCTATGTAGTTAAAACATCTTATTTTGTCATTCTCAGCACTGATTCCAACAGAGCTGCTTTGCTTTGGAAGAAAACAGAAATTCTCCATGCCACTAGACCATCACAGGATGCAAAGACAGAGGAGGAAACCTCTGGTAACACAAACCCAGGTGTTTTTGTAGAGGATTTCAGCTGAATGGAAGAAAATTTAGCCATTTAGATTTACCACTAAGGTGGCTTTATTAAACAGGTAACTGTCTATGAGCAAATGGTGGAAGCAGACTTACTGAAATTGTTAAACCAAAATCTGATTTGCTTTGCAATCTCAATAAGCTTTGTCTTGTATATGTGTCTTAAACCCTTCTATTGTCTTTCTGAATTTATATTTTTTATATGAATTCTCCTATACAGTGAGAGTTAACCTTTGAAACAACTTGTGCCTACATGATGGATCCAAGATGCTCATCAAGTAGGATATCCTCTCCAATGTGCTTCCATTAAAGTTTCTTTTCTCTTTTTGCCTGGCATCCTTTCCCCTTACAGAAATTGAAGTATAGAATAAAAGCTTGAAGTATAGGAGACACTTTTTACCATCTTGCTCAAGTTAAATTGCCTTTCCCTCTCCAGAGAGCCCAGACAAGTGCAACAAAGCCATGTGAGTTCCAAGATATACCCACAGGCTGGGCCTTCTAGAGCATCCTTTAAATATTAAGGAATCAAGGGCAGATTCAGTGTCCTAAGGAGCTTCTAGTCAGAACACAGAGAGGGCAAGAAGTGAGTAGAAGTGCAGCAAAGATTGATGCATCAGTGAATGATGCCGTATCATGTATATTTTATTTTTCCCAACTTGTAGGATCTTCACAGGATTTCTCAGAGAAAAAAAATGCAGCACGTGAATTTCCCAGGCTTCTCAGACTGCTGCAAATGCACTCTGTGGATAGGCTTGAGCACACAGAGCCAATGTGCCTGCAGTGGACTGAAATTCCAGGCAAATATTTGACATCCCAAAGTCATATAGCCATGATCTCCACACATGGGCTGACTGAGGAAACCCAAGGAAATATTAACATTCCCCTATTTGTCTTTTTTTTTTTTTTTTTTAGCTGGAGGCTTTATAGGGAACTGTCCTGGTTTAGGCCCATCAGGGAACAAAAGACCACGATTAGCTTCAAGTACGGAAGAGGCTGAGAGAGCTCCCTACCAAAGGTCAGGGAGAGCTTAATTGCTGCTTAAGGTCCAGGACAAAACAGAGCAGGCTACTCGGCTTGGGGAAGAAAACAGAAAATAATTTAATGCAACATCAACTAAAACATAACCTTAAAACCCCAAAACATAACCAAAATAAAACAACACAGAGTGATACAACAATGAAAAGTCCGACCAGCCCTTTAAGAACGTCTTCATGCCACACCTCCCCTCTTCCCGGGCTCAGAGCCCTGATCCCGGTGTTTTTACCTTGTCCCCCATGAACGACCCAGGGGGGCAGGGAGTGAGGGTTTCAGTCAGTCTATTCCTGATGGCTTCTGCCGTTTGTCCCTCCTCAGGACAGGTGGGTTCTGCACCCATCCTCCCTGCAAGTCCGTGGGGTACCTCACACCCACAGCAGCCCTGCACGGGCTGCTCTGATGTGCATTTATCCCAAAGGCTGCAGCTCCTCTCTGCTTCTTGTGTGGGGCTGCTCTGCGGCACACAGGCTCTCCAGCACGGCCTGGGCCATGGCCACCTCCCCACACAGTCCCTCGCCCGCCCAGGTGCACTCACACGGAGCTGCTGGTGGCTCTCAGTCCTGCCATGTCCCTCCATGGGCTGCAGGGGTACAGCTTGCATTCTCACCATAGCTTGCAGAGGGGTCTCTGGTCTGGTGCTCCTCCTTCCTTCCTCGTTCTCTGACTGTGGGGTCCGCGTGGTCTCCTCCATCTTGTATCAGTCTCACACGTCCTACCAGCACTTCAAATTCCTGTCCCTAAATAACGATCACAGAGGCACCAGATTGGCCCAGCTGGGCTGGAGGGGGGTCTGAACCCAGGAGCCGGGAGAGAGTCCAAAAACTCTTTACCGGGTCTTCACTCCAACCCGCTCCCCCTGTTACCAAGCAAAAGCTTCTCCTTGCTAAACCATGACAGGAACCAAGACATTGGTTTTGAAAAAGAACTTTTATGTGGCAAAAGCTGTTCGATGTGACTGGCCATAGTTCAAGGAAAGCTCTGAGCTGATCTGTATCTGAAATGATCATAGAATCATAGAATGGTAGGGGTTGGAAGGGACCTTTAGAGATCATCTAGTCCAATCCCCCTGCAGAAGCAGGTGCACCTACATCAGGTCACGTAGGAACAGGTCCAGGCAGGTCTTGAAGACCTCCAAGGAAGGAGACTCCACAACCTCTCTGGGCAGCCTGTGCCAGGGCTCCCTCACTTTCACAGTGAAATAGTTTTTTCTTATGTTTAAGTGGAACTCTTTGTGTTCCAGCTTCATCCCATTACCCCTTGTCCTGTTTCTAGCTACTATAGAAAAAAAAGGGATAACCCAACCTCCTGACACCCACCATTTAGATATTAGTAAATGTTAATAAGATCTCCTCTCAGTCTGCTCTTCTCTTAGTCTGGGAACAGCCCCAATTCCTGCAGCCTTTCCTCGTATGAAAGATGTTCCACTCCCCTGATTATCTTGGTGGCGCTGTGCTGGACTCTCTTGAGCTGAGGAGCCCAGAACTATACACAGGACTCCAGGTGAGGCCCCACCAGGGCAAAGTAGATGGGAAGAAGAATTTCCTTTGACCTGCTGGCCACACTCTTCTTGATGCATCCCAGGATGCCATTGGCCTTCTTTGCTACGAGGGCACATTGCTGGCTCATGGTTAGTTTATTATCAATCAGGACTCCCAGGTCTCTGTCTGCAGAGCTGGTCTTCAGCAGCTTAACCCCCAGCCTGTACTGGTGCATGGGGTGGTTTCTTCCCAAATGTAGGACTCTTCACTTGTCCTTGTTGAACCTCATGAGGTTCCTCTCTGCCCAACTCTCAAGCCGGTCAAGATCCCGCTGAATGGCAGCACAGCCTTTGGGGAATCAACCAGTCCTCCCAGTTTGGTGTCATCAGCAAACTTGCTGAGGGTACACTCTGTCCTCTCATCCAGGTCGTTGATGAAGATGTTAAACAAGACTGGCCCCAGAACTGATCCCTGTGGAACTCCACTGGCCACAGGCCTCCAACTCAATTCTGTGCCATTGATCACCACCCTCTGGGCTCTGTCATTCAGCCAGCTCTCGATCCACCTCACTGTCCACTCATCCAAGTGATACTTGGCTAAACATTATGGCTACCATTTAGCTGTCCGTTGTTTTTTTAATATGGCTTTTTGATATTTACGAGTCATCTTTGACTCCAGACAGAGTGCTTGACAGCCTGTGTTGGCTGTGGCTGCAGCAGCAGACCAAGCAGGGCCAGCTTACCCCAGCGTTTTTTCTGTCCCTTAAGGATATGAGTATTAGGACACAGCTCATCCTCATATGGTTACCCACAACACAGCTCATATCCAGACAGTTACACCCTTCTTGCTCCCTTCCACAAACCCCTGAGAGTGATCTTACCTGTAAGGTCACATACTCTGTCCCATGCAATACCCTGAACCATGCCCAGATGGGGGCCTGTTAGTTTGCATAGGCGACAAATCATGCCAGGGAATGAGCTAACTTCTTGGTGATCACAGGAAGGTGTTTGATCTTGTGCCCTGGTTCTGGTTGGTTTACTAGTGTAGACATGAGCATTCAGACCACCTACCATTAAGCCTAACTCAGGTATTGCCATCACCTTCCTCCATGGGATCTATGAAGAAGCAGGAACCAGTCTGCCAGTCGGGGGTAGTAGACAGAAACTTTGATCTCAGCAGCACAGATGTCCCTATGATGGAAGGTGTAGGCAGCCTGACTGGGAACTGAGTTCATCTATGGCTGACCTCTCCTGATAAGCCATGTCTGGGATAGGCAAGCATTATTGCCCTGTTCATTCCTGTCAGAGATTACACAGGAAGGTGGGCAAAACCATCCCACACCTCTCTGCAGTTCCCTATCACCTTTGTGTTGCACCAGGTGCGTTCAATCCCACTCTGTTCCCCTTTGCAGTTTAAGCAGAGGTTGCATATCTCTGATTTTTCACTGCCAAGATGATGGAAATGTTCTGCTTTGAGGTTCAGCCTACTATTTCTTCATAATCTTTTCCAGGGAGAACATTTACTAATATGCCACCACTGTTGCTATTGTATTTCAGAGCTCGGATGTTGTGTTTTAATTTTCTGTTAGATGTGAAGAATCAGCATGAAAACTTTTCTTTTTTGATGCCAAACAAGCATGGAGGGGTGGTTTTTCAGAGCTAGGCTGGGTGGGAAGCCTTGGGAATCTATAAAGCTGTTTCGCTCCTCAGACAAAGAACTTGCAGATATTGAAGAGAATTTCTTCACCAGATCCTAAGCAGTTTTCCATCCGACCTCTAACTCTAAAGAAAACTGTACCTTTTATTTTCAGTTTTTAAATTTCAGCTTCTTAAGGACTCTGCTCAGTACAACATGCAAAATAGACATACCATGCTGGTGCTATGTTTTAGGGTCCTTCTTTTGTTTAATGACAAAATAGGGGTTCAATCTGCAGCTGTAGTCACATTTCCCACACTCATTTACACTCTCCTATAGCAGCAAACTGTGGTTGCTCATCTGTTAACATGTTACTAGCAATCTGGATGATTTCTATACTTTTATTCCTTTTTGTGTATATGCTTTCCAAGGTGTTAGAAACTTTATGTTTTACTGATGCTTATTTTTTTGCCTTTCTGATTGTAGAGGAAAGCTCACTAACCTAGCAGAGAGTGATCTGCAGACTCTACAACCAGAGGATAAGAAGAAAACTTTAAAGTTGATCATTGGCCTTGCAAGCTCTGTGATTCTTAAGTCAACCTTTTCCTTTCAGAGAGGTTCATAAAGCTGAGATCTGACATGACCACAGGTGAATTTTTCTTTCAGTGAAGAAGATATAAGGCATAAACTGTAAAGGGATGATCTACTCCCGGACACACTGCCGAGGAGAGGGATGGGATAACTCTCAGCTCTGGCTCATTATGGACTTGATGGTATCTCCCTTGTAAGATACTAAACCCATTTTGTTCATTTTGCAACACGTCAATTTTATGGCTGAGGCTGAAGTATTTACTCGTCCTTGGGGTTTGCAGTTGTTGAGGATGGAAAAGCCTGCATGTAAAATGTGGCTGAACTCTGCTATTTGTTCAACAGAGAGGCAACAGTTCAGGAGTTAATTAATGAGAAGAAGGGAGTAAAAACACACCAAGGTCAGGATCTCATGACCCACAGTCTGCCTATAACTCCATCCGAAAGACCTTGTAATAGATAGGTATGTGGCTTGGAAAATGCATGATATTGCGGTTGAGCAAGGCATTTCACAAGTTTTGCAACATCACACTACTGGCAAATCTTCCTGAGGAGTGCATATCACATTCAGATCTGAATTCCCTATGGGATAGAAAACATTAGGGTGACGAAGGTTTTAAAACTCATGACACACAATGATACACCAAAGAAATATTTACAAATTGGTGAGTGTCGCATAAACTCCCTCCGAAGGCTTTTCAGGCACCAAAGGAGCTGTGCTGATTCACACTGGAGCCCTGAGCCACTCCACACCATCTCCTAGAAGCCAGGAAATGCCAAGCCCAGATAGCTTCTCCTGGTTACCCACTTGCTATTCCTTCTCACAGCACCGTGAGATTTGTGTGGTGTCAGCACTGTCAGCCAATTTCCTGGCTTTCCATCAGTTCATTGCGGGTGTAATGCAGATAAGGTTCAGGTTTCCATCTCTGCAGATCTCAGAGTGTGGGAGGCCCACCTTGAAGTATGATTTCAAGGCATCCTCTTTCCTGCTTTGCCTTTAAAATGCGTAAGTTCTCACCCCAGGAGAGAGGGCTACAGAAAACCATCACCCCTCTAGTGAAACATGGACCTGGTGAGGCATAAGAGTAAAGCTAAACTCAGCAGGGCTAATGGGCTTGGGATCCCATGCACCAACCTTGCTCCAAGCCATCTCCTACGAGCTGGAATGGAATGGACTGGACATGGTCTAGGAGCTGGAGAACTTCTGCAGGTTTTCAGGTCTGCAGTGTTGATAGTGGGTTTGATCTTTAAAGGTTGCAGTGATGGCATCCGAGGGTTTGATGTCATGGTTACCCTTGGCCAGATGCTCTCTTCTCTCTGCACCAAAGCCATTCTCCTAACTGGACCTGGGAGATGATCTAGCTTGAAAAAAAGAAAGGAGAAAAGAGAGAGGGATTCCTAAATACAGAAAAAAATCTCTAAAAAAGATGCTGTGACACGGTGAGGTGGCAGGGAGCAAGGAGGTTGGGAAGGAGGCCTGCACTCAGCGACTAATGCCTCAAGCACTAGTCTCTTGATTCTTGAAGATACTGACAGCTTCTTGTGCGAACAGGGGTAAAATCACTGATTTTCTGTTCCTCGTGTTCAAAATAAGACTCTTTTGTACTTCCCTTCAGACTTGTCCTCTTAATTTATAGTCTGGGACAGTTGTGATAGAACATGTATCTTCTCATGTGCAACCACACAGCTCTGAGCACTGCTAGCTTAATTCAGGACACAGGGATGTTGCTGAAATATTAATTCAGAGGAATATTTTCACCCCAACTGCCAATGTAGCATTTGTCTATGGAGGGCCCCCTCCTCTTTCACATGTAGGTTTCACTTGCAGTGATTTGAAAGGCGAAGGGTGGGAGGAGGGAGAGAGAAAGCATTAATGGAACAAATGCTCTGAAAGCAATTCCAAAAACATTTCTATCTTCCGGCAGAATAGCAGCTGTGGTGTGATCTCTAGAGGTCCCTTCCAACCCCTACCATTCTGTGATTCTGTGACATCCAAAGCTGTGTTCAGCATAATGGTCACCAGCTGTGTGGAACTACTTTTTTATTGACCAGAGCATTTCCTCGGGGCTGCAGTGGATTCCAAACACCTCCAGCTCCAAGTTTCGCAGGTGCCCAGAGCTGGTTGTGCCTTTAACCAGCTTCTTTGCCAAGGAACAACTCCTGAAACTGAATTCTCCCCTCACCACCCTTTTCCCCATGCTGCCCTCCAGCCTTCAAAGAGCAGCAATCTCACTTGGAATGGGAGAGTCGGTGCTCAGCTCTCCTTGCCCAATGCCCCCTGAAGACCAATGCACACCAGTCTTGAAGCCACAGTAGTTAAGGGACACTTAAAGAGGTAATGCTAAAGATAAATCCTGTAGCAAGAGTAATTAAAAAATAATAAAAGCTAAGGCTTTTATTTCAGGAAGATCTTTTGAGGAGAGGGGCTGGATATGATCTCCTTGAGTACTCTATTATAAGCTCTGAGTTATAAATAAAAACGTATTTTAACATCTGGGATTCATAACATCTTGCTGACAGTCAAATCTCATAAAAGATGTGGTGAGTTCTACAGATGTGGGAAACCTCATTCAATGAGATGCATAACAAAGGAAATCTAGTTCTTTTTTATTATTTATTGTTAACTCTGTGTCTCTCTGGTGACCGGTAAAAGGGGCTAGTTACAGCAAGCCTGGCTCCAGAGAAGAAAGCAGAGCTGCAGGGTCACCCTTGCTTGGATGAACCTTGCTCAGAAAATCACAGCAGCATCATTGTCTTAAAACAAGGGGTGAAGCAAGTGCCCTGTACCTTGTGGGCTGCCTGCAGAGTATAGAAGTTTGATCCTTCCCTGGTGCTCAAGGATGGATGTTCACACAGTAACAAGCAGTCCCTGTTGGGGGAAGCTTACAAATAGGGGGGACAAGAAAGAAAGAACTGCCCAGAGTTAAGAGATGTGCCTAAGATTTGCATGAATGTCACTTCAATCCCAGTATGGGATTTTAGCAAGGTGAAACAGGAGGAAGGAAGTGGTGGAGTCAATGTCCCTGGAAGTGTTTAAGAGATGGGTGGATGTTGCACTTAGGGAAATGTTCTAGTAGTTGACAGGGCTGGGACAAAGGCTGGACTTGATGATCTTAAAGGTCTCTTCCAGCTGAAATGATTCTCTGATTCTATAAGAGAAAGGGCAAGGCACTCCTTCCCGTCTCACTCACCCTCATGAGCCACTGCAACTCCTTGGTGAGGATGTAACTGAGGCTACAGTCCCAACTAACATTTTACTTAAAGTTGTTTTACTTTCCAAAGGAAGGAGGGGAAAGTATTTTCTAGCAAAACTTAATAACAGCAACCATCTTACCACAAACTAGACCCAGCACTTGTACTGTCACAGGCGTTACAGCAATCTGGAATCTCCTTTCTACTGGGTAAACCCAAGGAAAGTAAACAGTTTATTATGGTCACATTTAATTTGGGCTTATACAAAGTTGGAGCACTGAAGCGTGTGTTTAATGTGTTTGTGGTGGTTGGGATTGGGTTTTTTCCCTCCCCAAATAGCTTAACATTGATTTTCCTCTTAACAAGTGCTGTTGTTCTGAGAGTCAGTCTCACTCTCCTTGTTGTGACTTAAGAGGTTGTAATCTTCCCGTTGGTGCTATCTGAATCCTCTCTCCACAGTCACACTTATTTTTTCACTAGAAGAGGATTATGATCTATTAATCAGTAAAGATGAAGTGGGCTAGTAGAGCTACGACACAGATGTGGTTATTTTGCACAGCCCTGGAGAAACAGGCAGGTGCAACAGGTGTGAAAGAAAACAGCCATCAGGTGTCTGTGTCAGAAACGAGGGTTGTAAAAAAAGGTCATTCAAAGAGCTGCTGGTGGCCTTTGAATGATCAATCTGCTGTTTCATGGGAACACATGCAGTGTGGGTGCTCAGCCACGTGAGATAAGATACCAAAACGCTCTCCTGATCTTCTCAGTGACAGATCTCAAAGCACTTGACGGCAGAGGACAGAATTGTCTGTATTTGACAGAGGGCAGAATTGAGACATGTTAAGACAGTGGGATTTGTTTGCGGGCCTGCAGGAAATGGGAGCCAGGGCTGCATAACAGAAAATAGGCTTTCGAATTTAGTGAGTCCAGTCCAGCTGGCTGCATTGCATGACTTACACTGAGAGGCTGACAGGACTCTAGAGCTGAACTAAAGCACTGGAACTATGAATTTCCAAGCTTTCAAATATTTGGATAGCCTAGAAATACAATTTTAAGCCCCTAATACCTCCCTCTCAAACGGTGTAACTTTTTCTCTTTCTTCTTTTTAGTTTTGACCTCCCTTCTTTTCAGATTTTGCTAAAGCAGCCTCAGCTCTGACATCATCTGAGAAATTCATTTAGCAAAACATTTTGAATGATTTGTGCTGTTTCTGGTGACTCTGCCAAGGGAAACATCCCCTGCAGCAAGTGCGATTTTAAACCTTGAGTGTGTATTTTTTTCCTCCCCATCCTGTAGTTACATTCAGAGCAAATCTCTTCCCTTGACTCCTGGCCAGTTACCCCAAAGGAAAACGTCACTCTGGGAGGCCAGGAGAACAGGGTTGGTGCAAGCAGAGTGAGCCCATCTGGAGGCAGGATGGTTTCTTCACATGTCCCTATCCCTTATCAGTCCACCCAAATAAGTAAAGAGGAGGAGTATGGGCTGAGGGAGTGTTTGCTGCATGCCTGGGACTTTGAACATGGCATGTTGGCTGCATCACCAAAGTGATGGTGGAACTCACCAACTGGTAAAGGGAGAGGACACTCCTGGGAATGAAAGTTGTGACCAAATCAATACTTTTTTTTTCAGTATTTGACAGTGTTCGCACCTCTTGCTAACCAACGCTGCTCCAGAAATGTATATCCTTGTATCAAATTCACCTTCACTATCTTTTTAATGATTGCATGGAAGTAGGAACATCATGTCCTGAAGCCAAACAAGAATTACAGAATCATAATCATAGAATCATTTTGGTTGGAACAGAATTGTAAGATCATCAAGTCCAAACTCTCCCCTCACACTGCCAAGCCCACCACTAACCCATGGTCCTCAGCACCTCAGCTACGTGTCTTTTAAACATCTCTAGGGATGAGGACTCCACCACCTCCCTGGGCAGCCTGGGGCAGTGTCCAACAACCCTCTCAGGGAAAAAGTTCTCCTTCATCTCCAGTCTAACCCTCCCCTGGGGCAACTTGAGCCCATTTCCTTGTGTCCTATCATTTGTTACTGGAGAGAAGAGACCAAACCCTACCTCACTAAAACCTCCCGTCAAGTAATTGTAACAGAGTGATCCTATCTCCCCTCAGCCTCCTATTCTCCAGAATTCACCCCCAATTCCCTCAGCTGGTCCTGATCACGCTTGTGCTCCAGACCCTTCCCCAGCTTCGGTACCTGTCTCTGGACATGCTCCAGCACCTCAATATCCCTCTTGTAGTGAGAGGCCCAATATTGAAGTTGTGTGGCCTCACTAGTGCCCAGTACAGGGGGACAATCATTGCCTTGGTCCTGCTGGTCACACTAAGATAGATATGCAAGGATCCCAGCCCTTCAAGTCATATTTAAAGCTCTACAGTCTATAGATATCTGAAACAGACAAGGTCGCCCTCAGGTACTCCTGATGTGCTTCTGCCAGACATCTTTCTTGTCACAATGTGTGAGCACCTAGATCACAATATTTGGTGTCTGAGGATGCTTTCAGGAAGCAGGAACCTCCTTTTCAAATCTTTGACCCTCATCAATGTGTTTCTGACCTACCAAACCCCAAAGGCATGCATTAAAAGCCTCTTCATAAGGATCAGGACTGGGGAAATGAAGTTACAGTGTATTTCCAAACAAAACATTCCCTGAGCCTCCCACACACCAGAACCACCCCATGGAACCACAGTGAGATACCTCTTTTCCAACAGCAAGAGATACATTAAAAAGGGAGGCGTGTGAGTTTTTATGGCACTATTCTGGCTCTATTGATACTATTTGAAGCAAACACACACAGAGGCTTATAATAAGAGGGTGTAATAGAGAGTAAGTGCAAATGATTCATTCACTTAGATTTCCCAGGATTAGACAGCAGCAGAAGTGCAATGGCTGTGTAAAACAGACTTTAAAAAATAATCTTCTAATAAGATTTTGATAAACCTGTTAGTAAATTACAATGCTTGACTTCAATAACTATTTCTCCCCTGTAGTGTTTTTCTGCGGAGTTAAAGTTGTGGTGCTCTTCAACATGTGATAAAACCTTGATCTCAATGTGGGCAGAGCCAGGCAGGGATTCCTCAGGTCAATGAATCACACCTCTGGGGAGAAGTTGAGTCCTAGACAGCTGTTTCAGATCTCTTGCAGCAGTAACTTTTTGAATGGAAATCAACCTCCTTTTTATATCCTATTTTGCTCTCTTTTTTCTTTCTGTTGTCTTGAGTAGATTAATTTCAAAAATAAAATACTGTTTTTAGAAAAAAAGCACCTCCTCTTTTCACTGCCCTCCAGACTGCATGTATGAATTGGTGGCTTACCAAAGTCTTCCCTAAATCCCATGTCTGGACATGCATGTGCATATTGACAATGCAGGGAAACTGCCACATTTTTTGGTACCTTTCTTAGAAATCTGTCTCCTGGGATCAAGTCATTACATGGTAATCTTGGCTTTCATTTGGAGGAATTCATTTTTGCAGCTGCCACAGCTGAGGAAGAAAACTTGCATGTGCAAATATTTAGGAGCTCAAAACCCAGAATGGAGACCAAAAGAGCCCAGGTTTATGAATCTTCCTGAATCATCTCTGAATTGCAGCATGATTATGTTTAAGCTGGATGTGGCCAAGTTGCTCTTATTTCCTACAACTTTGTGGGCATTTTGGCCCCAGCATGACAATGCTCATCTCCCTTTCTCCCTGTCTCTTGCTAAATGAGGTGTCAATAATTTATCCTGTTGCCTTATTGAGGTTTCTACCACCCACAGATGTCATCATCATGTATATATTATGCTAATGAGGGTATCTGTAAGCATATATACATCTCTCTTACATATTCACTTTGGGGAAAATAAGGAGATAAAAGCACAAATGCAGCTCCTCAGTGCTACAGGATGATTGAGAAAAATAACGTTCAGATGGGGTGAGATACATTAATGTACAAATCACTCTCCCTGACACACTGAGGATGGGTTACTTTGTGGGGCTGTCCAGGTCCCTAACACCTTTGCACAGTTAATGGGGCACTGTGTGAGTCAGAAATTTTTGTCCTCCAGCACCATTAGCACTGCAGATTTCAGTGGGACTTTTGATGATGAGTGTCCCAGAAAAGCAAGATGTCCCCTCGCACAGGTACATGAGTCCAGATCAGCATAACGTTCCTCTCCAGACCAGACTTGATTAATACAGCCACCACTATCATGCTGTTTGTCATCCTTCAGTGATAGAGGTTCATTAAAATTTCCCATTTGTTTAATTTATAGTGAGAAGACTAAGAGCAACCCTCAAGCAAGGCATCAGGTCTGCCTGTACCCCAGTCTGCCCTTCATGCCCTACAAAAAGTTGGGTGGGTGCTGAGATGGTAGAGACACGGCCCCAGCCATAGAATCATAGAATCACAGAATTGTTATTGTTGGAAAAAGCCTTTGAGGTTATTGAGTCCAACCACTAACCCAGCACTGCCACAGCCACCACTAACCCATGTCTCTTAGCACCTCAGCTTTGGAATATTTCCAAGGATGGGGACTCCACCATCTCACTGGGCAGCCTGAGCCAGAGCTTGACAACCTTTTTGGTGAAGAAATATTCCATAATCTCCAATCTACATCTCCCATAGTGCAACTCAAGGTTGTTTCCTTTTGTTCTGTCTCTTGCAACTTAGGAGAAGACCAACATCTGCCTTCACACAGCCTCCTGTCAGGGAGTTGCAGAGAGTGATCATGTCTCCTCTCAGCATCCTCTTCCCCAGAGTAAACACCCCCAGCTCCCTCAGCTGCTCCCCATCACACTTGTGCTCCAGACCCTTCCCCAGCTCCAGTGACTGGCTCTGGACAGGCTCCAGCCCCTCAGTGTCCCTCTGGGGGTAAGTGTCCCAACATTGAACACAGCACTCAAGGTGCAGCCTCACCAGTGCTCCTGCAGACTCCATGGCAGGTAGCCAAGGGCTGTGTAACCTTTTAAAGCACAGGAGCTCAAAAGCATTTTGAGATCAGCACAGTGTACTAGGGTGTCAGCTTCTGCAGGGAGGGCAGAGAGGAAAAACCGAGACTGGTCACAAATTACTTGAGCAAAACTGATGAAATGTCTTCCTGCTGCAGATGATAGGGGAGGCGGATGCTGCCAGGTCCTCTGGGATCAGGCCTCCAGTTTTTGAAGGCCACTTGTTCTGGACAGCAAAGGATCAATATTTTGCCACAAATTATTAAATTGTAGCTTGCCCTGCCCAAGTGCATGTGTTCAGTAGGTGTCTGCAGTGAGGGTTTAGGATTCCCACAGAAATACCTGAGCTCTTTCATGGGGTGATACAGTGTCTCTGTTTTTGAAGCTTAATCATTGTACTGATATCAGAGGAGCTTATCAATAGCTGCCACAGACTCAGCTTCAAAACCTCATGCCTGTGCTCATTCCTCTCCAAAAGGATGGCCCTGGCTTAGTTCCTCAGTTTCCCCATTGGTAAAATGGGGAGTAGATGCCAGGTCCTGTTCCTCAGGGAGCAATGAGGTTAGCACAGTCACACCGAGAAGCGCCAAGTCTGTGGCCTTCCTGGAAATTAAATGACTTCACAGTAGACTTGAGTTTGGCTTGGATGCCCCAATGTTGATCACAAGCCCTTCAGGAGCACGACCTGTCACCAAACCCATAAAGCACCAGGAGAGAAAAATAATAATTAACTCTCTGAACCTAATTCCATGCATTTACCCTTTTCAGAGCAAATTTTCTATGTTGCCAGGATTTGACACTAAAACCTAGTGGCCCTGGGCATCCTGAAAGTGTCAGAAGGATGGTAACAGCTCATAGATAAAACCAGCCCACAAAAACAGACCTGATGCTTTTTTGGTAGCTTCCATTTTTAAACAAATGCCATCACTCTGGCACTGAGAAGAAAGCTCTGAAGCATTGCCTGTGCCCACTATGGCCTCCAAACTCTGCTTTGGCTCTCGGTGACAGAGGAGCAGCATTTTTTGTTGTGAGGTTGCCTGTGAATTCAATCAGGTTAAATATAGAGAGATGCACACACATCTACTTGTCTATATAATTTATGCACGTATTTTATGGCTGTTTCAGTCACTGAATCACAGAATCATTACTGTTGGAAAAAGACCTTTAAGATCATTGAGTCCAACCACCCACCTCACACTGCCAGGCCCATCACTAAACTAAACCATATCCCTCAGCACCTCATGTATGAATCTCTTGAATAGCTCTGGGGATGGTGACTCCACCACCTCCCTGGGCAGCCTGTGTCAGTGCTTAATAACCCTCTTGGGGAAAAAGTTCTTCCTAATGTCCCATCTAAACCTCTCCTGAAGCAACTTGAGCTCATTTCCTTATGTCCTATCTTTTGTTACTGGAGAGAAGAGATTGACTCCCACCTCACTACAACTCCCCTTCAGGTAGTTGCAGAGAGTGATCCTGTCTCCCCTCAGCCTCCTCTTCTCCAGACTAAACACCCTCAGCTCCCTCAGCTGCCTCTCATCAGACTTGTTCTCTAGATCTTTCTCCACTTTGTTGCCCAATCCAGCTCAAGAATCATAAAAGCTGCCCAGGGGAAGCAATGCCAGTGCACCATACTGTGGGCTTGTGAAAATCTGCTTCAGAGGAGAAAACGGAGCTTTAGCTATATTGTTTTTTTAATGGCTTTAGATCCTGGCTTCTCTGCTCTGGCGCAAGCAGTTGCAGTGGCTGAAGGAGCCACTGCAGCCCTCCAGTAGCCTCCAGCCCTCTCCTGTGCTGGAGGTTTCATCTGTGGCAGTTGCTCGGCAGATCTGTCATGGTTTAAATCCAGCTGGCAATGAGATCCTATGCAGTCACTTGCTCACATCCCCTCCCCATGTCTCCCAAAGGATGTGGAGGGGAATCAGAAAAGAAAATCAAAACATGTGGGTTAAGATAAGAACAAGGACAGTAACTAAACTAAACTACAATATAATAACAGGACGAACAATGAAGTATAATAATAGGAATTAAAAGAAACAAAACCCAAGAAAAAGACAGATGATGCCTAATACTAATTGCTCACCAACCAGTGTCAGATGCCAGAGCAGTGATCAGTCCCTCCTGGCCAACTTCACCCCTCCCCAGTTTCTGTACTGAGCATGATGTCTTATGGTATGAAATAGCCCTTTGTCTAGTTCAGGTCAGCTATCCTGGCCATGTTCCTTCCCAGTTTCTTACGCACACATCAGCTTCCTTCCACCCCCAGTCCACTCACTGGTGGGACAGGATGAGAAGCAAAAATGGCCTTGATGCCGTGCAAGCTCTGCACAGCAATAACTGAAACATCCTTCTGTTATCAACATTCTCTTCAGCCTAGATCCAAAATATAGCCCTGTAACAGCTACTAGGAAGAAAATTACCTCTACCCCAGATGAAACTAGGACATTATGAGGTTACCCCAGGTGTTCCCATTCACAGTCCAGCCCATTTGCTCAAACTTTGCATCAAAAAAGGTTCACGCTGAGATGTTGGAGTCAAGTCACCTGGCTTTGCTGCAGGCAAGGGGGTAGTAACTTTTTCAAACAGCTCAGGTATTTCCTCCAGACCTCCTCTGTCACTTCACTGCCAAGACGTTTGCTCAGGATGGTGTTTTGCTGCTTAGGAACAGGGTGTGACAAAGTGCAGGGGCTGGAGAGGACCTGCAGGCCAAGCCCTGTCCCCAGCCTGCAGCCAGGCAAAGCAAGTGAGACTGCAGCTGTGATGTCCCTGTCCCCATCATGGGCCACCGAAGGCACAGGAGGGTGGCTTACCGAAAGTCACAGGGAGAGACTGTGGCAAGGGTAGGGACTGAATCCCAAGGGGTTCCTGGCCAAACCCACCGCCCGCCCCAGATCTGAGTCTACAGCAGCTTCCCTACAGTGATAAACAGACAATAAAAATTGCTTTTTCTCCCTAAAAGCTGCCACCAGCAAACCCAACAGAGGGGAAATAATGACCCACTCATCCAGTCTCCCTCATAGTTTATGATAAAGAGCCTTTTGTTGCATTTGATTTTGCAAGCTCCCTCCTCTGCCATTCTCATGGACTGCAGTTCCAGAGACACATGTAATTATTTTTACAAGAAACGCTTTCAGACAAATAAGTCTGGAGAGGTTTGCAGTTTCTATTACCTCACGGTGACTCCATTGATAGGCAGTAAGCACACCTTGGGAGAATTAGAGAGCATAAAGTAATGGAGGTTTTTGTCCTCTCAAGACAGAACTGTGAGTGTTGCCTGTCTCACTGCCAAGACCTGCAATTACCAACCTGGAGCAGGAGACAGGTCCTAGTGCTGAAAAATGACCTTTTTCCAATGAGCCCGGTAATAATGGAACTAGGCTGCAAGCCCTGTTTCCTTCAGGGGCTCTTAGGCATCCAGGACTGTGAGATATTTGGATCACCTCAGTTTTCAGGACAGTTGTGATCCCTGCTTGGGGGTAAGGATGGAGTTTGCACTGCTTTTTCTTACCTTTGCTGGTGTGTGCAACTGTACCCTGGCTGCTTTACTTTTTTGGAAGCCCTTTCTGCCAGAAGACAGAACAGTTGAGGAAAAAAAAGCAATTTTGTAGGCACTGTCATTGCAATTATGCTTGAAAGCCAGGGATTTAATTATTGTGTGAGAGCGATACCCCAATTGCAATGGTCCCATCACTTGAGAGGTTTCTGTGCTAAAACAGACGGCTCATCAAATGTCAAGGAGCGAAAAACACAGCACTCATGTACCTCCAAATCCCAGTGTGAGGGTTTTCTGATGACACCCGAGTTAACTATTATTTAGGTTAATTGAGGACACAGGTGCCCCACTTGAATTCAGCTGTCTATATGGCACATGATTTTGTATCGTCCTTCTTTTACTCACCACTAACCATTGCTAGCAAGTGGCTGGAGCTACACAGTGCTCCCACATTCCTATTTCGTGCTTGCATTTTAAATGAACACTTATTCACTCAGGCTGATGATTTCTCTGTATTTGTTGGGAATCTTAACAATTCTACCAGAACATCTCAGCAAATGGGTCATACTCTCCGTCTCTCTTGAGTGTATAGGATGTCTGTAGAGTTAGGAGAGAACCATATTATGACGTCCCTGTCTTTCTCAAGGACTGACAACATAGAAAAACTCAACAAGAAATCACCTTCCAATAAATGCATACATTAACCACCAGGCATATAACAGCACAGCATGTAGGGTCTTAAATCACAGAATCACAGGATGGTGGGGGTTTGAAGAGATGTTTAGAGATCATCTAGCACAACCCTCTTGCTAAACCAGGTCCACCTAGAACAGGGCACACAGGAACATGTCCAAGTGAGTTTGGAAACCTCCGGAGAAGGAGACTCCACACCCTCCCTGGGCACCCTCTGCCAGGGCTCCCTCACTGAACACCAAAGATGTTTCTCTTTGTGTTTAAGTGGAACTTTTTGTGTTCCAGCTTCTTTCTATTACACTTTGTCCTGTCACTAGATACAACAAAAAAAGTGATGCCTCAACCTCCTGCATCCACCATTTAGATATTTGTAAATATTAATGAGATCTCCCCTCAGTCTTCTCCAGACTAAACAGCCCCAGTTCCTGCAGCCTTTCCTCATAAGAAAGATGCTCCAGTTCCCAGCTCAAATCAGGAGTAGCTTTGCAGAGGCTGATGGAGTTTTGCTGGTGTAAAATCAATGAGGAAATGGCAAGACACCCTCCATCGCATCTGCATGGCCAGACTCACTCACACAGGCTGACCCAGCACAGCTTCATCCCTCCCAGGAGCTGAATAACCCAGAGCGTGGCTGAAGCAGAGTCTTTGGCTTGCCACTTTTATGTTCATCTTTCCAAACAAACCCACAAAACAACAAACAAGACAACTCAGTGGCGTTGCTCGAGTTGTGTTTCAGATGATAGGAAAGGGGCCCTGGCACCAAGGCAGGCAGTCCATGAACAGGCATGGCAGTTCACTGTGACTGCACAGCTCATCATAAAAGCAAAGTGTTTGTTTTATCTGAGTGAGAAACTCGATGAGTTAGAGACATGAGGAGAGTTGGGGTCACAGGATGGGAGGAGGATGATGTCAGAAATGAGATTGCTCAAGTGGGGTTGATTTTGTTGTGGTTTCTTTTCCCTGATTCTTCACTCTCAGATCAGTTGCTGCAGTACACAGCCACACATACACAGCCAGATATATCTGGTAATCCCTTTCAGAACCGTGCTCAGGATGTGCACCTAAAACTAGGGAAAAAATCATATCTCCAAGCCCAAATATTCTAGATTTATCCACCCCAAAGCATCAAGAGGCTTTTAACCTTTTAAGTTAAAAGGCTTTAAGCCTTTTAGGGCTACAAAGATGATCAGAGGACTGGAAGATCTTTCTCATGAGGAAAGGCTGTGAGACATGGGGCTGTTTAGCCTGAAGAAGACTGAGGAGGGACCTCATTAACACTTGCAAGTACCTAAAGGGTGGATGTCAGGAGGATGGGGTGACATTTTTTTTCTGTAGTGTCCAGAGACAGAACAAGGGGTAATAGACAAAATCTGGAACACAAAAAGTTCCACTTAAACACAAGGAGAAACTTTGGTGTTAGATGAGGGAGCCCTGGCACAGGCTGCTCAGGGAGAGTGTGGAGTCTCCTTCTCTGGAAGTTTCCAAACCTGCCTGGACATGTTCCTGTGCGACCTGATCAAAGGGAACCTGGTTTAGCAGGGAGGTTGGACTGAGTGATCTCTAGAGGTCCCCTCCAACTCTGACTGTTCTATGATTCTATGAACCTCATGGAAAGGACTTCTCCTGATGCAGGGAGAGTACAAAATGGGCAGCAAGGGGTTTGACATCCAAAACTTGTGCACTCACACCTCTTATCTTGTTATTCCATGTTATCACAAAACATCCTCCTCTGGGATCCTTTCCCACTGGGCTCCCCACTCCTTGTACTTGGTCTGTGGCTGCTGCTCTCTGCCAGGCCACTTATCCCTGCCACAGCCCGTCAGCAGGGAATTTCCTCCCACTAGAGCAGCATTCATGGCATTGGGCCAGGGAAATCAGCTCTGGGGCCAGTGCTGCCAGCAGCCTTTGACAATGGAGCAAGGGATTTCCTGGGCACAGGGGCTGTGAGCCACTCTGGCTGTGCAGGGAGAGAAGGATGCTCCTCGAGAGGTGAAAAAGTTACATTAAAAACCAAACTAACCTGGCTCAGGTTAAAGAGAAACAGATTTACTTTTTTTCTCTCTCTCTCTTGAATTCATTTGTTGGAGGAAGGAGGCTTGGAGATGAAACAACAAAAGACAACGTTGAGTCAAACTGAGATATTTCTTTCAACCTACACAGGAAATCATCTTATATGGGTAAGCTTCCAAGTATTTATGCAGTAGTGCTGTTAGGTTTATTAAAACAAAAAATCAACAAAAAAATCTACTTCAAAAAGAAGAGACATTTTTCAAATCTTCCTTCTCTCTCACACACTCAAGTATAGGCAGTTCAGGGTCAGAATTGCTCATCACCTGATGGGATCACTAAATAATTTCTGCCCTCCATGAGACTTGTCTCACTGTGGCTTTACTTTCATTAAAAAGAATAAAGGGACAAGAGAAATTGTTGTAACCTGGAGGTTGCTGGCAACTGTACCAAACATTTTCCAGGATATCCCCTCTCACTCCTACCCTGGGTTTCATGCCACTCAGCTCAGGAATGGCAACAAATGACCCCCTCTTCCATCTCACAGACACTGTAACTCATATTTTGTCCTATTCTAGTCATATTGAAGCTCTCCAGGTCCCCATGGGCTGTGCAGTGAGATTCCACTGGCACCAGGACCCAGTTTGGGCTCAGCGATGGGCTACTGGAGGTGCTGGGAGGGCGGCTGGTGGCTGCCAGGCTGGTGAGGAGGCAGCGGCTGCCTGGAGTGCTGTCTCTGAGGCAGAGGAAGTGAGGAGCCAGTGTATAACCTGAACTTGGTCACCCTCGACCCAAACCCTGAAGAGGAAAGCTTGTATGCATGACGCCTTCCTGTTAGGAAATATTAATCACGGCCATGTCCAAACATGGTAAATGAAACCTCAGGAAAACCGCTCCTTTGGTGTTCGAGTACTACACACCAGCTTATTCAGGAAGGTCTTCTTGCCTCAGAAACAGGATCAACCCATCATCAGGACACCATCTAGGATTACATATTGCCTCCACAATGGCCCCAGTCCAACCTCGTCTATCTTCTTGGCCAAGGCAAATCCAACTTGATTTGGTTTCATTTTGAGTCAAAGCTATGGTAAGCAAAGGATCAAAGTGGGACTTTGGTGTAGGAAGGGGTGAGCAGCCTCTTAGAGGTTTGATGCAGAGGTGGAGTTGAGCAGACCTTGGTATGGCTGTCTTCAAGCTCCTCGATGGGGCCGGAGGAGAGAAGCCCTCCCATCCCTGTGGACTTGGTTCTACAGCTGGACAGGAGCCTGTGAGGTTAAGCTGGGATACATTTTAAAGAGTAATCCTGAGAGCAGGAAGCTTCACAGCCCAGGGACTCTGACCATGCCACTCGCTATTAGCTCATGGGGTGACAGTCCAGCCAAGTGCCAAAATTCGGCAATGCCGGGTCAGTCCGCACCTCACCTGCTGCAGCTCAGTGAAAGGTGGTCAATGGGAAGAATGTGGAGATGCTCAGCTGGATGCTGCAGTGACCAGAGCTAGGAGGTGCAGGTTCCTCCACGTCCCTCCCATCCCACTCATGCTGGGAAACTAGTTTTCCCAAAACATCGTGTCCTTTGTCATTGGGGCCTTCAATCTCTCTGAGGGCCAAGCCTCACTCATAGGGCCAAACTCCCTTTCAGAGACTCCCTTTGTGGGACAAGCCTTGATTGTGAGGCTCAAACACATTTTGGTGGTTAAGCCTTACCATGGGGTCCAAGTTTCTTTGGGTGGCCCAAATGCCTCTGTACGACCAACCTTTGTCTGTAAAGCCCAAACATCCTTTGGACATCAAATCCCTGTGGGTCCAAAATTCCCTTCAGGGGCCAGGACTTGCTGCTATGCCCCAAACTTCTTTGTGTGGGCCCAGATCCCTTCAGGAGACCAAACCTTACTTGTGCATCCCAAATCCCTTATGGAGCCAAAACTCCTTTTGGGGTCCAAGCCTTATTTGTGGGGCCCAGACACCTATGGGACCCAGACTCCTCTCAGGGGTAAAGTCTTTTGTGTAGGTTCCAAGTGTCCTCGGTGTACACAAACTCTTTTGAGGGCCAAGTCTTTCTTCTGCATCCCAACCACCTTATGGGATCAAAACTCCTTTGGGGGTCAATTCTTGCTTGTGGGCCAAGTCCTGCTTTTGGATCCCAACTCTTTTGGGAGGCGAAGCCTCTCCTGTGGGACTCAAATCCCTTATAGGACCCAAATCCCTTGTGGGTGCCACACCTTCTCCTGTGGATCATCAATCTCTGTGGGATCCAAATTTCTTTAGGGTTCCAAGGCTTGCTTGTGGATCTCAAATTCCTTGCAGCAAATTTGTTTTGGGATCCTACTGCCTGTGGGTCCCCAACCCACTGTGGGGACCAAACTCCTTCCAGGGGCCAAGTGTGTTTGTGGGCCCCAAACCCCTGTGAGGCCCAAAGCCCCTGTGGTGCCCTGCTCTGTTTTGGGGCCCATGTTTTTCTTGTAGATACCCAATTCATGTGGGAAAGCAAACTCACTGCAGGGTCCAAATCCCTTTCAGTGGCCAAGCCTGCTTGTAGGTCTTCAGTTCTCTGTAGGGCCACTTTGGGATCCAAGTTATGCCTGTAGGTTCCAAACATCATGCAAAGACCCATACCCAAATTCTTTGCAGGGTAAAAACTCCTTTTAGGGTCCAAGTCTGCTTATGGATCTCCATCTCTCTGTGTGGCCCAAACTGCCTGTGGTGCCCAAATCTGTTTTGGCATCCAAGACATTCCTGTGTATGGGGACTTGCTTGTGGGCTGCAAATCTTGCAGGTCCCAAAACCCCTGTGGGACCCAAGACTCCTGTGGGATCCAAATCCATTGTGGGGTCCAAGCTGTGCCTGTGGTTTCACAACTCCTTGCAGGTCCCAAACTCATTGTAAGACCCAAATTTCTTGTGGGACTTAAATTCATCATGAGGTCCAAAGCAGTAGCTGTGGGTCTCCAACCCCCTTTGGGTCACAAATCTCCTGTGACACCCAAACCTGTTGTAAGACCCAAATTCATTGTGAGGTCAAACCCATGCCTGTGAGTCTCAGACTACCTGTAAGACCAAAATTCATTGTGGGGTCCAAACAATGCCTGTGGGAACAAAATGTATTACGGGTTCCCAGCCCTCTGTGGGACTCAACTTCTCCATGGGACCTAAATTCATTGTGAGTCCTCAATCTCCCTATGGGACCCAAATCCACTGTGAGTCCCCAAACCCCCTGTGGCACACAAATCCAGTGTGGGTCCCCAACCATCTCTGAGACCCAAAACTATTATGGGTTCCCAGCCCCCTGTAGGACTCAACTTCTCCATGGGACCCGAATCCATTGTAGGTCCTCAATCTCCCTATGGTACCCAAATCCACTGTGGGTCTTCAGTCCCACAATGGGACCCAAATCTGCTACGTGTCCCAAATCCAGTGTGGGTCCCCAACCACCTGTGGGACCCAAATCCATTGTGGGTCGTCAATCCCTCTATGGGACTCAAATCCATTGTGGGTCCTCAATCCCTCTATAGGACTCAAATCCACTGTGGGTCCCCAAGCCCCTGTGGGACTCAGCTTCTCTATGGGACCCAAATCCTCAACCCTCTGTGGGATCCAAATCCCCCTGTGGGTTCCAAGCCCACCGCGGCTTCCCCTCCCCCTTTGTTTCTCGACTGGCGGCCGCGCACCCCCCTTGCCGCTCTCCGCCTGGGTGCCGTGCGGGGCGGTGAGGGGGGTGCGGCGGCGGCGCGCGCGGGGCGGGGCGTCCCGCCGGCCCTGACTCAGCGCCCCGCCCGCGAGGCGGGGGCGGGCGCGCGCCGGCCCCGCGCCTGTCACCGCCTGCGTCAGAGCCCGGAGTTTTCCACTGACGAAAAAGGGCAGCGCGCGCGGCGCGGCCCCGGCCCGGCCCCGGCAGCGGCAGAGCGGGAGCCGCCGCGCCACGCACAGCCGCTGCAGCCGGAGCCGCCGCGCCGAGACTCGCCGCCGCCGCCAAGGTAGGGCCCGCCGGGCAGAGCTGGCGCCGGGATGGGGTTGGAGGGAAGCGGGGACGGAGCGGCGACGGCGGGTGGAGGCTCGGTGTTCCGTCATCTGGGACGGCGGGTCGGGGGGTCCGGTGCGGTGTCCGGCGCTCTGCTGGCGCGGGGGGTCTGGCTCTGAGCCCTTCGCGGTCTCTCGCTGTCGCGGGGTCCGTCCCGGTTCCCCGCCATCCCGACCCGCGCGGGCTCGCCGCAGTGGCGCCGTCTGTCCGGGCTCCTCCTGCCCGGGGGCAAGGGGAGCCCGCCGGGGACGAGGCTGCGGCCGGCGCGGCGGGAGGGCCCGGCAGGGATCTGGTGAGGCAGTGGGACCGCGTTCCCTGTGAGGGGGGGGCTTTGCCTCTCCCCCGGCCCTCCCGCACTTTCCCATCGACAGAAAACCTTGCACTTTATATCACTCCCTATCTGTTAATTTGGAGTGGCGCCGAGTTTGCCCCCCCGTCCGTCCGTCCGTTAAGGCTCTTGCTCCGTCTTTACGGCTGCGGTTATAATTTTCTGATGTTGAAAGAAAAGCGGGAGGGTGTGTGGTGGGGGAGCCTTGCCGGCTCGCTCTTCCCCAAATCTGCCCGGCTGGGGATCCTTTCCCGTCACTACAGCAACACCTACCGACCAGCGCACGGATGGACTGACGGGCGGACGGGGAGCGGGTGTCCTGCCCCCTTCCTGGCCGCCTCCCGGAATAAAACATCTGGCTTTTACAGCGCACCTGGGGGGGGAAGGGAAAAAAAAGGGGGGGGGGGGGGGGGAGGAAAAAACCCACCCCTAAAACTAGTAAGTTTTCTGATTGTGGGGTGTCTTGGTTTGGGATTTTTTTTCTTGCCCCCCTCCCTTCCTCCCATTCTCCGAAGTGTCTGTCACCTCCGAGTTACATAATGTAGGAAGAGGGTGACACACGGGGACAGCCCTTTCCTAAAGCAACCCTCGGTAATGACAACAACGCCTCGGTGAGATGGAGTGAAAACCCTCACGGCCCTTTACGAACCTCAAAATCCTGTCATTTGTTACAGGGATCTTGACAGCAATTTTTATTTTATTTTTTCCCCAACGAGAAGTTCCTTAGTTTTCCTCTGCTGAGAAGTTTGCAGATGAGGGTCGATGAAGGTTGAGGGGTTTGTTTTCCGGATGGTGCATTTGTTCTCTGGACAGAGAGGCTCTGCAGCTCCTGGCAAGCCGTTAATAATTCAGTACAGGAAATGCGTGCGTATATATAGCAGGGAAGGCAATGCACAGCGTGTACCTACAGGAGGACAAATATGGAAACCTGGTGTGAATTATTCATGAGGTGTAATCAAATAGAGGATTTTCCTAGACAAAGCACACTTCTCTCTTTTCATATTTATTACAGCACAATCTGCACTGAGTACATTTGAACCTCGCTTCATTTCGTCTGTGTCAGAGATAACCTTTAATGTATTTGCTGATGTTCCTTATTTACCTTTCCAGCTGTCAGCGAGGAATAAGGGCTGGATAGAAAAATCTGAAAAGCCTTTTTCTTTGTGGCTTTCCGAAAATTAGTAGATGGAGTAAATGCTCTTCGCTGGGAAGGCGTTTTGCCTTTTCAGTCTCTGGCAGGAGAATAAAAACTCGTGGTGCTACAAACTGATTCACGCTCCTGCTCAGCAGCACAGGGTACTTTGGGTTCTGCTGTTGCATAGTAGGCAGAGGCTATTTTTAACTGGAGCAAGGTTATGAAACCTTACACCCAGCTGGGTGAAAATAATCTGGTCTGAACTGGAAGGCACAGCTTGCGTGGCTGGGAACACACAGGACCCATCCCCAAGGGATGATCCCCCTCGCCGAGGCCCGAGTCAGCCCCAAAATTTGGAAGCTTTGTCACGGTTGTGGGTTGTCACAGCAGTGCTGAGGAACCCACTTAAGTAAATATGCAAAGAATTAAAGTAGTTGAAGGAACTAGCAATGAATCAGTGTTGATAGAGCCGTGATTATTAACTAACCCAGAAGGTGTTACTGGAGTCACTGCTTCTGTTAGACATCAGGTATCTGGGATAGCTAAAGGGGAAGCTCAGCTCCACACCAGTTTTTGGCGATACTCACACAGAGGTGCCTCACCCGCGATAAACAGCGGCGTGCGAATAAACACAGACCCTAAGCCCCCTCCCAGGTTTGCTCAGCCAGTGGCGTTCGAAGCCGTACCTGCCTAAAATATGTGGTGATGGTTTTTAAAGTAATGTTTACTCCTGCTAGACCTGCACAGCCACTACGACTCTGGGGGAGGGAGCTGGAGCCACTCTGACTCACAGCTCAGGAGAGTTGTTAACTCACTCCCGGCCCGTGCCCTCCTTCCTCCCCGTGTGCCAGCAAGAGTCCACCTTGGCTTTCCGGGCTCCAGGCAGAGGGCTGTGCTTGTAAAGTCGGCAAACCAGCTCCAAAAAGTCACTGTAAAATAAATGCTTCTAGTGCATTGCGCTGAGGTTTTTTTTTTTTTGGGGGGGGGGGTGTTTTGTTTTTATGCAAATTGCTTTGCACGAGAAAGTTTGCTTTCAATAGCTCATACACAGATTTCGGATCTTTCCCTTCTTTAACGTTCTTAACCGATGAAAACCCCAAAATTTGAAATATCCTTACGTGTTGTCTTGCAATACCATGGGAGTTGTGATACCAGCAAATGCAGCCACTGGACTTGCTAGGAGAACTTTAATTTCTGCCTTGCTTACATTGCTGCCTTCACCTTCCTGGTGTAAAGCACATACACAGCCTCAAAATATAACATGGAAACATCTTCTCTGTGCACTTCTGCACAAAGCCATGGTGGCTCTTTGTACAGTCTTTTATAAAATAGGCTAACTGGACACTGGTGGGGGTTTTAGTTGCCTTCCTCTGGGCTTGGCTAAACAAATGCCAAACCTTCTTAAATCTAAATTACTTGAAATGTTTACTGTTGAGACGTTGTCCAAAAGGAGGATAGTTAAAACATTAATTCCTCACATTCCAGTGTATTATGGCTTTACTCTGACACTTGCTCAGCACCAGAAATGGGACTTTGCAGATTCGATTCCCTTCCCCAGGGGGACAGCCAACCCCCTCCCACCACTCCCCTTACCCAAACCTTAATGCTTTAAAAAAAAAGGAGGGAGAGAAAAAGAAAGGAATGCACATCTGGGCTAAATATTTGTTAGAAAGTATTCCCAGGATAGTGGGAGTTCTGGTGCCAGAGAGGAATTCCTGCGGGTTTGATCCATTGCATTATGTACTTGTTCCAAAAGCTGTTTTCAGTAAAATAGATGAGTAAGAAGTCTTAGCCAAGAACAGAATGTCTTTTTTGGCAACTAAAAGGAAGATAGGATTATTTTATTTCAGGTTATGTAAAAAAAAAAAGGAAAAAAAGAGCAAAGAGAAGGTGGTAAAATCCTGTGCTGGGTGGTTCCTGTAGAGATTTGCAATGGTGAGCACAGATACATACATTAATATTTTTTTAAGCTACTGTGCATGTTTTTGAGACTCTCTTGTCAGACATCCATGTGGATTTAAGATTACTCATGGAATTACTGCAATTAAAATACCCTCACTGTGTCTGAATTGGCCTCTGGGTTTTTTTGGCTGAGCAGACAGTGATTTTGGCAACATGGCTTTCAAGGCAGCATCCAAATCCTTGGTGTGAGTTCTGCTTCAGAGTGCTGGGGAGAGGATTGTCTTTGTCTTGACAGCAAAACCCGTGTCTGGAGGTCTTTTTTGGGGGTGGATACAATAGACACCAATGAGTAATGATGAGCCCCACTACATCGTGTATAGCTCCTGAGAAGGACTGGAAAACTTGATGTGGAAAACATCACCGCCAAAAATCAGAGAAGAGAAGGGGAAGGCATTATTGGGAGTGAGGAATTAATATGTTTTGGCTGGTGGGCAAGAGGTTCACCAGCTTTTTCCCATTAATTGACAATCATACTTGCAGGACACCTACTTTGCATTAACAAAACAATAGGTGTTTTGAATACGACTGAATGTCAGAGGTGGATTGTTTTCCAAGCCTTTGGCTTATTGTCACAGATGGGAGATGCACAGGCATCCTTTCATCCTTCTGTCAGGTGTGGCTAGTCAGGGATAACAGTATTTCTTTAAAAAATTAAATAAAATGGCACCATCTTATACCCAGCTCACCTTGTCTGAGGCTTTGTGTTGATTTGGTTAGCTCGCTTGAGGAAAGAAAGCACTTGTTTCTTTCTTGCTGTGTGGTTTTTGGGGAGGAGGTTCTTGGGTTTGCAGGTGCCCTGAGCATCAGGGCTGCGTCCCTGCGCAGCTTCATTGTGTCCACCTTCTCACTTCTCTGGGAGTCTTGCAGATAGGAGTTACTCCTGTGATTCCTGTGGGATCTTGGCTGCTCCAGCACTTTCTGCAAGGCTGGGATGTGGTTAGCATCACACCTCTGAGGGTGATTGCCACTGGACATGTGTCCTATGGGCTTTTTGAGGAGTTGCTTTCTCCCTCCCTTGGCTAGAAAGCGGCATCCTTTACTAGCAACATGTCCTTTCAAGCAGTGAGCAGTTGCTCTGTAGCACAAATTAATGCTCTTCCAAGCCAGTGCAGGATTTTTGGCCACATTTTTGGCCCCTCTGGGTCAGCTGGGATGAGCAAACCTTTGGCTGCAGCCCAGAGTTAGATTCAGACCCCTGACCAGCATTTGAAGGGTTTCTTTGCACCTTTCTTAAATCAAAGAGCAGAAGGTGAGAAACAAAAGGTTTGTAAATGCAGACAGGTAGTTGATTTGCGGCTGCTTGCTAGGTCTGCTTTCTCAGAGTGCAGGCAGGAGAGGGGTTAATCTAGGTGTCAGGTAGGACATTTACTGCTGGGGCTGGAGGGTAGCCAAATCCGTTTTGGATTAAGGCCAAAAAAACAAGCACCCCTCAGAGGCAAAACCACCTGCAGCTCTGGGGCTGCTGAGGAAGAGGAGAAAGGATGGAGGGGTTTGCCTCTGCCAGGCCCCTAGGTTCAAGGGGCTGTGGGGGATGCACTTGGCCCCATAGGCGCTCATTGTAGTGAATGATTAACTTCGTCAGGCCACGGAACTGCTTCATCCAGGGAATTTTTTTTTACCTTTTAGGGGACTATTGTCTCCTGGGAAGCTGTTGTTAAACATAGTTAGCAGAGGCTGGCACAAGGCTTTGAAGGCAGCACATGTGCTCCTGTCCTGCTACACATTACTGTGCCGCATTGATGAGATACCCAAGGTCCCATGGCTTTGGTTTGGTTTCTATGCTGCCTGCTCAGGGCTGTCAGGAGGGTGGGTTAGTGGTCAGGTTGTTTTGGGTTTTTTTCCTTTTTCAGGGACTTAAATTAGCTCCAGACATGCAGAAGAGGGCAAGAAAGTGCTACGGTTACAAAGAACAAATTTGACTGTGGAGGAGTTTCAGCTGGTGGGAGGGAATGGGGGCAGGGTGTCTGGCACCCTTGTATCTGCTGGTGGGAGGGGATGGGGATATGGTGTCTGGCACCCCTTTATTTGCACTATCTTGAGACTGTTTCTGTCCCAATGTTACCTGCATTTTAGGGATGCTTTAGCTATTATGTAATACAACAGAAGCACTGGGGTCACTGGTAGCATCCTGTATCACTGAAGCTCTTTCCTCCTTGCTGGAGAGTTTCTGAGCTGGGGGTCCATTGCTCACGCTGAGATTCAGCCTTATAGCTGGTGGGATGGGGTCTAAGCAAGTCCAGCAGAAGCCTGGTTCTCAACTTTGAGTCTTTGCTGGCTTCAAAATAAGCTGGCAGTGACTTCTGCAGAAGCAGGGGCATCTAGTACGATGTTGCCATCATCTAGAAGGAGAATCAGTCCATCAGCTATGCAAGAGCATCCCATGTTAGGTGGGCTCTTATGTCTATTAGCCTGTTGCAGGCAAAGTGTGTAGCTTCTGTGCAATTTTTGGAGACAAAACCCCGCAGAGTTTATAAGAGTAAAGGTTAAAAGATGCAACAAAGTGTTTTTTTGGGTTGGTGGTGTTTTTCTGTTTAAGATGAGCAGAGTAAAATCATGCAGGAAATTTAGGAATCTAGGCAAGTACAGAGCTCCTTTGTTTTTAATTAGCTGTGTTGTTTTTAATTGCTACTATGCTTGATACATAACCCAGCCTAAACAAGAGTAGCTTATTGAATGGGGGACTGACTATGAAAGGCACCGTGAGGAGAAGGGCTGTTCTTCACAGTTGATATATTTGTATTTCAATGCTGCATTTAATAAGTCTGTTTCCCCGGGGGGCCGTAGCAAGTAAATCATGCCAACAGATTGTTCTCTGCAAACTGGCTTATTTTTGTAATTAGCAAGACGTTAAAGCTGTAACTGCATGGAAAGCGATCTGGGTGAGGAGTTACCATAAAAGAATTAATAAGCAAAATGTAATACTTATTGTTTGATAACATTAGTGTTGATAGAATTGATTTCTGGACAGTTTGTTGTCTGCTCTCATGGAGTTTTCCTGCAGTGTTGTAAAACGAGAGAGAGATTCAGCCAGGTGTGCACTGCGAGGGTAGTAAGGTGTGGGATTTATTTTGGGAGTGCTTTTTGGGAGTCATACCAAGTGGACCTGGTACAGAAGCTTTGCTTGGGGTTGAAGCCATCTTGGTTGTTGCCAGAAACTTCCAGTATTTCCCTCTCTTTATTTTGCTTTTCCCCTCTCTTTTTTTTTCCAGTTATATGAAAAATCTGGCGTCACCATGAGCGGAGTATTGAAAAGGAAGTACGAAGAGTTGGGGGATGACAATACCTACTGCTCCTCCTCCTCCAGCTCCCCACTCTCCTCCTCAGCATCATCAGGCTGGGAGTCAGATGAGGAGAGCTCCCATGGAGAGCCTAAGCCTACCTCTGCCTTAACACCCAGCTTCACCCGTGAGTATCACCAGCAACACCTTGCCTGGGATCAGATGTGCCTCTGTGGTGGTGGGTGATCCCTGTGCAGACCTTGTAGCACACCTTTACAGGGGAGTGTAGCTGTAAAATCATTGCACCGATTGACTTTTTTTTTTATAACCAGCTGGCATGCTCAGGGTGGTCTTCTTCAGCCCTTCTTCCCAGCATTTATCATTCCTTTACGTGTTTTTTGCTGAAGTCTCTATTTCCAGGAGCAGAAACCCAAGGACTTGGGTGTGCAGAGGCATGCAGGTGCCTCCAAGCCAGTGCTGCAGGACCATCCCACCATCCCTCAGTCCCCTCTCAAGCTATTCTACAGGCAAAATCCAGACAAGACAGCAAGGGCTCATAATGCCGGTTTTTAAAAATGATTAAGCAATGGTGTAATTAGTGTTTCAGAACTCATTTCCTACGTTAGTTGGGTACTTTGCCAAAGAACACAACTCGTTTGACATTGCCTCTGCTGTTAATATAGATAAATGCTACTTTGTTTTCCCAGCAGTATCAGTTTTGAGAGCTTTTAGGAAAACACACAGGAGACAAGGTTGTGAAATCCTTTAACTGCCATGTGAAGGGAAAAATAAAAAATACAATAGGGGAACATCTTCATGGAGGAGAAATAGTCCAACCTAGTAAATTACACTGAACACCCACTGTATGTAGCAGTTAAGGTCCACTTAGCAGACATACACAAACACGCAGTGGTCTGAAAAGGCTTTAGAAGTCTTGTAATAATAAAGAGTCTCATTCTTGCTTGTCTTCCCAGGTTTTGTGACACAACAATGAACTTTTTGTATTCCCTGGCTCAATTGGAAAAGGGTCAGGAATGGGAAAACAATTTTGGAGGAGGGGTGTAGGAAGAGAGAGAGAGAGAGAGAGAGAGAGAGAGAGAGAGAGAGAGAGAGAGAGAGAGAGAGAGAGAGAGAGAGAGAGAGAGAAGCAAATGCCAAAGTGCAGCAGCTCAGCTGATAGATGATCGCATTGGTTAACTTGCCTTTTGATAAAGAGCTAATGTTGTAGAAGATTGAGTCAAGGTTGTTATGAAAATGCAAGGCGCAGAACAGAGATACCATCAAAGCAACTGCGGAGCCTAGTGTGAAACCCCCAGCTAGTTAGCAGAAGCTGCTGACGCAGCTGAGTGAACAGTTTTGGTTTTTTTCACATGAAACTGCAATGCTATATTTTGGCTTGTGAAACGTGGGTGCAGCTAACTGCCCAGCCCTGCACCACCCCAGCCAAACCAGCCAAGTCCCTTGGGTTTTCAGCAACCTCTCTGGTTGGCTCCCCACGGTAAGAGCTGCCTGAAGCTCTTCCATCCAAAGATCAGGGCTCAGATCTCAGCTCTGCACGAGTCACTCATCTTCTCTATGTATTTTTTCTCCCGTATTCTCTGTGGTGGCACTCAAGGCATCCATGTATCAGCAGAGAATGGGACCCAAAACCCCACCATCAAATCTTGTGTGTAGCTGGCCCACGTTCCTGATGTGCTCAGACAGCAGAAAAAGCAGCTCTGTAATCCTGTACTGTTGTGCTTTGCTTTGCTTCCCATGGCCAGCTACGTTCCTGGAAACTCATTGCTTCTGAAACTGCCCTGGCTAATTAGTTCACCTCCATCTGCTACATCTGCATGTGCAAATGTGCAGACGCAGGTATCTCCGGAGAGGCTCCACTTTAAGTGGTATGTTGCATTTTGCAGCAGTTGAAGATAAACCAGAGCCATGTATTGCCATGTTTACCCTGGGATCACCTGCATCAAGATTAACATCTTTGCAGCTCCTCTCAAATGATTCTTTCGAGAATAAACTATAGATTCATAGTTCCTCCCGGTGGATGGTGAAAGCAAGTACCAGAAAAACAGCTGCTTTGGCTATTCTCTTCCCTGCCACAAAAGCTGGAGCCATTCTGCAGCACTGGAGTGTTGGTGCTCTAGTATCCTGGGAGCAGACTCTGAGCTCCTGAACACAAGGCAATGTGCTTGGGTCTAGAGCAAGACAGGCATGTAGGACGGTTTGTTGCTTGTTCGTTATGCTCTGCTGCATGTGAAGAATAAGCAAATGTCTCTTTCCTGGAGGAAGTCAAGCGGAAAGAGAAGCAGCAGATGTTTCTTAGGGTGAATCTGATGAGTGACTTGGATGCATCAGGACTTGGCTTAGTTTCCTCTTCATCCTCATCCCACCTTTAAAGTGTTACATCCTAAAATGCCAGAAGCCATCAAGTGATACTGTAACCTTATCCCATTACATCCTTGGTGAGAGAGTGATTGCAAGTCCTGCCTGTTTGTGATGTTTACAGCCTGTTTGCAATATTTCTGTCCCCTCTGCAGGGTGGCAGCACTGACTGTGTGCTTTGTTTTGTTCCCTCATTTTTAGCCACTTCTATCCTGAAGAAATCCAAACGGCTAAAGAAGAACAATGTGGAGTTTGACCGGGTCACTGTGTTTTACTTCCCACGCTGCCAGGGCTTCACGAGCGTGCCTAGTCGTGGGGGCTGTACCCTGGGGATGGTGAGCAAACACAGCTCCTCTCGGCAATTCACACTGGCTGAGTTTTCAAAGGAGCAGGAAAACATTCGTCGGGAGAAACTGGAAGAGAAATTAAAAGAGGAGAAGTTGGAAGCGTTGAAATGGAAAGTGAGTAGCAGTGTGGGTCTGGGTTGGTGAGGAGGTGGTGGATGTCATTAGTTAGTGGCAAGAGCCTCTCTGAGACCTGAGGTCCTTAACCCTGTTTAAGTCTCCGAAAAACACAGGCTCTAGTGTGGGATTTTCAGCTCAGTTTTGCACCTTTGAAAAGTGATGGAAAAGACACTGAGCTCCATGTGTCAGGTGTCTGTCAGGACTTTGAGGACTCTGACACAGATGTTGGTCCTGGGGTTGGTCACCATGGTGAGCAGGTCTTTCTTACATCTCTTGACCTGGGGATCCTGATGGCTCCATGTCCTTAACAGGTCCCTAATGCTTTGCCTTTATTTTTCTTTTGTCCTTAGCTAACGATGAATGGCACAAAGGAGTCAGAGGAGGCCAACCAGCTCACCATCGAAGACATCTCTGATGATGACATTGACGTCAGCAACATGGACCTGGAGGATGGCTTCTTCCTCCAGCCCTACCCTGCCAAGAAGAGACGCGCACTGCTCAAGGCCGTGGGGGTGAAGAAGATCGACAAGGAGGAGAAGAGGGAGCTGCATAGCATCCGCCTGTCCCGGGAGGACTGCGGCTGCGACTGCCGCGAGGTCTGCGACCCAGAGACCTGCAGCTGCAGCTTGGCAGGCATTAAATGTCAGGTATGGGCTTCGCCTCTGGGCATGAGAGGAGCTGTGACTCCAGCAGATGTGTACTTTAAACCAAGTGGGGGTTGAGCAAGCAGGACAGTTAGGGCAGCCTGTAAAATGCTTCTATTCCCACCTGAACTTGGAGTGAAGCAAAGCTCTGGGAAATGCTCCTGGGGCTGCAACGTGGATGCTGCTGCAAAGCATCCACTTCCCAAATCCCACATTTGGCTGTGCCTGAGCTTTTGTGGGGAACATGCCTGCCCTGTCCATCCCAGTGAGGCTCAGCTGCCTAGTGAAGCAGGTGGAGGGAGATGGGCCACGTGGGGACGTCTTGGAAAACAAAAGCTTCTTGCTCCTCTTGTCAGGCTATGATTTCTCCTCCTCTCCTTGGTTTTACTTTCTTTCCTTTAGTGTGTGTCACAACTCCCAGCACGCTCAGGCAAACGTGGGAGTGTCAGCTGAGCATGACCCCACAGCTAACTGTGCAGACCACTTGCAAAGGGGAATAATCCCTCTGTACTCAATTAGCTTATTGTATTTTTCATTTTCTTTTTCATGGGTGCCTGCCCAGCTGTGTTTGGGCAGCTACATTCCCCACTCTGGGTGCTGCTTGTTCCCTTGATGCCATGGTTTCAGACAGGGAGTGGTATAGGGTGGTTGTTTACAGGCAGATGGGTACACGTGGCAGGATAGGGCTCCATGTGCATGTCAAAGGCCCCTTTAGCAGCTGCTGCTAAAACAGAGACATAAAGGTGCTACAGATGCCTGTGAGCAATAACCCCATGCACCAGTAGAGGCTGGGAGTGACCTGCTGGAGAGCAGCTCAGCAGAGAGAGACCTGGGAGTCCTGGGGGACAGCAAATAAACATGAGCCAACAACATACCCTCGTGGCTAAAAGGCCAATGGCACCTTGAGGTGCATCAAGAAGAGTGTGTCGAGAAGGTTGAGGGAGGTTCTCCTGCCTCTTTATTCTACTCTAGTGAGGCCCCATCTGGAGTCCTGTGTCAAGTTTTGGGCTCCCCAGCTTAAGAGAGACAGGGAACTGCTCGAGAGAGTCCAGCGCAGGGCCACCAAGATGGTCAGGGGACTGGAGCATCTTTCTTATGAGGAAAGGCTGCAAGATCTGGGGTTGGAGAAGACTGAGGAGGTACCTCATCGGCACTTTTAAGTACCGAAAAGAGTGTATGTCAAGAGAATGGGGCAGTACTTGATTCAGTAGTGTCCTGTGACAGGACAAGGGGTAATGGATATCAGTTGGAACACAAAAAGTTCCACTTAAATGTAAAGAGAAGCTTGTCTGGTGTTGAGGTGAGGGAGCCCTGGCACAGGGAGGGTGTGGAGTCTCCCTCTTGGGAGGTTTTCCAAATCTGCCTGGACACATTCCAGTGCCCCTATTCCTGTTCACCCCTTTGAGGTGAACCTGCTTTAGCTGGAGATTGGACTGGATGATCTCAGGAGTTCCCTTCCAACCTCCACCATTCTGGGATTCTGTAATTTGTCCTTGTCTTAGGGAGGAGCAGAAGCTCATGAGATGGATCACGTATTGGATATCATGATGCAATATATAAAAGCTCATGTTTGCCTCCTTATGTCTCCTTTTTGAGTGTTACAGTTTGGAACTGTTTAACTTTCTTCAGTTGTACTGAAACATAGTTTTTTATGATAATCCTTTAAAAAAACAGGTTTGTTTTTTTGTTTTTTGGGGTTTTTTTACCTCCTGTGGTCTGCTTTTTAACCCGTCAGCTGTTACTTGGGTTTCAGGGCAGGTGAATTTTTGCACCACCGGGTTTGGTCCTAACCCTCTGCTTCTGCCCATGCCAGATGGATCACACCTCCTTCCCCTGCGGCTGCACCAAGGATGGCTGTGGCAACACAGAAGGCAGGATCGAGTTCAACCAGGCCCGCGTGCAGACCCACTTCATCCACACCATCATGAAGCTGGAGCTGGAGAAGCAGCAGCAGAGCAGCGAGAAGGTGGCGGAGGCCGAGCCCCCTTTCCGGGAGCGGCTCCAGCCATTGAAAGGCTCCTTGGAGGAGCGTGCACTGCCACTGGCCCCTGCCTTCCAGTTCAGCCCTGACCTGGAGGCCCTGGGGGAGAACAGCTGCAGCAGCGACATGACAGACTCCTCCATCTCCTCCCACCCCAGCGAGGACCTGGAGGAACCCTACGAGAGCCTGCCCTCTGACAAATCCCAGTCGGACGTTGATGATGACGGCCTGGCACGTATCCTCCACTTCAACGACTCAGATGCTGAGGAAGAGTGTGGCCGTGGCCAGGATGACCTCAGCTGCTTCCACCCCACCGACTTCTTCATTGAGGACCACAGCAGCGAGGCCAAGCCTGTCCCCAGCCACTTGTCCCACCTCTCTGAGTGCCTGGACGAGAATGCCAACCAGGAGAGTGGTGGCTTGCCGGAGGACACTGCCCATGCACGCTGTGACGGACTGTCCTGCTGCGCCTTGTCCCCTGCTGAGCCCTGCTCCAAGAGCTATGCCGACCTCAGCCTTTCCTCTGACTCCGTGGATTTCTTCCAGTCCTTTTCAGACTATAACTTGGGACCCCTTTACAACTCCTTGAAGGAGTACGAGAACCTAGATAACTTCTCAGCGTTACAATTTCAGTTGCCTAATTTCCCTGGCTTCCCGCAAGCTGGAGATCAGGGCTCTTGTTTCTTGGAGTCCCTCATCGGTTTGTCTGAATCCGTCCCTGAAACCCCAGCCCCCTTCACAGACAATCAACTTTTGGAGGATGCCATCAAGTCATCACTGATGGAGACGGTGAAAGTGTGAAATGCCTGTATGGCTCCTGTAAATGAGGATTGGCGCTGGAAGGAGAACTGAAGAACAGTTGGACAGTCAAACTCTCACTGAGGATGATGCGCTAATCAAAAAATAAGGAGGAAAGGAAAGAAAAAAACCAAACCCAACAACAAAAAAGAGACTTTCTAAGCAAACAAACTATTTTTGGTCTTTATAGAACGTGGACATTTTGACATACCAAGCTACAATCAGTTCTCTCACTGTTTGTGCAAAAGTTTCTAAACTTTTGAGGTTGGGGGGGAGGGAAAGCGGGGGGGAGGAAAAAGACTCACATTATGAATTTCCTTGTGTTTTGTATGAAAAGACCTGTTGAGAAATACTCCTCGCCAACGTTGCCAGTCGTACACACAACCCCTTCTAGAAAATGTTTCAGTGTTGCAGGAACTTCTTTTTCAGACAACTTTTTGAAGCTGTATTTATTGTGAAAACTTGTGGTGTGTGTAAGAGTTGGCCTGATGCGCTCCTGCTCTTATGTTTCAATCGGACAGGGTTTACAGAGGAGATCCACACACTAGAGACATAATCATTCTTCATCTATTTATTGCAAATTCCAGAATTTAACTAGCCACTGAAGCTTGAACTAGCGTGAAACCTTATTTAAATTGGTAATACCTCAGATGTATTATGTGTACAATCATATCTTTTTGGTTTTGTCTTGCATAATATATCTGTATTTATTTATTTCTTACCTATAGTACGTGAATAGCACTGTGGTTTATCCATGAGCTGGAAGGGCAATAAGCAGCACCCATCCTCAAGCCCAGCCTTGTTTTCCAGGTCTGAAATATGTTGGCTGTTTGGTCTTCATTTCAGGTGGGAAGGGAGGGATGAGGGGAATATTCATGCAACATCCTTTGGTTTTTCATCCCTCGAGTAGACACGATGGTGGTGTCTCATCTCTGTAATACCACTGTGGAGAGCAAAACAAGCAAAACCTTCAATCATTCAAGAAATAACATGAGCTAGCTCTATTTAAACAAAAAAACCAACACCAGCCCTGAGCCCTTTTCATAAATTATTGTGTAGTTTATTTAATTTGCTAAAGATTTGGCCATCAGATCTTTCCCCATCAATTATGGTGCCTGAATCTGCAGAAGACCTGTTGGCAGCGGTGAGGGAAGTATAACAAGAAGGAACTTTTGTGGCGCCAGGAGGGCTTTGAGGGAGAGCAAAGCCAACAGCAGCAACACTGTGTTCCCACTCTTCACAAGTGCTCTTTAGGCCTCCCCAACATTGAGGGTGTCACAGCTCCAAAATTGAGTGGGTCAGACTGTTTATTAGTGTTTTTTTAATTCAGATAAATCAAGTAAAATGGATGGATATGAAGGTTATTGATCTTTTGAGTATGGCTTTAGAGGGAAGAAAAACTGATACTTGAAAGCAAAACTGAATTTTGGAGGCTTTGGGGTTTTAAAATGAGTGAAATTGCCACGTTTAGGAAGGACATTGAGACCCTTTGGGCCTTTTGCTATTTAAATCAGCCTGAGAACACCGAGGACACTATTTGCCCATGAGATGTAACTGGACATAAAGTCAGCATGTCAGTGATACACTAAGTGCCTATGCTAGTGGTATGAAAAAAAAAAACCAAAACCCACCACCCCAACCAAAAGACAGGGCAGAGACACTCACAGGGGAAAAAGAAAACCCCAAACAAAACAGATTTTAGGAATTTTTTTCTATTAGCTGATATGTTTATATCCCTGACGACAGCAATGGTACTCTTGGGCACCCACTGTTCAACAGGCACGTGCGTGTGCAAACCTGCCAGCAATTTAAGAAACTTGTGGCCTACAAGTATTATGGCAAAGGCTGGGTTCTTGGAGGGAGTTTTTAATCATTATTATTGCTATTTAATTGTACATCTTCTCTGGTATTGAGCCGGTCAACTTGGAAGCGGGGCTGACCCGCTGCTCTCACCACCGCATCGCCCCCAGGGACCTCCCTGCCAGGCAGGAGAGTGACTGTAGGAATACTACTGGCAGATGGAGGATTTCCTGAAGAGATAGATATATATATTATTGTTATTATTATTATTGTTATTGTCGTTATTATTTTTTTATTTTTGGTTGTTGTTGTTTCTTTCGACTGAAAAATCCCCTTCAGTTATCTCGTAGGTGGTAGTTTCTATCCTTCAGACTGCATCTAAAATACTGACAGTTGGAAGTCTGGTACTGTTTTATATTTATTGACACTAATATATTTTAAAACATTCCTAGGTTTCTCTGCATATATATATAAAATATATATATATTTTATATATACACACACACACACAGAGACCTTTTTTAAATGAATGACTGGGATAGACGCCTGCCTTTGTGGATTTTTTTTTTCAATAATTTATTCTTTTTATTTGTGTTAGTGCCAAAAAGAAAAAAAAAAGATTTTTTTTTCCACTTTTTTTTTTCCCCAGGGCACTGAATTGTAAATATATATTATTTTTTTGTTTTTCTTCTTGATATCTGTGTAAAAAGTTGCCTGTTAAAACAGTTTGAAAACTGGGTATTTATTGACACGATCTGTAATTATCTAATGTATTGGTTGAAACACTTTGGTTTCAACATAGCTTTATTTTAGCTTTCTTTGTGTATATATTGTGATTATGTTGCTTAAAGGTACAAGTTAAAAAAAAAAGCTTTATTTTTACCTTACCCCATTTGCATTTGTTTATAAAAAAGCATATTTGTCTACAGCTGCTGTCTCTCATTTCATCAAAGCAATATGAAGAAATTTCCATTACACTTTCAATAAAAGAATTTTGTTTGAATAGGATAGCGCCTTTGCCCTCTTTATCCTTATACTGTGACTCAAAAATTTGGATGATGGAGGTATGTGCGGTCCTGTGGCTCATAGTTGTCCCTTTTTTGTTTGTTTTTGGCTTTTTTTGGACCCTTTTTGAAGCTAAGGGATACCCTAGCGTTCCCATCCCAAGTGTGGAGATAGGAGTCTTGTGCCTGGCCCAGCCCAGTGTTTTCCCTAGAAGCTTCTCCTAAGCTTGGGAGACCCCTGTTGCTGTTCTCACCCTACCAAAAGCAGCCCAGGGAAGAGCATCCCCATATCCTGATGGGGAAAGGCTTAAGGATGCCAAGGAGCAGCATGATGCCAGTCCCACAGTGAAAAAACAGCTGTGGGATCAGTCCCCAGAGCAAACGGGACTTAATCCCTGGAGGAGGCAGAGAGCTAGGGCAGCTCATCCATCCCTGTAGATCACTCCTCCATGTGTGGCACGGGGTATACCAAAGGGAGCAGGACTTTACAGGTAGCCCCCAAGGTGTCCCCAGGTCCATCACAGCCTCAATGTCACCTCAACACTGAAATGCAGCAAGGAATGCTACCAAAGTCTAGGAAGGTCACACAGGAGAAGGCCTTGGAGCAGCTGAAGATGCATGAGAGGTGCCCCAAAGTCTCTGAGTTCATCCAGAGATGAGTTTCCTTGCAAACAGACACCCAATGCCATTCCCTCCTTTCAAATTTTAAGCTAAAACAGCATATTTTTTCCAAGAGAATATGGGCAGGCAGAAGCAGTTTCTCCCAGGGCTGGGACTAGAAGGGACGTTTTTTGGGTAATTTGCTTAATTAGAGGGCAAAAATGTAGTGCAACCCTTTGCTTGGCAGAGCAAGATCTGTGGCCTTGAGAGCATCTCCTGAGGCTCCTGGGGTGTCTCTGGCTGCTCAGCCATGCCATGACTATATCTCTGGTACATCACCTTGAGGTGATGTGTGACAATTGTGTTCAATTGCTTCCTGCTCCACCAGTGTCACTTGCATTACACAATGCTCTCTTTTTTTACCCTCTAACAAAAGGTAAAACTCAGTGCGTGGCGCTGAGGCCTAGCAGTTGTGTTTCTTGAGCTTGCTTGGCTTGTGAGTGGTGGCTGCTGCTCTCCATGGGATGACAGAAGAGACAGCGATAGCTGTTAGCCTTATCACCTAGGAGCACATAGGATAAATCTTGAGAAACCTTTGGGAAACCCTGGAAACCCCTTTCCTTCGAAGCCTACCAACCATTTCTCGTTGTCCCTTGGCACTCCTGCGACCTGGAAGGATGGAGCAAAAAAAAAAAAAGCATCACCATGATCCTGCACCTCATGGGAAAAAACAGAGGAAATAGGCCAGGTCCTGGCAACAGCGGGAACTAGAGGGTGAAGATGTGAGTCAGCCTGTGGTATGATGGAGAAGCTGAATAAATCCTGGATACTTGACTGGGGAAGTGCACATCCATCCCATGGGCCTGTGTCTGGCAGCACAGGCATAAATCATAACCACTGGCACTGACCTGAAAGCAAAGGAAATTAGCCCAGAATGTCATTGTCTAGTTTTCCATTGGGAATCTGTTTCTAAAGGTTGCCATCTGCCCCCAGAGCAGAGTAACTCAATTAATTGAATAAACTATTTGTTACAAATTATTTGCTCGGTCGTAAAAGCAGCAACACTGAGAAGAGGCCTCTCCTTGGCTGTGCTGCAGTGTGTGGGGAAGCCCAGCCCATTCCCTAACCAAGAAGGACATGTTTGGTTGTGATTTTTTTTTTGCTTTTATGGGGTTTATGCCTATAATTCCCTCTTATAATAATTATGTTCTGAAGGGGTTGGGTAGAGCTTCCCTCAGCTCCAGCTGACACTGACACGTTTTTTGGCTCACGATGATGACAAGATCTGAGGCTGTTCAGCCTGGAGAAGGAGGGGGGGGGGGTGACCTTATCAATGCTTATAAATCCCTAACGGGTGGATGTCAGGAAGATGGGGCCAGTCTTTTTTCTGTAGCACCCAGTGATAGGACAAGGAGAAACACAGGAGGAGTTCTTGGAACAGGAGGAGAAACTTCTTTGCTGTTCAGGTGAGGGAGCCCTGGCACAGGTTGCCCAAGGACAATGTGGAGTCTCCTTCTAGGGAGGTTTTCAAACCCTCCTGAACATGTTCTTGTGCCCTCTGAGGGGAAGCTGCTTTAGCAGGGCGTTGGACTGGATGATCTCTAGAGGTTCCTTCCAACCTCCACCACTCTACAATTCTGTGACTTTGCACTGTTGTGATGTTTTAGCCCTGGCCAGATACCCATCAAGTTATTCCATCATTCCCCTTCCTAAACTGGACAGGGAACAGAGAGAAATATAATGAGAGGTTTGGGAGTCAAAATAAGGACAGGGAGATCACACAGCAATTAGCGTCACGGGCAAAACAGACTCAATTTGGGGAGAAATGGTTTAATTTATTAATGAACAATCTAAACAGAGTAGGTAAAATGAGAAAAAAAACCAAATCTTAAAACACCTCCCCCCACCCCTCCCTCTTCCCAGGACTCTCCTTCCCTCCTCCCCAGCGGCGCAGGGGATTGGGGATGAGGGTTGTGATCAGTTCATTACAGATGGACTTTGCCGCTGCTTCTTCTCAGGGGGAGGCCTCCTCACACTGCCCACTGCTACACTGCAGTGAAACCAGATGCAACCCCTGGTTTGCTTCCTGGCTGTGGCAGGGTTGATGCCAGCAGAGGTTCTGCACACGCTGGGATGGACATGCCCCATCCTGATGACACAGAGCTGGGACTCACACCCTGATTGGCAGCGGGCAGTAATGCCCCTTCCCATCCCTGGGAATCAGGGATTTGTTGACCACAATTGTGTGAGTGCTGTGTGCTCCTCACTTTGCTTAGGACTTCATCATCCTCCTTACTTTCATTTGTTTTCTCTTTTCCCCCATGCAGCCACCCTGCACGCCTCACTTGTAACACCCGGAGGCACGGAATTACTCAGCGCCCACTCGCGTTTCAGTTGTAGGTGACTACAAGATCTGAACCACACATGCAGTCACCAGACAAGAAAGTATTTGTCTCAGGCTGGTGGAGCAGCCTCTGGAAAAGGGATGAGTCATTTGAGGAGCCACAGGTGCCATCATGCATGGTAAGGACCCAAGAAAAGCTGTGACACCAGACTCGGCTCCTGCAGACCTGCCACAGTGTGGGAATTAGGCCCTTGAGAGCTTTTCTTGTCAGGAACAGCTAAAAAAATGCCTGCTAGGTAGACTTTATATCTGGCAGAGAAAAAAAAAAAAAAAAACAAAAAATCAACCCAGGAGCTCCAGGGCAAGACAAGGGCAGGGGTGTTGGCTCTGCAGAATCAAGGGCATTTCCACAGGGTATGTGAAGGTCTTGTGTCTGCTTTGGAGGCAGGAGAGTTGGGAAAAGAACCTACCCTTTCCTCATTTCTTGTCTGGTTTATAGAAGAAAAAGTATGGCCAGCAGGTTGAAAGAGGTTCTCCTCCTTCTCTACTCTGCCCTGGTGAGGCCTCATCTGGAGTCCTGCATCCAGTTCTAGACACCCCAGTTCAAGAGGACAGGGAACTTCTGGAGAGAGTTCAACACTGGGCCATCAAGATGATCAGGGATCTATGGAGAGATTCTTATGAGGAAAGGCTGTGGGAACTGGGGTTCAGCTTGGAGGAATCTGAGGGAGGACCTCATCAACATTTAAAACTATCTAAAGGGTGGATGTCATGAGGGATAACACTTTGTCCTGTAGTATCCAGAGATAGGACAAGGGGTAATGGACATAAGCTAGAACAAAAAAGTTCCAATTAAGGAGAAACTTCTTTGGCGTTGAAATGAGGGAGCCCTGGCACAGGCTGCCCAGGGAGAGTGTGGAGTCTCCTTCTCTCGAGCATTCCAAATCCACCTGGACACATTCCTGTGCTCCTTGATTGAGGTGAACCTGCTTTAGCAGGGAGTTGGGCTGGATGATCTCTAGAGGTCTCTTCCATCTCCCATTGTTCTGGGATTCTGTGGTTCTATGAAAAAATGGCAGCTTTGGACTGTGTGCCTGAGCAATGTGACACTGCAGACAGTAAGGTTGCCCCAGGCCTTCTGCAAAGCCTTCCAGGTGATTCCTCTGCATCCTTACTGGCTTCAGGACCTCTGTCACTCTAACAGGCATTTTCTCCCTTCATGCGCTTTCCTGTTCCATGGGACTGAGCAGAAGTTTGCAGGCACTGAGGTTTTATCTACCACTTAGAGATCAGCTTAGGTTTCACATAAAAAAGGCACTGCGGAATTGGCAGTCTACACATTCCTGTGGCCTGTTTGTGTTTTAGTCTGTCAATGCTATGGGACAGGGGAAGAAAAAAGTTCAGCCGTTAGTCCTTATTCTTTGAGGTAATGATGTTAAACATCACAGAAATCCTCGCTGTAAGGAAGTGTCCTTCCCACCAAATCAACCCAAATTACGCATCCAGTTTGATTTCTGAACCATGGAGGGCCCCTCTGTGGGTATCATCTCTGTGAGTTGTCAGCTTCTGGGGAAACCTGTGATGCTAAAGGCACTGAATGAATGTATTCTGCTTCCAGGCATAAAACCTCCACTGCATAAAACAGCGAATATTCCTGTTTTGCCAGAGCTCTGGCTAAAGTGAGACTTCAGATAAACAGTGAATAGAGAGAACTAAGGTTTCTCCTTCACATGTGTGACCATTAGAAGTTTCCAGTGCTGCTTCATCCACACTTTTCCATCAGATTGTTTTGTAGCGCTAAACCTGTTGCTGAGTGAATGTCCCTATTGCCATCTACTGGTCAGCTGCCTCCTGCTCCCAACCTCTCAACTGGTCAAATTGCCCTTTGGCTACACTCATCCTCCTCGGTAGGACTAGAAACAACACATATATTGTATTTTTAAAAAATTAAAATAAGGCTTAAATGGCCTTTTCAGGTCTGTGAGAGAGGTGGGGATGTCCTGGTCTTGGCTGTGTTTCCAGGATGGGCCTGGCACACACATCCACAGCTGAAGGAAACTGTCTCCAGAAGGTAAACGCTCAAAAATCCCCCTGAGTGCCCCTATATCTTGGACAAGGAAGATCAGTGAGGGACAAAACCCTATGTCACTGGACTTGCCCTGGCTCCATTGTGTCGGTAGGTGTATGAAACTCACCAAAGGGGGAGTATTTGCAGAGCTGAAATATTTTGGCATGAGTGTGGAGGCTGTGAAGATTTTTGGGTCAGTACAGATGAGGAGGCTGAAAGGCCAGAGATGGCCTGAGGACCCAATTCCCTGAGGACCACATGAGCCAGGATGAATAACATAAAAGAATCTCCCATCAAAATATTTCTGCTCCCACTAAGATACCCAGTGCAGGAAACTGTTATCTATTACATTTCCCTGGAAATAAATACTTGGCTACTACTTTGGAATAAATAGAGATGAGAACTTAATGGTCCTTAAATGCTTTTCATAGCCAAAGCATCCCAAAGTGCTTTCTGGTAATTAAGGCTGAATAGCTGTCAGGAGGCACGAGAGTTGGTTGTAGTCATACTCACAAATCCCTATCATTTTGTGCCTGCAAGTGAGATGGGGAACGATTGGTCGGGGGAGTGGTACAGTTTTGACTAGAGGTTTTGGGGGTTATTTTGATAAAGGCTGGCAGCCCTAGGGTAGGATCTGGATGAGAAGATGTCTATAAACACACCACCTCTATTCAGCTGTGATGTGATTGAGGACCTCATCACTGAGTTTCTCTGTATGACTTTGAAACTCCCCAGCTCTGTTATGTTTTGGGCTAGTTGAGATGCTGAAGGGTGTGAAGACACCCCCATGAGGCTAACAGAGATGACAAGAGACCTCAGGAGAGCTGTCACCCCTTGATGCAGCAGGATGGGATGGGATGGGATGGGATGGGATGGGATGGGATGGGATGGGATGGGATGGGATGGGATGTCCTCAGACATCCCTCATGGCACTGATGACTGTATTTGATCATAGAATCAAACAATTATTTTGGTTGGAAGAGACCTTTAAGATCATCAAGCCCAACCCCTCCCCTCACACTGCCAAGTCCACCACTAAACCAAGGCCCTCAGCACCTCAGCTACGGGACTTTGAAATATCTCCATGGATGGGGACTCCACCAGTTCCCTGGGTAGCCTGGGACAGTATCCAACAACACTCTCAGGGAAACATTCTTCCTCAGCTCCAATTTAAATGTCCCCTGGTGCATCTTGAGCCCATTTCCTCATATTGCTTGTTCCTTGGGAGAAGAGACCAATCCCCACCTCACTACAACTTCTTATCAGGGAGTTGCAGAGAGTGCTCATGTCTCCCCCCAGTCTCCTCCAGACTAAACATCCCCGGTTCCTTCAGCTGCTCCTCATCAGACTTGTGCTCCAGCCCCTTCCCCAGCTTTGCTGCCCAGCTCTGGACACGCTCCATCCCCTCAGTGTCCCTCTGGGAGTGAGGGGCCCAACACTGAACACAACACTCGAGCTGCAGCCTCACCAGGGCCCAGCACAGGGGGACAATCACTGTCCTGGGCCTGCTGGCTACACTGTTTCTGATACAAGCCAGGATGTCATTGTGGCACACTGCTGGCTCATGTTCAGCTGCTGTCACCCAATATCCCCAGGTTCTTTCCCTCTGGGCAGCTTTCCAGCCCCTCTGCCCTGAGCCTGTAGCATTGCTTGGGGTTGGTGTGGCCCAAGTGCAGGACACAGCATTTGGCCTTTTTTGAACCTCATACAATTGGCCTTGGCCTATCACTCCAGCCTGGCCACAGCCTTCTGAAGAGCCCTCAAGCAGATCAATGCTTCTCCCCAGCTTGGTGTTATCAGCAAACTTACTGAGAGTGCACTTGATCCCCTCATCCAGATCATGGATAAAGATATTAAACAGAACAGACTCCAGCACTGAGTCCTGGGGAACACAATTGGTGACTGGCTACCAACTGAATTTAACTCCATTCACCATGACCCCTACACTCCAAAAGCTGTTTCACAGCAGCTACAGCCTTACCTCCCCAAATAGCTCAAGGTGGTGTAGCCAGTCCTACACCTCACCAGAGTACCTTACACCTGGTGGGACTAGTCCCATGAGGTACATCTCCTGTTGTCAATGTTTCCTTTTTCTGCTCTCCCTAAAGCTTTTGGGAGCAGAAAAATTACTTTGTTCCCTCATTTAGCTGCATCCTCATCTCTCAGCTTTGGAGAAAAGGATAGGAAGCTCATATGTGAGTATTATAGTATTGTGCCCAGATGTGCGTTCCCATTGAATATACATGGCTGTGACACTCAGGAAGCTCACACAGTAAAACTTGTGTGAAGCACTGCATTTTCCATAGGCCTCCCGAGGTGTGCTCCTGGGATCACAGCTTTGCCTGTCCTCCCTGGGGAATAAGTAGCTCTAGCAATGCTCTGGGATGTTGAGAAATAAGTGAGGCTTGGGTGAGGCATACACAGCCTGTCTGCGTGCTGCCAGGCTATCACGTCCCTCTTATCCTACACAATAAATCACAGCTGAGAAGCACAAGCTGTTCCTGTCATCAAAACATGGAAAGAAACATTCCTCTTGGCACTGGAGACGTGATAATGACCCTGAATTAGAGCTCTACGTTCTCCAGCACCTGACTCTCCTGCTCCTGTGGGTGCAGCCTGATGTTTTGCTTCCTGGCTGTTGCAGAACAGGTCCAGCTCCTGCTCACGTGGAGGAAAAAAATTAAAGCAGTAACATCCAGTAGCTTGTGACAAGAGGTTTCAAGCACCTGACGGCCATGGCTGCCCCAGGGAGACAGAGGACAATTGCACGACTGTGAGTAGAAGTGAGGACATACTGTACAGCTGTCACATCAGGAAAGGAACAGGGTTATCCCAGGCATTTTGGGTTGTGGCAAGACATACGGATACTCACTAAATTGCTAATGTGGTCCCAGGAGTGCTTTTGGACCAGGGAACAGCAACATCCCTAATGGTTCCCAGCTCTGCTCAGTCCAGGGCAGGGACAGAGTCTGATGAGAATTTGAGACCCCATGTGACATCCCCAAATTCCCCATGACCCATGCACCAAATACACAGAGTTAGACACAGCCCAGGCATCAGGCACTGCAAAACCACCAGTCACTCTTAATACTTGTACATTGTCCTACCACTTGCCATGGGCTAATCCAGACTGTGCTGAAAAAGGGTGATGCCCCTGAACATTTACAGTACATCAATGACATAATTGTATGGGGCAACAAGGCAGAAGAAGTGTTTGAGAAGGGGAAAAGAATAATTCAGATTCTTCTAAAAGCTGGTTTTGCTATAAAAAGGAGGAAGGTAAAGGGACCTGCACAAGAGACCCAGCTCTTGGGCATAAAATGACAGGATGGACATTGATATGTGCCTATGGATCTTGTGAACAAAATAGCAACTATGTCTCAACCAACTAATAAGAAAGAAACACGAGCTTTCCTGGGCCTTGTGGGATTCTGGAGGATGCATATCCCAGGTTATAGTCAGCTTGTAAGCCCTCTTTATAGAGCAACCAGAAAGAAGAACAGTTTTGAGTGAGGCTTTGAGCAACAGCAAGCTTTTCAACAAATTAAACAGGAAATAGCTCGTGCAGTCACCCTTGGACGCATCTGTACAGGACCAGATGTGCAAAATATCCTCTACACTGCAGCTGGAGAACCTGGAGCCTCTGGCAGAAAACATCTGGAGAAACCCAAGGTCAACCATAAGGGTTTTGGAGCCCACTACACTCCAACTGACAAAGAAATACTAGCAGCATATGAGGGACTTCGAGCTGCCTCAGAAGTCATTGGCACAGAAGCTTATCTCCTCTTGGCACCATGTCTGCCTGTGCTACACTGGATGTTCAAAGGGAAAACCCCTACTATACATCATGCAACCAGCGCTACATGGAGTAAGTGGATAGTATTGATTACATAACGATCTCAGCTGAGGAAATCTAATAGTCCAGGAATCCTGGAAGAGATCATGGACAGGCCAAAAGGCAGAGATTTTGGAGCATTGCCTGAGGAAGTAGCTCGTGCCCAAGAGGCACCACCATATAATGAACTATCAGAAGATGAGAGGCATTATGCTTTGTTTACTGATGGATTCTGCCACGTAGTAGGAAATCATCGTAAGTAGAAAGCTGCTGTGTGGAGTCCCACACGACGAGTTGTTGAGGCCACTGAAGGAGAAGGTGAGTCGAGTCAGTTTGCTGAAATGAAAGCCATCCAACTAGCTCTAGAGATTGCAGAACGAGAGAAGTGGCCAGTACCCTATCTTTACACTGAGTCCTGGATGGTGGCTAATGCTCTGTGGGGATGGCTACAGCAATGGAAGACCAACTGGCAGCGCAAGGGTAAACCCATCTGGGCTGCTGCATTATGGCAAGACATTGCTGCTCGGGTGGAAAATATGACTCTGAAAGTACGTCATGTAGATGCTCACGTGCCAAAAAGCCGTGCCAATGAAGAACAATGGAACAACCAACAGGTAGACAAAGCTGCAAAATTGAATGGGCTCGTGATGGAGGGGTGGACTTGACCATGGAAGCCATTACACAGGTCATCCACGAATGTGAAACATGCTGCATCAAGTGAGTCACATGAATCAAGTCTGCCTGGAACAGAGGCCGATGGCTGGGTTTTCAATATGGTGAGGCCTGGCAAATTGACTACGTTGGACCACTACCACGAACACACCAAGGCAAGTGTTATATACTCACCATGGTGGAAACAACTACTGGTTTGTTAGAAACATACCCTGTAAACCATGCCACTGCCTGAAATACTATCTTAGGCCTTGAAAGGCAAGTTTTGTGGCGACATGGCACCCCGGAGAGAACTGAATTAGACAATGGGACTCATTTGCAAAACAATCTCATAAACTCCTGGGCAAAGAAACATGGCATTGAGTGGATATACTACATCCCCTATCACCCACAAGCCTCCGGAAAGATTGAAATATATAATGGATTACTAAAGACCATGTTGAGAGCACTGGGCAATGGGGTACGGAAGCAGTGGGACATAAATTTAGCAGAAGCCACTTGGCTGGTTAACAGCAGATGTTCAACTAACTGTCATGGTCCTGCCCAAACAAAACCCCTACATACTGTGGGAGGAGATAAGGTCCCTGTAGTGCACCCAGGGAAATGGCTGGGTAAAGCAGTATGGGTTGCACCTCCCATGGGAAAGGGCAAACCCATTTGTGGGATTGTCTTTGCTCAAGGGCCTGAGTGTACTTGGTGGGTAATGAGAAAGGATGGGGAAACCGAATGTGTGCCTCAAGGAGATTTAACATTGGGGGAAAAATAACCTGTTATGTGAGTTGCCTATTGTAGGAGATGAGGCACGAACTTCGCAAGAAACTGGATGAGTGGACAAACCAAGTCGGTGCTGGTGTCCAACACTGTTTCCCCTGGTCTGGATACCCATCTTGATGGATGAGATATAAGTCATGGCCTGCTCCAGTGAACATCTGCAGAGGATGGAAGATACAAGAATATTGCTTGTTTGTTTGATGCAAGATGGAATACAAGAATGGTGTTTGTTGAAGAGTGGGGGTACTGGTTAATGAGCGTATATAAGAATGTATAGGGGTTGTTAAGATGGTTTGTCTGAGCTTGACATAAATGGTATGGAATAAGGGATAAGATTGTAGTGGTGATTTTCCACAGCAAGTCTTGCAGTGCTGTGCTTACTGTTGGTATTGATAGCACATCAATGCTGTGACTACTGTTTGCACAGCACCAAGGTGATCCCTTCAGCATTCCTTACCCCACCTTCACCAATAGCTATGAGTGGGCATCATCTTGGGAGGGGCCATAGCCTGGACAGCTGACTCAGGCTGACCAAGGAGATATTCTATACAATATGACATCAGCTAAACAATAGAAACTGGGGGAGAGGAGGAGGAAGGGGGGTGAGATTCATTTTTGGCCTCCCAAAAGCAACCATTAAGCGTACTGCTGCCCTGCTTCTCAGGAGGTGGCTGGACATCTCTGCTGATGGGAAGTAGAGAGTAACAGCTTATTTTGCTTTGCTTCGCTTCTCACGTGCACAGCTTTACTTTCTTTTTACTAAACTGCTTTCATCTCAAGTCACGAGACTCCCATCTTATTTTCTCCCCTCCCTGGTTTGCTAAGGAGGGGGGTGATAGAGTAGCGTGGTGGGCACCTGGCATCCAGCCAGGGTCAAACCACCACAACACTTCTCAGCATCTGAGTAATTTTTGGAAGTGATTTGAGGGAGTCCCTTTAAAAATCTAATTTTCCAAGGCCTTTGATGTGTCTCTTTTTAATTCCTTATGAAACTCAAAGGGAAAAGCTTGAATACAGTCAGATCAAGTTCTCAGAGGCCAGTGTGCCCCTGTCACTTGGCTGCCAAGTGTTCTTATGAGGGACATTACTCCATCACAGATCCAGGCTCTTTCAGGAGAATATCTGGACTCAATATAGCAGCAGAAAGCACACATATTACCTTAAAAGGAACAAGAACCATTCAGTAATATTAAGGGGCAGGAAAGCTGAGATTCAGGTTTGGGGTTTTATCTTCTCAGAAGAGAAGAATTGCCAAACTAGTGAGCAGCCAGGAGACACTGCCAAGAAAAGCCCAGTAAAGCTGTGAGCTAAAAATAGAGCTGGAACTCCTCCTTTATGGAGCCTTAAAGAAAGAGCTGCTGGTTTCATTTTCGTTTGCTGTATAAGGAAGAGTGATCCATTTGCAAATCAGACCTCTGGATAACGGCGGAAAAAAGCAGTTCCTATGCTTCATTGCTTATCTCTGCGCCTGCAAGCAAACACAAGGGACAGAGGACAAGGCTGTCTACACGCTGTTTTATCACTCTTGGCACACAAAAACTTCCGTAGCAGCCGGTGATAACCGTGTCGGATATTCCCTCGGTTGGCCAGTGCCCTCTAGTGGTTTTTAAAAGGAGAGAAGAAAAGTGCATCTCCCCCCAAAAACTAAAAGAAAAGGATTTTGCTCTGCCCTAAGTGTGTGCAAGCTTTAGGATAGATGGGACATATGTAGCTTAAAGCAGAAAAAGAGCAAAATCAAAATCCTTCATTCATAAATTCTTATCTCAAACATAACAAAGGGGGAGAGGGAAGGTTATGGGATTCTCTGTATATTCCTAGACTATAGGTTTGAGTTCATCAAAAGAGAAATCTTGCTTTATGGAGTATGTGCATCTCCTTGTCTTCTTTCTTCTCTCTCTTTACTGACCCTGCTGTGTCTTCTATTTGTAAATGCTATACAATGCAGACAGGCTTACCCAGCTGGCTGGAGCATGGGCCCCTACATGCCTAACAGCCCAGGGGATTGAATGTATTGTCTCTTCACTAGAAAACCATCCTCCAGAAATGCCCTTTTCCATGTGCTCAATCTTAGAAAAATAATTAAAAACGTAATCACCCCACACAGAGTGAATTTAAGAATGAGTTAGATGGATTGTGCTTCCCATTAATTGAGTTTGCCAACATACATGAGGCAGAGGCTCTCTGTATGAGCAGTGCTGTTGAAGCTGTTTGTTTAGGAATATAAAGATAACCTGGTTCTGCAAGCAAAACTTCTGCTGGCTGCTGCTGGAATGGAATGGAATCCACACCATGTAACAACTCCAAGAAAGGAGGTCATTTGGGAAATCTTCATTGCATCATCTTACAGTGCTTCCCATGGATCTAACCCCACTGGGAATTAGACTAAGTATGCACATAACTGCTCGCAGGACAGGGTGACAACTACTGCTCAACCATCTGCAACAAAGGCACTTGACTCAACCAAACTAGCAATAGTTTAGTACAGACTCCAAAGGAGATTAGGAGCTGAGCCATAGTCAGGCCAAGAACTCTTCTAGGAAACCTACAGAGGAACAGAGTGACTCCAGGAGCAACAGTGCATATGAGATTGGAACATTGATCAGGCCAGTAACACCTGAATAGTGGGTGGCTTTTCCAAGACTCATTGTCTCCCCTTGAGCTTCTGCTCCTCAAAGCAGATAGATCCTTAACCAACGATAGATCTTTAGACAAATCCAGTTTCAGTTCTCTCTAAATCACTACTGGACTGTACACTGGGTGACTCTCCCCTTGAGCAGGGACAAGAAAGACATTGAGAAGCTGGAGTGTGTCCAGAGACAGGCACTGGAGCTGGGGAACAATTTGGAGAACAAGTCTGATGAGGAGCAGCTGAGGGAGCTGTGGATGTTTAGTCTGGAGTAGAGGAGGCTGAGGGCAGGTGTGATCACTCTCTGCAGCTACTTGAAAAGAGGGTGTAGAGAGGTGGGGATCAGTCTCTTTTCCCAGGTAATGAGTGACAAGACAAGAGGAAATGGGCTCTCTCAGGGGAGATTTAGATTGGAGATTGGGAAGAATTTTTGTCACTGAGAGGGTTGTCAGACACTGTCTCAGGCTGCCCGAGGAGGTGGTCTTTTCCAACTGAAATTATTCTATGTTTCTATGATTCTATTTTCAGTGGACTGAAGCTAAATAGTCTCATGAATTAGGCAAACGCTGCCTGCAGTTTGTCAGTGAAGCAAGTGAAGGTGCAGCATCAGCTAATACAGTGCTGTTCAATGAGAACCTTCATTTTGCCTCTCTGCATCTATCTGAAACAAAGTGTGTAGGATCAACGTTGTTGTTGTTGTGAAGGCAATAATCACTCAAAGACGTAGAGGGTCTAAGTAATGCACGTGCAGAGACGTACAGGGGCAACGTAGTACAACCACCAGAGCTGACTCGAAGCCACCCTTCCTTTGCTAGCTACCTCCTTATATGCTGCTTCTGCCCATGAGATCACCCAGGGCCCAATTGATTAACTTGCAGCACCTGTTTCTGAAGTAGCATGCCAGCTGCATTAACTTATCCCTACCATCTTTATTCAAGCTGGCTGGTCCAAGCTACGTCTGTGCCTACAATTCCCCCCTTTTTCTTTTTTGAACCAGCCAGCCTTTAGCAACACATTTCAGAATTAAAGGTACATGATCCAGAGCTGCTCTTAGACGGTCTAAGAAGGTCATGAAAGGCTCATTAGGTTTTTGAATAATAGTTGTATATGAGGGAACTGGCACCCCCATATCAGGAACAATCTTAAATGCTTGACGTGCCAGTGTCTGTGTTTGCTGCAAGATAGCTTCATGCAGCCGGGCTTGTACCTGAGGATCAGCGAATGCTCCTTTACCCAGCATCATGTCTGCTGTGACAACTCGCCGCGGATCTCCCTGTTGTAAGTCCATGTTTTCCACCACCGTCAGATCAACTCTTTTTTCCCATTCAGACTCCCATAATAATACCTGAGTGGGCTTCAGGAAAGTTTCTGCAAGCTTCCGGCAGTCAAATGGAGTCATTAACCCACTGGCAAAAATATGATCTAGTAATGTCTGAACGTATGGGTTGGACAAGCCATATTGCATTACTGCTTTCTGGCCTTCTCTTACCAATTTCCAATCTAAAGGTGCCCATTGTCGTTTTCTTTGTGCTGTTATTACTGGAAAGGCTTGCGGAATAAATTCGCCTTCGATTACCGCATCACGTATGAGGCCTCTCCATTTCTTAGCCGGATCATAATCATCTGGACGAGGATCTCTGAGTACCTGTGGGGATGAAACTTTAATCTTTGTTTTGGTTAATTCATTAATTCGTTCCAACAGCTGATTAGCTGTTGCTTTTGGTTTTTCTATCAGTTCCTCCAGCTGGGCCAAAGTGTGTTTCATATCTTCTCCATGTTGTATTAACTCTTCCTTTAATAATTGTCTTTGTTGATCTTCACTAGAAGTTGGGGGTGATGATGGCAGAGGAATACACTCAGGGATTGATGAGCTCAGGGGCAACGGCATATCATTTGTAAAACGTACCTTCCGTTCTCTGTTAGGTACTCCTTCAGGTATAGCAGAAGGGTGGGATGGGGCAGGATGGTGAAGGGTGGGTGGGAGGGGAGGAGAAGCAATGTGTGTATTCGGCTCCTGGAACGGTGCTCTAGGGGGTTCTGGGGGAGGTGGGCTCACATCCATGCTCTCCTCTTCCAGAGGTGGAGCCGAGGGTATTACGACATTATCCCCTCCAAAGAATCTCTGAGTATTTTCTTCTAGAGGTGGAGCCGATGGCACTATAAAGTCACCACCTCCAAAGAATCTTTTAGCATCCACCGGGAACGCAGATGGTGCAGCAGCTTCTGCTTTCATGGCAGCAGCGGCAGCACGCTCAGCTTCTAGCTGGTGTATAATGGATGATACCAATTTACACAAGCCGATAGCATTATTCAACATGTCTCCTAGCTGTTCCCAGTGTCCTTTTTCATATACTTCTTGGGGGGAAGCAAAGAGACCTACTTCCTGTCCCCATCTTACAAGCCTTAGCAAAGGCTCTCTTTCATAATTGAATCCTTTTTCCGCAAGGATATGCTGGAGGGTGTCAATAGGACTTTCCTCTTTGCTTAGCATTTTTCCCATTATATCAGTTTGCTCAGATTACTTGCCTTTTCCAGCAGAAATCCAAGTGCTTTTCTGCCGAGGGTTCTTGATCCAACCGATTCAGCGAATCACGTCGGGGTCACCAAATGTTGTTGTTGTGAAGGCAATAATCACTCAAAGACGTAGAGGGTCTAAGTAATGCACGTGCAGAGACGTACAGGGGCAACGTAGTACAACCACCAGAGCTGACTCGAAGCCACCCTTCCTTTGCTAGCTACCTCCTTATATGCTGCTTCTGCCCATGAGATCACCCAGGGCCCAATTGATTAACTTGCAGCACCTGTTTCTGAAGTAGCATGCCAGCTGCATTAACTTATCCCTACCATCTTTATTCAAGCTGGCTGGTCCAAGCTACGTCTGTGCCTACACAACGTGGTACAGTTTATTGTAAGTACATTTGTTAAAGGCATGAGTAATTAAAGAGGAGTGTTCACTTATTAACGTCATACTGTATCATTTAGGCAGAGCATGTTAGATGCACCGCAGAGCAAACTGTACGCCATGGCCCATGAGCTGGTAAAACACCCCTTTATGTTACATCTTTCCATCCCTGTGCAGGTTTCTCGGGATGCAGACCTATTTGAAATGCTCACATTCATGCAAATGCACCTCCTCTTATGCAAATGATAATCAGTTTGATTTCTAGTCCCAGGAAGTCAGCAATTAATATGTAAAATTAAGGCTAAAGCAAACAGGAGTCTTCCAGTTCCCTTGATGAAGTGCACAGCAAGATCTCCAGCTGTGCAAGGAGCAGCACCAGTGGGGAGCTCCTAGGGTGAGAAGGGTCTAGCTCCTGTCTGCAGCAAGAAAGAGGAGCAGAAGAGGAGCTATGATGCTTTTTATTCTATTCACACGCTGAGGCAATGGGCTGCAGTCATGACCCATTTGCTGCTGATAAGAGTTTCACCGAAAATGTGACAGTAGTACCTGGGGAGTTAGCACAGGCAATCTGAAGCCATATCTGAATCAAGCCACAACATATTTTACATCCAAGCCACACCATGCCTCTGCAGAAACTGTATGTAGCTTTGGTTAATGAAAGCTGTCATTTTCTCACTGTTTTTTCAATTACAAGATTCCAGCATTACCTGTCACTTCCAGCTCTTTGGTTGGGCCTCATGGTCTACAATTACTCACCCCATCACTCCTGAAGAACATCCCTTAGGGGATTTCCAGAGATGGGTACTAACTATAGAAAAAAACAGAGTGCAGTTTGTCATGCTCCTTCCTAAGGAGTATCAGTCACGGTAGGTTACTGCCAGCAACAAAATTGTGCCGCTCAGGGCAGCTAGATAAACAAATCTGAAAGATCGGGTGACTAGGACTTGCACATGGAGCTACTGTGACAGTTCTCTACCCTGGAGGCTGTCTGTAAAGCCTCCCTGGTTAAAAACATCCCATAAACAGGCTTCAAGATGCAAAGCTCTTTGCACCAATCTAAATCCCTGTTCTTTCAGGGCATAGGTTTCCCCTCCTTCAGAGAACTACCAGATCTTTCTCATGAAGAAATTCCTGCAATAGAGAAACCCCCTCCAGCTACAATTGTGTCCACATTAGCTTTTGCTGTCCTAGCACAGCAACTGCAGAGAAAAAAATGATGTGCTCTAATCTGCACCACTTGGAGGCTGAGAAGTTCCCCCTTTCTCAACTCAAATACTTCAACTGCAACTTACTCAGGCAACTAAGAACCAGAAACTGAAGCATCTTTAACGAAGTGGTAGCATTTTTCCCAAGAAAAAAATCTTATAATGCAAAAATATCTGATAAGCTGTGACTAAGTCTGTGAGTGTGATTTATCTATACTAATAGCTCATTAAACTGATCAAAACTGTTCTATATGTGGAAAAAAAAGGAGGAGCAGTGGACTGTTCAACGTAGAACCCAAGGTTACACAAACACCTCCACATTGCATAGTTTCCACAGGCCGACCAAAACCTGAAATATTTGGAGTGCTCACAGATCAAGTCAGAAACAAAGCAGCATAAATCCAGGTTCAAGAAGCCAATACTTCAGATTAAAAATTGTTGATGCACATGTATTCTCTTCTAAGAAATTTATCTATCAGTCCGACTGACAGATACTCCACATAACATGAACTGATCTTTCTCAATTAGGTAAAAAAAGAAAGAGGAGGAAGAATAACCACTGAGGGTGGCTAAACCTTAGCAGGACATGCTGATCTTTTTTTTAGCATCCTTTTCTGCTTCCTCCTCTCTGCTGAGTTGGCCTCTGCTTGCCCCAAAATGTTGGCTCTCAGTGGCAGGAGGGAAAGGAGGGAGATGAGCTATTACCAAGGTGGATGCTGCAGCTGGAAGAAATGCGAGTTGTTCTGAGGAATGGAAAAAGTCTCATAATCACAGAATGGCTGATGTTGGTGGTCTGGAGGTCATCTGGTCAAATCCTCCTGCTCAAGCAGGGTCACTCAAAGCTGGTTGCTCAGGACCACATCTAGGGCACACTGTTGGCTCACATTTGACTTAGTGCTCACCAGAATGCCAAGTCCTTTTCTGCCAAGCAGCTTTCAGCAGGCACTAGCCAATATTGCCAAGACTTGCATCTCATATTTGACAGTAAACTTGATGCAGTGGTTCAGAAGGAAATGTAGAAGCCTTTGTAATAATGAATAACTTTCTTCTAGAGATAAGTAAGCTTTGCTTTTTATATCCCCATTAACTGCAGTTCCCTAAGCAGTCCCCTAAGCATTTTACTTGTGGGTAAAATACAAGTATTATACTTGGAGAGCATCATGATTTATATTCCTTTAATGATTTAAGGCATCTATCTGGGAACATGGCAGATGCATAAGTTCTTCTGTCAAATGTAAAATACAGTTCTGTTTACCTGTCCAGGGAGGAATGGCTGTAGCTGGTGTTTTCCATGATCATGGGAAAACCTCTTGAAACACAATGACCATCAATGGGTGGCAAGTCAAGCTCACCTTGAATTTGAACTACAGACAGACTGTCAAGTAAAAAATGAAGAATTAAGGAAGTAAGAGATCTGAGGCTGTTTAGTCTGGAGAAGACTGAGAGAGGATCACATCAACCCTTGTAAGTACCTAAAGGGTGGATGTTGAGAGAATGGGGCAACACTTTTGTCTGCAGCGCCTAGTGACAGGACAAGGGGTCACAATGGGCACAAGCTGGAACACGGGAAGTTCCACTTGAATACAAGGGGAAGCTTGTTTGGTGTTGAGGTGGGGGAGCCCTGGCACAGGCTGCCCAAGGAGGGTGTGGAGTATTCTCAGGTTTCCAAACCCACCTGGACACGTTCCTGTGCCTCCTGATTGAGGGGAACCTGCTTTAGCAGGGGTTGAGCAAGACATCTCCAAAGGTCCCTTCCAACCCCCATCATTCTGTGGTTCTGTGAAATGACCTGGTGAAGACAGCAAGGGTCACCCACTCAGGTATGCTAATGTGATTCACTGTCCATGGAATGGATACAGTAGGATCAAGACCTTTTCCATATCATTCCAACAGTCTTCTAACAAATCCTTTTTATTTTACTGAAAGCCATAAAAACTTCAGTGTGATATTTCAGCACTGAGACCTTCTTTGTCATTGAACACTTCTTCCTCCTTACATCATAGATCATTTTTAACTTCCAGTTAGTTTTGGCTAGGAGGTCAGAAAGTGGTCTCCTCACTAAACAGTCTCTTCACTCTTTTTCCCTACATTGATCATCTCCATTAGAGCTGGCAAACTCACTCATTTTCTATTGCTAATTTATTTTTCCAAAGTCTTTATGAGTTCCCTACATATAATTTTGTTGAAGAACATTGTTATTTGATTTTTTTCCCCTTTTGGACATCATGCCATTGAGCTTGAGCAATTGTTTGCCCACAGTCTATACTCTACAGCAGTGTGCATGGGATCATATTCATTTTGCAGCTGAGCGGCTGTAATGATGGGCTGTGTTGTAATTCCTGAAGCAGAAATAAGTTATGCTGAGGATGATGAATTACAGCTGTTTCCAGAATTCCTCTGCTTCAGGCATTGTTTTAGTGCACAGCTCTTGAGAGACTGTCTGTGTTTGGCTCTGGGGTCTATATATATGGTTTGTGCAAGAGATGAACCTATGAGACATATGTGAATGGAGAGAGAGGAGTTGGGACTGGGAAGCTGTTCCACGTACAAACACTTTCCAGGGTTAAAAAACCTTGAATTTATGTATTAGGACTTTAACTGCAAGGGAATGAAATGAAATGAAAAAATATGGAAACTGGTGTTAATGGTAATGAGAAGGCTGATTAGTTTTTGATATTACAGCACTACCATGGCTGTCCAGTTGTTAAGTTTGGCTTGAAATGCTGAAGTGTAGAGCTGCCATCTAAAAAATATCTCACTTGCTGAAAAATCTCAGAGGCCCATAACCCTCCAGGAGCTATGAAATTTATTTCAGAACATGAATGGTCATGCAATCTGGGTCCAGGACTCTTCTTATTTGAAGGATCACCTCAAGCCAGAGCCATCTCTGTGTAGGCAAAGATGAATTTCTGTGCTCAAAATTCAATAGGGACACCTCAAAGACAGCTCAAGTAGCTCTTTTTGTGTCCACATGGCAAAACTCTTTTATACCTGAGAGGCTTAACCCATGCTGGCTGTGGAGCATGGTCTCTTGTCCATGCTAACTTAACTTGTTATGAGTTTAAAAGTTTGCACCATGGGCTGGTGCAAACCAGTGCTATGCTATACTGTACTAACATTTAACTGTACAGAAAAATCAGGGCAGCATTTGAGTTGGTGCTCTGCCACTGTTTAGCTATTTGATGCTCTAGCATTTAGTTAATTAGTGATCTAGAAGTGTTTAGTTAATTTGCATCTCTGTATCCGGAAGCATACATTTGAAGGTTCATCTAAAATACATCTAACTCAAAAGAAATTCTTATGAAGAAGGAAACATAAAATTAATAAGTGAGAAAACTTCCCATTTCCACATTGGAAATGTAAAATGACATGAGTTAATTCCTGTATCTTCATTTTAATGATGAAAACCATCTACTAAATTGAAGATCAGTCTCATGAAATACACACACAGCACATGTTCATTAATGTTTGATGGAAAGGGCAAGGGACTGAGTAACACCACAGTTTGTGTACTCTATGGTGTACACACACACATACAAAATGCTACCTGATGAATTTATTAGGCTGCTGAGGTGCTGAGGTCCAGGCAAGTTTTAACAAACGCATAAACTCTACTCTGAAAGTGCTTTTTGGAGAAATTTGACATACAGGCTGCTGAAGGCATGTGGAATGTGAGGCCATCTGCTTTGTTAAAGTTATAAGACTAGAGACTTTTTAGTTCAGAGAGATTGTCAAGTAAAAGGGGACAAGGACAAACAAAACATAGAGACACAAACCTGGCAGACAAGGGATAACTAAAATGATGATGATGACCAAAAGTCTCTAGACTGTAACTGATGGGCCATTAAGGAACTGCAGGCTGAGCTTTGGAGAGAGCTCACCTGGACAGTGCTAATGGTAATAAGAGAAGATGAACTTGATGATTTGAGGTATTCAAGGGGGTTGTACAAGACAAGCAAGGTGGTCTGGCTGGCAAGCAGGAGATCATACAGCAAGTATGAAGGCCCAATGTTCCCACTGAGAGCACATCAGACTGGGGTCCAGGAGCTGGACAGGAGAAATCCTGGGTCCTGGAGATTGCTGGAGATGGCAGGTCTTCTAAAGTTCTTAATGTAGATGAACACATATAACAGTCTTATTGGTTTTATTTCAAATCTTTCTGCAACATCCAGGCTGATAAAGGATGTTTAAAATTGATAAATCAAATTTGTTGCCACTTTAGGGTTCTTCCAGTCCGAGCAAATAATGTAAGTGGCTGCAAAAGAGAAGATCTGATATTCACTGGCCTTTAAATGGATATGGTTTTACAACCCAGCTACCATAAATATAATGTCCCACATTAGGCAACCTAAAGAGCAATCCGAATCTTTTCTTAAACAGTTCTCTCACCCATGTGATTCTCCAAACAAAGAAAACTTTATGTTAATTAAAAATGCATGAGCCTTGCTGAACCTCATATACTGCCCTTGGCATATTGCTCCAGCCTGTCCAGGTCCCTCTGAGTCTTACTGCCCTCCAGCAGATCAACACTCCCATCCAACTTAGAATCATAGAATTGTTATGGTTGGAGAAGACCTTTGAGATCATCAAGTCCAACAACTCTCCTCACACTGCCAAGTCCATCACTAAACTAAACCATGTCCCTCAGCACCTCATCTATGTGTCTTTTGAATACCTCTAGGGATGGTGACTCCATCACCTCCCTGGGCAGCCTGTGTCAGTGCTTAATAACCCTCTCAGTGAAAAAGTTCTTCCTAATGTCCGTACTAAACCTCCCCTGGCACAACTTGAACCTCTTTCCTTGTGGTCTACTTGGTGTCATCTGCAACTTGGTGTCAACTGCAAACTTACTGAGGGTGCACTCAACCCCCTCATCCAGATTATTGATAAAGACATAAACAGAACTGGCCTCAACGCTGAGCCCTGGGGAACACCACTGGGGACTGATGCTGTCACAGGTACTGGGGGACAACACGATACTGCTTCAGTACATGTTTTATTTCGAAAGTAAACCAGTACATAAGGATTAGTGAACCGGGAGACGAGTAACAACACCACCACACTTTTTTCCTAACTCTTCAGCATCCGATAACATCCAGTCTACTTTTGCTAATTATTTTAATTGAATTCTGGCTTTGGCAGCCTGTTTTATGTATCACATAGCCTTGGGTCATTGTCAAAATAATGTGAATGCTTTTCTTCTAAGAAAATATAACTCACATGAATTAGAGCAATCTCACTTGAAATGTTAGTGATCATACTGCATCTTGCACTGTTGTATTACACAAAGCAAATGCAAAACCAAACAGCTGGTTAATAGATTGTGAAATAAACTCCTGTATTGCCATTTACAATAAACACTCACATAACATTAACACCCACTGTACATATACATACACTTTTATATTTCTACATTGCACCTGAATTCCTACAGGCTCCTGGAATCCTATAATATAGAGGAATTTATATATGAAATCTTTATATTAGGCCAATATGTTATTGACAAACTAGACAGAATGTATGAATAAAAGGTTCTTATAAGTAAAACAACTGTAAAAGCTTTTCAACTTGTCTAAACATTGAGCACAGAAGATAAAAAAGGAAAACCACTTCCCATGCTACAGGCAAAGATATAATTTCCAAGAATAACTTTTTACAGCTGGGTGCTGTCAATGAGACAACATATTTCCTCAGTGCAATATGAAGAATTCAGATGATTCAACTCTTAAGTATTCAAAACACTGCTAATCAAATAGAGGTCAAAGGGCTCCTGTAAGCAGCAAAATGTATCACCCGCATTAATATGTTTAATGATTGATGATTAGTTTTGAGCATTCATATAGCTCTATTAAAATCATTAAGGATGCATATTCATGCAGGGGAAGCATGTAATTAACCGGTTTACTGGATCAGGACCAGAGCATTCAGGTAGTTGCGGTTTCACACTCCTAATTCCTAATATTGATCTGACTATATTGAAGATCTGGGGAAATGAGCAAAACATCAATAATTCAAATTATTTATGCACAACTCAGAACTGAAAGAGTAAGTCTGGAGAAACAATGTCTTATTTACTTTTCCTAGCATAGTAGCTTGATTTTGGCTCCAGGTTCTGCAGAACTTCCAGTACATAATTCAATCTCTTGGCTTTGTTTTTTAAGCAATTGTTGAGCTAGAAAACAATTCACAGACATACAGAGTTTTCATAACCCTTTAGAGTTATGGGTGTCATTTTCTGCAAGCAAATAAACTGTATGCTTTAGAAAAATCAGTCCATGAAGCTTTAACAATACTGATACTTCAAACTCTACTGAAATCAATGGAAAAGTTTAGTTTAATGACATCAGAATCTCACCCTGTGTTTTTACTGGAAAAGTTCACTTTGACCTAAAGTAAAGAGAAAAAAAGCACAAGACAAATAGCTTACTTTCTGTGTGTTTTAGTCCTTACTCAACATGGAAAAAAAAAGTGGGAAACGCATATTTATTTTGAAGAGTTTACTTTAAAGGGTGTTTTTTTTGTGTGGAGAAAAAAAAAAAAGCAAATCAGGAGTCTTAGCAATTTATAACATGAAGGAATGTGTATGAAAATATGTATAGATTTTTTAACCTAACTTTTCGTCTTTTCTACAAGTATACTGAAAGCTTTTTCTACATTGTGTATGTCTGTAGTAGTCATTAAACAGAATTCCTGTAACATCTTTAGCTGATTTGAGCCCTCTTCCAAACAAGAATAAAACTCCTTCAATAATTTTTATGCAGTTCTCACATCCTGTTGTGTCACTTCCTTCTTCTTACCTAAATTACTGTAACATCAAAATCTAGACAGTATTTCCTAAGTAGTGACTAATATAAAGCAATATACATTTCTGTCTATAATAAATTCAAACTACCCCATATGTAAACAGAGTGGCTATGCATTTTGGGTTTTTTTCTAAGTATCTCATAAACCACACTGTTTCCCAGACTACAAATGAAACACCTTAAACTGCTACTATTTGTGTACACAGGGAATGCCTATGAGGCACCCTCCTCTGTTTTCCTCTGTTGTGTCGCTCATGCAGCTGTAAAAAGAGACGCTCACACCCTACAGTATCTGTTTCTCTCGGCATCAGAGTTTCTGGAAAAACTTCTTTGGCCTCAAAGCAAAAGATATGCAGGGACGGACATACAAAAACATATCTCACAGAATGGAACTTCAGTCAATTTGAGGAAACTTAATATACAGAGCAGAAGATGGCTGAGTGTCTCCACTTGTGGATGTTGAGGTCGTGGCTAAACATTCACAGCTGGCTGGTGTCCACCTAGTTTAGGTTCAGTTAACCATGCTTGCAGTGTCTGGTATTTCAGTCAAGCCAACAAAAGCATCTGAGATAACAGCAGCTGAAGAATATGGGTACTTCCATGCACTGGCAGAGCCTGGGATGGCAAGTCTGTCCATGAAATTAATACAACAAGATCTGGAAAGAAAGGCAGGGCTCTTGCACTTATTGGACTGAAAGAAACAAAATCAAAAGAAGGTCCTTGGTTAGACTAGGATTAGTTGAACCTCTTCTGGCAAACCCCTTGGCAAGGGTCATGGGTGCAGCAGGTGCTACAGCTGCCCTCACACACCTGGGTGTTCAGTTGCCTATGTTCAGGGTCAGCTCGTATATAGTGGACCTGCAACCTTGGATCAGACTTCTCTGGAAAGTACTTCTTTGCCAGAAAATGCTAAATGAGGAAAAAAAAAAACATCTGAGAAGCCTCATCTAGGGCCATATACATTGGGCCTACTGTTTAGGCCCTGGATCTTCATCCTTGCTTGAGTTATGTTGCTTAGGATACAATTCCCCATCCTCTCTTCTCTCACATCTATTTTCCTGGTCATCAGCTTTAAATTTGCACTTTCACTAGTATGTTTGAAGCTCTTGGTAAGTAAACTTAATGCTAAATGCTTGCTGGTAAAAATGGGAACCTTGCAGTACCTTTTTTATTGATATTACAGCAGTGATATTACCTGTTACTATGTGTGGTTGATGGATCTTCATGTAAGCGCTTTAGGAAAGTCTCAAGCATGACAGACTTTGAGCCTTCAGATCACTGGGATGAACTTTCCAACAGACAATGAGGAAACTGTGACTGCTAACTAGGGTATCAAAAACTATTTGAAAGGCATTCTGATACACCCTTTCTCCATGTTTGCCCTTGACAAAAAAAAACTTTGGACTTTCTACAGAAGTGACATATCTATGCTGATAAACTGATGAAGTCATCAGGAGAGTTGTACACTGACCATGCTCTGCATCTTCAATATCACTGATCCCAAGCCAAAACTCCAGAGGTTTAGTTACTGAATTACAGTGTTCAAGTTTCTGAAATCCTCAGTGGTTTCCCAGACTCCTTTATTCTTTAATATTAGCAAATAGGTACCAGGAACCTGACCCTTGAACTGTTTTTAGATAGTTTAAATATTTTCAGGTAAGACGTGGACCAGTCTTGTTCAACATCTTCATCAACGACCTGGATGAGGGGACAGAGTGTACCCTCAGCAAGTTCCCTGATGACACCAAATTGGGAGGACTGGCTAATTCCCCAGAAGGTTGTGCTGCCATTCAGCAGGACCTTGACCGGCTTGAGAGTTGGACAGAGAGGAACCTCATGAGGTTCAACAAGGACAAGTGCAGAGTCCTGCATCTGGGAAGGAACAACCCCATGCTCCAGTGCAGGCTGGGGATTGACCTGCTGGAGAGCAGCTCTGCAGACAGAGACCTGGGAGTGCTGGTTGGTAATAAACTAACCATGAGCCAGCAATGTGCCCTCATGGCCAAGAAGGCCAATGGCATCCTGGGATGAATCAAGAGTGTGGCCAGCAGGTCAAGGAAGGTTCTGCTCCCCCTCTACTCTGCCTTGATGAGGCCTCATGTGGAGACGTGTGTCCAGTTCTGGGCTCCTCAGCTCAAGAGAGACAGGGAAGTGCTGGAGAGAGTCCAGTGCAGGGCCACCAAGATGATCAGGGGACTGGAACATCTTTCATATGAGAAAAGGCTGCGGGAACTGGGGCTGTTTAGTCTAGAAAAGAAGAGACTGAGAGAAGATCTTATTAACATTTATGAATATCTAAATGGTGAGTGTTAGGAGGTTAGGGCATCCCTTTTTCTATTGTATCTAGCAACAGGACAAGGGGTAATGGGATGAAGCTGGAACACAAAAAGTTCCATTTCAATATGAAAAAAAACTATTTTACTGTGACGATGACGGAGCAGTGGAACAGGCTGCCCAGAGGGGTTGTGGAGTCTCCTTCCTTGGAGGTCTTCAAGAACCTCCTGGACATGTTCCTATGCGACCTGATCTAGGTGAACCTGCTTCTGCAGGGGGGTTGGACTAGATGATCTCTAAAGGTCCCTTCCAACCCCTACCATTCTATGATTCTGTGATTCTTTGTCTACCTGGAGCAGAAGCAGGTTCTAACTGGAATCTCTTTCCTGCCTTTAGATTTTCAAGGAAAAGGACTGCAGGTGTCATGGTTTGACATGACAGCCTTTTCTGGTAATGAGGAGAGGACTGTAAAGATGATGCAACTCCCCCCAGCTCTGAGCCAGAGCCACTTCTGGGGCTGAGGCAATTAGACACCTCCACAATCACTTTTTAAGAAGAAGCCAGAAGACGAGGCTCCTTCCTCCTTCTTCTCCCTGTTTCTTCCTTCTTCTGGCTGGTAGTGGTGCAAGGAGTAGGAACAGTGAGAGAAACAACCATGCCGACTCCAAGGTCAGTGAGGAAAGTGAGCAGGAGGTATACTGGAGCAGAGACTCCCCTGCATTCTATGGAGAGAACTGGTGAAGCTGAGATTTGTTTGCATTTCTTTAAAGACCCCGCATCAATGGCAGAGACTCATTTTGATAATGAGCCCGTATCAGGGACAGAGACTCATGTTGCTAAAGTTGGCCCTGGACCAGGGGCAGTGATTCACTTCATTAAAGGCCTCGAGCCAGGGACAGTGACTATGGCTGGAGGAGGCCATGTCCCATGGGAGGGACCCAATCACTTCACTACAGACCCTGAGCCAGGGGCAGTGATTTTCTTCATTAAAACTATGGTTGGAAGAGGCCGTGTCCCTAAGGAGGGACCCTTTATCACTATGGCCGGAGCAGGCCATGTCCTGAGGAAGAGACCCAATATCCACAGCTGTAACTGTGGGGAGGAACTCACAACAAAGCAACTCATTAAACTTACGCCCAGAAGAGGCCTTGTCCCGAGAGAGGGACCCTGTAACTGCAGAAACTGCAACCGTGGCAAAGAATCCACGCCAGAGATATTCACCAAGGACTGCGTCCTGTGTGAGGGATCCTGTATCGGCAGAAGCCGCAGCTGCTGGGAAGAGCTCACACCAGAGAAGTTCATTAAGGACTGTGTCCCAGGCGAGAGACCCTGTGTTGGAGCAGGGGAAGAAGGCCAAGAGTCGTCCTCATCTGAACAGAGAGAAGCAGCAGAGCCCATCTGTGAGAAACTGACCACATCCCCCATTCCCTGCCCCCATTAGCTGCTGAGAGGGGAGGAGGTAGAGATATCAGGAGCAGTGAGCTGGACCTGGGTAGAAAGGAGAGAAGGGGGAGGGAGATCTTAAAGTGCTGGTTGTAATTTTCTCATCATCCTACTCTCTTTTTGCTTTTATTCCATTCCGTTTCTTGTAGAATAAACTTTCCTACTTTCCTCTCTTAAGTCAAGTACTGGAGTCTGTTTTGCGTGGAACTGTAATTGGCAGCGAGCCCTCCCTGCTCTTGTCTTAATCCACAACAATCTTGCTTATCTTTTTTCTCCCATTTCGCTGAGGCCTCTACCATCCTAATGAGGGTGGGGGTGAATGAGGGCACCAAGTGAGAGACTGTCATGGTGCTGCTGTGCTAGCTGGGCCGAACCACTACAGCAGAACAGAGGCTCAAACTGAATTGTGAAGCTTCAGGATACAATATTAAACATCTACTTGTTAGGAGTAGCAGCCCTGACAGCTTCTCACTGAACATCTGCTGGTGCAAATAGATGAGAATGGAAAGGAAAGAGAAGATGGCTTTCACATGTTGAACAAGAACTCAAAATGCTTGTTTTTGTGCTAAAGCCTAAGGTCATCAAGCACAAAGCACAGTGTTACTGTCAGCTTCTAATCAGTTCATGCTGCTCTTGAAGAGCTCTTGTTGACTGAAGGTAAAAGATGATTGTGAGCTTTAAATAAGCTAAGGCAACAGTACTACTATATTCTCTCCCTGGAGAGTAACAGGATAACTCTTTGAAAAGGGCGAGTCAAATTAGTCTTCTGCAGAGTTTGAGAACTTGGTTTATGCATTGAAAAAGGACTGTACAAAAGAATGCTGTACTTGACAATAAAATGAAAATACACAGGATAATCTCAAGGCAGCAGCCAACGCACCTTACAGACATGTCTAGAAGTAAAAGTCTAGGATTAGACGGGACAAAGCATTGCTCAGGAATGTAGTCTTAATTCTAACAATGGAAGGAGTAGCTAAATTAACCAGAGCAGAAAAATTACTTCCACACATTATAAACAGTCTGTCAAGAAAAGCTGTGGTACTGTGGTCCACAAAGAGCAAAAGTCCAACAAGATTTAGACTAACATGAATCATATTGTTGATAGCTCCTGTCCTCAGTCACTGTCCTTTCTAGCTTTGTTAAATTATCTCCGAGCTTGATTAGACTGTCCCATGTGTTTGTCTGAAAACAGTAGAGGGCAAGCAATCTTCTCAGGATGAAGTTTCAATATTTTACGTGTATGAAGAGCCATGAAAAAGAAAAGTCTTTTTAGAAACAGAAGGTGAAATATGTGCAGTAATTATATATCTGTATGCAAGCTTCTGAAAAACAAATGGATGAATTTCTTCAGATACATGTTTATTTTACCACATTGATGTAAGTGAAGGTTTTCTCATATATATGCTATCCTTTCAGTTATAGCTTCACCGTTCTTACAGTTTTACAGATCATGTGTTTGCCATCTCTGATATACAGATTATTGCCAAATCAACCATTCAAAACAAGAGACAAATCAAGCACCAATCTTGTGTTAACTGCCAAGAAAGGGAAGCTAGCTCTGGAGGAGAATCAGTTTGTACGAGGTACCACAACTCTTGCATTGAATCGGGACTGCTTAAGTACCCATTTTCTGCTTATATGCTTAGACACAGAGAGCTTCTGCAATTAATGAAGTGCATTTGTTTAGGTGCTGAATGAATTTAAACTCTGTGATCAGTATGTATTGCGGGAAAGCTGCCAATTCAAAACTCCCTCTGGGACACAGATGCTTGCATTTCTCCAAACTCCTACCTTAAATGTCAAAGTTGCTGCTCTCACTCTCGCCCCAAAATCCTACCAAAACCATGAGCTCTACTACAGACACAATACCCTCATTGTGAAACAGTGAGTAAGAGAATAGATTGGTCTGTCAGATGTTAACTCTGTTGTTTAACGCAACTGATAAAGATAAACCTGAACTACAGTCATGATGACAAATAAAATACTAAAGATGGATACTTACAAAAGACAGCATTTTCTTAACAGCTGTGGGCTGGAAAGAACTCCTTTGACCAGCTGGCAAGGCTAATTAATTAGAATAACACATAGCATTTGAGTATTGGCTCATGCACTCTTCACTTATGAGTGCTTAAGTAGCTCAAAACTGGTAATGAGGCAAGCTGCATCACCTGTGCCAAGGATACTCCTATATGTATGGCTGAGATGATCTAACAGGTTGTTGATACAAGAAAAAAGAGACTTGTTATCACTCTGTTCCTGACAACAAGGTCCCCACTTGCCTTGAGCTCAGCAACTTCTCCTCTCATGTGGTAAAATTATTTGATTCAGTGACCTGGAGAAAATATATTCATATTTTTGCTGGTTATTTCTCTGTAATTTTAGAAAGCTGAATTAGGCTTTCAGAACTGAATTAGGTACAGATTTGGATGATTTTCAGAGCCTGTACAAAAAAAGTAGATGAGACCATGTGGCAAGAAGCAAGGCAGAAGCAAGAGCAGGACCTTGTCCTCATCACAGCAAGTTCTTGAACTTATAGTTAGGCATCAATGTTCAGAAGTTTAAAAATTGCACATAATGAACATTTGATGAAGTTTTTCAGTTAGTGCTGCAAAGAGAGTTCAGTGCAGGCTGAAAGATCTGTGCCATATATATACTCTCTAGTGTGTCTTCACATATTTAACACATCCCAGTCACCTATGCCTGTAGAAACATACTGTGAGCAATCAAGGCATAAAGAAATCACTAAAGATGTAAGTTAAACAGTTACAATTTGGAATTGTGTATTCTGCATTATGCAGTAAAAAGAAAACTTCTCACTGCCAGATTGATGATATAGTTCAAATTAGTATTAATTAATTGTATCTTGAAATGTCATTTACCGATAGAGATTAGATGTGAAACCCTATAGCTATAACCTCTGATTTTAAATCCAAATACCAAAAAGATCTAAAGCCAAAAAGCAGACTAAGAACTACCTGGACTTACATATGCAACTGGAAAATTTAGTTAAACCCCTTTGCAGAGTATAGAGGTCATGTGTATAATATGATTCTATGGGAAAGGTTTTGAGATCCCCAGAATAAACAAGTGCCTTTGACAGTATCTTCCAGGAGTTATTTGAATTCTTTTTCTTACTACATCATAGAAAAATATCTTGGGCAGAACCCCGACTCACTGAAATAATATAAGCCAGGATTTGCCTCCTAATGTCTGGACATGGAGGATTATTTACAATTAAAGCTCTCGTGTTAAGTACCTGCAGTTGATGTATTCAAATCAACATGCTTCTGTTTGGACTACATTATTTCATTATACATATAACTTTCCTCAACTTCACCCTGCAGTACTTTCCAAAATGAGTCTGGTATTTTAAGAAGTTAAGTACTTTTAATAGGTCTAACTCCTAAGCAAATCTGAAAACACTACTTTTATTTCTGTGCACACAAAGTAATAACATTCAACAAACTGAGCCTTAAGGCAGTCACATAAACTGCACAGAGGTTCTGCAGCACTGCTCCAAAAATCCCAAATCCACAAATGTTCCCACCAAGAGAAGAATCCTTTGCAATAGTTCTATCCAGGTTCCAAAAATAATACTGTTTCTTCAGCATTTTAAAAAGAAAAAGTAATTTTTTTTAAGATTGCCACTCCTTAGCAAATCAACTGATCTTTCCAGGGCTGAAAAGTTACCTAAAAACTAAAAATTAATAACAAATGTTTTCTCTCTACCTTACAAAACCTCATATGCTTTCAAATCTGGAAAATTTTAAATACTGCCTTAAATCATGCAGAATTTTTTGCCTTGTTTTGGGGGCTCTAATTAATGAGATACAGTAATACTACTTATCCCTTGGGAAGAGGGTAAGGTTTTTAAAACAAGTAATGGCAGAGCCACAGAGCCAAAAAGAATTCAGATGCTGCAAACATTTCCAGCTTCTTGAAGAAGAAAGCTCTTCCAGAAAACTTCAGATCTATTTGTGTGCTGTGTGTGTGACACTACAGAAAGTCCTGAGAAATCCTGAATTTTACTTAGAGGGGGAAAAACTAACCATGAGCCAGCAATGTGCCCTTGTGGCCAAGAAAGCCAATGGCATCCTGGGATGCCTCAAGAAGAGTGTGGTCAGCAGATTGAGGGAGGTTCTCCTCCCACTCTGCTCTGCCCTGGTGAGGCCTCATCTGGAGTCCTGTGTCCAGTTCTGGGCTTCTCAGCTCAAGAGGGACAGGGAACTGCTGGAGAAAGTCCAGCACAGGGCCAATAAGATGATCAGGGGACTAGAACATCTTTCATACGAGGAAAGGCTGCAAGAACTGGGGCTGCTTAGTCTGGAGAAGAGGAGACTGAGGGGGGAATCTCATTAATATTTACAAATATCTAAATGATGTATATCAGCGGGTTGGGGCATCCCTTTTTTCTATGGTATCTAGCAACAGGACAAAGGGTAATGGGATGAAGCTGGAACACAAAAAGTTCCATTTAAATGTAAGAAAAACCTGTTTTACTGTGAGAGTGATGGAGCAGTGGAACAGGCTGTCCAGGGAGGGTGTGGAGTCTTTTTCCTTGGAGGTCTCCAAGACTCGCATGGACATGTTCTTGTGTGACCTGATCTAGGTGGATCTGCTTAGGCAGGGAGGTTGTACAGTATGATCTCTAAAGGTCTCTTAAAACACCCACCATTCTGTGATTCTCTGAAATGAAGAAAACAGTTTTCACATTTTTTTGAGTTCATTTTATAAAACTCAGAGAGTAAATCCAAACGCCTAATCTTCAAGCTTATTTAATTTTACATACCTGGTGGCTTTTCTAGAACATTCTGGTAAAAGTTTATTGCTAGTTCCAACTTTTGTTTCCTAAACATGAGATCTGAAGGTAAAAACTTGTAACAATAAAAAGAGGTGCACAAATAAAGAGCTCTACAAATGAAATTGCATTAAACAATATTCCAAAGGTAATTCTTTTAAATATTATCAGAATGCATAATGAAAGAACCAATAATTGCCATACCAAAAAGCATGTGAGACATTTCCACTGTTTAGGAGGGCAGAGGTCCTGACTCATCATACAGTAATGGTTGGATCAATATCACCACTTTGGCATACAACATCCCACAAAAAGCGTATGTTTCTTCTGTTTTCATAAGTGTGTATAGAGAGAGTCCTACAAAGACTATATTTGAGAGATACAGATCTGTGATTTTTATCATTCCATGACTTCACTCCTTTTCTATGACTTCTTCTGGAAAAAAATTATGTCAACTTATCATGCCAGCAATTTCATTATTAGTACTTTCACGTAAAAATAGTGTGCTGGCGTGTAGACTGGGAGAACAGTTATTAGACGTTGGCAATCACTTATCCAATTTAAAATAAGTCAACTTCTGTATTCTCTGAGAAAATAAGAAGCAATTAAAAATGAAGGATTTCAACAATAATTTTAATAAGAATCAAGGCCTTTTATTTTCTCTCTAAGTTCTGTCACAGAAGACAGAAACAGAGTAGATCAATTTTTTTCCAATGCATTTTCAATCTAATTTTATAATTAAATCAAAGATAGATTTCCCCATTAGTACAATTCTTGCAGTATCCAAGTAATTATGAATAATCAGCGGAGGATATTCTTTACTGATTTTTCTTGTGCATCATTAATTATCTGAAGTAACAGGACTAACAATATTTCAGTTATAAATAAGCAACTAGAGGAAGCGTGGAGGAAGTCACAAATAAAAATAAGACTTTGAAAATCAGTGTAATCTTTGAAAATGTTAATAGCAGTTCTGTTTAAGTGAAGCTGCATGTGCTTGCTAGACATTAGAGCTTGTAATATATTGCATCAGTTCTCAGTAAAAGCATGGGTGGAATTCATGTCTAATTCAATGCTATTTTCTGCCAGTTAATGGCCCTGAGAATCAAGCATTCACAAATGTAAATGGGAGTTTTTCCAAACCAACACTTGAAGAGCCTTAAGAACTAGCTTTATTCTGAGTAGAAAATCACACCTGAGCAATTTTCTTTGTTGTAAGAGTGCCCTAATTTTTACATACATAATCTGATACTCTCTTCTGATGATTCAGTATGTTACACATGAATTTTGAAATCTTTTTCCATTTGATCCAATCTATTGAATGGATAAATAAGTACAAAAATGGATAACATTTCCTTTTTGTGTTTATATTTCCTTTTTGGCTCTTATTCCTTTCAAATGTCAAAAATATGATTTAAGAATTCACTCATGGTAATTCTATGGTTTTGAAAAATCAGTTAGTATTTCCTTTTCTACATTTTTGAGGACACGATACTAACAAAACACTTTCTCTCACCTTGTGTATAGGTACGTGAATGAAAAATATTTTTGTTGCTATGTGTTAGAGTACACATATTTTCATAGCTTTCAGGAGCTTTCTGACTCAGATAGTATTGGACACTAATCAGTGCTGTCAGCTTCTTCTGAGAAGAAATTGATCCTAGCTGCTCCAATGGGACAAGTTTCAGTGTTCTCAGTTGTGTTTCAAAAGCCTGTAGCAAGGATGAACAGTGAATGAGGGATACATGAAAATGAAATAACTATTACAATAATTTGGAACAGTTTTTCAGAGCAGCTTATTTTCTGTTTCGATGCTGTTTCAGCATCAACCTGATGAGTAGACACCTGCCTTTATATTGCCTTCTCTTAGTCTGCAACAGAGAACTCAGTTCAAGTCTTCTACCACCAAATTTCTATCCTGATATTAAAAGCTAAACCTCTTTCACTCACCACCACCTGAAGCTCTTCCATTTTGTTTAAATAACATATTAACTAGGCTTGTGCAACCTGACCTGCCCCTGTGCAGAGGGCATGGCCGTTGGACTATAATGTCAATAGTATTTTCTTCCAAGTGTGTTTCATACATAAGTATGATTGACTGAGAATACAGTTAAATCACTAACCGTCCATGAAAATGTCATGCCTTTTCTTAATGGAGAGATGGTTCTCCCCACCTGCTGGCTTGATCTTTTCCTATTTAAATTCAATTAATTGAAATTTTTCTTAAAATGCTTAACTCTTCCAATGTAGCATATAGGAAGAATCATGGGGGTAAAGCCAGCCATGAATTCCATCACTATATTCTGATTTTACCATTGCTTTTTATCAAGGGATAATTCTCAATACATAAAATTTTCCTATTTTCAGTATAGAATCACAGAATAATTTAGGTTGGAAAGAACCTTTAAGATGATTCAGTCGAACCATTCCCCCAGCACTGCCATGGTGAGCAGTAACTCATGTCCCTCATTCCCACAGCTGCACAGCTTTATAATCTCTCCAGGGATGGGGATCCACCACTGCCCTGGGCAGCCTGTGCCAGGGCTTAGCAACCCCTTTGGGGGAAGTAATTTTTCCAAATATCCAACTTAAACCTCCCCTGGTGCATCTTTAGACTCTTCTCCAGCTCTAGATCCTGTCACTGGACACATTCCAGCACCCCAGTTCCAGCACCCTTGTAGTGAGGGGCCCAAAACAGAACACAATATTTGAGGAGTATTCTTAGCAGTGCTGAGTACTGTGGCCCTGTACAGTGCTGTCATGGTTTAGTAAGGAGAAGCTTTTGCTTGGTAACAGGGGGAGCGGGTTGCAGTGAAGACCTGGTAAAGAGCTTTTGGGCTCTCCCCCGGCTCCTGGGTTCAGACCCCCCTCCAGCCCAGCTGGGCCAATCTGGCACCTCTGCCATCACTATTTAGGGGACAGGAATTTGAAGTGCTGGAAGGAGGTGTGAGACTGATACAAGATGGAGGCGACTACGCGGACCCCACAGTCAGAGAACGAGGAAGGAAGGAGAAGCACTAGACCAGAGACCCCTCTGCAAGCCGTGGTGAGAATGCAGCTGTACCCCTGCAACCTATGGAGGGCCTCGGCAGGACCGAGAGTTACCAGCAGCTCCGTGTGAGTGAGCCCGGACGCGCGAGGGACTGTGTGGGGAGACGGCCATGGCCCAGGCCGTGTTGGAGAGCCTGTGTGCCACAGAGCAGCCCCACACGAGAGGTAGAGAGGAGCTGCAGCCTTTGGGATAAATGCACATCAGAGCATCCTGTGCAGAGCTGCCGTGTGTGTGAGGTACCCCACGGACTTGTAGGGAGGACTGGTGTGGAGCCCACCTGCCCTGAGGAGAGACAAACAGCAGAAGCTATCAGGAATAGACTGACTGAAAGCCCCTGGGCCGTTCACGGGGGGGGGGGACAGGGGGACAGGGGGACGGGGGGGGGGGGGGGGGGGGGGGCGGGGGGGGGACGAAGTAAAAACCCCGGGATCAAGGCTCTGAGCCCGGGAAGAGGGGAGGTGTGGCAAGAAGACGTTCTTAAAGGGCTGGTCGGACTCTTCATTGTTGTACCACTCTGTGTTGTTTCATTTTGGTTATGTTTTGGGGTTTTAAGGTTATGTTTTAGTTGACGTTGCATTAATTATTTTCTGTTTTCTTCCCCAAGCCAAGTAGCCTGCTCTGTTTTGTCCTGAACCTTAAGCAGCAATTAAGCTCTCCCTGCCCTTTGGCAATTCTCAGCCTCTTCGGTACTTGAAGCTAATCGTGGTCTTTTGTTCCCTGATGGGCCTAAACTGCAAATGCCCTTGGTCCTGCTGGCCACACTATTACTGACACAAGCTGGGATGCTGTTGACTACTTTTGCCACCTGGGCACACTGTCAGGTAGTGTATGTTGCAATATGGGCTTCAAATGGTGTCTGAAATTGTGCTATCTCTACAGACAAGGGAACTGTATTAAAAGAACGTATACATTTAAATTTATGGTCTATCTTTGATGGATTTACAAATGTATTTCTAATAGGAAATTAGTTTCTCACAGAAACTTACACATATATATCTGGCTCCTACACCTACTCATGGACTAATCTGGCTTACTATTTGACACACACTGAACACACACACCCTGGCTTGCTCCAGTTGCTGGCACTACAGCCACACAACCCCCTGTGACCCATGGTCTCTATCCCAGCTGCTGGCACTTAGACAGAATCACAGAATCACGGAATCACAGAATGGTAGGGGTTGGAGATCATCCAGTCCAATCCTCTGCTAAAACAGGGTGCCCTTGATCAGGAGGCATAGGAACATGTTCAGGAGGGTTTGGAAGCCTCTTGAGAAGAAGACTCCAGAAGGTCTTGCAGCCTTTCCTCATAAGAGAGATTTTCCAGTCCCCTGATCATATTTGTAGCCCTCCACTGGATGGACTCTCTCTAGAAGTTCACTATCTCTCTTGAACTATGGAGACCAAAACTGGACACAGTTTGGGTCACAGACCTCCATATAAACATTACAGAGAGCCCCTCATCCAGGAGAATCATGAGCCTGTGCTGATGAGACACAGGACAGAGCTAGACAAGTGCACTCATCAGCAGTCTTTCACAGGTGGCCAACAACTTTTATCTTCTTATACCTCTACTTTCTCATGCTTGTTCCTCTCCAAACCTCTTTGATTCCTCCCTTTCCTCGCCATATGCTTCCTCTGCTTAACATTTCATGATAAGTCTCCCCAAATACCCCAAATCTCTTCCCCTGTGTCCCATTATGTGTCCTATATTCTCCAGGAAGCTGACCTGAACATCATCCTAATAAGCACTGTTCTACCAAGTACCACAGCTTAACTGCTGGAGCATTTCCAAGAGCTCTATTTGTCCAGGAAAAACCTTTGCCTTCCAACCTGAGCAGTTGTGGTAACACTGGCACAGCAATGGAGACAAAAGAATAAGTTGCTCAGTCTCTGCAAGCCTTGAGAATAAGAAAAATAGAAATATAAAACACACATTATGCTATACAGCTGTATTAAGTTTAGCTGCATGCTAGAGCTTTAGAGCTTTGGAAACACCAACACTTCTTTTACCAGTTTTAAATCATTATTTAATTTATATTAAATGGAAGTTCTCCCTTGTGAATGCAAGAGAGAGCTTGAAACTCACTAGAACAGCAAAATCCACAAAACTGGATACAACAGAATTCATGTATCTGCCTGGCAACTTCTGTGTGTAGAAATATCTTTATTTATGCTTCTCTAGGGTTACATGATTCAATCCTTTACAAGTTCTAAAGAAGTGATGCTCATTTCTATCTTTTATGTATGCTGGATGTATGAAAGTGCTGTCTCAATGGAGACACTGCTTTCAGAATTCCTGTTCGTGAGCATCCCATCTGTGTCTTCAAAGGGCTATAAACAAATATGCCTAAAGATCTTGACATAGTAAAATTTGCCAGTGAAGTGGATAATTTTGTCAGACACATAATCATTCAGGACTAAGTTCAATTGCTCACATATCGGCATCTCATGTCCCTGGAGATCCCACAGAGTATTTGAAGTAAGGACTTCACTCCCCTTTCCTTTGGGAGCTGCTTTTAAGCTGAGGCTTTACCACTAGCCCCAGCCCCTGCCAATGTCCAACACACCAAGCTGATACACACTGCAGTAGCTGTCCAGTGCAGAGAGGTGACCAACCTCTAGCCAGTAGAGTCAATCCTGTTTATCTGACTTACTGTGTCTGCTTTAGGTGAGCTGAACAATTTTCAACTTTGTAGATATCCATTCTCTGTAATGGTAGCTTTGATACCTAAGGCCCAAGTCCTTTACCTGCTTGTAGCTGTGTTGTAGCATCTGAGATGCCATACAGTATCTCATCTCACTTCCAGATACTGTTCAGAAAGGCAATAGTATCCTGTCATCCATGTGTCAGAACCAAGGGTCTTGTTTAGGTTCCTCAAGTACACCAAAGCACCTCATCTGGCACTGAAACCCTGTGTTTCATCACACTAATTAGGACTGTAGACATACAGGTATCTCATTGTTGACCTGAACACTGTCCAAATAAGCACTATTCCACCAAGTACAATAATAATGCCACCAAGTAGTTTCCAACTCAAAGTCAAGTTCACTTTTTTAAAATTCAGAACAGTTCAACCAATAAAATCATCTTTTGAAGTAAGCTCAACCTCTTTAAGAGAAGAACAAACCCATTTTTTCAGGACTATAAGGGTCATTAAATCGTCTGCACAAGTTCAAGATCAAATGAATGCCCTTAAGAACAAGTAGTTTAACCAGATTTGGTCTATTGGACTCTCTTCCTCTTATTTTTGAAAAACAGATTTCTGCAATCTGCCCTCAGTAATGCTTAGTTTTTCTTCCCAATTACTTTGATCAAAACATTACTGTTTGTTCAGGGTCAGCTTCTTTGGCCATCTTAAAATGCATGGAGACATATTATTCTACAAATATTTTGTATGGGTAATGAGAGAAGAACTAACTTTCTGCTAACATTTTAAATCATTCTTCATTTCTTAAACCTATTAAACTCATTCACAGAACTTCCCCTGAACTGCACTGAGTTCAGGCAGTTAATATTTGAAAACAGGTACTCCTTTGAAATTTTGAATTTGAATCTTTACTCCTTTACAATATCTGATGAGTTCCACAGAAAAACCTTGCGAATGAGGCCAAAGATGTGCAGTCACACTACACAATTCTTCTGCCATACTGAACAATCAGTTGTACAGTGGGGATGAGAAACCCCCAACTGTAAGCACTACAGCTGAGAAGTGCCTGTTTTCCTCCCCTATCTGGGAAAAAAAAGAACCTATGACGAACTCAGTTGCAGCTTTTGATACCTTATCTACATATCAAAATGTATTTGAGAACAGTCAGCACACATTTCACATATGAACTTCCATTTACATGGGAACCTTTAAAAAAGACTGATAACTGCAAGCCAGCTGCAAGTTGCTAAGCATACAAAGAACTATGGAAAACAAGCATTGAAAGTTTACAGTACTCTGCAGAATCTGTCAGTTCCATATTATATTGGTTTAGTTCCATTACCATAAATGACATTTATTTCACAATTCAGGATCTGCAAAAGCAAAGACCTCATGCAGATATCATTGTGCAAGAACGCCATAACACTACATTGTTTCTAGTGGCTTAAAGCCCTATGACAATCAGAACATATTCCTAATGCTAATTGTTTTGATTTCAACCTTGCATTACAAACTAGCTGCTTTTTACTGTGTACTGGTTTAATTAGAAAAAAGGAAAAGCCTCTGTTGACAAATTATTCTGGAGAATGCCTAAAATTCTTAGCCATTTACTAACAATAACACAATCCTGTTTACACTGTCTAACACACAACTGGCAGGACAAAACTTTAAAAGTAAGATTTCAAAAAGTATTTACAAAGAAACTTGGCAACAATTTTCCTCCACCAGTTAAGGTGTAGCCAGGTTTGATGCCATCAATATACGGGTAAGCAACTGTTGGACAGAGTCACAGATGTGGCCAGACAGTCTTTATCATGTATGTCATTTTTTAAATACAGAGCATTTCTTGTATAACACAATAAATGAGGAAAGAAGATCACAGAAAAAAGCAAAGGAAGAAGCAGCTTGAAATTCTTCTTAAGCTCCTTGTACCTTTTCCTCAGTAGGTCAGGATTTGCCTCTTAGTGGAGAAGTCTATAAGACTTGTTCAGAAAGCCTTTTAATTCCAGACTCCTTGCCTCTGGCATATTATTATACCAAAGTAATTCCAAAGTTACAACCAAATGTAAGTAGATCTCATGAAGCGGTATTATCTCAACCATTACTTTATTTTCCCACTGTAGAAAAAAAACCCCATTCTTCCTCATCAGAAAAATTTGGGATTGATGTAGAAATATCCACTAAAAAAAAAGAAAATCCCCAGATTTTATAGTAAATAAGAAATGTAATTTAGATAATGATAATCTTTGATACAATATGCATTAGCTTTTGCATATTCATATTTTCTTATACTTGGCTAAAAGTCTGATGATCTGATTTTACTTTCTAAATAGTGAGAACTTCTGTTTTGTTATGGATGAAATATTATTTATAGATGACTTCTTTAGATCCAGGAGACATTTTCAGCATTCTGTCCTTCATCATTTTTATCCATTGGCCATTTCATTAGTCCCTAGATTTTTCCTGGGTTTTTATCCATCTCTAAACCAGCTTCACAATCTAAAATCAAATTTTGGGGGAAAAAAAAAGTGGTAAATGTGTTAAATTTGGAGAAGTGAAGTAATGTCAAAACCAGTTCAACGAAACAATCCTCCTAATCCTTGAAATAAATGTAGAAAACTTCTCAGATTGTGTTCCTGAAATCAAATTTGTTCAGCATTTGACAGGTTGGAAAGTAAAATAGCAAGCTTTTCTCCTTTAGAAATTATATCTTTTAAAAATGAATTCTTTCTGCACAAAGGCACATTGAGAAATAATATACAATCCTCTACTGATACAGAATATAAATCTTCCATCAACTTGTGCAGGACTTCATCTCAGTCTCAACTGTGGCTGAACCTTGGGTCGCTTCTATGTGAGCCGCATGCTCTGTGTCTTTGTATTCTTTATCATCTTTAATAGCAGAAATAGCTACAAGTTAGTGTTCTCCTAAAACGTCTGAAATACTCTTGTGCTGATATTCTAGAAACACTCATGGAAATAGTCCAAATAAATCTTTAGTGTAGTGTAGAACCATCTTCAAGGTAGCTACAAGAGAAGAAAACTTAATTTCTCATCGCGAGAATACCATAATGTGACCACTACAAATTCTGCTGTGCAATGCTGCTCTTTAATAATTTATTGAAGTCTCTGAGCTTTGTCTAAGTTGACAAATCGAATATGCAATCACTGCTTAGGCATTAAAATAGCATGTGCTACAATGTCTTTCTAAATAATCAAAAATGTTTTTCAAAAGAATGGTCTGGGACAGATTAGATTGTTTCAGTAATTCTAGTCATAGCAATACTATTTTTGGTACTGTTTATTTAGCAAATTAGACAAAATATTACTTAAAATATACCTATATTTATCAAATCTCTTTTGGATTTCTTTTGTTCTACAATTAATTTAACGTGGGTAAGTGGATGAAATACCAGACCAAGAAAGTTGATATCACCAAGTTTCTAACTGTTGAAACTTGTGACAAGTAATCACAGAATCTTAAGGGTTGGAATGGAGCTCAAAAGATCACCTTTTGTGTGCATAAATAAGTTCCAAAAGACATCTTTCTTTCAAGCAGGAAGTTCAATATGCCTGTTTGTAGGGGTGTCACCTGATTCCTGGGTTCCTCCGAACCAACTGGGTAATTACCTATTCCTGCAAAGTCTTATTGTTCATTTTGTCTGCACAAAGGCTCTTTGACTTCCACCTTATTTAAGACAGATGCTCGAATGTGTTTCCTGCAAAGAAAGGTTCGGGAATGGGAACCTCCTCGCTGTCTTCCATGGTAAATGCAAACGTACATAATTCCTGTAGACTTTTGATTACGTCTCAAGAAAGTTTTCTTATTTCTGTTACTTGTGGAAATACAATACTTGTAGAAATACAATTCCACGACACACACTGCAGTTTTTCACTGTCACACCTGTTATAAAAGATGTTCTGAAGAAAAGGAATGTAAGAAAAAACAGAATTCTGTGATAAAGTTCCTAAATACACGTAGCAAGAAACACAGAAAAATATTTGGCACTTTTTTTTTTTCCCTGAAGACTTTGATGCACTTCTACCATATGGTCAACAAATGCAAAGCATAGATCTGCAATCACAGCTTAGAGATAACACCAGAAAAAAGAAGTTACTTAAAAAGGCTCCTGGGAATATTTTGGTTTCTTTGAAGAAAAATTATCCAGTATGTATGACTTTCAAGCATAAATAGTGACAGGAAATTTAAGAGTTTCAATGGGAAGCAAAGAGAGAGAATGGAGAAAGCAGTTTTGGAGGGTTTTTTTTTTCCCTCTTCTGTCTTTATGTGTCACCTTTGAATGACAGAAATTATGCTGATGGATCTTTTGGAAAAATGAAGTCTCAGGGGTGAGAGCAGTAACTACCAAGGAATTTCATTAAAATGGATGCTTTTATACTGGAATGAAAGTACTCATGCAGGAAAATAACTGGCACTTTAATTATAACAATATAATGATATTAATATAATAATGCTTTAAATGATTACTATTAGTTTGAAAATTTTCAGAACTTTTCCATTAATGAAAGGCAGAATCAGAATAATTCATCTCAAAAAAAACCATAGTGAAGCAGATAAGAAATTTCAGGGGAATGGTAGTATCAACACTTCTCAATAATTGTTAAAACACAAGGCTTCCTATGCCTTGACAAGCTACAACACTAGACCATTGATTTGCTTCTTCAGCTTTAATGCTGCAAATTGTCTCAGCTGGTGGAATATCTTTCTTGAGTGTAACACATAATATTCATCTACAAGGAGGAACAGAACAGAAATACCTGCTCTTCTGAAATGTGCAGAATATACACTGCTAAAAAAAGAATCACAGAATTCCAGAATGGTGGGGGTTGGACGGGATTTCTAGAGATCATTCAGCGCAACCCCCTGCTAAAGCAGTTTCCCCTTAATCAGGGGGCACAGGAAACATATCCAGCTGGGTTTGGAAACCTCCAGAGAAGACTCCACACCCTTCCTGGGCAGCCAGTGCCAGGGCTCCCCCACCTCAACACAAAACAAGTTGGTCGTGTTCCAGTGGAACTCCGTGTTCCAGCTTGTGTTCATTACCCCGTGTCCTGTCACTGGGCACTACAGAAAAAAAAGTGTCATGCCATCCTCTTGACATCCACCCTTTAGGTAGGCGTGAATGCTGATGGGGTCCCCCATCAGCCTTCTCCAGGCTGAATAGCCCCAGTTCCCGCAGCACTTCCTCATAAGGAAGATGCTCCAGTCCCCTGATCATCTTGGTGGCCCTGCACTGGGCTCTCTCCAGAAGTTCCCTGTCCCTCTTGAGCTGGACACAGGACTCCAGATGAAGTCTCGGCAGGGCAGAGTAGAGGGGGAGGAAATAGCAACCTCTTTCTAGATTATACTAACAGGAGAACAACTTTGAACAGGCTGTGAGAAACAGAACTGGTGTATTCGCTTGTCTGTCTGTTTGAAATGAACTCGTAAGCGACTCCGCTCCTGGCTCCGGCCCCGCCCCGCGAGGCGCGCCCCGCCCGCCCGCAGCAACGCCTCCATCTTGCCCCGCCCCCTCCCCGGCGCGAAGCGCGTCCCGCGTCACGTGCCCCGCCAGGCCGGCAGGGAGCACGGCGGATTGGGGCTCCCATCTCCTTCCTCTGTGTGTGCTCGGCGCTTGTTTGCTTAGGCCTGTGACGCCCTCAGCTGAGGGCGCGGCGTGAGAGCGATGCTCGTTGCTGCCGCCGCCGCTCCCGCTGCCTGAGCGCCGTGTCCCGTCCTGTCGCGTCCCGTCCCGCGGCGGTTGGCATGGGGCTGGGCTCGAGCTCCGAGGTCCCCGACGGCGGCGCTGAGGGCTTTCATGTACACGGGGTGAGGCGGCCGCTGTCGGGCCCGCGGTGGGGAGAGAGAGGGGGCGTCAGGGCCGTGAGAGGTGGTGGGCGCTGAGGCAGGTCCAGTGGGCGCCGAGGCGGGTTCCTGCTTCCTGCCTGCGATGACTGAGGGAGGGCGCAGTGGCCAGTGGAGCAGTGCTTGGAGCAGTGGGCCTGCCCGCCCCGGGCGCCCTGGGCCCCACCTGTTAGCTCCTGCCAGGGAACTGCCACGATGGCAACGGAGGAGTGGCCGCGGAGCTGTTGGTAGGCAGGGGGTGCCCGCCCGGCGCAACCTCACACGCGTCCCCGCAGCTTCCCCGGGCTCGGAGCCTCCACCTGCGATGTCTTGGCTGCCGGACTGCCGAGGGAGGTCTTTTTGTGCTGCTTTCGAAGAATTGGAAGTAGTTTCAGAACTGCATAGACCTCTCTCCCCACTCCCCTCCAAATTCCCTTCACTTGAAAACTTGACTAGTTTCTGTGAGAATCTTTACAGTGCCTTGCTTGGAGATTAATCCCTCTGTTCACCTGAGGGACAGTTTCTCACAGACGCTGTATGTAGGTGCAAATACATAGGCATAAATCCGTAGATACTGAAAAGACACAGAGATGAGATGTTGAGAGGCATGGCTTAGTGGTGGGTCTGGCAATTTGAGGTGAGTGGTCAAACTTGATATTAAAAGTCTTCTGCAACTGAAATGATTCTATGATTCTAAATTTGTCATAACTCCTCTATCCTGCAAATTATCTGCACACAGATTGGTTTAAGCTTGGCGCTTAAAGATAAGCAGAGGTATTGCTGGTTAACAGTTGTTGCGTAAGTTACCGTTTCATTTAGTTGGTGGTCTTCCTCTATCAAATAAGAGTGGAAATGATGTTGCCACATGCTGCTTTTCCACTTCATCGTCAGTTTGTGTTTCTCAATATGACAAGATATGTTTAGAGTACCAGTGTTGTTGTGTAATCTACTTTTATCAACTGCATTAACTCCATCAGAAATTACTATTGGTCATGAAATGCCTCGTCCTTTTACATTAAATGCAGGACACTGCTCAGTTTTCACTACTAGAGGATGATTTTGGTGACCTAGGGTATGTAGGAGACAAATTTTTTTTTCTTTCTCCAGGGAATTCAGGCAACTCTTATATGATGTCACTTTGAAAATAAAGTACTGCAGGATATTTTTCAGCCTACAGCTTCATGTGGGAATCCATATGGCATTCAGACATCTGAACAACAGCATCATGAGCTCCATAATAATTTCCACCTGCTTCTTCTTGTGTACATTTCCACCCTTGATGTTCTTTAAGTTTTATTGTAAGGCTTCTTGCACGTTATTTAGAACTTGGACGTAAACTTTTTAAATCTTTTTAATGTTTGGTTCAGTATAAGGTGCTGTTTGCTGTTGGTGTAGTTCAGGGTTGTGAGGAAAGCCGATACTTCCCACTCCAGTTGTGGTTCTAATGGTCAGTCTTGAGTGTTTAATAATAAAGCATGATTTTTTTTTTTTTACTGTAAAAGCTTTTGCTAAAGTAACTGTGCTATTACTAATGTATATTTGATGATTAGCATAGAGAGTTATGCTAGCAAAAGCCCCAATATTGATACAACTTTTTATTGATTATTTTTTTAAAGAGATACATATAGCAGCTAGGTAACACAAGACCAGATATAAGAAGCAGTGATTTTTAGCTTGGCTAGCAATGAACCTTTTAGTATAGCTGCTGTGTGGGTTGTAACTTAGCACTTACATTGTGGGGTGGCTTTCAGGAGTCAAATCCATTGCAGGTTAAGGGCTATGCTGCTTAGTTAACAAAAAGTAAAGTTATAAGCAGTGCAAACTGTTAGTATATTAGCAGTGGTTCCCTTAGTATTGTGTTGCTTTGTTAGTGTACTTTGAAGTGAGTGTACTCTCGCATACTCTTCATATATCAAGTTCTGTGTAACTGTTGGTGGGTGTTATCCTAGATTTCTTTTATTATATCAATTTTTTATAACATGGGGTTACAAGGTCCAATAACATCATAACCTTAGCCTAGTTCCATTGGCTGATAAACAGCACAACAGGGAATGTAGGCTGCAAGATTAAGAGCAAGCACATCAACTTAGAAAGCAAATAAATCAGTGTTGTGACCAGTGACTATTAAAGTAATATAATGAGTTAGGATTCATTTTCATGAAAAAAAAACCCAATAACAAACGCGAGATCTTCCAGAATAATTGTTGCCCTGGTCTCTGCTGAGCAGTGCTTATAACACATTTGTTCTAGAGTTTTGAAGTCAGATTTGTCATTCAAAGAATCACAGAATCATTTTGGATGGAAGAGACCTTTAAGGTCAAGTCCAGCCTTTATACCAGCCCTGTCAACCATTAGCCCATTTCCCTGTGTACAACATCCACCTGTCTCTTGAACAGCTCCAGGGATGGTGGAGGTGACTCCAGCACCTCCCTGGACAGCCTTTCCAATGCCTGACAACCTTTTCAGTAAAGAAATTCCTCCTCATATCCAGCCTGAACCTCCCCTGGCGCAACTTGGGGCAGTTTCCTCGTGCTCTATTGCTTGTTACTAGGGGGAACACACCAACCCCCACCTCGCTATAATTTCTTTTCAGGTAGTTATAGTGAGCAATAAGGTCTGTGCTGAGCCACCTTTTCTCCAGGCTAAACAGCCCCAGTTGTTCCTCATCTGAGACATGCTCCAAATCCTTTACTAGCTTGGTAGCTCATCTCTGTATCCTCTCCATTATGTCAACTGTTGTGCCTGGTGTTGGGTGCCAAGAAGGACTATCATGGTCTAACCCCAGCTGGGAACTAAACACCGCTACCATTTCCTCTCCTCTCATGCAGGATGAGAAGAGAGAATTGGAAGGGTAAAAGTGAGAAAACTTATAGGTTGAGATAAATACAGGTTAACAGGTAAAGTAAAAGCCATGCTCACAAGCAAAGCAAACCCATGTGCAGGCAGGTGTTCAGCTATCCCCAGGACAGCAGGGCTCCAGCTCACATAACAGTTATTTGAGAAGACAAAAGCCATTGCTACAAATGACACTTCCCCCAGCTCTATATGCTGAGCATCATGTCATATGGTGTGTTATATCCATCCCTTTGGTCAATTGGGGCAGCTGTCCAGGCTATGTCCCATCCCAATTTCTTGTGCACCCCAGCCCTCTCACTGGTGGGGTGAGAGGCAGAAAAGGCCTTGATGCTGCATAAAAGCACTGCTCAGCAGCAACTAAAACATTGGTGTGTTATCAACACGGTTTTCAGCACAGATCCAAACCACAGCCCCATACTCACTACTGTGAAGAAAATTAACTCTCAGCAAAAACCATTCCAGTGGGTTATAATGAAATTGCAATGTTGCAACTCTTCTTTCTTATGACTCTTTTGTACGTGAAGGTAGTCTTCTGACCAGTACTTGTGTTTAGCCATGCATTTGTAGTATCCTCTTTTAAGTGTTCCCATTCCGGTGTTCTGGAATCTAACTCTAAATTTTGTGTGTGTAAAAAAAACTAGCTGTGACGTAATTGTGGATTCTCAATATGCTCAGGCTATTTGTAGCATGGAAGAAAATCTTGAAGTAGTGCTTTGAAAACTAAGCCCTTCTCCAAAGTCATCAGTATATAGCTATTCTGTGCTCTATACTCTGAATCACAATACTTGTGTCTTATATGGGGTTCAAACTCAAATTTTTACAGCTTAATTTGGAGACTTATCGTTCATAGTTTTTAAAAAATAAGTTCACAATTGTGACCTGCTTCCAGAGGTCTGTCATTTGGTATCTTATCTCTGGGTCAACTCTAAAGTAAATAGTGCCTCCGTGTAACGATTAACACTGTATCTTAATCAATTAACACTGTAACCAGAGATCAACATATAATGAAAATAAAATATATGTTTTGCAGGTTCAAGAAAACTCTCCAGCTCAACAAGGAGGACTGGAACCCTTCTTCGATTTCATCATTGCCATAGGACACACTAGGCTTGTAAGCCTCAAATGATTTCATTGGTTGGGGTTTTTTTTTCCCTTGCATGAAGTATGAGTATTGTAATTATGAAAGGTAGAAGCCAAAGCTCTTGCAGGAATTAAAATTTTTCATATTGAACATTTTATATGGCATTAAAAAGTTAAAGTAAAGCTTGATGATGTTCAAAGTCTCCTCTCTGTCTGGATCCAAATTTGAGGAGTCTTATTGGTGCCTTTAGTCAACTTAACTTCTTAACAGATTAACACAATGTTTATGATATTATTCATTCATGCATGTTTTCTGCCACAAGGTGAATGTTGAACTGATTAGTCAATGGTAAGAGCTCAACATTTGTTTAAACAAATTTGTTTCAACATTTGATAAAACATGAGAAAGACTCATAGCCTATCTGCTGCTACTTTAATACTAGGAAAGCAGTTCCTGCATGTTGAGTTATGACAGAAAAGTTGTTTTGGTTTGTTGTTTCTTTTTTTTTTCTTTGTTATTTATTTGGTTTAAAAGGCTTGCAGTTTTGGCTATATAGAATCACAGAATCATTACTCTATAAAACTACCTGAACGGAGGTTGTAGTGAGATGGGTGTTGGTCTCTTCTCCCAAGTAATATGATATGAGGCAACAGCCTCAAGTTGTGCCAGGGGAGGTTTAGATTAGATACGAGGGAAAAAAATTCACAGAAAAGGTTGACAAACCCTGACACAGGCTGCCCAGGGAACTGGTTGAGTTCCTGGAGGTACTTAAAAGGCATGCAGATGTGATGCTAAGGGACATGGTTTAGTGGTGGCTGTGGCAGTGCTGGGTTGATGATTGAACTCATCTAAAAGGTCTTTTCCAGCCTAAATGATCCTGTGATTCTATGCTGCCCCCAAACAGTCTGTCCTTTCACAGTCAGTCTGCAATGGCTTTGAAGGGTTATTGGGTGAGGACTCGGATCAGAGGCATAAAGTAAAACATTGCTGCTTATTGTTAGGTTACATAATTGAGATCTAATATTGCTGATATTATTAAATAACAGTTATGAAGAACAAGAATGAGGCCATTAAAAAGTCATAGTATGTACTTCTGCAAAGGGACATGGTTTGACAGTACTGACTTCTTTCTAATAAAAATAAAATTTAGCTGCTGGGACTGATTGTGAAAAAGCCTAAACTTGGATGGTTTTTGTTCTTTGTATTCAAGTTCTGCCACAGGCATGACATAGTACAGGTGCAACTAAAAATAATGTTAATTATCTATTTCTTTCTGTGCTCTACAGAATAAAGAAAACAATATGTTGAAAGATCTGCTGAAGGCAAATGCTGAAAAACCAGTGAAGCTGGAGGTGTATAATATCAAAACAATGAAAATAAGAGAAGTTGAAGTGATCCCCAGTAACATGTGGGGAGGACAAGGTCTTCTTGGAGCCAGTGTGAGGTTCTGCAGTTTCCAGGGAGCCAATGAACATGTTTGGCACGTTTTGGTGAGACAGATTTCTTTGGTGGCTTGTTATTGTCCATACAACATTGTTTTAAAGTGTAACATTTAGAAGTAGCTTGTATCTAAAAGTGCAATACTGAAATCACACAGAAGAAGGGAACGGTTTGTCTGACCTATTTGAATAGGGACAAGCAGTGGGTGACTGTATCTTCATAGCAATGGGCAACTCTAAAATAACTCCATCCCAATTGGACGAAATAGAGTGTTATGGTGGAGGGAAAGTTATGGGAGGAATTTTTTTGTTTTTTTCCATGCTGGGTTGTAGAACTAATGCCAAAAGTACAAACATTCTGGCCTGACTGGTGTCTCTGTGTTGGGTAAACTTCATTAAATTCATATCAATTTTAAAAAAGCACCAAAAAGTTGTTTTAAGAGGGAAAGCTGAAAGAATAGAACTGAACAGAAAAGACAGTTATGTCTCTGGTTGTTTAAATAAATGCAACTTGTCAGTATCTTCAGAGTATCTGAGTATTTTGAATTGGTAGCATCTTGGTCTGTCTTAGCGTATTTTACAAGGTGTCATGCGTAGATGTGGACTGTTCAAGGACTTCCATTTTGTCCCATGAACAAAATGTTCTTTCCTTCTGTTGGTTTTTGGAGTTGGCTTTCTGTTTCGATGTTGGGGTAGTTTCTCCTGCTGTGAGTGAAGATGACGTGTCGCTCTTTTGCAGGATGTTGAACCTGCATCTCCTGCAGCTCTAGCTGGTCTCCAGCCATATACTGACTACATTGTTGGATCTGATCAGATTCTCCAGGAGGTAGGACACATGTTATTTCAAGTAGTGATTGTCTTCATGCCTGCCAAGTTTATGTTCTAGGGTTTGGTTTTTTTAATAAATCTAATTGCAGGTACATCAAATGTATGGGGATAGTGTTCAGGGATTTGAGGAGGTTGATGTTTGACAGATGATTTATGGTTGAGGTAAACATTATCTTTGTTTAATGTGATAATAAAGAAGTTGCCCCTAAAGACCAAACTACATTAGTGAGTTTTAGTCTGTCTCTGGGTTTTTAATATCTTATATTGAAGTAAATAACTATGTACAATGCTAACTTACTTCCAGCTCCTTGTCTTGCTTTGAATTTAATACTTATTACTTTTTTTTTTCTTAGTCAGAGGACTTCTTTTCACTGATTGAATCCCACGAGGGGAAGCCACTGAAGCTGATGGTTTATAACACTGAAGCAGATTCCATTCGAGAGGTAGTTGTGACTCCCAATGGAGCTTGGGGTGGAGAAGGAAGGTACTGATCTCCAGACAGTCACTGGCTGATGACAGGTTATATACTCAGAGAATGAGCTCCTCTTAAGAGTGTAATTACTCTTGATTTCAGCTGCTTGTTTTGAAATTAATCTCGTTTCCTTACACTAGTTACACAAAACTTTATCATTGTACTTAAAAAACTACTTTAGAACTAGGAATTAGGCATATTCTGGATCTAATCCTGTTTGAGTTGAAACCAGTGGCAAAACCTGTGTTGACTTCCCTGATAGCAGATTCAGAGGCAAACGTCCTGTTAAAGCACGAACAAAATCCACATCAGATTATGTATTTTGTAAAGATGTAAAAATAATCAACTGAAAGCTAAGCTCTGTATGTCTATGTGCAGTTGCAGAGTGCTCCTTGAGTGATTTTTGCAGCTAGATATTTCGTGCTATAGAATAAATACTCAGAGTCAGAATTCAAAATGTTTACTTGCTTTAAGAACACCTTTCTTGGTTTATTTTTCCTATACAGTTTAGGATGTGGTATTGGATATGGCTATTTGCACAGAATTCCAACACAGTCAAAGAAGCAGCCAGAAAGCAAACCACCTTCACCCTCACCAGAAGCTGGAACTCCCGTGCCATTGACTAATGGTTACACAGAGGTATGTAAGAAATATGGTCGTGTCTCTGGTGTGTTCTCTGGAGTTTCAAAGTTCTCTACTTGTTGGAACATTCACAGTACAGTCTATTTGAGTACAGCATACAACTTGGCTTGAATGAAATTGAGTTAGGTAAAGGGAAAGCGAGAGCAGGACTGACCACCAGTGGTGGCTGATACTTTTTGCCAGATATTTTCTTCCTGTTTTGAACATTGATTCAGCTGTAGCACCTAAATCGGTGGGAATCAACATTAGAAGAATACCGACTAGGAAATAAAATACACATATAAGAATTAAGTGTTGACTATTCTTCTGAGAACTTACTGTCTTTAAAAGGCTACATTGTAACATGTTCTGTCAGTGGCTTGACTAGCAGTTTCAGCATCCTAGGTTCTCTCTGGTGTACTTGGAGACTGAGGCAGAATGTCTTCGTGGGAATGCTGGGTTTGTGTAAAGCTTTCAATATAAAAAGATACTTTTCCTTTTTCTTTTGTTATTTCAGACTCCATTATTGGCACCTGTTTCTCAGAGTGACAACTCTGAAATAGTTACGAACTTGGATCATTCCTCAGATCAAGCAATGAGTGGTTATTCACCAGAAAGCTCACTTTCTCCTCCTCCCCCTCTCCAGAGAGTTATGGATCCAGGTACACTTAGGTGCTTTTTTTCAGCAATTCTTTAGTGGACATGTAAGTAAACTAATAAGGTTTTAAACAAGTTTGAGACTGAAATGCAGAACTATGAGCATTGGTGGTTGTTTTCCTAGAAGTTTTTGTCTTCACTGGATTTCAGAGCTGTAGAATTTGGCTACTATGAGCCTGACTGCAATTAGGGTTCTGCAAGTCTTTCCACTGGTGTCAGCTAACATTTAAGTTAATTTTATTTGCATTTAGTGGGCAGGGGACTTCACTAACTTTAGTCTGGACATAATGTCTTTTTGAATCTAGAATTTTGTGTTGTAGCTAAAACTAATATTTGCCTTCTCCTTCAGGATTTTTGGATATGTCTGGTATTTCATTTCCTGAACTCAATGACACGTCCAACATGTCTTCATCAGCTTCCTTCAACATGCCAGCAGAAGATGCTTTAGGAGGCACTGAAAAGTTAACATCAAACAATGATGCTTCTGCTTATTTTGGTAAGTGTGTTCAAGATTTCCTTTAGGCTTCTGACCTAATCTCTGGAATGGCACCAACTCATGCCTGCTCAACAATGTGATTAAGTCTGAATGGTTATTGGCTAAAATGAGATGGAAAAAGTAGCAGAGATCAGGTGTAGAAGTGGACAGAAACTAATAGACTTTTTTATATGATTATAGAATGTGTATTTAAATGAAAATGTTGATGATTCAAACTAAACTGACCTTAAAAGTAGCTATTTCTAAAATCAGTGTAAATGAGTCTTTGTACCACTGTCATGTCTTCACGTAAAGTGAAAACAAAATTCCAGTCATCTTAATCCCAGAATGGTGGGGGTTGGAAGGGACCTCTAGAGATCATCCAGTCCAACCCCCTGCTAAAGCAGGTTTCCCTCGATCAGGAGGCACAGGAATGTGTTGAGGAGGGTTTGGAAACCTCTTGAGAAGGAGACTCCACATCCTCACTGGGCAGCCTGTGCCAGAGCTCCCTCACCTGAACAGCAAGTTCTCCTCAAGATCAAGTGGAACTTCCTGTGTTCCTACATGCTACAGAAAAATAAAGACTGTCCCCATCCTCCTGACACCCACCCTTTGGGTATTTGTAAGCATTGATATAATCTCCTCCTCACTGATAAGATCTCCAGGCTGAACAGCCCCAGGTCTCACAGCCTTTCCTTGTCAGAAAGTCTCCAGTCCCCTGATCATTTTTGTAGCTCTACACTGGACTCTCTCCAGCAGTTTCCTGTCTCCCTTGAACTGGGGAGCCCAAAACTGGACACAGGACTCCAGATGAGACCTCACCAGGGCAGAGTAGAGGGGGAGCAGAACCTCCCTCAACCTGCTGGCCACACTCTTCTTAATGTTCCCCAGAATGCCGTTGACCTCATGAGGGCACATTGCTGGTTAGTGTTTATTTGCAGTCCCCCAGAACTCCCAGGTCTCTCAATCCCCAGCCCATCCTGGTGCATGGGATTGTTCCTCCCCAGGGTCACAGCCTCCTTTGGGCACCCATCCAGTGGCACAGGGCCCTCCAGTCCCTGGAGCACCTTCCCCCCTCCTTCACTTGGCCTTAGTGTCTGCAGGGTTCTTCTCTCAAATATTCCCACTCCTGTCTCCAGCTGAAGTTGCTGGGTTTTGTTTGGCTGCCCCTGCATCCCCTTTTTAAAATGTGCTGCTCCTGTCACTGCTGGGCCCAGCCTTGGCCAGCAGCAGGTCCATCTTGTAGCCGTCTGGCCTTGACTCTGTCAGACACGGGAAGCTCCTAGCAGCTTCTCTCAGAAGCCTCCCCTGCAGTCCCCTTGCTACCAAAACCTGGCCCCAGGAACCCAAAATGCATCTCTATTTAAAGAGAGATATAAATCTTCACACTATGGATGCCTTTCTCTTTTAAAAGGTGGGGTGACTAAGAGCTGTAGTCCAAAGCAAAGCACCTCTACTAGCATAAGAATACAGCAGACCAAATGGTTGGTAGTCTCTGAAAAACCTGTTGCACCATCATATCTTCTGGGTTTGGTGAGAACAGAGTAAACACAGCTCATATATTTGAGAGTTGTGAATCTGGTAACTTGTCTGTATGAGGCATCTTGTTTCAGCTGCTTTGTCTAACTGTATGGTACCCAGGGGCACTGCCTGCTAGCCTGTCAGTCTTTGGTTTTTTTAACAACAATTTCCATCTTTCCAGAAAATGCCACAGCTTTGGCCCCTGAAGATGTAACCCGGTATTCTGAAGGCTCGGTCAATCAGCCCACGTTGGATGATCTGCCTTCTGTTCCATCTTTACCTTCGTTTGCTCTTCCTAATGAAATTTCTGTGAAGACAACACTAGGAACTGTTCCTGACAACCCAGAAACAAAGCTGCTCTTGAACACTATTGAAAGCTCGTTAACTACTGCCCCAGTGAAACCAGATGATGAAGCAGTGTGTGAACAGAAACAAGAAGCTGCATGAGCTGATGAGTGACACGGGTGCTGTTTTTGTTTACAGACTGCCATGTGCTGTAATGTAACAGCTTGGAATATTTTTCTGATCTTGAAAGAATTACAGGTACTCTATTTTGTTAGTGTAGATGATATTATAGAAGAAATCAAGTGAAATACATATCTTGTTGTCTTTTCCAGTCATTGCTTAATGGATTGATCTGTGTTCAAACTTTGAAGGCTGTCAAAATTCACTGAATTAATACGGAAATTAATGCAGAAACAAGTTGGAGACTGACAAAACATCAAGTTCCTGAATTCCTGCTTGCCTCCAAATGCTCCTGAATGTATTTATGAAGGCACTCTGCCCAAACTGTGACACATTATGATGATTTTGTCAGTGTGATTGGTGGCATTTAAAAAAATGGTTTTGACTTGCTAGAAAGCTTTTCCAAGTGTACACCTCAGTTAAACAGTTCTTGTGCCTTTCAAGGCATTTCTTACCCTAGGATATCTTTATTCCTGCTTTGCAAACTGTTATTTTTCTTGTACCTTCTCTACAACTACTTTTGCAGGATAAGTACCACCACATGGTTTGAAGCAATAGCACAGAACCACATTGGTAGGTCCTGTCACTCACTTCAGCTTTTCAGGGGATCCTGCGGTGGGTCTCACAAACAAACTGAAATCAAAGATGACTTTAAGTCAGGCCAATGTGATTAATCTTTTCCCTGAAGTTGAATGTATCTTGGTTTCTGTAGTGACATAGAAATAGATTTTCTCTAGTTGTGCTTTTCTTTTTACCCATATCTGTTTTATAGAAATCATTACAAGTTTAAGACATGGGGATGGAACATGTCAGTGCAACATCTTCTGTTGTCTTTTGCTGCTTGTTTTGTTTTGTTTGCCCTTGTCTTCAAAGAGCTTCTGAATGTAATACCAAATATGCACAACAAATGTGGGCTATTTTATAGTCCTCAGGGCAGTGATTTATCCTGGCATTTTAAAGTGGCTGACTGGGAGTAACTCTTCCATTAACTGGTACAGTTGGTGTGGTGAAAACCCTTCATAAATTAAGAGAAGGGGGTACAAAGTTAGGTGTGTGTTTAAGCTATAAACTAGAATATACTTCTTTAGTACAATATTGTCTTATCTCCTTTTCTCTGCCCTGCCTTCTGCCCCGTGGTGCTTAGCCTATGGAGTGACTGACTGGGCTGGAATCTGGTAACAACTCAGGATGGGCTCTGGGGCACTGGGATCTGCCCAACAGCTCAGCTTCAGCCCATCCTGGTGCGTGGGATTGTTTCTCCCCAGAGTCACAGCCTCCTTTGGGCACCCATCCAGTGGCACAGGGCCCTCGCCGTGCTGCAGGAATCTCTGCTCCAGTCCCTGGAGCACCTTCCCCCCTCCTTCACTTGGCCTTAGTGTCTGCAGGGTTCTTCTCTCAAATATTCCCACTCCTGTCTCCAACTGAAGTTGCTGGGTTTTGTTTGGCTGCCCCTGCATCCCCTTTTTAAAATGTGCTGCTCCTGTCACTGCTGGGCCCAGCCTTGGCCAGCAGCAGGTCCATCTTGTAGCCGTCTGGCCTTGACTCTGTCAGACACGGGAAGCTCCTAGCAGCTTCTCTCAGAAGCCTCCCCTGCAATCCCCTTGCTACCAAAACCTGGCCCCAGGAACCCAAAATGCATCTCTGTTTAATTTATTTATTCACACTATGGATGCCTTTCTCTTTTAAAAGGTGGGGTGACTAAGCTGTAGTCCAAAGCAAAGCATCTCTACTAGCATAAGAATACAGCAGACCAAATGGTTGGTAGCATAACAGAGGGGTTCAGATGAGTACAGCCTTACATAAAATCAGTCCTCTGTCTTCCTTCATCTCTGCTGTTAGTCTGAAACACAAAACACAGTAGCCCTGAACAGGATGGTCAAAATATCTTTTGTTTGAAGAGGAAAGCCCTCACTTTAGGGAGTAGAACTAAGACATTTAAAACTCAGTCTGCTAAATGGTCTGTTAATAGTGAACATATTTTTCTCCCAGATTGCTAAAATTATTTCTTTTCTTACACCAACTGCTACAAGGGTGAACAGCCACACAGAATGTAAAACAGACATGTAATTGAGGCTACGGGTAAGTTTGTTCATTCTCAGAGCCTCTGAGCCTGAGGTCTGAATTCATCCTGGTGACCTATTTAGGCTTTTGCTTTTGTTTGTGTAGGACTGTTTTTGGCCCTACACCTTTCTCGAAACTAGTTTTAAGCTGATAGTAGCTCATTTACTTGATCCTGTACCATAAGCACATTTCTGAAATTGAAGAGCAGGGAATGTCATAGTAAAACTTGTATTGGCTTTCCAATGGCAGAGTAATAAATGGCTTAATACTGATGGCAGCTTGTGTCCAGCCCCCTTCCTGTTCACAGCCTCTGGGAAGGGGAGGAGGGTATTTTTTTCTGTGTAGGGAGACTCAAATCTTTTTTTATAACACCCAAATGAACAGTGGTCCAACATATGCCCATTTAGGAAACCACGGAGTTAAACCTTTAGTAGTTCTATGTTGTATTCTTCCAACCTCCAATTTTAAATAATAAAGGCTAAATGAGGCAAAAAGTTTAACCTCCTCAAAGTCCTTTTCTCTTGACAAGTTGGGAGACTACCTTTTGATATGCCTAAAGCTACCTTCCTGCTGAAACAGAAGTAGAAAATACTCTCTTACTCCTCTGTGCAGAAGGGAGGAAGCTGACTAGCATTTATTTATTCCAAAACAAGATGTAAGAGTGATAGAAGCTCCTGAACGTGTCTGGCTTCAGAGGATCCAGTTCTCCTTGAGCTGCAGGCCTTGGCTGCTGCTGCTGCAAAGGTAGACAGGAGTAGAGCCGCCCTCCTCTGATACAGACCGTATGCTGCAGATCAGGCTGGAGCATTTGTGATTGTCCCACTACTGCTGCTTTAATTTGAGGAAAGTAGTATCATGGGGCAAAACAAAGGGAGGAGGGGAGTTTGTGCTTACTGACTTCAAAGGATGGATGCAGTGAATGTGTAGCTTGACACTGCATGGAGAGGAGAAATGATCACTCTACAACTCCTTGAAAAGAGGTTGGAGCAAGGTGAGGGTCAGTCTCCCAAGGAGTGATAGGACAAGAGGAAATGGCCTCAGGTTGCACCAGGTAAAGTTTAGATTGGAGCTGAGGAAGAACTTTTTCCCTGAGAAGGTTGTCAGTCCCTGTCCCAGGCTGCCAGGGAGGTGGTGGAGTCCCCGTCCCTGGAGCTATTGCAAAGCTGTGTGGCTGAGGTGCTGAGGGCCATGGCTTAGTGGTGGGCTTGGCATTGTGAGGGGAGGGGTTGGACTTGATGTTAAAAGTCTTTTCCAACGAAAATGATTCTATGTGGCTTGTTCAGGTGAGACAAAGCAAAACTTCCCAACTCCAGCTGCTCTCCAACAGCACTAGTCAAGCCTGAAGCTGGGAGTCTGGTAGATATGACATCCAAGGAGTCTACCAGCAGCTTGAGGATTTGGCACTCTCTTTTGAGCCCTGTCTGACCCAGAGGAGCCAGAGCCCCTGGGGGCTGCAGGTGGCTGAACATGGGATGGGCACTCAGGCACTGAGACCTCCCTCCATCCAGAGGGTCACAACTAGCAAAGGCCAAGAGCAAGTGGATCAAGCCTTCTCTTTGAAAGGAATTACTTCATTCATGGGAACTTCAGACAGCACAACCGCGTAGTTGGAACAGTTCTAACCCCCCAAAATCATGGTAAGGAAATAACCATCCTAGAGATCACTGTGCACAGATGGTTACGAACAGCATGACAGATGCTGAATTAATTCCATCTGAACTTGGAATATGTGAATGAATGTATTTAGTGTCTTTAAGGTGAACAACTATGGGCAAGAACTCTAGCAATACCAAATTCAGGCACTGAAGACTTCATTTTTCCTTCTTAAACTTCCACAGCAGGCTTGACGGTTTGCTGGATCTTCTGCTTTTCTATTCCAGGCTCAGTTCAGAAGCTGCACTTTAACTGAATACCTCTCAGCTGCAACTGAGGAACAGTGCAGGAAGACAGACTGCAACAGTGAGTGGAAATCACACCTGTGATGTGTGCCTCTGTACTGATGGGCTTGAATGATGACATTTCCAGCTGCTTAGGAGTTCCAAATTTAGTCTCACCTAGCCCTAAGGATTACAGAACTAACAAGGGAAGCAGGACAATTCCAGCACCTCTGTGCTGCTTTGCCATGAATTCAGCAGAAAGGGAGAGCAGCAGAGGCTACCTCCCAGGGAGAAGCCTTTAATCCTGCATCCCCCTCACCACTCTTCCCCTTCTCTATCTTCCCCCATCACTGGGTAAATACTTTCACCTCCAAGCAATTAGGAACGAACTCCTCAACCACTGCCTCTGGCTGGTGAGTGAAAACAGCTACAGGGTCACTCACTACATTTGATTTGACTGTACTGATCTGTCACTTCCTGGGCACTGCCACTCATGTCCACACACCCTCTCTCTTTGTTTTTGCCTTAAGCAAACACTGTTTTGCATTGGTTCTGCTGTGACAGTAATTTGTTTGGTTGAAGCTGCATTTCTAAGTTCAAAAAGTAATTACACATTCCTCATCCCATAAAAAATGGGTAAAACACAACATCCTCAGCAAGAGAGGGGGCACGTCCCACCCTGTCTCTCATCAGTACCTCTGGTCTGTGTGATGTTTGTACAGCTTCACACAGAAAAAAATACCACCTTGTACAGGAAACTATGGTGGTCAGTCACTTTCTTGACATTTAAGTGTGCATGTGCTTTTAATAGCTGTAATGTAGCTGGGTGGTCACTCCACCTGGCTCTGTTCAAGTTACCAGCACATCTACAAGTGCAAGCTGAGGTGCTTAAAGACAGCTGCTAAATGGCAACTGCAGGAAAGTTCTAGGGAAGAAGTCTGAATGAAAGGGGACCTCAGGTCCTGCACCACAGGACCATTACATTGGAAAAGGCCTTCAAGATCATGGAGTCCCACCACTCATCTCACTGCCAAGGCCATCTCTAACACTTGGCCCTCAGCCCCACAGTAGCAGAATCCCTCCAGGGATGGGGATTCCCCACCACCTCCCTGGGCAGCCTGGGACAGCGTCTGACAACACTCTCAGAGAAAAAGTTCTTCCTTAGCTCGAATCTAAGCCTCCCCTGGTGCAACTTGAGACCACTTCACAGCTTCTTACAGGGCTATAACCTTTCTAGATCCAGAAAGCTCAGGGCTGGGTGGCATAAGTCACTCATAGCAGGGCTGGCATTTCCTGTTCTGCTCCACTGGTGTTTGCACACAATAATTGCACAAAAGTACCTGGTGCCCATGTGAAGGGCCTTACTCAAACACCTGCTCAGAGGTTGCAAAATTCTTACATCCAACTATATTACAAGATCACCTTTAAGAGACTTCAAGGCACAGACATGTCTTCAGCTATTCCTTTACTTGAGGCTTCAAAGGACTGAAGTTCTTGGTAGTACAACCATGAGGTGGCAAGGGTCCAAGCTCTAAAATTGCATAATTGGTCCAATACACACAACAGCTGGGAAATATTTTAACTAAAGCCTTTTATTCTATACAACTGTGAAACATCATTTACCCTTCTGGCATTGTAGACTCTTCTGTCAATCTTTCCTGAAACTGTGTTTCGGGATGGTTAGAGAAAAAACAAGAAAAATTACAACCCTGGCTGATTTAAATCCAAATTACTGGGAGCAATTCCAATGTATACAATGGGACAGCAAGACAACCAGATAAAATCCCCAAACCCAGACAGTGTCTATTGGAACAAGTGTAGGCCCTTGCTATTAATAAATACAAGTAAAAACAATTCATCACTAAAAGTTACAGTTCTGTTTAAGCATTTAATTCACAAGTATCACCAACGTTGTGCAGTTACAGCACAACTGTGTCAAAATGAGCATACACAGACATGGGGATTAAGAACTGAAACTGACTGAAACAACAGGGAAAATGACATGCTGGCTTTGTTCTGAACCATATTTTAGTTGAAGCAATGGGTTTGTTAGCTAAGAGTGCAGAAGGCAATGTTCTGACTATTTATTTTTCCCAAATAAGATACGATGAAAAATATTTTCCTTTTTGTTTGACCAATACAATCCCAGTAAAAGAATTTATTGGGATGTCCTTTAGGCCTCAACCTAAATCTTGATAGCAAGATGGGCGAGAGCATATGTCTCCTGAAGAAACTCAAATAATATACTGCCCTTGGAAGGCACTTGTGCTTCTGCCTCAGACAAGAGTCATTTTTACACCATTTCTTTACTAGGATTTGTCATTTGTCCTGGCTGCCAATGAATTTTTTTTCTGGGACAGCCCCCCCTCTTCTCATGAAAAGCTGAAATGCCTTTACCCCCTCCCCCCAATAAGTTAAACTCTATAAAAGACTACTCTGAGTCTATGACAGTCACAGATTTTTAGAAATAACAGTGAAAAGAAGATCTGCATAAATCTCTAACAAAAGAACAACTTCATATAAAACTTTGGAAAATAAGAGTAAGTATTTTTATATCATGAATATGAAACCTGCTGAGAAGTTTCCAAAGTTTAACATCAAACATAGGAAGTTCCGTTTAGAACGGTCTGAAGTTTTAACACAGTATCACGTAGTTTTGGAGCAGTTACCAAAAAATCAAGCTAGTGTGTCTTTAGAACATCTAGGACACGGGGCAGGAAGTAGTTGCATTTTTTTTTACTTAAATCTCTTTAGGTTGCTGGAAGCATGTTCACTCTATTATGATGCACAGCATCACCCTGCTACAAGATTTATCTAGTGTTCTCCATGTGAACACCTCTCTAAAGCAACAATCCTGCTGCAGTATTAAAGCAATTATATCGTTAACTATTTGCTATGAAATACCTATTTTCTGTGGTTTTTCTTTTCCAAATTTCTTTAAGAGGAAGAAATGTTTGAATAACCTGTGAGAAACTCTTGCAGGAACTTCATGAATGGAATGTACTACAAAATACCTTGTGTGCATTTCTGAATTACACTGTGAACACAGCGACTAATATGGCCAAAACGGGTTTCATATCAAGCATGAGCAGATGAAGATATTATGTTCTGGAAAAAAAAAACAAAAAGGAGGAAGCAAAAGTCTGCACTGGGTTATCGTTATCATCCCATTCTCTGTACACCTCACACAACACGAACTGCTCGGGAACTTCCCATCTCATTGGCTGAGACTAGGACAGATTTAAACTAAAGTCATATAGATTTGTTTTTCCTCTATATTACAGATCTATTAGTCACTTCAATTAAATGTATACTTTCCATCCATACTGAGTCATTAGAAGTCTCATCTACCTTAGGGGTTCAGTGGGCTTCTCTAGTACTAACTCTTGGAACAAGTACAGTACAGTCAAGCAACCATTTGGATCCAACTGCTCCCTTCACGTTGATTTCTGGCGATAATGAAGCGTCAGGTCACCCCCACTCTTCCAAATGAAGTGCTTTACAGTTCGAAGGTCCATATTTGGATCCAAAACCTAAACAGTAAAAATTCATCTTTTAGTCTGCTAGACTGTCAGAAATTCAAAGATTAAACACCCTGGTTGGGCAAAAACCAATCCTTATGGGCGAACTGGCACCAAGGACAACTGCACAAAGGTTCAGATCTTTCAGCTGCCACGTAAGCCTGAGGCAGTACTGAAAAGTTTTAGCAAGGTAACATTTAACTTTGTATTAAGAGCCACCTCCTCGATTATTTAATCCTCATGCACTTATTACATTTCCAGGACAATTCATGATTTTGGATACATTTTAAACACTGCTAGAAATGCAGAATTCAAAATATTCCAAAATGCTACAAACGGAACTCTTTGGCACTGTATTAAGTCCATTTGTTGGGTTTGAGTGAGTAATCCTGTAAAAGCTATGAGTCACACCAAACTAAACAGGGGTACCACATCAATTCCTTGATGCAGATATCTGAACTTGTGGCAGCAGTATGTTACTTAACATGATGACAAAACATTTACTAAGTTTTAAAGGTAACAGATAACCTGCAGCATATTTCAAACTCAATGTTCAGACATTCACAATGGATTCGTCACTAGACGTTGGATTTGTTCCCAACCTGAAACGCCCAAATTACGTACCTGGTCCTGGCACAGAAGTTCAATCTTCTCCTCTGCCAACACAGCAATGTCCTCCTCTTTTTCTTGTTCTCCTGCTTTTTCATTATTGGAAGAGCTAGTTGTCTGAGACTCATTATCCAAGTTTATGATTTTCTCATACACGTGTTCCATCACTTTTCTCACCTGAAGCATATCACTCGCTGACAGTCGGTCTCTATACAAAGTAAGCAAAGTTTGTCACAAAAATACTTGAGAAACTTTGTTTCTTATCTTCACAATATCTTAATCTGTGGCAAACTAAGCCAGCCCACAGATGGTTCTTTATAAGTTTACTATCAAATTACCAGGATTGTCCAAAATACTACAGTTGTAACCGATCCTTATCCAAAGGTTTATACAGCAAAAGGGACTCAAGTAAGTGGTAAAGTCTTTGAAAGACCAAATGAAAAACTCAACCTGAGATGAAGAGTTTTGTACACAAACCTCTTTCAATAGAAAAGGTAACAGAAGGATAATATAGAATAATACAAGAGGAAAGCCAGAATATGCTGTTCACCCTGATGCATTAACAGAAGGGCATTCTACGGTAGGAAGTAGCAGCAGTTTTTCCACCAAGTGCACAAAAAACCCTCAAGTAAACTCCTTTCACAAACTGCCTCTGATGTGAGGAATTGCAGTAAGACTTAAAGAGGAATGAGGCATTTGTGGAAAATACCAAAAATTGTTGCATATAGATGGGAAGCATACTGTCTGTGACATGCACTGCAAATCTGACTACCAGAACTGAATTTTAACCCATACAGCTCGCAGCTATCCCACAAAATCACAGAATCTTATGGGTTGACTTCAAAAGATCATCTGATCCAACCCCCCTGCCAGAGCAGGGCCACCTAGAGTAGGTCACACAGGAACTTGCCCAGGTGCGTTTTCAGAGTCTCCAGAGAAGGAGACTCCAAAACCCATCTGGGCAGCCTGTTCCAGTGCTCTGTCGTCCTCATAGTGAAGTTTTTCCTGTGTTTCTTTGGAACTTCTTATGTTCCAGCTTGTATCTGTTGCTGCTTTTCTTACCATTCTACATCACTGAAAACAGACTGGCTCCATCCTCCTGACACTCACCCTTTACATATTTGTAAACATTTATGAGGTCATCCCTCAGTCTCCTCCAAGCTCAAGAGCCCCAGCACCCCCAGCCTTTCACCATAAGGGAGATGCTCCACTCCATCATGTTTGTGGCCCTGTGCTGAACTCTCTCCAGCAGCTCTTTTAAAAAGCTACTATTCATTCATCAGTATTAGAACATATATATAAAACCCTGTGATTCTGAACATTGTCATAATCTATAAGGTCCTCTGCTTTCTGATTAAATGCCATAAAACCCAGAAAGTCTAATTTCAGTAGTTGGTTCTTGGACATTTCTTAGCATAAACTACAGCAACAACCCATTGAACCCAAGAGAAACCTACAGTTCTTTCAAATAGTTCATTGACATAGTTCATTGCTTCAGACTAATCCTGTGCTTAAATGACTAAAAACTTCAAACAAATTCACCAAGCACAGTAACCTTCTCTGGCAAACTGCGTAATTTGGGGGGTTTTCTTTTGGAGCTTGTCCCACCCTCTTTCTGCAGTTTTGAGAGTCAAATATACATTACTTACTTTTTTAGAGTTTTTGCCCCTGATGATGAATGAGGTTGGAGGTAGAAGGGAATCTTATTGAATTTGGGCATGTTTTTCTAGAAACAAACAAATTTGAAAAGTGTTATTTTAGGACAAACTGTTGTCAGCTCCTATTTCCACCAGCTGGAACGTGAAGTATATTCAGCTCCTAATTATAAAAAACCAAGAAAGATTCTTAATCAACATCACCACCACAGCCAACTTTGAAATTACTCATCCTCCTGAGATGCTTCAAGTTAGACGATGCACATATCTTTTGAATACAAATTATCATGTATTTCAAAGGAAATTTGACAGTAGCATCAAAAGACCACAGCAGTATGAAGAGTATTCTCTGTTCCTGAGCTCCACACTGGAAAAGGATACCAAGTACGCACAATGCTTTCAATCCTTTTTCTGTGGCTTTCTGTCAAAAGAAAGCAACCCAAACCACCTTCACTGGACACATCAAAAAACAACGAATCTCAAAGGGTCTCAAACAACAGACCTCAAGATCATTTATTTTAAATACAAAATGGAGCAAAAATTCCAAGTGTTCGTTTCAGAGCCTGTATGGTTAAAACAAAACACCAAAAACCTACAGATGTGATACTTACATCCACAGTGATGTCAATTACCCATTGTGGCACAGTTTCATTAAGAAGCATAGATTCAGTTTCACCACCTGAATCCCGACATAATAACCTGGGACACACAGAAATAACTTCAGTGAGTAAAAACAATTGCTGTAGTATGCATTAAAAACCTTTTGGGAGAGAACCTGCCCTTTTAAGGAGCAGGGAGCTTGAACTCAGTTAGCTGGCCCTTCATGTCACCAGACTTGTTGAGGAAGTGAACATGTATTTTCTGTAAAGACCAGAAAATGCAGCTGCAGGAAGGAGACAGATCCCTAGAGTGGAAATGGGGAGAAGCATCTCAGGAGACTATAGGCTATGGCAAAGAGCAATTTAAAAGACTGCTCGTGGATCAGGACTTGTTCTGTCAGGAGAAGGGGAAAGGCTCCTGGCATAAGGCAATTCTTTTCTGCTTGGGGACAAATGAGTTTTGTATGCAAAGAGTCCTCTAAGGCCTCACTGCCAAACTGGAAAGAGTAGAACCAGCTTTAGGAAATGAGAACATAAAATGCTGAAACAAAGCCACTTACAATTTTATAAATTCCAATTAAGTGTTGTTCAGACACACATACTCAGTTGTGCAGTGCAAAATTATCATTACCAGCTGCTTATTTTACCTGACAAGGGCATGTCTTGACTGTACAGTACAGAGCAGATGCAAGTATTGCGTTTTGGTAACATTTCTGGTTGCACAAAGGAAATGACTATTCAACCACCAAATTTACACTCCAGAGGTTTTATACCTGAACAAAGTGCGTCCTCCAGCCTCACCAAAAATAACTGGTGTATGTGGTGGCACTTGAAAGTATCCATTTCCTTTCTGGACTCTGTTCTCCTGCTCACCATTCACCGCTGGAAACAAAATACACACAACACTGAGACTGCATCAAGCCTTTACCCCGGATACACATAGACCAACAAGTGTCTTTTCCACCTATAGCTGATGTGTCTCATCAATTAACAAAATCATACAAACTGAGAAAATCCTAATTTCCAGCACATATCAAGTATCTCAAAAGGAACACTAGAGTAACTAGATCAATATGGGCTTGTGGGAGGTCTATTTCAAAAGCCTTTGGTAAGAGGGAAATCAAGATCATGAGCAAAACCAGACACCTTGAAACTCAACATGGAAGTATTTAGATGCCTTCCTTTCACTTGAGAAGGATCTTCTCAGTGACATTGCACCATGAAGTTGAATTCAAGTAGCATAGAAAAGGTCAAAAACATATCAAAAGAAAAAAACAACAAAAAAGAAAACCTATGAAAATCTATCAGTGTTCCAGCAACACGGTAGCCTGAGTTATACTTCTCATACATTTTCTGGCTCTCAAGCTGTTGCTTGCCATTATACAAAAGCAGGAGAATCAGCAACTTCATCCAGAAAAGCCTGTCAAGTGCTGCAACCCTCCCTGGAGGTCATTTGTGAACATGAGTAGCTAACTCTTGGCACAACTTTTGTCACAAAGCAGTGAGATACTGCTGAACTTACTGTTTTCTTCATTGTGTTATCTGTAGAAAGTAATTTCTTAATTGCCAAAGACAAGACTTTTCAGTTACTCCTGATCTGGGCTGAATTCATTTCAAAATCATCTACAAACTTAGGAGTTACACAGTCTCTTTTATTCTGCCAAATTCAGCTGCTATCTTACATTTTAGAGCTGTGCTTTTTATCTCATGCCCAATTAGACTTCACGTTATTACCTTAAAATACTACTTTAAGATGCTTTTGTATAGACTTATCCCACGTGTTATTCTAAAAGCCATTGAATATGGGTTTTTTTCCAAAGAAATCTTTCTTTTATTTTATATTGTTCATAATAGCTGGAAACAAGATGGAATTATGTCGAGAATATTGGCTAATGTTGAATAACTAAACTTCTGCTCTTTGCTGTCATTATCTTGGCTGTTCCTTTTCCAAGTCAGGCCTTAGTTTTGCCAGTAATGGTTTTTCATCAAGGCATCATGTTTCTGTATCTTCAGAATCATATATTCACCTACTTCTTTTTACAGATTAGAGTTCTTAAGACTTTTGCTGATACTTTCAGATGAAAGCTATACAGCAGATTTTGTTGTAAAGCACTTTTAGTCTATAGCACATACAAAACCAGCTGTGAGACAGCAAGTCAAGTTGTATCTAGAGAAACAGAAATACAAATGCAAAAGAAGCAGGGTGTATGAATATTTTCTAAAAAAAGAAAATATTAAAATACTGACCATGATTTATTTCATTTTCTTCTTCATCCATTGGATTGATATGTGTTCTAGGCCAATACTCCAGAAGTGCTTGTAGCAGAAGCCCTCCAAGATTTACTGTCAAGATACAGCAAAGCAGAATTTCAGTTAGGCAAAAACCGTTGGCATCGCAATAGTCTACATTTGATCCGCAGCTGAAAACTTTCCCCAAAAGTCTGAGTATCACAGAATCCTAGAATCTTAAGGGTTGAAGAGACTTCAAAAGATCATCTAAGTGCAACCCCCCCTGCCAGAGCAGGACCACCTCGAGTAGGTCATAAAGAAATTCTTTTCCCAAAACAAACTATTGATGGGCTCAGAAATCTGCTTACCACAATCTCAAAGCTACAGAAAATCAGAAAAAGCTGATTTTAGAATCAATGTTGTTGGATCACTGACATGCTATAACATTTTCTAGATGAGACAACAGTTCCAAGTTTAGGAATATTGCTTTCCGCCTTCTGCTTCTGCATGGTTTAAACCCAAGTTAAATAGAAAATGACTGAATATGACTGAAATGCCTCCCCCCAAAAAAAAAGCAAATGTTCTCACTGGAGAATTCTCTGCAGAATTTAGTCCCATGAAAAGAAGCCCTAAAATCCAACCAGGTACTGACATATGTGGCACTGCCAATACTTTGAAACATAAACACTGGAATTTATTCTGGTTTTGTGTCTTAATAAATCACTAATATTAAAACTTACATTTTGGATCAGAACCATCTGGACTGCTGAATCCAGCATCCTTTGCTGAAACCCAGGCTGCAAAGCAGTCACTTTCATCCAAAGTAATTGTCAGCATCTGTTGGAAAATAAGAGCATGAGGAAAAGGAAAGTGATAGTTGTTTTGTATTAAATAACCCTGTAAATTTATTTTGTTCATGCTTAGCTGGGAATATAAACCAAAGTATTTCTAAATGCATGATAGCACATTTTGTTTGCCAAATTGTATTAATACCATACCATGAGAAAAGTAGACATTTTAAATTCTGTTATTCAGATTACTAAGAAGTGAGGTAAGATCTGCTGGTTTGCTTCAAATTAAATCCAACCCATGAGAAAAATGATAATTGTTCATCAAACCTCATAAGACACTAAAACCCTTGTGAACAAACAGTACATGAAAAGATAAGAAACATGACATTAGAACAACAGATTTAGGAGATGTATCTTACCCCAGTTTTTAAGTCTACTGAGAACCAGTTTGGCACATACACCATTTTAAATCTCTTCTTAATTTCTTCTTCAAAATCTACTTTCCCAAGGTCTTCAACTTTACATGCCTGTACACCAAGAGAAAGGCACCATTTTAAAAATTCTGAGTACTGAGTCACACCAACAACCTCGAATATTGTACGTTCACCTCTGCTTGCAATGATTACTCTGTGAGTACTGAAGTCCAGAAACATATGAATTAGAAGTTCAAATTTGTCTCAAAGTATTGAACAACAATTTATGGGGTAAGTTCATTACTTATTTCTGAGATAGTGGCATCAAGCCAGTGGAGAGTATTGGAAGTATTGCTTCCCATTAATAAAAACTATTTGCCCTATCACCGAGTAGATAGTTGTCTTCTAGAATCCCTTGTCATTCTTCTCCCCATCAGTATCAGTATTTCAGTACAACTCTTCATCAAACACCAATATTTGTTGCAGATCTAACAACAAACTCAAGTGCTGCATTGGGAACAGCAGTGAGTAGATTTTTGAGCAGATTCTTTTTTCCCATTTTATCTGTTTTATTTAATACATTTATTTTTGAAGTTCAAATCGGTTTGTTAACATCCAAATTCTTATAATCTCCTTGCAGAGACATTTAGCAACCTGAAACAAAACTGTAAGGATTGTAACCTTGCAAGACTTATTTCCTGAAAATCCAGGAAAAGTTACAGGAAGCAAAGACTGAAGGGTTGTAGCTACAGGTAAGAAAACCTCCCTCTTTTCTTCCATCATCCCAAAGAAAGAGTCTCAGCTTTAGAATGCAGTGATCCTATATGTAAGATGATACTTCAACCTGGCAAGTATCCTCAAGTGTGAATATATATTTAAGAGATACTTCTGAAACCCTCATTGACAAAAAAGAAATTAATTAAGGTATAAATTAACATTAGCAAATTACTTTGGTCCTGAGAACTAACATCGCACTTAAATATGTACCAATTGTAGTCTGAAAGATCGAAAAACTATTCACATTTCCACAAAAGTCATCCAGATCATTTTTAGTACAAATCTACATTCTCCAATTTCATTCCCTTCTTCCTCACTTCAGTCACCAACTCAGCAAGTTAGCTGAGCATGGTTTACTTCATTACTGAATCTTGGCTGGGGCACTGCATAGTTGAAAATGAAAAAAAGATTTAGAATTTCAAACATCATTTTGCAAGAGAAGAAACTGCTGAAACTCATGGATCTGGGATTTCAGTTCTTTCTCTCTCTACTCTTTTCCCTCTCCAGGCATTGGTACAGCAAGATAAAGAAAAGCTATGCCAAGTCTCCCTCTTCTCACAGGAGCAAATAACACTTGGTGGGAGCCATGCTTTCTTCTGCTAACTTTCCCTCCAGTCCAAGTTCACACTCTCAGAATAATCTAGAGGCTACTATTCAGCACACGGCCTTGGGATCTGGGGCTCTGGAGCATAACCCAAAGCACAGGTTTCCCTTTTACAGGCTAAGCCTTCTCACACTATTCCAATGCTGCACTGGGCAATGCCCATGGGCCTCTCTAAGCTGTCTTTGAGACAAAATCCAATTAAAACAAACTTTACTATTTTCAGGAGAGATTTCAAGAGTCTGAATTTCAGGTGAATGAAGATGTCAATGCTTCACTGGATTCACGTGAATGAAGATGTCAGCTCATGTCAGTCAAAGATGCAGAAAGCCTCAGAAATGCCCCCTCTCCTTTCAAATACAATCTTTGCATTATGTCTTGGAACAGAAAGATGACTTACTTTCTACCATATGAATTTCACACACTGAAAAAAAACAGGTCAAAAAGGTATAAAACAATAACCATCCAACAGCTGATGCTTAATCTGAAATTAAACACTTACCTTCAAGACATCCCAGTATGCCACATTATTATTTGTGTCTTTGGTTAATATGTGTCTCTTGTCATTAAGAATGTGGCACTGAATAATACTGGCACCCCCTAGCAAACAAACAAGAATTAAGGTTATGACACTGATTTTTTTTCCAATGTTACATTAAACTGTGCAACACAATAGATGTAATTTTTCTTTGTTTTCACTGTTTTCTGTGAGACCTGGATAAGGTTTAAACACTATTTGAACTATAACTAATACTAAATGATAACTACATTGTCAGTTTCAGTTGAAATCATAGTATCAAGTATCTAGTAACTTCAGTTGCTCTTAAAGATCTGAGCATTTCTGCGTAGGATAACAGATTTGATACATTACTTTGGAAAGCAGCTGTTACCTTTGATAACTTGGTCAGGCTGTGTACACAGGGGTGGTATAGGATTGGTACAATCATTATCATAATCTCCAGAGGCTCTAAAATTATGAATTCCCTTCAAAGTCTAAAGAAAGGAACAAAACAATGACACATTCATAATAATCTATAAACAACTGCCAGTTCATCCTGCTATTTAGATGTTAATGGACCAGTTCTGAGTAAGACGACTTACTTCTAAAAGCAGCACAAATACATAGCAAAGCAAGTAATTCAAAGCTTTATGTATTTTGACTAATTTCAATATTATCATTTTAGGATATTTTTAAAAAGAAAGCTTACAGATCCTAGCAACTCACAGTCAAATTGCAAACTGCAAGCCACAGCCCTACAGTTCCCTCACTAAGACTGCAAATTCCATGACTACTTAATTGAATTCAGTGTGTAAAACGTATCACTTACCCATTTATTCACAGAGGATTTAGTTGTTGCAACCCAAAGTGCTGGAGGGGGATCAGCTGATCTATCAAGTTCCATCTAAATAATGAAACCACAGATACTTTCAGGCATGCTCAACTTAATTTTCCTTTGTTCAATTAATATTTGCTCTGTGCAGACTTGCTCCCATACTTGGATGTTTCCCAGAAACAGCCCTACTTTCAGTTTACAAGAAATACAAAGTTTAAATGAAAAATAACTAAGGTGCAATTTTTGAAACTCCAGAGAAACTGTTTGAAACATTCAACAAATAAATTATGGATGTGGACAACAGTAGATGCCATGTGTCTAAGCACCCAGCACTTAAAGTTACTTCTACACAGTCTTGTTTCATGGACAGAATTTTCTGAGTTACTTTGCATTCAGATACTTCACATGGTTGAAAAGAGAACATAAGAAGTTCTGAACTAAAAAAAAAAGCAGAACTTAACACATTTTTGCCCCACCATTACATTTCTTGGACAATAACAAATCCTTGTAGCTAAAATATGAAAGACTCCTTCTGATCTTTGTACATCTGACTATAGTTTTCATTTTCCATTTTGAACTGCAATTTCTCAGGTTCTTTTTCAAAACTACATTAATATATGCAGGATTTTATCTGAACAAGCAAAGCTAGAATTCACTCACAAGGAAAGCCAGATTGCTTATAGCATAGAACCACAGAATCTTAAGGGTTGGAAGGGACCTCAAAAGACCATCCAGTCCAAGTCCCCTGCCAGAGCAGGACCACAGAGTAGGTCACACAGGAACTTGCCCAGGTGGGTTTTCAGTGTCCCCAGAGAAGGAGACTCAACAACCCATCTGGGCAGCCTGTTCCAGTGCTCCATCACCCTCATAATGAAGAAATTCTTCCTTGTATTTCTTTGGAACCCCTTATGTTCCAGCTTGTAACTGTTGCCCCTTGTCCTATCTTGGGACATCAGTGCAAACAGCCTGGCTCCATCCTCCTGACACCCACTGTTTACACAGTTGTAAACATTAATGAGATCACCCCTCAGTCTCCTCTTCCTCAAGCTGAAGAGCCCCAGCTCCCTCAGCCTTTCATCATAAGGGAGATGCTCCACTCCATCATCTTGGTGGTCCTGCACGGAAATCTTTTCAACAGCTCTCTGTCCTTCTTGAACTGAGAGGCCCAGAACTGGACACATCATTTCAGATGCGGTCTCACAAGGGCAGAGTAGAGGGGAAGGAGAACCTCTCTCAACCTATTGCCCACAGCCCTTCTAATACATCCCAGGATGCCATTGGCTTTCTTGGCCATGAGGGCACATTGCTGGCTCATGCTCATCCTGCTGTCCACCAGGACTCCCAGGTCCCTTTCCCCTACACTACTCTCTAACGGTTCATTCCCCAACCTGTACTGGTACATGGGGTTATTCTTTCCCAAATGCAAGACTCTACACTTGCCCTTGTTGAATTTCATTAGACGTCTCCCTGCCCAACTCTCCAGCCTGTCCAAGTCTCGTTGAATGGCAGCACAGCCTTCTGGTGTGTCAGCCACTCCCCTCAGTTTAGTATCAGCAGTATCTGTTTCAACTGCACACTCCTAACACACCTACATGTTCCAAGGTTGTGTCATCTGGAGTTCAGCAGCAAAACAATCCAAAAAGCAATCTCATCAAAAGATTTGGACTTGCAGACACAGTTTTCTCAATTTAAGAAAACATCATCTTTACATGTTCAAAAAACCTACAATAAATTTTACTCCTGGTTCCCACAAGCATGCAACATATTCTAACAGAGTTTTCTGCATATATATTGCTGCTAAGAAACAATCATTTTTGTCTAAAAAAAATTGGCAATGCTGCCTTAGTTTCTTAAAACTGCACTAGAGTCTGGTAAAAACACATTTTCATGTCTGAAGCATATTCAATGTCAAGTAATATTTGAATTTGTATATTTTAAGTAGCTGTCAGGCATTTATCATCTGCAGACAATTAAGTTTCAGATGTAAGTTAGGAGATAAAGCCTATATACTGAAGATGTTGTGTAGTAAACACTCCTTACCCAATGTGCATTTTACTATCAGCTTATGACCTCAAGACTCACTAGACACCATGCAATACCATCACACTTTCATACTGTGAAGGTGCCCGAGCATTGGCACAGAATGCCCAGAGAGGCTGCAAAGCCTCCATCCTTGGAGATATTCAAAGCCATCTGGATATGGTCCCAGGCAATCAGCTCCAGGTGGCCTTGCCTGAGGAGAAGGGATAGACCAGATAATCTCCAGAAGTCCCTTCCAACCTCAACTATTCTCTGGCTCTATGAATGAAAGTCAGTTACCTTAAGAACTGGTGCCTTTTCTTCACAGATAAGCACACGGATATCGGGATTTCGTAAATCTGTACAATAAATCTTCCTGTCTCTTCCTCCTGAATAAACATGAGTGAAGGCTTCATTGACCTGCAGAGCCCAAACACCTTCATCATGGACTCGATATGTGGCTATACATCTCTGCTGCCCAAGGGACCACAGGCGGATAGTCCCATCAGAACTGCCTGAAAGACACTGAGCAACAACCATCATACTTCAATCAAGCAGACACTTCAGTATTTGGAAAACATTTTTTTCCTAAAGAGCTTTCATAATCCTTATGGTTACATTTTTCCATTAAGATGGTGTTAAACAAAGACTGTCAGTTAACAACTCCAGTCACAATTTCCAGTCATTTTATGTAAACCACCGCCCTCCACACCTAGATGGACCTATGATAAACCAGAACTTTCATCCACTAGCCTCTCTTAGTAACTAAATGTCTGTAAAATACTTGTTAAGCTATCTTCTGGAACCTATGACATGAAATAATGCTATTGAAAAAGACAACAGTGAGATTTCTAATTCTATAAAGAACATTTGTTTCAAGTTGAAGCACATACCTGGGTGCCATCTCTGTTCAACAACAAAGCTTTCACATTGTCCGTGTGCCCTTTGAGTTTCATTAGTTTTGCACAAGTTCTTGGATCCCACACTCTTAGAACCTACATAAATAGGCATTGAATTAAAATCACTCTTCCCACCAATGCATTTCCTTTACAGCAGATTAACCCTTTCCAAATAAACTGACCCTTATTCTGACCACCAGACATTCATCACTAAAAACATGCTTCGGCAGAACAAGATAGACATAACTAGATCTTAGGCATCTCTAATAATCAGATGTGATTTTCTTTGCTTGATTTAAATTTCATTTGTTCTTTTTCTTTCTCTTAAGAAACTAAAGAATGGAAGTAACTGGAAGCAGGACAGTGTGATGTGGGGAGAAAAAAAAAAAGATTGAGAATCCTCTCAAATGCTTCACTGGTTGATCCTATTTTCATTTTCATATTGACTTGGAACATTTACTCAAGGCTAGATTAGGTAAAAAATACCCAACTTGTAGGAGACTTTAGGGTGTTTTACCTTCCTTTACAACAAAGGCAACATGGGCTATCTCTTGAGAACATTTGAATTTCACTAGCTTACTTCATTTCCCACCTTCTGCAGAGGTCTTACGAATTGCTGGCACCACTTCTTTCTTACCTGTGGCATCCATTTCAGTGTTTGTAATCATCTGAGTAATGTGCCCCCCCAAATCAGAGCTCCTGTGGTGAAATGCAACGATCTCTGATACAGAGAGGGCTACACAAGATCATTTGATTGGCACTTCGGTGTATTAAAGCTATATGGTATACAATTATCTTCAGCCTGAGGCAGGTATTTGTATCAGACACACTTCCACTTAAAGAAAAGTGCCCTCATTATTAAAAACACAACAAGCTGCTACAGACATGGTGTTGAAAAAAAAAAATCAATAAAGTTGCACCTTTATACTAAACTTTGAAGTGGAATGAGCCAGACCAGATTTTTGCTTACCTTTTCAGTGGACCCCGACACAATAACTGTTCCCATTTGATTCATTGCAAGGCTGTAGATTGAGTCTTTGTTCCCACTCAGGGAAGAAGCTGTTTCAAATGAAAATTTACATTTGCAATTTTGATGCTGTCATTTGAAAACCATACTTATTCACTCAAAGATGGCATTTTAGGGTATTTTAATACCTTTTGATCCATGAAAATAGTGCCACTCTACCCGGTATAAGAGTTACTTTAAAAACAAGAAAGACTACAGACAGCACACTGCTAGGAAAACCTCATCCCAATTCTTAATCTTCTGACCAATAAAAACAAAGTAACCCCTGAAACTTATGGTCAGCATAATCCTGGTGCCCTTTTGGCACCATAATGCAGTGCCAGGACTATTAAGGTACCTTTGCTCTTCTCAATCACTTTATTAAGAATGATACTACTCTATGTGATCTTATAATATACAGCATTTCAATTTAAGTACAGAGATTTTTTTGACAAGCAATAAAGTAGCCAAGTTTTTCAAGCAGAAGTAAAACTCTGCAGTTTTATTATTATGCAGTTTTATATTAAAGGCTCTTCTCTTAGCTCAGCAGAGACGTTACTGAAGTTACACTGCAATGCTGAAATGTGTTACTTGAGCACTGATGCTGCCTCTGCATTTGTGAAAACCATATGGCAATTCCTTAGCATCACAACTGTCATCAGAGTTGAGGAATTCTGCACCATCTAGCTTAATCTACTTTAGGACAGATTAAAGTACAAATCCCTCAACTGGGAAAGGCACCAACGTGGCAAATGAAAATCATCTCTTCAGAGAGCACCATCAGGCACTTCATCGAGCCTCAAAACCATATGATTGGTGTGCCAAAAAGGCTGAGAATAGCAACAAACTGCTTTGCCAGCAAAAATATGGAACTTTACATAATTATTTATATACAATATGGAAATAAGTTTTTAACACAGTATTTGTGACATATATCATAAACATTTTGTCACAGTGCAAGAATGATGCAGCTTTACTTCAGGGTCCTATTAACCACTAGCTATGGCTCTCCAAATGTAAACTTCCAAAAGAAATCTATTATTTGTAGCCAAGTGATATTATTTCACTGTCCCCAGAGAAAAGTTGAAGATAAAAAGCAGAACTAAAAACTCTTGAAGGCTAGCACATTGTTCAACAACTATAATACTTTATGAAAGGATAATGTACAGTTATCACAAGCTGGACATCAGTAATGGCAGAGAGAATCTTGAGCAAAATTTATGCCAGAACAAAAGTAAAGCTCGACTCCATTGTCTTCTAGAAAGCTCTCAAAAGCAAGCTCTCTCCACTTAATTTAAGTTATGGCTATGCTGGCTTAGAGACTCTTTAAAAATAGGCTTCCTTTTAATGCTGGCTTGTGTACAATGCTTCCCTGTAATCAGATAGGAAATTAATGCACAGGAACAATCTTCATTTGCACTCTGAAAAGAAATCAATATTTTGTGAAAGGATTGAGGAAAAAAAAAATGTTTGAAAGGACTGAGGAAAATCACTTTCTTTAAGGACAAATGCTGTGTTCTTCCCAACAGAAACACTGTCAGCTGGGAGCACTAGAAAGAAGGAAAAACAACTCCCCCTCTTCCACTTCCTCCCCCTCACGAAGTATTTCTGTTCTCTCTCTAGAAATGCACATTTATTTCTGTCACCTCAGAGGTAAAGTCTCCACTTCTATTTGATCTTGGGCTCAAAAAAGCATCAGGTCCTCAGTACCCCCATCTCCCAGTCATGATTCACTTGAAACTTTTGGGTTCTGTACCACTTCCCCACCCCCACCCCCATCTGAGTTTTCCCATGAGCAAGCAAGAAAATTCTTCCTTCAAAAAGTCCCTGTTCAACCAGAAGACAGCAAAAGTTTCAGTTATCAGCAAAATTTGGTGATAAAATAGTTCTATTTTCAGTGAAAGGAATCTTGGAAATAGAAGGTAAAGCTACTTAGTTATTTATGCCCACTCACATGCCATGCCAACACAACTTTGCAGTCCAGCACAGCTCACTAGAAGCCACTTCTGAAGGCTACACAGACCTGCCAGCATAAGGCTACACTTGAATTAAAAACTCCTCTCTGGAGACAGAACAAGTGCAAACCTGACAGCTATGCTCACCAGATGTGCCTTTGGTTGTACAAACTACCAAATACATAAAATTAATGCACCTTTCAGAATTACCCAACACAGTAGTTCAAAAAAACTTAACACAAACCCAACTATATGCCAGCCTCTTCTTTAGAGAGCCATGTACTTCTGAAATTTCTTAGAAGTATGTTGTGCCAATTCCAAATTTCAGTCTTGCAGACTCTTCTTGAGTCATTCCCAACCCACGATTGAGGAAGCAAGTGGTCTTCTTTAGAAAATTCAAGTGTGGCCCTGTAGCAAATAGCGTGTTCCTTCCCAAAACATACATCTGAGACGCAGTTTAAACATGTCAAATAATAAGTGTAAATGAAAGAGATCAATCACTTTTAACACTTATTTTTCCAATCTACCTATAAGCAGCAAGTCATACTGTGGTCTAACTAGACCTCTCTCTGCAAAAAAACTACTGTAAAACAGCCAAAACAAACCAGGAAGCTGCTGACCCAGATTCACCTTATTCACTTGAACAACCTGACTGAACTTGAAGACTACTGTCTTACTTCCCGGAAGAGAAACTTAATCAGCTCTATTCTGACTACTCAAAGATGATGATGACATGAAGAATTAACGCTGAGAAGCAGAATCTACAGACAGTTTCTCCTTGCCTTCTAATATCTAGTGAGTTATATCTCACTAGTATGCCGTCCTTACATGTAATTACTGAGTAGTACTACTTTGCATGGTTTGTAATTTAATTATCTAGTAACTTTATTCCTCTGGCAGACCTGATAATTGTATGAAGTCCTGCTTTTAGAAGCTGTACTGCATTTTTTTTAGCATCTACATAAACAAACATCCCACAATCCCAAATTTTAAGATGTAGAAAATTCACTGACAAATAACCCAAGGGAAGATTTCTGTAACAGGTTAGTTGAAGAGCAAAAAGCTTCTAAAGGTAAAGCTGTATGAAGTTTCAGAGAATATCTGCACATTACATTCCAGGAGAAAACATTTAGAGACCTGCTCTCTATTCTAAATACCATGACAGTTGGCTGCTCCAGATTTTCAGCTACTATGTAATGCATCAGAGATTGAATACGTACTAACAAAACTACTAAAATAACACACTAGCACTAAAACTTCTTGCAAAATTTTGATGTATACACAGAAATAGGTATCTATAGTTTTAAATTAATGACACATATTATGCTACTCAGTAAAATACATTGCATTTGCCCTACTCCCCTCCCCAGGTACCTACTTGTTACGGTGTTATTTGAGGCAGTCAGTGCTGTCAGAGTATTTACATCCCAGAGGAATATCTGTCTGTCCAGCCCAGCAGATGCTACCAGTTCTTTATCTTTTGCATACGCTAAAGCTTTCACATAATCCTACAATAAAATAAATATAACAAGAGGAGTCAACAACACTGTCCATTCCAAGTCAATATCTTAATATTTAAAAGACTATCAGTGATAACATACAGCATTTACAGATAATGCTTTTCACCTTATGTGTCCTTAGTGTTGACATGCAAAATCCCTTATGTGCATTCCACACTTTCACAGTAGTATCTGAAGAGGCAGATATCACTAAATTGGAAAGAATAAAGAGTAAACTTTAGTGGCTTATGTAGTACTTCAGAGTGTGTTTGTACTACTGTAATTTGCTTTTCAAAAGGATTAAAAGAATCATTTATACACACAGAGGAATTGTCATTAAAACATCTGGTTATGCCATTCATCGAACTTAAAATACACATCACAAATTGATTTTTTTGTGCTAAAAAAAGATGTAAAATCAAGCAGCAGATAGTATGATTTTATGTACAATTTCTGAATACTGTTGTTTCCAAACATTCAAGTACTTACATGTTTTACCATTGCAGCAGAGCACAATATCATTTACCCAATCCGTGTGATGTTCCATAGATGCTATATAAGGGTCTTGCTGCAAATGAAGAAAAAGTCTGTAAGATCTCATCACAAATTGAAAAGACCATGACTATCAGATCCTGCTGTGATCTTTTAACCTTCAAACGGATGCAAAGTTGCCCAATGAAGAATTGCTTGAAGTCAGTATTGCAGGAGCTTTTTATGAAAGACCTCTACAGCTACGTCAGATACCACCCTATAAGCAACATCAAAATAATATTCCTATCGTAATACTTGGCAGCTGTTAAAAACCAGTTTCAGGTGTACATCTGTATGCAGCTTACTAGCAAGGTAACTTGGAAAAAAGTAGGATTAGACTAGGAAAGAATCCTCTCATCACTTACCTTGTGCTGACTGACACTCCATATCCTTATAATAGAGTCTCGGCCTGCTGTGAAGAGTCTATTTAGCGCTGGATCCAGCTGAAGTGCATTTACTCCATTTCGGTTGTACTTCTCCACTTCATCTCTAATCACATAGGAGACCTAAAACACATTTATGCAAATCCAATTATGGTATTAATATACTGACTTGGCCACAAAATCCCAACATCCAATTTCACCTTTGTGAGGTTCTCAGTTAGGAAATACTTAATGCCTGTAAAGCTCTTAGTAAGTCTGCCAGTTTGACGGTTACCAACACTACCTCAGTTATTTTTTCCCTCCTACTGAAAATGGCGAAGAATCACAGAGAAGATGCCAGCAGTGCTAGTAACCGGAGCCCAAAGCATCATTTAGTCATTACAACTCAAACTTACAATACTTAGTACAATTCCCTGCTCTGCACAGATGTTCTGGGTGATCTTAGACAACACAGTGAGTTTGTGTCTCACTTCCTAAGTTGGTTTCATAGTTTCTATAGCTGGGGTGACAGTATTTCCAAGATTCACAGGAGAGAGGATCTGGTTGCTAATGACTACAAAGCACTGAAAGACAGCAGATGGAAATTCTAGCTATTTCAGGTGTCACTATTATTTTGGAACCAAGTTTTAAAAAACTACCTACTTTCTAATACAATGTGATACACAAATATTGACTGTTTTTTTCAGATAAATTATTCCTTTAGTTTCTTTCATTCTCTATTTGACAGTTGTTACCATTCAGTAAATACAATTATAAGGTACTGCAGTTTCTTCAGAGCTACCACATTCACACTGTGCTGCACCTCTCCTGTCACAGGGTTTATACATTACTATGAGGAAAGCCCTCATACTCAGAGAAAGGAGGGGAAGCTGCTAGCTATGCCTCTTCCCAAATCCTGTAAAATATAATCAGAATGAGGTAAAATTTTAGGCTTGATTAAAATCCAATCTGCCCACAGCAGGAATCATTTGGATGCATAAGGACCAGCATTTAAAAAAACATTTTCAAGCTTGAGTGAAAGACCTGAAAGGAAAAATTGCACTCCAAAAACTGCATTACAGCTATATAAAGAAAACATTTATCAGACCTGATCTCAGTTACACAAAATAAAATGTTCGGAGGTCCTTGCCGTTGAAGAGATACTTTACAGCATCTCAGATTCTATAGCACAACAACTAACAGGTCCATTTTGTCAACGTGGGCAGCAACTCAACCGAGTTATCCCATCCCAGTGTACCACAAGTACGAGCAGTGATGCTTTTGGAAAGCACACATCCTGTCCTACTCTCCATGGCTGCAACAGCTCTAGAGACCAACACCAGAGGATCAAAATTAAACAGCCTTCTGAATCCTTCTGTCTTAATACTCTCTATCACCACTCCACAAACCTTTTACTAGACTTATTACATGATGTCCAAGTGCTCTTAAAGCACACCTTGCTCCTCGCCTTTGCTAGTCACTCGAAGTCCTTGTGGTCACAGCTCTTCCTCTCCATTTCAGTGTCCCAATTTCCAATGCTCTTGGCTTCCTTCACCCATTCCAATCTCATCCATATTACTGCTATTCATATTCAAATCCCTGCCTACACGCAGCTTCAGAGACAGAGAGAAGACATTGTCAACCACGCATAACGGTGTTATGCTGAAACATTTCAAGTTTTTTTTTTTGGTTATGGAGAAAGCAAGATGTATGTGCAACACCTCACCTGGGCTTGATCATATCATGTCTGCATTGCTAGAAGACCCACCCAGACTACTTCAGTAAAAGAATGTTATAAAGTCAAGACTTCACGTGATAGAAAACACAAAGCAAATTGATGGCTATAAAATTCATGCTGCTTTCAAACTCTTTGAATAAAGCCAATTAAAGTATTCAGTTAAAAATGCTAGGTGTGAGGAGGTAACACACAAATTAAAGGAATTAAAAACCTAAAGGTCAGCAGATCAAATGTGATGTTGGTTACTAGTGAGAAGCAACTCTTCCTGAAACACACTGTCAGACTCAAAATGAGCAGGGGCCCTTTGGCTTTTGCTTCTCCAAACTGTTAGCAGGATACTTGTTGACAAATCCTCAGTTTTTGGATTTGCTCCTCTTCAGTCAGTCACCTCCCACATTTGTTATACTTGCAGGTATAGACTCATAAACAAGACTGTCAAACTATGTTAGTCACTGAAGCATTTTAAGGGCTTTTTGCTCATAACAATGCCACCTGTTTAATTTAGAGGAGTTCAAGAACAGACATAAATAACTATTTTAAAAACACAAAAAAAGCACACAATCCTGTGAAAACATTGATCATATATGAGAAGTATCTTATTTACTAGAGTAAGTCATATTTCTATGTTAATCTTGAAGGAATAAAAGTTGTTTCATAATTTCTTAAAATGCAATGGATGAAATATTTTTCTCGCAAAACTAAAGAACTAAATGTTCTTAACACAGAAACTAGCAGTGAAAGAGGCTCATTAAGATTAGATGTAGTATAACAATTTTCAGTTCTTTCTACAATGGAATTTCCGTAACTATCTTATTTCCATCCAGACCTTGAATCTCTGGCTGTCGCCTCCAGTGGGTGCTGTTTTTCCATTGTTCAAAGACATGACTGGGCAATAACAACAACCATTTCTCACTATCACCAGTACTAAAACATTTAGATGAAGGTCAAATTTAATTTGCCCTTTATTCCTTTAAATTCCACACATGAATTTAGCCAAACGTCTCTTGGCAAGAATTGTTTATACTTTAAGAGGATTGAGGCAAAGAGAGCAATCACATTACCTCAGGCTTAATGAGTCTGTGGTAGATCTAATAGCAAATACCAGATCTCAGTACCGGTTCAGCATTAAGTATAATAACATCCTTCTTCCTTCCTCTGAAAAACTTGACAAAGTAACTCTGTTTTAGTTAAATTTTTAAAAAATTAGATTTAAGCTGATTAAATTAGAATTAATTAGATTTTTAAAAAACTTATTTCTTACTGTTCCTATTTTTGTGTATGTAAATACCTGACAGCTTAGATGCAAAAAGATGGCAAAACAACAAAAAAGCTTGATGTTTATGAAGTGATCCAGCAGGAACTGCTACTGTTCATAGAATTCGACCAGATAGCTCTTGTCCCTCCTCCAACTTACAAAGAAGAAATGGCATATCTTTCCTGATAAACTGTCTTAAAAAATTAAGATGTACAAGTAAAAATGAAAATAAACCCCTACTGTATAAAGAACAGGAAACGATGGTAGGTTTCAACATGTCATGGGGAAAAATTTCTAATCCAAATTAAGCATGTGCTCACATCATGGGTTTGTGTGGAGCCGTTTCTGGTTATGGGGAAGGAGCTTTAAAGATGGCTCCTGTTAGAAGTTGCTCAAAACTCTCCCCTGCTCTGATTCAGACCCACTTCTGGGGCTGAGCCAACTGGGTGCCTTCACAATCACTTTTTAAGAGAAAGTTGGAAGAGGAGGGTTCTTGCTGTTCCTTCTTTTCATTGATTCTTCTTTCTTTTTTGGATGGTGATGGTGCAAGGACTTGGAAGAGAGAAAAGTGACCATGTGGACCCCAAGGTCAGCAAGTGAAGAGGACGTGTGCTGGAGCAGAGACCCCCCCCTGCACCCTGTAGACTGGTGAAGCACAGATTTGTTTGCACTTTGTAAAAGACCCCGTGCCAAGGGCAGTGACTCACTTCATTAAAGAACCTGCACCATGGGCAGTGACCATGCCCAGAGGAGGCTGTGTCCCGTGGGAGGGACCCCATATTCGCATACGCTCTAGCTGCTGGGAAGAACCCACACCAGAGATGTTCAATAAGGACTGTGTCCCATGGGAGGGATCCTGTATTGGAGGAGTCACCCTCCTCTGAGAAAAGGGCAGATAACATCTATGAGAGACTAACCACATCCCCCATTCCCTGCACCCCCCCCTGCCCCGAGACACTGAGGCAGGAGGAGGTAGAGGTATCGGGAGCAGTGAGATGGGCCCTGCAAGAAAGAAGGGATAGGGGAGGGAGATCTTAAAGTGCTGGTCGCAATTTTCTCTCATCATCCTGCTCTCTTTTTTCTTCTTTTTGTTATATTCTGTTTCTTTTAGGTAGTAGAATAAACTTTCCTACTTTCCTCTCCAAGTCGAGTACTGGAGTCTGTTTTGCGTGGAACCATAATTGGCAGTGAGCCCTCCCTGCCCTTGTCTTTATCCACAACATCCTTGCTTATCTTGCTGGGGCCTCCACCATCCTAAGGAGGGTGGGGGCTGATGGGGTGCAGTGAGCAAGAGACTGTCATGGTGCTTCATTGCTGGCTGGGCAAAACCACACCATCTCATTTTTTTTATTATTTCTAATGCACTGCTGTTTGAGCATTTGGGTAAAGACAAGATGAATCACTTCTCATGAATCACAGAATCTTAAGGGCTGGAAGGGAACTCAAAAGATCATCCAGTCCAATCCTGCTGCCAGAGCAGGACCACCTAGAGTAGGTCACACAGGAACTCATCCAGGTGGGTTTTCAACGTCCCCAGAGAAGTAGACTCCTCAACCCATCTGGGCAGCCTGTTCCAGTGCTCTCTCACCCTCACACTGAAGAAATTTTTCCTTATGTTTCTTTGAAACCTCTTATGTTCCAGCTTGTACCCATTGCCCCTTGTCCTATCACTGTACATCACTAAGATTGAAAATTATGACTTTGGCACTAAAATGGACTCTCCAACTCTTACTGGAGGCCTAATGACATCTTACTGTCAGTTGCTTACATTGGAAATACTCAACAAATTTCACATCTAACCAAAAAAGGTTAAATGGTCCACTATTGTAAACCAGTAATTGAGACTGAAATAAACCCATTTTATATATTAAAAAAAAAGAACACGACACACAGAAAATGTGATTGAGCCAAAAATAACCTCTCAAGACATTTGCTGGAATCTTTTATAAAGAGAAGTGCAACACCAGAACCATTAAGGCTTGTATGTAAATATATTGATTTTTATGTAAAATGTGTTGAAAGGTGTTGAAGTACCTCTCAACACAGAGAACTTAAAATGGATTAGTAAAATCAACAGCATCTTGATTTAAAAGACTTGACAAGTGTGTAAGTAAGAGTAGTGGACAGCAGGTAAGTTCACTAAACTGAAAATATCACCAGGATGTGACCTGATCTAGGTGGAACTACTTCTGCAGGGAGGTTGGACCAGATGATCTCTAAAGCTCCCTTCCAACCCCTACCATTCTGTGATTCTGTGAACAGAGAAAGGTTGCTGATAGTCCACACATGGTTCTTGTTTTTGGGAAAAAAGAAGTCAGAAAGTGGAGTTTTTTGTTTCTTTTGTTTGAATTTGAGCATCACTATGTATAGAGACATAAGAACTATTAGTTAATATAGTAACTATACAAACACATCTCAAAAGATTAAGTGTATATTCAAGTATGTGTGTACACACACATATCTAAATGATGCAAAGGCAACAGGCTTTTGGCCGAGAAGAAACTGCTGTGCTAAAATGCAGCTCTGACCTGCAGCACACACATCTCTATCAATCCAGAGAAGATAAGGTACCAGATAAGGTACCATATTCTGCCTCAAGAGGCCAGTGAAGGTCACCAGGAAATTGTGGTTGAGTACCTAACAGCTTTCACTTCCAACAGGGCAGATTGAGAGCATGTCACTGCTTTGGTCACTCCCTGATTTACACAGCCATCTGCAAACTATAGAGATAATAATGACTATGATAGAGATCACAGTGTGCTTATTGCTGTGATGGTCTGGGAGGGGCAAGATTTGTGGGCTGTGAAATATTGTAATAATGACCAAGGCCTTTTACAGTTATATTGCTGTAGCTTTTATAAAACTCCATAATGAATAAGAACCTTTCACTGCAGCAGTGCACAAACATTACAAGGTGATGGACCCTCATTATAAAGAATTTATGGGATTCAGTACCCTAAACAGGTCAAGACTGATCATTTTAATGACTAAGAGCTCCAGAGATACAGCCACTGTCAATAGATATATTTCAGCACATTAAGCCAAGTGAATTTCTCACAGGACCTACCCTGTGTTTCCTTCATGGTAAGTGTATCAGCCAGTCCGAATTCTTATACCTGTGTCATATTACATTCTAACAGACTGCCATAACAGATGGATAGAATCTGCTTTTCAAAATACCACCACACCGTGATAGTGGAGGAAACAGTGAAAAGCTGAGCTCTAAGGGCACTCATTCCTTGTTTGTAAGTACAGAAACATTTCAAAGACACAAATGCTATTGGGAGCAATTTAAAAACCTGCTATTTCGCAGAATTCCATGAGATGTGACATGAATTGTAATTGCACCAAAAAATGAGAGAAGCAGCAGCTAACCACCAAGAGAAAAAAATCTATTGCCTTAGTATCTTGGTAGGGCAGATGAATTCCTTAAAATAAACTTTTAAATTAAGAACATAATGACATCTGAATTTTTATCAAGCACTCCAGGCCACAGAGTAGAAGTAACAGAAAGAAATAAGTTAATTTTCGACTTTTACAAGGGAATCAACTTACTAGCTGTATGTTTGCTCCATTATTATATATTAATATAATTTATATACTCATCATATATAATTCGGAAGTCAACATGCATTCATCAATGGGAGATACTATTTGACCAACCTGATAGCCTTCTACAAGAGCCTAACCAGCTGGCTAGATGAGAGAACAGTGGATGTCATCTACCTTGCCTTCAGCAAGGCTTCTGACACTGTCTCCCATAACATCCTCATCAGAAAGCTCAGGCAGTGTAGCTTGGATGAGTGGACAGTGAGGTGAACCGAGAGCTGGCTGAATGACAGAGCCCAGAGGGTGGTGATCAATGGCACAGAGTCAAGTTGGAGGCCTGTGGCCAGTGGAGTTCCATAGGGATCGGTTTCTGGGGCCAGTCTTGTTCAACATCTTCATCATCGACCTGGATCAGGGGACAGTGTACCCTCATCAAGTTCCCTGATTATACCAAATTGGGAGGACTGGCTAATTCCCCAGAAGGCTGTGCTGCCATTCAGCGGGATCTCGACTGGCTTGAGAGTTGGGCAGAGAGGAGCCTCATGAGGTTCAACAAGGGCAAGTGCAGAGTCCTGCATCTGGGGAGGAACAACCCCATGCTCCAGTACAAGCTGGGGATTGACCTGCTGGAGAGCAGCTCTGCAGAGAGAGACCTGGGAGTCCTGGGGGACAGCAAATAAACATGGGCCAGCAATGTGCCTTCATGGCCAAGAAGGCCAATGGCATCCTGGGATGCATCAAGAAGAGTGTGGCCAGCAGGTCAAGGGAGGTTCTGCTTCTTCTCTACTCTGCCCTGGTGAGGCCTCATCTGGAGCCCTGTGTCTAGTTCTGGGCTCTGCAGCTCAAGAGGGACAGGGAACTTCTGGAGAGAGTCCAGCACAGGGCCACCAAGATGATCAGGGGACTGCAGCATCTTCCTTATGAGGAAAGGCTGTGGGAACTGGGGCTGTTCAGTCTAGAAAAGAGAAGACTGAGGGGGGATCTCATTAATGTTTACAAATATCTAAATGGTGGATGTCAGGAGAATGGGGCATCACTTTCTTCTCTTGTATCTAGTGACAGGTAATGTAAAGAAACTGAAACATAAAACATTCCACTTAAACATAAGGAAAAACTATTTCACTGTTGAGGTGAGGGAGCCCTGGCACAGGCTGCCGAGGGAGGGTGTGGAGTCTCCTTCTCTGGAGGTTTTCAAAATCCACCTGGATGTATTCCTGTCTGACCTGATCTAGGTAGATCTGCTTTAGCAGGGACTTTGGACTAGATGATCTCTAAAGGTCCCTTCTAACCCCTGCCATTCTGTCATTCTGTGATTCCATGATTATTATCTAGAATAATATAAAAATAATACAGATATAAAATCTAATAAGTTACTACACACAAAATCTAATCACCTTTTAATAATCTAATAAGTTATTACACACAAAATGTAATGTATTTTTAATAAATACTACTACAACAACAGCAGTAGCTCAAGTATTTTCTGAATGAAAAGGTTTTTTGTCTCATTACTTTCTACCTGCTGTCATACTGCAATATCAGTGTATAAATGTAACAAAGCCAGTGTGAAGTCTGTGCAAGACTTAAAGACAAAGGCCTTACAATTTATTCATTAATTACATATGAAAGATGCTGAATCCAAAGTCACTTATGGCAAAATTCCCGTGTTCTGTCAATAGGGTTTGAGTGTGGAGGTGAATTTATCCTGACTAGGCAGCAAGTCTGGGAGAGCAGTTACAACACAACTCCAGAAAGGCAACTACTTTAAGCACCTGCTCAAAAGTGGCTTCATCTTGACTTAATTCACAGAAACCTGTCTGAAAGCTACAGCATGTGGCTGACTGCTTCTCGCCACACAGCAGTGTTTGTGTCCCCACTCCCTTCCCACATCACACAACCCACCCACTGCAGCCACGAATAGCTGAACTGAAGGACCCCCAACAGCCTGGTGCTGGATATTTCTAATGCCTGGCTCACATCTAAATAATCAAACCTTTTGCCTTTTTTTTAATGGACGGACTTTATTTTGAGGCCTAAATCACCTGACTAAACCCTTATAAACATATGATTACATGCAGAAGCACCCTAAACTGACTATTTTAGATGGTTCTCCTTACCAGTTAAACAGGTGCATCCAAGATAATAATAGTTCTGATTTCCATAAACTTCAACGAGCTCTCCTGCCATGTAAGGAATCAAGTTTCTCCATGCTGAAAGGTAATTTTCTAAAAACCTTCTCTCCCTGGTCTTAAAAGATTGGGAGAAATTTCTCCCCCCTCAGAACTTGATGTAGCAGCATCCTAAAGGCTCAGCCACTGGAAAGCAAAGTAAATCTTTAGTGGTTTTCACTTTCCATTAGCAGCTGGTGGATACAACAGCCACTTAGAATTCCATTACATGCATAAAATCTTGTCTCTTAACAAAGCAGAAAAAATAATAAGAGCACAAGAAAACACAGAGCTTCTGCTCAAGGATTCATATATACTTATAATACAATCAAAGTTATCCTCTTGAGATTGAGACCAACCATGTAGTTGGTGAGACACAGCTCAGTGTAGCAGCACACAAAGTGGGGAAAAAATATAATTTACCTACCACAATGACAGTGTAAAGGAAGACAATATACACCACATACAAACATAAGCTTTAGAACTAAGTAAAGTTTGGCAAAGGAATGCAATAGCGAAAAAAGGAAAGAATTTACCCTTTGATTCATGTGGCTGTCAGGGGACTAATACTTCATAAAGACAGAAGACTACATCAGAGAAATACCTAGTTACCATAAAATCCCTCTCCTTAAGAGAGCAACCTGAAAAAATTTGTTTATGGCACTGGCAACCAAGACAATAAAAAGATGTTGCATTTTGCATTCTTTGTATTGTAAAAGAATGTCAGAGGGGTGTTTTCTGGTAGGGGAAGGGAATTCTTTATACAGTATTGATTGAGTGCTTCCCTCAACCATGAAAAACACTACAGGCTATAAAGAAGTGCACATTTCCTCTGCATGATAAAACACAAAAGGTATATTCAAAAACCCAAACCCATTTCTGTTTGGAAAGCTCCTAATGCTATTTCAAGCTTAATCAATATTTCCATTAACCACAATGCAAGAACAGCGCTGAAGCTTGTGCTTGCCACTACAGGCAGGCAACTTTTGCACTAGTAAAGCATTAAGTATTTTCCATAGTGAACACTGTAAAAATGTTTAAACTGCTGGTGGCATCACAAACAAGAAGAAAAATGTTGAGGATCGTGACAGAACTGTTTCCATGACTTTTACTGTTAATGAGTCATGAGACTATTCTATAACGCCAGTCTCCATCAAGGGTACAATGGTGCTTTCATAGCTGTGTATGACCCACATCACAAGGTTTGGGTGCCTCTCAGGTGAGCTGAGCAAGTTTACACCCACCACACTGCTTCGCTCTTCATCTTCTTTTAAGAAGCGATGACCGACGCTGGAATGCGCGGACGGCAGATCTGGTTCAGCTCTGTCTCCTCCGAGCTAGGCAACCTGACCCGATTAGGTAGGCAGCGGCACGTGTCCCGCCCCGGCCGGCCAGGCCGCGGTGCCGAGGGCAGCCCCTCACCCCCTGCGCGGCCGGTAGAGTGGGGAGACACCGTCGTGAGGCGCGTGCAGGTGTCTCTCCTCCACCGCAGCGTCGCTGGGAACGGGAAGGAGGCGACTACGTTGCCATGGAAATCCCTAGTTCCTGCTCTTCCCCCCCGCCGAGGTGAGAACAGCCACTGCCCCAGCCTCTCAAGGAGAGAAGAAGCTCTTTCCCGGGAGAAGCCGCCATCTGCCCGCCGCCCCCGCCCGCTGACCCCGCCCCCGCCCCTCTCCCGCTCCGCGCTCCGCCTCGCCGCCGCCAGCTTCCCTACCCCTCCCCCGTGCCAGGACCAGCCCGCGCGGAGCCTCGCCGCTCCTGCTGGCTCTGCCTCGCTCCTGACCTGCACTTTCCGCCGCCCCGCCGTGTTCTGCCGATGATGCGCCGCCATCTTGCATGTTGACACTCTGATGTCATTTCCGAGGAGGGCCAGGCGGACCGGAAGTCCCGCCCCTCTCCGCGCACAGCGCGGGGGCGCGGTCACGGCCCGGGGCGTTGCTGCGGGAAGAGGTGAGGGGCGGGGCCTGTGGCGGGAGGGGGCGGGGCATGGGCGGGGAGGGGGCGGGGGAATGGGCGGGGAGGGGGCGGACCCTGGGGCGGGGAGGGGGTGGGGTCAGCGCTGCCGCTCTGCTCCCGCCCTCCGCCGTGTTCTCCTTGGAAGGGTTGTCCCTGAGTGCGTTCGTGGGGGTCTGCAGGTCTGTGTGGTACAGTGATGGAATCGTTTTGGTTGGAAAATGACATTGCGGATCAAATCCAACCACTAACCTCACCCTGCGACCTCTAATTCATGTCCAGCACCTCAGCTCCACGGCTTTGCAAAATCTCCAGGGATGGGGACTCCACCACCTCCCTGGGCAGCCTCGGACAGGGCCTAACAACCCTCTCAGGGAAAAAGTTCTTCCTCAGCTCCAATCTAAATCTCCTCTGGGGCAAATTGAGGCCATTTCCTCTTGTCCTATCATTCATTACTGGAGAGACCAACCCTCTCCTCACTACAATCCACTCTCAGGTAGTTGCAGAGAGTGATCACGTCTCCTCTCAGCCTCGTCCAAAACTCTTCTCTGTGTTGTTCCCTGTGCTGCTGCTCATGGCCAACTTCTTTCCTTACAGTGCCTCAGGGACCATATTTTTTCCCCTGTGGCTCTGCATATTTGAGGTCATGTATCCCCTTCTGGAGGGCTCTGCCTTGAGCTGAGGTGCCAGCCCTGATATGCTGTAGCTCCAAGCCTGAGGTGGTGTGATGAGCAGTGCTTCTGAGGTATCAGAGGCTTTACACACACCCTTTCAGTGCCCAGGTCTACTCTTTTTTACTCTTTTTTTTTTTTTTTTTTTTTTAAAAAAAAAAAAAAGATAAATCTTAAACAAGATTGTCTCACATCTTTTTTGAGGCTGTCTCCTTTGAGCAGAGTAGCAAAGACTTCCCTAAGACTTTCATAAGGACCAGGAAAGATTGTGTTATTTTGTCTCATGAGGAGGTATGAAGTTATGATGTGAAATTTAATATGGTATGTCTCATTATGATATGAACTTTAATACTGTTTTCCAGAGGTAATTCCCATCCCACACCCCACTCCCTAACTCACAAATATCTCTTTGGTGCTTTAACTATTAACGCAAAAAGTGTTCATCTGTTACTATGTTTGATGTGAGGATCTGTAGGAAGATGTATATGGGACCATCTTCTTGGCACACCTTTAAATTAAACTGGTTACTTCATTGTGATAGAACTGAAGATGTGTAAAGGGATAAGGCAAAAAAAGATACATTCAAGAATCCACATTCTTGTTCAATACTGGTTGCAACAATAAGTAGAAGGTATAATGGCCATTTATGTCTACTACTTTAAACATTCCTTAGTTTGATAGGTAGGTCATATTTCCTAGCACTGCTGAATGCACAGTGTCCTCATCACAACTGGAAGTGAAGAATATTATTCTTAAATGAGACCTGCGTTGACCAAAGTCCTTCCTTAACTGTAGCATTTCTACTATTTTATCATGTTACATCAATGGGAAGCATATGATTTAAAGCATCTCCTAAGATAAAAGTGAAATGCATTTATTGTTAAATGGGGTTTTTTTTCCAAGATAAGGCTTTGTTGTTGTTGTTGTTGTTGTTCAGAGTTTATTTGTGTACTGGCTCCAGGCTACTGGTAATTGTCAAGTGTTTCAGATGCTGTCATGGATAAAGTATGTAATATTATTGGTTCCTGGACTGATGGAAAATGAGGGAGCATGAAGTTTTCTCTGTAAGCAAATACTGAGCAAAGTGCCTTACTACATTTCATCATGCATTAGTCCATTAAGAGGCTGACAACTTCTTTTCATAACATGATAATTTTCATGCATACTTTAAAGGAATTTCTTCTTTTCTCTTAAAGTGTTGAAATTCTGATGTTATTTTTGTTATTCTTTGATAAAATGAAACAATAATTTCATTCATAAACCCTAATCATAATTTAATTATCCATAATCACAAGTGGATTATTAGTTTAGTAAAGTTAATAGTGCATCTTCAAGGGCAGTCATCATCTTTTGTACATTTGATTTAACATTTAATTTACTCATGGACAGAGAACCTTAGCTTTTTACAGTAGTATGCAATGGAAAAATTACTTTTCCTCTCTTTTCATGCATTAAAAATGTATTGTGCATAGTTGCTGCTATTAATATATATAATGCAGTAATTCTTCAGCCTTTTAGATCAACAATTCATTACTTTAAGGAGAAAAAAAGTACAGTGATCTCTCAGTATCAGAGAATTATTGCAGTTGGAAGTGATCTCTGGAGATTGCCTAGTCCAACAAAGATCATATTTAGTTTAGGCTACTAAAACTATGAGTATTATAATATTGATAATTTTGTGGTTTCTGTGTGTGTGTTTATCAGGCATGAACTAAAAATATTTTGCAAAAGCTATTGTAGGGAAGACATGGTAAAGCCATCCGTTGTGTTTGTGTCATTTTAGGAAAGTGATAAGATGATCTAGTTTATAGTGTTTGCTATTTGCTTTTTGTTTTTGAAGAGAAGGAACATGATGTATGTATGATCAAGGGATTATTTTTTAATTTCCGTGAAAATCTGATCATTTTTGGCTAAATTGTGAATTTTTGAGAACATTAGAATGGGCAAACGGCTGTAGAGCCAAAAAAGGAAGTAGTGGAAAACAGAACAGGTCTCAGGAGTGAAGCCAGCATGTTGAGATAAGGAGCGAAGTAAGGATGGAAATGCCTACAATGTAAGTGTTAGGTGAATAATCATTTTAATAGGTAAGCATATAAAGATGATATTTCCTTAATAATGGTAGGTTCAAGAATGCTATTGAATGTCCCAGCTTCTTCTCTCAGCTCCTCCATTCCTTCTTTGTGAAGTGTGACAGTCACAGCATTCAAAGAAAACGTGGAAAGGAAATATACTGTAAGGATGATTTAGAGCCTGAGAAGTATGAATTATGATGTAAAGTTCAGATGGATTTTGTCTACAGAAGAGAAGATGAAAGGATGTGTGATAGTAGTTTTCAAATAATCAAAAATAAATGTGTGTGATGAGTGAAGCAAGAGGTAATAGGCTGAGATTGCAGTTCAGAAAATTCAGATGAAGCACAAGAAAAACCTTTACTGACAGTAAGAGCAGAGAAGCACTAGAACGCTTCGTTGCATATGGCAGCTTTGGAATCACCATCTGATGTAACTGGAGACTAAACAAATACCTTCAGGAATAACATCAGTAGAATTGATGCTGATTTAGGTTAAAACATGAAGTAGTTGTCTTTAGGATGCCATTTCCAACCCCATTTTTTAAAAAGTAGTTTTACAAGTACAAAATGTTCTTCAGAAGCAAAGACTTCTTTAATCCTCCAGGAAAAGCTGTAATAAGTTCTCTAGTTGGAAGAAAAGGTATAGAAGTTCAAGATATGAAGAAGACATGCACTTAAAACTGGCAAATCAGTGAAAAGAATTCTCAAAGGACATGGAAGTCTCTACATAGCTTGAAACCAAAAGTATTGTAGCCTATATATAATTTACAGGCATGACTCAGATGCAACTGAAAAGACTGTGTTTAGTCTGTGTATTATGGGATGTGAAACTTGGTGATCTTAAATCCTATTTAATTTTATTATGTAACTAAATTTTTCTGGGATATCATATTCTACCTGTCTGCATAAGCACGATGTTCAAGTAATACAACCCACTATTTTAGACCAAAATCTACTGGAAAAAAACACAAGAAATACATTCAGTGTGCAATAAGCACAGTTTTTGCCCTGGTTCTCTGAAGTTCAGTGTCTGTAACTGCACCTTTTGCTGATGGATTCTGCTGAAATTGCAGAATATCATCTGGAACGAAGCTGTGTTTTCAGATGACAATCAGACAGATCCCTTGGCTTTCTGCATTATTTTTCTTGAAGTATGTACAATGAGACAATAGTTACAAAAATCTAATGAAAACCACTGCAAATTAGTTTCCAGTCGCTCTGCTTTTCACTGCTGAATGAGGCATCAGTTCTCCACTGGCACAGAGAATTCCTCGAGTCACTAAGGCAATTGGCATGTCTGAGCGTGGATTGCAGCTGGGCCAGGTATGAGCAGAGGGCTCTGCAGATACAGTAGCAAAACAGTGACTGCACGTACATTTTTAAGGATTGCCAGCTATTGTAAGTAGGAGATACAGATCCATTGGGATGGAAACAGGAAGCAAAGGAAGAAAGTAAATTTTCCATTCATTTTGATGTATCAGATACCCTAGCTAGCTAGAGAAGAGGAACAGACTGAGTGGAAATCCAGGAAGCTTTGGAGAAAGGAGATAAATTGTTTCAGTGTTAGCTTTGTTTTCAATTTCCTTTCCTGTGTTAATCTAACTGCTAAATACTGTATTCTAGTTCACTGTCATATATGGTTGGTTGGTTGGTTTTTAATTTGTAAAGCTGATTGGTGTTATGTAATTTTTACCAGTTACATTCTTGACATGTCGAAGTTGAGACTTTAATCTTACAGGGAGCTACAGTAAGAAATAGGTTTGAAAACAAATGGCTCAACCTTTGCTAGTGCTCTTGCATTTGTCTTTTCATGGTTGTGTTTGGAGCCTTGCAATGAGCTTGGTAACTGTGTTACCGAGATTGCATCAGAAGTGCTGGAAATCTTTCAGAGATGGTAGTGGCAATATTTTGTGTGCTCTTACCATCTAACTTTTGAGAAATAGAAAATCACAGACTCACAGAATCTTAAGGATTGAAAGACACCTTGAAACCTGGCAACCCCCCTGCCAAGCAGGTCCACCTAGAGTAGGTCACACAGGAACTGGTCCAGGTGGGTTTTGAATCTCCCCAGAGAAGGAGAGTCCACAATCCACCTGGGCAGCCTGTTCCAGTGCTCCCTCAGCTGAACAGTGAAGAAGTTTTTCCTTGTATTTCTTTGGAACCTTTTACATTCCAGCTTGTACTTGTTCCCCCTTGTCCTATCATTGGACATCAGTATGAACAGCCTGGCTCCATCCTCCTGACACTCACCATTTACATACTAATGAGGTCATACCTCAGCCTCTTCTCTAAGCTGAAGAGCCCCGGCTCTTTGATCAAAAGGGAGATGCTCCACTCCCTTCATCATCTTTGTGGCCCTGTGCTGAACTCTCTCCAGTAGCTTCCTGTCCTTGAACTGAGGGGCCCTGAACTGGACACAATATTCTAGATATGGTCTCATAAGGGCATAGTAGAGGGGGAGGAGAACCTCTCTTGACCTACTAAGTAATAATACTGTTTTTTGATTTTTTTTTTTTTTCAGAACATTAAGAAGAAACAGATGGAATAACTTGAACTTCAGGTATTGAGCTGATTTTCAGACTTATTCAGTGTACATTAGGTCATTAGGCAGAAAGCTACTTTGTGTAACAGTGGATTTAATGTGTACTTACCGTAAAAGCCATTTCCTGTTATTCTGTAAAGCCAATTAGCTATTTACCAAATACCAAATTTCATGTCCGTGTCATTTCTTATTCCATTGTGCAGCATGAAGGAAGGGAAATGGCAATCATATAAATTATCATATTGATAAACATATCATGTATTTTACACTGTGAGATTCTTTTCTAAGAGACATTTCTGCAGGGCACACCTTTGGTTTATCTCAAAGATACCTATCAGCAAGGGCCTATAATTTTTTTTTCTTTGACAGACTTATGCCTTTAGATATTTCATAGAATATAATACTTTATGTGGGTGCATTTGTTTTAGATTATTGTATTTGTAATACCTAGTTATCCTGCATTCCAAGTATAAAAAAGAAGACATATTTCCCCATTACTTTTCTTTTTGTCTGCTACCTCATAACAATTTTGTTCTGGAGATATGTTGTTTTATAAGAGACATTCCTGGAACCTCATCTACATCTTGAAATAAAGGAGAATCATGAACCTTTTTGCCATCAGCACAATTAATTCAACCCATGAAGGATGCACTTGAGTTTGCATCATAATAAATGTGTGTGCATTATATTGAGATAGCTCTTTATGTGATATCAGAGGTTACAGTATTCCCAAATTGTGGGCATGCCTCTCTCCCTGTCTGCCAGTTTAGGTTACAGACAGGAGGGAGGATCACAAGTTCTCTGAAGTTGCAGCTGTAGTAAACAGAAATCTCTGCAGCTAATTTTCATTGCAAGCGTATCTGCTGCAAATGCTTGAATATCAAGGAGTACGAAATTTTATTAATGAACTGCCTCCATTACATAAACATGTAGGAGATTAAGACATGTAAAACATAATTGAAAGATGGATGTCAAGGGGATGGGGCAACACTTTTTTTCTGCAGTGTCCAATGATAGGACAAGGAGTAATGGACCAAAGCTGCAACACAAAAAGTTCCACTTATGGAGAAACTATTTCAGTGTTGAGATGAGGGAGCCTTGACACAGGCTGCACAGGGAGGGTGTGAAGTCTGCTTCTTGGGAGGTTTTCAAAACCCACCTGGACGTGTTCCTGTGCAACCTGATCTAGGTGGACCTGCTTGAGCAAGGGGGTTCGACCAGATGATCTCTAGAGGTCACTTTCAGACTCTACCATTCTGTGATTCTGTGATTCTTTGAAGAGATCTCATTTATGAGCTATAAGCATCAGGATTAATCACTGATATACTGCACCAACTATGGGTTAAAAAGAAATAGTGTAATATGAAAATCTCAATGTCACTTATAAGATTGTACATGTATGTACATAGAGCTAGGTGGCAATTAAGAAACAAAGGTCTAATGCAATCAAATACTGATGATTTTCAGTATTTGAGAAGGCCACAAGTGTTTACAAGTTGCTTCAGTACGTAGTTGTTCATCCTCTTAAATGCATATGCCCTTTTCTTAAGTTCACATTTGACACTTTCAACTTTCAGCTTTAGTTTGTTGAAGAGCCATGCACCAGAGGCACTGGAACAGGTTGCCCAGAGAGCTTGTGGCTGCCCCAGCCCTGGAATTGTTGAAGAGCAGGTTGGATGGAGCTTGGAGCAACCTGGTCTAGTGGAAGGTGTCCCTGCCCATGGCAGGGGAGTTGGAATGAGAAGATCTTTAAAATCTCTTCCAGTTCAAACTGTTCTATGATTAAAGTTCTCATTCATCTGAAGGTCCTTATGATGAGAGCAAGTCAGGACTCTGCTTCTGATTTGAATGATTGAATATGATGGAAACCATCACTGAATTTGCTGTTTTATCCTATACATTTTTCTTTCAAAAGCATTTACCTGAAAGATGTAACCAAGACAGTTTTGATTAGATTGTCTTCCTTTCCTTTCCTTTCCTTTCCTTTCCTTTCCTTTCCTTTCCTTTCCTTTCCTTTCCTTTCCTTTCCTTTCCTTTCCTTTCCTTTCCTTTCCTTTCCTTTCCTTTCCTTTCCTTGCCTTGCCTTGCCTTGCCTTGCCTTGCCTTGCCTTGCCTTGCCCTGCCCTGCCTTGCTTTTGCCCTGCCTTGCCTTTGCCTTTGCCTCGCCTCTCCTCGCCTTTCCTCTCCTTTCCTTTCCTTTCCTTTCCTTTCCTTTCCTTTCCTTTCCTTTCCTTTCCTTTCCTTTCCTTTCCTTTCCTTTCCTTTCCTTTCCTTTCCTTTCCTTTCCTTTCCTTTCCTTTCCTTTCCTTTCCTTTCCTTTCCTTTCCTTTCCTTGCCTTTCCTTTCCTTTCCTTTCCTTTCCTTTCCTTGCCTTTCCTTTCCTTTCCTTTCCTTGCCTTGCCTTGCCTTGCCTTGCCTTGCCTTGCCTTGCCTTGCCTTTCCTTGCCTTGCCTTGCCTTGCCTTGCCTTTCCTTTCCTTGCCTTGCCTTGCCTTGCCTTGCCTTGCCTTGCCTTGCCTTTCCTTGCCTTTCCTTGCCTTTCCTTGCCTTGCCTTTCCTTGCCTTGCCTTGCCTTTCCTTGCCTTTCCTTGCCTTTCCTTGCCTTTCCTTTCCTTTCCTTTCCTTTCCTTTCCTTTCCTTTCCTTTCCTTGCCTTGCCTTGCCTTGCCTTGCCTTGCCTTGCCTTGCCTTTCCTTGCCTTTCCTTGCCTTGCCTTTCCTTTCCTTGCCTTTCCTTGCCTTTCCTTGCCTTTCCTTTCCTTTCCTTGCCTTTCCTTTCCTTTCCTTGCCTTGCCTTGCCTTGCCTTGCCTTGCCTTGCCTTGCCTTGCCTTTCCTTGCCTTGCCTTTGCCTTTGCCTTTGCCTTTGCCTTTGCCTTGCCTTTGCCTTTGCCTTTGCCTTGCCTTTGCCTTGCCTTGCCTTGCCTTTGCCTTTGCCTTTGCTTTGCCTTTGCCTTTGCCTTTGCTTTGCCTTTGCCTTTGCCTTTGCCTTGCCCTGGCCTGGCCTGGCCTGGCCTGGCCTTGCCTGGCCTGGCCTGGCCTCGCCTTGGCCTCGCCTTGGCCTTCGCCTTGCCTTGCCTTGCCTTTGCCTTTGCATTTGCCTTTGCCTTGCCCTGGCCTTTGCCTTTGCCTTTGCCTTTGCCTTTGCCTTTGCCTTGCTTTTGCCTTGCTTTTGCCTTGCCTTTGCCTTGCCTTTGCCTTTGCCTTTGCCTTTGCCTTGCCCTGGCCTGGCCTTGCCTTACCTGGCCTGGCCTGGCCTGGCCTTGCCTTTGCCTCGCCTTGGCCTTCGCCTTGCCTTTGCCTTGCCTTGCCTTGCCTTCGCCTTGCCTTCGCCTTTGCCTTGCCTTTCTTCGCTTTCGTCTTCGCCTTGCCTTGCCTTTGCCTTCGCCTTCACCTTCGCCTTCACCTTCACCTTCGCCCTTGCCTTCGCCCTTGCCTTCGCCCTTGCCTTGCCTTGCCTTGCCTTGCCTTTGCTTTGCCTTGCCTTTGCTTGCCTGGCCTGGCCTGGCCTGGCCTTGCCTTGCCTTGCCCGGCCTTGCCTTGGCCTTTGCCTTGCCTTGCCTTTGCCTTTGCCTTTGCCTTTGCCTTTGCCCTTGCCCTTGCCTTTGCCCTTGCCCTTGCCTTGCTGAATTCCATGTTGCTGTTCCATGGCTGTCCCATAAAAGGTCGGCTGAAGAGCCACTGCACCAAAAGCAGTCGAACTTTCCCAGGCACTGATCAGTGACAGAATTATCACTGGTAATTGCCTCTGCTCCAAACAGAATTAAGGTAACCATTTGCTTCATGCTCTGAAGATTTGTATGTAGTGCTGTTTCTCCAGGACAGCGTGCAGGTTGAAGGACTAAAGAGGAAATCAGATTTCTAAGGTAGAAAACCTAGGATTTTCTATTGAGTTCTGTCTCAATAGAAATCACTTCTGCAGGTTTACCATTTGCATTAATGAGGAGGAGCTGTTTATTTTTAATTCTAAAGTGACCTGGAAAACTTTTTTCTTGTCTGTGTTAGAGAGGCAAAATTAACATCTGATTTCTGTGAATTTAGCTTTTTGCTATTATAATTTGTGTTTATTTTGCCTAAGAAAGACATTCTCTATTCCTCTGGTGTTGCTAGCTTTAAGGAAACTAAAAATATACCATACTCATGTACCATCTTACATGATTTCCATTCTTTGCCTTCCAGAGGCTGGGTTTTTGCCAGCAGGAGAGAGTATTTTGATGTCTATATTCACATCTATTTACTGTTGTTCACACAACTGAATGTTCTGTTTTCTGTGGGCTTTTCTGTGTTGAATAGTGGTTTGCATTTGCTGATTCTAATGGGAGATCATTGGCAGCACCGTATTTGTCTCAGAATCACTTGTGGTTGATGTTGACTAATGGGCACTGAACTGTAACTAGATGGTGCAATAAACTCTGTAATTAGCGGTTGTGATTTGTCTCTGTGAGAATCTTAACCTAAATTAAAACAGTCAAAAGAGACTTTATATCAAATTCCATGGAGTTCTTCATCAGTGGATGACATGTTCTCATTGTGTATCGTATGATTTCGTTTTGCAGGATCCATTTCTTGAAAATACGAAATGTCTTTCTCGGGCTCGGGTAATTTTCTTCCAACTGTTGTGGTTGAAGTTACTGGATTTTTTTTAGCATGTAAGTAAAGTGATGTTGATTTTTCCATTGACTTGTTGATAACAGTGTTTTATCTCTGTAAAACACTTTTTTACTCAAAATTTCTGTGCTGGAGTGTTGTGTGAGTAATATATAAAAAAAGCCATTGAACAGGTCAGCATAGAAATTTCAGAATTAGATTTACAGATTCATGAGTTGATGATGGTGGGTGATTTGTTTGAAATTTAAGTTCCATTCCCTCTTGTATCTTCTGTCTTGTGATATCTTCTGTCTTGTGGTATCTTCTGTCTGTCCATTTTAGCCAGTTGTAGATATATTATCTTAAAGAAACAGTTTTATCCTAAAGAGGGATGTAGTGAGAAGTATTAGGTTTTCAATGATCTGAATTTCAGACTTCTCACACATAGTCAGTGAGGTGTTAAGGTAAAGACTCAATCAGATAGGAAAAGCAGGGAAATTGTGCTGAATTTGTTAGGAACTTAAATAGTGGTTTCAGTCTTACAAATGGGAAAAATAGGAAGAGAAACCTTGTGTAAACCCTTCTTTTTCTAAGACAGAGGAACACGTTATGTGTCTGTTATCCCACTGAATATAGGAGACACAGATTTCTAGGATTATACCACAGAGTATTTCTCAGTAGCTAGAAGCTAGTAGATAAGGTGGCTGGATAGAATTTGAGGATAAGAGGGTCATGCAATGTGCAAGAACTATCAAATTCTTTATATCTTTAATGACTGAATTTATCCAAAAGGTAGTTTAAGGCAGCATCTAGTGTTTAGAGTTATGGCACAGTCACAAGATACATTTAATTATGCCAGAAATCTGTTTTTTCAGCTCTCGACATCTGCGCACTCTTAGTCATTAGACTAATGGTGGGGTACTAATGCTACCAAGAAAAAAGATTTCTCTTGTGCTCTGGCAGTAAAATGGAAAAAGAAGAGTGCTATACTTTGCAGTTAATGGAAGTCTCAAATCTGTGTCAAGAACATGGTGACTAAATTAACGGAGTTAGTCATTTCTGTAATGAACATTATCTTTTTGTTGTCAAACTTCATCTCCTTTTTTTTTTTTTTTCCCCCCTTTTATTCATGATTCTGTAGAACAATGAATGAAACTTGGAAGAAAACAGAGTTCTTACTGTGAAGCTATTTTTTTGCTCCCTGCTTCTCTGTTAAGAACCTGCCTTCCCTAGGGGAGAAAGTAAACTTTACATAGTAACAACAGAAGTTACTTGTCTAAAAGTTTTGCTCTTAACCTGTAAGCCCAAAGGCTTTCTTTTTACAGCTACAGATAAAAATCTTGTTTTCCACACCTTCCCTTATTCTGATTGTAGATATTACAGCATGATATTATATAAGGGCAGAAGAAGTGTAACTCTTATTGCTCCTTTGAGTTTTATCTTCACTCCCTGTGCTCTGTTTTTCACAGGGACAGATTAGTGAAAAAGATACAGAAGAAACAATACATCCAGGTAAGGATCTTCTTTGTATTTAGTGATACCAGCTGGTACAGCATTATAAATGTGATTACTTTTTGACTGTTGCAGGTATAGTGCCATTACGGAACGATGACTTTTAAATTCTGCTCTCTTAATTGAACTTGTCTGGAGAACATACTATTGCTTTCTGGAAAAATAACTTACACTGGAACTTAAAATGGCTTTTGCTGTATGCTTCACAGAACACTTAATGTCTTTATTTCTTTGAAACAATCTTTAGTTGTTTCCTTTGCTGATGATACCTATCAAGCAAAGTGTTTGATCACATTGTGTTTCTGTTTACATGCATTAGGGCTGCCTGGCTTTTAAGAACAGCGTAGTTGCTTCAGTAGAATTCTTCTAGCAAAACCTATAGTAACTTGCTTATTGATAGGAAAGATTTAGAATTTACCCAAGAAAGAGTAGAAAAAAAAATGAACAGCAATGTGTTCTGTTGATGTAACTGCAAGAGAAATACCTGTACTTAGAAATAGGGCTTACCATTCATGTATATCTGTTACTTTTCATTACCTGTTGCTAGCAGGCTTTAGACATAACTTTTCTTTAAACAAATACAAGCAATTTCAGATATGAGGATAAATCTTGTGAGTTTATTTTGCGTAAACAAGATTGGTACAATTTAATGGAAGTTGTAGCATAATGTGATACTGAATGTGTTTGTAGCTCTGAAAGACAAATTAAGGAATGAAAGCCAGTAATATGTAACTCTAATTCGTAACTGAAAGCTTTTATTGAAGGGTAAATTTTGTGCCAATATTTAATGTATGCCGGAAAGTTCAGCTGTTTAAAACCTCAGTATGAAATGTGAAACAGAATAGCTTTTACTTTCGTACAGTTTTACATCTGCATTTCCAGTTGAATAAAAAACACCCCTTCTTTGTTCTTATTAATTGTTACTATGGTTTCAGCAGAAGGAAAATACTTGATTAACATTCAGGTGATTATTCTTCAAAAGTATTACCCCTGCACTTTTTCCTTTTTTACAATGCTCCCAGTGAGATCACAAAATTTCATTTGTTTCTGTCAGAACAACCAAGCTCCTCCCTCCATCCCTCCCCCAGGCATCCTAATACAAAAGAAAACTTTCTGCAAGGGAGCTCTCTGGGTAGGTAAGATGTTCCTTGGAATGGAACGGTGGAGGTGAGAAAATGAAGACTTTGAAGATACAAGCTAGCTGAAATCAGCACAAGAAATCAGTGCAAAGGGGTTTTATTTTGAAAGAGATGTAAGTATTTTGATCTTGCTAAATATTTGTATAGTATGAGAAATCTCAGATGCTAAGTTCCTTAATTTAAATCTATGTATGTTTGATGAAAACATTCAGAGGAGTATGTATATAAGTGTGTATATATATATATATAAAAATATGTGCAAGCATGTTTTTAATTCTTAGATACAGTTTTATTTTAGGTACAGGTAGCATGTACATAAGAAAATGTACCTCTAAGGTAGAACTACTATATTGCTGCAAACATGTAAATCTTCCTGTAGCTTCCATATGGCAGTATAATGTTTTACTAAACATTCATAGATTTATCATATTAATTACTGACTATTTTTTGTATTGTTTTATTGACTGATGCACGTAAGTCTTCAAATTGGCTTGAGTACTGTCTCATCTGAGATCTACTTGTCTTGACACAGTAGAATTTCTCTACCTTCACAAATCAGGAATATTTTTCTCACAGAAATGTTGATGGGTGATTTTTTTTCAGAATATTTAAGTAATGCAGAGTCCAGCCTGCTGCACACGTTAAATAAATGTTAAATAAATGTTCATCAGAGAGCAGAAGTATTTTCTCTTGTTGAAACTGAACAGGTGGTAGCAGTAGCTTTTTGCAAGGCATTGTACATCACAGAAAAGAGACATTCCTCGCCTGTTTCATAGGCGTTGCTGTCAGCTTCTTTCTCGTTTTTTCTTATTCCAGGTGAACAGTTCATCTGATAAAAAAATATTGGAGCTACATATAAAATAGTGTTTTCATTCCTTTTTTAATATTTTTTTTTGTGGAATGTAAGTCATTCTTGTTAATAATGGGCATTCATTCCTGTAGACATGGCTAGTGCACCTCTGATGATGATGAACTTGAAGATGCTTATATATTCAGAGTTTTCAGATCAGCATTTCCTGTTGTATATGACGAGCTGACTGAAGGGAAACTTTTAAATCTGAAATAGCTAATGCAGACCATTGGTTTTACTGATATCCGGTTCTGCCCTTTATGGGTCACATAGGAAATTGATTTCAGAGTGTGAAAATTCTGTTTAACATTAAGGAAAGTTTTGGCAGCCTTGGAGTGTTTCGATGCAAGATTGATCCCTATATTCAAGTATCTAAGTGCAGGTGTTTCTGATCCAGATGTTTAATCTCCCATTACTGTTAGTGGAGATTTAGTTAACATTGTCACTAGAGTTTTAGATTACTTTAGATTAGCTATCTCCCTTTGGTTACTTGAATATCCTGCAGCCTTGATCAACTATACATACCACTAGATATCCACTGACTGTAATGGCAAGTGGGATGTCTTGTTCACATGCAGAACCTAAGTGAAGGTGTTATCTATACACTGTATCCAACCATAACATCTTTATGTTTTTGCATATCTGGCCTATGTGTTAGTATAAAGCTGTATATTTTTAGGCTGCTGATCTTGTTGTAGCTGAAAAGGCCATCTTGTTCCGTGAACAAAAATGGAACGTGATGTATGTTGAGAGTAGTTCTCCTCCCCCTCTGCTCTGCCCTTGTGAGACCACATCTAGAATATTGTGTCCTGTTCTGGGCCTCTCAGTTGAAGAAGGACAGAGAGCTGCTGGAGACAGTTCAGTGCAGGGCTACAAAGATGACAGAGTAGAACATCTCCCGTCTGATGAAAGGCTGAGGGAGCTGGGGTTCTTCAGCTTGAAGAAAAGGAGACTGAGGGATGACCTCATTAATGTTTACAAATATGTAAAGGGCAGATGTCAGAAGATTGGAGCCAGGCTGTTCACTCTGATGTTCAATGATAGGACAAGGGGCAATGGGTACAAACTGGAATGTAAGAGGTTCCAAAGAAACACAAGGGAAAACATCTTCACTGTGAGGGTGATGGAGCACTGGAATGGGCTGCCCAGGTGGTTTGTGGAGTCTCCTTCTCTGAAGATATTAAAACCCACCTGGGCAAGTTCCTGTGTGACCCACTCTAGGTGGTCCTGCTCTGGAAGAGGGGGTGGACTTGATGATTTTTCAAGGTCCCTTCCAACCCTTAAGATTCTGTGATTCCATTAAGTGTGGTTAAGTAGTCCTTCGTGAACTACCTGGAAGATTCTGGTTCTGGATGTTTTATATTATCATTGCCTGAACTGTGTATAAGATTTATTAAAATTTGATTTTGCAAATGCCCACTTAAAATGAGTTTTGACAAAAATACAGATTGGTCCAAACCATCTTTTTTTGGAAATGCTGTGGGTAAGTACTGAAAAAGGAACACGGCTCTGACTAGAGCATAGCTTTTAGTAATTTCAGTCCTATGGTGGTTAATCTCATGCTAAGTATTGATACATGGTTGTGTGTTTTTTTTAACTTTTACTATAGGATCAGAGATATCAAAATCTGTTGTAGGATTTGCAATTATTAATTTAATTTAAATGGAAATTTCTTACATATCCTTTATGTGAAATTAACAGATCTGGACTGTAGCCTTGTATTTGCTTTCATCAACATACTCTAGGTGGTGTATTGTTAGGATTTCCCCACACTGGCTTATATTTACACACCCAAGTTTGTTCTCCCAGATTCCAGCAGTAATCCCATTCAGTATTACTTTAGCTTACTTCTGAGGATGCTTGTTCTGTGGTTTCCCTCTCAGAATCACTTACTAGGGAGACTTTTCTATCCAACACTAAGACTGAAATGATTTCTAAGTGTAACATTTAACTTCAATGTCTTAACTTGAAATCAGCAGCAAATGAGGTGGCTGAGTTCAGCTGTGCTTCAGAAATTTCAACTAGTCACTCTGTATTTTCAAAATTCTTTAATCACCTGTATCACAAAGATTTTTTCAGTCACATCTTCTTAACTTCCTTTTTCCTAACCTAAATCATACTCTGTAAATGCTTGGTGGTTGATGAATGACCAAAAAGTCTGTTGTTCCATGTGAGCACAAGTACATTAGTGATACAGGTCTTCTGAAGAAATCCTCTTTGATTGTCTGTATTTGTCTAGTTATGACTTCTAGTCGCTGCTGATGAAAGGGATGTGTAGGGGATTTTTGCTCTTAATCACTGCTTTTGACAGATTCAGCCTCATTTTTTTTTTAGTTTGGCTCAAAAATCCTTAATCCTAAAACAATGTATTTAATAAACAATTTTCTTTGCTTCATTGATAACAGTCGATGCCATTTCCTACAAGCTCAATCTGCCACCCTTAAAAGTGCTTTGAAGCCAAATAAATCTTCTTAGATTTTTTTTTTTTTTTTTAAGAACATGTTGATTTTCACTTTGTCTTTTTAGCTTCTGATTAGAAATGGTTGTGTGGTTTTGCAGAGTAACAGTTCTTTGGTTATATGTTTCCAATTTCTTACCATGGTAAATTTTAGTGTCTGAGTTGTGGTCCCTATCAGATCTAAACTTGTTTTTAAGGTCCCAGAGGAGTTAAAAAACAGCCTCAAGTCACCTAAACCAAAATGATATAATTGCACATTCATTCTGGCTCCTGGCAGTTGTATATTCTTTAAAAAAGAAACGTATCTATGCATTTAAAGAAGAGAGCTGTAATTCCAAGAGAGTATTGATTCTCTAATACGTTCCACATGTGAGCTCACATAACTGGAGTAGCACAGCTGGACCTCAGGCAATCAAAATAAAGAGACCTGTTGGTGACCAAAATGTTTATTAGATGGGAACTATTGGTTTTGATGAGTCACAAAGGACAAATTCTCCTGCAATGGGCCAAAATCTATGTTTAGATTAGATATCAGGAAACATTTCTTCACCAATAGGGTCATCAAGCATTTGAACAGATTTCCCAGGGCAGTGGTCGAGCCTCATCCCTTGAGGGATTCCAAAGCCATGTAGCTGTGGGGCTGAGGGACGTGGTTTAGCAGTGGCCATGGCAGTGCTGGGGGAATGGGTGGACTTGAGGAGCTTAAAGGTCTTTTCCAGCCTCAATGAGTCTGCCACTCTATGAAAATTTTCTTCATCTCTTGTGGATGAGAACTGCAGTCGTGTAAATTGCTGTATCTATAAGTACTGTGGTAAATTTGGGTGGAAGCCATTAGTAACTGAATACTTAAGACTTCGTCTTAAGTCATTTCCGTGCTTCTTATTAGCTTGCCACCATTCCACTTTGTCAGTGATTTAAGCTCAAGCAGAATAATTGAAAAGAAATTCTTGATGATAGTCTGTTAATCTCCAGAAGAATTGCAGTGTTTGTGAATATACGAAGAGGTGAATTTGCTACACCATATTTACCTTTTCCAAGGCTTGTGTGAGAGGCAGAATTGACCCATAACTGTCAGCATGAATAAATGAGTCAATGACTTTGATCAAAATCTGAGTAGTTAACAGTAATTAGATTTGTTTCCTCTCATATATGGAAAAAAGTATTTCTTAAACAGATAGACGTATCCAATATCTCCAGAGACAGCAGATGCTCTAGTGCAGAACCACAAAACATTAAGGCACCTCCAAAATTCCAGGAGAGACTAATCTTCCTATTGATATGGACTTGTGGGGACAGTGATACCAGACTTAACTGGTTATTTCATTTGTAGTCCTTTATGGTGTCTTTAGATTGTTTACGTTCTATATAGCTGTTGGTATATAGGCAGACCTGCTTGAGCAGAGGGTTGGACTAGATGATTTTCATAGGTCCCTTCCAGCCCCTACCATTCTGTGATTCTATGGAGCTTCATGAGGGCTGGTCAAACCACCTTCTAGTGAAGTTTGTTTGGAGGAAGTGCAGGTCCCTGGCTTTCTTAGCACATAGACCAGGCGTGGTCGCAAGCAGAATTATGCATAACAGCTCTTCCAGTTCTATCACTGGTGTTACTGTAATTTTTTTTAGGACTGTGTTCCCAAGTCTCGTTTTGAAAATGTGCAGAACTCATTGTCAGCAAAGTTAGTGAAATACTATCAAACAGCACACTACACTTCGTAGTACACCTTATCTCTGTATGCTTCTGCCTAGTCCTGTCAAGGCAAATTAATTTCAACAGGTGCCTTATAAAAACTTGAGGAAATTTGGAGGTATATTTGAAACTCAGATGTTTCTCAGACACAGCATCTTGGTTTTGGCCTAGGTTTAAAAGGGTCGGTGATATAGTTCATTATTTAACGTCAATGGAAATATTCTTTCATCGAACTACCTATGGTAAAGCCTTAGTTGTGGCCACGTTCTCAGTTGGCCACTCAACAATTAGAAAAAAATCTTCATGAGCAGAGCTTTTCAGCCATAACTGAATGGTATGAGGGAATGAGTTAGGAGTCTGAAGAACAGGAAGAACAAAGCACAAACATTACTAACAAATCAGTGGAATCAGAGGTGTGCAAATCTCAAGACTGTAAGGTAGAATCTGCCATTTCTTGTGTTGTTTTTACTACAAGCCATAAATATCTCTTTGGATATACTCAGAACTCGACAGGATGATGTTGATGTTGTTGATGTTGTTGATCTTGCTTTGAGTAGGGGATTGTGGTGGTTTAGCCAGGTGTCCACCAAGTCATAAAAACACTCCCACTCCAAACTGGACAGGAGAGAGAATGAAATATAATGAACAGTTTGTGAGTTGAGATAAGGACGGAGAGATCATTCAGCAATTAGTGTCTTGGGTAAAACAGACGCAACTTGAGGAGAAAAAGGTTTGGTTTATTAAAGGAATAATCAGAATAGGGAGATGAGAAATAAAACTCAGTCTTAAAAACCCCTCCCTCTTCCTGGCACTCCTCTTCCTTCCCCCCTAGAGGTGCAGGGGATGGGGGTTGCAGTCAGTTCATTACAGATGGACTTTGCTGCTGCTTCCGAGGGAGAGGCCTCCTCACACTTCCCACTACTACAGTGTGGGGTTCCTCCCAAGGGAGACAGTCCCTCACAATCTTCTCCCACATGGATCCTTCCCATGGGCTGCCCCCGTGGGAGGCCTCATGACTGAGCAGTTCATGAGCTGTTCCTCATGAACTGCTCCAGCATGGGGCCTCCCACGGGGGCAGCTCCTCACACCCTGCTCCAGTGTGGGTCACCCACCAGCAGAACAGCCCTTCAGGTACCAACTGCTCCAGCCTGAGTCCCTCGCAGAATCACAAGTCCTGACAGCAAACCTGCTCTGGTGTGGGCTCCTCTCTCCCCACGGGCTCCCAGGTCCTGCCAGGAACTTGCTCCAACGTAAGAGTAACAGCTTCCTTCAGGCCTCCATCCGCTCTGGTGTGGTGTCCTCCACGGGCTGTAAGTGGGCCTCTGCTCCCCAGTGGCCTCCATAGACTGCAGGGGCACAACTGCCTCACCATGGTCCTCACCACAGGTCACAAGGGAGACTTCCAGGGCCTAAGAACCCTCCTCCTCCTCATTCTCCACTGACCTTGGTATCTGTGGAGATATTTTCATGTTCTCATTTCCTGTCACTACTGCAGTTGTGCAACCACATAACTTCTCCCTCTCAAATATGTTATTCTGAGAGGCATTACCTCAGTCACTAATTGGCCAGGCCTGGGTCAGGTGTGGAGTTCATCTATGAATTGAGTGGCATTAGCCCTGTCAGCTATAGGGGAAGCTTCTGGCAGCTCTTTGTTTAAAGAAACCACTCCTGTAGCTCCCCCTGCTACTAAAAAACCTGGCCTGGGCAAAACCATTACAGGGATGGATCCAGTGATCCTCAAGGTCCTTTTAATTAGACCCTTTTGTGATCCAGTTAAGTGTCAGGGGTGGTAGATTTGGAGCTAACTTCCATTTGCAAGGAGGACAGAGGTACAGTAACTAAGGTTCAAGGCTGCTGGTACTGTAAACTGCTACAGAGAAAAGCAATTATGTGATTGTCAGAGTTCTGATAGAGATGTGATTTGTTACTTCCTAGCTGAAAAGGCAAAGAGTAAAAGTATCTTTTCTGAAACTTAAGTTATACAGGGTGGATCCAGAGTCAATTGTTGATCTTTGTCAACCTTGTTTTACGTTATTCTTTCTTCTAAGTGAATATGCTTCCAATTGGTTTTGCTTTATATCCTGGGATGCATCACACACGGGATAACCAACAGTCAAAACAGGTGATTATCTCACTTTATTCAGCATTGGTGCAGCCTCCCCAAGTGCTTTGTGCCGTTCTGGGCCCCACAATTGAAGAAGGATGTGAGTGTCCTTGAATACATCCAGAGGAGGGCAACAAAGCTGGTGACAGGACTGGAAGGCATGTCCTGTGAGAAATGGCTGAGGACTTTAGGCTTGTCTATGTTGGAGAAAAGGAGTCTGAGGGGCAACCTCATTGGTCTCCAAAGCTTCATGAGGAGGGGAAGTGAAAAGGGAGGAGCTAATCTCTTCTCCCTGTTACTGAGTGGTAGGATGTGTGGGAGTGGTCCAAAGCTATGCCAGGGGAGGTTTAGACTGGATGTTAGGAAGCATTTCTTTACTATGTAGGTGGTCAAACACTGAAATGGGCTTCCCAGAGAGGCAGTCGATGCCCCAGGCCTGTCAATGTTTCAGAGGCAGATGGACAGTGCTCTTAACAACATGCTTTAATTTGTTCAGCCCTGAGTTGGTCAGACAGTTGGACTGAATCATGATTGTAGATCGCTTCCAAACAAAATAGTCATCCTATCCTATCCTATCCTATCCTATCCTATCCTATCCTATCCTATCCTATCCTATCTTCATATAAGTTTCACAGAAGGCTGAAGTAATTTATCTAATGGGTATTAGTTTTGAATTGTGTGTTATTTCTGTTATTTTCTAATTGTCAGTAGCTTTCTCTTTTAAGTTACTTCTAGCACCAGATATAAACGTATACAAGGAAAAATGGATTCCTTCTTTTGGCCACCTGAAACCAACAGCTTTCGACGTTTCACCCCTGAGTCCTTGGCAGCTATTGGGGACAGAATTGCTAAGAAAAAAGAGCAGCAAGGCAAAGATAAAAAGAAGAAAAAGGACCAAGGATTTGAAGAAGATAAAGTTACTCCTCAGCTTGATCTGAAAACCTACAAAAACCTGCCATCTCTGTATGGGGACCTTCCTGTGGAGCTCATTGGAGAACCCCTGGAAGATCTTGATCCATACTACAGTGATCACAAGGTTTAAACCTTCAAAGGCATTTCTTAAATTTAATTTTGTCTGATGAACTCTCAAGAGATAGTAAAAGCTCTGTTCAGGAGATGCTGGTTTTTTTTATTGTTCTGTAGACAGATCTTTGAACATTACTAGCATTTTGGGGGGCAGGACTGCTAAGGTATGCTCTGCATTCTGTAATGAAAAAGCATTTTAAGTTCCAATCAGAGTTAATTATGAAAACATGATACACTTGACATACACTTTTATAGGAAATATATTCTGAGATAACTGATGCTTTATTTTCAAGAGCAGTTTCTATGATGTCTGTGGGGCTGAACCCACTATCATATAAACAATGCCAGTCAAACAGTAGATTGTGCAGAAATCATTGACTTTCTGCAAACGCTTTTGCTGAATTACAAACATTATGCAAATTCAGAGACATTTTTGAGTTATTTGCAGTTCTTTGTGCAGCAAAACTGTATGTTATCATGAAAGTAAATTAATTTTCCTTGATTTCATATCTCATCATCTTTATTTATTGAACTATGTTTATAATTGCACATATTCCATACTAAGAAGTGGTTTGTGTTGTTGCCTACAGTAATGTGTAATCCCTTCTGAATGAATTGTCTATTCGGTGATCACTTACTATTGAGAGGGACTTGACCCTAAGGAGCAGAAGATTCCATCCAGTCCTAAGTTGCTGTCTGTTATGTATACCAGCAAGTCACTGGAATACAATAATTTAGTTGGAGAACAGAGAGAAAGCTCTCATCTTCCAGAGATGTTTTTTTTCCCCTCAAAGTAATCAAAGCAGTATTCTTGATGAAGTGAAACTGAGGCCCAATTCAGTTGAAGAAATTTACATACAAGCTGGTGAACAGCGTTTTTGATTTAAGAGATTTTTACTTAGAGTGACAACTTTGAGATAGCTTAGAGGGATGTTACAGTGTTAATTGATAGTTTAGAGGTATTTCAAAATTAAACTTTTTGCTTTGACTGGACTAGGTTATGTCAGTCCTACACAATATGTATTTTGTAAATAAACATTTGTAGACTATGTATGTATTCCCATTCCTACTTTATCCTCACAGGCAATGATGCAATTTTGTGTTGCTGATGTCTTTCTTTCAAAATGTAGTATGCCAGGTCACAGCTCCAAGTGAGAGTATAGGAAAACTGTACTCATAATTGCAGTTAGATACAGTTCTAGATGTACATTTTAGAACCTAAACATTTAATTTTATTAAGAAAAATTTGTTTCATTGAAATGTTTCATGTGCTATGAATCCTTTTTTATAGACTTTTATGGTGATAAATAAAAGGAGGACTATTTTCCGGTTTACTGCCACACCTGCCTTGTGTATATTTGGCCCTTTCAATCCAATCAGAAAAGCATCAATTAAAATTCTGATCAATTCATATCCTTTTAATGGTTTCCTTTATTTCCATTTTAAAACACATTGTACAATCTCCTGTCATTCTATTCCTCTACTCATAGTGTAAAAGCAAGTTCATGTTCATATTAATGCAAATGTGGCTGTAGTAAGGATTTGAAAAGTTATACTGAATCTTGTTTTATGGTAATTAGGATATTTACACTGTGTTGGTACAAGTAAAAACGACAAAAACCTCACATTTAAAGTCAGATTTGCAGATACTGCTCTGAAACGACATTTACAAGAAGAACATTGAGGTGCTGGAGCATGTCCAAAGCTGGTAAAGGGACTGGAGAACAACATTAAAAAAAAAAAAAAAACCAAACAAAAAACCCCACCCCAAACCCGTAACACAACAGTGACTCCCTAATTATTAAAATGTGAAGGATGTGATTTATGGCAATTCTTCGCTGAAAGAGTCTAATGTTATCCTAAGCATTATATTTCACAGTGGAGTTGAGAAGGTTCTGAAGAGTGCCCACTATTTATATTTTTGCAAAAATATAAACATATTTTCAAGAATGTAAAAATATGAAGGAATGCAAGAGCAAAACCATAGGCTGAGTAATTTCTTCTCCTTCTGCCAAACATCTGTTTTAATTTGGACTTTCCAATTTGTATAAATAGATCCTTTTTATAGGAGCTTATAGCTGACTTTGAATGTGTATTCATGTTATGAGAAATTACTGGATTTGCTCTTCAATTTCAAATAAACCTTAAATGTAAGACCACTGTTTGGTTTATAAAAAAACCTCACTTTTATTAGGTGGGAAAAAGTGAACTTGCATGAAAGAACACTTTTTCTTATGTATATTTTCATCATCTGTCTCATAAAATCAGAAAGCTTTCTGAACTTGTAGTAGTATATAGGTGTCTCTTGCAAGAATGTCTATTTGGGCTCCCAGTTTCAAGGAACACTGGTTAGAAATAACTAACCTTTTAAAGCTGATTTTCTAGGCCTAGGCTTAAAACCTTTGTTATTATGGCATTGTGGTGCATTTTTCTTTTTGTTTTTTTTTCATTTATCGATGTTCCTCATCTGTCAAACATATTACGTCTCACTGATACCTTAACTTCCTAAACTATCTCCACAGGCATATAATTCACTCTTACTTTTAAATCTTGAAGTTTAACCACCTGAGCAGAAGTTTGAGCTGACACAAATTTCTTTGGAAAGCACATAAAAAGTCCAGAGCATATTCAAAACTAATGTGGTATTTGTTTATCTGCAGGGGATTTTGTGTGTAAATCAGCAACTTTTCTAAACTGTATTGTTTTATAATACAGCATTTTTTCCTTAACTTATTATTCACATTATTTGTTGGCTTTATTACATGTACTGTGGTACTCAATTGTGCTTCCATGGCTGTAAAGGACTTTCCAGAAGCACTCAGCTGGACTGAGTAAGTATCTCAGTTCCCATTTGTTTACTCCTTTTCTAAGGATAGTATTGTGCTGGACTGAAAAATTTAAATAATTTAATGATCTAATTCCAGCTCCTGAAAATTCTCTGACAGACCTCTAAGGGAGATTTAAGGTTGTGATTATCATATCCCACTGTCTTCTGTGGAGCTTTAGTGCCTTTTCTTAGACTTAGACTATATGCCCTTTTCTGTATGTTGGCTAATTTTGCTACCTGGTGTAACATAGAAGGTTGCCCCATTTTAAGTCTTTTATAGAGACTATGCCACAGAATTCTAACTTAATATCTCTCATTCTAAGGCAATAACCTGAATGTGTGTTATGGCTGGCTCATACAAAAAGCTACAGGAAGATAAATATACATTTCAGTCTTTCCTAGGGACACTCCTGGTTCTCTTGTTTATGCTAGGAAGCCATCTGTTAATAATATCTTGTTACCTTTTGTAATTGTACACTGTAACCAATGTGACTTGAGTTAATGTTCTAGATTTAGATCTTGAAAATGTGTCTGAAACCTCAGATGTTCTATAATTTTAATTCCTCTTATTTTGGGGTAAGCATGGTGAGAATGACAGTTTAATTTTATATAGGATTTCTTTCAGTTATAGAGTACTGCTCAGAATAAATGCAAACTTTACAGGCTACATTAAATCTTTGCTGTTATTGTTCTGCCAAAATGTTAAGGCTTTGAAATTTCCCAGCCTGCTTTAGAACATACAAACACAGTCTCAAAAATTTTTCATAAGGAAATGTGAGCTATCCTTCATCCAGAAATAGTGTGGTATGCTTATGTGAACATTTGTGATTATAGTTTTACATGGAAATCTCACTAAAATTCAGGAGGGTGACTTCTTATACCCATGATGTTTCTGAAATTAATGGAACCTGTCCTATTTTACTTCACATTTTCTTACATTCATCTTCACCCAGTGACTAAATCTTAGAAAAGAGAGAAATGTGCCTGAATGTATCTCAAGATCATTAACATTTTAATTTCTAGAACTTTAATATCCAATTTCCTTCTCAGATATCTTTTTACTGGCATATATACTGTTGAAATATTGATAAAAGTAGTAGCAAAAGGATTTGTTTGGAATGAGTTTACCTTTCTTCGAGATCCATGGAACTGCTTGGATCTTGTCGTCACTGTCATAGCGTAAGTAGAACTCAATTTTTCTTTCACCATCGAGGGACAAACATACAGAAAAAAATGCTATTTGATATTCCTGAAATTCTTTACAGTGGTTGGCGTCCTACCAGCTCAAAAGTTTCTGTGATTGAATCACTTTTTTGCATATCTTTGAATAGAAAAATAGTCACAGACCTTAAAGCAAGACCTAAAAGCAAAATTCAGCTTAGAACTGTTTCATTGTTCTCAATTTGGTACATATTTAAACTTTGTAAAGAGTCAACAGCCAAAACCAAGCATGCCTCCGTATTTTGTCTTAGCTGTGCTCTGAATCAGATGGAACTCATTTGAGCGGATGCAAAGTGAGTCACAAGAGAAAATGAAATCCCAAGAATGTAAAGTGATGCTTAAGGGAAAACAGACCTAGCTTTGCATACACACAAGCTCTGAAATAGCTGTCACTTGTGGGGAAGATGATGTTGGTGTTAAAATAGACAATCTCCTGAAAACACCACTTCAGTGTGCAATCATGATCAGAGAAGGACATAATGGGTAAGAAATAAAGACAAAAGCAGAACACATAGTTGTTACACTGTGTGGCCTGTATTCTTCTTCTGTAGTTTTGCTCCTGACATCTCAAAACATGCTTGAAGCCTGTGGCACAGAGCCAAAGAGAGAATAAACAATTTATTTTTTTTCTCCAACAAGTGCTGAAGGCACAAAATGAAGTTGTCAGATGGCAGAATAAAAGGGGAGTAGTTTTTTCCTCTGCATGTAGGCATATTCCCATAGGAGGTTGTGGATGCAAAAAAACTCAGTTGCATGCAGAAGACTTCTGGACAAAATTCTGGATGACAATGCATTCAGGGTTATTTTTAACACAAAGGTACAATGTCTTGTTTAAGAAGTCCTTGAGCTATAATTTTGCTGGAAGAAATAGGGGAAGTGTCAGTGGCTTGATTCTAAGCTTCCCTGTAAGCATCTGTTACCGGTGAAGACAGGGTAATAGGTCACATGGATAACTGCTGTGGTCAATTTTAAATTCATATCCAAACCAGCTAGCTAGGTGGACAAGAGCCAAGGAAGAAACCAAGTGAGAACTTGCATCTCAAGTACAGAATGTTAATCTCAAAAAAAAAAAAAATAGTCTTGCAACAGTGAACAGATTCACTTCATGCCCAGCCTCAGAGCTTTCAAAGCAAGTCTTTGTCATTTAGCTGTTCTGAATAGTTTTCAGTTATCTTGTTTTAATTTATTGTAGGTGTAATTTAGATTGGAAGAGACCCGTGGAGATCATGTAGTCCAGCTCCATGCTAAAAGCAGAACCATTTTAGATTACGTTGCTCAGAACCTAATCCAGTCAAGTTCTGAGTTTCTCTGAGCATGGAGATTCAACAACCTCCCTGAGGAAGCCATTCCAACCACATTGTGGGGTTTTTTTATCCCAAATTTCTAATTGAAATGTCTCGTATAGTAACTTACATCTGCTACCTCTCATCCTTTCATGGTTCTTATAGGTAATCTATAAACCACTAAGAAGCTTAAACATTGTTAATCATCAGTAACTGTCAAGCAGTCCAACAGCTATATGAACAATTTCATTTTATGGTCCTACTTCCCTGCCCATACTCCTAATTCATCTGTGTTCAAGCAGATATGAGCAGTTTGCAACATACCATCTCCTGGGATTTTTTGCTCGTATTGTGCAACAAATGAAAGTATCACTTAAGGTACTTGAGAATTATATAATCTTACAGGTTAGGCAAAGCCATCCAGTTCTGAACTATTGCTACAAAGTCAGGCTTTGAGTGGGAGGTCACCTCCAGAGATACTTTCCGACCTACGTTTCTCACATTCTGTTACTGAGACTTTTTAGGTTAAGAATTTATATTACCAGTTATCATAGAATGGTAGGGGTTGGAAGGGACCTTTAGAGATCATCTAGTCCACCCCCCCTGCAGAAGCAGATTCACCTAGATCAGGTCACCTTGTCATAAGATGAGCCACAATTCATGTCCATTCCAAGGTGAAATAAGGCTTATAAAATAAGGGGTAACCTGTTAAAGTGCTGTATAGATTGTGTAATTCTTAAAATCCTCATTTCCTCAAATTTTCAAATTGTTGAAACCATTAAATTGAATCTAGTTTCAGTACTCAAGTTCTTAGCTGACTATTAAATAAAAGAAAGATAGCCATGTAGTACAGAATTAACATGTTGTAAAAGTAGTTTAGCTTAACTCCCTTCACCTAAAGTATTGAATAGTTTTGAGATAGCTGCAACAGGTATTTTATGTGTTCGTCTAAATAAGATTATCCACTGTATGAGAGGATGTGGTTATGACATTGAAGGTTTTATATTTATTTGACATTTCGGTAGACAAACACTTCAAAAGTTAAGCATCCAAATCCTCACTAAGTAAGAACTTACTGTGTTTCTTCTCAGAAGCACTATTCAAAAATCTAATTATTTTATATCAACAGCTAGAAATGCACTTAAATTCCTACCTTTAGACATTTACCTTAGGACACACTCAAAATATTTTTTTCTATATTTTACCTATTGCTGTGTGCTCAATATGCATATGCCATGAAAAGCTACGTCTTTGTCATTCAGTTATATGGTGGTTTGATTTTGTAGGTATGTTACTCTGTGTACTCTTAAAGAGAAGTTTTCAGCTCTTCGAACTTTCAGAGTACTGAGGACTCTGAAAGCTATTTCAGTAATACCAGGTAAGGAAAAACATATGTTACTAATTTTCTCTCTGCTTCAGCAGTATATTATTTCTAATTCCTCTGCTATTCTCGTCTTTCTAGTCAGTTTCTGTGATGGTTAATGGTACCTAAGGTGTGACTCATTTGCAGTCTGTGGTAACTCTCAGCAGAATCCTAAATGGATATTTTTTATCATATTTCCTCAAAATGATTTTGATACAGGCAAATTTTTGTATCACTAATGTTCAGTTTTGCTTAGCTCAGTGCCTTTTTGTTTTTCCTGAGCAACATACCCTATTCAATACATTGTCTTAACATAGTATTGCTATACCAACGTATCTCTGCTTTCGCATTACACTTTGTTACCTAAGTATTAGTATTCATCTTGTTTGTCACAAGGCAACTTTGTTGGCTCATGTTTGAATTGGTGTCCATCAGAACCTCAAGATCCTTTTCTGCCAACCTGCTTTTACAGCTGGGTAGTCCGCCACATGTATTTGTTCCCTTCCCAGTGTCATAAATGTTATTTTCCTCTTAAACTCATGACACGTGTGAGGCATTGTCTTCTAAGACAAAATTCCCTGAAATCAGCAGAAGCTATTATTTACTGTAATGTGTATTTGGCACAATGGGAAGTGCTCATTTAATGTTAATCAAGCACAGAAATCTGTCCATATTCATCAAAGCTCTCATAAGTGTTTAGATGACATCTTAATTTAGAATTTTCAAGTTAGCAGGATTAGTGGTAGGAAGAAGTAAAAGCTAAATGAGTTGTGATTAGGGATTTAAGTAAAAATACTCATTCCTGTGCTTTATTTTAACTCATTTAGTACTCAAGTTACAAAACCATTTATACTGCTTGTTTTTAACATATTTGCAACTATTGGTCATATGGGAACACTACTGCATTCATCTTCTCATTTTGCATATTATTGAATCTCATTTTTCTAGGTCTGAAAGTCATCGTAAATTCTCTTATTGAATCTGTTAAGAAACTCACTGATGTGTTGATCTTGACTGTTTTTTGCTTGAGTGTATTTGCTCTAATAGGCCTCCAACTTTTTATGGGCAATTTAACATCCAAATGTGTCCTCGAAAATACTACATACCATGACATATTATGTAAGGACGCCAAAATATACGTACCAGACAATGAAGGTAAGTTTTGTCCTTTTCTCCCTTTGCATAATCTGTTTCTCTTCCAATGTATGTCTTGTTTTTTCACAGAGATGTTAAAATATAGTTGTGTGTATTTCTCATTAGAAGATACGTCCTTCCATTTGCACAAGTCTCTGGGACAACTGAAAGTGAGATTAGTGAACCTTGCATTTGGAGAAAGATGAACAGTTTCTGGGATAGAAGAGATTGAAATTTCTATAAGCATTTACTTCTTTATCTATGCACATTGCAAGGTGATCTTAAGTTTAGGAGTACTGCACAGAGAATTATTTTTTTCCACTACTTAATCTGTATTTTGCCTACCTCTCACAGAGATTCTTATTTTTACTGGAGAGCAAATAAAATCATACATTGTGAGTTGTGCAGTTAATAGGGATAGATCTGTGGAGAAACAGCCCTACACACCCTTTGTCCTTCACAGAAATTTGGTGCATCAGAGTGTTTTTTGAAATGCAGTAATATACGTTTTATTGTCAAGAATGCAGTAGGGACAGACAACTTCTGATTTTATGATTCCTTGATTTTTTTTTTTGTTAGATATCTGCTACAGAATGAATAAATCTTCTGAAATATTGCTTTGTGGGTTCAGTTCAAATCCTAAGTAAGTGAATAAAACAGTTTTAGTACTTTCTTGTTTTTGCTCCGGATGTACTGTGGTTTTATTTTTTGCCTATATGAATGGTCATGATTTTTCAGGAAGGTGAGATGTCTATAAAAGAAAAAACAGCTATATAACATCAGAAAAATGATGAAGTACTAAGATGCAAGCAATTATATATGTGCTTTGTTGCTAACCACTAGTAGTATAATGGCAATGTAGAATGATTTAAAGGAGAGGAACAGATCAGTAAAGAGTTCTGAGATATTAGTAAGCTGTCCTCATCTTGGTGAATTATTTAAAGGTAACATATTTCCATTTTTTTCTGTACGTATTTGTTTGCATGTATCCTACATTTGTGGAGAGTTTTCCATCTAGACAGAGCTAGAGTGTCTCAAATTTATTTGACTATACAAATGGCTTTCTAGGACTGTCTATTCTAACTCGGCCCCTCTGACAGAATTACACTGGGGAGTAATGAAATAGACTTTCAGATAAACTGAACAAATCTGGGTACTTTCAGATACCATCTAATACTGCAAGTAAGTATTGTTTAATATTTCTTTTGTGGCCCCTTAGAAAAGAGTGTCCAGAAAACTATACCTGTAAGAAGATTGGGAAGAATCCTGACTTTGGTTATACAAGTTTTGATCATTTTGGCTGGGCTTTCCTTTCTTTATTCCGTCTGATGACACAGGATTACTGGGAGCGTCTCTACAGACAGGTAAGTACTTTTGTTGTCTGCTAGAATGACTTTAGCTGTACAGTTTAAAGTTTTATGTCTACTGGAAAAGTCTGCACCCTTTTTAAAATTAGTGACAACAAATTTATATTAAAATCAACTTAATCATTAAGGAAGCAGCTTCAAGTGACAAGTTGTAACACCTTCTGGAAGTAGCAATGGATGGGAACAATCCTGCTATGAGTACTTATTGTTGGAGAACACACTTGGGTCAGTAATTAATAGCTAAATGTTTACATGTAACCACCAGAGGATGCAGATATGGTATCTGGCTAGTAGATCTGGCTAGTGAGGTCACTGCTGCTGCAAGGGATATGAAGAGTTGTTACATGCTCTGTTTGTCTTACTTTTGAGTCCTCACTCCTCATAGTATTTTAGTTCATAGAACTAAATCTAACTTTTAAATTCTGCTTTTTTACAAAAATGAGGAATTAGCTGGATATTAGGAAGAATTTTTTTACTGAAAGGGTTGTCAGGCATTGGAACAGCCTGCCCAAGGACGTGGTGGAGTCACTGTCCCTGGAAGTGTTTTGGAGACGATTGGATGTTGCACTTAGAGAAGAGGTCTAGTGGTTGATAGGGCTGGGACAAAGGCTGGACTCAATGATCTTAAACATCTCTTCAAGCTGAAATGATTCTATGATTCTATGACTAAGATTGCATGTAAAGAACTCTCTATATCCCTTATATCTATGCAGTGCCTTTGCAAGAAGGGAATTATCTTTTGCCTTGTCCTGTAACTTTCACACAGTGCACTTTAACTTTTCTTTTCCAGCAATCTTTATTAACTGAGATTTTTTTAAATGGATACATCTTCTTTTTGCCATTTGGAAATCACACGGTTTTTAGTTTTTAATGTCTAAGGGCTTTTGAGCCATCTGCTGCCATAAAAAAAAAGAAAGTAAGAGTAAGTCCTGATTCTCTAGTTACAACATCTTTCATGATTGTTTAGATAATCCTACCTTTTATCATTACAACTGAGTTTCATTAATTTCATCTGTAGTCACCTGAATATCTCTTTGCAGCTTAAGTTGTCTTCTCATAACTTAAACTCTGACATCATTTGCCTGATTTGCTGGGAGATATTTCATTTAATTTTAAGAATGGATCTTGTTAATTCTTCTCTGCAGTATGTGGCATAATTATGTTTGACAGTCTGTTACATAAAGAGAAAATATTGTATGATCACAGAGTTTAAGAGATGAAATTTATTTACTTTAAGGCCAGGGGAACTCCTGATAAGATATACTTCTACACCTTCTGTATAACTTAGAGCAATGCTACTGTTGTTTAATGAAAACAGTGTAGTATGTTGATCTTTTGTACTGTAGAGGAAAGTAAATTGTTTAAAGTTAGTTCTATTTAGTAAAGTTAAATTCTATTGTAAATATTATTGTGATAAGAATTTATTACAGCTTTTACCTTTTTCTCACAGACTATCCGTACATCTGGAAAGAACTACATTTTATTTTTTCTGGGGGTCATCTTTTTGTGTTCATTTTACCTCTTCAATTTGATCTTGGCTGTAGTAACTATGGCATATGAGGAGCAAAACAGAGCTACTCTTGCTGAAACAGAGGCAAAGGAAAAACTACTTCAGGATGCAAAAAAAATTCTAGAGAAAGAACAGGTTTGTAAATAAGATAAGATGTGTTTCCTTTTGTTTTCTTCTGTTTGTGAATTAGGCAAATAAGGTTTTTAGTGAAACTTGTGCTTATTACAATACTTTCTCACACTTTTTAAATAGATATGTGTATGTATTTATATTTAAATATGTATAAATATTTTAAATATGTATAAATATTTGTGTGATGCAAGCAAACAGCATGAGTCAAGTTAAATCATATTAAGTTTTAGGATTTGCAGACCTGATATTGTATAGGAATGGCGTAAAAATTGTTGTTAAGACATCTTTATCTTTAACTTTTTATAGAAGATACCTCTGATTTAGCACTAACAGTCAGAAAAGTCAGACTTGTAAGAGGACTTACAGATATGCTCTAGCAAGTGTCCAATTTCATCATTAAGGTGAAAGGCATCACGAGTTTACCAAATTTCTCCTCTACAGCTATCGAGAGGCTTGTAAAGTTTAATGTTTCTCTGTCTGAAATTGTGGCTTGCCAAGCTGTACTGAGGATTTTCTTCTATGTTTCTAAAGGTTAAATCTATGTTTCTAATGTTAAATCTAAAGATTTAACATTTTAGACTTTAGTTTGAGCTCTTAGTCTTCTATTGTCTTTTGGCTCAAAATCCTTTTGAAAGCAAGAAAAGTGGAGAAAAAGGATATACTGTAATATTTTGTAATTCAGATGCAAAAGAATATCTAAAGTGGCAAGGACAAACCTGAATTGCATTAGCTGATAAGAACCCTACCTTATCTTTCAGTATTGTGAATAGCATTTTTTACTGCTGTCTTTTCACAGTAGTTTAACACTTGAAAGATAGGAATTGTTAGTGCAAAACACTGACCTTTCTCTTGTATTAATAGACTTTTTGCTGTTTCTTCTGACAGATGTTGGCTGCAGAAGGTAATAAGGCCTTACATATCATGTCTGAAACGTCAGTTGCTGACTTGAAGATTTCAAAAGAAAAAGAGCTGGACAAAGAAAAAACAAATTTGAGGCAAAGCTTAATTTTAGATGATCACAACAAAGAGGAGTATATATTTCATTCACAGCCTGGTCACTGCCACAAGAAACTTGTAAGTATTCAAAATAGATGTATTCATTAGATTTGCATTTGATAGATCAATTTCATGAGCAGAGTTCTTCCTTTATTTGCAATTTTTCCACTTTTAAAATTTTTTATCCTCACATACATTGTATTAACTTGTTTTTTAAAGCAATCAGAAAGTTAGATTTTGGGACCAGAGGGAGACAGCACTGTATGGACTTGAAAGGAAAGTTTGAAGTGACTGTCAGTAGCATACTTAAGACACATTATAGCCCTCTGCAGTTACTGCTTTGGTAAGATCCATCAACATCTCTGTTGTGCTGCATAAAGAAACATATAAAATCCTATAAATTTTAGAATTTCTCTAATGACCTAACCTTTCTTTTTTTGTACACATAGCTAAATATGGCCTAAATATTTAGGGATGGATTTAGTTTGGTATTAAGATTTCTAACGTTAGAGGTGTGATTCACTTGTCTAACTAAAAGCATCTAGTGACATTTTAGATGCCCATAGACAGGTTCGATATTCTGGGTATCTTTGGTGTCTGTGACACATCTTCCAACACTGTGTGGATAGCTCAAATACATTGTGGCATCTCAAATGTTACTGAACTCTTGGATTAGGCAACTGGATTGTGCTCCAGGTTTTTGTTTGAAGGTGTCTACATGTGATTTAGGTTCTAAACTCCTGGAGTGAAATGGAGAGTTAATTTTTTGGGATTAGAGGATTTCTAGAGTGTCTTACTTGGCATCCACCTACTCTACAGAAGGATACAGACATTATGTGTCATGTCTGCTTAGTCTGAGATTGTGGGTGTCCAGACGTTTCAATACGTCATCTCAAATGGCTTCAGACAACTGATTCAAACCTATTAAAAGATATACATCAATTATAATGGGATTTTAGAGGCATTGTGCACATGGACAAATTAAATGCAAACGCCTGAATATTAGTCAGAATCCCACATGCACTATGTCACAGCTTTATTACAGCAATGACTTTTAGCTCCTCTGCTCGTTGCTCCTTTCTAAATCCATTAAGAAACTGCTGTTAAGACTTCTCATTCTTCCTTTGCTTAATCTTGGAGGTTTTTCACTGTACCTTTGACACTGGCAAAATACCATCTATCTTATGGAAAGTCCTAATTATCACGTTACTCATGGTCCAGCATCCATCTAAAGTATAGATTTGTTACTATTTCAGTGTAACAAAGTCTCTGTGTGTATCTTTACTTGATAACTGCACCTGGAGTATTATGTTGAGTTTTCAGCTCTCCTGCAGAAGAATTATGTTGAGGTATCATGCAAAGCTATTGGAGGCTACCAAAATGATTAAGGGATTGTAGGGCATGATGTGTGAGGAGGAGTGGAGAGGCTGTTTGTTTAGCCTGAAGGACAAAGGGAAGAAACTGATTTTTGCTCTCTACTAGTATCTAACGGAAGGGTATGAAGAGGAAGGAGCCAATATCTTCATGCAGATATGCAATGGAAAGTCAAGGGGAACATGTTGCACCAAGAGAAATTCTGATTAGTTATTAAAGGGGGGGTGGAAATCACAGTGACAGAGGATAAACGTTAGAATAGGTCATCCAGGGAGAGTTTTGGATCTTTGTTTTTGGAGATGTTCAGAACATAGCTGGAAAAAGGCTCTACAGTTGAAGTTTGCCCTCCTTTGAGTGATGGAGTGGGAGGACTACTACAGGATCTTCCCAATCTTAATCTTTCTCTGCCTCCACATAGACATCCACATTTGGATACCTATTTTAAATATTTTAATCTTGGATTGAATCTTCAAAAAAACCCCAAAACCTCAGGTAATTGTCTATAATACTGAGTTATTTTCAGCAATACCCCAGAAGAATGCTTTTAATGCTCTTGTACTGGTTCAGCAACAGCCATTTTCCAGTACAGGTTTGTGACTTAGACCAAACAGAGTCCACTGGAAAAACAGATGGTGCAAAAGTAGATGTTTGTGTCCAAATAACACCTTAAATGAAACCCTGGTCCCAGACACACCTTTGATAATGCAGTCTTCCTTCACTCTCTCAAAAGTGTTTCTTCCTTCTATTTCTTTGGTGATCATTTACCGTGGCTAAACAGGGTCTCTAAATGTTGAGAACTGGAAATCATGACCAAATATACAGTGTTGATTTTAATAATAACCCTCACCCCTCTGCCTGTCAACATATTTTCTATGACACACCCGCTTCCCCCTTCCCCCTGGTAGCCTGTTCCATTTCATGACAGATTCTCTCTTGCTTCTGGGAGAACATCAGGATTGTTCCCACACATCTCATGGAAAATGGAAACTTTCCAGTAGCAGAGCTAAAGGAGTAATGGTGCGATTTCCTTTCGAGTGTCCTTGTAGGGGAGTTTTTATTAGATATCAAGTAAAATGAACTAGGGTTTCATTCTGTCAGTCAGCATGGTCACAATTTCTTCTAAATTTCTTTATCCTAGCTATATTAAATTATGTGTCTGAGTTGAAGGAGTTAAAACCATCCACTTGGCAGCAACTGCTAGCTGTCATCTCCTTTAATGTAGTATAAGTTTCTTACAGAGTGCCATTAACGTTTTCTCTGCCATGTTAAGAATATTATGCCATTTTGTGACCTAACTTCATTCTGCTGTACTTGAAACGCTCTGGCAATATATTATTACACCTATTGAGTCAGAAAAAGTCTCTCTATAACAGGTGTCATATTTTCTATAAGTATAAAAAATAACCTTTTATGGATGATTATCCCTGTTCAATTTTTTTCTTCTAAGCCTATGTCTGTGTCTGTGTTGAACCAGGAGATAAAATTTCTTTTGTTCCTACTCTGTACTTCAAAATTGGCACAAGTTGGATGCCAAATGCAATTTATATTTTTACATTTCACAAATAACATTTTCAGACCCTTCCCAAGGTCTTTTCCCCTCTCTATGTGCAGAGAATGGAAAAGTAATGCATATGTCTGTACAGGAACTTTTGGAAATGGGTAATAAATTGCATCAGAACTTGGTACAAGATATGTTAAATGGAATCCACTTTTAAGGAGTATATTCTGCAGAGGTTAAACTTCATTGCTGTACTTTCTAACAGAAGTCTCTACCCAGGTCCAGTTAATTGTGACTGTGTGAGGTCCTGATTTTAGTTGTATGTTGGATACAGATAATTACAGATGATCAGTTGACAAAAGAAGAAGGTGTTTATCAACCATGAGTGCTCTTCGAGATACTTAGTCTGCCCATACAAGACTCAATCCCTCTCACTCCTCTATATCACAGTTCTCACTTTGTCCTACAAATGTTGATATTTCATATAAAATTAAAAAAAGCCTAGAGCATCATTGAAGCAGTGTGAGCTCCCCCAGTGTAGAGTTCTACTATCAATCAAATGTGACAGTTTGCTTCATGTTATGGCTGCCACCAGTAGTACTGGCTCTGCTGAAACTGAGGACTCTTCGAACTATCTATCTACTCTCTACTATCTACTTTCACAAAAAGGGACTGAAGATACTAAGTCAAAGAGAAAAAAAGAATACTGTTTAGAAGCTTTTTAGTAGGATGTTATGAGTTCTGTACTAATTTGACAGAGAGCTTCTCATCATCAGTCATTTCTTTCAGATAAAGATAGATGAGCAGCAGTAGCTGGTTTGGTGTTGATGAGTTCTCTTAACCTTTCTAAAAACACTAAGTCTGAATACTTCTGGAATACTGTGTCCACTTCTGGGCCCCTCAGCTTACGAAGGACAGGGAGTTGTTGGAGAGAGTTCAGCACAGGGCCACCAAGATGATGGAGTGAAGCATCTCCAAAAGGCTGTGGGAGCTGAGGCTCTTCAGTTTGGAGGAGACTGAGGGGTGGCCTCATTAATGTTTCCAGGTATGTGTCAGGAGGATGGAGCCAGGCTGTTAGCACTGATGTCCAATGATAAGACAAGGGGCAACGGGTAAAAACTGGAATGTAAGAGGCTCCAAAGAAATATAAGGGAAAACTTCTTCACTGTGAGGGTGAGGGAGCACTGGAACAGGCTGCCCAGATGGGTTGTGGAGTCTCCTTCTCTGGAGACATTCAAAACCCACCTGGATGAGTTCCTATGTGACCTACTCTAGGTGGTCCGACTCTGGCAGGGGGGTTGGACTGGATGATCTTTTGAGGTCCCTTCCAACCCTTAAGCTTCTCTAGTTCTGTGAATCTGTGGATTTTGACAAGAAGAATGAGGAGTTTAGTGAGGCTAGTGCACAATTTTTTCTAGTTTCTCTCCTTTATGACATCAAACATTATAGCAAGGAATGAAAGGATAAGTTGCACTGTTAGCTGGGTTGTGATTAGAACAGTCTGATTGATTCTCTTAGATTCTGAAAAAATACAGGTAGAAAAATGAACATTTCAGCACTGTATTCATTTTATGTGTGTCTTCCACGACAGTTCTATCAGCTAAGTTTTGATTAGCTTTTTAAGTCATTACAGAGAGATAAAACAAAATAACTATTATTAAACCCCTGAGGCCAAGGATGTCAGTGTCTATCCCTTAATAAGTGTTTTATAGAATATGTTAATAAATACTGTCACAAAAGTTTGAAGTAATGATTAAACAGATCTTTACTTAGATCACAGAATGACAAAAAGAAAATGAAACTACTCAAGCTGTGCCAAAAGGGAATACTAAGGTACTGTGCATTATGATGTGGTCAGTTAGTAGCTCCCTGTCAGCTGGTAGTTCTAATGATGTCCTCTCTGATACTGGAATCTTCATCCTTTCTGTTCTTCCCTGTCTCAGAATCTCATCTATTCTTTGCAGCCTATGTTTTACAATTGTCTACTTAGTCTTTAAAAATTGTGTGTTTCTGAGTATTAACATATGATGAACTGAATCTTTGATAATGTCATCTTTGATAATGTCATGTGTCTCATGAGATACAGGTGTTGCCCTGTCTGTTCTTTGGAGCACATCAGGAACACCAATTTTTTTGTAACTTCTAATGAATACAAAAATAATCCCATTCCTAGTTTTAAGCAATTCAAGATGAATATATATCTTGATAGACTTAGTATGGCTGGGACAACCAATAACTTTGATTCACCAAATAACTGTTCTCAATTAAAAAAACATTTTGTACTTATTAATAACCAATAAGTCACCATTCAATAATTTATTAAAACTAAACATCAGTGTTCTTTTTATATGCACTTTGTTACTGGAAAGTTGAAATAATTTTTTTCCTTTACTTCCCCATTAATGCGTGTTGTGACATTATGTCACTGTTACATATTTTCAGAAGGAAACAAATTCATGAAAAGTACTACTGGTTTTGATGAAATATCCCTTACCTTCAAAATCACATACATGATATTGTATTGTTTCATTGTGCATTTCTTTTTCAACAAGGTAAGGCTTCATTACAATGTGTATTTAAGAAAGCATTTTTATCTTATGCTGGACATAATTTTTATATTGACATTTATTCATATTCCCTTGTTATATTATCTTCTGTTCTCTTTCTAAACAAAGAGGCAGGTGCTGCTGTCCTATGACTTGTCAGTGGACTCTATTAATGATCCCTTTCGAAGACAGAGGTTAATGAGTGCAGCCACTGTTATTACAGATAATTTAAGTAAGTAATTCTGTAGTGTTTTTCCCATGGTGATTGTGTAACTTGACCTGAGAGAGCAAAATGTCACAAGTAGTCAGCATTATTTTAAAAGTCATGAGGGGAAATTATGCTGCAATCAAATGTAAATTTTGATAAAAAAAAATTCTTGTGTCTCATATAAATGTAACTTGCAGTTAGCATGGGTAAATCATCCCTGCCCAACTTGATTGCTAATACAATGAAATGACTGGGGTTTGTGGAGGAGGGGAAAGCAATGTTTTCATTTACCTGACTTTAGCAAGGCTTTCCACACTGTCTCCCACAATATTTTTTTAAAATCCAAGTTAAGGTGTTAGGGTCTGCATGGGTGGACAAACAGTTGGACAAAAAGAAGTGGTTGGATGTTTGAGCTTAGTGTCTGGTGAACAGCTCATATTGTAACTGAAGGGAGGTGACAAGTGGAGTACTAGAGAGGTATATCCTCTAGGTGAACCTACTTCTGCAGGGGGTTGAACTAGATGATCTCTAAAGGTCCCTTCCAACCCCTATCATTCAATGATTCTATGATTCTATGATATCCTAGGACATGTCTTCTCCTAAGTGCCCTGAAGGAGGCAACAGATATCTTGCCTTTGAATTTTGCAGATGATACTAAACAGGGAGGGGGGACTTATACAGGCTGGAGGAATGGGCCAATGGGAACCTTATGAAAATTCAACCAGAACAAATGTAAACTTCTCCATATCTGCAAGAACCACTTACAAAAATAAAAGCTGTGAGCTCGCTGGCTGGGAAACAGCTCTGCAGGAAGGGCCCTTGCAGTCAGTGAGCTGAGCATGAGCCGGCAACATGCCCTTGCAGCAGCAATGGCTAACGGTATCCTGGACTGTACTAAAAGGAGCATAGCCAGCTGAAAAGTAATTATCACCCTTTATTAAGCACTGACTAGACCACATACTCTGCCTAGTTTACCACCCAGCACCCCTAGTACAAGAAAGACATTGAGGGCCACCATGTCTGGGGCTGGAGCACTTGTTCAGTGGTTCCTCCTTGAAAGAATGTTTTGAGAGGAAGTTAGTATCAGCCTTCCAATGTGTAGGAAGACATTATCAAGAAGATGGAGCCAGGCTCTTCAGAGTGGTGCACAATGGGAAGATGCAACTGTGAGGGTGAGCGAGCCCTTGCACAGGGTGCCCAGGGAGGATGGTCTCCTTCTCTAGAAGTTTTCAAAACTGCCTGGATGTGTTCCTGTGTGACCTGATCTAGGTGGACCTGCTGGATGATCTTTAAAAGTCCCTTCCAACCACTAACATTCTGTGAGACAACAGGCAGAAACTGAAAGAGGGCTTCTGACTGTGTGCAAGGAGAAGTTTTCACCTTGAGTAGAGTCAGATAGAGGAACAGGTTATGTGTAGGGGTGAAACAATTTTTTTCAATTGTGCCGTTCTGCTCATGTGAGATTGATTTTTCTTTGAAATCTTTTCCATGACTGTCTCTTTCTTCATAGTATGATAATCTCCATAAGATTATTTGTATGTCACTTTCCCTCTTTGTCATTTAGAAATGCAAGAGTCAAAACTGAGATGCCCTTTACTATGGAAACATTTTGCTCAAAAGTATCTAATTTGGAACTGTTGTCCATCCTGGATAGCATTTAAAGAGAAGGTGAAATTGATAATTTTGGATCCATTTGTTGATCTCTTAATCATGGTTTGCATTGTCATAAATACCTTATTCATGGCTCTGGAGCACCCTGGCATGGACCGCAGTTACCGAAAAATGATTAGTAGAAGTGATAAGGTAAGTTGGGTCTGTGTTAGAGTAAATGTGTAGTTATAAGCCTATGTTTGTACTGGAGCAGTCTCATAAAGAAACATGCATTTTCAGTGACTTTTTGCTGAATTTCTTTTTCCTCTTTCCAGGTCTTCACTTTGATTTTTGCAGCAGAAATGATCTTGAAAATCATCGCTCTAGATCCTTACCACTATTTTCAGCAAAAATGGAATATTTTTGATAGCATAGTTGTTATGATTGGCCTAATAAGCTTTGAGGAAAATCTGTCATTTTTCAGGCTGGTAATTATTCCTTTATTCTTTTTTAAAAGTATGTGTATTGTATGGATTTATGAAAGATTACAGCACAATACCCTTTTCCTGATGGGTCTGTTAAATCAGTTCTTCTTGTTAATAAACGGTAAGCCAACACAAATGTTTAATTAGAGTGGATGTTAAATGAATATTGAAGAATATGTCCTATATTTTTATAATACTGTGTATACTGGATCCTACAAATTCTCTGGCACAGTGCAGACTTTGGAGATTTGGCTTAGCAGAGTTCACTGTTTCTTTGTTAGGTTTGTACAACAGCAATTAGGAAAAAATACTACCTGTTTGTTTTCATGAGCTTAAGTATTGCAAAGGTTCTTTCACAGCTATTCCTTTTAAGAGATTTGGAAAATAACATAGCTTTTGTCAAGGCTTAGACTTGGCCTTGAGGTATCCATCTTAAGGAAAAGGAGGAAAAGCTTTGAGACATCTATGTCTAATGTCACTTTTTTCCTTACATGCTTACTGTGTATTTAGAATGCTAAATTTGCTAATTACTTCTAACATTCTTCATAGCTTTTCAGAGTCACTGCACCTAGAAATTCATTTGAGTTCTCTTTAATTTTGTGTACCACAACTGAGAGATTTTAACAGCTCTGAATGCTAATTTCACTAAAAATGTCCTTTTTGCTCAGGAGAGTGCATGGAACAGATTTCATCTGTTTTTTCAGATCCTATTTTAACTCTGTTGTGTGAGAAGTAGAAAAAAATCTATTTTTCAATTTTAGTCTGATTACATTTGATTTAGTCCAAAATGAAGTCCTATCTTTAGCCTCATCTAAGTATCTATAAGCCACTTGATTATTATTACTATTCTAATTGCTGTTAATACTAATAAACTTACACACGCTCATATCTAACTTAGCACAAACATTTTGAAAGCTTCCTGTGGGAGTTCTCAGTAACATTAACCATCTCAGCTTAAGCACAGTGCTTTTGGATTGGAATAATTAAACCCCCCCTAGAATAATTAAAAATCCTTTTGGGGAAAAATTACGATGGTGTTACTGAAGTAAAGGCAATGTGGTAAATGCAGGAATTGATCTGTATGTGTGCTGTGCTATCGACGCAGTGTTCACCACTTACATTGTTCTCTTGTGTTTTACTTACAGCTCAGAATCTTCAAATTGGCAAAGTCCTGGCCAGCCTTAAATACTCTTATGAAAATAATTCTAAACTCAGTTGGTGCTCTGGGTAACCTCACTCTGGTTTTGATTATCACTGTATTTATTTTTGCTGTAGTAGGAAAGCAAGTTTTGGGCCATTATTATAAGATTAATTACTGTAAAATAAACACTGATGAGAATTTACGCTGGCATATGAAGGATTTTTGTCATTCATTCCTGATTATTTTCCGAATATTATGTGGAGAATGGATTGAAACCATGTGGGAATGTATGGAAGTGGCTGGAAAAGAGCGATGTCTTCCCATTTTCTTGCTTGTCTTGGTGATAGGAAACCTGGTGGTGAGTTTCAAGCTTTATTTCAGTCCCTATGTAATCCATCCAATTACACTAGCATCTTTTTTTTCCAAGGCAAGCCTTATCACCTGAAAGGTGGTCACACCATTACCTTTTCTGGATGTTACTTAATATATGATTTTCTTCTGTAGTTTTTTTTTTTCCTTTTCTCCTGTCTTTCTCTTTTCACACAAGGTAGCTGCTAAGCAAAATACACGAAACTATTCCTTCTATCCTGAGTATAGAACTGCAGCGCTTTTGATAGTTTTGTGTCTGATTCCATTTTTTTTTTTGTTGCTAGGATCAAACAATCAAACTGTTCAATGCTTTTAACGATTCCAACTTATTCTGATGTTATAAAATTTCACAGTACCCAGATTTTCTGGTTTGTGTGACATAATTCTGATGTGTACATATATACTGGAAGATTAAATATTTTTTATCTGCTTAGCTTGTTGTTCTATACCAGATTTTTTTCATGGTAGTAATATTAAAATTTATCTTTGCCTGCCATTTTTCAATGTATCTATCTCCCTGTACATTATAAACATCAGAACACGTGAAAGTATATTTGATATACCCAAACCCTCACTGTCTTTCCTTCCAGAGGGATCCATATCATGCTATGTTAATATCCCAGTATAACAGTAAATAATTTCATTGCAGTGGTTGGTGAAAGTGAGACTGAGACTTTTTTTAATTGAAGGGTTTTCTGAAAGACCTTATCTGTTAGCAGTAATGTCTCCAACTTACTTTTGTCTATTTTAAGGTGCTCAACCTATTCATTGCCTTGCTGCTGAGTTCATTCAGCACTGATTCCTCAATGGGACAAGAGGAAAGTGGACAAATGAGTAAATGTCAGATTGCTATTGCACGGATTCATAAGGGCCTGCAGTCTGTGAAAGTCAGAGTGTTAGATCGTTGTGGCAAAATAATGAAACAAGACCTCACGGGGAAAATTTCTGCCGAAGACATAGAGGAAAATAACTATTCAATGACAGATGTCACAAAGGATGTGGACAGCAATTGCTTTGACAGTGGATGTTACAATACTGAAGACAGCTCCTCAATAATGAAAAAATATGAAGAACTTTTAAGCAGTCGAGATACCTGTGTTCCCATTGCAGTAGCAGAGACTGACACTGATGAAGGAGATGATGAACACAGAATATACACAGACTTAGAATACAGAAAACAGGTAAGGAGCATTACTCTTTGAAAAATATTTGCAACTTGTATCTATAAATGTAATCTCAAAGACTCAACAGGAAATGGTATTCTTTCTGTAATTTCTGCCATTTTACTTTGTTCTTCTAGTAGCTTCAAAATGCAAGAGCTACCAAGTGGTCTTAGTTATTCTGTAAGAGGTTGAATATCCACTTTTTTGTCATTGTCCTTCTTGATAGCCATAATTCAGACACTGTCTGGTTTATTTCCATTTATTGCTGTTAATTGCTAAATGAAGTTTGATCAAGACAGACAATCTTTCTTTTTGTCTTCTTTGCCTACAGATGGCACTTGAAATGTTTAGAAGGCAGGCCTCTTGTGTTGCTTACATGTTGCTTCTCAGTTGCATGGAATCCAAAGGGAATAAAAATAAAATCTTCACCTTAAATAATTTCTTTCTTCTTTTAAAAACCCTATATTCACTTTTATGATACTTTCAACTCCCCTTTTGTCATGTTAGGCAGGATTAAGCTCAAGTCTTTTTGTTTGTGAATGGGGCATTCATACTGCCATCCTGGTCAGTAACAGAATCACAGAATGACAGAATGGTAGGATTGGAAGGGACCTTTAGACATCATTAAGTCTAGCCCCCCGCCCCCACCCCGCTAAAGCAGGTCCACCTATATCAGGTCACAGAGGAACTTGTTCAGGTGGGTTTTGAAAACCTCCAGAGAAGGAGACTCCACAATTCTCCTAGGCAGCCTGTGCCAGGGCTCCCTCACCCTCATAGTGAAAAAGTTTTTCCTTGTGTTTAAATGGAACTTTTTTGTGTTCCAGCTTCTTTCCATTACCCCTTGTCCTGTCATTGGATACAACAGAAAAAAGGGATGTTCCAGCCTCCTGACACTCACCATTTAGATATTTGTAAATATTAATGAGATCCTCCCTCAGTCTCCTCTTCTCTAGACTAAAAAGCCCCAATTCCCGCAGCCTTTCCTCATAAAGAAGATGCTCCAGTCCCCTGATCATTTTGGTGGCCCTATGCTTGCCTCTCTCCAGAAGTTCCCTGTCCCTCTTGAGCTGGGGAGCTGAGACAGTGGAATTAATTTGCCTCTATATAGGCATTTAGGAATATTTGAGACACTTCAGATGTCTGTCACATCGACATGGGACTAACAGGAGCTATAGGAACTCTTTGACATCTGAAGGCCACACCTGAGACAACACTAGGTATCAGACACAATAGGATTACTCCATTTATATATCTGAATCTCGAGAAATGCACCTCATAGATATCAAATGCATTATTAAGCTCAAGTCTTTCTGTTTGTGAATGGGGCATTCATATTGCCATCATGGTCAGTAACAGAATCACAGAATCACAGAATGGTAGGGGTTGGAAGAGACCTTTAGAGATTATCTGGTCCAACCCCCCTGCAGAAGCAGGTTCACCTAGATCAGGTCACATAGGAACATGTCCAGGCAGGTCTTGAAGACCTCCAAGGAAGGAGACTCCACAACCCCTCTGGGCAGCCTGTGCCAAGACTTCCTCACCCTCACAGTGAAATAGTTTTTTCTTATGTTTAAGTGGAACTTTTTGTGTTCCAGCTTCATCCCATTACCACTTGTCCTGTTGCTAGCTACTATAGAAAAAAGGGATGCCCCAACCTCCTGACACCCACCTTTTAGATATTTATAAATGTTAATAAGATCTCTCCTCAGTCATACAGCTTCTAAATGCACCTCTATGAAAGGTGCCTGACAGTTCCTGTTCATCCTGTGCTGTTTAACTATGCTATGTGTGTGTCTTGGGTACCCCATGGTATCTGAAATTACTTTGTCTCCTCACTGTGTTCAATAGTGTCCCTTGCTACATGTCCATATTACTTCTATGTTTCCCACTTTTGTGCTTCATGTTTTTGCCCATTTTGCTTTCTTGATTACTTTTATTCCTTATTTTTTCCTCTTTTTTCTTCTCTCAAATGACATATTATAGTTCTAAAAAAATGGAATTTTACCTGATTTATTTCTTTGACAAGAACATCTTAATTAGTTTGTGACAGCACTATTAATTTTATTAAATGTGATATGACTGCTTAGAAAGGATGCAAATGCTGGGTTGACAATCTGTCTGCATGAATGGGGTTGGACTACATGACCTTTTGAGGTCCCTTCTAACCCTTAAGATTCTGTGATTCTGTGAATGCATTGTAGTTCAGAATCATTCGGTCATCCTCTGAGATTCTTATTCCTGTAGAAATATTTTTGCCTATAGAAGGTGAATGATAAAGATGTTAAACAGAGCAGGCCCCAACTCTGAGCACTGGGGAACACCACTGGTGACTGGCTGCCAACTGGATTTAATTCCATTCCCCACCACTCTCTGGGCCTGGTCATCCTGACAGTTTTCCACCCATCTCAGAGTAGGTTCATCCAAGCTATTGGCAGCCAGTTTCTCCAGGAGGATGCTGTGGGAGACTGTATCAAAGGCCTTACTGAAGTCTAGGAAGACCACATCCACAGCCTTTTTCTTTATTGTCTTCAGTTTTATAGGTATGTAGGTTACCTACTAATGATTCTCTAAGATGCACATACCCTACATACATTTCTTTACTCATAGGCTTTCCCATCTTCAAGCCTTTTGAGCCATGATTTCTATCTCTGAAAATGAAAAGATAATTGAATTTGCATAAAGAATTCAGTTTTCCCTGCAGTAAAGTTGTGTCATAATATAATTTGCTCTAAACATTTTCCTTCTTCCAAATATGATGCAGGTGATTGCAAGCAACCAAAAAACTTATTAAAGCAATGGAAATCAAGAGTATGGAATAGCTTTTTCCGTCCTATTATTTGTAATTTTAGTTTGATAGTTCAGCAAGAGTAAGATAATTTATATGCTGCAGATTTTTTGCTGGTGGAGGGAGGGGGATGTGGGTGGTAAGTTTCTTTAGTTTTAAAAGTGGTAACATTAAGAAGAAGCAAATAAATTCTATTCTCTACCCTTCTGCTTTGCAGAAATGTGATGTTGGTAGCTGTTCTGAAGCCAGCACTGTAGATCCAGTTACTCTTCTGGAGATATTTTCCCATCCTAAAAAGTCACATCTACCTAAGGACTGTTTTGGAGAAAGTAAGAATCTTTTATGTTGTAAAGGTGTGGTGGTTTAGCCAGGTGCCCATCAAATCATAATATCACTCCCCCTCCTAAACTGGGCAGGAGAGAGAGAGAAATAATAATGAACGGTTTGTGAGTTTAGGGCAGGGAGATCACACAGCAATTAGCCTCATGGCCAAACCAGACTCAATTCGGGGAGAAAAAGGTTCGATTTATTAATGAACAATCAGAACAGGGAGATGAGAAATAAAACTGAATCTTAAAACACCTCCCACCACCTCACCCTTCCTTCCAGGACTCTCCTTCCTTCCCCCAACAGTACAGTGGATGGGAGATGGGGATTGTGGTCGGTTCATTACAGATGGACTTTGCTGCTGTTTCTTCTCAGTGAGAGGCCTCCTCACACTTCCCACTGCTGCAGTGGGGGAAGACAGTCCCCATTGGAGACAGTCCTTCACAAACTTCTCCAGTGTGGGTCCTTCCCATGGGCTACAGTTCCTTACAAACTGCTTCAGCATGGGGCCTCCCATGGGGGCAGCTCCTCACACCCTGCCCCAGTGTGGGTCACTCACTGGGAGAACAGTCCTTCAGGTACCAACTGCTGCAGCCTGAGTCCCTCACAGCACCACAAGTCCTGACAGCAAACCTGCTCTGGTGTGGACTCCTCTCTCCCCACAGGGTCCCAGGTCCTGCCAGGAACTTGCTCCAACGTGGCTTCCCACAGAGTCACAGCCTCCTCCAGGCATTCACCTGCTCCAGCGTGGGTTCCTCCACGTGCTGCGAGTGGGTCTCTGCTCCCCAGTGACCTCCATGGACTGCAGGGGCACAGCGGCCTCATCATGGTTTTCACCACATGTCACAGGGGAGTCTTTCTTTCAGGGCCTAAGTACCCTCCTTCTCCACTGCCCTTCATGTCTGTGGAGATGTTTTCACATTCTCACTTGCTGTTGGTGCTAGAGTTGTGCAACTGTACAGCACCTTCTTCTCCTTCTGAAATATGTTATTCTGAGAAGTGTTACTTCAGTTACTAATTGGATAGGCCTGAGTCAGATGTGGGGTCCATCTAAGAATTGACTGGCATTAGCCCTGTCAGCTACAGGGGAAGCTTCTGGCAGCTCTTTGTTTAAAGAAGCCATCCCTGTAGCTCTCCCTGCTACCAAAAACCTGGCCCACCAAAACCACTACAAACAGTAACACTCAATGAAGCAATATTCAAAGGTATTTGTGTTGAGATAATATTTTCATCTACAAACTTTGTGTTTTACTTAGCTTTAGGTCATTCCAGCCACAGTATTACCCCATAGACGAAACAACACATTATTTGTATAGTCTCTAGAAGATCATTTTAAGACATCTTAAACTTTTTAGATTCTACATCTCTACATTACCCATGGAACCAATATGCTGTTCTTTCTCTTTTCAGGTTGTGTTGAACGTTTCACGTGTTGTGTAGTGGATACCACTAAGTTTCCAGGCAGAACTTGGTGGAAATTTAGAAAAACCTGCTACAGAATTGTTAAACACAACTGGTTTGAAAATTTTATAATTTTTATTATTATATTGAGCAGCGCAGCACTGGTAAATTTGATTTAATTTTTCAAATTTCAAATTGATGGCTTTCAGTAACAGAAAATAAACCTATTATTATATTTTATTTATTTATTTTAGTCTCATGTTCCTTTCTTCAGGGAGAGACCAGATTATAATAAACATGTTCCTTAGAATTTAAGAAGCTCTCCCCCACTTGGATAAGATATTTAAATCTATGGAATAGTAGTCTTCCTCATAATTCTTCATGGAAAATAATTCTTCATGGAACATAGTTCTTCACTTACTTATGTACTTAATTAGGAAGCTAAACAAGGGTCTGAAATTATTTAGGAAGGCTTAAAAAAATAAAAGAACTTTGAAATTTGTAGAGCAGAATAACTTCTCAGTGACAATTTAGATTTTAAATCATCCAAACATTAAAATTATTAGAACCTGACAGTGAAGACGACTGTAAACTGGTAGATTTATGTAATGTTTCATAGAATCATCGAATAGTTTGTCTTAGAAGAGACCTTAAAGATCATCTTGTTCCAACTCCCCTTCCATGGAAGCATTTTAAAATTGATTTCTGAAATTCCAGGCGTTTGAAGATATTCACCTGCAGGAGAGAAAAACAGTGAAAATAATCCTAGAGCGTGCTGATAAAATATTTACCTATATCTTTTTTATGGAGATGCTTCTGAAATGGGTAGCTTATGGTTTGCACAGTTATTTCACAAATGCCTGGTGTTGGCTTGACTTCATCATTGTATGTGTAAGTATTATGTTTAACTTATCTTAAATTTTGAATTTGGATATTTTTTATATAAAGAACTACATGTGAAATCTGATTATAAAAAACAAGGGTAAAAGACAGTTTCCAAAAGCTGAAAAAAATTGCAATCAAAATGACTTTAGGACAACTTTAAATGGAAATTCTAAGTAATAATCGAAAGTTGCTTAAGAAAAGTATATTAGGTATCATTGTCATTGAGGACTGTGTTGAATATAAAATTTTTTTTGAATGAAGAGAGAATTCAGTTACCAATCAGAAAAAAACCTGAAATAAATTAATTAAGACAATAGAAAGATGTGACACTGATGGCAGCTCTGGCATTTATAAACAGATAAAAGTAGAGTTGCTTCCTTGAAGAGGAAATGTTGATGGCAAAGAGGGTTAAAAAGTATTGGAAAAATCATTTATCAGAGAGTTAAAGACTTAGGAAAGTATGTTTTGCTTTGCAACCAGAGAAATATGAATAATCCTTCATATAACTATAAAGAGAAAAGCTGAAATCTTGAAAGTGAGATGGAGAATGGACAGTGTTCAATATTTACATGTTTATTCTGAATTCAGACAAAGTTAAACAATATAGTCTTGCCATGTAAAAATGAAATATGTGTGCTTGTCAGCAATACACTGGGAAAGTACTGAAGTTAATATTTTAACATAAGGACATCTGAAAAGCTGACTTCTGGGTAGCCTCTGAATAACTATAATTGAAAGTTTTGAAGTACTAGTAAATGTCCACACAAAAATCTAGTATAATGACTCTCACGAATATATAGCCTGACTTTTGCAATTACAGTTCTAAAACATCCAACGGCTGGACAATGAGAAAATAAAATGAAATAGGAAGGAAGAGGCAAATCATGAACAGTGAAAAAATTCCCTAATTATGAAAACAATGTTACAATGTTTTCAATTCATTTCCTTGCATACAACAATTTAAAATGAAGACTACAGGTGTTTTTTAAAAGACTCTTTGTTTCCACATCACCATCTTAGCTAATGATAAAGAATTATTGTATGCATTTCTGAGAAGAACTATGCAGAAAATAGGAATCTTTCATTTGAATAATCCTTTCTGGTCCTGCAGTGTATAAAATTACTGTAGCTAGCAATTTAGTTTTTATACTGGTCTTAAAAAAATTTATATGAACTGGTTTAAAAAAAAGGAAAAAAGAAAAATGTTTCAAATTAGAATGAAAACATAAATTATTTTAAAATATTAAGAAGGAATGAAGTAACATTAAATTGTGATAACTTTGAATATGTATTTTCTTCATTTGACTTACTTGTCAACCATACTGTAATTTCAGCCTATGATTGCCTACTGACACAAATAAAATATGTTATTGCATTCCACTTAATAATTTTGATTTTAATTCAATGAACACAGCTGTCATTTGTTTCCTGGGGATTAAATGATGTTTCCAAAGCCACATCATCACCTTGTTCCACTGAGAGTGCCCTGAAATCTCTCAGGACTCTTAGAGCATTGAGGCCTCTCCGAGCTTTGTCAAGATTCGAAGGGATAAAGGTAAGGTTATTGAGGGAATGTGTACACAGTTTGTCATAGCTGCCTTTGTGAAAGTTACAACTTGAATCTGTTTTGAGACTTCATGGCATTAGGATGGTTCAGACTGCCTACTTGCATCTTACGGCTGTTATTTTGAAACAATATGTAACTTTCACTGAAATTTATAAATACAAATGAAATAAAGGAGTTTAATTATTATGTCCTACCACAAGGAAACATTATGTGTAACAATGTGAACACTGGAACATTTTTCTGTGTTTCCAATTTTCATGCAATTTAAGAACAAACTCAACAAGATTTTTTTTTTTTAGACTTGCCCTTTTCTGAAACCCTTCTTTGGCTTATCTTAGACATGGAAAACTTTCATACAGTGTATTTAACAATGTCTTCTGAAACAAAATTAATATGCTTGAAAAAAATAGCAACCATTTTAATTGCTTGTCAATAGAGAAGAAGACATTCCACTGGTAACATTTCTGGAAGAGACTTATTGCTCATTATGAGTTTGCATTCGCCTCTTCTTCAAATGATCCTAAGTGAAGGTAGACAACTCAGTCTTCTGGAATCCAAACTTCTCTACCTGCAGTATACAGTCAGTTACCAGTGATTATTTGGTTTATTTTGCTACAGACAGCAAGATAAGAGAGAGGGTTATTTACAATACTGTAGTAAATGCAGATCATACAACCCATTCCTCTACATATAGTTATTAGACTCCATAGCTTCTACAGACTCATAATCTTATTTTATGCATTTGTTTTACCAAGGATAATTCTGGTTGCCATCTGGTTTACTTCATCCTTCAAAAAGACAAGATGGTCAGAATCACATGTTAAGACAAGGTTGAAGTTGGGCTGAAGGGTGGCTTTACATTTGTCATCTACTAGTTTTTGTATGGGTGGGAATCTGCAATAGATAGAGAAGAAGGAAAAATAAGCAATAGAACAAGAGGAAATGGTCTTAAGTTGTGCCAGGGGAGGTTCAGGCTGGATATGGGAAGGAATTTCTTTTCTGAAAGAGTTGTCAGACATTGGAACAGCTGCCCAGGGAGGTGGTGGAGTCACTGTCCCTGGAGGAGTTTAAGAGACAGTTGAATGTTGCACTTAGGAAAATGGTCTACTGGTTGATATGGCTGGAACAAAGGCTGGACTCTATCATCTTAAAGGTCTCTCCAGCTGAAATGATTTTATGATTCTATAAGTGGTTTTCTAGGAAGATATTCTTTTGAATGTGAAGAACTCATTTTTTTTCTTTCCTTACTTTGTTTAAGGTTGTTGTGAATGCGCTCTTGGGAGCTATCCCGTCAATCTTGAATGTTTTGCTCGTCTGTGTTGTCTTCTGGCTCCTATTTAATATTGCAGGAGTAAAATTACTTGGAAAAAAATTTTCAAAATGCATACTCGAGGATGAAAGTATCAATCTAATTGAAAACAAAACTGATTGTGCTGTCTATAATGGAAAGTGGACAAATAATGATGTAAACTTTGATAATGTTGGGATGGGATACTTGGCTCTTCTCCAAGTGGTAAGTTCCATAAAGATATGCTCATTTTCCTTCTAGGAAGTGTGTTGATCAGCCCAACCATGGGACACCACTGTGCTTTGGTTAATCTCACCGAAATGGGGAACTTCTTTTAGCTTTCATAAATATTTTTCTTATCTATAAGCTACTTGGTTCTTCCTAAAGAATACTTTATCATATGCAACCTTGTGTTAGAATCAAGCCCTGAGTTTCATGGCTTTTCAATATTGTTTTCATTTTGATTAATATACTAAGCCTGAAATAGTCTGCATGTTACTGGATTTAAAGTTATTCTCATTTTCATTTGTAAAAGTTAGTTCAGAGTGGATGAGAAAGAAAAAGAATGATGCAGTTTATTTATATTCCTGTATTTTCTTTTATTGTATATTATGAAGTATTGGGGTACTAATTTTTGATCTCCCTAATACCACAACTAAGGAGAGAAAGGCATTTTTAAAGTGGTTGTTACCCTTGCACCTTTTCTAGATGAAGTTCTTAGCCCTGTAACCTCCAAAGCACTCTACGATTCTGCAGTGTTGCTAAAAACTGCAGAAAGGAACTCTTTGCTCTTTTCTTAGAAATTGTTTTTTATATGATATGTTTGCTAGTTAAGCTGAACCTTTTTAAAAAAGCAGAGAATTTACAAAGATTTCAATTTAACAAAATTTAACATCAAGCCACATTTCACAGGAGTCATGCTAATTCTTTTTCTTTTCAAGAAAGATATTTTTATTCTCTTTACTAAGCTCCAGCGAATCATGCTTCCAAGCAGACTTTTAGAAGTGATGCACAATTTTTATAGCTTACTGCTCACTTTTCCACAACTCTTAGCACATTCATATAAGCACTACCTAATATTTTTATTTTTTTAGTGATAATAACCTTTGTAATGCATTTTTTTTCAGGCAACTTTTAAAGGTTGGATGGATATTATGTATGCAGCAGTGGATTCACGTAAGGTATGTCACTGAAATGAAATTTTAGTTCTTTTCTCTTTCCTTCTTTCCTTTTCAATCCATATAATTAATTTTTGAGCTTTCTTTGCAATATCAAGTCAGAAATACAAGCAGGATGAATGTGCAAACTACATAGTGAAACAATAATCCTTGGAGCACCAAATATCTGGAACTTACATAAAAGAAAACTGATCGAATAGGAGAGACTCTAAACAAAAACCTACTATATCAAGAATGCAAAGGGCAAGATGTTGCATGTTTTGGATGAGTCTGTTTAGGGAACAGTGTTCAGAAGGTTTTGAAGAAACTGTGTCTCTGAAGCAAATGTCCTTATTTTTAAAATGTGTACAGTAGCATCAAATCAGCGAGCATCTTTAGCAGCTGTTATCTTCCATATGTTTGACATCATTACTATTTCTTTCCTGTTTCCAGGTGCTCTTTCTCACCCTGTCATTAGTGCAGTACGTTTAAACTTTTCTAAGTTTAATTGAACTTGCATTTTCCCTATTCACTCAAGCACTGTGCTCTTGAATGTAGTGAAATGGCTGCTGATTAAAAAAAAATGTCACTTCTTGTAGGGCTGATCGTACTGAACTGGTTTTTAAAAGCTGCTTCTTGTCTGGGATAGCATTCAAAGGGATGGCGGTTCACTGTTATGTTTAGTCTGAACTGTTCTTTTAATTTCTAATTCAGAGCCTCACTTCTGATTGAAATTGTTTATTTGTTACCTAAGAATTTGCTAGAGCCAAGTTTGGCTATATATCTTTCTTTATAATTATCATTCCAAACAGTAACAAGATAGAACAAGACAGTTGTTCCACTCATACATCTAAATAAAGGTTTAAATGTGTAGAAATAATTTATCTCTCCTGACATTAAAAAGCTTTGCTATTATACATTAGAAATGATAAAGCTACAATTACTTGATTTTTACTAATATTATTTTTCTGGTTTGATTTTTTTTTAACAGATAGATGAACAGCCAAAGTTTGAAGCATTCTTATCCATGTATATGTATTTTGTCATTTTCATTATATTTGGATCTTTCTTCATGCTGAACCTCTTCATTGGAGTGGTTATCAGCAATTTTAACCAACAAAGGAAAAAGATAAGTACTACATGACCTAATTTAAGGTCTCCTGTAACCCCAATTTGATTAAATGAATGCAAGTTTGACATCTAGATTTCTAATATTTTCAGATAACCATTTGACTGGAGAAATTTAAAATAATATTTAGATATCAGGTTTTGAAAATAGGAGTCTTCTTTTTCTCCAAGTTTCTAGTAATTTAACTATAAATTCAATTTCCACCCCAAGTCCTTAATTTGTTCTAAGTAGGAGGATGAGGAGGAAGGAGTGTGTAGTTTTAGGAAAGAGAAGCCAAAAAAAAAGTTTTATAGACTTTGCTACAAGAGAGTGAAATTCTTTTCTTTTGCCTTGAAGATTTTTTAGTCTGGAGGAGACTGAGGGGTGATCTTATCAACATTTATAAATATCTGAAGGGTGGGTGTCAGGAGGTTGAGATGAAGCTAGAACACAGAAAGTTACACTTAAACACAACAAAAAACTATTTTACTGTGAGAGTGACGGAGTAGTGGCACAGGCTGCGCAGGGAGGGTGTGGAGTCTCCTTCCTTGGAGGTCTTCAAGACCTGCCTGGACATGTTCCTATGTGACCTGTTCTAGGTGACCCTGCTTCTGCAGGGGAGTTGGACTAGATGATCTCTAAAGATCCCTTCCAACCCCTACCATTCTATGATTCTATGATTCTATGATTTACTTTGGAGAACGGAATAATCCTTTTTGCTGAGAGTAAACAACTAACAAATGAGATAAGGATAATCAGGAAACACTGCTGCTCATGGACGAAATAACCACTGTTTTCCTGGTAAAGAAACTTGAAAGGATCTTGTTAGTCAGAACTTCTAAAACTCGCTACATTTCAAAAAACCTGTCATCAATAAAGTAAGCCTATAGATTAATTCACTGTGTTTTAAAAAATGTCTGCATTTATTGGAAATCAAAATTTCATAAAACCGAAAGGCAATATTTGCTGTAAGCTGGCATTTCTTTTTTCTTTTTCATTTCACTGCTGCTGCTTAGGGATTTTCATTGAGATTCCATATAACAAAGTTAAACTAAACTTTCAGAGGTCTCAGGGAATAAATCAAGGTGTAGATGCAATACTGAACGTTGTTACATATTTATTTCACAAAATACTAATCATTTGGTGCTTTTATGATGAATGGCTTCTCCTGAATACTTGCTTGAAAGTGATTGCTAAGTCATACAGGTGACATAGATGATGGTAAGATGAGCACTAGAAATTCAAGAGCCCATTGTAGAATTTGGTCCCAAAGTGCTTAATCCTCCATTTACTTGCTAGCCCAGCAATATGCTTCTGTTTCTGACCTTCCTAAAAATATAAATGGGCAGTATTTTACTTGTCAATGAGACTTATGTAATTTTTAAAAGATGAAATAGATTTATAAAACTTCAAAAAGGCCTTCACAATTGAGGAAACTGGCTTGGGAACACTGCCCATGCTAGACTTCATGATCAAACCCTGATCAACTTTCTGCAGTACAGTTATTTTCAAAGAATAATGGGAAAAAGAGAAATGGTGAAGACATATTTTGTCTCTGTACCCTCTTCCATCCCACTCACAACAGCTGTAACTTACATGTTTTATACGTGAACTTGCTGGTGTTTATTAAGTTGACTGCTTAAACTTCAATTGAACAACAGTATTCTTTCCTTTTACTTAGGTGGAAAAGATCTATTTTTGACTGAGGAACAGAAAAAGTACTATAGTGCCCTAAAAAAACTTGGATCCAAGAAACCTCAAAGACCCATCCCAAGACCATTGGTGAGACTGACTTAAGTATAATATGATACGGGATATAAAGGTGGTGACCATATTTAACTTCTGTAGCCAGGCATCTGGAAGTAAACTTCACATTAGGGCCCATTTTCTTCTTCTTTCAATATACTATTTACATTTTACTCTCTTTTTCTCAATCCCATCTAAAGCAGTCTTTCCTTGTGGATATTGATTAAAGAAATTTACAGTGTTTTCCAATGAGCAACCTATATATAAAAGTTCATATTATGCATCTGATATTCTGAACATAGTCTTGGTTACTTAAGTTGCATCTTCTACAACTAGAATGGAGTATTACAGATGAGAATGAATAATGAATAGTTGTGGCGTTTTAGCCCTGTCTGGGTGCCAGATGCCCACCAAGTCGTTCTATCATTCCCCGTCCTAAATTGGACAGAGCTAAAACAAATATAATGAGAGGTTTGTGAGTCAAGATAAGGACGGGGAGATCACTCAGCAGTTAGTGTCATGGGCAAAACAGACTCAACTTGGGGACAAATGGTATATTAATGAACAATCAGCACAGAGCACTGAAAATGCAAAATAAAACTGAATCTTAAAACATGTCACCTCACTCTTCCTTCTTCCCATGACCTCCCAGCAGCACAGCGGATGGGGGTTACGGTCAGTTCATTACAGATGGACTTTGCTGCTGTTCCTTCTCATGGGGAGGCCTCCTCACACTTTCCACTGCTACACTGTGGGGTCCGTCCCACAGGAGACAGTCCCAAACAAACTTCTCCAGTTTGGGTCCCTCCCATGGGACACAGTTCCTCATGAACTGCTCTAGCATGGGACCTCCCACGTGGGCAGCTCCTCACACCCTGCCCCAGTGTGGGTCACCCACCAGCAGAACAGTCCTCCAGGCACTACATGCTCCAGCCTGAGTACCTGACAGCATCACAAGTCCTGACAGCAAACCTACTCTTATGTGGGCTCCTCTCTCCCCATGGGCTCCCAGGTCCTGCCAGGAACTTGCTCCAACGTGGGCTTCCTATGGAGTCACAGCCTCCTTCAGGCATCCACCTGCTCCAGCATGGAGTCCTCCATGGGCTGCAAGTGCATCACTGCTCCCGAGTGGCCTCCATTGACTGCAGGGGCACAGCTGCCTCACCATGAGCTGCACCACTGGTCACAGGGGAGTCTTTCTTTTAGTGCCTGAGCACCTCCTCCCCCTCCTTCTCCACTGACCTTGGTGTCTGCAGAAATGTCACATTCTCACTCCCTTCTGTTGCTGCTGCAGTTCAGTAACTGCACAGAAACTTCTTCCCTTCTCGCATTAATCACAGAGATGTTACCCCAGTCACTAATTGGCCAGGCGTGGGTCAGGTGTGGGGTGCATCTATGAACTGACTGGCATTAGCCCTGTCAGGTACAGCGGAAGCTTCTGTCAGCTCTTTGTTTAAAGAAGCCACCCCTGTAGCTCTCCCTGCTACCAAAACCTGACCCAGAAAACCACTACAATAGTACGTGCCCTGTGGCTGCTATTTACTTTTAAATAAGCTTATGCTTTATTTCTTATGGTTTCTGAAGTTTTAATTCGAGGCCTGGCTTCACATACTAAGTATCCAGAGTCTTTCTTATTTCTGACATTTTAATTAGAGTTGCTTATCCTAGAGTGTCTGCTTCAGTAAGTTTTTCTATTAAAAGAGCAATCTTAGCGTACTCTGAATGTGTTCTTGCTGCATGACTTTTTGGTAAGGAAATATGTTTCTGTGATCCCTGAAAATACTTAGCCAAGTACTGAGTGTTTTCTTTGAAGCTCTAAAGAAATAATCTAAACAAGCTTCTAGTAGCTTATTGTTAAACTCATATTGTCTTCAATTTGCTTCCTAAGCACAAATTGCTGATTAATATTTGAACGAAACCTGAGTCCTAGAAGTAGCACTAAGCAGTCCTTTGTGTTCTCTCCACAGAATGCATTCCAAGGATTACTGTTTGACATAGTATCGCACAAAGCATTTGACATGACTGTCGTGATTTTCATCTGCCTGAACATGGTCGTTATGATGGCAGAAAATAGCCAGAGTGGCATCAAAGATGTTCTTAATAAAATCAACTATTTTTTTGTGGCTGTATTTACCACGGAATGTGTCATAAAAATCCTAGCCTTAAGGCAATACTTCTTCACCAGTGGATGGAACATATTCGATTTAGCTATTGTGGTCCTTTCACTAGTTAGTAAGTACCAATAATTATTAGATCAGGTAATGCATCTTGCAAATAGTAAGCCAAGTTTCACTATGAAGTAACCACTTACATATATCTGATAAACAAATTCCAGATCCATAGTACTTTTTCAAACCATATGCTCAGTGATTCTTTCTAAGAGGATCTATTTTTATTTTTCCCTGAGTTTTTGCAGAGTACTAGCAGGCAAATTGATAGTTTTCAGGGATTTTTTTTTTTTTATTTATGAATTTTATTAAGTGAAAAACAGATTAAGAATTTGATGCAGTAACATCTTTTCTATATTATTTTACTTAAACTGTTGCCTTAATGTCTTTATGCTTTTGATTTACGCGTGATCATGTTAGCAGTTGTTTTCACAGTAAAAGTAAATTCATTCTTAAAAATACATTTGTGTAAAAAATGAGGAAGATTTATTGCATTTTCCAGGACTTTGTTTTAAGAAGACAGATTCTGAGGGCTGATTTAGAAAAAAAAATAAATTTAATTGCTTAGCACTGTTCTGAGTCTGAGCCATAATTATTTATACTGTGAAGTCTTATTAAAACTGGCTTGGTTTTGCATTGCTTTTCAAATAAGACTACCTGTTTATTTTTTCTTCCTCAAAGGGTCATATATAGCTCTAGTTTCTTGTAACTAATCTGAGTTCTCTGCTTCACCTTTAAGCACAGTACCCTTTGCTATTTCATGCAACTCAGAAAAACTTCTTAAATCTTCTATTTAAGTTACTACTGTATTATTACTGCAATGGTAGAATCATAGGATGAAGTCTGATGGAGGACAAATTCTGAAAGACAGTTTTCCTTTATTTTCTTCCTGATCTCTCATTCAAGAATGAAACAATAAAGAAAGTCTCCCATTTAGCACGTAACTTAGGCCTGCAGAAGGAGCAGCAAACAGCAGCAGGGAGACAAGCCCCACAGCTTCCAGCCAGGAGCTGAGTGGATTTAAAAGGGTTTTTTAAAGTAAAGTACTTGAGCAGTACGTCATTTCATCCCCTGAATTTAAAAAAATTGGGAGAATACAGTCTCTAAACTATACACAATCAGTATCTCTTTAAAATCCAAAAGTGTTGCAATTTGTCTTCCTTTTCCTAGGCTCTTTTGTAAGCAGATGCAGTAATGATGATAATATTTTCCTTGAAAGTGATGTCATCTGAACAGTGCTACTTTCAACACCTAAAGCATAGAACATAACAAAATGGACATAACTAGGAAATGTCACTGTTATGGCCTCACAGCATTTTGTTCTCTTTTTCATTTCAAAGGTATTGGACTCTCTGAAGGCTTTCAAACTTCCTTCTCTCCCACGCTTTTGAGAGTTTTTCGGTTGTCCCGAATTGGCCGAATCCTGAGGTTAATTCGAAAAGCTAGAGGAATTCGAACTCTGCTTTTTGCGTTGCTGATGTCTCTGCCTGCTCTGTTCAACATTGGTCTTTTGCTTTTTCTGGTCATGTTTATTTATGCCATTGTGGGCATGACAAACTTTGCCTGTCTTGGCTGGGAAGGTGGGATTGACAACCTTTTCAACTTTCAAACCTTTGATAGTAGCATGCTCTGTCTCTTCCAAATTACAACATCAGCTGGCTGGGATGGTCTTTTGGCCCCCCTGTTGAAAGGATCTGGTTCATGTGCTCCCAATTTGAATTTAACAGATGATCAGAAAAAAAATTGCACGAATAAGGAGGTTGGTATTTTGTATTTTGTAAGCTATGTTATTATATCATTTCTCATTGTTGTAAATATGTACATAGCTGTCATTTTAGAGAACTTCAGTGTTGCTACTGAAGAAAGCACAGATCCTCTTTGTGAAGATGACTTTGATATGTTTTATGAGACATGGGGCAAATTTGATCCTCAGGCAACACAGTTTATTGAATATTCTGCTCTTTCTGAGTTTGCAGATGCTCTGGCAGAACCTTTACGCATTCCAAAGCCTAATAAAATTCAGCTCATATCCATGGACCTTCCCATAGTTAGTGGAGATAAAATCCACTGCTTGGATATTTTGCTTGCTTTCACTAAAAGGGTCTTGGGTGAATCTGGAGGTTTTGATGGTCTTGAATTACACATGGAAGAAAAATTTATGGCTGCCAATCCATCTAAAGTTTCTTATAAGCCAATTACTACTACTCTTAAAAGAAAACAAGAGGAAGTATCGGCTCTTATTATTCAAAGGGCCTTCAGGAGGCATTTGATGCAGCGCTCTTCTGAAAATAAACCGTTCTTATATCATCGTAAGCGTTGTAAAAGTACTGCCTTTGAAGACAAAACACATGAGAAGGAAAGCCTTATTACATCCATGCTTAATCAAAATAACGGTAATAAGCTAGATAAATCACGAACTACTTCTTCTATATCTCTCCCTTTATTTCATGATGGCATTGCTGGAAGAGATAACAATAATGTGGACATATAGGGTTACCCCAGGCTGCAGCATTTTTGATTAAACAGTTATTTTCCAATGGAGAAAATATTTTGACCCAGAAGCACAATACTCTAAATTTAGAATAATGATGGCAGCCTTCAATTGTTGTCATTCTGTCAATTTTTGGCGTATTTCTGTGTTTACAGAAGAAATCTGTAAAAGATCAATTGTAACTGTAACATGGTTTATAAACACACAAAGTTGTAGAACAACTTATATCTCTTTAGAGATAAAGCCTGGTATGAAAAAAATTGGAAATTGTAGCAAAATTAAATATTTACTGCATTTTCTGTGAAAGAGCTCACTTAAAACACTTGATTATAATCAGCCATAATTTTTGTGGCTGATAGAACACAATTTCTATGTTGTTTGGGACCATCTTCCTCCTTGGCCTTTGGATGGAATTATTTATATGTAAGAATTATTGAGGTGTCTTTACATGTGCACCTAAATGGATTTAACATATCATCCTCAGGTGCCTGTGCTTGAACTTTGTATGCAATTTGTTCTCCATATCATTCAGTGTATGAAAATTGTGATAATAATAGTTACCAAAATCAAAGAATGTTATGCAAGAGGTATTGCTTCCAGAAAATCTTAAGAATTATTGTACATAAAATGTCATCATTATATTTCATCCAAAGTATTAGTAATCTGAGAAGGATTTCATGGTATATCTTACGGAACAACATTTATTAAAGTTAGAGGAAGTATTTGTTTCATTGGTTTGGAAAAAAACCCCATGTATGAACAACATGTATTAATATTACTTTTACTGGGTTTTTTTTCAGTTTAAGTTGGTCAGGTGAAGTGTCACAGTGACCTTAAAACTAATGAAATAGGACTGGTTTAGATTCTTCAATAAAGAGTTAATCTGCTTAACACATTTTTGTTTGTTTTATGAAAGGTATTTCAGTTTATTACAAGATATAATCTGTTATTAGAGTAGAACCACGGTAATATAATGTTCTCAAAATAGCTACATATTAGCACAAGAAAACTGAAAATGTTTTGCGTCTTATAGGGAATCAGAAAAGGTTGAGCTTTTTCAGGCCAAGAGTGGGCAGAAGAGTAAGGTCATTACTCATTTTTACTGACATTTCTCTTGTTAAACACTGTCAAATTATCACAGAATCCAAGCTATTTGTGGGACCAATAAAGACCCATGAAATATGAGAATTAAAGAGTTCAGATACAGTATGGTTTAACCAGCTTTATTATTTCCAGAACCAGCTTCTGTTGAGAAAAAGAAAAAAGTTGATAACAAAGGTCTGCAGACCTCTCAGTGTCAGCAGCACTGGGAAGCAGGAGGCAGAGATACTTGGTGGGCCTGCTTGCTAGCTGCTTCTGTCCAGCTTGGATTGCTTTTGTGCCTGCAGTGCACAGTGCTGCTTCTGAGGTGAAACTATCGATTCTGTTGGTGTGAGCCGACAGGGTTGGGTTTTTTTCAACCTTTAGATGGCAGCATTTACTATGTTTTAGAATATGGCCAGCCAGTGAAGAGGCTGTCGAACTTGTACACTTCAGCATGGAGGGATTAAATTGGTTGTAAATAACTTAGGAAATAATGTCCTAACTCTTTTATTTTTTTTCTGCCTTGGGCTCTCAAGCTAACCACAGTTCTCAGTAGGTGCTCATTTGGTGACTGTTCTGCTTTTTACATATAACAGATTGACAGATCTTAATTACTGGTGATGCCTGCGTGCTTGGATCTTCCAGACAGGTAGTTTCAAGCATATCTCTATAGTACTGTAGCAGGAAATGTTTGGTAGGTAATAGTGCTTTGTTCTTGCAGCTTGGAAAAGAGGGAAAGACTGGAAAAGCCATATGAGAAAATTATAAACAGTAATACTATTTAACAAAATGCCTTTTAAGAGGAAAAAAAAAAGATCTTTACCATTTAAAATTATGTTGTTTGAGTGTAACAGCAGCTGTCATGCCCTGGTGCAGAATTGGAAATACTTCTTTCTTTCCATCATAGATGCAGCAATTTTGGACAAAATCACACCTGGTATGAACACATCTTAGTGATTATTATGTCTCAGAAACATATAAAAGAATCTGAATTCACCACAGTGAATTTGCACCACAGTTCAAATTTAAAACTCTGACCAATTTTTTAGTCTTAGTTAAGCATTAAAATAGCCTTAAATAGCATTAAAATAGCCTCAGTACACAACAGGGTCGAAGTGAATGGTGATACGCAGCTGTTGTTGCTTCTTCACACTAGAATTGCTAGAACAAGATGCTGAGGCAATGTAGGGTTTCTTTAAGAAGCCTATATATGGTGATATATAAGAAGCAATCAATAGGGTTTCTTTAAGAAGCCTATATATGGCGATAAGTTAATAGCAGTGAACAGGTGGGAGTTTGTGACAATTCTGGTACATGGAACTGTTATTTCTTCCAAGTAAAACTGCCTGGACATATATGAACTTCATAAGAGATGGTCAGCCATACCTGGAACACAGTGGAAGAATATTCCTTTCTGTTTATGAAGTTTGATACTTAAATCAGCAAAACCAAAGGATTCCTCTGGATAGGAAACCCAGTGCATGTAAAGCTAGCAGTGACTTCCTTAGGACTGACATTCTAATAAGTAGCAACATTTGCCTTCTTAGTAGTGGTGCAGAACTTCATGATTACATTGCTATTTATCACTTGCCTGTGTAGAAATAGTTAGCAACTAATCACTAGTAATGAAGAGATCTCTCCTACTGTTGTGATACCACTGTATCTCTCAGAACAGGCTCCATGAATGTTTTGTGCAAGCTATCTTTTCACTTTTTGGAGATGAATCTTCAGTTACTGTCAACCTTGCAATGTTTTCACTATCTATGCAGTTTCTTCAGGACTCACAGGCCCTGTGTGTAGTTAAGTTATTCAAAAATAAAAGTACCAAAAAGAGAATCTCATTGTGGCATCTTTTCCCTGCAGCTACCAAAGATTATTGTGCTTGACAAGTATGTTGTCTGCAATGTCACTTTCCTGATTCAGTATTGTCCTGGCAGATAGGATTACTGTATGTATTTTGGGCAGGTCTCACTCCAGTCAGCCTTCTCTGTGCTTTCCCAGCCTTCTTCCTTTTCACTTTTTAGCTTAATATACAGTCTGCTAAGTTTCTGTGGTGACAGACCATGCAATAACTACCTGTGAAAGCCAAAATTTATGTGCACATTGAATAATTTGGCTCTTACAGGTAGATAATGGTGTAGAAGAAAGAATTATGTGACTTTCTGCCACCTCGCCCTTTGCCTTTCTCCTTATATTGGAATGAATCAAGTGGTTTCTTCAGTTATTCCTAGGATCAAGTAACTCTTTTCAGTTTCAGTAGTTTAACAGTTGCTGAATTCACAAATTCATAGTTATTCCTAATTTGTAGTAGTATAATAAAAAAAAATAATTGCCCACTTTGCATTTCATCAACACCAAGAATTCTAGGGAAATGGAACAGGAACGGAGTATCAATAAATCCATTAGCAAATTCACTTACCACTGCATCTCATCACAGATGCAAGATAAGGGTAAGAAAACACCACAGATTGTGATGACTAACTGAATAACAGCATAACGATCTTTCCCCTTTGGAATCCCTCAGTGTAATCAATTTCTAGCAAGAGGAGGATAGCCTGAAATGAGATATTAGAAGAGCAAGAAATGGTACAACTAAAAGGTCAGTTTGATTATTTGAAGCAGCTGCTACCAAAAAAACCCACAACAAAACCTCAAAAAGGACGTAGTAGAGGACATCAGTTTTTTGGGGGGAAGAGATGAACTTTGGATAAGAAAGGACTATCTGGTATGTTGAACATACACACTTCAGAAATCACTGGCAGTCATATATTGACTGCTAAATCTAGAAAGGTTGAAAAGAGCATCCCTTATGCTTTCTCTGCCTACACAGCAAAGATTTGAGTTCCAGAAATGAAAACTATATCATAGAAAAAAAGACTCTATCAATATCTGAGTGGTCCTTATTCCTAAGAAATACATATAGAGTTCCGAGAAAAATGTTTGATCTGCCCTGGAAGACCAAATGTCTGCTATTTCTGATACTTTAACAAAAGGAAAATGTGTACTTCAGTCTGGCAACAAAAAGTCTAACTGCTTTAAATGGACATATACTGTCACAGTTTGTCTCAGGTTTTACTAATTCAACCACAGCTTTCCAGTGCTCTGCTACCAAGTAGTAGTCAACAGCTATTTCTATTATCTGTGAGTTTGAGCCTATACAAATAAGTATTATTGTATCAGTATTATCAGTATGCAGTTCTAATCTCTGTACCAGAGCGTAAAAAATTACTGCAAATTAACAAGACATTCTTATCTGTCCATCCCTGGCAACCAAACAACAAGTCCTCTCTAACTTTTACAACATCACATCAGATTTCTTTCAGAGATTTTCTTCAGTACTCCCAGTCATTATAGATATTTGCATAAAGATATTGAGTGGTTTTCAGAGCTGAATGTTTTAGTTTAGGCTCTTTGCTCTACCAATTTCAGAGAAAATATGTGTAGGCGTCAACTTAGTAAGTGGTTTTATTGATCTACAGAGACTTTTGAAAGATAAATAGAGATGTTTTGGCAGCCCTTCAGGAAAATATAGCCGTTTGGGTAAATCTGTTGCAGTTATCGGCTTCTTGATTGCATGGAGCTAAGGCAAAACAGGGCAAGTTGATTTTTGTTGATTTAGTTATAGTCATTAATTCATAGCTGCTAGAGTTCAGGGCAACACAGTTTCCTCTTCTTTCCAGGTTCAAGGGAAAATGGACTTATGCAGGAGCAATCAAAGATTAAGAGGTTTATAGGTTAGACTTAGGACAACAGTCACTTTACCTTGCTGCCCAAACACTGGGTAGGATTTGTCCTCAAAGATAGATTAGTCACTGGAAAGATCAACTCTTTTGTCAATTTTCTTATATATTTTCATACCCTCTTGAAATTAAGGGAGTAGGAACTGGAAATAGTATTTTAACAGTGATCCTACTACGCTACTACTCTTGGCATTCTCTGTAGAATTTATCAGTCAATATTTCATTCTGCTACTTCCAGAATTATTGTATGTGTGTGTGGCTATGGCTAGTGCCATTATGCAGGCTTAATGAAGCCAGGGGAAATTCATCCTTTTGTTCTTTACTTGATACGTTTTTTTGCTGTTGCTGCTAGTGAAGCTTGTAACTGCTGCTGCCAGAAATCCATGTTTGTGTAAGAGGACAGATTCTTCAGTAACCATACCCACAAATTCACTTAAATACTCCCAGCTGCTCCTTTCCTCTCTTCTGAACAGCATCTGTGGAAAATTTCTCCCTCTTTTCAATGAAGCAGCAGTAAGTTTAATCCAAGTAGCAGCAAAAAGACCCCACCACAGCACCTTTGGAGAACACCACTCCATTCCTGCTGACACATATGTAGTGTCCAGCACTCATTTCTCACATTCTTTTACATCCCCTACAACATAAAACTTGTGCTTATGTCCATACTACTTATCTCCTACAATTTGTTTTGCCTGCCAGCTGTACAAAAGGCAGAATATCTGCTGGCTGCAAGAACATAAAATATAACGGTAACAGTTAAGGTCTCCTACTTTCCCCTGAGTAGAAGACTTATCCCTTAACAAAGAGCTAATAATCCAAGTGACAAATACCTTCTAAAAAGTCCAGATAGGAAAGAGAATTCATTTACAAGCATGAATAAAGTCAGTGAAAGCCACACTTTCTTACATACCCTGGAATCCACCAACAAAATACAAAGTCATAGGAAAAACTAGAATTTTGTTAATTCTCATACTCATGTGACTAGTCAGTGTTTATTTGAGAATACTATATCTAAAAGTATGTTTGTACTATATGTTTTGATCAGTTTTGAGCCTGTAGTTTCAGCCTGAAGCATGTTCAAACCAATCAGTGCTTAAAACTGTTATCTACTTTGCCTGAATACTTTATCACATAAAACAGAAGATGTATTTTAAGATAAAAATTTATCTCAGTTTTATTTTGTTTTGTCATGTTATATTGTTTCATTATGTACATGGTGACATCCATAGACATACCTGGTTGCCAAAAGAGAATCTTATTTGTTAAATTGGTATTGCCCACCTTGATTTTCCACATTTACCCCCACTTTTATTCTGAGGCAAGGTGTATTTTTTCCAGTATGTCTGCCCAAGAAAAACCTACAATGGAGAAAGACTATGGAGGAGATGGGGAGAGGCTAAGTGCCCAAGAAGTTCAAGTAATGTAGGGTGCGGCTGATCACAGCTGTTGTAAAGTCAATTTAACACAAGGTGTCCAGTGGCCTTTGTTTTAGGTAAACAGCTGTCAACAATTGTGTGGATCAGCTGGAGGTGTAAATGTTTCTCCCCCAGTTTATTAAAAGGTAACTTCTTGTTGAGTTTGTGAGAACAGTATGGAGGTCTGTATACATGGCTCAGCCCAACAGACAGTACAAAAACTGAACAACGCACAAGAGAACCTCAAAGAGTTTGAGCTGTTTCATCCGTCATCATGATGATGAGCACATTACAGAGAGGGTGGTGGAGATCACATTGGTATTGAGGTTGAACTGTATATTGCAATTGCTGTTTCCCTAATTGTAACCTTCTATTTGTATTGTGATTTCAGCATATTATGTGTGCCTCCGCTAAATTAAAAATCCTGTGTAACATCAGATACCTTCAAAAAAGTCCATTTGATATTAAACATCACATTCACAGAATCACAGAACTTTAAGGGTTGAAAGGGATCTTGTATGGAATATCTAAAAGAATCTGTTGAGAGACTACGGGACTCTGTCAACCAGGCATGGCAGTTCTTTCTGCTGTTATCCAAACACAAGGATACAAATAAGCTAACATTTAGAGACAGGCTTTTCCATGTGTTAAAGATGAGGCAATGGCAAAAGGAAAAATAGCAACTTTAGAACCTATTCACTCAATGATTATGGAGACAGTAACAACTGCCATCTTCATTTAATACTATAAATCTTCTGTGTTTATCTGTGTATATAGAAACAGGTATTTTAATTGCAGTGCAATTAAATTAACTTCATAATGTTTCATAGCATGCCATGAATAATATATAAGAAGTGAAATCTGTCTCCCTATTTCCCTGTTTGATGATGCTGATTAGTGGATTTGAATACTGCATCGAGCTGTTGTAAAGGTGGGAACAATTGTCTTGATTGATAGAGGCTTTCATTTCCAAGTGCCACATCATTGCCCCACTCATGTTATAACAGTGCACGTTGTCCAAAGAGCCATTTCTCACTGGAAAATGCAATGGTTCAAATTGGGTTTTCTGGCTACTGCTTAAACTGTGCCCATACTTCATAGATTTAGGCAAAGAGGATTGCTGTAAATGTCTGTGGAGTAATAAGCCATTTTCTCACAAGACACTTCCCGAAGGTGAGATAATAAACCTGCAGTCTCTGTCTGGCCTCAGACTGCAGGAAGAAAAGGAAATCTCCAGAAATCTTATAAGAAGTTCTGCCCTGCTAAAACACTTAGCAGTTGGGTGATATGTGGTATATGTACCACAATTAATAAACCAAGACAGTCGTGCAGTTGCCTCCTTGTTGTGAAATGTGGAAGCATGTTTGCACATTTCCATAGGCCAATATTTTTGAGATTTTTTGATGTAATCAAACACAGCTATTAAAACTCTCTGTAGCTTTTTCTTGCAGTTTCAGACAACAAGTGTTTATGGGCCAAACACTTCACAAATAAAAGCTTTTAACAGTCTAAAGTAGCAGTTCCTATAAAACTTCTTGTGTGTGTGTGTGTGTGAAAAATGGTGGATTTTGCAGCCTTAAAAAATAATCCCCATTCAATACCTCAGCTCTAGTATTGTGAACTGATAATTCAATTTGGAAATGAAAAGACTCTTTATGTAAAAAAAATCAATCTCACTGGAATAAAAAACTGAATCCAATTTCAGTAAATTTAAGATGCTGAATGAAATTTGTAGGTAAATGTGATCACTTCCTTTTCCTAATTGCTTTTTCTCTTCCCACATTTTTTTCCCTTTCAATTGAAGTTCTTTATATCATGTATGACACTGCATGATAAAAATGTTACGGTTAAGATGTGAGACCTAAAAAATGTATTACTGTAAGTAAATAAGAACCAAAGTACGTATAAAGTAAGTGCTCCCTAGTTAAAAGACATTTGATTTACTTGGAAAAACCAAACCAAACCCAGATTTATTCCTTTATATGTGCAAGTACCCTTGTGTGTTTATGATATGTTAAAACATGTGTCAACTGCAGTAGACAGATTTCTTGAATTTCCTCTTTTGGAGGATAATGAAGTTCACGTGTTGCAAGAAATATTTGGATGGCTAACACAGGTGAGACATTGGTGTTATTTCAGATAGTAACTTCCTCTGGCCTTTATATTGTTTTGACAGAAAAATAGTTGTGGCTGACAAAGAGCAGACGCTCTAGAAAGTTGAAAGATTTTGATAGGAATAGATCCCTTTGACCTTCCAATTGCGTGTTCCTATTTCCACAAATTCAAAGCTCTAGTTTTAGCTTTAAAAAATGAGGAGGAGATGAATGATGAAACAAATGCATTCCTTTTTCCGTTCTGTTTGTTGATTTTGATAGACTTTTAAAGCATGCCTTCTGAAAGGCAATTTAGGCACTTCTCTTAGCATCGTCCAATTATGCATTGGCTGCATCTCACTGTATCTATCAAAGTGTCACAGAAGCTTTCATGTAGGCAATATATTGCCTTTTGAGACCCAAGAGAAGGGACCCCAGAGTCTTCTCCTTAAGTAGGTGTTGAGAAAATTAGTCCCATCACAATTCAGCATGCATTAGTCCATTAAAGAGCTGGAAGAAGATTCCTTTGTGCAAATGACCAAATGGTTTCACTGTATATTTATATTAGTCATTTCCTGTTGTTCTTTAAAGAAAGTTCTTGATCCTTGATATTTAAAAAGTCTTAATTTCCACATCAGCATAATTTAATAAAAAAGAAAGAAAGCACTCTCATGTATTTTAAAAGCTAATTAATTATTTTTAAAATAATCACATTAAATTCCTTTTTGACTCAAAGAACACACTGATTTCTCAATTTGCCATATTGTTATCCTGTGATTAATGTGGTTCCTTATATGTAAAACTTCTCTTCCTTCCCAAATAATTTCTGATACTGTTTCCAAATGTAATTGTAGATAGGATCTTTGGGCCCTCAGTCAGAGGACTTTTACATCTCACTTGGAATGAACATGCTCAATTCCAACCAGCAGGATTACAGCTCATCAACTATCTAGAGATTCCAGTCTGAAAAGCTTCATGGTAGTGAACCGGTACTTGGCTATGAAGTTCTTGCATTCTTGTCATGCAAGAAATTGAAAGATAAATGAAAATGTTAAAAAATTGGGGGAAAAAAAAGTACTGTAGGCTCTTTTCTCTTCTGGCCCAGATGACAAGAGTCAGTGAGATTATCATCAGACAGGAAACTGTAAAGAGGTTTCTGCTGAGGGAAGACCTCGCAGAAACATGTAATAGATGCAAAACTAAGTTATCAAGCTTACAAAGGAAGAACTGAATATTTCTGCAGAAAACTGTTGATGGTAGCAGGCAATCATGAGGTCCTGTGTCCCACACAGAAAGAATAAAAGAATAAAAGCTGTAAAGTGCAGAGCTGGCCTAACAGGCTACTGGGGATTGTTCAGCTTAGGTCTTTTACAACTATTTTGGACTTGGAGGACCTCATTCTCTAAATAGTTGTCCTGGTTTAGGCCCATCAGGGAACAAAAGACCATGATTAGCCTCAGGTACCGAAGACCTGAGGATTGCCAAAGGTCAGGGAGAGCTTAATTGCCGCTTAAAGTCCAGGACAAAACAGAGCAGGCTTCTCGGCTTGGGGAAGAAAACAGAAAATAATTTAATGCAACACCCACTAAAGCAAAACCATAAAACCCCAAAACATAACCAAAATAAAACAACACAGAGTGGTTGTAGAGTTCGACCAGCCCTTTAAGAACACCTTCTCCCCACTCCTCTCCTCTTCCCTGGCTCAGAGCCCTGATCCCAGTGTTTTCACCTCCTTCCCCCGTGAACGGCCCAGGGGGGCAGGGAGTGAGGGTTTCAATCAGTCTGTTCCTGATAGCTTCTGCTGTTTGTCTCTCCTCAGGGCAGGTGGGCTCTGCACCCGTCCTCCCTGCAAGTCCGTGGGGTACCTCACACACACGGCAGCCCTGCATGGGCTGCTCTGACGTGCATTTATCCCAAAGGCTGCAGCTCCTCTCTGCCTCTTGTGTGGGGCTGCTCTGCGGCACACAGGCTCTCCAGCACGGCCTGTGCCATGGCCACCTCCACACACAGTCCGTCACCCGTCCAGGTGCACTCACACGGAGCTGCTGGTGGCTCTCAGTCCTGCCATGGCCCTCCATGGGTTGCAGGGATACAGCTGCATTCTCACCACGGCTTGAAGAGGAATCCCTGGTCTAGTGCTTCTCCTTCCTTCCTTTTTATCTGACTGTGGGGTCTGCGTGGTCACCTCCATCTTGTATCACTCTTACACCTCCTACCAGCACTTCAAATTCCTGTCCCTAAATAGTGATCGCAGAGGTGCCAGATTGGCCCAGCCAGGCCGGAGGTGGGTGTGAACCCAGGAGCCGAGGGGGAGAGTCCACAAACTCTTTACTAGGTCTTCATTGCAACCCGCTCCCCCTGTTACCAAGCGAAAACAGCTCCTTGCTAAACCATGACAACAGTATTGAACAGTTTTTTTCCCAGCAATTCTAATCTGACTAATAATGTGATGTCTAAATCACCATTCTCTGCCAAACAGATGCTTTAGTCAATCATTATGTATTGAATGACTTGTCCACTTGTACTCTCTATATAGATCCTTGAAACTGGCTGCTCCTGAAAGCTATAGTTTATTCTTACCAGCTTGGACCTTCATTCCATGGAGTAATATCTTCAACTAACTAAAGCTGCCTAAGATTTGCATCAGACTGTCAAGTTTTTGTGTTTTGCTTCTTCATAAAAAATAGAAAAATGGATAAAAAAGTTTTCTCAAAGAGTAAGCATCCCGTGTCTGATATAGCTAGGGAGATCTCTAGATATACCTTATGTTACTTGATGAAATAGTTTTAGGATGAAATAGTATTAATTTTTACACTAGATTTATTTCACTACCCTAATTCTCTTAGTATTATTTTGATAGACCACTGAGGAAAGAGAAAAGAGCAATCCATACTTTTTCCATTTGAGTAGACGATAAGCAAATTTTCTCGATTGAGATGTGCATTGGAGCATTTAGAAAGCTGAAGATTACTATATGTAACACAATGATTTTAATACATACTTACAAAGAAAGCAATTTCCTGTTGCTCTGTGATACCAATTATCCATTCAAAAGAGTCTGAATTTTACATCGCCATGATCTTTTTTTTTTTAAATATAATTTCATTCTCAGATAAAAGGAAATGAGATTCCTTTATACTAGGTCTTTATTTTGACAAAAATGCCAATTAACTACTTTATACCATTTAGACTTCACTATTATGTGAATCAGAAAATGGCTTCAGCTATTCTTTTAAAATAAAGCAGCAGTGTAATATGTTATAAAAGCTATTCTAAACTCTGTGCAGTAAAAGCCTTCATAAATCACTAAAAGCTCTCTGCAGCATCGTTTCCTTGGTTTGAGACTGGGCTTCAAATCCCACATATGTTAATACTCATCCCATAAACAGCAATTTATGAGGGTTTCCCCTCTTGACCAGAAGGTCCCAGTCTCTGTTGTGTTATAAAAGGGCTATAAAAAAGCTCCAGCCCAATACTGAAAGGTTTCTGGTTTTGTAAAATCACAGGAACATTGTTCAGATGAGCATAGCTCCTGAGCTGACAGTTACGCATTGTGGAAGTTTGTTTCCACACCATCATTTCATTGACAGAATAAAATCAACAAAACATCCCTCATCAAAATGGAAATTTTATGATATATAAATCTCATCATGGTGATTTCTTTATAGGAAAGAGAAAGCATAAAACAGGTGATAAGGTCCTTAATTTATGTGTTTAAAACCATTTAAGTTAAGCAATTTTAAATGAAACTAAGATTGTTACACCAAAATAGTACATACAGAGAAGTTGCAAAATCATTTTGTTCTAGTCTATGTTTGTTGGCATTAGAAATAACAATGGATTGCAATGGAAAAGCTATAATTTATTATTTTAGTTATAGGTACCCTCCTTAGAGTATGTGAGATTTCTTTTGATTAATAACCATATCATTCAACATTGTGTATCTGAAATCTGTCCAAGAATCTTGACATCAACTATTGTTTGCAGCAGTGAAGAAAAGGTATCACAAGACTAAGATTTTCCTTTCACGGGTGAAGAATTCAGCTCTGTTTTACACATTAGATATTAAAACTTTATTTGATTTTCACCTCCTTTCTCCTACATTGTGCAGTTGAAATGATTCTTGTTGATGCATCTTTATGAAATGAAAAACTAATGTTGGTCACCAAATGAAAACCTGTGCCATATAATTAAAAGAAGATGACAGTGAAATGCAAAATGAATTTACAGTTAAGATTTCTGAATCATACCTAACTTCTCAGAAAGGAGCAGAAATTAATCCTTACTAAAGTCAGCGATGTTATGAAATTCTGGACACACATTCAAGAGTAATTGCACTTGTGCAACTCATCTGCTTTCTCCCAATTAAAGCTGCTATTGTATTCATGGTGCTGTTCTTGTTACTACAGCAATGAAATCTATGCAAAAAGCTGGATACTGACTGATTGCTGCACCTGATATATAATTTTTCACAATCTACCTTTCATTCATTATTTCTTAAATTGCTGTGTAAGAGCATAATTTATCATGACAGATAGGTATGTACACACACACACCAATCACTGCATTGTCAGGAAGTATGCAGAAATAAGTTGGTGTTTATTTTTGAAAAACTAAGAAAATTATTTTGTACTGGTTCTAAGTAAGCATTCCCTACCCCAAAGTTATTACTATGCTACTGAGGCTAAAATTGAAGGGCAATTTGAAACACACTTTAAGCTGCCTCATCAGCTTTACTGTAAATTGAGCTAACTTCACCTTTAATGAATATTTTTCTTTTCTAATAGCAAACATCCATCACAAGAATATATTTCACTTGTCTTTATTAATTTCTCTTATGTTCAAATATCTATTTTCTTTACACATGGAGAGTGCTTTTTTACTCCTTAATTTAGCAACATTGAGATTTTGTCACAGCAACATTTACATTTCTAATGTTTCAAATTCCTTTCAGCTTGAGGTTTATTTACCTCCTGCTGCTCTCAGTGACTTGAATTTGCTGAAGCTGGAGGTTTTTCACTTTTCCTCCTGGTGGAGGAGAGGGTAGTCAAACAGCTTTGTTGTTAGTACAGTAGTGAAATGAGGATTTAATTTTTGATAGGGAAGGTAATGTCAATGACAAAGCTGCCTCACCCTTCTCTGTTCTGCAGGGAATCTATTTTCTCCCCACACATTTAAAAGGAGGTGGGACACATCTAAACTCAGGGGACATTCATCAGCACAGACAAGGGAGCCTAGACAACTGCTTCTCTTACCTTCAGCCAAGTATGCAATTTATTTGGCTACAGCAATTCAACATTTCTGTTGCCCTTTGCAGGCTACACAGGGAGTTGTGACCCAAAGCCGCTTTGCAGCACAGAGGATGTGAAACATCTGCTTTCTCAAGCAATCACTGGGGTAAAACTGCTTGACTGCTAGAATTGATTTAGTTGTCTCTTTGCCATGAGTAGTCAATGGGCTTGGACAACAGCACGCACAAATAATATGATTAGAATGCAACCTGTAAGAAAGTGTCCTTTGAAAACACTCTGGGATATTTTTAATTACTGAAAGCTAAAAGCTTAGCTTCAATCTAGTCCAGCTGACAAGTAACATGTCCATCTTAAAGTTAGCACAAGGACCTAGGAAAATCCGAGATAAATATGAGATGTCATTCCTGCTTTCTTTACTCACAGATGACAATAATTCCTTCTTGACTCTAGAAGCTGTAGGTAGAGAATAGCTGACAGTGAGGAAGCCAAGACTAGCTGCTGTTTCAAGTCTACTTTTCATCTATAACTCTGGGTGAAATGCAAATTAATCAGCACTGGGAGTGGATATGAAAGCTCTCTATGTAACTGGTATTAGAGACGCTTCATAGTGGCATTCTTAGAAGTGTTTAGAAGCTTAAGTCACATTGATTGCAATGTTATTCAGACACTGAAAACCTGTTGGGAAATCATATATTTCTTTGAGGGGTATAAATATATTTTAAAAGCTATCCTTGTTGTTTGTCTATTCTTTCCAAATGAATGCAAGGTGCAGATATTTATACAAGGAAGGTGAACTTTACTGGTCTTTGCAGATACTTAAGCAAAGCTTCAAACAGCTCAAACTTCATTAAATTAATGTTAGATGGTTTTAAAGCTATGTGAGGCCTGTGACAGACAGATGGCTTGCAGGGAACAAGAGACAATATAAACTGAATTTATGTCATGGTCTGAGGTTCATGAGACTGATCTGAACGTGCCACTTTCTGTAAGTGATGTTAATTTAAACTGCAATAGTGGTGACAATTGTGAAGTCAGATGGAATAATAAATCTTTGATATGTTTTAACCTGCCATGAGATTTCCTACATACATTTCTGGATAGTCTTCCTGATTATTACAGATGTGATTCTTTCCATGGAATTAAACCTTCTATGCAGTGCCCTATCCAAAGTATGCAAGATATGGTTTAACTTCTTACAGCAACACTCATCAAGTTAAGGTCCTAATGAACCAAAGCTTTTGCCAAAAGATGGCAATATTCCACCAACAGATGAAGGTTAGTTAGCAGGTAACTGCTCTCCCCCATTACTCACAGTTCTGCAGACTTTGAAAGAAAGTAACTAGAAATCTGCAAGAACAGAAAATAAAACAGCATTTGTCCTGATTTGTCTCAGTATATTATAAGACTACTTTCCCATAAAAGTTTTCTACTTCATCCAGAGCTGCCAAGGACAAAATACATTTAGGGTATCCTGATTCAAAGGACCTTCCAAAGGGAAGAATCCAGCACCTTAGTCTCCTGGGTGAAAACAGTGCTTACATTTCAAATGCATTCTCATGCTGCAGAGATATCATCTCATATTCCACCCCAGAGCCAGTTGATTTTCCTTCCTTAGAATCATCCCGTTCTAACTAACATTCTATGATTCTAACTAGGTGAAATGTTAGATGTCCTGAAAACGAACTGTAATCTGAAATCAGCTCTTCTAAAATTGCACAAGTCCCTCCTTGGAGAGGAGGGCTCCAGCTTTCCTTTTGTATTTTGGAAGTGTAAGAAATTTTGGTCTTATGAACAGAAGTTTACTATGCTGTTTAGCTTCAGAGCCACAGAATGAGCCCTGTTCCATTTTGTAATAGTTCAGAGATGGCTACAAAGAGAAAGTCTTTCTCTGGTCCTATCCAACAGTAGCTTCAGCCATATAGGAGTTGCAGGTTTCAAGAGTGAGTGAACTCTTCCAACGTCTTCACCTACTCCCTGCATATATCATCATCTATATGTAATTCATCTGAATCATATATGTACACTAGCATTTTGTGTATATGTGCATGTAAGACACATACCTATGTATGTACATGTATACACACACAGATACAGAGAGATAACAGTCATCAGTTTTCCTCTCTTTCTACCCAGCTTCAGTCATATATTAAAAAGTATAATTAATAGGTTCACCATCATACATTTTCTGACTTTACTGAAGCAGAGAACTGAAACTGAAATCCTAAAATGAAGACCAGTGCCTTCAATAAGAAAACTGTTATAGTACAGACAGCTCTCACTGTGAGGCTGACAAACACATTTGTCCTCATGTTTCCCATCCACTTCGCTCTGCTTCACTCCTGATTTTCTGTGAAAGACACTCAGAAATCCAGGGAGGCAACAATATCTTAAAGAAATGCTCAGATTGGAGCTTCCCCAGCTTTGCTTGCTGAGGTTACAGCCTTTCCCATGAGACCGTGTATAATCACATCAGTTACTTTGATAGCTAAAGAGACGCCTCCCTCAACACCTCCAATGTACAAATAACCCAGTTCCTGAAGGAAGAGTATCTCCAGAGTGAAGAGGTTGCTGAAGGGGAAATAGAGATGACAAAGGCAGTGAGGAGGTTTTTCCAACTATTTCTTGGGAGATAACTGGACTGAGATATGTTTCGCTTACATAGAAAGAAGTGACTGCTTGAACCTTCACTTAGAGGGGATGGAAAATAATGTAAGTCCTGTGATTTACTGCACTTTCTCTTAGAAAAAAAAAAAAGGGGGTTTGTGGTAGGGTCTTTTGCGACCTTTTATTTGCTTAAAAATAATTACTGAACCTAAGCAGAGTGGTGTGCAAAGAAAATGAAAGTGGGGAGGAGTGAATGTTTATTCCCTCCAGTGCAATACATTTGCATCAGAGTTTTCCCGTTGTTTTTGATTTGCTATTTTGCCAAAATGGTCAGAAATACCACATAGAAGGGTGAATAGGTAGACAAGGAAGATTTTCTTCTGTGCATAAAAGTGACAGAGATAGATATTTCATATACAAAGTTTAGATTCTTTAGTGATAGATTTTATTTCAAAGTAAAGAAAAAAATTAGTAGCCTTAAGTTTTATAACGTTGCTCTCTTACATAGGGTTATGCTTAGGAGCATTATTGAGACACCGACTAACCTTTTCTTTGGAGGGAGACTTAAGAAGAATGGATCTTGTTTTAAATTGTTTGCTTTTTCAATGCTTAATTATATCTGTTTTATTTGTGGAGTATCCTGACTGTGTTTAGTGAATGCTTTTATCCACATAAACTATGGGGCAGATAAAGTAATAAGTGAATATTGATAGAGAAGTTAATTAACAAATGATGCAATCAAGAGAACACAAATTTTGTTGTTGGGTGGTGAATTGGCAGCAGAAGACATTCTTTTAGAACTCACAGAAGCAAGTCTCTGCTTTGGCAAAGCAAAAGACATTAAAAGTTTCAGGTTTTCATATGAAGCAGCTGCAAGGGCTTTTCTCTTCTAGGAGGGGCTTGCACATGTCTGGTTCATCACAGAGACAAGAGGAAAACCTCTAGAGAAATTTAAGTGGAATAGAGCTGTATGTTACATGAAGGTGTTTTATTAGGATGATAAGGACAGTAAACTGTTGAGGTAACCAGTACAGAGACCTAACAGAACCAGGTGCTCTGGAGGTTCTCCCCATAGTACTCATACTGTTCCTTTACTGTTTTTCATAGGTTTTGATTCCTTGTGGTAATACATTTTTATTCACTTTGTAATTGTTTGACTTGGCCTCAGATTATTTTCCATATCAATGGAGAAAAGTTCTTAAAAATTTGGGTCTATTTCTCTAAGATGAAAAGGGCAAATAGTCAAGGTAATTATGAAAAGGGGGGAATTTAATAATTACATTAGTTATGTCATTGTGAAGTGATAGTATTAAATTATGTACCTAATGAGAGCAGACTATTCAGAACAGATTTCTGGTTATATGTATTTTAATTTGGGGTTATTTAGCCTGGAGAAGAGGAGGCTGAGAGAAGACACAATCAGTCTACACCTACCTGAAAGGGGGTTGTAATGAGGTGGGAGTCTGTTTCTTCTACCCAGTAATGAATGATAGGTCAAGAGGAAATGGGCTCAAGTTGCAGAGGGGAGGTTTAGTTTGGAGATGAGGATGAACATTTTTCCTGAGGGGGTTGTCAGACACTGGCACAGGCTGTCCAGTGAGGTGGTAGAGACAAAGCCATGTAGCTGAGATGCTGGGGGCCATGGTTTAGTGATGAGACTTCTCAGTGTTGGGTTAGTGGTTGAATTTGATGATTTTAAAGGTCTTTTCCAATCAAAATGATTCTGTGATTCTAATTTGTTTAGAAAATTGTGGCAGACAAAAGGCTATGTAATTTGAAAATTTCATACAACGTGGAATCATTACTATTTCAGTTCTATACTCAAGATGGGTTCTTTTGGAAAACTTTATTGTTAAAAGTAATTTCACTGTGTTTTATTAACAGGAGAGTTGTTTTTTTTCAGGTTTGATTCCATAGATCATTTAGCTTTGTTATGAACTTGGGGAAAAATATTTCTCTTACATTGTACCTAAACTTTTGTCCTCCAAAGCATACATTCAGCTGCCAAGAAATCTTTCTTTAAGCAAAAAATACATGATTAAACCAGCCTTCAGGATGACAAAATAGCAAATCTGTGACACTTTGGTACATTTAGTATTTTCCATTAATGGTAACAATCCGTGTATTTCATTGAGTTTCTGTACTTTTTGTTGTAATCATAGAATCATAGAACCATAGAATGGTAGAGCTGGAAGGGACCTTTAGAAATCATCCAGTCCAATCCCCCTGCCCAAGCAGATCCACCTAGATCAGGTCACATAGAAACACGTCCAGGGGGGTCTTGAAAACCTTCAGAGAAGGAGACTCCACACCCTCTCTGGGCAGCCTGTGCCAGGGTCCCTCACCTCAAGAGTAAAATAGTTTTTTCTTACATTTAAATGGAACTTCATGTGTTCCAGCTTCATCCCATTACCCGTTGTCCCACCACTAGATAAAACAGAAAAAAGGGATGTCTCAACCTCCTGACACCCACCATTTAGATATCTGTAAATATTAATGAGATCCCCCCTCAGTCTCCTCTTCTTCAGACTAAACAGCCCCAGTTCCCGCAGCCTTTCCTCATATGAAAGATTTTCCAGTCCCCTGATCATCTTGGTTGGCCCTGTGCTGAACTCTCTCCAGAAGTTGTCTGTCCCTCTTGAGCTGAGGAGTCCAGAACTGGACACAGGACTCCAGATGAGGCCTCACCAGGGCAGAGTAGAGGGGGAGCAGAAGCTCCCTTGACCTGCTGCCCACACTCTTCTTGATGCATCCCAGGATATCATTGGCCTTCTTGGCCTTGAGGGCACATTGCTGGCTCATGGTTAGTTTATTATCAATCAGGACTCCCAGGTCTCTCTGCAGAGTTGCTCTGCAGCAGGTCAACCCCCAGCCTGTACTGGTGCATGGGGTTGTTCCTTCCCAGGTGCAGGACTCTGCACTTGTCCTCATTGAATCTCATGAGGTTCCTCTCTGCCCAACTCTCAAGCTGGTCAAGACCTTGCTGAACGGCACCACAGCCTTCTAGGGAATCAGCAAACTTGCTGAGGGTACACTCTGTCCCCTCATCCAGATCGTTTATGAAGTAATCAAGTCATATTAATGTCAGTTAATTAATGTGAACTGATATATTGTTTGTCTTGCCTTTAGAGACTTAAAAATGAAAAGAAATATGTTACCACGTAGTAGTGTATTTGAATACAATTCCAGTAACTCTTACAGAAGTGTATTTAAGCTCTTGCAAATTTGAGGTAGAGAGAGTTTAGCTCTTATTCCTTTAAGAGTGAAAGGAATTCATATTCCTCCTGTTGCTGAAAAGCTTGAATATCCATAAAATCTGCTGTAGAGCACTACGGGAATTAATTTTGTGGTTAAAAATCAAAACTTCTCTCTCACCTGGCTCCTAAAGTAGCCTGGTAGCACATGATCCTTCCTTCCACTGTTGTCCCTTTGTCAGGATCCACCCCGCAAAACTTGTTGAAATGAATAAATGGATTTCCCTTCATCCTCCTTCTTTTCCTCTTCCCCACTTCACAGGGCTGAAAAATGAGAAACTCACATTGTCTGGCCACATTTCTTATATCTGCCCCCAGACTAGCTGATATTTCTTGATACAGGACTTCAAAATGAAGACATATTTCATTTCACACAGGGTTTCTAAGAACATATAGTATTCAAGTTAGGAGAGGACGGAGTCTTAATCTCTTTGGTTTTTAAAACTCCACTCCTGAGCTTTCTTGTCTCATCATCTGTGTCCAGCAACTGGTAATGCAACTAGTAACTTCTTGGTAACCGCATAGGAAAAAGATTATTATCTTGGGTCTCTATGCAATTGTCACCAGCTAAGACCACAGTGTGAAAGATCAATGGACTCAGTTATCAACACACTTCAGTCACAGATAGATGAAATTTTGTGAGCTACATGACTTTCCTGTACCACAGCCCCAGTCTCCCTGTGCATAGTCCAGGACTGTGGGAGGTCTTCTCCACTCCTTGGGTTCTTCAGAACTTGGAGAGATGGTCCTGAATCCTAGTGTTGAGTCATGTTGTTTCCCAACAATCTTTCCTTGTCCTCTGGTTACCCTCATTGAGGTAGTTACAGAAATAGGCAGGGAATGTTTTGATGACAATGACTCAATTTGAACCGTGCTATCATTGTCACATTTACTGGTCATAGAATCATAGAATGGTGGGGGTTGAAAGGGACCTCTAGAGGTCATCCAGTCCAACTTTCTGCTAAAGCAAATGTACCTAGGTCAAGTCACACAGCAACATGTCCAGTCAGATTTGGAAACCTCCAGAGTAACTGTGCTAATGATATCAAACTCACCCTAACTCCTATAGTAATGAAATATCTAACTCATCCTATAGCAAAGAACTAACCTATGGTCACTAAAAGCTTTGTAGCTCTTTTCTCAGATTCCTATGCTGCCACAGTTTCTTAAATTCCTTTATGCTTGCAACTGGCTATCTGACAACTTGTCAATTGACTGCTCAAGCACTTCCAGAAAGTGATCTCTGTACAGGTTTAAATTATTTATGACAGAAAAGTAGCTGAAAATTAGTCCAGCCTTACCATGCAAAAGAAAATGTAACTTAAGGCTTCACTAATTGCTAAGAAGGCTTACTCTGTAAGCAGTCACTAAGGAAGCAATGTAATATAAGGCAATCTCAGAATTTTCACATGTTCACAGTTGCTGATGATTAATGATGTTTAATCAGTTCTATTACTGACTGTAGAATTACTAAGCTGTGTAACTCTGAGATGTTTGCAGTGAAGTGAGATGATTCCCACCCAAAAGGTCTTTCTGGATGAATTGTAACAGGTTTTACCATGTCTTTGCAAATAGTTTTGTGAATCTCCATGGTATCTGCTACCTTCATTCTGCAATGCTGGGAATTGTACAACTGCAGTTGTAAATCCCAGGCTGAAAGAGTAGGATTTATGTCATGCTAAGTCTTCTTTTATAAGAAAAAAAAAACCAAACAAAACAACTTGTGTTTTTTGACCCTTCAAGTGCCTTAATCTATATGTTTACAGAAACTAATGAGCAAATACACTGATCATTGTCTCCCTTGGCAGTCTCAAGGGAGTGATACTGGATGGTGTCATACAGACCTGTGAAATATTTCTTGTAGGTTGCCATAAATGGTCTGAACTAGGTATAATATTTGTTTTCCTTAAACATAGGCATTTTGAGGAGGAGTGCCTTTTGTTTTTCCAATGTATGCAATGTTTATTTTTTATTCTCACAGTGATGCATTTTGGGAAGAGAAGAGTCAAGAGGTGTAAATTGAAACAAGGGGCCCAAATGGATTGAGACAGTCAAGTCTTGGAAGAGGTTGCTCAGAGAGGTTGTGCAGTCTCTGCCCTAGGAGATTTCCCAGGATAAAGCCCTGACCTCACGACTGACCCATTTTGAGGAGCAGGTTAAACTAGAGACTTCTTGAGTTTCCTTCCAGTCTGAATTGTTCTATCATTAAAAAAATTACATGTGTTAATACACGTAAGTTATTTTCATACATGTTTTAAAGATCAGTAAGACAATGTCAGTTTGGTTTGATTAAATCATCTGCCTCAAAATACAGAAAAACTTTTAAGGAAGGAACAGTTCTACAAAAGATTTGAATTGCTGTTAACTTAAATCTTTCCTTATTCACTTCTAGAAGACTTGTCTTATCTTTCGGAATTTCAAATGTAGAAAGATGCAGCACAGTCCAAGTCTACCATAGTAACTTTGAGTGGTGCAGTTGGCATGTCTTTCCAACATCCACATAATGATGTTCTTGTCTCCTGAAATAATTACTGGAGATACAAACAACTGGAGGAATCTACAGTCCCTACCTTTGCTCCTCCTCTCATCGGATGTTATCACTGAAAAAGATACAAAAATGAAAATGAATCAGCTACACTGAAAACGGTAACAACATTTCAGTTGTTCCAATAGTACAAGCCTTTTCCATAGACAATCTTCAAACATCTATTATTCCAGTTACTTAAAAAAATAATTGCTTATATCATGAAAGCCTTTTTAAATCAAGAGGACAGTTTCAACCGACAAGAATTGCAATCATTGCAGATAAAGAAAAAAAAGATATGATAAGGTAATCAGGGCCACTGTGATCATACTAGTTACTTTGGTCATGTTGATTACAGTAATAGTCAATATGTTTTCACTTCTTTCAATAATAGATCATGAAGCCAGGAAATCAAGTAACTAAGAACAAGTTTTACTTATTAACTAAGGATTGAATTGAAGTGACTGTAACAGCAAGAAAAGGAGAGAACACATCTTTAATAGTAACCTTGTTTCCTAGTCTGTCACAATGAGTATTCCTAAAGAGGAAAACACATTTGGAAGAAAGCAATCTTGCTTTGGAAAGCTATCTAGCTAAACATTTGAAAAACAATTTATAGAAAATGTGTTTAACACCAAAGGGCAAATCATAAATACTTTTTTTGTTGTTGTTTTCTTATTATTCTTCAGTCATGTTGCTTTCATTCAGTATTTTCTAGTCTTCAGCCGGTCAAAGGATAAGAAAACTTTTACAGAGGTGTTAAATGTCACACTATTTTATAGACATTTCAGGTCTCAAGAAAAGGCAAAAATGGTACTTTATTGCTTCTGTGACATTAAGGGCAAAAATGTTTTCATATTAATACTTTTTACTTTTTTTGGCCAAAATGCTAAATCTAGCCTTGCTCCATCTAGCAAGGATCTAGCAAGGATTATTACTCCACTTGTAATAATCATTAGCTTTTTATTTAGGATGAGGCAGAGTAGCTCATAATTACCCATGAATTAAAAGCATATTTCAGCCTTCTACTCCACAGCTTGCAGTGGTTATCAATGGAAATTTTACTATTGCTGTGTGAGACAGCAAGTACAAGATGTTATTTCCTTTCCTTAATGTTTGTTCACCTATGGTGCAATTTATAAAATCACCAGGAAAGTCTCCCATGCTTGGTCTTTAGCTTAGCCCAAGGATCTGCAGACTTAGATGTACACTCATGTTTCCATCTGTTTCCTGGCTGTAGCCAGCAATATCTTCTTAGATTTTGCTCTGCCCTCTGATAGTCTGAGGGAGAAAGGTGTAATTTCTGTAATTTGAAATACAGTCTCAGGGAAAAGTAGAGAGAAAAATGCAAAGAAATCTGCAACAATCCCAGAATTTTAATGGTGAACTTTTGAGATCAGATAGACTTTTATGGGAGTGCTGTGGATATGCTTGGATGGTTTGGCACAAAGCAGAGCAAAGTAATTATTGTGGTCCCTCCGTGCATTGCACAGAAATTGTGTCATTTCATGCATCATTCACAGCTCTCATTACCGATACCACAACATCTAAATTACTTTAAGCATCAACAAAACAAATACCACTTTGGCTAGCTGAAGACTTGAAAACTTGGGAGTGGATATTAAAATATTCATCTTTGCTGTAATACTATGCACAGCTTCCAGACTGTTGGCTTGGTCTTGAAAAGCATAAAATAATGAGTATTCTTGCCTGAATGTCCTGTTTCTCCTCAAGGAATGTTGCTCTTTTTCTGCTGGAAGTAAGGGTTACTTTTCATATTTATAATTTTGTGTGCTTACTCAATGGGAGAGGCAGGTAGACTAAAAATGTCGTGATTTTACTGCAGCTGGTTTATCACTGGTCTCCAGCTGTTCTCACAGCAATAGTTTCCTACAGTTCAGTAATGTGAGGATAACTGAATTCACGTTGTATCCGTGGAGAAATGAAGTGGCTTTGCGTGTCAGGGGAAGATACAGGCAGTCAGCACACAAGTGGTAAAAATATTTTTTAGTAAAACAAAGGCTCTTTATTCAAACTATACTTTCCTGGGGTGTTGCATGTAGTGCCTGAAAAGGAAAAATGCAAGAGCAGGTCATCAGGCAGTTGTCCTGCAAGGACAGCTTCAACTTTTCAAGATTAAGTCTGGCTACTAGTATTGGAGTCAGAATTGAAGTGCTGGTGGCAGCTTCTGGCTCTGTGTTTCTAGCATGATCCTCTTCCATGCAGATTATGCAGTGATCCACCCTGGATAAACACCAGATGTGATCGTTTCACAGGCTGCAGGTGGGATTGCACAGGCTCAGAAGCTCAGTGGTTCTGTACTGGATCAACACTGTTTTCCAGAGGTCATAATCAAGGAAAATATTTTAGAAAATTCCCCTCATAGACCTTTTGAGTGAGTTTAGCACAACGATGCAAGTCTGAATTATTTTACTTTGTGGAAATTTCTCAGGTTTTCCACTGTCAGTATATGTGCCCTTCACTGGGCTTGCTTTGAAGCTCTTCATAGTGTCAAGGTAAAAGTTTGGATTTACTATACTGCCCAAGTGTGAACTCAGGTAGCATTTAGTTAAATGGATCCTGTCCAATACCTGACCAAAATTCTCCATCAAATAATGCAAGGGATTTTTGTTCTAGTGTAATCTCATTTTTGTTACTCTGAGAAGTGGGCATAAAATATAAACTTTGTGCTTACTATTTGTCAGATCAAGCACTTCTGATCATCATATCAGTCAGTACTGACGCAATGGGTCACACATTATTAAATCATCTGGTGTTTGGACACTGCTTGTTCCTGTGCTGACACCACCAGGATGGGTTATTCTTCCAAGTGTTTATATCTGCACCACTTAATGAAGTACTTGATCCCTCAGCTGCAGACACAGCTTACACGTATTTGATGTTGTTGCAATTTGATGTGTTTTACTGTTCTGTTTCCAAATGCTGGGTGAAACCAGAGCCTTAGTTATCTTCTGAAAAACAGCTCAAGAGTATTTAGAAAAACAAGTATCTTATAAGAGGTACGTTAAGTGCACACTGAAGTTTATAGAGTTCTGCCCACATGCTGTCAGATAAACAGAGTTAAAAAATATACTGAACAGGTATCTCACTTACTGTAAAGAATGTTGATAATATTTTTTTTTCTTTCTTTCTTTTTAGGAACTAGTGGCTCAGAAAGTTTGTTATTAGCCATGCATAGGAAAACAGTTGTTTATTTTTCATAACTTACCTCTTTTGTAGATACTTCCTTTCTGTTTGATTCTATTATTTGGACAGAATTAGCATCGGGAAGAAAAGAATGAAAAATGGCTGAGTTGTTACTGCCTGGTACCAACAACTTCCGTAAGTTCACCCATGAATCCTTGGCTTCTATTGAAAAGAGAATTGCTGCCAAGAGGAATTGTCGAAGAAATACTGTAGACCAGAAACCTGAGGAGAAACCACGACCTCAACTTGACCTAAAAGCTTTCCAGAAATTACCAGCTCTCTATGGGAATCCTCCTCCGGAGCTTATTGGGGAACCACTGGAGGATCTCGACCCATACTACGAAGATCATAAGGTTAGAGCTAACCAAGATGTTTGGATTTTGATTTGTTTTATTGTGTTGCGAAGAAGTATTTATGTGAATGATCTATCAAACAGTTTTGCTTACATCCCTTTGAAGAAGCAGTCATCCATTTCTAGGTTATAACAATGCAAGAAGTTGGCACAGCTGGATGATGTGCTGTAATCTTCAAAAAAGATGAGTTCTGAATTACAGCAGTTAAATAATATGAACTTGATTAACATTGGAATGAGAACAGAAACAGTAAGAAAATTGATAAAGGAAGAAAAGGGAGATTTGAGTAAGATCTACAAGAAATTATAATAATTTTATAAATTTTCTTAAATTCTGTAGTTTGAAACATGGTTCTCTTGATCTCCATACTTATGCTTCACTTAAATATACAATAAAACAGTTTAATATAAAAAATATTTTAAAATATTTGCTGGTAAATCCTTAAAATCTACTTGTTCAAGCTCCATGTTCTAGTCATGAAGTATTGAAAAATACGATTTACAACAAAGAACAGAGAAATGGGAACCCATCCATTGGAAATTATGCTTTTTATTTAAGGAATGGTTAATGCTTTGAACTAGTTTTTACTGTCTTAGACCAAGGGGGTCACTACCAGAAATGGCAAATAATGATAAAAGCTACAATTCTTCCTCGCAAATCTGTATATTATGGCTCAACGAGAGGTTCAGTTTATTTTAAGAGAATAGTCAGAACAAGATTAGTTCAGTGCACAACTCTTTGCAAGTCCTAAAGTTAAAAAAGAAGTTTATGCTAAGGATATTTTTGCAGCTTGTCAGTTAATAGGTATTAATTCTTTCCTCAGTTTATGATGAAATGACAGCAAAGGATTACAAAGAGTCTTCTCATTTAAGCAAAGAGACTAAAGTTAAAATCAAGTTCTTGCTCATCACTGGTACAACAGGGCAAAAATATGTTCTGTCCAGTTTCCTGAGAACTTTACTTCAAATTTCTTTTTTTATTATTTAAGATTTTCATTGTGCTAAACAAACAGAAAACAATCTTCAGATTTACCGCTACACGTGCCTTATGGATCCTCAGTCCTTTCCATCCAATCCGAAGAACAGCAATTAAAATTTTAGTACATTCATATCCTTTTGTTGGCTTCATTTGTTCTTTTTGGTTATGAAACCCTACCTAATCCTATGCTTTTCTATTTAAAGAGCAGTGAATGTATCCAGTCTTTTCCTCACTCCAGATTAATTCTAATTTTGAATTAATTTATAAATTCTTGTCTTTGTACTCTTGTGCTACTTAGAAATAAATGGTGAGTGCTGGGGCTAATGAAGCCTGATGTTCTACAGATTTGTGTTTTGAGAATGCTCTTTGATGTTGTTTTCCTGATGTCTCATAAACAAATATCTCATGCTGAAGCCTTTCTCAATGAGACTAATAACATCTGTCCTCTTTCTCATCTTCCATTTACTCAAACTGCAGGAATTAAATTCAACTCATGTGCCAAAACTGATCAATCATTGGCCAATTTTAAGAAAAAAAGGCTGAGATGGTCAGACACACACATAAAAGGAAAAATGTGAAAAAGTAGTTTCTTAGGAAATCAGATTAAAAAAATATGTATTTTGTATGTGAAAGTAAAAACTTCTAGGGCTGCTGTTGCAGGGAGTGCCTTTAGAATATAAAATTAATACAGGTTCCACCTAATGCATCAAATGTAGCAGACTTGAATCTCTGGTGTGTTGCTCCAGTTTGGCACTGGGGAATGAGACCAGAGCAATTATGCTGTAGCTTGGGGCTGAATGAAGCCTGATGTGCAGTATTTGGAAGCTATCCTGTCATTCAGCGAATGGCTTAAGTGTTGGGCATAGAGGAACCTCATGAGGTTCAACAAGGACAAGTGTAGAGTCCTGCAGCTGGGAAGGAACAACCCCATGCACCAGTACAGGCTGGAGATTGACCTGCTGCAGAGTAGCTCTGCAGAGAGATACTTGGAAGGCCTGGTTGGTAATAAACTAACCATGAGCCAACAATATGCCCTCGTGGCCAAGAAGGCCAATGGCATCCTGGGATGCATCAAGAAGAGTGTGGGCAGTAGGTCAAGGGAGGTTCTCCTCCTCCTCTACTCTGCCCTGGTGAGGCCTCATCTGGAGTCCTGTGTCCAGTTCTGGGCTCCTCAGTTCAAGAGGGACAGGGAACTTCTGGAGAGAGTCCAGCACAGGGCCACCAAGATGATCAGGGGACTGGAGCAACTTCCTTCTCACGAAGGGCTGTGGGAACTGGGGCTGTTTAGTCTGGAGAAAAGAAGACTGAGGGGCATCTCAATATTTACAAATATTTAAAAGGTGGATGTCAAGAGAATAGGGCAGCACATTTTCTGTAGTGTTCAGTGACAGAACAAGAGGTAATAGACAACAGCTGGGGCACAAAAAGTGCCACTTAAACATAAGGCTTCACCTGTGTGACCTTGGGTAAGTTTTAACCTTTTGTGCTATTTAAAACGAACAAAAAAAAATGCATCCTTCCTCCTATATTTTGAATGGTTGAGTATCCTTTTACCAAATTTGTCATGTTTAGAGCAGCAGATCTCTAACCCATACAGAAGTCCAGATGTCATGAGTAATAGTGGTAGAGTGATGTCCTCTAACACAACTCAGACGCAGCAAATACGTTGCATGCTGTTCAAACGTATGCTTTAATCTGAAAACCAGATACAATATATATGAGTGGTAGAATATCTATTTGCGTTTCTGAATCAATGTCTTAAGTATTTGCCTTCACTCCTGTGACTCACATTGTTCACTTTTGTCATCATGTGCACTATTATAACTAATTGTGTGTTCATGGCTCTGACTGAGTCATCCAAGGCTTCTCCATCTGCCTCGTGGAACAAGTATGTTGAGTAAGTATCTGTGGGTAAGTATGTTTTTTAATTCTTCAGTTATATTAACTTGCTGAGACTTACCTTTCTGCCTTCACTGAAGACACTTTTCATACAAGGAAAGGCTGTGGGAACTGGGACTGTTTAGTCTAGAAAAGAGGAGACTGAGAGGGGATCTTATTGACATTTACAAATATCTAAATGGTGGATGTCAGGAAGTTGGGACATCCCTTTATTTTTTTATAGTATCTAGCAACAGGACAAGGGGTAATGGGATGAAGCTGGAACACAAAAAGTTCCATTTAAATATAACAAAAAACTATTTTAGTGTGAGAGTGATGGAGCAGTGGCAACAGGCTGCCCAGAGGGGTTGTGGAGTCTCCTTCCTTGGAGGTCTTCAAGATATGCCTGGACATGTTCCTATGTGACCTGATCTAGGTGGACCTGCTTCTGCAGGAGGATTGGTCTAGATGATCTCTAAAGGTCTCTTCCAACCCCTACCGTTCTATAATTCTGTGATTCTATAATTTAGAAGGGAAGTTGCTTATGTTAGGACTTTATATATTTTTTTAAATGTGATTTGTAGGAGTATTTTTGGCTTTAAACTCAGTACCTACAATAACTGATGTTACAGGGTAGAATAAGTATAGATTAAGTTCAGCTGTTGAACTAGCTTCATATCTATCCTGCTGCTTCACTTTGTTATCCCATTTTCTAAAGTTATTATAATAGAAGTTGCTCAATATTTATTTGTTCTTTGTCCAGACACATTTCCCATTGTTGCTGATGCTGATAAAGCTCAGAAAGAACTGCTACCTTTTAAAATTCTTTTTTAATAATATTGAAATGCTGAGTTTACCCTAATAAAGTGTTCTGTCAGAAGCTCCTGGCCTGCACGACACTGTTAGAAAGTAAATCTCTTATCTCAAGGCTGCCAAAGCTTGGAATGTTAAATCACAATAGATCCATGCCTTTTTTGTCAAACAATGGACAATGTTTTTATCTCTTTTGAAAGAATATTTCAGCTCTCACTTTTTCAGTTTGGCATAAAAATATTAGAATACAAACCCTGATAATTCTAATTTTGGAAAAGATTCCAAAATACTTAGTTTTAAAAACAGGTCTAAACTTGCTCCTGACTAACTCTTGTTACATGACACTGAAACAGTTGGGAATGGCATATCTTCATGCAAGCAGGAACAAGACTCTGTATGGCATTAATATACAATATCTCCAGAAGATGCTGAAGTACTTCTCTGCCTATGAGAGCATTAAAGGTTAGATAAGAGTTGTATCTACTTTTGGCATCAAGACTACTGTTCAAATGCATTTCAACAATAATTTCAGAATACTTCTTTCCAAATGAAAAGGAAAGAAATACATCCATATAATTTCTTAGTGCATTTGCTCACTACCAGATGAATGCCTTTTGAATTCTGTAGGGAGATCACTGCCTTGTTGAAATAAGTGCACTCAGTAAGTCCAGAAGAGCTTTTACTAATAATTTTCCATTAATAATTGCTATCTTAAATTGAGGCTATTGTACTCTTTTGTTTCGCTAAGTGTTTTAAACATTCTACACAGAAATGGATGTTGTGTGCATATCACACGTTCACTTGGCCACGTGAAACTAGATCAAGATAGAACTTTTAGTCTTTAATTTAGCAAGTAGCTAGGAATTTTGTGTTTCTTAAGTTCTGAGGACTCACATGAAAGAGTTTGAAGAAAATTGTTGAATGCCAAAAAACCCTGTCACAGGTGTGAATGTTAATGACCATGTCCACATTGCAGTCAGCTACTGTCTCAAGCTCCATGTGAGATATCGATAGAATACACTGAAATCAGCAGCAGCCTTTCCATTACTTCTCTGCATTATCAGTTTGGTTTGCTGGCCTAGACAGTGGAAAGTCTGTGTCTCCCCTGTTAATTGCTAATATTACTGGTTTTCTTTGGCACTTTTCTCCCTTCCTTAGGTTTACTTTCACTGGCATTTACACTTTTGAATCATTGATAAAAATATTGGCAAGAGGATTCTGTCTAAATGAATTCACTTTCCTTCGAGATCCCTGGAACTGGTTGGATTTCAGTGTTATTGTTATGGCGTAAGTGGGAACACGTGAAACATGGATTACCTGTGTTTGTGCTCCGTATTTGAGCTTCTTGTTGCTATGGTATTGCCTGCAGTAAAAATCCCCAACACTGTTGGTCCTAATTGAATCTGAAACTATCTAGGACTTTGACTCTTCCTCTTGTTTTATCACTCACTATGTAACAGTAGTATATTAGTTTTTTAACAAGGGAATAGATCTGTGCATAGCAAGATATACTCTGCAGTGAGTGTATGTGAATGGATGCAATTCAATCAGAGAAAAGGTAGTAGCTGGGCTGTTAAGTACAGACATGTTGATCCTGTGAATGAGAGTGTAAAACACCAAGACAGAGGATTAAATTTAGGCTCATAATCTCAAAAAGAACCCACCCAAACAAAAAACAAACCCAAAACAAAACCCCACAGTTTGAGCTTCAGTTTGCAGTAATTAGCTTTTATATTGGTTAGGTGCAGCTACAGAAGGGAAACTAAATCAGTTGAAGAGTTGAAGACTGAAATGAGCAATTTTGAGTGTTTCTTTTGCTTATATATTAAATGTATGGTATTTTAAGATGCTAACATAAAAGCAGCTGTGCACATGCCAAGAGCTACCTCATAAGGAAACTAATAATGAAGAAATGGGTTTCTAATTCATAAGTCTTTAGACAAATCCTTGATCTCAAAAGGTCCCTTCCAACTCCTACCATTCTATGATTCTATGATAAGTAATTTATTAATACTTAAAATACACCTGGAAAGACTGAATGACTGCTGTAAAATAGTTGCCCTATTTGCTCCATTCAACTACTTGACATTTCACGTCCTGACTTTACAGGTATGTGGGAGCATTTAGTAACTTGGGGAGTGTGTCAGTCCTTCGGACTTTCAGGGTGCTGAGAGCTTTAAAAACCATTTCAGTAGTCCCAGGTAAGAAACCCTATTTGCTCAATACTTTCTACTACTTACAGCTGATTCGTTGCTTCAATCAAAATGTTGACTTTTACCTTTCCTTTTTCCATTTTCTTTTTTCTTTCATTGATTGCAGATACAGTTGAATTTGTGGATACAAACAGTGTTCACCTGTCCCAGCCAGAATGAATCAAGCAATAGAAACAATCTTGTATTTTGTTTATTTTCATTATGCTTGTAAAGTTTTTGTTAAGACTCATACAATGTGAGTTTCACAGAATGTTCTTCTATCTGGTCTATGGTGTTATGGTTCAATAGAAACACCTCTGATGATTGAATGGACTTTATTATTAATCATCTTACATCACCTGTGGGAAAACTGTTTCCTTTATTCTGTTAGTTATAAAGCCAGTGGACTCTTTCTTATGATGAAATAAAAATTAAGAACTGGTGGGTTATTCTGTTCTCTTCATATTCCTTACTGTCTCCAATTTCTTCACAGATTACCAGTGCTGGAAATTCCATTTGAATTATGCATATTACTCTTTCTGGATAAGAAAAGCTAGACTATCTTGGTTTCCTCATCTGTGCTTAAATAGGGATTAAAGGGACATCTGCAAATTGTAGGAGCAATAAAGCAAGGAAAAAAAATATTGTCATATTAATTACTCTCTCATCCAAATGTACTTGCCACATATTATTCAGTGATTTTGGTACTTCAGTTGTTATACGTTGTTTTAACTATAATCAAGTATGACATATGAATCAGATTTTCATGTTGTTTTTCCTTTGTTTATTATGTTCCTAGGACTGAAGATCATTGTAGGGGCACTTATCCAGTCTGTTAAGAAGCTTGCCAATGTGATGATCCTGACTGTTTTCTGCTTAAGTGTCTTTGCCCTCATAGGTCTTCAGCTTTTTAAGGGCAACTTGCGACAAAAGTGTATCAAGAACTCTACGGAGACCAGTAAAATGAATTATTTCCATAACAAAACTTGGGAATCCTATGAAATGTCTGCTAATGATACAAGTAATTTTTCTCCTTCATTATTTTTAGTTGGTAATATAGACACCTATGCACGTGTGTATAACCACTACTGTAAATGATATTGATGTTTTGATGATATTTTGATGCGTTAACTACTTGATAATGGTGTTCAGATTGCCAGAGCAGCTTGTGGGAATCCAGGAATGCCTCCCTTCCCTTAATTACAAGAAATAGCACTTCCAAATTTTACATTAACATCCTGCTTTGTTTCCCAGAATGACATGACAATAACTGAAATACTCATTAGCTCATTCTCTGCTGTAATTCCCCAAAGTTCACCTTTTACTACATGCCGAAGAGTCTATACACCTTCATTGTGGTGTCCAGTAAATTACTCTTCAGCTTGAAACAGAGGAATACGTTTAAAAGTCAAATTACTTTTTTCTTCACCTCATATGTATCTTGTGTCTTATACAAGATGTACACAGTATCCATCTTTCATGTGCAAATCTTAATTGAGACTGAAAACACACCAGAGCATTCCCAGAGGAGCAGGAAGATGCAATTTGGAAAAGAAAAGCCTTGTGCTAAAGGAAAAGCCTTAATAAACACAAAAAAAATACAGTGAAAGTAAACAATGTCTATGCCAGAAATATGAAGAAAGCTTCGTCACTGAAAATCTCTGCCAACAAGTTCAGACATAGCAACAGTTACATAGGGAGAAAAGCATTCTCCCAGGGGAAATGTTGAAATACATTAAAAATCCACATGAGACTGTCATTTGTATATACTCTGTGTGGAAGATTTTTTCAGACACATTTTTTTTAATACCTTCATAGTTCAGGGGGAGAAAGTCTTTCTATAAAAGGATTTTTGGGGAAAAAGCTCTTGTACTTACCAAAACCCCACACATATAAACAAAGTCATGTACAGACTGTTGCTAAAAAAAACCATAAATGAAAGCAAACTTCAAAATCAACCAGGTACTGACTAGAACACCACATGAGAGACCACTTATGTGACAAACTTTGACTAAAGTAACTTTGTACTGAAGAGACAGGAAACAAAACCAGATACATTTGTTTGTTTTTTTGTTGGGTTTGGGGCAGGGATGGATTTTGGCTGTTGTTTAATCCAGACCATTGCATAAAAGAATGGCATCTATATAAAAGAACATAGGGCTCGAGAAATTAAGAACCTGTGTTGTTTTGCAAGCTTTATCTTGTTCATTTCCTATATCATACATCTGTGTGCAGGGTGATTTGCAACGAAGGTAAAAACAATTGGAGGGTCCAGGCAGGTTTAATGAAAATTAGATGTCCTTCCTACAGGATTTAGGACTTACTCATTACTTACTCATTATAAGCCCTGTGTTTTTAAAGTGATATTTTTTTATGGGCTGATTTGGACCTGATTTTAGGGAAGTTCTCATCTGCAATAGAGAGAACTATGTGTTAGGATTCTCTGAAGCTCAATCACTGAATCTTCTTAAAGAAACCATTTTACCAGTTGTTAGAAGCAGAATTAAACAAAAATCAGGTGGAAAGTAGCCCAGATAGCTACTCTTTCCTTTATGCTGTATTTACATGTATGCTACAGCTGATACTAAAGATTCCTGCTGACTCTGAATCATGATGACTTACCTGACTAGCACAGCTGAAGTTTGAGAAGCAGAAGAAAGACATTACGTTTCCCTTGCAACTTGGACAATAAGCCCAAATCTTTGTGAAGCTAATTAGTCATTATCACTAAAGCTATTATTTTCATTCTGCTGCTAGCTGAAGAACCAGAGTAACTCGTGGTAAAACCAATAAGGGAAGAGGTCGAAAAGGGCCCAACTCCAGTTGGAGAATGGAGAAATCTGTATTTCTCAACCAAGTAACCTTGAGAAACCTGGGACCTGCTGTTTGGCTCAGCAGAGCAGTGATATATATCCACACAGCCAAATAATGTTTCTTCATCCTCAAAACAAGGCTTTGCTTTCTATTGGTCTTTGGATATCATCTCCTTCATGACAAAGGCTGAGGGATCTAGGACTTTTTAGCTTGGAGGAGACTGAAGGGTGACTCCATTAATGTTTACAAATATGTAAAGGGTGGGTGTCAGGAGGATGGAGTCAGACTCTTCTCAGTGATGTCCAATGATAAGACAAGAGGCAATGGGTACAAGCTGGAACATAAGAGGTTGCAAAGAAACACAAGGGAAAACTTGTTCACTATGAGGGTGAGGGAGCACTGGAATGAGCTACCCAGGGAGGGTTGTGGAGTCTCCTTCTCTAGAGGCGTTAAAAACCCACCTGGACGAGTTCCTGTGTGACCTACTCTAGGTGGTCCTGCTCTGGTAGGGGGGTTGAACTGGATGATCTTTCGAGGTTCCTTCCAACCCTTAAGATTCTATAATTCTGTGAAATAGAACTGCTTTATGCTACCCTAAATGATGTTTGTGTGCTATCCTGAATAGGATTAATTGCTACAGAACAAAGCTGTGCCAGTTTGTGCTAATGATTACCAAACCAGGGACTGCCTAAGTCTGTCCCTTCCAGTTTTTCAGTTCCTTAATGAAGATGTGGCCAAGTGATAATATTTTTTAAAAATTCAGTTTTAAGGATTGCCTTCAGTCTGAAGTTCATGCAGACATATATGCATGCTTATAAATGAGGATAGTACATCTTGCAGTCTTGTGCAGTTATTGTGAGTATGGGAAACCTATCTATGTGCGTGCACCTATGCGTACAGGTCACTAATTACTCATCACTACTTGTATTCAAGGATACAGAATTCAGGCTAGGAACTGCTTTGATATATTTTTTTCCCCCTTTTTTACAGCATACTTTGCTAAGAAAGAGGGCACCTCAGATATTTTGCTATGCGGTCCTGGTGCTGGGTAAGTACACTCAAGAATGTTTCTTTGGAAGTTTTCTCTGCATCAGTGCTTGTATATTTGCTCAGTTCTATGAGACAAAAGCAGAAATTCAAAGCTTTCCCTGAATATAGAAACAGGAATGCAGACAACAAAATACAGTTAACAGACAAGTAATTTAGTATATGTAGGGAATGAAGCATGAACCTGCAATTGACTTATTCGGGTCTATATTTCTTGGAGCCTTCCCAGAAATTCTGTCTATCTCCCATGATTGTATGAGAGAACTGAAAATATGAAAGAACTCAGATACAGCACATGAAAAAAGTGCTCCTCTCTATGTAGACTCCTTAGTGTTAAACTATAACAACAAAACATGGATTTTGGAGGGCAGTTTTGGGCAGGGAGGGAGACGTGACTGCTTTGCACTGAGGGTCGATGGATGAAGATTGGTGATGGAGGAGTTGTCCTGGGTTGATGATCTAATCCGGCCAGTCATCTTCCTTTGTGACTGGGTTGTGAGTGCCATTTTTTTCATCCCACTTTCCAGCCAATGCTACTTGGAGTAGAAAATTGGCAATTTAATGAAATACAGAGCTGCAAATAATCACAACTTTCACATAAGGTGATGTTTTCCTTGAAAGCAACATAGCTATAAAACCTCCACTTTTTATTATTGCTTCTAGGACCTGTCCTCCAGACTATGTATGCATGAGGATTGGACCCAATCCTGATTATGGTTTCACTAGTTTTGATACCTTTGGTTGGGCCTTTCTTTCCTTATTCCGCCTGATGACCCAAGACTACTGGGAGCGTCTGTACCAGCAGGTACCAGCTTTGTCCATAATTCAGAACTGATCTTACAGGAAGAGCAATAGCCAGAGCAAAAAATGTGTAGCAAGGAGAAGAAACCTCAAATAAAACAATAGCTGCAAGTTGCTGAGCCTATATCCTCCCTTCTCCTTTCTTACAGTCTGTGACTCCTAGAAAGGGGATGTTGAAGTGCTTCCCAGTAATAACCCTATCACCCTGCTGGTTTAAAGACATTAAAAAAAGTGCTAAAAGGATCCTATATTGTCTTTAAAAGTGCAACACATTGCCTCCTCAGTCATCCTCATGCGGTGTACTAATCAGTGATTCACAGACAGTGGTATAGGAAGAGGGAGGAAGAAAGGTTAAAGAAGGTATATTTCTATTTAAGCTTCCTGAAACATTATGTCTAGTGCTTCTAAAGAATTTCAGAAGCTTCTAAAGAGTGTTTCTGAAGAAATTCAGAGGCATATTGAAAGTCTTTTTGCTATTATTTATGGTAATTTTTATCTCTGGGGTGTGTTGCTTACAGACCCTCAGAGCTTCTGGGAAGGTATATATACTCTTCTTTATGCTGGTCATCTTTCTGGGCTCATTTTATCTAGTCAACTTGATTCTGGCTGTAGTAACCATGGCATACGAAGACCAGAACAAGGCTACCATTGCTGAAACAGAGGCAAAGGAAAGGAAATTTCGAGAAGCCATGGAATTATTACAAAAGGAACAGGAGGTATGTAAATTATTCCCTCGTAAGAATTAGTCTTAGTGCTCTGTTGTCAGTCTATTGTAGTGGAACAAATCTCTTGTTAACTTAAATAACTTAAAAGCTTCTGGAATAAAATCCTCCCGTGTTTGAAAACATTGTGCTAAATTCAATATGGGAAGGAAATTCAGCCACAGTGTGAATACAGTCCCAAGGATTCCCAATAAAAAGACAGAATTTTAATATTCTTTCAGCTTTTATTTGGGGGGGAAAAAAAAAATTGCCAGCATTATTTTTCAAACTGAGTATTTTTATTGTAGACAAATCCACCATATGGAGGAATAGGAGCTATAATGTGATCATTTTGCTCCTAGTAGGCCCAATACATGCGACCATGCAACATGCTGCAAATAGCAAATTTTTCAGTGCTCCATATGTTTGGGATATTCTCTCGTCTTTCTTTTAGTGTTATCACATATTGGAAGATTTTTAATGAGTTTTGTGAATGACAAATTACTGAGGAAATAATACAGAACACAGAAGTGTTTTCTCTCTGATTTTGTTCAAAGTACTCAGCAAAAATATTATCCATATTTTTGTCTTCATTTTAGTCATTGGCTATTAAAGGAATTGATCTCCTGTCAATTAGCTCGCTTGAAGCATCTTCTCTGTCTACCAAAGAAATAAAAGAAAGAAACAATAGGATAAAGAGAAAAAAGTCCTTGGGGATAGAAGATAATGAAGATGAACAGCAATTCTCCAAGTTGCAGTCCACAGACGGTCAACGAAAGTTGGTAATTTACTGTCTGAGCCTGACATCCTTACAGTTTTTCCAGTTTTAGTATTAAAATAGATTGCTTGAAAGCAGAAACCAAGTCCCATTACAAACTCCTAAGTCTTTAAAATAAACAACCTTTGGTGATAAGGAAGAATTATATTTTAAAATGATTTTGATAAGGAAATATTATAAATGAAGGATGGGAGGAAGTTTACAATAACAGCTACATTTTCTATGAGAAATAGAAAAAAAGAGAGTGACTATTAGAATTTAACTTTTGTGCCATCATTCTCAGTTCAAATATTATTTCTTAAAATATGAAGTTTATCACAAAACTAACTGCCATTGCTGACAGGATTTTATATATCTACCTTTTAAAATTTAAATATAATCCTTCCCAGTACATCTATATCAAATAAGAGTTTTTGGACTTGATAGGAAATTATATGAAACTCTAAACATTTATTGATCCCCCAAATTCTCTCTTTATTCCTTTTCCTGGCCTTTTAGTCTTTCCTTGGCCTGGTGTACAGTCCCAACACAATTCAGGCAAAACGCAGACTTAGCCACGGGAGTGTATTCAATTTCCAAATACCTGCTTTAGAAGTTGATTCCAGAACACACTGTGATGATGAGGAAACCTACAGTACTGGGGAACACGAAATCCAGTGTCGGTCACTTTCAGGCATGCAGATGGGAAGATGCTCCAGGGGGCAAAGTCAAACAAGCCACAGCTCTCATCCCACTACCCCAAACTGTGTGCAGAACAGCAAGTGGGCAAATGAGGATGACTGCCATGGCATGATTTCGGAGATGGGAGGAGGAAGTAGCAGGGTGCATAGCCTAGATCCGATGTCTTCTGAAAGAGTAATGCTTCCGCCAGAAACAGAAGACCCAGGAAAGGGGAATCTGGTAAGAAAAATATATTATTATTTTCAATATATTTCTACCATTATGGCTTCTCTATAAGTGGTAGGGCTTTTTTGTCTTAAGAGTTTCAGTATAATGGCAGAGACGTGAAACTATGGTACTCACATGAGGAGTTTATAGATTATCAGTAGAAAGTGGCTTTCAATACTCTGATGAGTTCCTGAAAACTAGATTGCAGCATTCCCATGATAAAAACTATTTTGCTGATATTCACAATTTGTACTAACAGAGTTTTGAAGGTTCCTAGTGCTGAAATTACAAGTCACTAAAGATTTTTTTTATCCCGTACTCTGTCCAGGAGGAGGGGCGCTGGGGGAGGTCACTTTGAGCTGTACCTGTAATTACTTTCTCCTTCATAGAACCTTTAGCATCAGGCAGAATTTTTCTTTGTAATTTCTTCAAGTGGGTAGAGATACTTTTCTACCAGTTTGTCCCTCATCTCCCCTTTTGCATTAGTTTGGAATATTTCTTAGAGCTATTTCTTCACATAGACTTGTTTGCAAGGTTTGTGCTTGCCATGTTGCTATTATGTGCTTGCAGGAGCCATTTACTGCAGCATTATTACCAAAGATCAGGGCCTTTGTTCTCAACACTTATTACATTTTGTAAAAAGGTACATTTATTTGGCTGCGTGTCACTGTTCCTGTTAACTTTCATAGTTACCCATCTTCACATTCTACTTCATTTTATTCCTGTGGTATCACCTTCATCATGTTTACTTCTTTAAGCAGCCAGCTGTAAATGATGAGAGCAGCATGATGCATTTGCCTCCTCGTCTGTCAGTGGAGTACTTTAATGAGGCACTTCAGAGACAAAGGGCAGCAAGTGCAGTCAGCATAATTACCAGTGTCTTGGAGGGTAAGTGATTCCTCATTATGCTTGTTTCAATCCTACGGTAATGTTAGCATGAAAGACCAAAATGTCAACACATTTCTTAAAGGTTAACAGACATTTGTAGATGTGTAGTTAGGAATTTCATTGTTAATTTGGCTCTTTTTTTTAAAAAAAAAAGAAAAAAGTATTATCACACAGTCTGTATGTACTGGAACATTCCTTTGCTTTTTGTAAGATCTTAGTTTGTAGGACAGACAGTGAATGGCACTGGGGTGAGAGTGGATGGAAGGAGTTTTCCTAAATGCAGGACTGGGATACTGTTTTCTCCATCTGACCCTGAAACCTGTGATGTGACACTGGCAGGGACATAAACCTGCAGTTGTATCTTTCCATGTGAGCTTGGGGTGGGGGGAAGGGAGCAGCATTACTCATGATTATTTTGGTGACAGTTTTTTCCACGTTACTGGAAAATTTCAGCCCAAGTTGTTCAGGATGAGGAAGTCCTGTTTTGTTTTGTCTCACCAGCTCTTGGACCACGAGTATGGGATTTAGTAGCACTGTTGTGACGAGACCCTTTTCTAAATTTTTTAAAGTTTTTCTTGGGAGAAGCAGAGTTGCAATGCATCCAGTAGACAGACTTGTTTTGCAGCATGATTTACCAAAGGTCTGGGTTCTGTTGCACTGGGATGGAACCGGGCTTGTAGCTCTAAATGACAATGAATTGATTTGAGAACAGACATCAGAATGGGGAGCAGAAAAGAACATTTCTGTGAGCTAAACACCAGTTCTGTATGATCTACACTGTATGCATAAAGAAGACATTTGATCTAGAAGAACAGAAGAGAAGAGCTGGACCTGGAGTGGGTTGAGTCAAGGTGATCACACTGGAATAAGCAATGTAGGGTGGAATCTGAGACTTGAGTCTGGAGGAGAGGAAATGAAAATGAAACAGTGGGAAGAAATGACAGATCCAACTAAGAAAAGGATATGAGTTGGATCCAGTACGTCTGATCTGTGAAAAGTTCGCAGGTCCCTGAAAAACAGATTACTAATAATTCTTACTGTGCTTGTATTTAGCTTTAAATAAGTTCCAGTTTGTCAACAAATTTGAATAGGACTTCAGCAGTCAAAAGCATTTTGGAGGACTCATTAATATTGAGGGTGAAGAAAGGCTATGAGGTTTATATTTGACCAAAAGAATGTAAATGACAAAGCCAATACATCTTCTATCCCATGTTTTACTGATAGAATATGAAGAGGTGTGGCAGCTTGCATCAGCTGGGAAATGCTAGGCACAACCTTTCCAGTAGAATTAGGCTAAGGCCAAAATTAAGGCACTGTAGTTTAGATTTGCCTTACCTACAACAAGAATTCCTTTGTTTACTGATGACTCTCTAGATTCCCTTGACAGACAAAGGAGACAAAAAGATGTTGCCGGTGATAAAGCCAGCTTTAGACTTCTAGATAAGGACAAGGTTAAAAGTACCATAGCTGCTATAGTAATCTACTACTCATTGATTTTGAGAAGCTGTGGTGTGGCCTCACACACATCTGTATTTAGTCATATGATTGCAGCAGAAGTCTGAATGAAAGACGAAAAAATCCTGATCCAAAGGCTTCTAGAGTAAGTTCACATGAATTTATTTGGAATCCATTTTTCTCTGAGTTTTATCTACATGTTTCATAGTTGATGTACAGAGTGCATGGGTAGTAGAAAGTGCAGGGAAGCTTTGGAACTCTGTGAGATGCCAGTTTTCCTTTATCTTCTCTGATCTTTTGAATATTTGAAGTTGTTATTTCACCATTTTGCTCAGTGAAAACTATTTAATTATAATGGGGTTTTCTTTTGCATTTAGAACTTGAAGAATCTCAGAGGAGATGCCCACCATGCCTGAATGATTTTGCTTTAAAGTATCTTATTTGGGACTGCTGTCCACTTTGGTTGAGAATCAAGAAAAAAGTATCTGCTTTCATAAAGGATCCTTTTATTGATCTCACCATCACTGTTTGTATTGTGATGAACACTTTGTTCATGGCATTGGAGCACAATAATATGTCGAATGATTTTAAATCAATGCTGAATGTAGGCAACCTGGTAAGCAAATTTTCACCTATGTAATGTTTTATACCAAGGATTGATTGATAGATGTTTTCTCTTGAGATATAAAGAGTAAATGTAAAAAAAGAAGATTGACAAACCCTCTGCTTATAAACTCCAAATTTCTAATATAGACAACTTCTAGATTTTATTGATACACTTCTAACACACTCCTTAGAAGGCAGGAAGAAATCCTTCCATTTCAATTGAAAGTGCATTAGAAGTTCATAAAAACAGGTTTTGCTATTTTGACCTATTTGTAGGAACATGATCTAAAGATAAGATAAATGCACTTTTAGGCTGATGCTACTGTTTCTTGGTTACAGGTTTTTACAGGAATCTTCACTGCAGAAATGATCTTAAAAATCATCGCTCTAGATCCCTATTATTATTTTCAGCAGCCCTGGAATATCTTTGACAGCATAATTGTCACATTGAGTTTAATTGAACTCAGTTTACCCAAACACAAAGGCAAGAAAGAAAGGAGAAAAGGAGGAACTCTGTCAGTTTTACGATCCTTCAGACTGGTAACGCCTCACACTTACTCAAGTAGTATAAAACTTTGTGTTGTGAATATAATAGAGAATACTTCTGTTGTCTGCAGTTGGGATGTGGGAAATTAGTATTTTTTTCCTCTTCTTGGCACTAGGAGTAAGAAACAAGTTCTTAAACTCCTTGTGATGCTAGAATCAGAGTTTAATGACAGAAGAATGTTTAATGACACAGAAGCACAAAATGTCAGGGTTTGGAAGGGACCTCTAGAGATCATCCAGTCCAACCCCCTGCTAAAGCAGGTTCCCCTTGATCAGAGGGTACAGGAACCTGTCCAGGTGGGTTTTGAAAATCTCCAGAGAAGGAGACTCCACAATCTCCCTGGGAAGCCTGTTCCAATGCTCCCTCACCCTTACAGCAGTTTTTTCTTCTGTTTAAGTGGAACAATTTTAAAAGTATGTTCAAAGATTAAAGTTAGCACAGGAATCTTTGGAAAGAAGTGGCAGAGTACAAATACAGAAAAAACAATACTTTAAAAGCAACATGAAATTGTGTTAATATATTAATATCATGTACCATGAACTGATTGAGGTTGCTTTACCTAAAGATAGACCAATTTTAATGGTAATACAGCAGCTGATCTTTGGTCTTTAGTGCTGCATTAAGTTAGACACCATAATGTACATCAAGTGTGTTGTATGGATGCCTGCCTGCATGGGCCAAACATTTACCAGGGACTCAGGTTAGGCTGCTCCCTCACAAGAAGGACAGTTTACATTGACAGTGTTATCAAGATTTAAAAAAAAAATGTTAAAGATCTATAAATACTTTAAAAAAGTGTTAGTCTCATGGTGCCATAAATATTACATTGATTTGAAAGGTTCAAAGTTGGATTATCTGTATCGGGCTAACACTACGTTTTATGTTTCTACACAGCTGAGAGTCTTCAAACTGGCAAAGTCCTGGCCAACTTTAAACACTCTAATTAAAATAATTGGTAACTCCCTGGGAGCACTGAGTAATCTGACTCTTGTCCTGGCAATCATCGTTTTCATTTTTGCTATAGTAGGAGTGCAGCTTTTTGGGAGAAGCTATGGGGAGAACAGCCATAAAATCGACAAAAATGGTCAGCCACGCTGGCACATGATGGACTTTTTCCACTCATTCCTTGTTGTTTTCCGAATCCTGTGTGGAGAATGGATTGAGACCATGTGGGACTGTATGGTGGTTGCTGAACAACCACTGTGCCTTCTTGTCTTTCTACTAGTCATGGTGATAGGAAATTTAGTGGTGAGTGTTCCAATATTTTCCTCTCTTCATCCAGTTTAGGGTAGAGTGTATTTAATTGCCATTTTGTCGACAAAAGGTAGTTTCCCTAAACACAGGTCAAAAAGTTACTCAGTTTAACTCCAGCCAGCACCTAAGCAACCACACAGCCACTAGCTTACTCCTCCTCACTCCCCAGCTGGATGAGGAGGAGAATCAAAAAACAAGACAAAACTTGTCAGTTGAGATAACAACAGTGTAATAACTAAAAGTAACAGCTAAGAGAAAATAATAATGATTGTAATGGAATATAACAAAAAGAGAAACAAAACCCAAGAAAAAGACCAGTGATGCCCAATGCCATTGCTCACCACCCACTGACCAATACCTAGGCAATCCCCCACTCCTGGTCAACTCCTCCTAGTTTCTGTACTACTAGGCATGATGTTCTATGGTATGAAATAGCCCTTTGGATAGCTTGAGTCAGCTGTCTTGGCCATGCTCCCTCACACCTTCTTGTGCCCCTCCTTGCTGGCAGAGCATAGGAAACTGAAAAGTCTTTCACTTAGGATAAGCACTACTTAGCAACAACTAAACCATCAGTGTGTTACCGACATTATTTTCATGCTAAAGTCAAAACACCGCCCTGTATCAGCTACTAAGGAGAAAATTAACTCAATCCTAGACAGAACCAGGATGGATTTGTACTCTACAAAAGCCTCTTTTGCTTTTCAGCTTTGAGCTTCTGTCTGTATCTGCTCATTTTATGTGCTTTGCACACAGTGTACCTTGACCTTTTCACGTGGCAGTGTGATGAGGAATAACTTTGCAGTAAATATAATACAGAAAACTATGTTTCTTCATATCTTGGGATTTGTATGTCAATAATCAGCAAGGCTTATGGCTTACCTGCTTGAATTACTGGATTTAAGTGCTTAAGTCCCTCATTAAACCCTTTTTTCCTTTTTTTTTTTTCCTTAAAGAGCTGTATTAAATTCTTTGTCATTAAATGGCAGAATCTACACTTTTATCACTGAAATCAATATTTTCTTTAAATGTCTTTAAGTACACCTGTGCTGGGTTGTAAGGGGCAGGCTGCCTTCTTAGTCCTATTCTGTCCTTTCTTAATGACCAAATCACAAAATCACGTTTTTTTTTAAAGTAGCTTTTCTTATGACATTCTCGTTATCATCAATGTACCAATTTTAATTTAAGACAAAACTGAAAAGCATTAAGTTTAGGCAGTACTTTACGGGAAATATCCGTTCTGTGGGTTTAAGGACCTACACTATAGTAATTGATTTCAGCGTCGAAATGCTGTGAGTGATATCCATGTTCCTTATTAACCGTCAAACAATTAAGTGCTTAGCCTATGTGCCATGTCTAGGTTTTCTTATTGTCACAGGAAACAGAGAGGTATCTGAAAGTGAGATTTATTCCAACAGAATTTAGTTTTTTTAGTTATCTGTCAGTAATTAAGACAGATGGGATTAATTGGTTTCTGAAGGGCTAATGTTCTCCATTGACTGTGGTTCCTGGATAATTCAGGCTGCTATTTGCCCAATTCTGACACGGTACAAAATTCAGATAGACAAATCTCATCTCAAACTGAAACATTAGCAAAAAAAAAAAAAAAAAAAAAAAAATTCTCCCATCCTCTTAAAAACAACTTGGAGCTTCTCTTGATTTTGCGAGTGTTGCAGATTTGATGGAATTGCTGTGCCTGAGTCTGATCTCACAGGATTTTGAAAGTAGGTCCACAGAGGCTTGATTTAGTTTTAGCTTGAAGAAGGAGAAGACATTATTAAACTGACAAGGCACGACCATAATCTTTGTTGCTATTATAATCTTTGAAAAGTTGTTTAGGACAAATTATGCATCTGGCATGCACAGATCTGTTTTGGCTACTACTTAAAACAGCTTTTTTTGGGGAAGAGGGTGATGAGAACACTAAACTTTCTGAGAGAGAAGTTTACTACATCAAGGACAATGTGATCAGTCACAGTTGTTTCATTGCTACCTTGTTTAGGTTTTCTCAGTAAGACTGATTTTTGAACGCTACTCTCCTGAGTATTAATTCTATTGTTATTTCAACAACTTTCAGCTTCTCAACCTTTTCATTGCACTGCTGCTGAATTCCTTCAGTACTGACTGTCTCCAGACAGCAGAGGATGATGGAGAGATGAACAACCTCCGTATTGCCTTTGCTCGGATTCACAAGGGATTTCACTTTGTGAAGAGCATTACGTGGGATACCTGTTGTGGAAAGCTCAGGCATATGAAGAAAGCACACAAAAAGAAAATCAAATTGACAGTGCAGGATCCACTTGGGCTTAAGTGTGAAGAAACAAAAAATCGTAAAGAGAATTACAATAATGAATGGGCTGAGAAAAATGGGGACATGTGCTCAGGTCTGGAAGATTTTATTACCAACCCCAATGTATTTGTTTGTGTTCCTATTGCTGAGGAAGAGAATACAAGTGAGAGTTTTGAAGATGATGATAAACTGAGCACATTTACAGACATAGAACATGGCAAACAGGTATGAATTTCTTTATTTGTGTTGGAACAGTAGAGTCCTTTATATATCAAGGGATGCACTAAATAGAAGACACCCTAGCAGAACAGGGTGCATATATTGATTTATTTCCAGAAAGTTACCATATTTTGAATTAGAACCAAAAGTAGAAATGTATAGAGCAAGTGTAAGTTATCACTTGGAGCCCTTAAAAATCAAGATTCTTTCATGGTCTTAAAAGAAAGACCATAAATTGTTTGGTTTGCTGCAGGAGTTTCTAGCTGACACATTGTGTTATACACAGATTGTCCATAGATTTTTGTAGGAATCCTTGATGAACTTTGATTTTTTTATGTAAAAAACTATATGAATAAAGTCAACTAGTTATTATTTATGTAACAGAGTAAAAAATGTATGTTCTACACAAAGAACATTATCATGGATTCATAATATGAATTTATGACTCTGGTCTGCTCTTTGCATTTGTCCTTGCTGAGTGCAGTACATGGTAACATTTAGGAGAAGTTAGAAAGATTAAGTGTGAGTGACTCTACTAAGGTCACGTTTCTTGTATGATGGAATATATTAACCTATTTCTTCGTGTTCTGTGAATTTTTCTGTTCTATTTTAATGATAGAAGATTGCCATTCAAGATTTCTGACCTTAAGTTTCTGTCTTAATTTCTATGCAAAAATTCTCACTTAACTTTTGACTAGTTCACTAAAATTGCTTAGTTGCTATATGCCTATTGGGAGAAATTTGCCTTCCTTTATCCTTAGGTAAAGCTAGAGACTCAAAATTATCTTATGACCCTTATTTGGAGAGTCCCACTTTAAATGAAATGTATACCTCATCTTTCTTTGCCTTCTAATTTGTCCACTCCCTGAAATGGGAAAAGAAACCCCCTCTAATCTGCAGATTATTTTCAGGATGAAAATCACTTGAGGCAAAGGGGAGAAAGAGGGAAAAATTCAGGCAGCTGGAGTAAAGGATCAGGATTTTCCTCTGAAGAATTCAGTGTGCTTTACTTAAGAAAGGACAGGAAAGTCGGATCATCATCACTAGAAGAAAAAGAGGTAACAATTTCTTGTGTATGTGTCCTGGTTTAGGCCCATCAAGGAACCAAAGGGCAGGGAGAGCTTAATTGCTGCTTAAGGTCCAGGACAAAACAGAGCAGGCTACTCGGCTTGGGGAAGAAAACAGAAAATAATTGAATGCAACATCAACTAAAACATACCCCCAAAACCCAAAACATAACCAAAATAAAACAACACAGAGTAATACAACGATGAAGAGTCCGACCAGCCCTTTAAGAACACCTTCTCCCCACTCCTCTCCTCTTCCCTGGCTCAGAGCCCTGATCCTCGTGTTTTCACCTCCTTCCCCAATGAACAGCCCAGGGGGGCAGGGAGTGAGGGTTTCAGTCAGTCTATTCCTGATAGCTTCTGCCCTTTGTCCCTCCGCAGGACAGGTGGACTCCGCATCCATCCTCCCTGCAAGTCCGTGGGGTAACTCACACACATGGCAGCCCTGCACGGGCTGCTCTGACGTGCATTTATCCCAAAGGCTGCAGCTCCTCTCTGCCTCTCGTGTGGGGCTGCTCTGTGGCACACAGGCTCTCCAACACGGCCTGCGCCATGGCCGTCTCCCCACACAGTCCCTCGCCCGTCCGGGCTCACTCACACAGAGCTGCTGGTGGCTCTCAGTCCTGCCGAGGCCCTGCATGGGTTGCAGGGGTACAGCTGCATTCTCGCTATGGCTTGCAGAGGGGTCTCTAGTCTAGTGGTCCTCCTTCCTTCCCCCTTCTCTGGCTGTAAGGTCTGCATGGTCGCCTCCATCTTGTATCAGTCTCACACCTCCTGCCAGCATTTCAAATTCCTGTCCCTAAATAGTGATGGCAGAGGCGCCAGATTGGGCCAGAGGTGGGTGTGAACCCAGGAGCTGGGGGAGAGTCCAAAAACTCTTTACCAGGTCTTTACTGCAACCCACTCCCCCTGTTACCAAGTAAAAGCTGCTCCTTGCTAAACCATGACAGTATGGCATTGTCTTCCCAGTACTGTTCAAGCACGGATATGTTTCTGTTTGAGTATTAGCTGGAGTGGACTTTAGTGGCAGCAGTAGCTCTGAGCTTGATGTAACCAATCTGTCTGATTCATGACAAAGCTGGAATTCTGTGAATGATGAAAGTCATGATGGCTTTCTAAGTATTGACTTTTAAGAAGGTATTCTTAAGATGTATGTGTATGAAAGAGAGTGTTTAGAAATGGAAAAACTGCTCTATACTTTGAGCCAAATAAATAATTTTTAAAATTCTCACTGCTACTTTACTTTTGTTGAGATCAGAATCCTCAAAAGGAAGACAGGAGGAGGAAAAAAAAGGCATTAAAAGAGAAGTATACTTCCAAGTGGGAAATTCTGCAAATCTGCCTAAGTGTCTCAGTTTCAAGAGATGTAATACTCTGTGAGTTTCTCACTGTGACATTAAAGATAGTGGTTACTAATGAAAACATTTTTAGAATAATTATGGGTAAAGAATAGAAAAAAGTAACAACAATATGCAAACATAAAAGAAAAAAAGCAGAAACTGCTGACTCGTCATACATAATATATGGTGGGTATAAAAAGGGATTGCAAAAGCTTTGCAACTGGAGAATATATGATATGATTCCAATTTCTACTTCAACTCAGCTGGTCACATTCCCATGTGACATGATTGAAGTGAACCTGGTTTAGCAGGGGATTGGACTGAATGATCTCTAGAGGCCCCAACTCCTACCATTCTATGATTCATAAATATAGTCATGAGTGTTCATTTCCTAATACCAGAGATATTTATCTGGTTGCCCTATTTAGTGCATCTTTCTATGAATTAATTATTTTAACTCAAGTAGTTTATCTCATCTTGAGGACTATATATGATTTAGTGGTGGGCTTGGCAGTGTGAGGTTCATGGTTGGACTTCATGATCTTAAAGTTCTTTTCCAACTGAAATGATTCTGAGATTCTATGTACTTATAAGTAATTTAAAATCTCTTCAATTTATGAGCTTATTAGGCAGTTATGACTGGTTTGTGTAGATAGATGTTGTAATTTTTTCCATTATTAATGCTACTTGAAATATTAGTACATAGACAAGTTTTAATTTTGAATTGTATTTTTTTTCATGGGTGAATGTATTAATTTTTGCTTGGTAGTTTGACAGTGTCAGCTCTTCTGAAGGCAGCACAGTGGATCTGACAAATCCTGAAGATCTTTTGAGGCAAATTCCAGAGCTTGCTGAAGACTTCAAGATTCCTGAAAAATGTTTTCCAGAAGGTAAGGCTCTCATAGTTTCGGTACTGGGAAGTAAGAAGAGACAAAACCCAACTTGTTTTCCTAATAATGCTGAGCCAATAGTTAATTTTAATTATCTGGAAATTGGATAAGTAGTTCAAATCCTTGTTCCTCTCTAGTCAACACAGAGACTGTAATACCTGAGAAATAAACTGCCTTCTCATTAAAGTGAACTTATTCCAACTGGGATCTGGGCAATGGCATAGACCCAGTCCAAAAAACCCAAATTCTTATTATGAATTGAACACTTTATTGGAGAGTATCGAAGTCATAGGTTTAACATGAGAAGTGTATGTGATCAGGTCTTGCCTGACAATGTCCACTGGAACAAGACGCTCAGCACTTTGGATTTATTAATATTTCGCAACAGGACAAATGTTATTCCCTGAAGAGCATTTAAAGAACAATCTCTGTAACAAAGGGGTGAAATGAGCACAGAAAAGTTGCTAGGATGAAGCTGAAATTCTATAGGGGGAATCTGTCCTTAAATCATCATGCAGCATCTAGCTTTACAAGATGATGCAAGGATGTGTCCAGCACTTTTCTCATTTTCTCCTACCCTATCCTGTGTAAGATGTGAATATATAGTTCTCGATTTTTTTCTCCCAAATAACCATCACTACTGAAGGCCAGAAGAGATCACTTCACTCTGCAAGAGTGTATCAGCTGCAAGAGAATAAACTATATCAAGTCAGTTTATAGGCTCATTTCTTCAAAGTATGTGTTTTTGAAATGAATTGTAACTGTAGTAAAATTCATTCTGGTGCTCCAACTTGCTCTTTGCTTATCCAGTCAGCCTGTCTGACCACCACTATTTCCACCCATATACCACTTTTATTTGATTCTGTGATTTTCTGTCTATTCAAGCTCACCTGTAACACAAAATGATCTGAAGGGACTTCATAGATCACAGAATCACAGAATGGTAGGGGTTGGAAATGACCTCTGGAGATCATCCAGTCCAGCTCCCTTGCTAAAGATCAGGTTGTACAGGAATGTGTCCAAGTGGGTTTTGAAAACCTCTAGAGAAGACTCCACATCCTCCCTGGGCAGCCTGTGCCAGGGCTTCCTCACCCTTACAGTAAAGAAATTTTTCTTTATATTTAAGCGGCATTTTTTGTATTCCAGCTTTTGTCCACTACTAATTATCCTGTCACTGGACACTACAGAAAAAATGTTACCTCATCCTCTTTACAAGCATTTTTTAAACATTTGTAAGTATTAATGAAGTCACACCGCAGTCTCTCTGCTGCAGCCTGTCCTCATAAAAAGGATGCTCCAGCCCCCCAGCATCTTGGTGGACCTGTGCTGGACTCTCTCTAGACATTCTTTGTCCCTCTTGAGCTGGAGAGCCCAGAACTGGACTCAAGACTCACCAGGGCAGAGTAGAGAAGAAGCAGAACCTCCCTTGACCTATTGGCCACACTCTTCTTGATGCATCCTAGGATGCCATTGGCCTTCTTGTCTATGAGTGCACATTGCTGGCTCATGTTCAATTTGTTATCAACCAGCACTCCCAGGTGTCTGTCTGCAGAGCTGCTCTCCAACAGGTCCATCTCCAGCCTGTACTGGTGCATGGGGTTGTTCCTCCCCTGGTGCAGGAGTCTGCACTTGCCCTTGTTGAATCTCATGAAATTTCTCTCCTCAAGCCAGTCAAGACCTTTCTGAGTGGCAGCACAGCCTTCTGGTGAATCAGCCACTTCTCCAGCCTTGCAGATATGGAGTCCAGTAGCAGATCCCACAGATCTCTCAGCTTACTTTCCTTCTGAAGTTTTTTCTCATCACCATCTTCCCATTTGAGCACTGCTTCCTGCATGCTTTTTCTGTTGAGAGAGCAGATAAGTTAAATCTGGCTGTGATTCTTCGTACCACCTCATTGTCCAGATCTGCAGAGCTGGCATTTTTCTTTCCTGTGCCCTCTTTGGGTCAATGATTATTCTAATACAATTTTAAGACTGAATCAATAACAGTGAAGCACATAAAAATTATTTTAAGCTAGTGAGGCATTGTACCTTGAATGCAAAATACTCTCTGTGTAGTAATAATATGTAAAGTTTTACTATTATGTTGTACGTCATAAATCCTGAGAAAGATCCACCATACCTACATCACAGTTTGCTTTCTCCAGAAAAAAAGAACACAGAAATATAGCATTAATAATACAGATGTCAGATTTCTGAGCTGCAGGACTCTTTTCAAAACTGCTTTATCGATGGCTGATGGAACAAAAGAAGTAAAGATCTGAATTTTTCTTTTTCTACTACAGAGTAGAAATGTGAAATATTCAGGTTAGTGCTCCGTAGGCTGGAGTGTGCCTGTTGTGCACAAACCATTAGAGAACTCAACAGAAGGTGCACCAAATCTGTACCTAACACAGATTTCTGTGAACAAAATAAAACTCCCTGTTTTGTGCAAGTGTCATTCCCTACCTCATCTCACATCCCAGATCCACATTACTGGGAAAATTTGGATTAATTATTTAAAGACAATTAGATTTTTTTTTTTTTACATCTGTGTTACATATGTGTTATGTATATAATACTATACATTTTGTGTTTAAGGTAGCATATATATATATATCTATATGACATATACATATATCATTTTTTCCATGCTTGGAAATCACAGAAGCATTTCGACTGACCTTTTTTTTGTCCATAATGAAAACATGAATTAACATAGAGAACACAGCAAGGAAAATGTTAGTCAAAGCAAGTTAATTCTTGACAAAAATTAATAAGCAAACAAACCCAGGATTTTGTAATGGAATGGTCAGGAAACATCAGGATGGTCAGGCCCTGGCATAATTTCTGTTACAAGAAGTAATCTGGTAAACTTGAAAGGGGGTATCTCCTATTTTGGAGACTATATTTCAGTGAGAACATGACATATTCTTGCAGATTTTATGATATAAAATCAGTCATTCCATATATTTGGAAGCAAATCAACAAATGAACAGACCCTGCAAGGTGGGCTATAATGCCACAGTAGTGAAGACAACTCCAAACCTTTTTGTTCTGGAGTATCTCCTCTATGCCCCCCAAGAGAAACCGAGAAAGGCTGTTGTAACATCAGAACTCTTCCCATGTCCCTGAAGAATTTTTCTCCACACAGCAGGTCAGTGAGAGTGTGTCTAGTGCCTCAAAAGTATCTTGAAACAAAGGAAATTGTTCAAAAGACCTCCACCTACTTTATATGTATAGAAATAGGAGTTACATGGCAAACAAAAGTAGGTGTTTCCTATCTGTTATTCTTGTGACAAAACATGAAAAACAACCAAAAATGATACAGGTTGTGCATTAAAAGGGGACAGAATGATTTGGCAGAAAATAAACCCCCTTGCCTTCTAACTCTCCTCAATGAGGTGGGAGGTTAGGTGTGGCTAGGTTTAAATTCTGAGTGATGTCCAATTTGCCACGACCAGTCCCGGTGCATTCGCCTCCTGTGAACTATCACAACTCTGGATTCTCCAATATTGGAGTGTACCTTCAGTCCAGTCGTGCTCATGAACTAGCATGGCCACACTCCAGGGTTTGGTTGCATTCAGTGAGAAACTGTGACAACTGGCTACTTAAACAGTGCAGTTTTATTCATGGAACAGATATACAGATTCTTATGGATTGCTGGTGATAGTGACTGTCTGCAGAGGAAAGCACATGCAAAAATAGATATATAAGCAATACAGCATGAAAAGTTACAAAACACAGCCTGGCTATAAAAGTTAAAGAGTAATTACTGTGTCTAAGTCTCACCCAAGGTGTATCAAGGAGAGGAGAAAGAGAGGCTCAGTCCATTGGCTGATTCCATGAGTCAGAGGCAGTCTGCGAGGGAGCTTCCTAAACTTGTTCATGATGGTGTCTTCCCTCAACACCCCTCTTTTCTTTGACTATTTTATACCTTTTTTCACCTTCAAGGTGAAGTTTGAGTGACTTTAGTCATAAATACTTTTATTATGATTGGTATAAAACTCTCTCACCTCGCATTTAAAAGTAGAGTTTATAAACAATTCAGGGCTCAGACTCAAGAAGGAGTGGTGGCACCTTGGAGGCAGGCAGCCTTTGGGATGGAGGTATGTTTTGGTATTATAATAACATTAAAGTAAGCAAAGTTCACATGAAAGACAACATTTTGTCAAGATTTGACAGACCATTGTCTCAGGGTTCCAAAAGTGCTGCTTATCAGTTCTAGAGGACCACCGTGTTCCCATGTATCATGACAGAGTCTAACCACAGAGCCTTCACTCTGCTCCACTCTCCATGGTATTTGCAGGGAATTGCTGTGTTGTGTATTCCTCACATATCAGCAGCAGCAGCTGTATCCACCCTATAAGCCTTCTTGATTTTATACCTTTCCTTAACTGGTGAACAATACTGATTTTCAGTATACGTTTTAATATAAGTTTTTATTTTCAGGCCACTTAGATAATTATGCCACAGCAGGTCATGTGACCACTGACTTTCCCCTGCCTTCAGAATTTTCTTGAGCAACTCTTCATATGTACATTCCTTCCATACATTCATTGCTTTCTCACTTCCAGGTTGTGCTCAATACTTTCGTTGTTATATGTGTAGTGCCATAAAGTTTGGAGGAGAAACATGGTGGAATTTGAGAAAAACCTGCTACCGGATTGTTGAACACTCCTGGTTTGAATCTTTTATCATATTCATGATTCTTCTGAGCAGTGGAGCCCTGGTTAGTGTAGCACAGTTTCATGTGTTTATTTAGAAGTGCTTTTAGCTTTAATTTACACTCAGAGAAGTTGTGTTTAGCAGAAAATACAGGAAATGTTTTTGAACTTATCAGGAGAAGAAAGAATAGGCTTTGCATAGCCTATTGTAATTATTTCAGATCTATTATTAATATCATTAAAAATCATGAGAGTGTGAGCAAAGTTGAAAATACATAACTCTCAGAAGCTGTTTCTATTCTGTCAGTGTATTAGATTTTCCTCAGGAAGCTCTTTCATAGTCGTGAAATATAAAGGAGTTTTTATATCATTAAAACTAATACATTATTCTTAACACCTGAAAAAAAAAATTAATACTTATTTCTCTTCAGTATATAACCTTCTTGAAATAAACTCCTGACAATGTATACTTTCCAACTAGGACTCCAGGGTGCATAGTGGGTGTGTCCACAGGGCTGTACTCTTATAGAGAACAAAAGGGACATGTGTCATCCAACACAGATTCAAGTAAAAGATGCCATTTAGATTTGTGTAAAACACATATTGAATGACAAAGGGGTGTTAATGGTGCTACACTTTCATTTTATTAAGTTCATTCAGATTTTTGCCTTTTCCTTATATATTATGTTTTCAGGCATTTGAAGACATCCATATAAATGAAAGAAAAAACATTAAAATGATGCTGGCGTTTCTTGACAAAATGTTCACTTTCATCTTTGTTCTGGAGATGCTCCTGAAATGGGTGGCTTATGGCTTCCACAAGTACTTCACCAATATCTGGTGCTGGCTGGACTTCCTTATCGTAGGCGTAAGTTCTGCCTTTGGCGTTTCTACATGGATCACTGTTTTCTGGATGCAAAGCTAAGACAATACTCTGACCTCTTTTAATGGTGATTACAGGATATTGCACTCTGAGTACTGCAAACATAGGGACATTTGTTTTGTTTTTTTCTTTAAATAGGAATAAGGGAAACAAATACCAGGACATAGCTAATACTTTCTTTTGTCTTCCCATTCAGGTCTCTCTAATAAACCTCATGGGGAGTTCATTTGGCCCAATGAAATCTCTTAGGACTCTCCGAGCTCTGAGACCCTTAAGAGCATTGTCACGATTTGAAGGGATGAGGGTAAGACTGAATACAAAGTAGAGTCTGTCAGTACTAATAAGCATGTAAAAGGTTTCTAACTCATCACTGTGTCTGTGTGAAGTTCGCATGTCTACCCCAAGTTCAGTTTAGGACCTATAAAATGTTTTTTTAGAAGATGTCTTTGCTGCACTCCTCTACTTGGCTGCTCCTTGTAGACCTTTCCCAAGTGATCTATCCTAGGTGCCACTAAACAAAGGCTAGGCAGAACTTTGTTCCATTGCTGCTCAGTTGTTGCAGTCGGATTGCAAGCAAATTCTGCAAGTTTTCACTAGATTGATTTCCAAAAATTGAAGATATTAAGAGGTATTTTGCTCAAATTATTGCTCCAAATAGACTTATTCTTTAAAAAAACAATAGTGTTTGTCTGTGGAGTATTTACTGACTTTTTCCATCAAAGGAGCACTTGGAGCAATTTGAAGCTGCTGTACATTAACTACATTTAATTCCAAATCTACCACTGTGTAAATGCAGAGAAGTATTCCTTTGGCCATATGAAAAACACATCTGTACCCTGCAGTGTGAAGAAGTATGATTTTAGTCTATGGAATCTACTCTGGCATGTGAAAATGGATGATAGAAATACATATGACATCACTATCTTGCACTTACATGGGAAGTAAATCGTTTTTGAGTATCTCCTGGAAGTGAGATTGAGAGCTCTCTGATTGCAGTCTTGTCACTGTGAAGACAGAGAGAAGGTGCATTGCATTAATTAACAGAATGTATCAAAATTCCCATGTCTGGAGTAAGTTTTGAAACAAGTACGATCATAATTTCTGTCTATCTATGCAGAACGTGAGTGACAATCTCCAAAACCTTCATAAAATTTTTAATTTTTCTCCTGGTTTATCAAGTTATTTGCTACCTGACTGTTGAGGTCATTGCTTTCACTGTGAAACAACCGTCACTCACTGTTTTTTTACACTGCATTTTACAAAGCAATCTGTTATATCTTAGCATGTACCTAATACCCCTGTGGACATTTTCTGTGATTATACAGCAACCAACACAGAAAAAGTACCCAGGCCATGGTTATAGACTCCAAACAGAATCATAATCCACTAAAAAACCAATAGATCTATTAAAATAATAGCGGAGAGTTAGTAGTACTGGTCCTATTAAAAACTACTTTCTACAGTCTTCATAATGTAGTCCTCTACATGAGGGCTTACAGATAGATACTTAAGACAATTTATGTTATAAAAGTTTAAACCAAACAAATCATCAACACTCCAAAAACACGGGAAAGTCATCAAAACTCACATTGTAGTATACTTATGTGGTAGTGACTTGCAGTAGCTCAAAAGATGTTAGCTATTCCTTTGAAAGCCTAGGAGATACTACAGACTTTTGAATCTTTATTCTAGGTACCCATGTCAGCTGTGAATAGCATTTACCTGTATATTGCACTGAGCAAATACTTGGGCCCATCTTTGTTTAAGTGTATTTTCCTCTCCCATTTCATCCAAGGTGGTTGTCAATGCCCTCCTCGGAGCAATCCCTTCAATCATGAATGTTCTGCTTGTCTGCCTCATCTTCTGGCTCATCTTTAGCATCATGGGAGTGAACCTTTTTGCTGGGAAGTTTGGAAAATGTGTCAATCTGACAGAAGAAGATTCAGAATTAAATAGCTCAATCAATGATAAAACAGACTGCACAATGTATAATAACACAGGAAAAATATTCTGGGTCAATGTTAAAGTCAACTTTGATAATGTTGGCTCTGGCTACCTGGCTCTTCTTCAGGTGGTAAGTGCTGCTTGCCTTCACTAGCCAGCACCATGTCAGACAGGCCTGACCTCCTTTTGACTAACTCATCTCTGTGTGTGATGGAAAACTGTGGTATCAGAGAATCACAGAACGGTAGGGATTGGAAGGGACCTCTGGAGATCATCCAGTCCAACCGCCTGGATGATCCAACCATCTGCTAAAGTTCAGGTTGCAAGGAATGTGTCCAGGTGGGTTTTGAAAACCTCCATAGGAGACTCCACACCCTCCCCGGGCAGCCTATGCCAGGGCTTCCTCACCCTTACAGCAAAGAAATTTTTTCTTATGTTTAAATGGAACTTACTGTGTTCCAGCTTTTGTCCATTACTCCTTATCCTGTCACTAGACACTACAGAAAAAAGTGTTGCCCCATTCTCTTGACATCCACCTTTTAAATACTTGTAAGTACTAATGAGGTCGTCTCGCAGTCTCCTCTTATCCAGGATGAACAGTCCCAGATGCCACAGCCTTTCCTCATGAGGAAGATGTTCCAGTCCCCTGATCATCTTAGTGGCTCGGCACTGTATTCTCTCCAGAAGGTCTCTGTCCCTCTTGAGCTGCAGAGCCCAGGACAGGACTCCAGATGAGGCCTCACCAGGGCAGAGTAGAGGAGGAAGCAGAACCTCCCTTGACCTGCTGGACACACTCTTCTTGATGCATCCCAGGATGCCATTGGCCTTCTTGGCCATGAGGGCACATTGCTGGCTCATGTTTAGTTTATTATCAACCAGGACTCCCAGGTCTCTCTCTGCAGAGCTGTTCTCCAGCAGGTCAATCCCCAGCCTGTACTGGTGCATGGGATTGTTCCTCCCCAGATGCAGAACTCTTCACTTGCCCTTGTTGAACCTCATGAGGTTCCTCTCTGCCCAAGTCTCAAGCTGGTCAAGACCTTGCTGAATGGCAGCACAGGCTTCTGGGGAATCAGCCAGTCCTCCCAGTTTGGTGTCATCAGGGAACTTGCTGAGGGTACACTCTGTGCCCTCATCCAGGTCATTAATGAAGATGTTGAATAAGACTGGCCCCAGAACTGATCCCTGTGGAACCCCACTGGCCACAGGCCTCCAACTTGACTCCATCCCATTGATCACCACCCTCTGGACTCTGTCATTCAGCCAGCTCTCGATTCACCTCACTATGCGCTCATGAGGCCTTCCTATGAGGATGTTGTGGGAATTGGTGTCAAAAGCCTTGCTGAAGTCAATGTAGATGACATTCATTGCCCGCTCTTCCTCTGCAGCTGGATGTTTAAACACCAGTGCTCTTCATGTACAAAAAATCAATAGTGGGACAAATTACTCTTTTTTGTGATTTTCCATGTGATAAAGGAAGCATCTGGTGGACCAGTGCTGTTTCAGCCTCCAGCAGGTTCATGAGACTGAGAGCTGGAGTCAGTCTCAGAAGGAAATCTGGTGCAAATGTTGAACAAACGTTCCATAATATGGATTTTTTTTTCAACCATGAAGATCGTAAGACCTTATGTAGACCATGCTAACAAGGGTTTGCCCTGTCAGCACCCTGATAACAAGTTCTGTTCCACCCTAGCAAGCCTTCACGTCCTGATAAGACCAAGGATGCCACACACAGAGCAGGGGCATGTTTCCCTGAAGTTAGTACTTGGTATTCTATGTGTGTGACTATACCAAAGGCATTGGTCAGTGTCATTCAAATATTGCAAATGATGTGAAGACTTTTACACTGAAAATTCAACACGTTTTCCATAATCTCCCATTCTAGGCAACATTTAAAGGTTGGATGGAGATCATGTATGCAGCAGTAGATTCACGAGAGGTCAGTCACTATATCCAAATTATTTTTTGTTTGTTTATGCTATTGTTTTCTAAAAACTGTTATCATTTTTCCACCTTTATATTTGCTATTTGTACTAAATATTTCAAGTAATTATTTTTATTAGTTGATGGAAACATTTTGTCTGTGAATAACTCATAGTTTCCTAATCTGTTGTAATGGGGAGTGCAATTCAACTCCAGTTCCACTTATCTAAATGCGGTTACCTATGCTGTAAGGTCTCCATGTCAGTTCACCTCCACGGGCCCTCTATGGTTAATGCAGACCTAGTCAACATGCTTAGAGGGATCTATCAGTTCATCTTAGATATCTATATTGTTCAGCTGAGAATCTCTTTATGCTACATTGATTATACTAATAACTGGATACCCATCGTCTGACAGAGTTGTTCAGAGTTCCCACTCTCATGGAGGCACCTAGACACCTTCTTTTATGAAACTCAAACTTGGGATAAACCTGAATGTTTTATAGTGATTTAGTTTGAAGTCCACTTCAAAACATAACCCCAAACTTATAAAAAAATCAAGCTCTTGTGTTGCTTGGATAAGCAACCATTTAAAATACATTCTCAGCCATGACTAGAACCATTCTACCTACTGCTTATATTGACAGTAGCATTTGCTGTCTTATCAGAGTTATCGTCCAATGTCATACAGAACAGTATGTGGTATGTCTTTGAAGGCAGAAAATTTCTAATTAAAAGACTCTCTTAATTTGATTGTGACTTAAAAAGGAATCAGATAATTTAAAAAGTAATCATAAATAAAAATTGGAGCGATTTCTATATGAAAACCTGTTGGTTTTTTTTTTTTTTTATACATAATTGTCATTAAAAAAAAGTGTTTTGCAAAGAAGAAAAAAAAGCTCCCAAACATGTCTAGGCCAAGACTTTTAATGGCAATAGCTTGGAATTAGACTTCTAAATCATTTGCTTGATTTTTCAAGTACTGAGCAATTTATAGCTTCTATTCTTATTGGAAGAAGCTGAACTGGTGCTTCTGGAATGCTTGAGAAAAACTTGTCAAGAATGTCCCGCTCAGTACCTGTTTCTGTTGTCTGTAGGAGGGCTTCAATCAATTGCAAATGGTAGTATTTTTAGTCATGTTTCAAAAGGAGAAAAAGTTACAAAAATCAGTTTCTCTGGAAAAGATATAAAAGCAAATCTCACTATCATTAGTTAAAGTTTTGCTCTAGGAGTTTGTTAGTGCAAATATATCAATACAAAATAAATTATCCTGTTCTGAACAATCTAGCCAGAAACTACATAAACAGGTTTCTTCACAAAAAAAATCAATTTTCTTTTATATTGCAAAGAAATCAAATTAGTGAGTTGTCATAGTATAAACACTTTGTACTACTAATATTTTCTGGTTATCTATCTCTCAGGTGTTGTGCTTGATGTATCATTTTCATATTTCATGTACAAAAAGAGTAACAGTCAGCATCTGAGCGATATTGTCCCTTCGAGGTCCTAGAATTTTGATGCATCTAGGAGTCACCATGGAATGTTACTCTTTTCCAATGTTTCATGCCCTTCCCAAAGTATCATATACATGTAATACTTTGAGTTGTGCACTACTGGTAGTTTTAAACTAAACCAGTGTTGTCAGAATTAGCAATGGGATTCTTAGTTCTTCTTAGTATCAATTTCTAGGAGGATTTGCAATATGAAGATTGCTTTGAACTGAGACAATGTTGTTACTGGTTATTTTTCATGTTGCTTCTCATTCTTGCAGAAAAATGAGCAGCCACAGATGGAGCATAGTCTGTTTATGTATCTCTACTTTGTAAACTTCATCATCTTTGGATCTTTCTTTACCTTGAATCTCTTTGTTGGCGTCATTATTGACAACTTCAACCAACAAAAGAGAAAGATAAGTATAATGTTTGTGCTCCCAGGCACCTACTGTGTCTTGAGCAATGCTATCTTTATATAGTGAGGTCCTTGCTGTACATAGAATGTAAATCTATTTACAAGATCATTAATGCTTAAGTCAGCAGAAGTAACCCACAGGGTGAGTTTCTTCTTCCTTTCTTCTTGTCTATATCCTGAACACTTAGCTCCTTCCCAACATTTCTAAGGCAATTCCTTAAAATTTTTATTCTTTTGGGGAACTGAGCTCTACAAGACAATTGTTATTTAGAAAGTGGTCTGCTACAGATGCTTTCATGATTATTTTGGATATTCAACAAGACCAGGAGGTGGAAAGCCAGGGAAAGGTTTTCCTGTCCAAGTTTTCAGTAGGTCCTCTATTTCCCTATGGGTTTCACCCCTGGACTTCTGCCCTGTAAATGCACGGTTTGTGACACTCTGCTTTTTTGGACACAGTTATACATTATGTAAAGTGCTAGTACCAGCAAGATATAACAAATGAAAGAATGTTAGTTTCCAGTATTTTAGACTTTGTAACTACAATGGTGCTGCTTTCTCACCAAATAAGAGTGAAATTTCTTTATATACTTAGGAGGGGAAGATATCTTTATGACAGAAGAACAGAAAAAATATTACAATGCAATGAAAAAATTGGGATCCAAGAAACCTCAAAAACCCATTCCAAGACCACTGGTAAGACTGTCTGATTTTTTTTAAAGGAAAATGTATTGCAAAAGCGCAATTTAATTCACTGGAAAGTACATATGTTTAGTTATTTTAAATAAATTATTTATATAATCTTTACATTGGTACTCAGACAGTGCTCTGAAGTCAATTCCATACCAAAATGTAGCACGGAAAGATTTTACAAGTTAAATATTTATTAAGTTATGTTTGCATAGTTGTCGGGTTTTTCATTCATTTGGAACTGGTTAATCTTCAAGACGAGAAGGGATTTTTAAAGTTATTTTTAATATTTTGCCTTTCTTAAATTTCTCAGAACTCTTTATAGTTGAGTGGCTTTGCAACATAAAAATTGGAGCTGTCAGGAATATATATGGATGAGTATTCCCTACTTTCACAACTGATGCAAGATGTTGTTTTTTGGGTTTTTTTTTTCCCTCTAGAACAGGTACCAAGGGTTCCTTTTTGACATTGTGACATGCCAAGCCTTTGATATTGGCATCATGATTCTCATCTGCCTTAACATGATCACCATGATGGTGGAAACCCATGGGCAAAGTGACGTGAAGACCAACGTCCTTAACAAAATCAACATATTGTTTGTTGCCGTCTTTACTGCAGAATGTGTACTGAAATTGGTGGCTCTGAGGCAGTACTATTTCTCAAATGCCTGGAACATCTTTGATTTAGTAGTTGTGATCATGTCACTTATTGGTAAGTAAAATTGGTTTGGCAAATTCTTCTCAGAAAAAAAATAGTTGAAATTTATCAACTGCAAATGTATGTTGAAATGGAAATCATAATACTGTAAAGTCTCAAGGAAAAAGAACTAACAAACTCCACCATGGCTATATCAAAACATTATGAAATAAGACTTTTTAAAATTCCTGCTATTTTCTTTTAATAAAAGCATTAAAAGAAAAAAAAGACAGCTGTATTATGTAAAATCTTTAATAATGGGTCTTTATGTTGTTTTTCCTTTGAAAGACAGAATTAATAACCCATCATACCAATATCACATTAGGTGATTATTTTCATTGTTGCAGACTTGGTAAAACCCAAGAAATCTTTGATCGGATAAAAATTACTAGGGTTTTATAACAGGGAAATGAAATATACTGATGACATGAAAACTAGAATTAAATTATAGACTATAAAATTCAGGTTTTGGAAACTCAGGCATAGCTGATTGAAAATAAGGGTCCACGTTGTGTAACAAGACAGGAAAATACAGCATAAAGCTTCTATTTGAAGGATTACAATAGAAGAATGGGGCAAAGACATTATAATTTCATCCTACTTACTAATTAAGCAGAAATGTGATATTCTAACTAGTTTTCATGCTTTCCATTTTAGCCTTACTGCTTTCTGGCATCGGTAAAGCCTTTGAACACTTCTTACCACCTACACTCTTCAGGGTCATTCGCTTGGCTAGGATTGGCCGAATACTGAGACTCATCCGGGCTGCCAAAGGAATTCGAACTCTCCTGTTTGCCTTAATGATGTCCCTACCTGCTCTGTTCAACATTGGCCTCTTGCTTTTTCTGGTCATGTTCATTTATGCCATTTTTGGCATGGCTAACTTTGCCTATGTGAAGATGGAAGATGGCATTGATGATATGTTCAATTTCCAAACCTTTGCTAACAGTATGCTGTGTCTTTTCCAAATCACCACATCAGCTGGCTGGGATGGTCTTCTCAGCCCTATTTTAAACACTGGCCCACCATACTGTGATCCAAACATAAATGGTACTATAGGTGAATGTGGTAAACCTGCCATCGGTATTATTTATTTTGTAAGTTACATTATTATATCATTTCTCATTGTTGTAAACATGTATATAGCTGTTATTCTGGAGAACTTCAATGCTGCTACTGAGGAGAGTACAGAGCCTTTAGGAGAAGATGACTTTGACATATTTTATGAAATCTGGGAGAAGTTTGATCCTGAGGCAACTCAATTTATAACTTTCTCTGCCCTTTCAGACTTTGCCGATTCTCTGGCTGAACCTTTACGTGTACCAAAACCAAACAAAGTTGAACTCATAGCAATGGACCTGCCTATGGTCAGTGGAGACAGGATCCACTGCTTGGATATCTTGTTTGCTTTTACCAAACGAGTGCTAGGAGATTCTGGAGAGATGGATACTCTAAAGGTACAAATGGAGGAGAAATTCATGGCTGCCAATCCATCAAAAATGTCCTATGAGCCAATCTCAACTACACTCAGACATAGACAAGAGGAAGCTTCTGCCACCGTCATTCAGCGTGCCTACAGGAGTCATTTGCTCCTTCGATCCGTAAAGCAGGCTTCTTACCTGTACCATCACAGAACTTGCAGTATTGACATTCTTGGAGATGCTGCTCCAGAAAAAGAAGGACTTATTGCATCTATGATGGATGAAAACTACGGTAGGAGTCCTGACAAGTCTGAGAGTTTGTCCTCTACATCCTTTCCTCCAACGTATGACAGTGTTACAAGAGACACTAGAGGCAATCTCATGGCTGAGAATGGAGAAATTACAGGAAATCAACAATCTCCAGACACTAAATAGTTTGTTATTGACAAGGCTGTTAATGTTTTAAAATGTTCACAGAAGCTGATATTGTAAATATATGTCAGTTGAGGCAGCCTCCCTGTTAAAGTTTGTTGATAATGATTAATTACCCATAGTTAGGCATGATCACTTAACTATGGTAGCTGCTAAATCATAGCCTTTGGCCCCTCTATGTTCAGTTTTGTTCAATATTTACATGTACAGAGTGAAAATTTTTTAGATCTGTTTAAGCAGGGGCGTCTCACTGCAAAGCAAGTCTCACAGTACCTGAGTGCTACCGTGTATTCACAGCAGTGACTGGTAATTCCTACTGACATTACCCCAAGTACAAGAAGCAGAGAAAAGGCTCAAGCTCCCAAGGATATACTGGAGAACTGAGAAAAAAATGTCAGTATTAAGACAAAGTGACAAAGGGAAAGGAGGTAAAATTTGCCCTTAGTCCATTCCTAATTGATACTCTCATTATAAACCTGTTAGGAAAATTAGCTGCTAATTTTTATCTTTTTTTTTTTTTTTTTTAATGTATGGGGACAGATGTACCACAAATACAGCCACTGCATGAACCAGAGTTATGCCACAGTGTAGTGGACTTCTAATATGATCGGTTTACAGAATGTCATGGCATGTATGCTACTGTTGTTTTGTTAATGCAGCTTAATGAAATAATAAATGCAACTCTTGGTATTACAGAAGTTTTACTCAGATGAGTAAAAACTTGCTTTACTCTTTGTCTATGAGGCATCTGTTTTAAGCTGTGTTCCTCTGGCATCAAGGTGAAGGCAGCCATGCTGTGTGTCTATCAATTACTCCATAACAAGTTGCATTTATTGCATACTTTCCTATAACTTTGAAGAATGATTAAGTTTCATGCTCAAGTTCATTCCTTGACCTCAGTCTGCTGGTAGAGAGCCACAAATAAGCATTTCCACTGGGGAGAAGTTGACAGTATCACTTCAACCACTCCCTTAGACATCAGAAACCCAGGTTGGGCAGGGCCATGTGAACCCCATCTGAAGTGCCTTTGGTCATTGTCACCTCCATTGCTGGACAGATGATGGAACAAATCCTGCATGTCATCACTAAACGTATGAAGGAAAAGGTGATTATCAGGTGGAGTCAACAAGGATACATCACGGGGAAATCCTGTTTGACCAACCTGATAGCCTTCTGTGAGTGCATAACCAGCTGGCTAGATGAGGGGAGAGCAGCGGATGTCATCTACCTTGACTTCAGCAAGGCTTTTGACACTGTCTCCCACAACATCCTCATCAGAAAGCTCAGACAGTGTGGCTTGGGTGAGTGGACAGTGAGGTGGATCGAGAGCTGGCTGAATGACAGAGCCCAGAGGGTAATGATCAATGGCACGGAATCAAGTTGGAGGCCTGTGGCCAGTGGGGTTCCACAGGGATCAGTTCTGGGGCCAGTCTTGTTCAACATCTTCATCAATGACCTTGATGAGGGGACAGAGTGTACCCTCAGCAAGTTCCCCAGTGACACCAAACTAGGAACACTGGCTGATTTCCCAGAGAGGACCGTTTTCCTCTCTCCTGCAAAGATTAGAAGAAACCAAAGTAGGAATAATGCGGACAATTAGGAAATCTGGGATGAAGCATTTGGGTCTGGGGTTGACACAAGATTAAGGATATAATCACAAATTCTATTTCTCATGAAACTACATGTGTAAGTGGTCTCTCATGAGCCTCAACACATTTTCCTTATAATTCCTTATAATGTTCCTTCTTTATTAATTTTCTTACCAGCCTGGGCTTCTCAGAAAAACACATGTCCAAACAGTTTTCTGTCCTTTGTGCATATACTTTCAGCTGATGTACTTTGCTGTCTAATGACTGTTGTGTTATCTTTTGTCATGAATTAGATGTAGTAATAAATTACCCTTGACGTTCTAATTTCTTATTTAAACTTCAAAGACATTACATACAAGCTAGTGTAAGATGCTTTTTCATTTTCTTAGTTGCAAGGTTGTAGCTGTGCAGTTAGTGCTGGGTTCGGCAGGTTCTGGCAAGGCTTGGGTGAGCGTTTCCCTTCATCACTGATTTCAGCTGAAAAGGAAACCTGCTTTTGCAGCTGAGACCTACTGTACACTTTGCTTTCAACTTGCAGCAACTTGCCTTCTTTATTCAACACCTGTTAGATGTTATGTAGTACTATCTTGTGTCGCTTTCTTTTCCTTCCGTCTTTTTCATCTCTTCAGATTATGAGCTTTTTGGACAGAAATTCTCTGTTACTATGAATGGTGAATAACACATCATAATCAGACTTGAACGTTGATTGCAAATAAATAATATTTCTAGTACCTTTTAATTTCTCTGTGATATTCCCTTGGGAAGCTATTCCTGGCATCATAGCATCTTTAAATAGTTTTTACTAATACTCCTTCAGAGTTCAAGATAAGTGCACTGTGACTCTGCATTATGCCAGAGAAGTCAGAAGCTACGTGTCTATGAAATCCAGAGAACTCTATACCTTCACAATAAAAAATTAAACTAACTACAAGATAATTAGTAAAATTAAATGGCTTTAGTTGGTTAAAATTATTTTTAAACCACTTACACAGTTTGTGACTCGCCACAGTTGAGGTATTGACTAGATGGCACATTTGGAATGTTGTTCCCCATCTTCAGCCTGTTCGATGTCTGCTCCTCATGATGTGTAGGATTCATCAAGAAGCAGTAATGAGCTACATGGACCATTCTCATCAGTTTGGATGTGCAGTGAACAATTCTGACATTGCATCCTCTCAGGAGATCACATGTTTAAAAACATACATACCCAAAGGTACTGCAACTCATCTTTACTAGTTTGTGTGCCAGGAAGGGATATTTTTGCTTTCAAGAACAGTTTATTGCCAGTCAGCTATAGACAAGCCTCACTGAAACCCATCTATCTCGGAAGGCTACCCTGAAGCCGAATCAGAACTCCACCAGTGTGGGAGATTGGATGCAGATCATTTGATACTCAAAGCGAATTGTTTATTGGTGCAAAAAACATCAAGTATCCCCTAGGACAAATTTTACCTTCTGCAGAAACCCCTCTGAGTGAAGGTCACATCATTTTGTTGAAGGCAAGTCCCTTGCTACATTCTTTAACTCATCTGGCTCTTTCATGAACCCTCTTAATGTTGAATCCTACTGATGTCCATACCCAAACCCTAGTTTCTTTTGATAGCTGTGTGGCATATAGTCTTGTTTCCAGCTGGCCTTAGTCATACTGAACAATGTTTTATGTGCTTGCTCCCTTTTAGCCACTATTGTGAGAGCAATGCATTAACTACCTGGTCTCTTCAACAGTTACTTCTTCCATAATCTATGTATCTCTTACATTTACCACAAATTATTGCATTTTTAAAAGAGGCTATTAATATAGACAACAAAACCACACAGCTATTCTCTTTGACAGTCCATGACAAACACCAGCTCAATATGATGCTATTTCTTTGATAGCGAAGTAGCACAATAAATACGCCAATGAAAGATATGAGAACTGTACCTCTCTGTAGAGCTTGATTTCACTACCTAAAGCCCACACATTTTTCACAGGAAATCAAAGTAATGGAAAGGCCTTGAATATTTGCACCCTAGAAGGAAAAAGAAATAAGGACTACGTGGAACTAACCACTAAAAAGCTATTTCCTTCAGCAAAACTTAGAACCTATAGCATAAGCCAGACTGACTTTACCATTGAAACTATCATCATTAATGGGACCATAAGGATAATTTAGGTCAGTTTCTCAGCCCTGTGGCCAACCAATGGAGCTTCATGGCACGACACTCCTACTCTTGAAATAAAAGCTTCCACTTGAAATAAAAGCTTTTCCTCCCATTTCCCAGATACCTTTGCAATTGAATAGTTGTGAATTAAAACTGGATCGAGTACAGAGTAGCAATACTAGAATGAACAACAATCTAAGTCGTTAAATCGAAAAGAGAATTCAAGTTTAGTTTGTTCAGCTTAGAAATAACAGCTGAGAGGATGTATTGTAACTCTCAGGAAATCAAGCGCATAGGAAAATGTGAGCAATGGAGAAAAACATTTAAAAAACAAATAGAATAGGCAGGGGAAATAATTACCCTGGAAATCAGAGGTGGCTTCTGTTCTTCAGAGGATGGACTCATAAAACTGCTTTGCAGCAGGAGCAGGGGAGCCAGGCTGACCAGAAAGTGAATAATTAAACATTCCTTCAGGGGATTATGTGCCACAGCACTTTCAAGAGAATTTGTGGCCCAGCAGGTCCCTTGGTTCCTGCTAAAAACTCTTTTGAGTTTAAATGAAGACTGGAATCTACATTAGGACAGTGAAACTTGTTGAATGCTTCCTCCTAGTGGCTTTAGATCACAATGACATAGTCAACGTGCAAAAAATCTCAACTATAGAGACTGAAACTTAGACAACTGCCTTAAAAGGGAATATTAGCAGTAATCAGAGAGATTAGAAGCAATGGGAGAAACAATTGTGCTAAAAGAAAGTTACAGTTTAAAGGCTGTAAAATTAAATGGGTGCTAATTTCCAGTGTAAAAAAGGATTAGATCACAAATAGGAAGTTGAAAGACTAATAAATAATATGCTATGCAAGAAAAAAGAAGAAGAAAATAAGAAAAATACATGGGATTGGTTTAAAAGGGGTCAGGGATGAGGTTTTGGACACCTTTAGGGTTAAAGGTAACTTATATATGATAAAAAAAGGAAAATATTGTTGCTCTCTCCTAATTTAGTGGAAGATGTCCCTGCCCGTGTCAGGGAGTTTGGATCTAAGTGGTCTTTAAATTCCCTTCCAACACAAATCACCCTATGATCCCTCAGTTAATCAAGACAATATTCAATATGGGATTATATTTTCCTTGGCTAGCAAGGAACATTTAAATGAAAATGTGAGAATATCCACTAATGAACACAGAAGAGGATTAAAGCAATGGAGTCACGTGCCCAAATAGATCTCTAAGAAATATTACTGAGAACTGTCACATGAAACTACAGATCTGTCAGTAAGGATTTAGTGAGAATCTGTCTGTAAAGATATCAGAAGGGAAAAAAATTCAACCCAAACATAGTACTTATATTTGAAAAGGAGGTAAAAAGCAATTCAGTCAACTCACTAATCTGAACTGAACATGCTACAGGTTTGGAGAACACATTTTGAAGGGAAAATAATGAGAGAATTGAAGGAAGTATTTAAAAACTGTGCAGCTGTGGGGCTGAGGGACATGGTTTAGTGGTGGCCATTGCAGTGAAATATATTTACTAAGAAAGAAAAATGTGGTAGATCTTATTCACTGGTATTCTGATAAACAAAATGTAACAGCACAGAGCATAAAGTCTTCTATTGGGGGCCAAATTGGTACTTTAGCTACCTGGTGATAGAAAGAGCAGAGCACTGTGTGAAGACTTGAATAAATTACTGAAAAAGAATAGTTGTGATGCATAATGTGATGCAATCATGAAACAGAGAACTGCAAGGGGAAACCTATCAACTGAGACACAGTCTGTGGAACACAGGGTGTGACAATACATGGGTGCATTGTCATGGTGCATTGCCGTGAAGGTGCATTGCATGGTGTCATGGGTGCATTGTCGTGAAGGCAGGGGTGTTAAATGATGTATGAGAAAGATTCATATGAATCAAATGAGATTTGACAGAGTGTACCCTCAGCAAGTTCGCTGATGACACCAAACTAGGAGGACTGGCTGATTCCCCAGAAGGCTGTGCTGCAGGATCTTGATCAATTTGAGAGTGGGCAGAGAGGAACCTCATGAGGTTCAACAAGGACAAGTGCAGAGTCCTGCATCTGGGAAGGAATAACCCCATGCACCAGTACAGGTTGGGGACTGACCTGCTGCAGAGCAGCTCTGCAGAGAGACCTGGGAGTCCTGGTTAATAATAAGCTAAGCATGAGCCAGCAATGTGCCCTCGTGGCCAAGAATGCCAATGGCATCCTGGGATGCATCAAGAAGAGTGTGACCAGCAGGTCAAGGGTGGTTATCCTCCCCTTCTACTCTGCCCTGGTGAGGCCTCATCTGGAGACCTGTGTCTAGTTCTGGGCTCCTCAGCTCAAGAGGGACAGGGAACTTCTGGGGAGAGTCCAGCGCAGGGCCACCAAGATGATCAGGGGACTGGAACATCTTCCTTATGAGGAAAGGCTGAGGGAACTGGGGCTGTTTAGTCTGGAGAAGAGGAGACTGAGGGGGGAATCTTATTAATATTTACAAATATCTAAAGGGTGGGTGTCAGGAGGTTGGGACATCCCTTTTTTCTGTAGTAGCTAGCAACAGGACAAGGGGTAATGGGATGAAGCTGGAACACAAAAAGTTCTATTTACATATAAGAAAAAACTATTTTACTGTGACTGCGATGGAGCAGTGGCACAGGCTGCCCAGAGGGGTTGTGGAGTCTCCTTCCTTGGAGGGCTTCAGGACTTGTCTAGACACGTTTTGTGTGACCTGATCTAGGTGCATCTGCTTGGGCAGGGGAGTTGGACTGGATGATCTCTAAAGGTCCCTTCCAACCCCTACCATTCTATGATACTATGAAATGAGAATTAAAGGCCTTCTACAATAGATAGAGGATTAGTGTGACTTTAGAGAGAAACCTGGAATCATGGCTTGTTTAATCTCACAAAATGAAAGTTGAGAGGGGAAATGTAACTGTTCCTGAGAGGGGAATAAATGTCACTGAGGGTTAAACTAGAGTATTGAGCAATGCGTATTTTGATTACAGTCTGCATCATCCTTACTCCATTGGTCTCAAAGCACAGGTTGCTCCAGATGCTCCAGTCATCTGAAATGTATTTGCTTATCTCACCGAGCCAACTGAGGTGGCCCCCAACTGAGACCTCACATGTTATTGGACAGCAACATCAGAAGGTGAAAAGAGACTTTCCCGCAATGAGTGGAAAGTAACTTTTGTAGAAGGATGTAGGGTGTTGTAGAGCAGGCTGATGTGCTCACAAGTCATATGTAGGACAAATGTTAACAGAATTACAGGCAAACAGATGTAGAAGATTGTCAGACAGTAACTGAACTAAGGTTTGTGAAAGCTGATATGAAAAGCAGATCCCAGAGGATCTGGTCTTGAATAGTATGAGCACAAACCAACTTCAGTGACCTTAGTGCTCATCACTATGTTATAACCGTATCATATCATTGCTGAAAGGAACTGGGAACATGGATATAAATGTTGCTAAATATCTTGCAGACGATCTAGCTGGGCTGTATTGAACTTAAAAAAAAAAAAAAAGCTGTCTGGTTGGGGTTACAGCTCTGGACCTGAAGACATCATGGAGAATGTCTGCTCTTTCATAATATGTTTCACAGATAATTAGACTTACATTTAAAATCACAAGCCTACCTTTTAATTTAAATTTGTTTGACTTCCACTTCAAGCCACTGGTGCTTGACATACCTTTAATACTACATTAAAGTAGTCTTCAGTACTCGCTGTTTCATTCAATAAAGGCACTTATTCACTATCACCTCTCTATTTTTTATTTTAATGTGACTGCAATGATCTCTTAAAGACGTTCACACAAGCATTTTTCTCATCAATCAAATAAACTTCTAGCTCTTTTCAGTGTCTTCTGATATATTCTGACTCACCAAGGCCATAGCTGCTGCCTATCATGATCATTATAGCTCTGATAGTATGCAGCCAATTTTCCCTCTCCTGGGAGCTGACAAGCAGGAATCAACTCTTAGGAGATTTATTGGATACAGCAAGGAATGAGTTAACCCATTCAAGTCATCAGGAGACAGCTGCAAGATATAAAAGATTAGTGGAAAGAAAGGAAAAAAAGAGGAAGAGTTGTTGAATACATGTGAGAAGAGCCTATCAGTTTTGTCAAGGTAAGATATGAGAGGGAGAGCTGGCTTTTGCTTTAGGGGAGAGAAAACATATTTTTTGAGGACTAGTAGCTGGATGAAGGCTTGAATGGACTAAGTGGCACTAGGTGATTTTGAGTAATGTGTGAGCTTCTGTGACTGAGGAGGACCTCAAGGAGATGACTCATCTACCCTGGTAAACCATGGAGAAGCTTGCTGTTTTATTCTGGTATCAGAATAATATCTGGGGAGGATATGACCCTGTGCAGGGGCCTGTCTGAGTCAGCTCAGAAAGTAAATATCTGGCAGTATATAGGGGAGTAGCAATTTTCACATGTTTAAAATGAGGGGAGAAAAAAAAAAAGAATAATCATATATCTTTGTAAAATCAGTAACATGGAAATGTTTGGCTATGCTCTTGAAAAATGTGTCTCACTCCTGAGCTAAGGATGCCTACACAGGTAAAATCAAATCCCATGAAAAAGCCCCACCCAGGAGAGGATTTGGCTATGCTACAGATTCAGAAGAATACTGAAACTACCATGACCACCAGCTATTTTAGGCCCTGCTGCCCTCACTGAGGGTGAGCAGTCAGCGAGGTTGGTGTGGGTGAGGAACATAGAATCATAGAATCATAGAATTGTTTTGGGGGAAAAGAACTTTAGGATCATCAAGTCCAACCTCTCACTTCACACTACAAACCTCATCACTAACCCATAGCCCTCAGCACCTCAGCCCCACAGCTTTGCAATATCTCCAGGGATGGGGATTCTACCACCTCCCTGGGCAGCCTGGGACAGTGTCTGACAACCCTCTCAGGGAAAAAGTTCTTCCTCAGCTCCAACCTAAACCTCCCCTGGGGCAACTTGAGGCCATTTCCTCTTGTCCTGTCACTTGTTCCTTAGCAGAAGAGATCAACCCTCACCTCACTGCAAGCTCCTGTCAGGGAGTTACAGGGAGTGGTCACATCTCCCCTCAGCATCCTCTTCTCCAGACTAAACACCCCCAGTTCCCTCAGCCACTCCCCATCAGACTTGTGCTCCAGCCCCTTCCCCAGCTCTGATGCACATCTCTGGACACACTCCAGCACCTTATTGTCTTTCTTGTAGCGAAGGGTCCGACACTGAACACAGCACTTGAGGTATGGGCTCATCAGCACTAAGTACAATGGAACGGTCACTGCCCTGGTCCTGCTGATCACACTATTTCTGATAAAAGCCAGGATGCCATTGGCCTTCTTGGCTACCTGGGCACACTGCTGACTGTTCATCAACCGTTCTGAGTCCTGTTTTGCTGGACAGCTTTCTAGCCTTCACATTGCACTTCCCGTCAGCTTTGACCACACTGAATCACATGTTTGAGTTTATATGCAGGCACATATTTGCAAGTGCATTTGTCAGAATCTCTAGGCAGGGAGAAAGATGCTTGATGTAAGCTATGTAGATCTAAACATGTAGGCTGCTCTGCTGAAGCTGGTGAGACAACAGGAACACTGCAAGTAGCCTTTCCTGGCTGTTCAACACCCATTCCCATGTACAGTATGTGCAGCAGGTGCAAAGTACAGCTTTAATTTCTCCTAGCTGGTTTATCTAAAGACAAAGATCTTACTAAAATTCTTCCTTTCCAGACTTTTTTCCCTTGTCATTCCCTGGCATTTTGAGAGACTTATTCCCGAGTGAGTTTTTTTTCAGAGAAAAAGCAGATGGTGAATATTCAGGTTCATATGACAATTAGTTCCCTCTTTGATTAAGAATACAACACAGTAGCAAGAAAAATTGTAGTGATACCCACCACCACCCAGAAGTCAGCTAATTTCGGCTGTTGATTCATTTTTAATTTGTCTGGAAAACTTCTACCCACTTTTCATTTCTTCAAGCAGTTTTTGAGTTAGGCCCTCAGCTGGTATGATTTGTTTGATGGTTTTGCACCCATTTATACCAGCTAAGGATCTTGACTTCTAAAATCATCACAAACTAAATCCAAGTGATGAGGGTCTGGGATTTTGAGGTTTATTGTTTTTCAGGGTTTTTTTTGTCAGTTAAGAGACAGGCAGATACGAAATTTATACACTAGTAACAATCCAGGGGTTTTTTTTCCCCATTTTGGTTAAACTGTGTTCTAAGCCAGTCTCATGTGCGTTACCAAGCCTTTTAGCAAACACTATTGTATCCTCTATTAAATTCTGCAAACTTCCTTAAAAATACATTTGTTATTTATTTGTGCAAGCCTGTTAGACAACATCTATCACACCATCTCCTTCAATCAACATCTCTGCAGACAAATAAAGTGATTAAGGAGTAGTTTCCTGGACACCATCCCTGCTTATGTGATCTCTTTCTAGAGTGCACCTTCAGGCACTGCTCTTTGTTCAGGAGGACACTCGTCTCCACTTTTCTGAAGTTGAGAAAAATGTGAAGTACAGTGGTTCTTATAGGCTGCAAAATGACAGAAAAATCTGTAGGAACTAGGCACTATTCAGGCAGTGACTACTTAAGAAGTGAGGTTTTCTGGTTATGCTTCTGGCAAGAACTAGTTCCAGGAGAACTGGTGTCCTCTTCACCTGTGTTGAAGAACTTGTTGGTGTTACACATTTGTTGAAGTGAAGAAAAAAATGCAACCACCAAAAAACAGCTCAAACAACACCCCAACTCCCCATCTCTGCTGTGCATATATATATATATATATATGTAGTAATAGAATTCAGTTAAAATAATGCTAAGATTTCTGTCCGACTTTCTCCAAGATATAGAAAGCAAGTAGGAGGACTGGGACTGAGTGCCTTAACTCTTACTGACTTACAAGTCAGTTCAGGCAGGAATAATCCCATAGAAGAGCTACAGATTTATGTATTGTGTTTAAGGAAAGGTAAACCTTGAAAAAAATTATCAATAACACAGTACACCCTCAGCTCTAGGCTGTTGACATAGTCAGTGCAGGAGAGACAGGAATCTCCAGAAGCTGATCGATCCTATCCATTTAGGAATGGGTAATCACATATATCTTAGCTCCTCTTTGGAGTAGAGACATGATATGACTTATTCAGACTTGAATTTAGGTATGACTTTCAGACACTGAAATGGGAGAACATGAATCCCACTGTAACTCATAAAAGTTCAGGAAAAGTGTACAAACCTTACAATTGTAAAGCACCAATCTCTAACAGGTTTACTGGACAGTTACAATTTGGGGAGAAGGTCTTGAACTCTGCAGTGAGCCCAAGCCTAGAGTAAGTAAGCCCGCTTAATCTATGGAGTATCATCCTTTGTTCCAGTCTCAAAGTTTCTTGTGCAATGCTGTAGCCCTGAAACCAGTCATGGCCTTTGTTATCTACAGAGTTAACAGGTCTGCAAAAGACAATTGTTTGTATTTCTCAGAGAAGCCTTTCATGGGGAAATTGTTGCAGCCAGGTTTTCAGAGCAGTTTGATTTGGAGAGTTCATCCTGCTTGATTGTTTAGTTGGAGTTTGGTTTTGTTTTTAAGAAATGGCTGCTTTTGTTCCCTTACCCATTGCTCAGGCTGGGTTTCATAGCTGAACTTATCCTTGTGTCAGGTACTAAACTTGGGGTATGAAGTGAGACTGTGTGGCGATGTGGTTTTCTTGGGGAGGGATTGACGCGAGTGAGTTACTGGTATCAGGGAGTTGTACGAAAATAGTAAAATGGTGGCCCCCGTTTGTAAGAAAAAATGAGTAAACCATCAGTTCAGAAGTGGGTACCTGCCTTGTCATATTTTTACACTTCAACTTTTCCTTTATTTAAACCATTCATTTATACCAGCTTTTTTTGTTGGTTTTCCCTTCTCTTTCTATATGAATATGAGTACAGAATGAGCCAGGAAGAGAAAACTCCTAAGACTAGATGAACTTTCAAGGTCCCCTGCAGCTCTTTGGATTTTGTGATTCTCTGAAAAGGCAAAATATGAAAAGTGGCAGTCAACTGGAAGCGCTTCTCCAGCATCTATCCTTTCTGTGAGGCTCTCATCTGCCCTCAAAGAGAAACCATTCTTAAACACATCCAACTCTTTCAGAGATTGAAGTTAATCATCAGGATTTTGTGTTATTGCCCATGGATGTCTGTGTTGAGGACAGCAATTCTTTTCAAAATACTTGCCAGAAGCCTCAGTCTTATCCCACTTAAAGTCACTCCCAAATCAATGCTTGAAAATAGATGAAAGAGTAAATAAGAAAAAGCCCTCTCTGAGAGAGCACTCAGAAGCTCTGCAGAGGGAAAAAAAAAAAAATGGACTTTGCTTGGTGCAGAGTAGAGCATTCAATATAGAGCAAGGGTCTCACCCTGCACTTAGAGGGGGCCACTTGGAAAGCAAGATGCAGTTGTTCAGTGTGCACATCAATGTCCTTTAATGCCAGATTTCCAGTCAAGAACAGTACTATTCTTAAAGGCTGTGTTGATCAGAGCTAGGATATTGCGTTAAGGATGAAGTATGAAAAGCCGAGAGCCTGTGTTTAAAGTCTTCTCCAAAGAAGCAAACCAGAAGGATTCGGAAGATTCCTTGATTTTTAACAGGGAAAATTTTCAGATGCTTGAAGGACCCAGTGACTTAGCTGTAGTTTTTCCCAGTAAGTATTTGAGCCTGTTGGATAAACAGCTAGGTCCTGGTTGAATGCTGTCTTCCTGCCCTTTTTTGTTACTGTGAGTGGCAGGCTGTTTTATTACATTAGCATTACAGGTGATTTATGCTGGAGGGTCTTCTTGTAGAGGCTCTAACTTTGTCTGTGATCTAGTTTGGTCTAAAACCTGTTTTCGGGGGAAGTGAAGCTGAGAGGGAAGTCTGTGGAGAGACAAGATGGAAATTTCAAGTTGGAAGTGGGAGTGATCAGGAGAGAAACGAGAAGTATGTAGACTGTGCTTGCAAACAGGCAGACAAAGGGGAGGAGAAAGCCCAAAGTGATGCTTAAGGGCTAGTGTTTGACTGTTCACTTGAGCAAAAGAGGCAGCTGGTGGATGTATTTGGTACTTAATTCTGGTGTCTCCTGCTCTTTGATCTAGTCACCAGAAAGAAGTCTAGTGGATTGGAGAATTTTACAAGGAAAATATCATGACCAGTCAAAGTCCTACAGACTGCAGCCCCTATATTTGCAACTGAGCAAATGCAAGGATGAAACTATCAGTGAAGAGCACCAAAGAAAGGGCAGTGAAGGGTGAACATGGTATAGAAACCTTACAGGAAACCCTATAAGAAAAAGGAACAGGAGGATAACTCAGTTTAATTTCCCTCAGATTTGTTGAACTTTATGAGAAATTCTGAGTCACTTAATCACTCGTAGCCACAATTTGCCTGAGATCTGGCCTAAGCAAGCATCGTTAGGCCTAGAGGGATTACTTCTGTGCTGACAGACATTGCGGTCTTTATTGCTTAACTGCACTGGGTATTTGTACCCCAAGCACTTCCCAGAAACTGAAATGGCAGTGTCTGAATACAAACTAATGGACATTACAATTAATTAGAAGATTCAAGTGTTTTTTTTTAAAAGGGAAATGGTTCATGATTCATGTAAAATATTAAGTAAATGAACTGGAAGGAAGTTTGACTTTAATTAGTGTTAAAATGGAGGATGGAGGCCATGCTGGACTACAATGGAAAAGAGAGAGGAAATCTTGTACTAAATGCAGAAAATTACTTTATCACTTTGAATTTCCCTCCAGTCCTTGTGGGAGTCTGCCCATCAGCTGTGCGTCCATGCTACACCCAAAGACATGTTTCTTACTGCAGCCTTGCAGGCAGTGTTAGACCAAAAACCAACCAACCAACTTTCTTTGACTCTGTTAATTTTTTTTTTATACGTTTAATACAAATGAAATGAAATGAAAAAGGCATGCCAGTGTTAGTTTTGGCCTGGAAAGCAGTAAGATACCTTGGAAATGCTCTGTATAATGCCCAGGGGTTGGCTCTAGAGACAGAGGTAAGGCAAGCATTTGCTCAAAGTACTTAGGAAAGGAAAGCTTACAGCAGAGATGATTTCCTGCAAATCAAACCTGATTTTACATCAGATATAGTCGATCTTGCAGCACCTATAAAGTACCAATGTTTCTAGATGCTTTAGATTCTGTGAGGATTTGTTTATACTAGAAATGTTTAACCTTTCTTTGGTCTGCTTTGAAACACTTGGCTAGGGAAATCACAGCCAAAACTCCTGTGGAGTGTGGCTCCACCCCTAAAACACCTCCCCGGAGCATCCAAAATTCAGCTGCAGCTAGATGCTCTCTTGGTTCCCTCCATGGGCTAAGCCTTGCCATTCCTCAAAGCTATTGAAGAGATGGCTAGAGAGGTCACAGGGGTAAAGCAGTTTTGGTGTTATGTGTTGGTGCTTTTGACACAAAAAGAAAGGAGTATAAATATATTTCTTAGTGACTTTGTAAAGGCTCAATGTGTGACAGCTCCCTTGTAGCAGGCTTTATCTAACCTGGGAAAATGTTTTGGGAGGAGAGTGGTTGTTGGATAACTTTTTAGAGGAAGGTAGCAAAAGAAAGTTCACATGAGGTGAAGTTTTTCTCCACCTTCTGGGTATCAGAAATGCCACCAGCCTGTGTTTCATTATGATGAAGAGGACATAGGAAGAAGAGAAATCTTTGCTAGAAACCCAAGCTCTGCCTTTCTGACATTGCTAATCACTAAACCTCATGTAAACACTTTCTCCACTTAGCAAAGCAGTATTTCTCTGCTCTCTGAACTGCCTAATCACCAAATATTTGTGCTGTCCACAGGCAACAAGAGCACAGTAATGGGGAATAATTCAGCCCCAGCACAGAATAACCTTCACTCCCTTTTAAATTAAAACACAGCTGTATTTTGGCATTGCCTCATCAGGGTGCATGTGAGCCATTTCAGAGAGAGGAAATAAATTTTACTTTAATGATGTGAGCTGTTATGTGTCTATCAGAGCACTGAACACTTTCTTCACACTTGGACACATTCGTTGACAGCAGCACTGCCTGCCTGTAGGTTGTTTTCTTTTTTTCCCCATTAAATTAGATTAGCTCACTTCAGGATTATATCTTTGAGTCTGATTGAACAAATGTAGCAATTCAGCCAGGCGTTACGGGATTTCCCCATGGATGCTTGATGAGAGATACTCCATAAGGAGGATACACTTAATTAAAAGACGGAAGCTGAAGACTGATACAGATGTATCCTGACACAGCAGCTGGGTTTATGTCAGGGTCTCTTTGCTTATTGAAATTGAACTGAGGCGATGAGAAGAAATCAGGGCTCTTATCACAGAGGAAGGAACAAGCCTAGATCCCAGGCAGTGTTATACAATGAAGCTTTAGCACCATCCCTGATGTGACCCAGTGGTGAGGTCAGTCCTGGTGTGAATAGTAGGCTGACCTTATGCTTGATGCTCTGTTCAGTGGGGCTGTGAAGTCAGCAGGGGAGGGAGCTTGTGAGGGATTCTCATTGAAGGGAGGAGGGGCAGCAGTATGGGACGGCCAAAACCTTTTGTCTAGTTAACAAATGAGCAATGTGTTGGTGATAATCCTGAATCTGATTCTGTTTCTTCATCTCATACACCCCGAATCTCCTGTCATCTTTAGCTAGGGAAACCCTTCTCGTCTTAATATCAACTTTTCTTTCAAAGGGAAATATAACAAATCGCAGTATTTTTCCTTCCCAGTAGAGGGAAGTATTGGCTAAATTGAGTTTTGCATGTGACAACCTCATAGCACCTCGTGCAAAAGCAGTTCCTTACAGCACTTATCCCATGTAGTAAAAGGCTTCGTAGAAAGCAGAGGTCTGTGGGAGTCAGAATCACTCCACTGAGCACCAGCAGTGTGAGAGGTCAGGGAAAAACCTTTCAAATTTGGAAGGAAAATACTTATTTTTTCATTTTGGCCAAATGAAGTTTTGCAAGAAAAGCATTTCCAAAGAAGCATGTTTTTAAGGAAAAAAAAAAAAAAAGAATGTGTTTTAACTACAACCAAACTCTCACAGTTTCAAGAGCTGCATAGTTTTCAATTTCTTTGTTGCCTTAAAAAAAGGCAGCAACTAATGTAGGGATATGGGAAAGAAAGGCTTTATAAATATCTTGGGAGAATATCTTTGCAACCAGCACTGCTGTCTATAATCCCTTTAAGAAAGCAGTGATTGCTCTGTGAGGAAAAAATATCTTTTTGGAGTGAAGTAAATAGAAAGATGACATCAACTGATCTCCTGCATAGCATTTATTTTGCTGCTGGTACTTACTTCCATCTGACATGCACATTTATTGGGTTTCAGCTGACTCCCCTGAACTTTCTCAGACACGTGGTAAGCAGGCACCACCTGAACATTTCTTTGTAGAAAGGAAGATTTTGGCAAGGCAGCACAGGTTTAATCAATTTTGTTCTCTCTGATTGGTCTGTCTATAAGGTTCCAATTACTGTGGTTGCTTTATGCTAGCGTTATGAGTTGCAGCTTTGCCAAGGATACATCCCCCCCTTGCTGCATGCATTCAATGCTACACAGATCCAGAGCCCACCTGTGAAGCTCTTCTCTCAGCATATGCTCCTGGGTTACATTTCTGTATCTTCTGAAGCGATGCTCAAAGAGATATCTTTAGAAGCAAGACCCCAGATAACATGTACATGTTTGAACTGAAAACTGGCGGGAAAAATGGGCTGTGAATTGAACTAGTGGGTAGGAAATCGGGGATCCTCTCAGTCCTGCTCCTGCTACAGAATATGTTTGACAGGTAGCTTTCCTGTCCTGTACTTCTTCCTACCTTTTATTCATCTTATTTATTATCTTTGTATTGCTTTATGTTTTCTATAAGTTGGGTTCAGACTGCACTGATTATAACATCATTTGCTAGCATTAGGAATAATTTCTCATCATCTAGAGGCAGATTGAAGAGAGGTGGGTCTTCTTGGTGCTTCATCAGAGTTTAACAGTGTTTCCTTCCTCTGTTAAAAAACAAAACAAAACAAAACAACCAAAAATACTCAAAGAGTTTACAGAATTTGCAGTAGTGCTGGGTGCTGAGAGCATTTCTGGGTGCTGAAAGCATCTGTATGGTGGAACCACACTACAGCCATCCCAGTGTGAAGGATTTCTACTGGAGCTGTGCTGCTGCAATGAGAAGTGTGACCCCAGACCTCGGCTCAGGCCAGCAACCATCCCCTACATCACTTTTTTGCTCTGTTGTGAATTCCTTTTTCGGGTTGAACTTAAAATGGTGTTGGAAATCCATTAAACTTTACTGAAAAAAGCTGTTCCTCTTGTAAAGTAGAGATGTCCTACAGATATGTGCTGACACAGCAGGAGGGGTTCAACAGCAGGAGTTGAGCTGCCAAGGACTCAAAGTTTGCCTTTCTGGTGTTGAAGATGTGTCCAATGTCTGCCCACAATGTCCCAATGTCCTTGTGAAATCTTCCTTTCCTTTGCACAGTCACAATTCAACTTCTCATAAAGTAATTAAATCCCTGAGGACTTGTCTTCCTTTATCTTCTACTTCACACATCATTCTGCACCTCTGCACTGCTCTAGGTTTTCACAGGCTGCTTTTCCACCAGGCAGTTCCTGTCTGTGTTCCTTTGCCTTTCCTAGTCTTCACTTTCCTCCATATCCCTTCATGTGTAGTCTTTGTTTTCCAGTCTTTGACCTCTTCTCAGCTTTCTCTCTCCTCTTCTTCCTCATCCAGCTCTTCCCTATGATACACTTCTTAATTCATCATTTTTCCAGTTCTGAGTCTTTGTATATTTTGAAACCTTTGCTTGATAATTTCCTTGAGCATGAACTTGTTCTTGAATGGAGACCTGCACTCCATCCACCTTCCTCGAGCCACTGTTGCATTTTTGGGAGCCATTTTTTAGCCCCTTCAGTTTTTCCCTGCACAATGTGCTCCATTCCAAGCATTTGTTTTCTTTGATCACTACCAAACTCTGTGATGCTGTCACAGAAGTGTTTATTACATCTCCAGATTTAATTTCTGGAGTGGTTACAGCCACTCCACAGCCCATCACTGAGCCAGTAAATCAATGCCAGTCTCCTCCTGTATGACCTATTTTACCTTGCTCAATATTTTTGAGGTCTTTTTGCAGTTCTTCAGAAGTTTCCTCTACTTTCTTCTACCACCCTGAATACTTCAATATTGACAGCAGAATCTTGCCACCCCTCTCTCCACCTATGAACATCCATCTATGATCTTCCCAGCCATTGCTGGGCAGTCTATTTTTGGTAAAACCCGCTATTCCTGCTCACTGGAGTTGCTACCTTGGAAGGATAACTCAGGCACCTGTTCTTTAAGGCCTGAGGCACTTTGGACAGGCAGGATTCAGTTGTCCATGGGATGATCAGATGAGACAATTGGGGTCCAACCCCCTTCCTCTGTGTGCTGAGGCCTCCTTGATGTGTACTTTTTCCCAGCATCTCTCCTCAACCCTGTGTCCCCTTGCCCCTGGCCAAAACGTGTCTCCATGTTCCCCCACAGCAACACCCAGCTTCCATTGCAGCTCCATCCTCCCTTCTTCCCCCTCCCACCTTTCTCCACAGTCTTCTTAATCCCACTTTTTCTCTCAAGCTTTCCCTTATCTTCTATCCTGCCTTCTTTTCATTATTTTCCTTCCTTGTCCCTCCCTTCTTCCCAGCCCTCTGCATCCCTCTTCCTCCCAATGCTTCTTTCCCACTTTTTATCGTTCCTCACCCATCCCTATCCTTCTTCCCAATCATTTCCTCATCCTTCCTTCATCCTGCCTTCCTAATCCTTCCTCTCTCCCTTCTTCCCCATCCCTCCTTTCCCACCCCTCTTCCTTTCCCACCCCTCTTCCTTTCCCACCCCTCTTCCTTTCCCACCCCTCTTCCTTTCCCACCCCTCTTCCTTTCCCACCCCTCTTCCTTTCCCACCCCTCTTCCTTTCCCACCCCTCTTCCTTTCCCACCTTTTCTGCTTCCTCATCCCTGCCTATTCTTCCTCCCCATCCTGCCTTCTACCCCATCCTCATCCTTTCTCTCTCCTTTCTTCCCCATCTCTCTCCACTCCACTTTCTTTCCCACCTTTTCCTTCCTCGTCCCTGCTTATCCTCTCCAATCCTGCCTTCCTCCTCATCCTCAATCCTACCCCTCCCTTCTTCCTCATGCCTCTTGCTTTCCTGCCTTTTCTCCTTGGCCAACTCTGCCTATCCTTCTTCCCCATCCTGCCTTCCTCATTCCTATCCTTTCTCCTTCCCTTCTTCCTCACCCGTCCCTGCCTATCCACCCTCGTCCTTTCTCCGTCCCTTCTTCCCCATCTCTCCTTTCTTCCCCAAGCCTTTCTTTCCCACTCTCTTTCACCCCTGCCCATCCCTCCCCCTCCTCGTGTCTCCGCGGCCGGCAGGGGGCGCTGAGTACCCGCCGGGCCGAGGGGGCGGGTCGGTGCCGCCCCCCGCCCGCCTCTCCCACCCGCCGATCCCCGCCCGGACGGGGCTGCGGGACGGCACAGACGGCGCGGCGGCTGCGAGCCATGAGCCCTCCGCGCCCGGCCGCCGGCCCCTTCCCGCGGGACCGCACCGCCCTGGGACTAAAACTCAGTGGATACAATGAAGTGGCTCTGGGACTCTTGGGTTAGCAGGAAAAATTAAATAAACCAATGTAAGTGTCGCGCTTTTTTTTTTTTTTTTTGTATGTCTGTTTGGTAATAAACATCGTTGAAAAGAAAAAGAGAGAAGGGAGGGAAAAAAAGAAAAAAAAGACATTAAAAAGGCATCCGTTTCTGAGCTAATTTGTAGTGTCGGGATTTTCCTTTCTCCAAACTTTCCTTTCGTGGCACCGGCACTGTGGCTGTCCCGTCCAAGCTGGGTGGCAGAGAGGGTACCGGGGGCTGGAGGAGAGAGAAGTCGGCTCAGCAAAGCTTGCGACGGGGTGTAAAACTGGAGGATATAGACAGATCTGTGCGTTTTGCTGTTTGAGGGGTAACTCTGGCTGGGAAGCAGTTTAGTTTCCTTCTCACTTCTGCACCCAGAAGTGCCGGGAAGAAATAACACAGAAAATACCTTGCACATTGTTTGGTGAATGTCATGTGGTGTCAGATGTGTTGGAGTGAAAATGCAGAGGCACATTTTAAGGGGAAGAAATGAACTAGAATAGATATTTCTGCCATGATAGAGAAAATGTATTGTTCTCCTGTATCAGGAGAATATTGCTGGTATTACTTGTTGTAAGAACAGATGTATTTTAAGTGCATGTCTGAATGGCACCTCTCACCTCAAGGCTGTTTGTAGAATATCTCTTCTTAAAACATTTGGAGTCTTTACTGGCATCAATTAAGAACTTGACTAGTCTTACACAAATAAGAGAACTGTGCTGTACTCTGTCAAGGTGATGATGATTTTATCAAGGCAGCCCCGAGGGGAACAGTGACATACTGGGAGCACTGTAAGAGAGAAAAAAAAAGCTAAATTAAAGCAAAATGTATGCAACCAAAGTGGGATACAATGGGAACAAATCAAACCTCTCCCTTTATTTTTCCTTGAGATTTGGGTGAGGAGAAGGAAGAAGGGATGAACTTTTAGAAAGCAGGTAAATGCACAAACCACGCACACCTATGGCAACAGGTCTCGTTTTGTCTGGAAAGGATAAACTGAGCTTTTGTGCTTGAGCTGAGCTTTTCCAGTTGCAACTGGGGCAGGCGCTGACCCTGCAGACTGGTGTCGGATCTGGTGCTGGTGACCCCAATTTCTCCCATCGCTGGGTTGGCGACCGGCTCTTCCCAAAATAAAGGGCGGACGGTGGAATAAACGCCGTGATTCAAAGAGGATTTGTCAATACTAAAAATAAACAGGCCCGCAGATGTGTCCTAGAGAGTCACGTCCAGGAGCAGCATTTTCAGGGCCGATGAGCCGATTTCGGAGATTTTCCCTCTGTGTGTCCTGTCCAAGGTGCTGAAGTTCATTTTACTGCGATTTCCCAGGATTTTGGGGCTTTGCAAAAGTGGTTTGGGAGGCTTCTTTCCATGTGAAATCGGTGTAGAGGGGGTTCCCCCTCCTCGGGTGGCACGAAGAAGAAAGCAGGGATGTGTTTTCAGACACGTATGTTTTATCCGTCCTTTTGGCGTGGGAAAGCAGGCCAGGTGGAGCCACAGATGGAACCCGCAGATCCTATAAGCTTTTGGTGGCAGAGAATTGGAAAGGTCAGAGCTATGAGGCAGTGAGGAGAGAAACCCCTTTATTCTAATGGACAAAGAAAGTAGTACTTTTGAGAGTGTTGCTGCTCTTTGTTTGAGTGCATTGCCTCTGACTAGATGTCTGGTTCTGAGAAAGTTGAAGGGATAGGAAATGAATAGGAATGATGCAAATGGAATTAGAGTGATGTCCCTTGATTTTAGTATTTTTTTTTCCTGTTGTAGCTTTTCCAAATGGTAAATACAAATGACAGAGATTTTCAGAAACAAAAGGCCCTAAAGGAAAAAAAAAAAAAAAAGCAAGTCTTTTGAGGGCAAGTGGCTCAACATTTAAGCAATAGAAGCCCGTCCTGCAAGTTGTGATATTTTTAGATTTATATGCCAAAAAGTCTCAACCTTAAGTAGTATAATTTATGTAACCTTTGGTATGAGGCAGATGACAATATTGCCAGAAATAATCATAGATAAATATGTTACTTAACTTGTGTGTGATTGGAGTTCAATGTTGGAAAGTGTTTTTTCTCAGTTCTTGACACGCATTCCAAATCCATTCATAATACAGCTTTGTACTTCTGTCTCAGACTCTGAAAGGGTTTTACAAATACAAAGGGTCAGATTCTAATGCCGCTGTTTGCACAGAGAAATAGTTAATGCTGCAAGGAGTCCTGTGGATTTAAAGAATGCAGAAACTCTCTACAGTATGGTAGAGAACTGATACCGTTTCATACCCTCAACCATTCGTCAGTGCTCATGAAGATATTCAGTTGCATCATTGGGTATGTAGCCTAAATACCTTGACCATGAAGGGTGTATGTAAACTGTAAGGCTTCCTGACTCTGAATGACAGCATGTGAGTACAGATTTTAAAACTGCATCAGAGCTCAAACCACTATATTCCTGGCTTGAATCAGAAACTATCCTCAGTTCTCGCTATGAAGGACTAATACCTGTAGCACCAGCTAACACCTCCCAGGACTTTTAAAGGCTGCAGAAAAACATTGAGTAGTTGCTGTGTTCTTGATTTAAATCTGATGTTAAAATTGTGTTTTAAAGTGTACTGATAAGAAATGACATCCTGACTGGCACAGGGAATTTCTGAAATATAGCTAGTGTTAACTTCTTTAAAAGATCCTGTTTGTGATATTAGACAAATACTGACCTCTCTTGTCCTCACTATTTTCTGTTTAGTATCCTGAAGAAATGCTCTGTGTATGTATGTGAGTAAATAACATTTTGGGTTGCATATTAAAGCATGTTGGTGATTGTTCACAAATTATGTTCAAGCTTTTCAGAAGGAACAGGTTATTATCTGTTATCACTTTAGATGCCTTAGTTTCTGGAAGATACATTTGAAAAACATGGAAGAGACCTGTTGTTTCCAGATGATGGGTGCTCAGGTCTTCCTGAAAATTACTACCTTGTAAGTTGTCTCCCATCGTCTTCAAGAATTACTTTGGAAAATTATAGCTCTGGTAGTTAAAAGGTGACAACAAGTAATTTCTCAGTTCTGTTATATAAAACTCAGGTATCACAGAGTGAGCATGACTTCTAAGTATATGCTTGACTTTTCTGCTTTGTGTTTATGTGCTGTCTTGAGGTAGGGCCTTAATCATAGTACAATGCAATATGTATTTGAAATTCTGTCACTGTTTTTAACTTGTGCCATCTAACCTGGAGGAAAATACATGAAGTCAGTTGGATAGTGTTTGCTTATAGTGAACATCTCTTCCACAATGTTGTTTATGACTGTAAACAATTCAGATAACCATGTGTTTATTTATCTTTTAAATAGCATCATCCTTCCGAATATCTACCAAAAGAAAATTCTGGTTATATTTCTATTGATCTTGGTTTATTATTTACTCTGCAAAACAGACTGATGGGCCCACTTTGACCTGGCTCTGTCTCTTTGGGTTTCTCTTGCAAAGTGACAGTTTCTAAATCAGGAAGGAAATCAGGTCACAATTCTGGCTCTGCAGGATTTATCTCATTGCTCTTCTTTGAAAGTAATTAGTTACTAATAATGAGGAAAAGAAAACTTTTTCAGAACTGGAATGTCCCTAACCCCTCTCTCCTTCCTGTGCTTTTTGTGTCACTGGAGAGATCCAGATAGTTCAAAAAGTTTGTTGTGAAGGATCCTTTTGCTCCATTATATAGACAGTGTTTTAAGTGTAGCTGCAGGTGATGTGGTCACATTTATTTTCTTTTCCTTAGATTAATAGTGTTTCCTTATTTATATCTCATTCTGGGATGGTGTTACTAGACCAGCTGTGGGCTGCTAGTCGCAATGAGTGAAATCCCACTGCAGAGCTGCTCGGATTTCAACCTGGGAGAAGAACAAAGAGACATTTACCAAAGTTATCCCCTGTCTCAGTCCTTAAGTAGGGAAGAGACTGAACAGAGTCACTGGCTCTGGTCATGTGTGTAGTACCTACCGTCATGATCACTGCTTGTACCTCTTCTTTTTAGGTTTCTTATCCATTCCAGTTCACAGAGGCATATTCCCAGGAAAGATGGCAGATGAAGCACAAGAATTCCCCTCTCTTCTGACATGCCCAGCTTTGAGGAGGACTGCCTTGGCCTCCTGTGAGGAGGTCACCTTGTGAATCTTTCGTGTGCAAAATTTTCATTCCTGTCAAAAGATCCCTTATCTTCCATGGCTAAAACATGCCTCCCTGCCCTTTGTGAGGAACAAAGGCTTTTCTAATCACAGTTCTGCATGATGATGAGAATGGCTTGTTTTTTTATTTTTATCATAATATTGCCAGAGCTTTTTAACCGTAGAGATATCAGACATCAAATAATAATGATGTTGTACCAAAATATGCAGAAAAACTAAAAAGTCGCTTAAGCTCTGAGGTTTCCCTTTGTCTTTGTAAAACTTAGTACAAATATTTTATAAAAAGATTTTCTTTTTTACCTTGGAGAAAATAAGTCCATTCTTTACCAGATTATTTATTTCATCTTTCATCTTGAATTGAACTTTCCTGGTTCACTACATTTCTGCCAAAGAGGCTTTTTACTGTGATACTGACAGTCCTACCAACAGGTTATAGATCTTAAAGCTTGCTGCATTCCTAAGCTACCGGAACTGCTCTGTGCCCAAATTGTCATTTGAAAGTTGTCTGCGAGTTGTGCTTCATTAATTTTAATGCAACTCCAGTGTTTGTATGAGATATTTAAGAAGTCTTACTGACATCAGGTTCATGTCTAAGTGTATAGGACTTAGGTAACTGAATGCAGGTTGTGGGTACAAGTAACTTGTCTGTGTTAAGAAGCAAGGAGTCTCTCAGTGTTCATGGCATTTGCAGGCTGATTTTGAGCAGTAAGCCAGGTTTTGGGGTTTCAGAGGGATCTTGGAAGGGGGAGATTGTAGGACATCTTTTGCTGTTTCTAAAGGCTTTAAGGAAAATTCAAAAATCTATGTAATAAGAAGTTATAGAAAAGCTTGCCCATGGACAAATTCTTTCAAGACCCATTAGCTGGAGATAGATTAACTTTTAGGCCAATATTCAGTCTTAGAGATGCTATTATTTGTGAAGTGATTTTTCCAAGATTCTTTTCCGCATCATAATGAAATGGATGGTTTTATTAGTGTTGCAGTGCTGAATGTGCCATGGTTCCTCCTGGCTGGCTTGCAGCATGCCAGGTCCAACAAGCTTTGTGTGCATCACTACTCTGGGTTTACAGAAGCAGATGCCTGTTTCGTTCAGGGTAACCAAATCAGGACATCACAGAGGGATCATTTATAGTGATTTTCAGCATGCAAACATTCACCCTTGTAGGAGCCAGCTCAGATTTTATGCCCTGCTGCCAGCCCATTTCAGTCCTCCGAGGAGCATCCCTGCTGCCGGGGCTTTACAAGGGCAGAATAGGAATCCCAAAAAACATGAACTTTTAAAAAATGATGATTAAATAAACAAAAAAACCCTAAAACCTTCACTATTGTGTAAAGCTCATAAAGAGGAGCAAACCTGTGATGAAGGGTTTTTTTTCCCTATGAGATAGTCACCAAAGGTAGGCACAGAACTATGGCGAGAAATGCTAGAAGGAGGTTTTTGGTGATGAGAGGAAGCTCTCTGAGCAGTCTTCTTGCTGGAGATGTATCTGAAGCCTCTGGATGGAGATGGGGTGGAAGAGGAAGGCAAAATAATGAGACACTTTAAGCCCAGACTGAATAGCTCTGAAATGCATCGTTGAAGTATTATAGCCTGACCTGTAGACAAGCATTTAGTGTTGTCTGAGGCCTGACACAGTACTAGGTGTTACATAATACACAATTATAAAATCACACTCTTTAAAATACCTGCCTGATTATAACAGGGTAATTATGCCACGATTAATAGAGCTAGATGCTGTGGAGAAGAGACCCCTTTGCACCAAAACCTGTTCTTCTCTCTGCCATGTCAGATGCAGCTGATGATACCATCCTTTTGGCCCAGGAAAGTTATAAACCCACCAAAGCCCCCCACAGTTGAGTGTCTGCTCCCCATTTCTCATGCCCATGCCAGTTCTCAAGTTACAGGGGTTGTGAGGATTTCTGGCCATTGCTGCTCCCCATATTAGTACAGCCAGAGCGCCGATGTGACGCAGCCACTCTCCCTCTCTCCCTTCCTCCTTTCCTCCCTCCCTCCCAACATTGCTTTCACTGCCTCCCCAGCCCAATTTCAAGCCTCTGACATCGAGCCACGTGTGGCTCCTGTGCTGCTGGAGGGGCTGGAGGTGTTTCCAGCGGTGTCTGCAGAAAGAGGGTCTGGAAAGCACTGCAAGTATTTTAAGAAATTATTTTTTTTTCCTTTATCTCTTTTCAACAGCATTTCATGTCAAGAGGTCTAATCTCCCTTGATGTGAGCATGTAATTCTCATTCATGTGAGCGCAGGGGCTGCTGCCAGCGTGTGCTGTCTGTCTCTTAGGAAATAACCCCTTCAGAGTTGCAGTGCATGGCAAAGTTCTCCCATTTCACTCAAATCCTCGTAGCTCTTTTCTTCCCCATGTCCATCAAACAGAGGGATGAATCCTCCTCTCGGCTCTGCCAGTGTAAATCCAGATGGATTCGTTTGACTTCGGCAGAGCTAATCCAGATTTACGCAGCCCTTTCCCCTGAGGACTTCCCCATTTTTTAGCCCTAGGTGACCATTACTGGGCCAATATCAAAATACATCTGATGTAGTCAGATTCCCTGTCTCCTATCATTAATTATTCCCTGGCAAAAGTTTCTGAGGAAGAGTGGTTGTATTTGGAAACAATAAAAAAATTCTGGTGCTAATTTTAGAAAGTAAGGCGGACTTTTTTTCCCCTCCTGTTGAAACTAAATATAATTTGAAAGATAATGTACATAGATTTAAATATAGCATGCAATTATACATTGCATATGAATAGTTTATCTCATTTTTAACACGTTTCATTTATTTTTCCATCTCTCTTGGCAGACAGCTGTTTGATAAAGAGAGAAAAGTAAATAGTTGTTATGAAGCCATATGTCATAGCTAAAAGGAAGAAAAAAGGAATCATCATATGAATATGGAAAGAAAAAAGGCAGAAGAAATCCTCTCTGTGCTCTCCCCCCTTGTCCCATACTTTTTGATACTTCTGAAATAGTATTTCAGCTAAAGAAGTGCTTTATTCTAGAACAGGTTTCCTGTAGGTCCATTGTGCTCCTGTTCTTACTGAGTTCAAGCAGTTTTGAATTGAGGTTCTGAAACCTTCAGAGGAGGATGAAATTGGGGTGGAAATTTTCCTAGGAAATTCTCTGAGCTCTTGGATTCCTTTGTCCTTAGTGGGAGTTTTGCTTGATTTACACTGAGTTTGTTTTTCTGTAAAGTTGCCTAAACTTATCAAGCCACAGAAGTTTTTTCATGACCACGTAGTGTCTGAACAAGCACCTGTAAGGTGTACAGATGTCCTTCTGGCTGCCCAGAGCGGCTTGAAGACCTTGAAATGCACCACTGCTCCTCATGGACTGTTAGATTTGTGAAAAATTGTTCTTTCAGTTAAAAGATTCCTCCCAGGTTTTCCCCTTTTTGTGAAACCTGAGTTGTGCTGGGCTGGCAGGTTTTGCTCTTTGTATCTGTGAGCTCAAAGTCAGGACCCAGTGAAGCTCTCTGCTTCTCAGGGCAGGCTAGAAAGAACCTAGAAACTGGGACACGTGTTGCCTTTTTTAAAAGAAGTGTGGGAATGGCAAAAAAGACCCCTGAAACAGCAACAGTAACAATAGTTAAAAAAAACCCCCAACATGACCCTGTGATTTTAGACTCCTGGGAACAAAACAAGTGTCTGAATATGAGGTTATGGTCTGAAAACATTGAAAGATTCTGGGCTGTGGTTTTCTTTTATTAATTAGCTAAAGCGATGTTCAGGACCTGAAATCAAGGCTTTTAGACACATCTCTGGTGCCTAATTCTGCTCACTGTCTCGTAACAGGATGAATCAGGAGACTGTTTATTGAAGTCAGTGATGCAGTGTCAACGTAAAAGCAACAGAAGGGAGATGGAGGATTTGTTTACGAGTGTAAAAGTCCCCCAGACAGTTTAACACTAACAATGAAAATTACTGAAGAGAGGTAAAGCACAGAGCTTAAATGTAGCTGAAATAAGTTTTCTGGAACATTTCCAGAACTATTTTAAGAGCCTGATTGAGACTCTCGTGAAGTCAAAAGTAAAGCTCCTTTTGACTTCTTCACATCTGGCATTATGCTTTGCAATGTCATTCCTTCCATGGAATTATCCAAAGCTGCCTTTTAGGTGTTTTTTGATTAACTATTATGCCATGTCTTTTGTATCCCTTTACTGCTTGGATTGGTTACATATAAGAAGGCAATAACAATTATTTTGTTGCACTGGAAATTCTAATTTTCTACCAATTTAGTCAGTATTTGCACAAGCCATAGAAAACCTTCTTTTGTCACTCATTTTCTCGATTTAGCATTGCACTCATGCATCTGTACTATCATGTAGGTTTTGAACACACTGGATGTTTTGATTCAGAGGTTCGGGACTAAAAGTTATTTTTTTGTTTTGTAACTGCAGTCAAAAGATGCTCCTGGATAGAGTAAGAAGGCTGAAATAAGTGTCATATGTAAGAAAGTGGCTGTAGGGTGACTCAGCCACATACTACACAGCAGTGAATCCAGCAGAGATCCATAGGGAAGGAGATTAATTAGGTAATGTGGGATGTCCATGGAATTTTTGTTGTGTTACACAATATTTTGTTGTGATTTCTGTTTACTGTCCCATTGCCAGTGACTGCTTAACCTACATCAACCAGGTTCATGAAATCAGGTACTGCCAGGTGTAGGCTATGACTGTGTAGTTTTAAAGGGAACTTGGAAAAAAAGCTCTGAATTTCAGTCGGTTTTGAAATCATATCCGAAAAACCTTCATCATATGGATTTAGGGCTTGATCCAGACCCCTGGATCCCTATTGTCTTCAGAAGACTGTTATAGTACACAGTCTCTGTGTACTGTCTGCTGATAACTAGGGCTAAGGAACCAGGGACTGAACATGCCTGCACCCATGAGAGACCCTATGATCCTGTCAAAAGGAAAGAGGAGGTGAAAGACAGACAAATATGATGTCTCAGGGGACCATAGCCCTCCTGGTCTAATCCTGCCCCAGGCACTGTTACAGCTGAGGCTCCCTGTGCCTGTGGGGATATTTGACTGTATTGGCACTGCTGCCCACTTACATGCATCAGATATAGATTAATAACCATATGTACAGATTTTATTTATATATTTTATACACATATGCACATACATATATATATATATATATCTAAACAAATCAGAAATTAAGCAAAAGTATTGAAAATGCTTTTTCCAGCTCTACCAGTTGCATAATTCCCCATTTTGCTGGGAACTGATATATCTGTGGTGTCACTTGGGATGTGTGTGCTCCGCTATGGCAAGAATCTCGTACAAGTCAGGATAAGAGGCAGTAGGGGATACCCCTACATGTGTGCACCCTTGCAGCAAGTCTGTGGCTATTTCTCCCCCAGCCCTTGCCCTGACCATTGCTGTGAGTGACGCAAGGAAGGGAAAATGGAAGGTGTCTCTGACCCCAGTAATCCTCAGCTGCCACTGAGCCTCCTGGGAGGCACCTGCAACCAGTGCAGATTAACACAGCCCACAGTGGGGACTGGCCTGTGGCCAGCATAGCCTTGGGATCAAAGGAACATGGAGGTAGCTGAGAGTCACCTTTGAGTCCCTCCTCCTTGCCCTGCTCTGCAACAGCTTTTGCCTTCCCTTGAAAATCAAACCCACCCTCTGCAGTCAATTGCAGATCAAAATGTTTTAGGTTTGGGTTTTTTTTCTCCTGTATATTGCATAGGATATTCATAACCAGATGTCTTTTCTGAGCTCATAACTGGCATATAGTCATCTTTCTTCAGTGTCTTGCTAGAGGAGCAATGTGCATGTGTGCTGGCTGCCTTTTTCCTTGATGAATGGAAACAGAGTCTTCTGATTTAAAACAATAAATCGCAATGGCATGAGGCTGGGAACCATCATGAGGTTGACACAGGTGGATACAGTACAAAGGCATGTCATGAGCTGTGCCCAGTGCTCTGCAGAGCCCTTACTGGGCAAGCCACTTCTAGGAGGAAAGGAACAGGAAGGAACTGCATGCATCATTATTTTGGAATTTAAAAGGTCACAAGGAGCCAGGGAAATCACAGGCATGTGCACACCCAGCACTGAAAATGGTACATATTAATGGCAAGCTCATGGCCTAGCTAAGAAGCTTTATCTCTGTTAGAGAGGTTATTTTGAAGGACTGCATGTCTGCCAAGATGTTTTAAAACATACTTTTCAGGGACTGTCAGCATTATGCCCATCAGCTCCAGGAGCCCTCATGCCCCAAAATGTAGGGACTATTTCCCCCTCCCTGTAGAGCCATTTCAGGGAGGTTCCTCATGACATGCACTCCCCTTGGGCACCTTCCCTTTCAACTTCTCATCTCTGGGCTGACAACAGCTTTGTAAAGCAGGAAGTGTTGCCGGCCAGCAATGCACAGCCATATAGCCATCAACAACCAACCCCATCAGCTCTGTAGATTTATTGTTTAAGGTGAGGTTTGTGCCAGCTGTAATGTTTTTATGGTGAGATGGTCCCTGAGGGTGGCCAAAGAGTAACATTGCCTTACTGTGAGTCAGTTGAGTTATCCCTCCCCAAAGCACCGCTCAAGCAGGAAACAAACTGAGTAGTGACATGTGGAGAAATGCTCTTGTAAGAGCATTTTTTTCCTCTCACTTCAGTGGACCAGGATCTCACCTTGAATGCAGAACTCAGTTATTTCATGTACATTTTAAATTATGGCAGCTGGAGACACAGTGGTTTGCAGGGTCACGTGGCACAAAGCAGGACTCAAAAAGCAGCACCTCACACATTTAAGGATGTGGGATGTAAAATGTATTGGATACGTCCTTCCCAATTCCAGTTTGAAACTACTTTTATAGTAATAGCTAGCTTTGCATATGTTTGAATGGTTCTCTGGTATATAATTTCTTCCAGGAGGTTCCTATAAAGTTAATGAATGTGAAAATTATGATTATCATGAGAGATTATTGCTTACAGCAACTACACGATGTATTAGGCTACCCATCAGTCTTGCTGTTAGAGCACTCTGCAGAATTCGATAAGTGACATTATTTACACAGTTGCCTCTGCGAGCTGGGGAAACTTTACAAAACGTCTTGTGATCTGGGCAATAGCTTTGCTGCAAAGCAAGTTAGCTTCATTGATTGCAGTTCTTCACTTTGGTTACTGAACTGCCCGCTAAAAATAAATTTTGAAAACAAAAAGCAGAACTGAGATCAATCTCTAATTGATTTTGACTTGTCATGTCCAGTTAAAAGCAGAACCAATGCTTTCTGAAATGTTACTGATGTTTGGGAGCTTTGTGGAGCTGCATATGAGAGAAAGCATCAATAGCAGAGTATAAGATCTCTTAATTTGGGCTTCATACAGAGTTTTAGGCACTTAAATGTCAGACTAAAGTTCAAGTGTTCATCAAAGTCCTATGAGAATCTTCAATGTCAATGAAACTCCTATTAAAAACTATCCTGTGAGGTTTCACTGCCTGTAAATGCTGCTTCGTTGAACCAGAAATTGCACAGACTGTTGAAGCAAAGGCCTTTGCAGAATAACAGAATGTCTGGAGAGAGTTTGTGAGTGAGGAACAGCAGAGGAGCTGCTATGACAGCCAAGCTCAGCAGCTTTGCTTTAGCTGTGGGTCGGTTGGGGACGGCATCCCAGAGGGCAGGGACAGGCTGTGTAGCTCTGCTCTGCCCCCACACCTCTGGGGGGAAGATGCTCAGATTGCAGCACCTGTGGAAATCACAGATTGCAGATGGTGGAAATCACTCTTTCCTCAAAGGAGATCAGGCAAGACTCACCCCCATAGCACATATCACCTGGATAGCACTACTGAGGCTGCTGCTTTTCTGGATGTTTTTCCCTGGACTGCCAGCACTCTGCCTTTGCAGGGGAACAGAGGAAGAGGAGAGCCAAACCAGAGGACAGTCTATTTTTAGTCTATCTCCCACTCCCTGGAAGGCTGGGTGCCAATTAGGTGGTGTTGCGGGGTGAGACTCTCCTGTCTGTAACACAGCCTTGATGACAGTAGAAAAGGAGCAGAGATCTGAGCCATCTTTCTACATTGAGGGACCCTGAGCCTGTCCAGATTTGCAGTTACGTTTATTTTTCACTGTTGCATCTGTTATTTTTAACTGGGTAGCTTTCACAGCCCTCTCATCACATTTTGCAACTGAGCTCCTTACACACTGTGTTGCACGGTGTTTTGAAGCCCAAGTATGGGAATTCATCTTCTGCCTTTATGTGAATTTGGTAATGAGAAAAAAAGAAGCCAAAGGCTATAAAACTTAGGCTCAGCCCCATGATTTAGAGATCATAAAACTGTGACATAAAACTGCAATCTCTGTCTCCTTATAACTAATATTGTTTGAGCTACACCATATACCTTCTAGAAAATAGGAATTAAGTGGGATGGATTTTCCATCCTTCACTCTTTGGTAAATTATCAGTCTCTGGTAAACCACGCTTACATTATTTTGTTAAAAGTGTGCACATTACACCTAATTCATATTTCTTTTGTTCCAGTTCCTGGATTTCTTCTGTCTTGGTCTGACAGACTGCAACATACTTTGTAGTATGTGGAATAGTATTATTGTAGCTGTGCTTGTCCAAGAGTGTTGATACAGTAATTAATCCCTTTATATTCTCTTTGATATGACTGAGCTCTCTGCTGAATTTACTATGAGCTTGTAATTTTCCTTAGTGATTCTTCCCTAAACCTTTCTAATTTATCACCATAAACCTTGCATTTTGAACATCAGAATTGAAATGCTCTACAGAGGTAATGTTCCTATCAAATTATATTACTGTCCTCTGAGCCCTGATTAACCCAAGCCCTGCATCAGCTATTCAGCGTTTTTTGCCCAGAAAGCAAAGAGGCCAACACTTACTCGGATATTCCTGTTTATCTGTATAAAATACTACCACAGTCATGGTTTTCTTTCAATAACGTCCCAATACCTAGGAAAGCAGCATTGATATTCAGAGTACATCATAGCCAAGTATGTAGGAACTCTTGGGTGCAATTATCCTGATTTGTTGATTTAGAAAGTCTAGCTAAAGAATCTGGTGTACGTTGTACTTCTTCATCACTCTTAAATTAGAAAGAATGTCGTTCCCAACTTATTGCTCCGTTGCATGGATTTTCCCCAGTACAGCACGGAAATACGTATTGAACACTTATGCCCTTTCCTTGGTGTTGTGCCTGACAGTACTTACAGGACACATTTTGTTCCTTATGTATTTGAAAAGTTCCATCGTCCTTGAAAAGACCAGCAATTTCTAGCTACAGTTTTCTCAATGTGCCTTTCTATTGGTAGCAGCTGGAGTTAAGTGTATTATTCTTTACTTCCTTTTATCAATTTTGGTGTTTTTAAAGTATTTTAAACCATGGAATGTATGTGCCTTTTCTTTGCACCATGCAAGGCATTTTGGTTGACATAGGACAGAAGGTAGAAACTTTTGAGCCCTTCAGTGCTCAGGGAGAATAACCTTACAGTCTCTGCACTGTGTAGCCAGTGTGGGATTTGAAGGATGGTGCAGTGGGTATTTGGAAAGAGCTAGGAAAGTAGGAAAGGGAAAAGTCCCCAACATCCCATTAAGAGTGAAATCCATTCTCTGCAGAAAGCCTCAGAGAAACATATCTTCTTCACATCACAAAAACTTGGTGCACCTCTTTTAATATAGGACAGATTAATGAGAGAAAGCCCCTGACTGTGCAGCCTGATGTGTGTTCCCATATCATATTACGTAGTGGCAACTGCAAACATGCTCTTTTTCCTCCATGAAATATTGCAATATCATGCCTCCTTCTTCTATGTTTTTGCTAACAATCGACATATAACTGGGACACAGGAAAAAGATACCTGAGTCACACAGAATCACAGAATCTTAAGGGTTGGAAGGGACCCTGAAAAATCCAGTCCAACACCCCTGCCAGAGTGGGACCACCTAGAGAAGATCACACAGGAACTCATCCACGTGGATTTTGAATGTCTCTAGAGACAGAGAAGGAGACTCTACAACCCGTCTGGGCAGCCCATTCCAGTGTTTTACCACCCTCTTGGTGGAGAAGATTTGCCTTATGTTTCTTTGGAATCTCTAATTTTTTGTTTTCCAGCTTCCTTCTATTGCCAAGGGGCTTGTACCCATTGCCCCTTGTCCCATCTTTGGACATCACTGAGAACAGCCTGGCTCCATCCACCTGACACTCACCCTTTGCAGGAGTGTACCCCTCAGTCACCTCCAAGCTCAAGAGCCCCAGCTCCCTCAGCCTTTCATCATAAGGGAGATGCTCCACACTATCCTAATCATCTTTGTAGCCATCAAAATCAAAGTCATCATCCTGCAGCCATGGTTTTTATGAACCTAAGCAGTTCATTGCTTTTCTCTGGCTTCTTCCTACACTGAAGACTGCAACAATATGACATCATTGGGACACTCAGTGACCTCAGCATGTTCTTGCTGGGCTGAACCACTCATGACTTCAGGAGAAGCCACCTTCTCTGTGGGAAAGCCCAGGCTAGGAGATGAACTGTAGCTCTGGGTCAATGTGCTGAACACCAAGGATTATGAGAAGGAAGGATAATTGATCATGATTGAATCCAGATCATGACTGAATCCCCACAAGCCAGTGAAATTTTCTTCCATTTACATATAGTATCAGAATTCAATCTTTCAGATCCACTGATACCCACTCTTAGTGAGAGACACAAGGCCTTCTGGCTTTGACTGAGCAAAAACTCTGGGCTGATGCATATTAATTATTATTATCTCTTTAATGCTGCTAATTGTCCAAGATGCAAGGGAGGAAAATTACTTTCAAATGAGAAGATATTTCATAAGCATACAGCATAGCTGTACTTGGAATGCAAAATTTAATCAGTTATTTGATGGGAAAACATGTAATCTTCACTGGATTCCCTTTCCTCCTAGCATCAGCTGTAGTTTGCTGTCCCTCAGAAAAAAACATGGATTCTGTATAAAGAATTTATGCTCTTTGTAAGCACCTTCTGGCAGAGATTATTTACCTTATCAGAGAGTAATAATAATATTAGTAATAATAAATATCAACAATAATTATAAATTAGGCTTGGTGAGAAAGCTATGCTTTGTGGGCTTACCGGAGAAACAGAGTATTTTTAGTTTTGAGAATTTCTAAATCTTACCCTTGGATTCAATTATCTACTACTTCAGTTCAGAAGCAATCAGGTTCCAGTATTCTTCATCAGAGGAGTGTCCTTAACCCAAGAAAACATTGCTCCTTCCAGTGCTCCAAAGGCTTTTGCACCATGTGCCTTGCAGGTGGTCACACAGCAAGGGTTACGGGACTGGAATGTCTCTCTTATGAGGAAAGGCTGTTAGCCTTGGGGCTGTTCATCTTGGAGAAGAGTAGGCTGAGGAGGAAAGTTATCAATGCTTGTAGATACCTAAAAGGTGGGTATAGAGAGAGAGGGGCCAGTCTTTTTTCTGCAGTGCCCAGTGACAGGACAAGGGATAACAAGGACAAGCTGTAACACAGAAAGTTCCACTTAAACACAGGGAGAAACTTTGGTGCTGAGATGAGGGAGCCCTGGCACAGTCTGCCCAGGGAGAGTGTGGAGTCTTCTTCCCTGGAGGTTTCCAAATCCACCTGGACATATTCCTGTGCCCTTTGATTGAGGGGAACCTGCTTTAGCAGGGGGTTGGACTGGATGATCTCTAGAGGTCCCTTCCAACCCCCACCACTCTGTAGTTCTGTGATTCTGTGAAGCAGGAGGAAGCTGTGCTGCAAGAGCAGCAGTATCTCTCTGTGGTTAATTGCATGAGCTCTTGAGTGTCCATATAATACCTCACCATCACATTGTGCTCAAGGGACAGACCATGACCCAAGATTTTTTGCTCTGTACCTACAAAATCACAGCCACTCATGTAAGTGGTTGCAGTAAAGAACTACCAGAGGAGGCTATTTTTTTTTCAGGATACAACCGGAGAGGCTACTTAGCATAGTTTTACATGCTGCTAATGTAGTTTTATTGCTTCTAGGACCTGACCTACTATCGTTGTGTGCTGCTGTATTACGTGCTATAGATGCTTTTACTCATTTGGAACTGGTCCAGGGATCTCTAATGGGGCTCTGCACTGCATGACCTAAGTGTGCTCAGGATGACACCATCCCCTGCACTAGGAAAGCTGGTTTATCACACTGCTGTGGACCAGGAGTATTGGGGAATTAAGCCATCATCCTGCCCTACCTTATGCTGCAGTCTGAATCCTGCAGAGTACTGGGGAATGCCAAGGAGGGCTGAGGGGATGGACGCCTCTGTGGTACCCATCACTACACAAGGCCATGTTTCTTTTTGCTCCACTGTGGACTCAGCATGTGTGTACAGAGCTCTTCAGTCCAAGCACTGGTGTGCAGAGGTTTCAGTGAGCTGTGAGTCAGCCTCCACTGCTGCTAATGGGAAACATGACAGCATCCAAATTAGAAATGGACAAAGGGTGGTTTCTTGAACACTCCTTTCCTCACACTGATGAGCCTATTAGCCTTGTATTCACAGCTGCTCTACTCCATCCCATATTCTTCCTCTGGTGAGCTGAGACTCCAGGAAGGATGGGACATAGGAAGGTGGAGGAAAATGCTGACTGGTGGTGAGGGAAAGAGCTCTCATACATGCTGACCCACCACCAGGATCAGCCCTGTCTTGTAATTGTTCCTGTGGCCAAAAGAACAGGTCTGAACATTATTCATGGCCTTTAAACATTTACCCCATCAGTATATTTTGTTATATTGATTATGTTTTGTGTGTTTTATGTTGCTAGTTTTGACCTCCTTCCCCATTCTATAGCCTTAAATTGCTAAAATGAATGTGTGCTCTTCCTTGTGTTTGTCATGGTTTCTTGACAGTTAACAGCATTTCACATTTAGTACAATTTTCTTTCTTTTTTTTTATTCCAAGCAATAACACCTTGTTGGCTAGTTTCTTTCTGAGATGCTTAAATACAGATTGAGAAAACATTTTTGTAAATGGTACCTGATGAGCCCACAGCGAACTTGTCTGTATTTTAAAAAATCTAAAGAACTCCTTTTTTTTTTTTTTTTTAATCAAGTAGCAATTTCATATTGGAAATTGCAAAAATTTTCTATTATGGAGGTAAAAGCTTTGGATGACAATGTGATTTTACTGTTGGGTGCTGTGAGCACAAGCATAAGTGTTTAGCTTTAAGTCAAAAGAGGTATTAAGATGTGTTGCTTACCAGTATTTTAATTAAATGACAGGGCCTTGATTGTCAAAACACTGTTCCTGGCTTTTACTGTCTGTGACTCTTCACTTGTTTCTCCAGGCGGGGAGAACAGGTCAAGTCTCAGGATAGACTGAGCATGAGGCTGGATGGTGGGTCAAATAGAGCTTCTCAAAGACTAATCCAGTTGGTCTGGGAGATTGCAGTTACTGTCAGTTCAACCAGCCTCAAGGAAGCTTGGTCTGGGCTGAGATATCCTCCAAAGGAAATGCTGCAGCATCTGAGACAAAGGGAATTCTAATTTTGGAGGAGAGTGTCATCTCTCCAGGGAGGAAAGACTGTGTCAGCCTAAGAATGGGAGGTGGTGGTGATGGAGGGTGACTATTGCCTTGGGTGCTTTTGAGTCTCCTGAATTAGGTATCTGGGCATATGACAGTAGTGCCAAATTGGGCTGGAAAAGCAAGGGATTGGACCTCAGTGAAGAGAAAATGAGATAGCTGCTACCTAAATTATTTACTTGAGATTAAAAAGAAACAACAACAAGAAGAACAAGAAAAAAAAAAAACCCACCCTCCCAAAAAGATGTCACTCCCTATGTTTATTTAGACAGCATTCTTCCAGTGCAAGGAACACTGTTTTTCTCATTTTACAGAGGTAGAACTGAAGGCAAATTGCATCCCCATAGTCCTGTAGAAACTTTACAGCAGAGTTGTCCCTGCACCCTACACTAGCCAATAAATTGGTAGACCATCTCTGCAAACCTCCACAGGGAGCCCCAACATCCACCTTCCAGTTCCAGAAGTCTGATGAAGGATCCTTCCACCTGTACCTCTCCAGAGCTTCTGTCTTCACCACCATTCATTTTTTTTTCCCAAAACTTTCCCGCTTCTTCCTTGAATTCTGCTTAGGGAGAACACATACTCTCATCACTTATGCGTCCTTCTAAGCAGGAGCACCTCCCACCCCAAGAGACAGCACTAGATTCAGGCTTTTTGTGAACAGGAACTGCGTGTGAGCATGCCCTATACAGTTAATTAGGCACAGAGAGAGAACACAATTTCTGTGGCAGTGCTCCTGTATGACCTCAGAATTGCCTGGAGGTGCTTCTGTCTCTGCATTAGTACCATGTGAATCTAGAGTATTTGCACTCTCACCATGTGCTTTGCTAAGGTAGGATGGCTAAAATGTGCTGCATAGGTGATCAAAGACAAAAAAAAGCTCCTGTCTTCAGGGATGCTGAGTTTTTCAGTCAAGGTCTATGCTGCTCTCCAGTTCTTGAAGTAGACTGCTCCCAGGGGTCTGCCTGGCTGGCATGGAGTTTGCCATGCATATTGAGATCTTGCTGGATGAATAACACAGCATTCAAAGCATGTTGGCATGAGCAGCTCTAACCCTGATCCTAGCCTCATATAGACTCTGAAAATGCAGACTCAACAAAGCTGCTGGAAATGAGTTGGAGAGCTTATCCATGAGTGTACAATTTCTGTAAAATATTTACAAAGTAGTCAAAAAGGGGAGAATGTAAGAGTAAAAGGAGGACAAATTGTGCTGCTAGTTCTGCAGACAAGACAATTGTACCTGCTAGTAGCAAGAACAACTTCATCATCAGATGCATGGACTTCTTCCAGCTTGTCACAACAAATACTGCACACCCAAGGCTATTTGTTGCATTAGCAATAAACCAGTGAGCATGGGGAGCTGCAGCTCATGTTGGCACATAAGTGAGGCACCAGTTGCCACCTGTGCAGATAGATAGCTGTTTAGCAAGTAGGGGAAATGGTGAAGACATGAAGTGACATCAGGGTCACACTTTGTTTCCCACCTCCTCTGAACTGAGTGTTAATCAAGTCCAACTGCTAAGTCAAGCCCTAATTGGTAGTGTTTTGCTAGGAGTACTTAAAAGGCACCTGTCACCCTACAGCTGAGGTTCACTTTGCTGTAGTTAAGATGGGCCCAATCTTTATTCTGTGACTGGGCAGGGCTCAGGAGCAGCTATCTTCAGATGCCAAATGGCAACTCAGAGATTAATCTAAGGAGAAAGCTGTATTCATCTGTAAATGAATAAAGACATTATTTATCTTACTCTGAACTCAACCATGATGGACATGAGATGTTTTTTCCAATATGGCTTAATTCCAGAGGTAGGATCTCTCCTACAGACACAGCTTAGCCGCATAAGAGAGATCTGCATCAAAGCAGTGGTACAGCTGGGGCTCAAACCTTTGTGTTGCTAAGGTGTTTCAGTCTGAATGACACACAGGGGATGAATTAAGTCAGACGTGCATATTCCATGTGTAATGTACTCAAGTGGTCTGGTTTGTTCAGAAGGCAGATAGTCTTTTATTAGTTTTCACTATATTCTTGACAAAACAGTCTTAAAAGGTAGATTCAAGTTGAGTGTGTTGCAATAATGCAACTTTGCAATGACAGGGAGCTGAATGAACTTGGTGAGAACTTTGTTTTATAAAGGTATGTACAGTGTTCCAGATACTTTAAATATCCTGTACAATGCAGCCAAACATGCCAGAAAGGATATGATGAGGAAGAAGAAAGCTCACATTACTCTTAGTAAAAATGCTACTTGAAGGTTCTCTGCCAAACACCATTGTGATTTATCTTGAGGTAAAATCACTTGGATTTCATCAAGATTCCTCTCTGTTCCAGGAAACAAACAACCAGGGAGACAAATGAGCTACACCTTCTAGAAAAGGACTGCAAAATGTGTCGTTGGCTTCTATGGTGGAACTATGTAAACAAAGTGTATATGACTTTGCAACCCAAATTTTTCTCTGCATTTTGACCTGAATAGAACAGTTCACAAGATAAAGGAATGCAGAAATTACAGTAAGGGGGAAATAGCAATTAGATGAACTGTCCTGTGGGAAAGAAGTTTGTACTACCTTGCCTTCTGATGGTGACCTTGAGGTTGCCTTCAAGACAAGACTTGCAGGACATGCATAAACCCTGAATCCCAGAGATGGATACCACAGATGTGGCCTTGAAAATCACAGGCTTCCTAATGATTGTGGGTTAATATGCAGAAGAGTGTCTACAAAGCTGCCTGGGAAGGGCTTACATGGGCAGGAGAGAGAGACAGAGTACAAAGTACCGAGAGATTATGGAGAGTGACCTTTCAAATCTGCACTAATCAAAACCCCCAAAAAGAAATTCCAAGTCATTCTAGGCCATTTAGTCTTCCCAGACAACTAAATTGTATCTTGTCCATCCAATTCAAAGCCACCAGCTCTGATTTGCCTGTCAGGCGCAGATTTTGAGATGAGAGCTGTCTCCAGAATGAGAGTTTGATTGATGGGAAGCAGCTTGGGTGTTGAAGAGGAAGATGGCCTCCCGTTGTGGACATAATTGCTGCATTCCTTGACTGGGAGAGGAGCAGAGCAAGCCTGTCTGTATAGGACTTACATGGAAATGGCATTTTTATAGGAATGTCTGAAATGCCTCTTACAGGCACCCAGTTAAACACTCCTCTCAGTCTGGCCGCAGGCCAGTCTGGAGTCTTTTGAACCTCTTGCTCTCCAGGAGGAACCCAGGGTTGACTTTTGCTATTGACTTCCAGGACTTTGCTAGCCACAGTGAAGACAGTCCGGCTGCCTAAAGTGTCGTGTGCATCTCGTTGGCCGTGGCAGTGGTTTCACGGGCACATCCAAAGGCAGGCTTTATTTTCCGCGCTTTTTGTGGCACTTTGTCCACTGGCAGACCTCTGTATTTAGCAGGGTTAGAAATTGGACCACAGCTGGTAGCCAGGCAGTCTGCCAGTCTGCTGGGAGCATCAGCCACTTCTTATGTTGTATAGCAGCTGAGCTAGATTGTTTTGTGGAAGCTTTGAAACATGTTGAGCTTGCCATGTGGGAAAAAGTTCTGTTAGTCCAGTGGTTGTCTGCACTTGTTTGTAGCAAGTGCACGTGAATTTGGGAGCATGCTTCTGCTTCTGGCTTAAAGCTTGCTTTCAGCTTCTTGTACATCCATGCACAAGACCTCTTCTTAGATAACAAGGTCTTGTTTCTAGGTGCAAATGTACAATGTGATGCATGTAGTCAGGGAAATAAAGCTATAAGCATATGTGAATTCAACGGCTGCTCTTGCAGGTCCTGTGCACCATATGCTGCTCTCAGGAGAGTAGGGTATCAGCCCAACAATCAGGCTCCTGTGGGATCCTTTCACGGCTGCTTTGCTGCCCTCAGAGGCTTTGCATGAAATTACTGCCCCTGGGCCAAAATGAGAACTCAAACAGCTAAGGAAATTTGGATGTCTTTTCTGGTCTCACTATTCTGCATGGTGCTGCTTTAAGGGATTGATTCATATTATCAGCGCTGGTTTCCTCTTTCTTCAGGAGAGAAGTTTTAGACTTTACTATTTCAAGACAGAAAAGGATGAGAGGCAGATCTACTGATTCTGCACAGCCACACTGATTCTGGTTTTTTTAGGGTTGTTATACTGAAACAGGAAAAATGAAGCTCCTGTTGCTTTGCAAATAGCAAAACTAATTCAGCATAATTTCCCATGGATCTAACTAATTTATCTTTAACTTGCCCTTCCAAGCCCATAGTATTTTCCTTACCACTTGTGGCAATGTGTGCAACAGCTTATTGAGGATTCATTTGCATCCCTAAACTGATTGATGTGCTGACTGCCATCTCTCAGGACATAAGGAATTGGAACTACACCACAGTGGGGGCACTAACTAACATTGGTTTATTTTACTTAGCTCTTCATTTCTATGGGATTCAGTGTATCTGAAATGTCTACTTCCGTCTCAAGTACGGTTGAAATTGGCCAATGGATTCAAAAGTTATTAGAGGGGATTAAAAAACAGACAGCATGATCAGATAAGCCTTTTTCCTCAGAAAACTAGGCTAAAAAGAGAAAAAAAAATCTAGTGCAATGACTCCTCCACTGTCCTCTGTACATCCTCTTTTTTCAGCATCTGCAGTAGTTAATACTGGGAGCCTTGAGTATTTACAAATACGTGATGCAGCACATACAGAAATACTGTTTTCCTTTCCTCTAACTGTTTTGTTTACATTATACCTGCAGTACTGAATGTGGTCATCCCACTGATGTGTGATATCAATCCCTTTTCTCAGCAGCTGAAATTCATCAAGTGTGGCTCTAGGTTACCCACATTTGAACACCCCCTTGCCTAAAACAAGATTTAGCTGCCAAGAGAAAAGCCCCGTGGACTAATCACTGTTGAGGAACTGTCAGACAAGCCAACAGCTTGGTCACTCTGTGTCCTTGAAAAGTTGATGAGGACTGTGCTGCTTCTCCTCAGTTTAGGTATGAACATGGAAATATTTCAGTTGAGCAGGTATATGAATCTCTGTCCATCTCTGCCCCATATATGTATTTGACCAGCACATTTCACAATGGGCAATCTTTTGCTGTCTAGAAACTGAGGGTCCAGTTCATAAATCAAGGTTTACAGACTGGGAGGTGGAGAATTCCATGAGGTTCTGTACTTGGTCTCTAGATAAGAGGTTACCACTTTCCATGTATGGCAAAACTGATGACCCTTTGATCCCTGTGCACATCTCAGAACAAACTCTGTTAATTCTGATCCCACAATCCAGGAGGAGTGACAGAAAGGGGTTGGGTTTAATGGAGCCTTTCATCCAAGAGAAGGGTGCTCAGATGAAAGCCAGCCTCAGTTGCAAGAAGAGAGGTAGTTAAAGCTTGTGAAGGTATGAAGATTTGGAAGTTAATGTCAGGGTAAATAAAGGCATGTTCTGGGAGATTAATTTTTAAATATGAAGGAAAGATATGAGGCTAAGATTTGGAGTTCTGCATTATCTTGGCAGTTCTAGCCCTATTTTCTGTGTTCCTGTTTACATAACAGAGCTGGTACAAATTTTCAAGCAGACACACAAATCCAGAAATAAAAGAAATATCTGATTGTGAACTTACTACCCACGTACACAAATCCAGCAAGCCAACTGGGATACCAAACTCCTCGCTCTCCTCCTGCTCCTCTGACATCCCTGTTGTCTCAGCCATCACAGCATGGCTGAGCTCTTAAAAGCATTGTTGAGGTTCACAAGGCAGCTTTCCAGAAGAGGATAAGGGATGAGCTCCAGATGATGGCCTAGAGAGGCTGTCTAGTCCCCCTGCACCTGTAGTGCTGGGGTCTAGTAGCTTCTGAGAACTCTCAGAGAGAAGTTTAATGTCACAAAATCTGTGATTTGAACTCTGCTTGGAGGGATTCCAGTGTTTTTTGAGGTGATGGACACCAGACTGAGTTCATACTTGCTAAGGAAAAGGTTTCATCTGGTGCCTGCTTGGGTTCAGGCCTTCTGAGTGTGTCTCACTGCAGCTGCACTTTTTCCATAGAGAAGCAGAGGCTGCTGAGTAAAGGCCAGGAGCACTGGAATCCCTTTATCTTGCTGATGGAAGGCACAAATAACTACCTGCAAAGTAATTTTATTTGAGGTCTCTGGGTGCTACTATTGAAGAATGAAAAATAGCAATAGGCATTTCTAGGACTGGGCTTTGGTTCAGAGGCTTGGAAACTTTGTGCACACTTGAAAATTGCTCTAAGACGTTCCCTTTCAGCTAAGCACTTTGTGAAGGAATGCTTGGTACCATTCCTAGTCTTCAGAATTAGTAATTTGCTTTGTTGTCTGTGTTAATCTAAAGCCTTTGACTATGCAGCAAAAAGCCAGTCAAATTTCTTCTTGGAGAAGTCTGGGAGAAGGGAATTCATTTGATGTGTGTAATGAAGGACTGTGCTTAAAAAGAGACAACAAGAAAGCTGGAAAGGGACTTTTTACAAGAGTATATAGTGATAGGCCAAGGGATAATGACTTCACATTGAAAGAGGGTCGATTTAGATTAGATATTAGGAAGAAGTTCTTCCCTGTGAAGGTGGTGAGCCACTGGGACAGGTTGCTGAGAGAGGCTGTGAATGCCTCATCCCTGTTCAAGGGCAGGTTAAATGGGGCTTGGAGCAACCTGGTCTAGTGGAAGGTGTCCCTGCCCATGGCAGAGGGGTTGGAATGAGATGGTCTTTAAGGTTCCCTCCAGTCCAAATCATTCTGTGATCCTGCTGTCCAGGAGGGACCAAGCTGCCTTGAATCTGGCTGCATCAGATATACAACTGGGAGGAAACCCCACCATCTCCTATTGCAGGCAGAAGAAAAAAGTTCTGAATGAGTCACTGTCAGAAAGGAGTTTCCTCCCTTCTTGGGGATTTTAGAGCTGATGGTTTTTGGCAATTACTCTTCAGAGGCAGTTTAGAATAGATAGCTTCTGCTCCTGCTTTTGTTGGGTTGGTTTATGTGAGATTTTGATGCTGACTGTTCTGTTCAGGAACGTGTAATTGCCCATACCTAAAGACTGCAGCATGCCTCGCAATATACTCTATGATTCTATCCAGACCTTAATCCCTTGGCAATGTATATTCTGTAAGAGGTCATACTAAATGCTTCTCCCACCCCAGCCCCGCACTGAAAGCAGCTCAGACTCATTGTTTTCCTTTGTTGCTAATTTTTGGTGGTGTTTTTTCTTCCTGTGCTGCAAAAGATATAGCCTCATATAACCTAACTCTGACAGACTCCTGATACTAGCTCCCTCCCATCCTCCTTATTCCCATTTATCTTGTGTCATTTTGCAATTGCTATTATTTCATCCCTCTGGGGCACCTACTAAGGCTACCCTGATGATGGATGCTGCCAGACTAGATGCATAAATATTAAGAAAGGTGGAAAGAGCCAGACTTGCAATTTCTTTGTGCAGAACAGTGATGGGGATGCTGTTCTTAGAGCTGACCAACACAACTGCAATCTCAGCTTCAGATTTAAAAGCTTATAGATACTGGTTAAGCTAAAGTCTTAGCTGTGACTGAGTAACATCTTGTGGTCAGGCAGAGAAGCAAACATGCTGGTTGTACTGATGATTTCCTAAGGGCTACTAAATGGCTTATTCAGAAGACTGGTCTACAAATGTATACTGTACCTTAATTTCTGTTGCTGGTGGAGCAAGACAAATTTGTGACTAGATTATCTTCTTTAATTGGAGAGTTTCCTGAGTTTTGACATACAAAATCTGATGTGAACATTGGAATCTGCTCATAGCCCTAGAAATGATTATGTTAACTGTCAATCTGGGATTTTATCCTTGCCATGCAGTATCACAAGTCACCTGTCTATGTGACCAACCTGAATAAATCAGTGTATGATTGCCTAGAATTGCCAGGGGTTGGTACTCTCAGAAAGCCTGCTGACAAGATTCAGATACTGGAAAAGCAGAAAGTCTTGATTAACGCTGAGTTAGCTGTCTCTTCTCTAATGCCGTTTCTAGTTCAATGGATTTCTTGATAATAGTGTTTGGTCTGAAGGCCGCAGACTTATTGATGGTCACAGATCAAAATACAATCACTTCTAATAAATGATACTGTCCTACTTCTGTATAAGAAGTGAACCAAGGAACAACATCCATAAAAGCAAGGGGAAAATCTGAGCACTCTGAACGACTTATAGTGCTGCTACTCAGAGTAAAAGTGAACATGACTGAAGTATATTTCCAGCAATTATATTTGGGGAATGTAAATTTGATGCTGGTGGTGAATCTTTCTGTTGGACTTCGTAGCACAGTAAGCCAGTGAGGTTTTCAGAGGATGCTAAATTCAAACTTCACCTGTGTACAACTCTTTCTTTATCTCTCTTTGCCCACATATCTCATTTTGGATCAGATGTAGTTTTGGAAAATTGAGGATAGATAGATCAGGACTACTAATAAAAAGACACAGAATATTTTTCTTACAGGGTTTCAGCTAATAGTACCGCTCTTTTTCATAGATTGAAATCAGTTTAATGTTTACAGTCTCCAAAATATCACTTCTCTGTTATTAGCTATGAATATTGAGGCCAAGTGCTACTAGTGTCATCATGCAAAGATCTCAATAACTCTACACCCAACATTAAATGAGTGACACTTTGTAAAATCGGAGGTTATGAGTGTAAAACAATTCTTACCTTGCTAGAGGTGATCTCTCCAGATTAGCATAGAGTGTCTCAGTGATCTTGCTACTCTTCCAAGGATCTTACTTTGTCACTTCTTGTGTTCTGCAGGCAATAAGAAGCCAATCAGTTTAGTATTTTCCAAAAGTATTAGCTTTCACTTACACAAAATGTACATATTACCTTCCTCTATTTAAAACTAATGATCATTATCTATTATGTTCTCTGTAGTATGAAGGAGATTGGAAGAAATCTCATTTCAGATCACACAAAAACTGACTGAAAGTCCACAGTCACTCATTTCAGTCCATTTACTACAGCAAACCTAAAAGCAGCTGTTTGCAGCACAGGTTTACTTAAGATGAAAACTTTTTCTTTGTTTAACAGTATCTTTTACAACACAGATTGTGCAGAGCAGATTGTGTGGTACTGCCCATCTGTACATCGGACACCCATGTTTACTTTTTAATAAGAGCAAGTAGCTGGATGTAATGTCATGCAGTCATAATTCTTGGCAGTTGCTATAGTTCATATGTTTATTGGAAGCTGAAGCTCTGGAACATTTATCAGATCTCTTCACGCTTCCTGCATTAGTGCTTGGGGTTTTTTCAGATGAGCTCTCACGCTACCGAAGCCCTGTTTGGTAGGGAAACAACCATGTGTTTCAGCGGGTGAATGATTATACTGAGATAAAGTAAACAAGTCCAGAAACACTTGCCTGGGCAATGCACATTTGTAAACTTAGAGGTGTTTTAGATGTTTTGAGAAGGACAGAGAGATAGGAGATGGTTATGAAATGGAAATGCTAGTCTGAGAGATGAGAGACTCCTCCTTGGAGAAAAGGTCAGTTGTGACAGACTGACCTGAGGAAAAGCAGCATTTTCTGCCATCTGAAAGTGGACTACAACGAGCTCATCTATCATCCTTGGGATTTAAGGGTTGGACTCAGACTTGAAGCCATGACTTGCAACAATAGGAGTTATATGGCAGCTGGAGCCAAGGGATTGTTTTTAACTGTTTCATCCAGAAAGCCTCCCTATGTCCCATACTATCTCAGTCACATGGCCACCTTTGCAGAAGGCTCCAAAAGTTCTGAGGACATATGACCACACTCGGGCTTGTTGTCCATTCATTGTGCCATGGCACAGAGTGTTTGAAGTCCCTATGCAGCTAAGCTAGGCTGGCATGTGCTCCCAGCCATACAATGAGGGTAGTGCTCCTTGCTCTGCAGGACTGAGAGGGGAAGAGATGCTCTCCCATGTTCACAGCTCCTGGTGTGAGCTGTGAGAGCTGCAGGAAAGATAATATCCTAGCTTTTCTTGGTACATTCCTGAAATGCAAGGGACAGGTCTTGCAAGTCTCCCTCTTTTCCTTCTTTCTCATTGCTTCCATCTGCAGATAGGAGGGCAAAACCAGAGGATGCTTCAAGCTTCTCTGGTCTTGAGACCTGAGCCTCTCAAATAAGACAATAAAGCTGGAATTTGCCCTTAGGAAGGCGATATAGTATATAATTTCTTTTAGGATTAAATTCTTTCTTTTAATAAAAGCCCTATTTTAATAATCAAAGTCCCAGAGATGAAATGCAACTGGCCCATTTGCCCAAGAGAGTATTTCAGAATATTTTTACCCATCAGTTGTTCTGAGATCAAACAGACTTGGCATTGCACTGTTTCCTGGATAACACACCATCATTATTTATTAATTTGAAGCAAAGTGCTTGATGTTTTTATGCTATCAGTTAGAGTCTTATCGTCTGCCTCTTTTTTTTTTTTTAATTTTAATTTGTTGTGTTTCAAGAAAGTTTTGAAGCTGTTGCAGTGGGAAATCCATAACTTGAATGGCAGCTTGCTCATCTTTTATTTATTTTTGTAACAATCCCATTGTTATTCATTCAATGTTCCAAAAGATCCTTGTCCTTGGTCAAAAGTTTTATGCTTAGGTGAAATTCCCATGGTGACTTTTAGAAGAAAAGTGTGTTTTCTTGGTTTTGAATAGGTGTTGTCAAATTTATTGCTCTTTGATTTAAAGAGATGTCATTTGTCTGAGAAAAACAGAGTAATTTTAAAAAATATTTTTATATTGGGATCAAAATGGCTATGTAAAGTTCCAAATTTTTCCATGTACTTTAATAACACAATCACCAGGATGTCCAGACAGTGGGAGAAGCAGCGATGAGATATGATTAGGGTGATTTCTGGCCCATTTCCCATCGTTCTTGGAGAGAAAGTATTTTTTTGGTCCCATGAAAATTGTGATTTTCTCTGAGAAATCTGTTCCCTTTTCAGTTTACAATCTACTTCATTATACAATGAAATTTGTATCTCAAAGTAGATGCTCTTTATGAAAATGCTTCTCTTACTGGAAAAGCATTTTTCTATAGAAACAGAGTTTCAATAGGAAATTTGCAGTCAGCTGTTACATACAAGAAGCAACTCTACTCCCCCTTCCTCTAGAAAGGGTGGTTTCATAGAGAACCTGCACTTCTGCATACCCATGCTAGTGTTGTGGTTTTACAAGCACATTTTCCTATCTTAAAATGTTTTTGTGTCTCCTGTTTTTTTGTGTAAAACAACCTCGCAAAGGAGGAGGATGATTAATTGGAAACTACAGAGGAAACTACAAAATCAATTGCACTCAAAGAACTGTCTAATGTAGAAACTAAACAAATAAAAAACACGGAGAAATATATGGGATTTTTTCTCTCCCTCGGTCATAGAGGTCTTACATGTTACTTGAAAGATTTTTCTGAAACAAAATTATAAGCCTTGTCTTTTATCTTGTTGGTGCTCAGTTACACATCTGTGAATGTAGCAAACAATATTAAAAATACAAAAGCCAAAAACCTTCTTGATGGGAATGCAGACTTATTTTGACCATTTACACCAAAAAAAAAAAAAAAAAATCTCATCCCCAAGCTGATTGTCCCTTTTTATAAAATTAATCCATAAGATTTTCTGCTCATAAATAACCGTGAAATGATTGAACTTTAAAACATAAGACTTCTCATGTGCTAAACCTCACAGAAGTATAATCTCTTGATAAATTTAGTTTTAAAGTAACGGAAGCATAGATGATTGCAATTCTATTTTTAGACATGCTCAGTAAAACATTTCTATTTGATTTGTAGTAATGTTACTTTTATTCAGAACCTCCAAATGAAGCTGAAAACATAAAAATGAGCAGCAGGGTCAGCGCAGTGAACAGTCCCAGCCATGGATTTGGAGGCAGTTTTGGAAAGATGAATGCAGATTTTGTTTACCAGGGCAGGGAGAACGAGATGATGAGTGAAATATGAGATGGCCAGAACTGATGCCATCACTAGCCATGTCAGAAAGGCTTGAAGACCGAGGCCTCTGTCTCTGCTGCTTATCTGTACCAACGAGCAAAAAGCAAAGCCCACTTAAACCGTCAGTTGTTGGGATTGTTACAGTATGCATTGGCTAAAATGGAGGCAATGATGTCTGTGCTATCTGGTCATACCTAAAAAACACAAGTAGACCAGGCATTGAGAGTGTTTCTGCTTTGGGTGTGTAAGGAGAAGGGAGTTAAGACAAATCAGCAAAAATCTGTTCTGGACTATCTCATTAACCACTGTGAGATTACATGTTAAGCATATGAAGTGTGATTTCCCATTACATTCTTAATGAGACACTTTAATTTAGATACATTTGGAAATATTATAAATTGTAAGAATTGAGTGGATGAATAAGGTTTTTGATGGTCTGTTCTTTCAAGCTAGATGTTCCTTTTGCTTGAACCTTGCTTGGTCACCTTCTGGCTTTTAGAGATTATCTTTTGTGTCTTGTGACAGTGTTTTAAATGACTCTTTGCCAGTTCCATCTGTCAGGGAATGGAAAGGGGATATAAGAGAGGCTATGCTGAAGACCAAGGAAATTGACTATGACCTAGGATGGATGTACATTTTCAGCTTGTTTTTTTGGTTTGTTTCATCGTGCTCCCTTAGAAGTCATAGATGTCACTAGCTCATCTTTCAGTCTACTTTTAAAAACTTTAGCTCAAACAATTTTTTCTCAATCCAGTGCTCAAATATCCCTTTAATTTATAGAAACGAGGCACAGGATGTATTTTCCAGATTTATGAGTCTGGGAGTATCAGGATAACCTGAATGATCATGTTTCTGAGAACAACATGGTTGTCATTGACTGGTTAAAATATGTAGTTTGTTGAAACTAAAGATCTGTACTTCATGATGGAAAATAATTGTGGGCACTGAAAAGCTGTTACAGAAGTGTTATAGTTTGCCACCCTCTGGAACAGAGCAGTCCCATGCTCTGTTACTTTACCACTGTTCATTTTGAGGTAGCCAGTCTTCTTTTTTCTGAGAAGAGTCAAACAAGAGCTGACACATATCACACCCCTTGCGTCATGTTCCATAATGCTCTGAATTTTGGGGAGATAGATTTCTGTCCAGATGCCCCTGGCCTTTCAGAGAAAAACAGACATGCAAGCATTGACACTCAGTTCACAGGTACCTACAAATACATATCAACATCTAAATTTAGGTGTCTAACAAATTGAAACATCAGGACCTTTGTTAGAGTCTAAACAATAGTTTATTGCACTGATGTAGATGTGCAAAACAGGAGAGATGCCTCACATCCTAGAAGTGTCTACTTCCCCCTGAATATCTAATATCCCACATTTCTTTGGTTTGGCTAACCTGTTCTGATGCATCAGAGAAGCTAGGTTTTAGTTCATTCATTCTGTCCTAGGTATGAGGCTATTTAATAAGAGTTGTGTATCCAAAAGATATTTTTTTAGTCCAAAATTTCTATAACACAGTATTTGTCTTGTCTAAGATGACGAATTATCCTACAGGGTGGATAAAGTTGCAGGTCAGTGTTTAGAGGACCAGGCAGTACTTGCACAGTTATCCCGTACATAACCAAATTCTTCCATTTTCTACGGGAGGGGATTAGGCTCAAGGTATTGGATGATTTCTTGGTGCAATTGCTGTTTATCACTGCTATTAATAATAATAAATTTGTTTTTAGAAATAGTGGTTTTGTCTTTCAGGAAGTGCAAACAAGTTCCCAAATTCTGGAGCTAGTGCATTTTCCATTTAGAAAACATCCTGCATAGATACCATCATCAGATGTTTCTCTTTCACAAGCCACTTGATGTATTATTTTCTGCTTTATTCATTGACTGTTTGGTCCCATAAGCTAAATTAAGCAAGAAGCCACAACAGGATTTGCAGTACTAGGCTACTATTGTGTGCTTCCACTGCATTGTGCCTCAGGCCCAATTGAATATTACTAACCACTCAAGCATGCACCGTTGACACATAAATGCATATTTGAATGTAGCTTGTTAGTAAATGCAATGTCCCCAGCAGTTTTATTTGGATGATTATATTATTGCTAATTAACAGAAAATGTCATGACTTTTGGAAAATCATTGTTTGTGCAACGTGCTATTTACTCTGAGAAATTCTTTCGTGTAAAATGATGATGAAATTATTACAGGGTAGAAGGGGATAAATATTCAGGAGAGCCTCGGTGTTCTTAGAAGTGTGAGTCTCATTTAAATCAGTGGGACATGGACAAAACCACTCCTGGTAATGTGACTCATACCTCTAAAATCATCAACATTTCCCACTTTTTAGATCAACCTCATCATTTGCTCAGATGCACTTTAAGTTTTAGTTAGTGTCAAGGGAAAGCAAGTTTGATCCTTTAACCCGACAGCAAAATATAATAGCTAGAAGGTGCCAATCTTGGTCCTAGCATTAAAGGCTACTAAGTATTGAAAACAAAAATACAATGAAAAATCTCTGGCCTCTCTGTCTCCCTGCTTCCATCGGCCTCATTTACATAATGGTTTATAGCATTATGTAATTCAAATCAAACCGCTGCCAGTCTGCACCAGCGTTCATTGCATCTTTTCCGTGAAGACAGGCCGAGTCGCTGAAGTGAACCTATTGGAGAGGAAAGGCAGAATTTAAATCACTCTGTCTCTCCAACGCCAGGGGTCTGACCCATTGCTTATTGCAGTCACACAGAATATTCCCCTGGACTGACATGAGCTGAGGATTGCACCCCTAGAGCTCCATGTAAGCTCTAAACTCTGATTCCTAAACTTGGCAACCAAACCCAGGCAGTTTTCAATCGCAAACGGGTAGAATATCCCTCCTCTTTGGACAGCAATAATCTCTCTCTCTCTCTCAGCAGGGAAAATCTCTTGCTTTGGAGTGGAAGATCCACTAGCTTTATCCAAATAGTATTGTAATATTTACAATGCACTAAATAACGAATCAAATCTTCAGTATACCCCAGCAAGCAGCAACCAGCTGCTCCCTAATAGAGTCCCTGTTCAATTTGTCCTCGGTGACACTCTATTTCCATTACCAGGGAAGATAATTTTGCTAGCGCACTTCTAAATCTGTTCCTTTTCATTCTTCTCCTGTGTGTTTTATTGCAAAACCACTGAAAATGCTTGCCATTAGTTGGGGCTCCATTAATACCGAACACAATCCAAAAACATTGACAAACAGGGACCCTGCATCCTTGTCCAGGGGAGCCTACCATGATAGGTGGAGATGCATTGCATAGGACAAAGAGAATAATGACATAGCTGTGCCAAAATCCCACAGGATAGCTGCAAGTGCCACTTGAGGGCTGTTGCTGTGGACAGGGAAAGTTTTGTGGAAAGGTTATATTAAATAAAGTTGGTGGGAGGAAAAGACTCTTTTCTTAGCTAATGAATCAGAGAAGGATCAAGGTTGAGAAGGGTGGGAAGCTGGGCATACCATAGGTGTATGGATGTGAAGGAGTTCATTGAAGAGTGGTGATTGTGAAGTGCTCCTGATACTGCAAACTTGGAAGTATCCAAGCTTAACTCCCACAGCTCAACTTAGTATGATTTGGGTCTGTTCTTCCCAGCCTTTCACATCCAGTATTTTCTTGACCCTTTACCTCAGCGTCTTTTTGTTTCTGTAACCTGTATCCACTATTAAAAACGAAGTTTAGTTGTTACATCACATTTGTCTCTTAGTTCAATGCTAAAGTTCTGAAAGAGGTGCTCTGGCTTTGCTTATAAAGTTTCATCCTTTTTTTTTTTTTAATGTAAATGTATCAGTTCTGATGATGACTTTTGCAAGTCTGTTGGTTTTCCCTGCTGATGAAATGGGTCTCCATAACTTAGATGAGAGGAGGATCAGTGATGCCATGCCTACACCTTTGTGGTAATACATCAGACAGCTTTCAAGCTGTGGCTCCCTCTCCTCTAGAAGCATGCAGCCAAGCTTTTGGTGGCCAATATAAAACCTGCTTTCTTTCAGCAGCGTAACTATCCCATAATGGCTTTGGAATATATTTTAATAGCTGGTTTACAACTTCCCATCTCTGTTAGAATGTCTTTACAAAACACTGTGAATAAAATGGACCAGATTTGATATATTTTATTCATGTGAACATTCAAAGCACTTAATGGTGTGAGCAGTGTATATTATATTTGGCACAATGTGGACCTCTCCTTTAGATTTCTTACTTGTTCGAAAGCTAGTGACTGTATCCTGAGTTGAAAATATTCCTCTTTCATGATAGCTCTTTGCAAGCACTATTGGTTCAGAATAGCAGAGTAGAAATATTCCCCTGAATCTGAAGGCTGAGTGGTTTATAGTAAAATAACTGTTAAGCCAATCTATAGTTAATTAAAATAGGCATCTGTTAGATGCAGAGAATTATAATTTTTAGCAAAATACAGAGATACACATTGGTAGCTATAATGTGCTGCTTCCCTCTTGGTTATTTATGTCATTTCTTTGCAGCATAATTTGAAATAAAAACACCTGCAAAGAAAGTAGGTTATTTTTAGCTCACTAAAAAGATATATTTTATCATAAGAGAAGTCTTAGTGCTAACATTTAATTCTTCACGTAATGTTTGTCATCCCCAAATATGATTTTGATATTGGGATGAAATCTTCTGAATTCATTTCCTTTGAGCACAGGTTAGCTTTCTGAAGACTTTATCTTATCAATAAATCATTGGTAATGTCAGAATGACATGATCCTGATGAGCAAGATATCACTCAAACTCATTAAATTGGATTTAAAAGACGATAACAGTGTAGGCAGAGCTACTGGTGACGGAAGGTTTGTGAGTCGGTGACTCTGAGATTTCAATGTGTACATTTTTGTATTGGTATTTTTTTTTTCACAGTGATGTGAATGCAATGAGTTATCTTATTTATTTCTGCCCCTGGTCAGTATGCAGGGTGAACAAACAGAGCTTGTTTTAGGTAATCTGTGTTATGCAACGTCATAACCTGCAGGTTTGCCTTGTGATGCAGTCAGCAAAACAAACTCTGTCTTACAGCTCCTCCTGTATCAGTCTGGGGCTGATTTCAATGCTCTGCTTTTCCTAGGAGATGTCCTTCAAGAACTAAATTTTGTAGCTTTATCCATCAGAATTTTGTAGAAAAACAACTGTTTCCACTGCAGGCCAGGCATGGGAGCCTGCCTGGTCCCAGGCCAGCACTGGTGTCCCCAGCACCCTTTTTTACACCTTTGAATTCACCCAACGAGGTAATCTATCTCTGGATGAAAAAGCATTTGCAGCTTGCCTTCACATGTTGCAAAAAATATCCAGGATTTTCCACCTCCCTGGAAGCTTGGTCATTACTTTAAAATCTCAATAATACACTCTGGTGTGAAGGTATTTTCTTTAAAAAAGCATTTCTGTGTGGATGTTCCTAATAGATCGCTTCCCCAGTTGCTGTGACTTCCCTGGGATGGGTAGAGCTGTGCCGATTTATGCCAGCCAGAGATGTGACTGATTATATGTGTTAGGAATGCGAACTACAGAAAAAATCATTGTTTATAGTCTTCAAAAAATTATGCCGGTTCGAAAAAAGAGACAGTACAGATATCAGTTGAAGCGGAAGTAATGAGTGTGCTGTGTAAAATTTCAAAGACCATATTATTCAGTTCCCCCTTGTTTTGATGTGAGCACACAGACCCTCAGAGTGTGTATTAACAGCAAGTGAAGTTTTTCAGTTAGAAGAGAATTTCCCATGACACCTCCTAACTGTAGAATCTAAAGTACAGTATAAATGTAAGTGAATTAAGTCTAAAACGGTTGTCTGTTCATTGTCAGCAAAATTATGAAGAGTGTCTAAGCCACCTATACTCCTTTAGCTTCTTGATCTTCATGTAGAAGCTGGTGAAGGGTCTGAAGAATAAGTCTTATGAGGAGCAGCTGAGGGAGCTGGGAATGTTTAGCCTGGAGAAGAGGAGGCTGAGATGAGAGATAATCACTCTCTGCAACTACCTGAAAGGAGGTTGTAGCGAGGTGGGGGTTGATGTCTTCTACAAAGTAATGAATGATAGGACAAGAGGAAATGGCCTCAAGTTGCACCAAGGGAGGTCTAGATTGGAGATTAGGAAGAACTTTTTTCCTGAGAGGGTTGTCAGACACTGTCTCAGGCTGCCCAGGAAGGTGGTTGAGTCAACAGTCCTAGAGATATTTTAAAGACACATAGATGAGATGCTGAGGTTGTGGGTTAGTGGTGGGCTTGGCAGTGTTATGTTAGTCATTGGATTCGATGATCTTAAAGGTTTTTTCCAACCAAAATGATTCTATAATTCTATGTATGTTTATGTACAAGGTCTTTTGCCCTACCAAGTGGCAATGAAGCTGGGGAAAGGTCTGGAGCAAAAGTCTGGTGGGGAGTGGCTGAGAGCCCTGGGGGTGTTCATCCTGGAGAAAAGGAGGTTGAGGAGAGAGCTCATTCTCTGAAATTCCAAGATGTTGTGGCCAGGAGGGAGCAGGTCTCCTATCCCAGGCTCCAAACAAGAGGAAACAGGCTTAAGTTGTGCCAGGGGATGTTTAGACTGGAGATTAGGAGCAATTTCTTCCCTGAAAGGCTTATCAATCAGTGGAAGAGGTGAAGTCATCATCCCTGAAAGTATTCCAAAGTCATGTAGCTGTGGGGCTGAGGGACATGGTTTAGTAGTGACCGTGACAGTGCTGGGGGAACAGTTAGACTTGATGACCTTAAATATCTTTTACAATCTAAATGATTCTGTGGGATTTATTTGATCTTAATTGAAATGAGGAGTTCTCCATGAAGCCATTACTTCATTGTTGGAAAATAACTTCCCTGTGATCACATATAACCTTGTAGTTTTTAAAATTATGATAGAATATTTGTGTGTATGTGTAATTTTAAACATAAGAATTTGTGAATCCAGGCCAGTGATGTTAAATTACATATGTCATTGTATTGTTGTTTATTTTTCTAGCCTGTTATTCTCCTGTTTTGCAGTGCTCTGCAGGTCAAAGGAAAATGCCAAAGAGATTATACAGAAAGGAGGGTGGAAAAAAAGAAAACTGTGATCTGTATGGTCTCAAACATTTAAAAGAAACCCATCCTCATGACTGTCTTTGTTACCACAGCAGTTAGGAATGCAAAGTCTATATTCAGTCTCAAATATGTCTTAAAAGAAGATAATTTAGGATTCCTGATTGTTATTTTGTAAGATTTAGGTCTAGCAGAATTACAGTGGAAACACATCTGCTTCCATGGGCTATCATCCATCTTCCCAGAGCATGGTCAGTAGGAGCTTCTTGAATGGTATCATGGAAATTAGGAGGGTTAGGTGAATGCAGTCTTACTGAGATGAGCATTTTGGTTAGCCTGGGAGCATCACTGTCACATTGCTGGTCTTCAAATTTGGCTTTATCAGCACTGAAATATATGCATACATGTCCTTGATACCACATCAGGCAAGCAATCCAATGGTGTTGTGTAAGCAGGAGGTAGAGGTGCAAGCATTCCTTACTTCTCTGAAGTCAATGTCCATCCTACCAACCCTCAGCCTCTGCTTCTTCTGTTGCTTCTGGGGCACAGGACCTCCCTTCCAGTTTGTGTCAGCATCTTGGGCCATGGTTGGGGGTTGGTAGTTGCCAAGGTGGTGATCCAAGTCCACAAAGCCCATGCAAATACAGAAGGGCAGCTATCTGGAAGGGAGCAGGACTCGGTTTCCCTTTCTTTACACCTCTGAAGGCAAATTCTTTCTAGAAGTGATCTTTTGGGTGAAGGTCACCTATCCATGAGTAGTCAGGGAAAGACTCATAGGGTACACAGGTCATATTCTGAGAACCTGAAAGGTCTTTTGAGCTGTGGTGGCTGAAGCCTATGAGAATAAGGCTAAAACTGTAAAGGAAAAATGGCATTTATCTTTCTGAAAAAATACAGTTGCTAGCAATATCTTCTTTGTTTAAACTGTTCTTACTTTTTGCCATGCCATAGAAAATATGCATCTTAAAGCTTTATTTTCATATGCACATTTTGTTTACATAACCAGTACATTTTTATCAGCAAGAACCAATGTTAAGAGAATTTATCAAAGACAAAGCAAGAGGGAAATGTTCATTTTGTGCATGGTGATATCACAGAAACAATGTGTTTGAACATTGCACTTCAAAAGTATTCCTGAGAGGAACAGAAAAATCCAGGCTTATATTGTAAAAACATGAGTCGCAACAGCTACTATTTCTTAAGAAATGACATTCCAGCTCTTTGATTCAGTCATTGATGATTTTCCTTTTTAAGTTGTGGTGCTTTCTTACCTTTTTAAGAAACATCTAGGCTAACCCTGACTATTTGTAGAAATGTTTGCAATTCATAAATTAAAAGAAATTAGATATTGAAAGGACCCATGAAATTATCTTGTTAATTTCTTGAAAGTATATAAAATTGAAAATAATTAGGCTAAATATATATATATTAAAATGTGGAACTTCAACTTACATTCGAAAAGAAGACAAAACATGTCAAGCTTCAATTGTAAGAATGCTGAAAATGGGGTTTTTTTGTTTTTTTTTTAAAGGAAAGGTAAATGAAAGAGTAGCAAAAGGTCTACTGAAGTTTGTGTAGGATTTTCCAGTTGTTTCTAGGCAGCTATCTTTCTGGAATTTGCAGATAAAATTGTAAAGATCTGGTTTCGACCAGTTTGAAGTTGATTCTATTTTCTAATGAGAGCTTTAAGCAAAAATAATTCCCTTGTAAAAAAAAAAAGAAAAATTAACTTCCCATTTTGCTTAGGTTTTCCCTGACTATTCCCTGTCTCATCATCCCCAATACTTTTTTTTTTCTTTCAAAAGTAAAAAGACTAGTTCTATTGCCAGAATTGCTTCTTTTGGAAGTCTTTAAGGAGGTCTGAGAAGGATGCTGAATATTCTCATGCAGAGTTAGTTTTTGGGATCAAGCAACATTAATGAAAACTGGCATTTAGTAGAAACATCCCATATGTTCTGATCATCTCAGTAATGTACTTGGTGTCCTTCATGTTATATGGCCATCCAGTCTGACTATATGGAGAAGGTGGAACAGAGGTGGCTACCAGCAGTTTTCCAGCAAAGGGGATATCTCCATAGTCTGGAAGTGGTCACCCAGCCCATGGTGTAAAGCACTAGAAGCAGGTAGCTGGTGTTATGTGGATCTCGAGCACCTGAAAATGTAAGAAAGTATCACCTTTGGTTCTCTGAGTGTTTCCCTGACTGTACAACCTCATGCCAGCCACAGAGTTGTCAGGTAGATTGAGCTTTTGCTCAAGGCAGTGTATGCAGTCTTGTATTGACAGTAGTGCTAAATAAGACATAAGATGTCAAGTTTCTCCAGACTGGTAGCCTAGGAAGAGTATAAAAATAAGGCAAACATAAGAAGTCTTTCTTGTGTACACCTAGGTTCTGCAGCTAAGGGATTTTTCTCATTCAGAGACAGCATTTCTGTGTTTAAAATCATTAATAGGTCTCTTGCCCTTGGATTTGTCTTGTGGCTTTCTGAATCTTTGTGATTTGCAGACAAGAAGTTTCTTGGAATAATCATGTGGAAAGAGGCTCCAGTGTCTGTTTCAAACCTAACGCTCTGTGATTAATTTCAAATTTCTCCATTCTCGTATTATGAGAAAAAGCAAACAATTATTCCCCATTCATTGTTTTTACAGCGCTCATGATTATCTAGACCTCAACTAACAGCCCACAATGATCTCTTATCTGGTTTAGAGACCTGGTCTGTGTCCTTACAGAAGTAATGATTGGCCACTAATTTCTGTTGTCCCCTTCAGCACCGAGACAGGAACAAAAATTGAAACAACAAATAACTGTGAGTTCTCTGGCCACCTGTACTGAAGTCATTTATAGAAAGTGAAATTCTATTTGCTTGCACCGGTGCTGAGTCACAAGGTGTTGCTCATAAGGAAACTCAATTTGTGGGAAATTTTCAAATTTCCTGGTTTTTGGGAGGAAAGGGGTAAAACAAATGATGTAGGGGAAGAAAGAAATAAGGATAATAAATCTAAATAAAGAAGGATATCAGAATACCCTAACTTCAGGAAAGCTAATTCATTTTAGCCCTGCTTGTTCAAACAAGCAGTAATGCAGAGTATAATGTACAAGCTCCAGTAAATCATTCTTGTATGATAGACTGTGATCAATGACAATTTAATGAATTCATTTTAAAACAAAGTCAGAATAGGAAAAACAGTAGTTATTTGAAAGAGTACTTTACTGAAATAAATTGAGTCAATAAATATGCTATTTGTCAGGCCGAGTCCAGTTAAAATCTTGTTTGCTAACAAAAATGCTGTCATCACAGAGCCTAATAGAAGCAAAGTATCTGGAACTATCCACTGTAAATAGACAAATACTATCTGAAAGCAGAAAACAATAACTGTGGCTGAACAAAGAATTATATACTGTACACATCAACAAATGTAATAGGGGTAGCCCACCTCCAAATCTTCTATTTTGTTTGAGCTAGCTTGTATTCTGATTTAGTATGAATGGTCTGGTGGTGGTAAAACAACAAGGGCTGTGTTTCTTCTGTGAAATGAGTTTTAATTGTTGTGTAGCAAGGATTTCTCTTGCTGGAAAAACAGGTCACTAAAGTCACTATTAAATTGCATAATTCTGCTTCAGTGAACTTTGATGGATTTGTGCAGGCTACTAGAAAGGGATAAGCTTCATCCCTCTTCAAACAATGATTTTACATTAATTTCCCCAGATATCCATGATGCAAATACAAGAAGGCTTTTTGTTCTGTGTTTTTCACACTTGGTTTTATTGATTTAAGTTGTGGATTTGTGGCAATTTCCACTCATTTTCATTCAGGTGAGGCCCAGAAGTGTTAACAGTGAAACACCATCAACCCAAGATGATCAAACCTCACAGTTAGATTTTCAAACTGGTTTTGTATGGAATGAGCCTTGTTTTTTGGATGTGAGGAACTGGCAGTAGTGGGTATTCAGCATCTCAGAAGCTTGGAGTGCACTACTCAAGGTCCCAGGGCTTTGCAGACACATTTGGGCTTCCAACATCCTTCAGATTGTAGGGTGTGGAGGAGTAGAAAATGCTCAAAAGTCTTGACAGATATCTTGAAGATGGTATTTCCTATCCCAAAGGAAAATCAAAATTATTTTGCAGAAGCCGAAGACAGAGATTATGGAGAATTTGTGTGTGATTTAACAATCTGAACTTGACCCTTCACTCTTTAAATTTGGAATAGAACAGCTGGGGCATTTTTAGAGTTTGCATCATGTGGCCAGAGATCAGCTGATTGAAATCTGCCCTGCAGTTGACTTAGGCACATTGTCTGTTCACTCCCAGAGCTGAGTTTTCAAAAATGAGTTAAGAATCCAAATCCCTGTGGCGTTCAATGAAACTTAAGCTTGTATGAATCTAAGTTACTCCTTAGTCTGGATTTAGTGCCTGAAAAACTTAAGAATACTTTGCAGTCGATCTACAAAGTCTTTTTGGCTCTGGTCAAAAGTGATTCCTAATTGAAATTTCTGTCGTTTCTATTTTCCTGATGTTCTGCTAACCACATAAAAATAAATGATTTCCTGATAATAGATAGCCTACAAGTTATTGGAGTTCTTTTCTTCATTCTGACGGCTTCATTCTTATCACTTTACTCCTGTCACTAACCTTTGGTACTTTTTGTTTCAGCTGTTTCCACTACTAGGAATAAAGACCAGTAAAGACAAAGCAGGATGAAAAGATGGCTGACTTCTTGTTACCACCGGGTACAAACAGCTTCCACCGGTTCACGCCTGAATCCTTGGCTGCTATTGAGAAGAGAATCGCGGAGAAGCTTGCCAGGAATGCAAAGCAGGAATATAGAGAGCAGCTGGGGGAAGAAGAGAAGCCTCAGCCTCAGTTTGATTTGCAAGCTTGCAAGAAGCTGCCCGATATCTATGGGACTGTTCCTCCAGAGCTCATTGGGGAGCCATTGGAGGACCTTGACCCTTTCTACAATGATCGTAAGGTGAGCAACAAACAGCCTGCCTGCTTCTTTGCTTTTTCTAAACACTGTCTTTCTTTTGAGAGTTCTGTATTTTATCTTTCTACAGCCAGTAAAAATGTTTGGGGGTTTTTTCCAGATTAAAGATCAGAGTTTAATCATGAGCAGGGCTCCCAGAAACCATCTAGGCAGGAAGGCCAAGAGGGATAAAAAGGATAATTAAAACTTGTGCATTTTCAGATAACACTGAGTATGAATATACAGTGTCTAAAAAGAGCAGAGTTGAGTTAGATTAACCCAGAGGTTTTTATCTACCCTATCTTTCCCTCTACATGAGCCTTGACTCGTCACAGGTGTATTTATCACTTAAGCCCCTTAATGTCAAGGGCTTCTGGGTAACTTGAGTATTTTGCTAGCACTCTGCACAAGAGCAAGAGGTATCTCCACAAACATTCTTGGAGAGTAGTGGTTCTTTTTTCTGTTGGGGGACAGTTCAACTCCATTTAAGATGATCAAAACAGAGCTGAAGGGAGATGTGAATAGCATGTGCAATGCTGGCACTTTGTAGAAGGGTAAGCTTCATCCTAAAGCGAGCATCACCTGATGAGAAATCATGTGTGGGTTGGACCAAAGCCACAACAGTGCAATGAGCTTCTGTCAAAAGGCTGTTGACAGCAGAGCTGGGCTGATTGCTTAACTGCAGTTTGTTTCCAAACATTGTGCAAAATGGGGGCCAAAATAACTTTTGGAAGTACAATGTATTTTTAGGCTGCTTCCAGATCTTTCAGGTACTGATGTTCCTGATTTTGGGCTACGCTATTTCCTGTAAACAATGGATTAATATGACCACAATGTTATTTCTATTAGAACAGTGTGTAGAGACAGGTGCAAATACTACAAAATAAAAGCTAAAAGGCTAAATACAAACAGATTACTTACCTGGAAGAGACAGAATCCATTTACCTTTTAATTTACCTGCTGTCTCTGGGCACAAGCAGAAGGTATAGATTTGATATTTTAGTATAATTAAAGTCTCAGACTCACGGTGGGTGAATTGCTTAGAGTTTATGTATTGGGTGACCTGATCCTGTCTCTGAGTGAATATTAGTTCCTCTGTGCATGATGGAGCATCTTCAGAGCTCTGTAAATGGGGCCAGCATCCAATTTACTTTTGCTTTGGATTTAAGATAACTCACAGTATTGCTTTTCTGCCCCCATATTAACCTGCATACAATGAGAGTGCCTCAGTTCCAGGGTCAGATCCTCCTGTGGAGTTGTGCCTCATGCAGCTTAGTGAGACCAAAAAATATTGACTGAGAGCAACAAAGTGCTCAAGGTAGAGAAGATGGAGTAACAACATAGTAAAGCTTCCTGCCACCTTGGAAGAAGGGCATCATAAAAGTCCCTTCACCATGCTTTAGCCTCCAGGTCATTTTTTGTTTTTAAAGATGGTTCTCCTCTCTTCCCAGCCCGGCAATGGAGATGATGGCACAGGACCCTGTAAGGAGAGAATGAAATAAAAATATTTGTGATATTGCATTAAGACAGGCAACAGATTTCCTGAGACGGTCTTGAACAAAGCTATTCACCGAGTGAAAAGGAATTTGGGGTTCTCAGGAGGGAGTGGGGAACAAACTGGCATATAAGCAGGAATTTCCCAATGGCAAGTGGGCTGAGAAAAGCTGAGCATAAATGCAAATACTGAATATTCACATTTTCTGTTTTGTTTTGCAGACATTTATAGTACTGAACAAAGGAAAGACAATCTTTCGATTTAGTGCCACTCCTGCCTTGTATATACTTAGTCCTTTCCATCCAATCAGAAGAACAGCAATTAAAATTTTGGTACATTCATATCCTTTCTGTTAATTTCCCTCCTCATGTACTTCATGTGGTTTTTAAACACAGATGGATAGAAATCAGAAACCATTTTATTTCATTAAACTGTTTTAAATCTTGTGACTGAATTTGCTTGCATGAGCAGAAACGCACTTGGATTTTTGGTTTGTTTCATTTTGTATTGTTATGCAAGCTATGAAAAAGACTGTGTTTTACTGCTGGCATCAGATGTGTACTGCACTGGAGATTCTGGTATGTTTACTCAGGATTAAAAAGTGTGAAGGGCCTGATGGTGTTTAGTAAAGATAAACTGGCTATAGTACCTCAGAAAAAAGGCTGGAGCACACCTAGGAAAGTCTACACTGATGGAGGGCTTTGTTACTGATGACTTAAGCAATCTGTCACATGAGATTCTATGACACTCTATGCAGATGCAGTTTAATTTTGAACTGCCTCAGAGCTCAGTTTTTTTACAAGATTTTTTCATTGTTTTGGTTTCATTTAATTTATTTAATGCAGTGTGTTATCCAGCTAAGAAGGAAAGCACAGGCTGGTCTTATGGACCTTTTGGTGAAAGGGTGATGCCTGATCTCCCTTGGTTCAAGTTCTCAAGTCATCCAAGATACTCTGCAGTGATTGCTTCTGTCTTGTTTGTTTGTTTTGGTTTTTTTTGACCACAGAAACTTTATATTCTGACATAGTCACATCTCTCTGGAAGACCAAACTCACCCAAATGTTCAGTTTTGTGTGAACATTACTAAAAGCACACCCTTTTTCCTGAGTTGTCTGCTTTCTCTACAGTGCTCATGGGAGACCTGGATATGGTAATTCAAAGACTCCACATGCTACTTTGATGATTGTGAGGTGGTTTAGTGATGGAAATCCCTCATCTGCAGTGCTCGTGTCAGCTAGTGAGAACTAATAGATACTAAGCAAGTAACATCTTAGAGTCATTGGTTTATTATCAAATTCCAGGGTAAAAAAAAAATGAGGAGTGTAAATGATTTCCCCATACAATAAGGAAAAATAAAGTGAGAATATAGATATTCTAGCAAGTGGAAAAATAGCTGAAGCTTCTAGTTACAATAATTATATGCAAAAATGAATATGGGATATCAGTCAAGATATTATAGTTACTAAGAATACACTAAATTTTGCAGAGATTTGCTTATGGATCAAGTTACATGTGCAAGCAATGCAGCACATGCTGCAGCCTTCTCAGAGATCAACAATGCTATTAGATACAGTTACATCAGTACAGACTTGTTTAAGTCGTTTGAGGTCAATGAGTTTGCACAGGTATGGCTAAGAGAAGAACCTGAAAAGTCAACTTCTTAGCAATAAGCAAGTATGTACAAATGTATTCCGTCTTATTCTCACATTCTTTTTCACCAGCTGGTGATCACAGCCCAGAAGCATGTTTAATACACAGGAACTACATGCCTTTGGTTGCAGTAGACAAAAAGATGAGTATGCAAGAAATCCTTATCAAATTATTTCCAAAGGTAAAGAACATGGAAAAATGAATTTGAATGATATGTCAGAAGCAGAAATATAGTCAGATAAGGAGTGTAAGATTTAGGGAGTGGGAGATCACAATGCAAATAGCATTTTAGTTCCAGAAAGACCCAAGTTATCAGCTTGTGTTCATAATGTCGGGAAATCCAACAGCTCAGTCTTTGGCAAGCACAGGCAGGAGGCAACACCTCCAGCCCCAGGAAAACAGCAGTGAAGTTCCTGCATTAGGCAGTGATTTGGTTTCTGTCGATAAAAACCTTTCACATCAACCTGAAACACAAAGGCCAATTGGCTGAGCAGGAAGTTAGTATCCCAGGCAGAAAAAGCCTGAATCATAAAGTATTCAAGCAGATAATATGACAGACATGAATGTGGGAACCACATCTATTGTCTTCCACAACTGTAATCAAGCAATCTTTGTTTTGCTCAGGGCAAAAACCAAAAAAGAGCATTAACAAATGGTGCCCCGTCACGTAAGTGTCTGAAGCAAATTCTTTAGTAGATGCTATATTTCCATTTCCACTTGAGTGTACTGTGAAGGCCAGTAGGAGAACAGAATAGAGAGGACAAAGTAAAATTGTCCTATATAAAAGCTGTAGGGGTCAGATTTCTTGGTTAAGTAGCTGTATATGGAGTTCTTCCTCTGGGACTTCAGGCAGGATAGAACCTTTATGTTCACTGCTCATCCAGCCAAGCTTGATTAGTCTAGTCATTAAAAAATGCACTTTTCCAAGGAAAAAAAAAACCAACAACTTCTATTATGCAGCACATGCAGGACAAACATGTCATCAGGCCCAGTCAGCATGGGTTTTTGAAGGGCAAGTCCTGTTTAACAAACCTGATCTCTTTCTATGACAGAGTGACCCCCTTGTTGGATGAAGGAAAGGCTGTGAATGTTGGTAGACCTTGACTTTATTAAAGCATTGGACACTGTTCCCCACATTCCCACATCTTAGAAAAATTGTCTGTTCTTAGCTTGGATGGGCATACACTTTTTTGGGTGAAAAACTGATTAGATGGCTGGGTCCAAAGAGTCATGGTCAATGGAGTTAAATCCAATCGGTAGCTGGTCATGAGTGGTGTCCCCCAGGGCTCAGTACTGGGGCCACTCCTGTTTAACATCTTTATTAATGATCTGGAGGAGGGGCTAGAGTGCACCCTTAGTGAGTTTGCAGATGACACCAAGCTGGGTGGAAGTGTCAATCTGCCTGAGGGTAGAGAAGATTTACAGAGACATCTAGATAGGCTGGATGGCTGGGCCAAGGCTAATGCCATGAGTTTCAATAAGGCTGAGTGCCGGGTCCTGCACTTGGGCCACAACAACTCCCAGCAGCGCTACAGGCTTGGGGAGGAGTGGCTGGAAAGCTGCCAGGCACAGAGGGACCTTGGGGTGTTGACTGAAAGCAGCTGAACATGATCAAGCAGTGTGCCCAGGTGGCCAATAAGGCCAAGGGCATCCTGGCCTGTGCCAGAAACAGTGTTGCTGGAGGAGCAGGTTCCTCTGCTGTGGCTTTGGTGAGGCCGCACCTCAAACACTATGTCCAGTTTTGTGCCCCTCTCTACAGGAAAGACACTGAGGTGCTGGAGAGGATCCAGAGGTGGGCTACCAAGCTACTAAAGGTTTTGGAGCATGTCTCCTATGAGGAATGGCTGAGGGATCTGGGGCTGTTTAGCCTGGAGAAGAGAAGGCTCAGAGGAGACCTTGTCGCTCTCTACAACTACCTGAAAGGAAATTGTTACGAGGCAGGGGTCAGTCTGTTCTCACTAGTCACAAGCAATATAACAAGAGGAAACAGCCTGATGTTGCACCAGGGAAGGTTCAGGCTGGATATGAGGAGGAATTTCTTTACTGAAAGGATTGTCAGGCATTGGGATGGCTGCCAAGGGAGGTGGTAGAGTCACTGCCCCTGAAGGTATTTAACAGATGGGTGGATGTTGCACTTAGGGAAATGGTCTAGGGGTTGATAGGGCTGGGACAAAGGCTGGACTTGATGATCTTAAAGGTCTCTTCCAGCTGAAATGATTCTGTAACTCTGTTCTGTTATTTCTATTGACCATGGTCTGGATGGCTATCCAGAACAAGGCCCTGGTCCATTTCTGTCACAGAGGATACGGGGAATGTAGGTCTGCATCCCGTTGGATGAATGTATTTTGCCTTCTATATCATTATTAGCTATTTTTATCATCTTTATTTACTATCTTCACATATTAATGAGATTAACTACCCCTAAAGTTTCATTGATGCTTATGCTTAAAAGAATCGCAGAATCACAGAATCTTAAGGGTTGGAAGGCACATCAAGAGATCATCCAGTCCAACCTCCCTGCCGGAGCAGAACCACCTAGAGTTGTCACACAGGAACTCGTCCAGGTGGGTTCTGAATGTATCCAGAGAAGCACCCTGTTCCAGTGCTCCATCACCCTCACAGTGAAGAAATTCTTGTGTTTCTTTGGAACCTCTTATGTTCCAGCTTATACCTATTACCCCTTGTCCTATCATTGGACACCATTGAGAACAGCCTGGATCCATCCTCTTGAAACCTGTGCTTTACATATTTGTGAACATTAACAAGATCACCCCTCAGTCTCCTCTTCTCTAAGCTAAAAGACCTCTCTTAGCTCTAGCCTGCAAGCCAAAGACCCTTCTGTGGTGTCCTTTGTTTCTCCAAACAGTTTGCTGTCCTGTATAAAATCCATAGGAATTGCTATTCTTAGCCTTTCCAGGTATTATAATGAGTTGTTCTCAGTTTGTCATTGATCCAGAAGGATATTTTGGCCAAAATTACTGTCCTTGATGCTGGAATTATGAAAAAAATATTATCTTAAAGAATTTCGAATCTTTATATTTTCTACTTGCAACTTTTTTCCCCTAGCAGATTTTATATGCTTTGCTCCATAAGGGAAAATGAGACCTTGTGAAGCACCAATTATGTGTGCTATTGATTGGGACTAACCTTTGCTTGCACATATTATATGTAATTTGGCTATGATCGCTTAAAAAGCCTCTAGTATTCAGTCTGCTAATTAGTAATTATCCATCATAATGAAGTCTAGAATAGAAGTATGCCATGTTTGACTCAATATCTTTCTGCTAGAAGATACAATTTATAACTTTTAGAATCAGTTTGTGCAAAGCCTATTCAATAACTTCTAATTGGAAATAATAGTTTTAATTTAACCCAGAAAGGATCCTGATGAGTAGCTTAGTGTGTTTGAGTTGTGGTCAATAAGAGAGTCTAACCCATACTTCTGAATGCATTAGACATGTCCATGCTAATTTGAATTAGTAGCAATTCTAAGATAGGTAACAGACAATGCTGTTAACAGAGCTTAGATCAATTGTGTTTCCTTTATCCTTTTTCAGTAGATCTTTGTCACTGATTTTTTTTCTAATGCAAGCAATTGCATTAGATTTCAGGTAGGAGTGCTAATTTTCATTCAGTAGGAATTTTTGTTTTCTCTTTCTTTTAATACAGATTTCTGGTGCATAACTAGCTGAAATATTTAATTCTTTAATGTTCTTTGTAGTTTTCAGCTTGGTCGTAAAACTGTTAGAATTCATAGTGCATTTGATATCAGAAATCTGACCGCTTACATTTTCAGCCTGCAGTATTTTCTCTTTGCTGTTTGAATAAGAAGACGGTGTAGCCTGCTTGTAAGTGGGAAATCTGGGAAAGCTGTTAGATTCAGTTTATACTACAAGGAAACAGGGATGTGTAAATCAAACTAGTGATCATAAAACCAGCTGTTATAGGGGGATTTCTTTGCTTGGAATTGAAGTATAGTATTCAATTGGTATGTCCTGAAGATACTACCATGGTTTACTATTGTTGTTCTCACACCATTTCATAGCATTTCACTATAGGTGGAAAAGTATTTTCTAGTGTAGCTGCAGCTACAACCTAATTGTGTTTACCAGATGGACACAACTTATAGAAATGCATCTTAAGATGACATTAGAAAATATGACTGAATGTCAGATATCCTTCCTAGTCCTTCAGTAGGAAGTGGTAGCCCAGAAGTAGAAAGTGTTTGGCAGATGAGTCCCTTTGAGTTCAATTACTGTTTTCTGCAGTTGCACAGGGGAATATTCAGGTTAGTTGCTACCAGTTTAACTTCATAGTTGCTTATGTGGCCCATCGAAAAAATATTCCGCTCTATTCAGCAGAGATTTTGGCTTTGAGAAAGGACAAATTTCATGCAAACATTTCAGAGCATACCTTTGAAGTTATAATCTTCCATCACTATTCTCAAACAGAATATAACACCAATGGAATCAGTAAAGAGCTGAAAAAAACCCTCAAGTTGGTTTTATTTTCGCTAAAGAAGACAAACGAAATTTGCATTTGGATGCTACCATTTTACTCTGGGAAGGGCCCCAGCCTGTTGACTGAGTTGTAGGCTGCTTTCCTCTGCCTTATCTTCTGTATACTTAAAGTCATTAGTTAAACTTTCTCCAGTAGCATTGGGCCTATTATTTATGCAGGAGAATCCCATCATATTTTGTAATTTTTTTACAGAAAGTGGCATATGCTTTTAGGACAGCAGTTCAGTGAAGTATGTTTTCAATTTCAGGAATCTGATTTAAGGTGCTCCTTTTCATATTTATGGCCTCAGCATAGCAGCTAAGTGCATGGACAATACACTTGGGAGGTTCGTTTTAGCCTCCAATTAGGGAACCTGGTGCCTCAACTGAGGCAGTCAGCTTTGCAGACTGACTGCGTATCTGCCAAGCATGTTTTCAGACCACGCCTTAAAATTAGTGCTCTAAAACTCATATTAGCTTTTGGTGAAACTTTATACTGAAAGTGAGGCCTCAAGCCCATTAGAGAGATTAGAAAAACCAGAAATATAACTTTCCCTGCTGTCTGAGAAATATTTGAGGATGTAAAATAAAATGTGAATTTGCAGACACAGGTTTTTCTGTGGATGCTTAAAGGACACTAATCTCTCTTTTCATACAAAGTTGTGCACCTATGCACATTGTTATCTGGCTAACACAGCTGTAAATTTGGGGTGCTGTATTTTGAGAAGACTGCAGACTCAGTACATTTGTTTACTGTATGAAGTATGTATAAAGTTGTGGGCAAAGAAAAAAATAGCAGAGAAAGTTAATTCATTTTTTTCTGTTTATATAATTATTTGTTTCCTTATGCACTTGCAAAAAAAGGGCTATAATCCTTGTTAAGCAACTTACAAATTATGAGTGAGCTGTCACTTCTTGTGGGAAATGTAAAAAAAAATATGAAGTCTTACATACAGTTTTTTCCTTAATTCGGTGATTTACATTGTTCAGTATGTTTATTATGTGCACTATTTTAACTAATTGTGTGTTCATGGCACAATCAGAGACTCCGTCATGGAATAAATATGTTGAGTAAGTATCCTTGCTGGTTTATGTCTGCCCTGTCCTTACCTTGTCCTTCCTTTTCCATTTGTTACATTTTCCTTTTCATCTTGTTTGCTGTTGTCTGGTTTCTTTCCAGTAACACTGACCATAGTATCAGCCCCGACAAAATGTTTTTCCAGGTGCTTGTTGCCTGTGAAACTTTCCTTAGTAAGTAAATTAAAAATTTTTGATCTACCAATCTCATACTTCTTGCTAAATGCACCTGCCATGCTGCATCTGAATGAAATCATGGATGAGGAGAACTTCATTTGAAATCAGCCAGCCTTCCTCAGTTCCCATGCAAGAGATACAATGCTGGACATATTAAAATAGGCTTGGTGGAGTTGAATTATTTCAGAAGATACTTCCTGGACATACTGGGTTTTGTCTGTAAGCTGAAACTTACTGGAAGCAAAAGTTTCTTTTGGATTGAGTGCAACATGAGAAGTGTTCCTTTGTAATCATTGGTAGGCATAATTTATGAGAATTCCCGCCTTTGTACCTTGACAGATCTTTAGAAAAAAATAGCAAAAATATGAGTTGAAGATTTTCTGGTTGTGTTTTTGTTTTTAAAAATGAATTTTAAGTGGCTAAGGGGCTTCAGAAAGCCTATTTCAATTCTTTAAGTTATTTTAAAATATTCCTTTTAGAAACAGATACCAGATGTACAAGCTAATCAAACTACAGTGCATTAACCAATTAGTTTGGCTCATTGAACCAATCAGAACACACTTTTTATTTTTGATTGACGTATGATAAACATGGCCATCTGCTGCTTCATAGCCTGGTGGTTGATCTACTCAGGGCTATGAGGAAAGACAGTAAAATGCCCTTATTTTAGTTTTCATAAAATCATGCAGGGCACATCTTCTAGGCCATAAATTGCTAATTATAGATAGCACTGAACCAAATATTTCATCTGATCACAATAACATCCTAATCCCAGGATGTTTCATGTATTTCTGTATAGTGTAGTACCCTCAACTATGTCCGTGACTTTCTTTTTCCCCTGATGTTGTCCTTTTCCTATTGAGAACTGTCATACAGTACCATAACCATGATGTATTCAGCTGAAACATGAACATCTCATCCTTGTGAGTCATAATTTGATCAACGTGTCTAAAGCTGGGAGTTTGAACATTCTGGACAAAAATGCCAGTTGTGTCTTCCACAAGCAGGAAAACGTGGATGATGTTATCAGTGCACCAAGCAGGGCATGCAAGAAACGTAGAGCAGAAATGCAAATGGCCTCATGCAGCATGGAGTAAATCTTTCCATGTTTCCTCTTCTCCTCAGTCCCTTCATACCTCTCAGCTTTTCCTCCCCATATGTGTTGTATGAAATCAAAGGAAAGTACTTTTGAGGAACAAAATAACCCAATGAGCAATTAAAATTGATTGATATTGGATTTGGAAAAGATACATTTAATCCATTTTGCTCTGGTGTTCCAGAGACTCACAAGGAATACAAGAGTAACCTTTTGCAAATATTTGCCCTAGATTTTCCTTTAAAATGTTTTTATTACCATTTTGAAAAAAGAAATCAATTCAACTTCTCTCCACTATGTTTTTTTTAAACCCCGACTTCTGTTGTTAAAGAAGCTGTTCTGTTGCTGGAGGACTTTGCCCGATCCATTTAGAATTAGATGATGATTATACAATCAATTAAACCATCTGACATGCTGAATAAATACAAGTGCTTTATCATTTTAATGAGCTTATGTACTGTTAAGGATTTTTTTTTAGTTCTTTGCATGTGTTTTCTGCATGTATTACTGAATACACATGCTTAATGAGACTGTCACATGGATGACCTATATTTGAAATACCAAAGCAAAACTGAATAGGAACCATGAAAAGACAGATACAAGAAACACCTACTGTTGCACAAAAAGTGCCCTGCTAATCTCCATTTTAAGATGAAGTATCTTGGGGTTTTATAACATGAGTAACTAGCTCTACTGTGTGACATGATCGCAGAAAGGCATGAGATTTGCTACTCTCTATGTGTGTGCCCAGTTGCAGATCAGCAGAATATAGTTAAAACGTTTCCTTTTAAGCAAAATAGCAGCCATCTATGAGAGGTGGAAACAGGAGCTGGCTGCTTGGGACGAGTATAGGAACATTGCCAGGGCATGCAGAGGTGCAACTAGGAAGGCTAGAGCCCTTCCAGAATTAAATTTAGCCAGGGATGTTAAGGACAGCAATAAGGCATTTTTCAAGTACATCAGCAGCAGAAGGATGATGAGGGGGAATGTGGGCCTGCTGCTAAATGCTGAGGGTGCCCCGGTGTCTGAGGATGCAGAGAAGGCTGAAGTACTGAATGCCTTCTTTGCTTCAGTCTTTACGGCCAAGGCTGACCCTTGGCAAGGATAACAGGATGGCCAGGACAGCAGAGGACTTGCCGTGGGTGGAAGAGGAAGAGGTTAAAGACTTGTTGGCCAAGCTTAAGGCTCATAAGTCAATGGGTCCTGATGGAATGCATCCTAGAGTGCTGAGAGAGCTGGCTAATGTGATTGCCAAGCCTCTCTCTATCATTTTTGAACAATCATGGAGAACAGGTGAGGTGCCTGAGGACTGGAGAAAGGCCAATGTCACTCCAGTCTTCAGAAAGGGCAGGAAGGACGACTCAGGAAACTACAGGCCGGTCAGCCTCACCTTCATCCCTGGAAAGGTGATGGAACAACTCATCCTGAATGTTATCACTGAACATATGAAGGATAAGGTGGTTAACAGGGGGAGTCAACAAGGCTTCACCAAGGAGAAATCCTGTTTGACTAACCTGATAGCCTTCTATGAGTGCATAAATAGCTGGCTAGATGAGGGGAGAGCAGCAAATGTCATCTACCTTGACTTCAGCAAGGCTTTTGACACTGTCCCACAATATCCTCATCAGAAAGCTCAGGCAGTGTGGCTTGGATGAGTGGACAGTGAGGTGGACCGAGAGCTGGCTGAATGACAGAGCCCAGAGGGTGTTGATCAATGGAACAGAATCGAGTTGGAAGCCTGTGGGCAGTGGAGTTCCTCAGGGATCGATTCTGGGGCCAGTCTTGTTCAACATCTTCATCAATGACCTGGATGAAGGGACAGAGTGTATCCTCAGAAAGTTTGCTGATGACACCAAACTGGGAGGACTGGCTGAGTCCCCTGAAGGTTGTGCTGCCATTCAGCGGGACCTCGATTGGCTTGAGATTTGGGCAGAGAGGAATCTCATGAGGTTCAACAAGGACAAGTGCAGAGTCCTGCATCTGGGAAGGAACAACCCCACGCACCAGGACAGGCTGGGGATCGAACTGCTGAAGAGCAGCTCTGCAGAGAGAGACCTGGGAGTCCTGACTGATAATAAACTAAATATGAGTCAGCAATGTGCCCTCGTGGCCAAGAAGGCCAATGGCATCCTGGGATGCCTCAAGAAGAGTGTGGCCAGCAGGTCAAGGGAGGTTCTTCTCCCCCTCTGCTCTGCTCTGGTGAGGCCTCATGTGGAGTCCTGTGTGCAGTTCTGGGCTCCTCAGCTCAAGAGGGACAGGGAAGTGCTGGAGAGAGTCCAGTGCAGGGCCATCAAGATGATCAAGGCCATAGAACATCTTTCATACGAGGAAAGGCTGCGGGAACTGGGGCTGTTTAGTCTGGAGAAGAGGAGATTGAGGAGTGATCTTATTAACATTTATAAATATCTAAAGCGTGGATGTCAGGAGGTTGGGACATCCCTCTTTTCTATAGTAGCTAGTAAGAGGACAAGGGGTAATGGGATGAAGCTGGAACACAAAAAGTTCCACTTAAACATAAGAAAAAACTATTTCACCATGAGAGTGACAGAGCAGTGGAACAGGCTGCCCAAGGGGGTTCTGGAGTCTCCTTCCTTGGAGGTCTTCAGGACCCACCTGGACATGTTCCTATGCGACCTGATCCTGAACCTGATTGTGCAGGGGGGGTTGGACTAGATGATCTCTAAAGGTCCCTTCCAACCCCTACCATTCTATGATTCTATGAAAATGAAGTTCTTCCTTAGATTACCACCTTTAATGGTTTATACCTTTTTTTCTTAGCAAACAGGAATCTCAGCAGTTATAATTTTATATGTGTGATTGCAGAATTATGGGTACAGATAGTTAGGTTCTGAACAGAAAACTAAAGCTAGTGAAAGACTGTGACATGACTTAAGGGATTTATCATTTATGGAATTTTATGTGTTTACTTGTTTTGAGTTTGGGGTTCTTTTTTGTTTATAGGCTTCAATATTATTTGCATCTTCATCTGGAGAAAAGGAGTAGGACATGCCAGTCATGGATACTAAACATCTATTTTTTTTATAAAGATATGACCTAGAAAACCTAGGCCTGTTGGGCTAGATGCCTCAGGTTATATATCCTGAAGTATGTCTCTGATGGTAGATAAAGCCCTGGGTGAATACAGATCTGAATGTTATAAGTCAGATACATTACTGTTTTCTACAGAGAATTTGCTAAATTTTCATACAAGTAACACCTCATTTCAAAAGGTAAGATGTATGTTCTATCCAACATCATCACAATCAAGAGTCTCTTGGTAATATCTTACTATGGGGAAAAAAATCACCCTTGTGTATTTTTTACTGTTAAGCAGGTCAAAATTGCTATGTATAGCATATGTGTAAAAGTTGATTTACTCTTTTTGAGGTAAGGCATTCTGTTGATTTACTCTTTTTGAGAAAAGGCATTCTGTTGTTTAATTCTGAGAATGTGATTTACTGTGGATAGCAAAACACAGAGAAGTTGCAGGAATATCACCTAATAATACCAAGGGGTGACAATTTTTAACCTGCTGGCCTTCAAAATATCCTGGGCAAGAAGAATTGAGAGGTATGAATGGAACAGCCACCCTCTTTCAAATTAGAGAAACAAAATGGAATGTGGCATAATCCATTCCTCTTTCATTGGCAGCCAGAGCTTCAAAAGTCTTGTAGCACAGCTTAGCAGCCTAGCATTCGTTCTTGACTTAATGAGTAGAGAATTCACCAAGGTACACCCTGTGGTGAAAATTATCTTCATTCTGTAGCTGTCATGAGCACTTTCTCATGTCTTACATCTTCCTCAGGCCACACATGAAGCTGCTCATAGACAGCCAAGTGCTACAGCCATGACTCACGTGAGCAACCCCAATGAGATGGGCAGGAGCCTCTCATGTGTTGAGTGTGCCTCTGCCATTCCAGCTGTCTGCTGCTTGCTAATGCTTTTGTTTATCTTGGGCCCTTTATTCCCCAGGTACACTTTCACTGGCATTTATACTTTTGAGTCATTGATAAAAATATTGGCAAGAGGCTTTTGCATGACAGAATTCACCTTCCTTCGAGATCCATGGAACTGGCTGGATTTCAGTGTTATTGTTATGGCGTAAGTAGCACTCCTTTATATTTTTAAAGACAGCAATATACAATAGAACTTTAAAAAGAAACTATGTGTATTCCCTTTTTTTTTTTTTCACTCAAATTGTACGGAAAATGAGAAAATGCTGAAGTGTATTAGCATGGAGGTTTTTTCCTGAGTGATTTCAGAGGAAAAAGTTAGGAATTCTCAATTCTATTCTCTGAATTCACTACATTATTTTGGAGAAATTATTTATTCTCTCTGTGGACCCCAGAGAGAGCTGTTTGTAAAATATCTGTTATAATACTTGCTTATCTAACGTAATTTTGAGAAACTTCAGACCCCTGAATAGAAAGTGTTATGTGACTGGATACCCATGTATTTAAATCCCTATTTATACTTTAGATATCTGTAACACCACCAAAGCTGTTTTTGCATTTCCACTTCACAAACCTTGAAATTAATGACTATTTTACTACAATAGAGGATTAATTTAAAGGCCGCTGAAACTTGTTAGATGTCTTGGCAATAGAAACCCTGCTCCCAGTGTGATATTCCCCTATTGAGGTATACTTTTACCTAGGTTATTAGAGTTCACTCAGGACATCTGGGGTTTGGGTGCGTTGAAGGAGCTGATGGATTTGTGGCATCTAGACAGCTAAAAATACATAGGGGTAGAGGAGCAGTCAGCCAACACTCACAGTGGACACAGGGCCAGCCCAATCTCTGGCCAAAGGCAGATGTCTGACACTGTCAGTATCTCCAGCTGAGCTAGAGATCCAGATTTTCTTCAAAGAACAGAAAAAAGTATGGGAAGAGCACATATCATCAAGAATTGGAAGCTAGTAGAGATGCCCATTTCCAAATTGTAGAAATATTTAATATGATCTCTCTGTATTTTCTGCTTAATCATAACTATACTCTGTTCTGTTTATAGTTTAGTTCTCGCTGCCATCTTTAAACTTCACAATTCGCAGCACTAAGTGAAATGCAAGCCTTTTAGCACTGACATTTGAGCTGAAATGCTAGGCCTGTGATATTTGAATGGAACTAAAATTGGGAAAAACTATTGACCAAACTTAATTCAAACACCAGTAAGAGCCACTGAAGTTGATTGCACAATTCTAGTAGAGTGCAGAGATTGGGACCAATATTCAAGGAACTTGTGGACAATATTCTCAGCTATATAGTTTGCTTTTAGGTAATTTGGACTAGATGATCTTTTTGAGTCCCTTCCAACTTAAGACATTCTACAATCCTTAACAGTATTTATCAGAACAGCATGAAGATGTATAAAACCTATGTGGACGTCATTGGGAAGACTCCCATTTATTTCAGTAGGCTTTGAGTCAAAGCCAGCCCTAGGCCAGATCCTGGTATCTGTTACTGCATTCTTATGGATTTGGCTGAACTGACATCTGGCCATTGTGATAATCTTTAAAAAAAAAAAATCACAATGCAGATGGGGAGGAGTTTTGGAGGTCAGCACTCATTAGGTATTTTTCTCTTCCTCAAGCAGTGCTAAGTGCAGTTCTGCAACATTTAGAGGCAGGACAGAGCCTGCTCTTCTGTCCATCAGATTGGTGGCAAAAGCAGGGTGCAATAATTTATCTGCGAGTTAGGACATGAGTTTATTTGCAGGTCTCTGAATTCAGCACAACATGGAAAGTTTCTGTACATGTTTTTTGACATATTGGTCTTTGATGGTGAGGCAGAAAGGAGCAGGGAAAAGGCCAAAGGGAGCCACAATTTGAAGCCTTGGCAAGGCATCTGCTCTACCTCATCTTCTCAACTCGGGCAGAGGTTGGGACATCACCCACAGGTTTGCAGAACTGCTCTGGGAGCATCTCATTCACTGTCACTGAAATTCAAGTCTGAACAATCAATGTGGGACAGTTTGAGTAACTCTTAAACTCTGTCCATATCATCTCTGGGTGTTTGGGATTTAGGGAGCTGGAAAGACATGAAGGTTTGCACAAATTTATATATGGACAATTGCCCAGAGCTGAATTCTCTCCCAGTTAGCAGAGATCGGGATTTGGTTCTGGTTGTGGGCTTACACCTCTTTTTTCCTTTCTAATTCTAGACTTGAATAGCCACTCAGTGCTGAAGCCCAAGGATTCATGAACATTTTCTTAAGACTTACTTAACGAGATGCTTGGGTGTCTGTGCTTTCTTTCCTAGTTATATTTCAATTTTCTTTCAGAATGGTATTTTATCTCTTAGTTAGAAGAGTCCTAAAACAGGGACAGCCTGCAACTGTGAAAAATCAAGCTTCTCAGCGTCAAATTATAGCACCAGCATCCATTCCTCTTTTTTCTCAGTTTAATGAATATTATACTAACATTTTTAGAATAGAAAAAAAAGAAGGAATTCTGGAATAGAAAAGAAATAGAAAGCATTTCCTTGAGCCCATAGGCAGCAGTGAGAGAGTTAATAGTGACTGCAATATGATCTTCCTATGTATGATGAAACCTCCCTCCCAAGCATGCAAGCAGCAGATAATACAGAGCATTGGATAATGGACTGTATTCTGATATGTTTTATCCTTCATATAAATCTAATTTGCAAGTAATCTAAGTAAGATTGATCACACAGGTTACCCTGGTGTTGTCTTTGCTTGTAGCTAGTGTGATTGTAGAGGTATTTCTGCAGCTGGAAACAAAGATGAGGGTTCAAAATGTGAGAGCCTGATAATGGGGAATGAGATTTAGATGAACTGGGAGTTTTGAGCTAACAGAAAATCTAATTCTTTCACTGTTGGGTGTTGTAGTAGAAAGACAATCATTTGCTTTAGAGTTATTGCAAAATAATGTCTTACCTCCTCTTTTGGGCAGAAATAGCACAGATTGGGTCACAGAGAGTAGTTTTAAATAACACACTAGAGAGTAAGAGGTGCCAGAGATCTTCTGGACTTTATTTCCACCCTGTGCTAGTAGACACAGCCATGGCTTGTGGCCCTCTGTGGAGCCATGGACGGGTTATAAAACTGCCCCTGTTTAGATCAGTCTTTCCCAGACAAGTGATAGGGAGGCAGCTGTAACTCTGGGCTGGAAAGTGCCTTGCCAAAAGCTTAAAGAAAATAAGTAGTTCCCTGGCTAACAGGAGAATTTGGGATAGGAATTCTGGTTACTTCTTGCTCCCTGAGGAGCAGAGGAATTGGTCTTCTTCAATTTCATACAAGGAATGGCTGAAATGCATTTTAATTAATTATTGTGAAGAAGCAGCAGTTGTAGTTGATTCATATGCTTGTTCACATATCAATAAAGCATTTTTACAAATGTGTGGTCAGCAAAACCATATTCCCCTGCTATTTCTTCTCTCCAAGTTTTTTCCACCCTTGTATGCTGCAGAAGAATTTGAAACAGAAGCACTGGGTAACTCTGGGGAGGAAACAGGCAAATCTTTGTCTAGATTCCCCCATGTATAGGAGAAGCAATATTGCTCTTCCAGGTTATAATCTGGATTAGTAGATATGGATAGGGTGCTTTGTCCTCTCCAGAGGCCTTTGCATAAAGCCCACTTAAGCAGGCTTTGTAAAATAACCAGGTGAGCTTTTTCCTTGACATGTAAAAACAATTGTCTAAAAGTAGATTATGTAAACAAAATTGAATAGAGATTTAATCGTGAAATTAAAGGGTCCAAGAGCTCTTTTGTTCTGAAGATATGGTGGTGACTAAACTTTTAGTGTAATCAGACTTGGAAGAAACAATTTTCTAGAATAATGGTAAAACCATACTCTTTCTATAACTGACCCCACTTTGAGCATTCATCTCACATGTGTGGTCAGGAAGACCAAGATGACCAAAATAGACATGGCAGCGATGAGCTCAAGTTGGTATCTTAATTATAAATAGTTTTTAGTAGGATTGCAATTATAGTCACTCAAAATTCATCTTCCTGCAGCCAAAGCACATGATTTGATGTACAAAACAAAACCAAATTTTAAGCATCTCTCGAAACCAACATCTGCTTTTCCACAGCACAGTCTTAGAATAAATAACCCAGTAGAAACATTTGCACTAATATTTTATCATATTGTCCTATATGTAGTTTGCAGAAGCTATTATGTGAAAATTACTTGGGTATTTGAAGCTTTTTATTTTTTTAAAGAGCAGTAAGATAACTCTTAATGTTTTCTATAATGTAAAGATTTTTTTTTAAAATAATACAAAGGTAAAATCTGTATTTTACAGATTATCACAGTAACAAAGTTCACCCAGTAGTTTTGAAGAATTGGTGCCTATTAGCTAGTTGAATAGTTCAAGAAACATTTTAAATTATGTGTACTACGAAAAATATGGGACAAATAACATCAAAGAACAGGTTGATAAAAAGGGATGCACTTCTCATTTGGCTGCATTTTCTCCAACTATGTATGAATGCATTCTACATTCAGACAAGTCTCATTCTCTATTGTATAATTCCAAATAACTGTGACTTAATTCTACAGGTATGTAGGAGAATTTGTGAATGTAGGCAGTGTTTCACCTCTTCGGACTTTCAGGGTATTGAGAGCTTTAAAAACTATTTCAGTAATCCCAGGTAAGAAGCCCTGATCCTTACGTTTTGGCTCTCAGCTACAAGTGATTCTTTCTCTGTCTCTCTTTGTCCCTTTGACTGTTGTTTTTTTTTTTTTTGCTGGTGTTTTGTCATTGTCTGTGTGTGACTTTCCCTTGTTACAGATACATAACTGAATTTGTGGACCTGGGCAATGTCTCAGCCTTACGAACGTTCAGAGTACTGCGGGCGCTGAAAACAATCTCAGTCATTTCAGGTGAAAAACAGGTTAAACACTCCGGCTGCAGTTAAAGCCTACATGCCATTTCCAGTAGTAATACAGTAATTACAAATGACTTAGCCATAGATACTGATCAGGAAATGGAGGAATGTAGGGAATGTGACCTGTCAATAGAATACATTTTTCATATATTTTTCCAATACTGTTTTTGTGGGCAGAAGGAATTAGAGTGCCTCCAAAATTACAGACCTCACTAAGACAAGTGCTGCTTTAGGAGCGGAGGTATGTGGTGGCTCATGAATTGCATATATAAAGTACTCATTCATGAACCATATGAAAATGACAATGAAACTCTTTTAAAGTCTTTGGATATTGATTTTTAAAAATGGAAGGTTAATGACTTCAAAATGCATATTTGTGTTTAAGAGCACATTGATAGAAGAATCTAAATCTGTGCTATGAGCTGAGGTTTCAAGACTGCAGGCATAGATAGCCTTATTTGTCATGGTGTTTATCCATTTGTGTGTGATAGAAACACTGTTTAAGTTTCAGACCCTGAAGAGGTCAGAAAATGTTTCATCATTGTTTTCAGTAGATTCAGCATTTCATCAAATTATATTTTCTCACATTTTCATGCATATGATTTCCCCCCTGCCAAAAAAATTATCACTGCTTTACTACAGACCTGGTAGTGAAAGAAGCTGTTTTTTCATAGCTTTTAGTCTAATCTATCACTATTTCTTAAAATAATGAATAATATTTGCTATCAAGTAATTTATACAGAGATGAGTCCACTGAGGACCAACAGTATGACGATATTTTCTTGCCAAGCATTGTCTATGGACAGGTCTCATTCAGCCTCAGTGTTTAACATCTCCAACCTGCATGACAAGTTAGAGAAGATAGCAAAAAACCATGCATGGTAGATCCTCTCAGTGGTGTTCCTGAACAGATGTTGGCAATTACATATAAAAAATATTTAAAATATCAAGGGAGCTGCTCAGATTCCTACCCACAGCTCTTTAAGGTTAGAAAGGCTTTTCCACCTATTCTGTTATGCACAACTGTACTATAATATAAATCTAAAGAAATACTATGGTGAAAACTTATAGGGAAATGTATTGCAACTAATCACCAGCACGCACATGGATTATAAACCAGAAATGGTAATTATGTAATTGAGGTGTCAAGAAAAAATATATATGAGTCTAGGGATTACTCCTCCATTCCAGCATTAAAGTAATGAAAATCAGTGAAAATCCTGAAAGACCAAAGGGCTTTTCACTGAAAGCATGTATTAAAAAATAGGTTTTAAAGAGTATTTTGAGATGACCTTTCATTAGGTCTGGTATTCCTTGAAATCAGTTCCTGTCTTATTTTTTAATTTAAGTTTAAAAAAACTGATCTTTTGGTAGAGATTTTTTATACAGTTTTCTGTAACTGGATTTCCGTTGAGAAAGAATATTTTTTTTCCTTGGGAAACAAAAAGTTGAGCACCGTTTTAAAGACTATGTGGGTCAGCAGTCACCAATCAGAAAGAAAACCAGTGTTTCCTAGCTTCTTTTGCTAGCAATTTGAAGACTAACTTGGAGGGACAGCCATTTCCAGGGGACACCTTTCACTTTCCATCTTGTCTCAAGCTTGAGCCTCTTCAGAGCAGAGACTGTCAATTTTGCTGAGTTATATATATAGCAATTTTCCCATATCAGAGTAGGAGCTGAAACCTGTTTTACATAAAATGTAAATGTAGTGATACATTTTTTCTGTTTTTTTTAATGGGAAGAAAAGGAATACTGAGATGCAGAAAACCTTTATTTAAAAATACACCAAAGCCCTTCAGTGATATTAAACCCTGACTTGTTCCATTTATTGGTTAATAGGAAGAAACTTATTAGAGTAATAAACAACAACTCACAATCTCTTTTTGTTTTCTTTCTGACTGGTTAGTTTTTTGATAACTGCATTTTTATGTACTAGTAACTAAATTATTTGATGACATAACTACATTAATAGAATATCTGGCCTTAGATTTTATTGTCAAGATTTCCTGTGCCCTGCACATGTTTAAATTACAGGTGTGGGGAGATACAAATTGCCATGGAACATCTAGCTGCTCGTAAAAACAGCTAAGATTTTTTTTTAGTGTTAGCAAATAATTTCAGAGGAGTCAGTTAATTTTTCAGTTAGACATATATATTTTCAAAAGATATTGGGCATGATACTGTGATTTATTTGGAGATCAGTCTGAGTTTTTAATGATAACACAGACTTATACTGAGATGAAATATTTGTCCACAATAGGCTTGAAATTTAAAAGATGATGAATACATATCTTTATGAGATTTTTTGATTTAACTGCTAGAGAGAGGACAAGGTTGTTATTTTTGCCTCCTCTTTTACATCCTGGGTGATGAACACTGAGATGTGTTCTCCTTTGAATATATTTAAACCTTTCCTCAATAAAATTGATCACACTTTTCCATCAAGTACTTGTATTTGCACAAACATACTTGGACTCAGCTTGCTCAGTGAAATTGCTTACCGAAAGTAACAGGACAAGTTCTCCATGGTGTAAGGCTTCTGTCCAGCAAAGCACTTAGAGCCTGGTTTTCAAAGGCATTCTACTTCACTTGAAATCAATGAGTTTCACTATTGACTCCAGAGGGAGTCAGTAAAGCTAACAATTAGTGCTTTTAGAAGTCTCGCCTACTTTAATGCCTGGCCCTAAGTGCGCAAGCAGGCCCAGGGACGTTTGGGGGACATGGGCTCACACAACTCAAAAAGATCTAAACTCTCAGAGTCCATTCCCCTGGCCTAAGGCTGCATTTAATATAGTGATATTTATCTCCTGACTCATTCCAACAAACCTTCAAAGGTGAAGGTCTCACAATCTTCCTGAGAAGTATGTTTCAGCACCTCATTGCTTTTGCCATTAGATTTGACCTGAGAGGACAGGTTCAGACTCAGTGACACAAATATTAGCAACTACGAGACATCTGTGCACTTTACTCTCACTGTAGGTCTGGGGCTCAGTTTGTTTGCTATCATGCCATTATCTCCTGCTCCCCATGGCCGTGGATCACCTGCAGGTCCTCTCTTTGAATCCAAACCCTTATCCAGCCTCACTCTTTCTTAGTGCATTATCAACTCAATTTTTTTCCCTACAACCACTATGTAGGATGTCAGGTCAGATCCATACCCTCTTATGATAGCCTTTAACATGCTGAAACATCTCCATGGATCCCCTCAGTTTTCCCTTTTCTGCACTAAAGGCACTTACTTCTTTGTGTTTTCCAATTGCCCATGGTATTGAGAGAAAGCAAGCTTTGTACAGGAGCTGGATATCTGTTTATCTGGACTCATTAAAAAAATAAGTTTTTACTTTCTTCATATATACCTTACATTCAGGTGCTTAGAAAGGGGTGATATTTTCTCTATGAGAGCATCAAACCTTTAATAATTAGCATCTTGCACATTGCCATGGCAACTGGATTTCTTCATTTTCAATCTAGGTAGGAATTACCATGTTCAGCAGCAGAACAACCCACTCATTTGTCTCCCATTACCGGCTTATCCAGTTCGCAGTGTGGTCGATAGAAATCCTTCTCATGACAATAGAGGGTCTAAATTGATAGTTTATCTGCATGAAAATTACTAATGTTTTTGATAACTACTAATTGAGGTGATATAAAAGTCTGAGGTACATCCTTTTATGCCTCCCCATCAGAAGCCTGCAAAATACAGGCCATCATTATCATCATCACCAGGATTTAGTAAAGTGCCTGTATACAGAGAGGCTTCACTGCTCTTTCTGGAACAGACACCTATATCACAGACATCTCTCATAAAATGGGAAGATATTGGTAAAAGGTGACCTCATAGAAAAGTGGGCCAAGGCACTTTGGGGCCTGATCCAGCTCCTATTAAGCTAATATGAGTCTAAAGGCTATAAATAGTGCTGTGAATGTTATCCAGTACTTTGCTGATAGCTAGAACGGAGCTCAGAGCACAAGAATTAGGACTGTGTGGAGGAGACTGTACCTAGCTTGTTGCTCCAATCCCACTGAAGTCCTCCTGCGGACTGGTGATTAAATCAATTAATCAAGAAGTGACTATCCTAGAAATGAGAAATACATGGCATACTGCTGTTTTTCTTGAAAACTAGTCTCACAGTCACATTTCCATGCAAAGATGGTCTACGGGGATGCCGACAACCATTCAAGCTTGCCAGCATGCTTTTAAGCTCTTTACTTCCCCTTGTCACAGTAGCTAATGACAAAACATGTTCGTTAAGAATGAACTCTTCTCTCCCTACATGCACATGACTCGTGCAGACATTTACAAGACACATGTCTACCCTCAGGAGAAGGTGTAATCTAGGTGAGAACAATCACAGTGCAAGTCACATTCTTTTTTTTTGGTTTTAGCTTTTTCTCCCTGCTCATTTCCAGACCGTGCGTGAAAGTATCTGATGTTCTGTAGGTGATTGCCAACATCTGGTATGGATGTCAGACTGAATTATGCTAATACTTTCTCACATCTTGTAGAAGGAATGGATGGTGTTGTGAGATCTTGCCATTTCTCATTGTTTGCTGTTGCTTGCATTTTCTATGGTTTCTGATTTGCTTTTTAAAACCGATTATTTGTTTAACTTCTGAATGTGATAATTTCTACCTAAATTAACAGGAATGTTTGGGCCAAATCCTTCTTGTTTTCCACAGATATAAGGCAACCTGTACAACCCTCATCATTCCACTGATTCTGCATCTCATGGTGTTCTTCATGTCATGCGAGCAGGGTTTGGCCCAGAAGTATAGAAAGAATTCAGAGATTCAGGGAAAGCCTGTATCAATTATTCCATAGGGAGTAATCTATAGACACATTGCAATTAGCAGGGGTAGATGATACCTAGTTTTGGGTCAGATCCTCATTTCTTTCTGCATGCTGCCTGGTTTAAAGTTTGCCCTGCAAGAATTAAGTAAATGCCTTTAATGTCCCATAAATACCATCTTCTATTAAGCTCTATTACTATGCTCTCATTGGCACTGTTTCAAAGGAGGGTTATTTATCTAGAAGATTTAACAGTGCTCTAAATTTGAATACATCTAACATTGCTTTTTCAAAACATGAGATTGATTCAGAGAAATGCAGAGCACCTGCAAAAGGTTCTGAGTGTCCTTATTTCCCCTCAGCTTGTCCATTTACAAGGCAATGAAAGTTTAAATGAGTGATGATTTAAACACTTTGCTTAGCAGTGAGTTGTGCCAAGCAACCTGATGGATGCTACTTAATTTTCTGGGCAAGTTTTTTTTTCAAAAAGTGAGAAGAAGCAGTTAGACTGTAAGCGTGTCACACCCTGAATGGTTTTCCTGGAAAGTTTTAACAAAGGAGGCAGAGTATAAGTTATTTTTAAATATTCTTTAATTACAGTAATTCTATTACTAAAACAATCTCCTCTTAAACTGTTCAGAAGCTTATATACTATTAAAACAAAGCCAAAAAATGGAACCAAACCTAAGAAATTAAAGCAGAAAGCCCTTTCATAAAGAAATTATTTGATACCTGCAAGGAATGAATTTGTATAACTAATAGTGTAGGATTACTATTCTATTTAAAACCCCAGTAAGTAAAGTGAGAAAAACAGGTTTCATAAAATGACCTTGAAATTAACAATACTGGGGTGTGATTTTGAAAACAGATAGTCTTTACTGGTGATTAGAATTTTGTAGTTCTTGTTTCCTAATATTATCCCTATTCGCATTAGGACTCCCATTGTCCTTGCCCATGTAAATAAGATTAATTAGCGTACTTAGATGATAAAAATACAGGCTTCAAGCTTGTATTTGTGTTACAAACAAATAAATGGGCTGCAGGGATTTCACAGAGGGTACTGCAGTAAAAGAATTTGTGGTTTGGCTTTTTTCCCTTTCTTGAGACTGTTTGCTTTTGGACTGCCCGAGTTTCACTAGCTTCAGTGAAGAAACATCTCTGCATTCAAAGGACAGACAATGACAAGAATCATCAAAAACGTTTCAGAATATTTTGTGAAATTAAAAAAAACCCTTTGCTTTTACAAATCATATTTCTTTTTCCCCACCTCATATTTGTTTAAGACTTGGCTGTCTTAAATGTCTCATAGTCTTAACACTGGGTAAGCATGAGAAAACAGGAAGACCTTCAGAATTAGGCCACAACTGAAACTATTTGCACTTCAGGTATAAAGTTCACCTGAGACTAGATTATCAGAAGAGCTACATTTTTTATTTATGCATCAAAATTTAGGTAGCCAAATCTACAGATGGACTCAAAAGTTGAAAGTTGGACTTTTTCTAGATACCTGAGTAGAGCTGACCTAATTTGTAAAACATGAGAAGTGCAGACAGCTTTTGCCTAATATTTGTATTGCAATACTTTTTTCCTTATTTTTGGGTAGAGCAGTGAGCTGTCTGACCTCTCTCCCTTGCCACAAATTTGCTTTAAAGAGGAAAAGAAAGAGAAGAAAGAAAAGGGGCTACCCACACCTGATGAGTCAGTCCCTATTGGTTAAATGGCTGTTTTATAGATTTTAATATGACTCATTAACCTAATACCCTATGCAGGAGTGGACTATCTTAGGCTGCTGGATCCAGGGACTGCTAGACTTTTGGCCATTCTAATAGCTCATACTCCTTTGAGAACCTATGATTTCCCCTTACCTAAACCACAGAATTCTAAGCAAAACCAAAAACCCATTTTGCCTTCCTGTCAGTTCTCAAGTACATATTCATATTATTTTAAATTATACAGCATTAGATCAACCTTTGTGGATGCCAAACTCTTGGGGTGGAATTTCAGGGAACTGAGATTTAATGTGTGTTATCACATTCAGTGAGCAAATCAATGGGCTTCTGAGTATTGCCCAGCAGAATTCCTCCTGTTACCCTCTTTGCGTTTTCATTTTTCCATTTAACTCCATTTCTCTTACTACTGCTGTACTGGTGACAGTGATTATCAGAAACACCGATTACTACTTATCAAGTATTAATTAAATAGAAATAGATAGAAACAACAAAATTGTACTTCTAGAGTATTAATTAAATATAAATGGGAAAGAAACAACAAAATTGCTACCATTGTGCAGCTGATATTAACGTCCAACTACAGCATGCAAGTTTAGAAGAAGGGTCTTTTTTTTTTCAAGAGTGGATTTTGTTGTATTTATGTAATATTCAGTCAGCTCAAATATTGCTGTTCTCCAGGAACACTTCTAAGCATGTGATATCTTTTGAGAAAACAGTATAATTATTTGCATCTGTGCATTTGTAGAATAATAAACTGAAACTAGTGTAACAGGGTGAAGTAGCACAGGAGAAGCTAATTTGTGTGACCCAAGCCTTTGGTGTTTGCTATGTCTGATCTACATTGGTAGTGTATTATAAAATTACTACCTTCACTCAGGTATTGTTGGAGCCTCAGGTTGTTTTACTCAAGTAATTTCCACTGGGTTTATTTGATTACCTATATTATTTGGCTTATTTCTAATCCCACATTCTTGTTGTCTTAAGCAAATGAATTGAAGGCTAAGGAATGATTCACATGAGGAGAGTGAGCTGTCTTTAGTTCTAAAATATGTAAAATAAACAGGGAATAAATAACATTTCCATACACCTTCATGTGTTGATGTGAGGGATAAAGTTATCAGAATCACCTGAGTAATTTAAAACTAATTCACATTCTCAAAATCCAATGAGATTTAAGCTTTACAGCCTTTACTGCAACTCCATGAAAATATAAAAACCATTCTGCATTTTCTTCATCCATGAATATTTTTGTATCTCACTCTTCTACCATCCAGTTCTTCCCCTCCATTTTTAAATCAATGTTTGTGTTAAGAGTAATACCAATACCTTTTTCCAGATAAAAATATGCCAAAATAAACATTCATAGCAATCACCTGTCTCTTGTTTCTGTCATCCAGTTACAAATATGTAGCAGAAATCCTTCTGATCTTACCTTCCATGGAGGTTTTCATCACGAAAAGTAGCTGTCTGCAGACACGTTCCAGCTTCTCAGTCTATAAACTCTTGGCTTTTATCTCCCCAGGGCTGAAGACCATTGTAGGGGCACTTATCCAGTCTGTTAAGAAACTTGCTGATGTGATGATCCTGACCGTTTTCTGCTTGAGTGTCTTTGCCCTCATAGGCCTCCAGCTCTTCATGGGCAACTTGAGACACAAGTGTGTCAGGGACTACACCAAGTTTAACTCCACCAATGGCACGTTGTACTTGGATGGTAGGATGTGGAACAACTCGGAGGAATTTCTTAGTGATCCAGGTAAGCTCTTTTTACCCTGTTGTCTGTACTGTTTGTTTGGGTTTTTTAAAATTTTATTTTATTAACCAAACTCTCTGTGTGAATCGGTTTTAGGGTATGTCATAATATTTTTCCTAAAGCTCCCTTTCCCGGAATTATGCAATCAAGTGAAAATTTCAACTCTTTGTGGGGGTCTGGTTTGCACACTATTTCTTTAAGACAATTTATAGCTCTTGTATTTTCTAGAAATACTTTAAAACTTGAATTAAGTGTCTTAAAAAATCAAAAAAAAAGAAGCAAAGCAATTCAGTATTTATTAATCTGGAAATTCCTATGAGTGGAAATCTTATGCTATTAGGGCCCTAACTCATTATCTGGGTTGGGCCATCCTTCAGTCTCTGGTGCTCTGATGTTTATTATCAAAAGGCTTGTTTTCTAGGCCAAAGCAATTTTTAATACTCTACAGTCTGCTGTACTTTGAATTACAATTAAATAGGTTCATTGAACTAATTTATTAACATTAAAAAAAAAATAAACATGTCATGTAAATAAACTTCAGGACATAAACAAATGGTCCAGCTGTTGCTGCTCCAAGACCCTCTGATTCACCAGAGGACCCACACCAATTGCAATGGACATGGAGTATACAAAACCATTCAATGATGCTCTCAAGGGAAGGAAGCAACCAAACTGGTGTGCATTGATAGGAACTTATCACCAATGACCTCCAGTATTTTATTTATTTTGAGGAGATGAATAAACCACATAGTGAACACATTAACTAGAAATTTGTTTGGAAGGATGTGACGTAGTGTCAAATGGTACCTCTGCTCTGACTGTGTGGACTTTACATGCTCTTATCTTCAGTCATTTACACTATGAAAACCTTGTTCCTGACTCCTGGAAGTTGTCTAGCTTGACCCTAGACTCTGTTAGATACCTGGCACAAGGTTGCCTCCAACTTCTGCTGGCTTCTCTACATTGTAGATCTCTTCAGTCCACGGTGGGAGCTAAGAGCAGTCTCACTGTTCCCCTCTGGCAACTTCTGGCCTTTCCACTCAACAGCTCTCCCCACAGTCTGAGTAGCCTTAGAAATAGTGGTGTTAGATGTGTTTCATTCAAGGAATAAAGAGCTCAACATTGTTGTCTTTAATGCATGATGTGGTTGATGCAGCATTAAGGAAAGGCAGCTCAAAAAGGTCTGGCTGAATGAGGGCTGTCTTTGGGACTGATTCTAGCCACCAGGATATGTCCACCCTCAATATGGCTGTATCAGAACCTCTTGTCAGTTGAAAGAAGAAAGAGTTCTGTGTCAGAGTTAAAAGCCTGCACTGTACTTATGCTGGCTGGTGATGAGCCTGCTTAACATGTTTTCCTACCCATACTCTCTGAGCTTCCAGCTTGGACATGAATGTTCACAGAGACAGTAAAGATATCTGTGCACCTGTGGTGGATTAAGACACTTCATGGCTTCATGATAATTGATAATTGATAGCCCTGTAAAATTCTGCTCTCCGTCTTTCATAGAATCAGAGATAAACTACTGATAACTGGAAGTATAAAGGCCTGCATTAAAGACAAAGGGATGAAATGGAACTATGAACATAGTCTGACTGTCTGGAAACAGAACTAGGATAAATGGACTACTGGATAGTCTGTATAAAAATATACTTAATGTCAGGGCCAGCTGCAGCATTGCTCTAAATGGGAGGAATTGTACAGCTGCTTCTGCATACCATGATAAAGTTTATTTGTGTGGTTCTGACAGGGGAAGGAGGGGAGGTGCCCCCAAAAATGTGTTTAGCAAATACAGCAATGGTTAATACAGTCATGAAAATAGACCTGTTATCACCAAAAGAGTCTTACCTATTACAAAGGTATCCAACTTGACGTGATAATGGATTAAAGATAGTTTAAGTTTGACCATGCGATAAAAATACTAAATAATAAATAATAATATCAAGAAATGTCTTCATGTTTTCATAGTATCCAAAGATATAGACATGGTGCGTTATGACAAACAGCATCAGTAAGGGTGGATGGGCAAAAATGGTTTAAATAGTTGAAGTCTTAAGCCAGCTCAGCAGGCCCCTGAAAAACTAGAAGAAAGATAGATTTATAGGAAAAATGTACTGACGTCTGAAAAAGAATAATGAACTTTTCCTTGAAATGCTGTAGAAGATGGCTTAGCTATTAGGCTAGGGAGAAAAACATTTAGTGGGATTTTCATTTAACGTTGACTGTTGCACTAAAGCAACAGAAATGGAAGGAGTGGCATGTTTTGTAACTAGATGGGATAGTGCTTTATATTTCATTTTGCATAAATATTATGGTGAAATGAAGTGACTGTTTAACAGAGTAGCACTGACCACAATTTAATAACAATCTGAGTTTCAAGCACTGCGGGGAATTAAGCAATACATACAGTTAGATTAAAGTGGAGGCAGACCAAATTAGATAAAAAGAGGAATATATTAAGAAACAGAGTAGTGTCAGTGTTTTTTCTGAAGAAGAATTAGAGAATAAAATTGGCCAATGTGTTGAGATAGTAGAGTTCACTTGAAGAGAGCACAGACAATTACAAAAGCTCTTTGGAGACTTCAAAACCAATGTAGCTGAGTCACTTAGTTTGGAGGTTTGGAGCAGAAACACTAATCTAAAAAACACAAAACAGAAACGTGAAGTACTGTCAGAGATTCAGAATAATACTGAGAAAAAAAATAGAGAGGGTGTAAAGAAATAAAGGAGTGAAAAACACTGAAAAGCAAAATTGGAAAAATGAACTGTTCATCAGAACACCAAGACAGAGGATCAAAACAGGGTTATATACCAGTTCTGGTCTTCTTGGAGAGCCAAAGTATTCTTTGGATACTTTGAGAGTGGTTTTTATGTTTTCAAGGACAGAGGGAGCCTCTGAAATGACATCATCTTCCTCTTGTGTCTTTGAACCTTTTTTTGCATGAATGGAAAAACAAAAATGAGTGAAACCCCTTAAAAGGGTAATACAGTGAAGAATTGCCTGGTTCTGGAGAGGAAATAGCTGAGAGACTTAGTCATGATGTGCAAAGAAAGATAAGAACCTTTTTTTCAGTCTTTCTGAGCCTTTTTTAGCTTGAGGTAACACTGTGTCACCTGCACTTGGTACAGAAGACATTTTGGTTTTGTAAAAGGTCTGGGATAGATTCAGCTCTGCTTCTTTATTCAAAAATGAGTTGGTATCTGGACTAAATAATATCTTCTGTCCTTAGCCCCTTTCAGCCCTCATGCAGGAACTTTTTTCTCATCTATCTTCTCAGTCTTCTTGATTTAATAGATAGGGGAAAAAGTCAATTTAAAATCTTCGTTTGCATCATCATTGGCTTAACCAGAACAATGTGGTAATGTTTGATTTTTTTGGTTCACCTTTGAGGAAATAACCACTTTGTCTCCAGGGTTCAGGAACTCCTTACCTCCTGCTCTACCAGTGTGATCACCACATCTTGGCTGCTGGTGCAGGTGCTGCCTGGTCCTTCTGCTACCCATATTCTTCCTTCACCACCAGTAAAGGCAGCAGCCTCCTCTGTAGGACTGGTCTTTGCTGGTATGAATGGAGTGTTGAGCATTAGATAGAATCAGGCTAAAAAATTCTTGATGTCAAGTGCCAATGCTGAAGTTAAAGGCACAGCTTGTTCATCTGTGAAAACAATCATTACAGATAAATAAATATTTTCCCGCCTGCAGTTCCAGATTTGGTAAAGGACTTCAGTCAAAAAGCCCAAGGAGGATTATTTTTAGATATTGATAGTAAGAAAACTGGGAATGTGAAAATATAGATGCAGCAGTGCTCATACATAAAAACAAAATAAGGTAAAAAAAAGAGAGTAGAAGATAGAAGAAGTTTACATCTACAACATTATGAAAATTATATGATCAATATATTAATATTAAAGTTATTGAGCTGTCAGTTACCTTTAGGAGAGCTAATGGTTTAGAAATACCATCTGAATGAAAAACTGAAAGCTTATTCCAGCACTTGCAAAGATTGCTAGAAAAGCAGCTGCAAATAGCATGCTTAAAGCCTGGTTCAGGTTGTGGTGTTCAAATTTAAGATACATTTGATGAAGTGAAACTTAATGAAGGTGTGGGTTAAAGTGAATTGGAAGCTATATGATGTCAGATATGTCACTGGCTTAGAGAGAAAATATGTACCAATGGACTGAGTGTAGTTTATTCACATGGCTGATGATTGTACAATCTTTAATGTCATTTATGTATTCCATTACTAAAATGGATTATTGACTAGTCAGTAAGTAGTAAGTAGAAATTAGTGTATAATTAGTGTCTTTCCTTTTGTAAAGCAGAGCTCATAAGAAAAACACTTCAGAAAAAACTTGGAAATATAGTAAAATTGTTATAAAATCACTTATGAAATTATAAACTCAGAGTCTGGGATTTTCTTTAAATACCCTACTTAAGACACTCTGTAAAGATCTTGCTTTCAAAGTGTTCTATATATGTTTTCTCTCAAAATCAATATCTTGTAAGGTAGAATAAAACACTTCAATTTCCATTAGATAATCCTATCCAAGCTACTGAAATTAAAATAAAATAAAAAATACCATGAAATAACATAAAAAAATCTTTAAGCTGTGTTAAACTCTAATTGGGAGGAATCAACCGCTGTTTTAAAAGCTTAAAAGAGGACTTTTCAGGGTCATTATTTTTTTCTTACAGACTAGTTTCTCGTGTTCATTTTGTGGTAGAGACTTTTCTTCTGAAGTCAAACCATGTAGTTACCAGAGGTCTAGGAAAAAAGAAAAGCTTTAATTAAAACCAAAAAATCTCAGTGAAGATAAATGTAATATCTGTTTTGTCATCTCTGGTTAGACCTGGAAGACTTAAGGTTGCTTACATTGGTTCTATTTTTCATTAAGTTTAGTTCCTTTTTTAGGTACTTAGTCTTTTCAGCTCCCAATGACATCCAACAAATTGACAGGAATAATTTGGAGAAGGATCTTTCTGAGGTGGCCTCTGGAAAACCCTGCTTCATTTTCTATCCATTAGTCATACTAGACATGAGGCATGGTCCAACTAAACCAGCCACATTAGATGCCTGAGACTGAGGAAGGTGAGAACTGGGTAGGTGACCTTTGGTGGCAGAGCAACTTCATAAACATTGCTGTGATACCCAAGGAGAAAGGATCACAGGCTTGTGGTCTTGCATATGGTGTGAATGCAATCAGAACCAGTCTGACTGCTTAGAGATGATAAGCCAGGAGTGGTTCCAGACCAATGTAAAACAATTTTAGAGCTTTTCCACATTCTCCAATTTGATTTCCTGGGTGTAATGCACTGCTGAAATAAATGGGTATGGCTGTTGAGTTATATATCTGTGAGTATATAGAAATATGTAACTTAGAGGCATAGAATCGTTTCAGCTGGAAGAGAGGTTTAAGATCATTGAGTCCAACCTTTGTCCCAGCCCTGTCAACCACTATATCATTTCCACCAGATCATTTGTGTGTATATAGTTGCGTGAGTTTACATATATATCTTCTCTAAACTCTGTGCCTGATTGTTGGCTCCACCTGATGAATTGCTACTTTTTGCTTTCAGAACCACTGAAATGGAATTGTACGAACAGATATTCTAGAACTGTATGAGAACTGTATGAAAAATAATGATGTCCAAGTCGGATAATAAATGTAACAAGTTTGAGAAGAGCTGAAGTGTTTGAGGTGTTGTCTGAGGTGGTAATAGAACAGGGAGTGTTTGATGAGTAATTATGGAGGTGGGAGGAAAGAGGGAAGCAATAAATCAGGTTGAGACTGGAATAGGTGTTTTATTATGTATGATTGTATAGGAACCAATGATTAAGACAAAAACCCTCTTTGGCCTTTCAGACTGTGCTCATCAGTGTGAAATCTGTTCATGTTAAGCCACCATTAACTGTAAATATTGTGGTTTTGTTCGGGTGCTGTGGATCTTTTGATAAATAGCTTCATAAATGCTCAAACCTTAATGCTCTCATGTGTTATTAACATAGTTATTGTACCTGTGCATTTTAATGTTTTAAGCTAAATAGAAAAAGAATCTCTCAGTGGAAAAAGTATAAAACATAAGATTTTGTACTGTTGCATCGAATACAGTCTCTTCTCATCATTTAATATGATTTTTTTTTACCTTGAAGTAAAAGACTAAGTTCTTATCTTGGAACAGTTTGTAAAACAATAGGATTTGTCCTCCAGATTCATTTGTTTTGCTCTCAGCACTGCATTACTGCTCACAGAAAAGAGACCTACTAGAGAAAAGATCTGTCATAGACAATATTTTTGGAGTTTTCCTTCACCTTCACTTGACATGCACAGTGTTGTGCATTTGAAAGGACCTTGTCTGGGCCTTTTGAAGCCTGACCATGGATTTTTGCTTGCTCCAGGTTGATCAATAATGTGCCTTGCAAAGGCAAGAGGTAGCTGTTGCTTTTAACTGTGAAGTCAGCCCAGGTACACTGTGAGCCCACCGGTGGAGTACAGCTTGGATTGCTGCTTTCCCTTGTTGCACTGGTTTTAAGAAATAAGAAAAGATTTTTTTTCTCCTAATATGTTTAATCAATGCTGAATTCACCCAAGTGAGGTGGAGATAGAGTATGAGAATTCAGGCTCCATCTGGCCTTGGAGTACCTATGGCAGCATCTGTCTGTGGCACAGAGCAGTCACACATGTTCCAGAAGAAATCAGTAGATATTTTTAAAAGTTTTTATTTACATGAACTACTATAACTCTGGATATCCTTATCTACACCACCAACAAATCTGTCTTTAAATGTTTTGGTCACATGGGCAGCCTGAGGCAGTAACTTCAGCGACTGAAACAGCAAGTGTAGTTAAAATGATTTATTTTATCTTTAGTTTTTAAAATTCTTTGTCCTTTTTTCCCCTTTTTTTCACCCTCCATTTTCTTAGGGAAAAAACCATTATCATGTTCTGTGACTGCGAGCACACAAAGCTTCCTGTTCTCATTTTCTCTAGAATGCATGCAATTTCTGACTCTGATAGTCACCTCTTTTCAAAGATAAAAGACCTCCACTTTTTCAATTGCTCTTATTAAACTTTTTGCAGTCATTCTTATTACCTGCTTCTCAATACCCTCCAATTCTGCGTTTATCCTATTAAAAGCAATGTTGTAGTCTGTCTTCTGGATCACAGAATTATTTAGATTGTGTAAGATCTTTAAGATGGTCAAGTTCAACTGTTCTTTCAGCACTGCCACAGCCACCACATGGCCCTTAGAACCACAACTACACAACTTCAGAATCGTTCAGACATGGGAATTCCCATTTCCTGGGTAGCCTTGCGGGGCTTGACAGCTCTTTTGGTGAAGAACTTGTTCCTGATACCCAATCTAAACCTCCCCTGGTGCAAGTTCAGGCTGTTTCTTCTTGTTCTGACACTTGTAACTTGAGAGAGGAGGAAAACGCTCAACTTGCTACAACTTCCTTTCAGGACCCAGCACTTAGCCTTTTGAAACTCATACAATTGGCCTTGGCTCATCAATTCAGCCTGACCAGATTCCTCTGAAGAACCTTCATGCCCTCAAGCAGATCAACAACCCCACTCAACTTGGGGTCATCTGCAAACTCACTGAGGGTGCATTTGATGCCCTCATCCAGATAATTGATAAAGGTATTAAATAAAACTGGATGAGATCAGCCACAGTTTTATAGGTTGTTTCCTGTATAGTACTCAATCCTGTTCCTCCTGCATCTCAGTTATCACCCTTTTCTTTGACCACAGCTTCATGTTGCGTAAAAATGTTGGCTAAAAGTGCCTAAAAAAATCCATATCGCTTACCTGAAGTGATACAGGGAATTTAAAACTTGACAAGCTTACATATGGGTGAGATTTTCTCTTTCTCTGCTTTACTTCACATTTTGACATGACATGTCACTTTACATTTCTCCACTCAATTTTGTTTTAGTGGAATAGGCCTCTCTAGTATTCTTCTCTCAGTCCTGGCCTTAGACTTGATTTAGCTGTGTCGTGGTTTGATCCAGCTAGCACAAAAGCACCATGACAGTCTCTCACTTGGTGCCCCCATTCACTCCCACCATCATTAGGATGGCAGAGGCCCCAGCGAGATGGGGGGAAAAAGATAAGCAAGATTGTGGATTAAGACAAAGGCAGGGAGGGCTCACTGCCAATTATGGTTCCAGGCAAAACAGACTCCAGTTCTCGACTTAGGAAAGTAGGAAAGTTTATTCTACTACTTAGAAGAAGTAGAACAGAATAAAAGCAAAAAGGGAGCAGGATGATGAGAAAATTAAACCCAACACTTTAAGATCTCCCTCCCCTATCCCTCCTTTCTTTCCAGGCCCAGCTCATTGCTCCTGATATCTCTACCACCTCCCCTTTCAACAGCTGGGGGGTGGCAGGGAATGGAGGATGTGGTCAGTCTCTCACAGATGGGCTCTGCCACTTCTCTGCCACTGGGGTGCATCAAGAAGAATGTGGCCAGCAGGTCAAGGGAGGTTCTACTCCCCCTCTACTCTGCCCTGGTGAGACCTCACGTGGAGTACTGTGTCCAGTTCTGGACTCCTCAGCTCAAGAGGGACAGGGAACTTCTGGAGAGAGTCCAGCGCAGGGCCATCAAGATGATCAGGGGACTGGAACATCTTTCATACGAGGAAAGGCTGCGGGAACTGGGGCTGTTTAGTCTAGAAAAGAGAAGACTGAGGGAGGATTAATATTTACAAATATCTAAATGATGGATGTCAGGAGGTTGGGACATCCCTTTTTTTCTATAGTAGATAGCAACAGGACAAAGGGTAATGGGATGAAGCTGGAACACAAAAAGTTCCATTTAAATATAACAAAAAACTATTTTACTGTGCGGGTGAGGGAGCCCTGGCACAGGCTGCCCAGGGGTTTGTGGAGTCTCTTTCCTTGGAGGTCTTCAAGACCCACCTGGACATGTTCTTGTGTGACCTGATCTAGGTGAACCTGCTTCTGCAGGGGGATTGGACTAGATGATGTCTAAAGGTCCCTTCTAACCCCTACCATTCCATGATTCTGTGATTCTCTCTTCTCAGATGAGGATGACTCCTGGCATTCTTCCCCTTCTCCAACACAGGGTCCCTCCCATGGGACACAGTCCTTACCAAACTTCTCTGGTGTGAGTTCTTCCCAGCAGCTGAGGCTTCTGCTGATACAGGGTCCCTAACACAGGACCAGTCCTTGGTGAATATCTCTGGAGTGGATTCTTTGCCACGGTTGCAGTTTCCCCAGTTACAGGGTCCCTCTCTCGGGACAAGGCCTCTTCTGGGCATAAGTTCAATGAGCTTCTTTGGCATGGGTTCTTCCCCACAGTTACAGCTCCTGTGAATATTGGGTCCCTCAGGACCTCCCCACAGGACATGGCCTCCTCCGGCCATAGTGATATAGGGTCCCTCCTTGGGGATACAGCCTTCTCTGGCCATAGTCATTGTCCCTGGCTCAGGGTTTTTAATGAAGTGAATCACTGCCCCTGGCTCGAGGTTCCTAGAAAAATGAGTCTCTGCCCCTGATACGGGGTCATTATCAAAATAAGTCTCTACCACTGATGTGGGGTCTTAAAAGAAATGCAAACAAATCTCAGCTTCACCAGTCCTCTCCACAGGATGCAGAAGAGTCTCTGCTCCAGCACACCTCCTGCTCTCTTTCCTCAGTGACCTTGGAGTCCGTATGGTTGCTTCTCTCACTCTTCCCACTCCTTGCACCACCACTAGCTGGAAAAGAAGAAGGACCAGAAGAAGGAAGAAACAGGAAGAAGCCTCCTCTTCCAACTCCTTAAAAAGTGATCGTGGAGGCATCTAATTGGCTCAGCCCCAGAAGTGGGTCTGGCTCAAAGCTGGGGAGAATTTCAAACAACTTCTTACAGGAGCCATCTTTACAGCTCCTTCTCCCTTACCAGAAAAGGCTGTCATTTCAAACCACAACAAGCTGGAAAATACTGTGCATAGTAGTTTTTGTCACCTCTCTGCTCACTCTCTCTTTCCCTTGTAATAAAGTGGTGCAGATTCAGCCCTCTCTTACCCTGGAGATAGATTGCACACTGACTTCATCGTAACCTTTGTCTTCCATCTCTCAGGCGGTTTTTGATCCAATTCATTTGTTTTCTTTATCACAGTACAAGCAGGAGGTTTTTTCTTCTATTTTTCTGCCATCTGTCTGTAATCACAAATGCATTTGACCCTTGTAGCAGCTTTTTGTTTAAATTCTTTTGTGTAAAACATATAAAAGAACTCCACAAAACCTCTACCAAACTTCTGAAGAGCACACTTCAGCATTTTGCTGCCTATTCATGTGAAGCATGTGTCTAAATAAGTGGTACTAAATATGCTTTTAGTTATATGTTCTTCAGCCTACAGCCCTAAGAGCATGAATCTCTGTGAACGTTCACAGAGACCAGAAGGAGAAAGGAGGTTATCTGAAGATGTTTAAAAGCCAGCATGCATATTTACTGTTAGTCATTGTCTCCTGTCTCATCTTCCTTGGAATGCTCATGAACTTGGCATGATCCCCAAGATAATTAGACAGCATCTAAATTCCTCCCTCCCCTCTAGTCTGCAGGTTCAAATGCTTTTGATGTGCTTTTTTTTCACACCTTACATGCTTTTCCTTCCCTTGGACAGTGCAGGCAGCACAAATCAGGTACTGAGCATCTTTGAGGCTTTCAGTGTCTTCATAGTGCATGTGAGCCATCTAGCAGAGAGTTTGATTGATGTTTTTGGTGTCTTTTGCTCAAACAAGGAAAAAGCTATAATATCAAGATTGGACATACTTTCTGTGCTATGGTAACTGCTGAGTCCTGGCTGAGAAATTGCTGCTTTGGCTTGTCCTGAGTATGGAGAGAAGCACTGATAGGAGTCTACCAGAGATATTCAAGGTTAAGGAGACCACTCTCCTCTCAACATCTTCTTCTCTGGTTTTCTATGACCTCCTCCCAGCACCACCATATGTCCTACAGGATAGCTTATGCCCAGAATTCAGAGCTGTATTTACCCTAAAGTTGTGTATTAGCCAACACTGTAAGTAAGATTATTAAAAAAAACCCCAGTTATCCCCTCTATCTCTGCCCCCTCTACCCACTCAACCGTCCTCACAATTGACTTCTCCTATTCCTTTTTTAACTGAAGCTTAGAAAACATCATTCCAGACAATTATGTGGTAAGATGGAGAAAGCCGGACCAGAAGCGAGCACCCAGAGGAGGAGGGAGGGAAGGTTGGGAAGCAAGAAGGGAGAGGAGAGCACCCAAGACTTCATGAAACTCAGCAGTAGGGCCAGCAGCAGCAAATGCCAGGGGATAGCAGAGAAGAGCCAGATCCCCTGTCATGGGGTAAGCACCAGGAGAGCAACTGATTATTATGGTTATTGCAACCCCTTTTAGCAAGGAAGAACTAAACGGCAGTGCCATTTATTTCCAAGCATTCTTCCCTAATAATACCCTTAATATAGCCTGTTCTATTGCTTTTGTGAGGCATGTTTTTTCATCTTCAAACTCAATTTCATTTATTAGAGACTTCACTGTATGTGACACAGCGTGCATACAGCAAGTGCAGCAAGGATTCATTTTAATTATTATGTATTACCAGGAGGTACAGTGTGTTTGCGCCAGTGGGCGAAAGGGCGAGGAGGGGGTGTTATCTAGTTTGTTGCATGTCGCGTATCAGAACTGTAAGGTGATGGGGCTTTCTGAATTGCATTTTAAATTTGGAATTGGGACGTTTGGCGACTGTCAGTGCTTTTGTGGCAGCCACAGCATAGGGGGAATGTCTCCAAACAGCGAGTACCGTGTGGCTGCAATAAATAGTCTGAGATAACAGACACCTCACTGAAGGTTTTCTTAGAAAGTCAGCCAGAGGACTCTTTGGGCAGTGACTAATCATATCTGAATGCTGCTCTTTGTGCAAGTGTGATAATATGTATTTCAATTTTTTTCAAATTGAAATTAAGTTGTCGCAAGACAAGTCAAAATATTTCAGTTGAGTGTTTGAATGAAGAACAGATGCTGGACTCAGAAACCATATTTTCTAAGCTGACTCCAACATTTTTTATTTTTCTGAACTGGAAAATTTTCCTCTCTGTTGCACAGAAGCGAGAAGGACATCTACCCTGTAACTCTCGGTACCTCATTGGCTTTCTATCAATGGTGTGATGTAGGTGTGAAAAGTGTAAGGTGGAGAATTGATTTAATTAGAATAAATGATTTTTTTTAAGATGTTTTCCTTTTTCTTTTTTTTTTTTTTTACTTGACAGGTGGAGTAATTTTAAATGTTTTAATTGTCAGAATTGCCTGCTATGGAAGGGAACAGTGCAGAAAACTGAAAGATATGGATAAATCTGAAAAAGTGTAGAACAAAACTGCAGAAATGATAAGCTTGAGGAATTGGCTTTGGAAGGAAGATTTTGCAAGAATAATCTAGAGGAATTTGTGGACTTCCTCACTTTACATACAGCTGCTTAAGAACTTAACTTTACATACAGAACTTAAGGTCAATGCTGTGCGTTAGGCAGAGCATGGGCATGCAGGGCACACAGCAATTCATGGTGTTACTGCAGGAAAAAATGGGGTGATAGATTTTCATCTTCGTAACACTGTTGCAAACTTCAGCTTTGAGAGACCACTGGTAGTTAGGACTGCTGCCAAGCTTCTTGATGTCCCTGAAGTCAGGGAGCTCTGAGGATGTTGGAGGAATTGAATTAACCTAGGTTGATGTACATATAACTGACAGCTGAATTAGAGAACATTATTTCCTGGGCTGCATTCTCAGGTAATGGGGAAGAGCAGACATTACTCCACTCCACAGTCATGGAGTTTTGCTGTCTGTGCTATATGTCATATTTAAAGGTAACCATCAGTAGTCCCTACCAAATAATAGTATAATATGTAACAACTATGCTGAGTTATACTTCTTATTAAATCATTTCTGAAAACAATTAAGGGAATCCATTAGAGGAACGTTTATTCTTTGATGCTACATGTGTGTTAATATCACTACCAAGGAAGATCTGATCTATAGTAGGTGGAGGCAAATGTCTACTATTTTCCTTCTGACATAAATACTAGTTGTAGTGAGGTTATGGTATTGTGAGATTTGTCATACCCTCTACAGAGCAAGGAGTGTGGGTTTGGGCCAAATCTTTCTGTTACAGATGCTTGAGGCACTTTGGCTGAAGCAGTTGCCATCATCTAGCTGTACTTTGCAGGTAGACAAAACTCTGTAAGAAGGTAATAAGGTGCTTGTCAGCATTCATTTTACAAGATTATTTTATAGAACTCAGCACCTCTAAAATACAAGCCCTGGGAAGACACCAAAAATGTGTGGATTCATCTCACACCTATTTAATGGCAACAGAACCACCCTACACAAGTAATACTATGTCAAGAACACCAGAGATAGAGGGTCTTAGTATGTATTTTCTAAGACTCAGACACAAATGTGTATATGTTTTGGAGAAGATAGCATCTAGTTGTTAGGGAACATATTTCTGTTGATTTTTGACTACTGAGTACTGACAAGAAATGGTTTTTTATTATTAAAAGCATAGATGAGTTTACTTGGTCACAATGGAGTAAATGAGGTGTGACTGACCAGAACCTGACATGAAGATGTTGTTAATCTGACAATTTTTTAAAAATGCTTTTAGTATGATCAAGTAGTTATCTCTGGAAATTCCTGTAGAAAAGTTCCTAAAAGTCATTATATACACTATAATTGTGGCATCAACAGTACAGTAAAGCTGGCAGAAAAAAAAAAAATTAGAATTTTCTTTGGAAAAATGGCAAGTTGCATGAAGATTATGTAATCACACATATCCATACAAATGTCAATGTTTTGGCCTGATATTACTTTAAAAATTCGGGAGGAAAAACCTAACATGGAGGTTTTCTGTTTGTTTTTCCTTTTTGTTTTCCTATTCTGTTTCCCACTGCTGAATTTTTCCTCTGAAAAAGTTAACAAAATAACACAAAACCTAATTGTAATCTTCCAAGACAATTAAAAAGTCATTGTGTTTTCAGGTGATGTCAATAAATTTGAGCAGTCTGGGTTTCAGGGAGAAATTCCTACTGTAAATGAAAAAGGAGTTTCATGTTCTTTGTCCATGTTAGACTTAACTGAGAGCTGATACCAAGGTGGCTTGTTCTTAAATGTACAAATGATGTGTTTGCTTCTTAAAGACCTCTGATTGCCCAGCGTGCCTGATCAAAATCCAAACCAACTTACTTTGAATGACAAATTGATTGTTGTGAGCATTTTTGATAACAGAGCGATTTGTCTCCTTGGGTATAATACTCTAATCTCCCTTTCATTTATCAGTAGGGAATCAGTATTTCAGCCTTTCCTCAGGCTGAGACTTGGCACAGTCACTATGACACTGATGCGTAGTTGCAGATGCTGTGGTGATGATATCTCTTCCCAGTACCATCTACAACCCAGTTCCTTAGCATGCATTTCGTAGCACTCTTTGTCACCTACCGTATTTCTTGTTTTAAAAATGTAAATGTTTAAGTCAACAGCAGACAACAGATTTTTTTTTTCTGTTCTTGAGATTTTTTATTTCTTGTTTGCATATGGAGTTTCCTTTTCGTCCTTACTTCTGTGCTCTGACTCTCTTCTCATCTTCTCCTTTGACTGACCAGGAGGTATTGGTTTGGTCTTCAACCAGCATTATGCTTCAGTTTCAACCTTCCTTCGAACAAAGTGGTCAACACACAGTGACAGAGCTATGGTCATCCTGGTCTTTGCATGTGCAGCATGAAAAATTGCAACTCCCAGGGAGCAGTGCATGCTTTTGAAGTTCAGGGTACGCCATGTTGTGATACCAATTCTTAACAAGGTGTAGAATCTCCACAGTTGTTTCTCTCTTATGTCATGGTTGTGCTATATTTCCTCTCTGCTCCAGAATCTCATAGGTTTGTGTCATTAAGTCTTTGTATCTCAAATAAGATACCATCTGTCGTGAGGAAAGCAGAAGCCTTTCACCATCAGAAGTGGAGAGTGAAAGGAGATGGAAGACATGGCACTCTTCCCACTTCTTTGGTGATTGATCACAGATCTGTAATCACATTGAATATCTAGGTGTTGCTGTTGGTCAAGATGTTTCTGTAGAAAGCCCACACGTAAGACAAAGTGGGAAAGCATACAATCCAAGCAGGATATATGCTCTGATAACTTGTGAACATCATCACGTGCCCTCGTAACCACAAGCTCAGGGACAGTAATTCTCTCTTGGCATGCAGCAGGGAAGGGCTTTTCCACTACTCACAGCTTACTGAGAAAGCCACTGCACATCTGTTCAGTGGCTTGAGCCAATGAGCATTCTTTGCATAGCCTGTCTCAATAAGCTGTCACTCTTCATTTTTAAAGCATTTCACAACAGAGGGTTAGCCTAGAATGGAGAATCTCTTCTGAGCATCATCTGCAGAGGCTCCTCTACTCACAAACACATCCTATATAAGGCTGCCACCATTATGTTTCATGTTAACAGGGAATCACATCCTCTCTGCTGCAGGAAAGCACACTGGACTATCTACTCTCCATCAGTCAGCTGCTGGCCTCTGTTTTGCATTTATTTTGTGACTAGATCAATGATCTTATCCATTCTTCCATGCAGCTATTTAGGTTTTAGAGATACTCCTTAGAACATCTCAATTTTCTCATCTGCCTCTGAAGACTGACTTTGCTTATCCTTTTGAGAAGAAATTGTCCCCATGCTCTGTTTCTCTGAACGTTAGACTTTGTTGGTTTGGAATAGAAGGGGGAGTGTGTACACAAAGGCTCTCATTAGTCTGGGGATGCTAATTTTCTTAAGCCTCATTGATAGTCTAACAAGGAACGATCAAGAGCACTTAAATTTAGCTTTCTCCTCTGAGTCTCCCTCAAGAAATGTCTGTCTCTCTCCGTTGCCTTTACAGACAAATACATTGATAAATATTTGTCTTTATAAATACTTCCTTGTTTGTTCGTTTTTTAATGGGGTGAATTTTTCTGCTTCTTTTGCTTTATACTCTTTATTTTCTATGCTGAGCAGAATCCACCAGATTGGATGAGTGGGATGCTTTGTTAATATTATCACATTTTGACTTATAGATGGTTGCAGTTTTAATGTATGAATCAGGAATTTCTATCACAAACTTCAATTAATATGTGTCTTGTCAGCGTAGTGTCTAAAATTTATGGGCAAGCTTATGGTTTGGTTTCTCTACCTAGTGCTATCCTGAATCTAGTCACAGTGTTCTCAGTTAGAACAGCCAGGGACATGGCTAGATGAAGTTTTCTGCAAACATTGCCCACAGCCCTGCTGCTACATTATTAAACTGGTCAAATTTGGAATATAAACAGTAAGTGCTTAAAGAACTTTGAAAAATAATGGATTTTTTTCCACTTATAGAAGTTAAAATTATCAAAACAAAGCAAAAGCATGCCATTCATCTTTTAATTACTGTCCTAGCTGAATATGCTGGTTGGTGGACTATATTTCTGAACGTTATCATACCCAGAATGTACCTGTTAAAAAGCCATTTCTCTATTTCTGTTGCAGTGAACTATTTCATAAAAAATGGCACAGAAGACGTGTTGCTGTGTGGCAACAGCAGCGATGCTGGGTAAGTGCTTTAAAAATATCTTCATTTCTGATTTAGTTTTGTTGCTTTTTTTTTTTTTAACGTTTTCCTTCAGTTTTGTCCACTTCTCTCACCAGCATGACGCAGATATTTCAACTTCCTCGTGTCAGTCATAATAGGAGAGACGATAATGAAAATATTGTGCATAGTAATACAATTTTCTGAATTGCAGGGAAGAAAAGTTTGTGTGTGTCACTTATTCAAGCCTAAAATCTTTAGGGGGCTTATCACAGTTCTTTTTCAATGTGTTTAAACTTCTCCCTAAAAAAAATAGTGAAAACTAAGCAACACTTTGGTTGAGTACAGAGTATTGTAAAGGAAATGAAACAGGAATGGAAACAGAAAAGCTGGAGGGATTTAGACTGATGATGAATTCTTGGCTTTTGGCAAAGGAAGACAAACAAATCAACAAATGCTAGTTCCCAAAATAACATGTGTTAGAGGTGGGAAGATATTGAGTTTTGAGTTGTGATCTACATTTGTGCATGATAAGTTTGTAGACTACACATGTTTCATTTTGTAGTAGTATAGACAGTGAAGAGATCCAGAATAATTCCTGTGGTGCACTAACTTACGCTATAAAAAGGACTTTATTCGTATCCCCGCCATCTGTAGAAGCTGTCAGTTCCTCCTCGATCAAGTTCTCAGAGTCTAGGCACATTGTTTTGATGCAAATGCAAGAGTTCAGATGGGACAGAGAAAGATGTGATCTTGTGTGGGTGGAAGAGATTGTTAGCCTTGCAGACACTATAGGAAAAGGAAGAAAAGATCTTAGAGTGGTGGGATGGATGAGCTTTTGATCTAAATATGGGAGAGCATTTGAACCAGGGACATGGATGACCTAGGTCGAGTGAGGGGAGGAGGTGAGATGATCTACTTTTGGAGGGAGATCATCTGAACTGGTAGAACCAAATGTAGAAAACTGAAAAAAAAATAGTGTTTGGGAAGGACTTAATATGAAAAGAGGCATGTGTGCACAGGGAGACAGGAGGAAGAAGAAGGGAAGAAAAAAAATCTATATTTCCTTGTGAACAGGAAGACAAGAAAAGCTGTGGTGTCCTGGAGAGAGATGTTTTGCTTTCTCCTGCCACCATCTATATCTTTATTTACATAAGACAAAAGGAAAGCTGAAGTGTCAGCCTTCCCTCTGCATGTCTTGTGTGTCTGATCTGTGTTGCCAGTCCAATTTAGACTGTAAGCTGCTTGGGCAGAGGGCCATGCTTTCCTCTTTGTTCCACAGAAGGTACAATGTCAGCATTCATTAATTAGGTACTTTGTTGACTGTAATATACTGCATTTATCCAGGCTCAGGCTGGACTCCAAGACTGTTGGGATGTTTCCTGGGGATCCCAGGATTTGGCAATCTACCTTTGTCGGTGGACTCCAGCAAATAGGTGTGTTGGTTTTTGGCTGGGATAGAAGTAATTTTCTCCGTAGTAACTGGTATGGGGCTGTATTTTGGATTTAGTGTGAGAATAACATTGATAACACACTGATAGTTTTGTAAACCTAAGTAAGTGAAAGACATTTCAGTTTCCCATGGTCTGCCAGTGAGGAGATACATGAGAAGCTGAAAGGAAGCATGGCCAGGACAGCTGATCCAGACTAGCCAAGGGGCTACTTCATACCATAGGAAATATAAACCGGGGGGAAGTTGGCCAGGGGGAGTGTGTGTGTGTGGGATGACTGCTCAGGCATCAGTCAGCAAGTGGTGAGTCATTGCATTGGGCATCATTTGTCCTTTCTTGGGTTTGGTTTCTCTTTTTGTTTATTCCATTTAATTATTACTGTTCTTATTAGTGCCATTTTATTTTATTTTAATTATTACACTGCTCTTATTCTGATTTCTTTTTCTGATTCTCCTCCCCATCTTCTCACTGAGAGGTTGGCAGGAGTGAGCGAGTATCTCTGTGGTGTTTAGTGTCTGGTAAAAGTTAAACCATGACAACAGATAATAATATTGAGCAAAAAAATGTTCTGCACAGCAACAATATTTTTCACATCACAAAATAAGATATGTTGTTCTCTTGGATGACTGAAACCATGGTGGTGGCAGGCTGCTAAGGTCATGAGCATTGTCAAAAGGTTTGATTAGATTATAGGTAGCTTGTGAGACACAGTTTAGAGGCTACGAAATTTTCCAAGCAGTGAGAAGTTAAATACCAATCCAATATCCATCAAGTATCTATATAGTAGTAGCGTGTATGGATGTAAGGATTGGGTTCTAGCAAGACATATTAGCAGAACCACTCTAATTTCCTAACCTAGAAAGTCAATAAATTATAGTGTGTCAGCAAAAAGTCATTATTGGTGAAAACCCCCAATGACAGAATCAAAGCCTGAAACAGCCAGAGGAGAACTTCCATATCTCATGTATAAGAAGCAGAAAATGCCCCACCTCACCCCCACCTCCACTCTGTCTAGAGTCTTTGTGCTTCTTTGGAGACATACATCAAAAGTATCAGTGTTTATGCCATTAAGGGACACCCATATTCCCTTTATGCATCAATCCTTCCATCTTCAGCCTCTTGCTGTTTTAGTTAAGTAATTTAATACCAGCGAGTAGGGTTTAATTTTAAATGCCTAAAAATGTAGAATAAATATTCCTACTTATAGTTGGGTTTTTTTAGCTTAGGACTAGCAAGTGTTGTCTTATCTGTTATATTTTGCACAGAGTTCCTGGCAGTCATCCACACCTGTTGTTTAAAGACATAAAGATAATTGGGAAGATAATCCTAAAGCCTCAGGGGACTTGCAAAGTCATGTATTCCTACTTTTTAGGATAGAGAGACCTATCTAAGAGTGGATTTGTTTTCTAGCTTTCAATGGTCAAAGCCAAGAGAAAACACACTCAGTAGTAAAACACAAAATCTGAATACATAGGACATTTTGGGACAGATTGCACCACACAATCAGGGAAGGTGAATTAACAATGAGTGAATGCATCAAATTGTGGTTCCCCCATCAATTACTAATGAAATTAATGACAAGTGAGGATGCTTAAGTTGGGAACCCATCAAGACATCAGGAAGGTGGCTAGGGAAAGACAGTTGGCAAGGCCATTTCTGAGTGTTCATAGCATTTATGGAGCTTACTTCTGCTCCCAATTTGTAGCTTGAATTTATTAGTCTCTGGGGTACACTGAGGACCCTAGGGAAACAGAGGGAAGGGCAGTATCATGTGTACACTCCTGGAAGGATTTGTTATTAGAGGAATATCTGTGTTGTGGCCAGGATATTAAATCTTGAGGTATTTGGCGAGACATTTTAGTGCAGTTTAAAAGCATGTTAATGATATTCTGAGGTTGGGCTGGTTGCTGCTATTATAGAAGAGTAAAACAAACAAACAAACAAAAATCTAAACAAATCTACTATGGCAATTATTACCTGATGAGACTCAGATGAGCTGATGTAAGAGTGTGTAGTGATGGAGGCTGCAACCTGAGCTGGAGTAGCAGACCAAAATCAGTAGGGAAATGATCACCAGTAGATGCTATATCATTGAGAACCTAATTATCTTCAAGGTGAGGGCTTTATTACATTAGTAGGAGGTACTGTTTTCTGAACAAGCACCCAAACTGCCTATAAAGCAGAAGGTAATGGATCTAGCTGTTATTGATTCTAGTTCAGAAAGGATTTGAATAGATGTATGTCATTCAGCAGCAGCAAACATGTCTCTAGTGCTTCACTTGTCAGATGGAAGAAAACACATTTATTTGTGATTTTAGATATGCTCAAGCAACCTCAAGAAGCTACTTTAAAGATCACACTGCAGACATGGTGGGAATGTCAGGGAGATGACATATTTCTTAGTTGCACAAGGACTAACCTGTCTGTGGGGTTTCCCATATGATGCCTTGGAAAGTTTCTTCATTTGATTTTTCTTCATTTAATCAACTAGAACTTTGGTGGTTTTATTTTGTTTTGTTTATCCAACTGTATTTTCCACCTTGAAGTACTGCAAGAACTTGCTTTGTACAAAAAGGAACAGAGAGTCTGTCGTGGTTTAGGCCCATCAGGGAACAAAGACCACGATTAGCCTCGAGTACAGAAGTGGCTGAGAATTGCTCAAGGGCAGGGAGAGCTTAATTGCCGCTTAAGGTTCAGGAGAAAAGAGACCAGGCCACTTGGTTTGGGGAAGAAAACAGAAAATAATTTAATGCAACATCAACTAAAACATACCCCCAAAACGCCAAACATAACCAAGATAAAACAACACAGAGTAATACAACAATCAAGAACACCTTCTTGCCACACCTCCCTTCTTCCCGGGCTCAGAGCCCTGATCCCGGTGTTTTTACCTCGTCCCCCCTTGAACGGTTTAGGCGGGGGGAGGGGGGGGGGGGGCGGGAGTCAGTTAGTCTGTTCCAGATAGCTTCTACCATGTGTCCCTCCTCAGGATGGGTGAACTCCACACCAGTCCTCCCTGCAAGTCCATGGGGTAACTCACACACATGGCAGCCCTGCACGGGCTGCTCTGACGTGCACCCATTCCAAAGGCTGCAGCTCCTCTCTGCCTCTCGTGTGGGGCTGCTCTGCGGCGTGCAGGCTCTCCAACACGGCCTGTGCCATGGCCGTCTCCCCACACAGTCCCTCGCCCGTCCGGGCTCACTCACAGTGAGCTGCTGGTAACTCTCGGTCCTGCCACGGATCTCCATAGGTTGCAGGGGCACAGCTTGCATTCTCGCCTCGGCTTGCAGAGGGGTCTCTGGTCTATTGCTTCTCTTTCCTTCCTCCTCCTCTGGCTGAAGGGTCCACGTGGTCTCCTCCATCTTGTATCACTCTTACACCTCCTTACAGCACTTCAAATTCCCGTCCCCTAAATAGTGATGGCAGAGGCGCCAGATTGGCCCAGCCAGGCCGGAGGTGGGTCTGAACCCAGGAGCTGGGGGAGAGTCCGCAAACTCTTTACCGGGTCTTCACTGCAACCCGCTCCCCCTGTTACTAAGCCAAAAGCTGCCCCTTGCTAAACCAGAACAGAGTCCAATGGAAACAAGTAATCTTTGGAGAAGGGAGAAAATCAAATGACTGTGATGAAAGATGTTTTTTTGGTTCAAAGTGAATGCTAGTAATGTGTGTTGGTGTTTCACAACAATAACACTTAGAGCACTACATTAATGGAAAAATCCTCTGCTCTGAGGTGTATGTCAGATTGGTCAGACATTGGAAACAGTGCTACCAGCAAGGCTCTTTTAATAACAACAAAAAAGAGTAGCGTACTGGCAGAAGTACAGAACACTGGCAGAAGTACAAACACTTCTAGAAACTGGCAAAGTTTCTAGAAGTGTTTGAGTTACATTTGTTGTTCTTTTGGATATGGCTGCATTAGTGTTTCTCTAAGTTGCAATTGCATCATCTTTGATTTGGTTAAAATAAGTGGAGAAAGTGCAGATAGTCAGATTTTCAAATTCTTTAAATTTACTTTTCAATTTAATTCCCAGTGTATAGTTTCTCAAATTCTGAACACTTAGTTTCATCACTGAGGAAGGTCCAGTAAAGATCTGGTACAATGATGAAATACTTGGAATATCTTAAATAGGAAGAAAAGCTGAAAGCTTCTCTAGCCTTTGTGAAATCCAATCTTTGCCTCAAGTGGACTGTGCTCTTCAAGGACTACAGAACAGCAGGTGACAGCAAACAGCACAATACACTACCTATAATCAAGCATCTCAGGCCTTTTGAAGGCATCTACCCAAGAAAAGCCCTAGATACTTTCCTTTGCAACCTGATGGAGAGGAACCTGCTTTAGCAGGGATTGGACTGGATGGTCTCTACAGATCATTTGCAAGCCCACCATTCTGGGATTCCGTGTGACTGTGTTAAAGTGGGCCTTGAAAGCAAAATTACCACATACCTACAGATGAGCATTTATGGTGACAATGCCAAAGGGAAGGCCTGTAGATGGACACAATGTCTTCAAGTGTGCTTAGGGACCTACAGCAAGGACAAACCCTGGCACTCATTGCCTGGCCCCATCAGGAAAGAAGTGAGGGAGCTTCCAGGGGCACTGCTCTCAGAAAGAGATGTAGTCCTGATCCTATCTTCATATCCAATGAGGTGTCCTGTTAGAGCACATCAGTAATGCCTCTACTAGCTATTACCTGGTAGACCAAATCTCTCCAAATCCCACAGTGAGTGGGCTGCGGGAACCATCTCATGTCAGTCCACACCAATCTCCATCATCCCACCCATGCAATTATGACTTACTCCTTCTGCATGACTATTAACCATTCTTTTTTATGAGATGACCAGTACTGCATAGTCCTGTGCTTCCCCACAGAGTAAAGACTTATAGGAGCTGTAGCAGCTTAGCATTATCTATCTGTCCATGCAAAAGGAAGATACATTTCAGATCTAAAACACTGCAACTTTTATCCTGTTTTAATTTCACAGGGATATTTTTCTGCTGTGCTTAGACTGCTATTTTTTCTTCCCCTTCTGCCTGAAGGTTTGTAAGGAAATTTGTCCATTAGGAGAAATAGAAACAGATAAGATGCTATCAATGTACAAAGTAAACAGACAAAAAAGGAGAAACTGATCTTTGTTCTTTTTACTTTTTCACTTGCAACTACAACAGGGAACTAGCTTTTCAGAAAAGTCGGTATGTTTTAAGTCAGTTGTGTCCCCTTCAGATTTCAAGGTCAGACTACTTATTTTTTTTTTTCCTTTCACATGATATATTGTATATATTCAGCTTGTGGGCAGGAATAGCCTGCAAAATCATACTGACAGTGAAAGCACATTTGCATCTTGTCTGTACCAATATTACCAAAAAGACTAGTGAACAGGAAGGAAAAGCAGCTACTTCAGCAGTAAAGCTACTTCAGGATGCAACAAGAAAGTACCTTTGGCAACTGCATCCTAGTAACTGTTGCTATAGAAACTTTAGCTACCTTTATCCTCACAATGACTTTGATTTTTCTTAACAGGATACATTAAAATAATGTACAGTGTGGAACAAGACTCTATGGTTTGGTAAATTCTGCTGTCACTGAGCTTATTGTATACAAAGGATGAGGGAATGACTGTGTCGTGTAATGCTCCTCAAAGTTTTTGAATGGGTCCTAACTGTTTTTAAAGTATCACCAGAAAAAAACTTTGTTTCCATTTGTATTGTGACATTTTACTAAAATAATTAATACCAACACATAAAATTGTATCAAATGTTTGTCTTCATAGTCAGTATGGGTAGTGAAAGCAGCATGTTTTTGATAGGTTCACCAAGCCACCATACTATCAGTGTACTCATTATGGCATGTACACCAGTGCAATGATTTGATCTCTCTGAGCTATAGTAACATTCCTTTGCCTTTATGCATCCATCACACAGTGATTTAAAATCCTTTCTAAAGGCTTAACACACCTCTTAAGGGCAGAACATGTACTGTACTGAGGAGCAGCACTTCTGTCAGATGCTCCCACAAACGCTACTTTGCACAGCCTAGTGTTGTAAGCTTCACTCAGCCCTTGACAGGCAGAGAGCCTGGAACAATATGTAAATCCACCAGAACACATCAAACAGCATGTTCTCACAGAGGAAATGAGGGAACTGCTTGAGAGAATTCAGCACAGGGCCACAAAGATGATGATGGGAGTGGAGCATCTCTCTTATGATGAAAGGCTGAGGGAACTGGGACTCTCGAGCTTGGAGAAAAGGAGACGGGGTGGGGGGGTGATCTCATTAGTATTTACAAGTACATAAAGGGCAGGTGTCAAGAGGATGGAGCCAAGTTCTTCTCAATGATGTTCAGTGATAGGACAAGGGGCAACAGGTACAAGTTGGAACAGAAGAGGTTCCAAAGAAACACAAGGAAAAACTTCTCTTCCAGTGAGGGAACACTGGAAGGGCCTGCCCAGAGGGGTTGTGGAGTCTCCTTCTCTGAAGACATTCAAAACCCACTTGGATGAGTTCCTGTGTGACCTACTCTAGGTGATACTGCTCTGGCAGGGGGGTTGGACTAGATGGAGTGAGGAAGGGAATACAGTTCCCAAATATGACTACTTCAAATGTCACTAAAGCAAGGGTATTTTGGAAGTAATTAAGTGTGGTTTAAACTACCAGAGCTAATAACGTAGTTACGTCCCATATTAGTAAGCAATATTAATCAATTCATTGCAAACCTTCAGGTTGTAAGCATATCTTAAATGAATTTAACTAGATTCTGATGATAAACTTTTCCATCTACTCTGTATTGGCTACAGTGACAGGAGAATGAGGATGGTTTACTCTTGGTGAGAAACCCTCTCACCTGAGTATGAGAAAAAATGGAAAGCAAGTGTGTCACCTGAAAGATGCTGTGGGGGCCATGGGCATAACTTTAGGTATCATACAGGCTTAGGGACAGCAATAACACACCTCACTCCTAGGGATCAGTTGTGTATTTGGAAGATCATGTCTCTGGTTAAACAGCAGCAGTAAGGATTAAATCTAAATCCACTCAGTTCTTAAGGATGCGTAATATTACCTCTTAGTCAAAGCTGTAATAAGCTCATCAGCCACATGAGAGAAGTGGACTTACTAGGGACTATAGTCTTCATTAAGCAGTAATCTACTATTATATTTATGATGAGAAATTATCACCCTACATTTTGTTTGATGGGTTAGCCGCATAAAGTCTAAAAAAGCCACATTGCAGCAGAGGGAGTTCTTCCTCTCATTGCTTGCATGCATGCATGGAGGAGTCTGATGTCTCAGGCTGAAACCAGTGGTTTTCCATCTGCCTGAGCAAGTAGCCAGTGGGGGAGGATGAAACTTTTTTCCTTGATACAAATCAGTGGCATGCATAGGTCAGTGGTGCTCTGAGCCTGTGAGCAAGCCAGCTCATGGGCACCTCCTTCCCTTTTCTCCTCCAATTTCAGCTCCTGGTCAGTGTTGCTCTTTATTAAGAGGTTTTATTTGTGTGGTGGTTTTTTTTTTCCTTCTCCCACAGCATTTTGTTACACTTGTTTGCAATTTCTTGCTTTCGGACCTGTGGCTCCCTTTGCTTTAACAAGCACCCTTCAAATTCTCTCTGACCCATTAGATGTCTAGAGTGAGATGTGCTGGGGTCTCCTAGTCAGACCTAGCCAAAGAGAAGCATGCCTCAGCAAGTCAGATGTTGGCTATTAGATGGTAATTAACGGGGAATTGTAAGTCAGACCTTCCAACTATGATTAGTCTTTAACATAACAAAACAAAAAAGAGCAATGGAAGGAGAGTGACCTGTGACTTTCAGGCAGACCGAACTTTGCTGCCTTTTTGTCCCTGTCTACTGAATGTCCATAACAGCATTCATTTAAAAAAAAAAAAAAAAAGCTCTGTTTCACAGTAGGTACTTTAATCTTGTCAAGTGGGAGGACTGTTAGTCTAAGGATCTACCATACAGCACACATGCCTTGATTGGCTGTTGAGTTGTTTTCCCTCAAAGCCAATGGGGAGTGAAAAAACAGAGAAAGTGCAGAAAAAAACACCAAGGCCTGTGACATAAAGGAGATTTAAGCTTGCCTGTTGTGACCTGAGGACTTCAGCACAGAGGTAGGCTGAGGGATACTCTACTGTGCATATCAACAAGCCTTGGGCCTCCTTGGGCATTGTCTGTCCTTTCACACCTTACTGCCAGTTTTGAAACTTCACTGTGTTTACTAGGGTGGTTTCCATTCCTCTGGAATTAGCCATGTGATAGATAAACATTTCAGCTTATTTTTTACATTCTTGTACTTAAGCTGCTACCCAAGCAGGAATATTAAAGGGTCCTTACCACAATACATTTAGTTTTAATTTTTGGCGTGTCTGTGGTATGCACTTTATCTCTCATTATTGCTTCTTCATAAGCAATTTGGTGTAGCAAGCCATAATGTGCTTTTGCAACCTAAACCAAAACAAAGTGTAGCCTTTACCTTACAGATGTCATACCTGATATTTGCAGCTGTTTGATGCTAACTCCTGGTAATACATGGACACTCCTACCTGTATTTTCAGGGCCTGAATATTACATGTGGTTGTTTTACAAATCTTTTATTGCACAGTGCAATTGGCCACTAGAGTCTATATCAGCAGGTTAGTTGGCTTGCCTTAGATTCAGCTCTTGAGACAGAGTAGTTCGTAATTATACCCCTCAGCTACAACTCTCTGGCATTCCCAATCTGTGTTATTTAAAACAAAGCTGTTTCTTATGTTCTTTAATTTCCTGTACCAGTGCCAGCTTACAGTGATGATTACAGCCTGATGGATAGATAGGCAGACTGATGCTTTTAACTTTTCTGAATCAATGACACTAATTTTATTGTGATCAATTGAACAGCATCCTGTGAGGCTCTTGTGGAGGATGTTATATTTATGTAGTTTGTTGTTATTGCCCATCCCTGTGCATCAGAAGAGAGTGCAATCCTGTGAAATGCTGCCCTGAGGTGAAAGAAGCTGAAGAGTTTGCTAAAAAAGATCTGAATGGGAAGGCTTAAATTAGACATTGAAGACACTTCAGAAAAATCTTGAGACTTCTTAGAAAAATCCTCAGAGGAAATGGTGTCAGTTGTACAATAATATTCTCATGTGAGAGTCTTACATCTGGGTTTCCATAGAATGTTTTTCTGGGAAGCAGCATTTTGTTTTCCACTTGGTTTTTTTACCCTATGGGTTATGGTTTCTGTTGGCTATGAAAGGGAGTGAGTGAGAATGAGGAGTTGAAAAGCAGGGTATTTTTTCCCAAGTGTCTCGTCTCTTTAAGAAGGTAACATCCGTAGCATTTTTGAGCCACCTTGTCTGAAAACTCTTGCACCTGAACATAATATTAGAGAATTCTGTATACTCACTGCAGAATCAGATGGTTCTTTTCACACCAGCAATCTACCGCTCAGCTGAAAAAGATATTAAGAGACACATAAAGACAGAATAGAACATGAAAAAATTCTAAATGTACTATAAACAGAAAATATTTGTCTGAGGTACTATTGCTCTCTTTCACAGTCAGAGGAGTCATATTTCCATGACCCAGGGCTTTCCAGGAAGTTGTGCTAAAGTGATTTGTGCAATTGCTCTAATGTTCTGCATTAAAATAGAGTTTCCCCAGGAAAAAACATCAACAGTGAACCTAAGAGTGACTTCGTAGCCTCTAATCTTGTGGTGCCAAGAGGTTCTGAGGAGAATATATTCAAGTGCAGTGCTCCAAATATCTCTTCTCTTTCAGACTCTTGTTCAAATGGTGAAGAGACTGAGGTCTTTTATATTGAAATTAATAGTAGAATTTCCATTTTGGCTAAGATTTTAGGCAACTTACTCGAGATGAAACCTAATTTCCAACCAAATACCCAGTCTAGGCTGAATTTCACCGTTATAGCAGTCACCATTGAGTTTCTCACAGTTTATTCACAGAATCATAGAATCTTAAGGGTTGGAAGGGACCTTGAATATTCAGATGATTTAATCTTTAAGGATAATGTTAAAATAGGAGCTATGATATCAGCTCAATGAAGCCACTTTAGATTGTTTTTTTTTGTGGAAGACTAAGGAAAGGCAGTGTGTGATTACAGTCATTTCCTCATGGCAAAAGAACTGAGCTTTACAAAAATTTTCATCTCATCTGGACACAATATTTTAGCATAAGCAAGTAGAAAGGGTTTCCTTCTCAGGAATCCAAAGAATCCGTCTCTCGGAGATCTTGAATAGTGACAGCAGCACATCATGGGCACTGAGAGCTGTACACAACAGCAGATCAGAGGTAGAAATCTCATGTCTGTATGGAAGAGAATGACAGCAGATGCTGCCTTTGGGAGAGAGGAGACTAATGAAAAGGCTGCCTCAAAAAGAGACATGGATGTCCTAGAAAGATTCAGTGTACATCTGCATAATTGAGGAGGAAAAAAAAGCTGAGATTTCTGTATTTTTTTCCTCTTATAACTCAGCAATGTTACTGTAATTTTTATTCAAATGTGACTCTTGCCAGGAAACACTAGGTAGTCAAAGGAGGAAATATCTAGAAGGAAGCATTTCTAGGCTGTTGGGGAAAAAAAATAGAAATGTCTCTCTTTTTTGTTCTTTGTGAGGTATAGTTACTATTGTCTAAATTATCAACTAATATAAATTAATTTGGCCCTACTTAAGCTGACAGAATTAAGGTAACAGAATATTCTTGTTTGTGTGGTACATTTAAATTGTTAAACATTAACCAATCTTTTTAATTTTTTATTGCATTTTCTGACAATACTGCAAACAAGGATGCTTCAGCATTCCTTTTTTTAGTGTTTGAAGCAGACTTACCTAAAAATTTTTGCTTGACTAATGACATTAAATTAATCTTCTTAAAGTGTTGAATGTCTAATGTTGGTGGCTGACACCATAGACTTGTATAACTTCCAAACCCATAGCAATATATTCTCATCTCAACAAGCAATTCAGAATTCTCGTCCTCTATTGTAGAGATTTTATTTATATCAGTATAAAATTAACATTTAAAAAAACTCCACATTTGATTTTCACACTGAGACATACTCTGCTTCCTCAGGAGCCAATTGCTTTTTTGGATGGCATTTTAAAAATTACTTGATTTCTCTTACTGCTTTACATTTCAATTTGTGGCAATATTCTGCTTTGTAAAAAAAATAACAGTGATAGAAACACTGTGGGCATTTGCTGGGAGAAAAACAGTTAAAAGTTCTATGAATTGGACACTCCCTACATGACTGGCGACATGAATAAAGTGGTTGAATATTACAGCAATCATCCTACCTGGAGGCAGTTCAGAAAATCTTGATTCCTATATCAGACAGGCAGAATATCAAGCTCACTGTCTGCCAGGACTGAGGATATTGCCCTGTTATCAAAAGGCTGCCTGGAAGATGATCTCTCTCAATGTCTCCGATATCTGACAAAGTGCTTTCACAATCCCTCTTGTTCCAACCATCTCTAGTTGTTTCAGCTGGAATTTGCACTGATTCATAGCAGGTTCATCTCTATCTGAAGGATAAGGAGAACACAGAGAGCCGGCATGACTGAAATTTCTGCTGGAATCTGCTTTTCTGCATAGCTAGATGTTTCCACCTAACAAATTCCCAAATACTGTAGAAATCCATATTGCTCTATGTCTTCTGTGTCTATGGTGGGGCTTATTTTATGGTTGGAAGGCAGGTTGTGATATGCAAGAAGTGTGGAATCTTTTCAATGGTGCAAGTCATATTGCACCATTCTGGGAGAAAGGGTGGATCGTTGACCCAGGATCTCTTCTACCTTTTTTTTCACTTAATGATGCAGTTCAGTACTTAAATACTACCACTGAAAGCTTGGGATATTTTTTTTCTTTTCTGGTATATAAGGCTAAAAACTTTATTGTAAAGAGTCTTCAAATCTAATGAGAGCTGGTGAAAATCATGCTATCTGCATGCCATTTAATACATGAATCTGCAAGACACACATGGAAAATCTTTTCCTGTCACAAATAGAAGAAGTATCATGACTCTATGCTACAGAAAAGAGCTGGGTTTCTTAAAGATTTAGTCCCTACACAGGATGAGTGCAAGGTCAGGCACAGTAAACAATTAGGAGGTTTCTCATATGACAAACACTGGTGTCATCAAGCCAGTGTCAGACTACATAATTGGAAAACCAGGCTCACCTTCACAGTATTACCCACAACTGTCACAGGAGACACCAAGGTTATGATTCTTAATAAGGAATAAGTACCAAGAGAAATAATATTTAAGCACTAAAGTTCTGTTTAGGCATTTAATTCCACCATATTCTAAAGATCTGAAACGTTAGAAGCTCATTTGCCACTGCAGCTCAAGCAATGGTTACCTTTTTGCTGTTTATACTTTCAAAGGAAAAATAAGATTGCAATTATCTTTGGTATTATGAATGTAACAGCTACTTGTTTTCTGTGGTTTTATCCAGTGAAGGAATTTACCATTGAGAATATACTCTTAACCGAGAGCTGTCATTCTCCTCTGGAAATCAGTTTCTCCACACTGAAGGTATCTATGATATATTTCATATATCATCATTCATGTTTTGCAGCACATGCCCTGAGGGATATGTATGTCTAAAGGCTGGGGAGAATCCTGACCATGGTTACACAAGCTTTGACACTTTTGGCTGGGCCTTTCTCTCTTTGTTCCGTCTTATGACTCAAGATTATTGGGAACGTCTTTATCAACAGGTATGAGATTGTTTTATTACTGTTAAAAAGTATAAAGTAAACTCGTCATCTAGTTACAGTTATATATCCAATAATTAAAGAGAAAAAAGAATTGCTGGTTAGTGAAGTGTGGTCTGTGTATCTTCTGGAGAAGGACCATCAACTGTGACAATAAATTTATTTTCTAAGGAGTGATGATCTGAAAAGATTTTAGGGTGAGTGTTTGGAGGAAAGGGAGAAAATAATGGGTAATGTGAACCTAAATGAAGCTCTCCACTTAAGAAAGACCACCACGTCACCGCTTAAACATTTTTTTACTGGCTGGTGAAACATAACTAACCTTTTGAGCCCAGCTCAAAAAAGGAAAAGAGAAGCACCACTGTACTTGGCATATCTGGTTTGTGCAAGGCATGATAATGAAAACAAATTCTGCAAATGTCAAGAATACCTGGTACGTTTCAGTCCTGCAAGCTTTTCATCAGGGACACCTGACAGCCAGAGGCACAAACAGAGTCAGTCAACTTACAGTCATGTGTGAAAGCAGTCTGCTAGTAAATGCTCATTTTGACTTGCTTTTCCTGAGATATATGAGAATTCTGAAGAACTATATATGATAGTCTGAGACTGAATGACATACTCTGTCTACGAAGCCACTGAAGATTTACTTCTGCATCTCAAAACTGCCAAAACTGGAACATGCTCAAAAGGAAGTCCAGAAAGTTAGCACTGACAGATACTCAGGTAGATGTCTTTCAAGGTACTGGGGATTTCATCTTTACATGCAACCAGTTGTACAATTTAATTCCAGAAAAACGTAAAACAATTAAATTGAAGAATCTTGAAACAACTGTATTCATTTACTTGGCACAGAGCTGCATGTAGAACTCTGGAAGACTGAAATGGTCATGGCAGATAAGAGTGAACGTCAGGCCCTTTTATTATTTGATCTTATAGTATCACATAGTGGTTTCTATCACTAGCATCAAGTTATTGACCAGGGGATATATCTGTAATATAAGCTCAACCTGTTACCCTAAACTCCAGTTACACCTGTAAATTAGGTGAAGAACCAGGCAATACAGTGAACAGCACCCAAGATTTAGTTCTTCTTATCCTGAGACAGACATCTAAATAAGGTTCAGATGAGTTGCACCCTAGAAGTATCTTTTTCTCTCTGCGAGGTGCAAAGGATCTTGACTGTAGACATCTGAAGGGTTACAATATGAATCCAGCTTGGCAAGTTTCTATGTACTGGACAAAAATAGATTGAGCTATGTGGGGAAAGCTTTTACTGCAAATGATTGTAAGATTATCTGTTTGAAAGAAAACCAGCAGAGGTATTTGGCAAAGGAGGAAAGCATTCTTCTTTCAGAAATGAATTCTACTGCAAGATATATAATTTTTGATGAAGGTATAAAAGTTTACTCTCGAGGAGATTATTTCCTTGCATTTGATTGTCATTTGCCATCAAATATATTCTATTTGGGCTACTAGCAAAGGCCAAATTCAATGATATTGTAAATCTAAGCTTTAAAAAAATTATTGTAAAATACATATTTTCTTTTAAAAAAGATTGTGCACACGGGTTAGTGATTTTACTTTTGTGCTTACAGACTCTCAGATCTGCAGGGAAGATCTACATGCTTTTTTTTATGCTGGTCATCTTTCTGGGCTCATTTTATCTGATCAACCTGATCCTGGCTGTTGTGGCCATGGCGTATGAAGAGCAGAACCAAGCCACTATTGCTGAAACAGAAGAGAAGGAAAGAAAGTTTCGGGAAGCCATGGAGATGTTAAAGAAAGAGCAGGAGGTCAGTAAACTATGTGACATGACTAGCCTTGGGTAAGTTGAACAGACGGTACTTTGGCATTTCCATTTTCTTTATTTTACATTTCTGTGATAACCAAGGTAAGAGTTTGCTTGAAAGCAGCTTAATATTTATTGTCCTGGACAGCATGATTACAGTTCTCTCTAAAAGAAAAATATGGCTCTTCCTGCTAGGATTGGGGCCATTTAGGGTTTACGTATCCAGGGTTGTACTGGTTTAACTGTATCACATATGCCAGCAGAGGAATTTATGTTGGTTGGCATATAAGACAATTTAATGATAATATAGCTACATCTACATTTGAGCATAAGCCAGTTGTTTTGGTAGCTCAACTCTGGCCCCAGCTGAAACTTATTCCAGCACCACATTAGCTCGTGTTTGTTTCCTCACTGTCTTGTTTAAACTGCCATGAATATCCAAGTTTCGTATGTGCAAATGAAGATGTAGGATAACCTGTTTGAAGCACATACAACTTAATTCCTGGATAAGTAAATGGGCAGATCTTGAGGTTAAGTTTTGCATATTATGCAAAGGATATGGATTTTTATGTTATGTTGTCAATTTAATGAAAACAGGGAGACCAAATGATGGATGTAGACATACAGCCTTAATAACAGTAGTTAATTTTCATTTGGTTTATGTGGAGTAGAAAACATTTATTAAACATCTGAAAAGAACATTTTAGATGCTGTGAGCAAGAAGACAATAAGAAAATTAGTCTGAAGTAATACATAGCACTATAGTTCAGAGAAGTAAATCCTCAATACACAATAAAAACTAATATACATAATTTTCTTTTGGGTACATATGGCTTCAGGACCTAATCCAAAGCCCATTTAAGTGCTTGGAAAGAAAATAGAAAATGCAATTCACCCTTGACAAAGTGCTAGTAGAGGCTTATACACCATTTAAGTCCTTTTAAAGATCCTTTTTGATGGTTTAATAGGTAAATGCAATTTAGTCCATGCACAGGCCTTTAAAACAGAGTAACTTTCTGCCATATCTAAGGCAGCAAACCGAGCTCCAGCTCTTACCTATTTTATACAAATTTTCATGTGTTTTGACTCCAACTGAGCTCTTCCTAGTAACAGTCAACTTTGGAAGCCACAGCTATAATTAAAGATATTTAAGAAATTCCTTTTGAAGGCCTTGATTTTAGTTAAGCCTGTAAATATACACACACACACAAAAGGAACGTTAAGCCCTGAAAGTCAGAATGTGTCAAAATGAAGATTGGTCATGGAAACCTAAATTGTTCCCATTTGTCTATATACTTTATAAAATAGTCTTTTTTTCAGCCAACATGTCTCATTTATCCTGTGCCCTGTTCAGTACAAAGTGTGCACACTGCATGACTCAAAGCAGCTCTTCTCCTTGTCATTATTTGTTCTGTAGTCTTAGGCCAACTTAGGCAGACTTCCTGACTAAAGTATTCAAAGCTTGCTTCAAAGACAACATGGCTAACATCCTCAAAGGTTTTTGAGTGCCTCTTGTTACTGCTTAGACTCTGTGTGCTTCAAAAATACTCTTTTGTATTTCTCGTACTCCTGGACAATTATCTTAATCTTATGGAAAGAAAACATAGGAGTACAGGGATTGGAGTCCATCATGTCCACTCTTGAAGTCCAGTAATTCTGCAAATCAACCCCCAATAGCTCAAATTAGATGTCTCTTCTTCCAAGAAGAGGCTCAGGAAAGTGAATTGAGTGGCTTCACCATGTAGTTTTCAGCTGTCCTTCTCAGATGTCTCACCCCAGTCAGAGCTAACTCAATTTCATTCTTGCTCTTCAAGCATTTATCAAGATTTTTTTTGCTGTTTTTTACTTTCTCATTGTACTGCTAAGATCTTGCCTTAAGTTCTGTCTCACAGAATCCCAGAGTCACAGAATCCCAGAATGATGGGGATTTGAAGGGATGTCTAGAGATCATCCAATCCAACCCCCTGCTAAAGCAGATTCCTCTCGATTAGGGGTCAAAGGAAAGTGTCCAGGTGGTTTGAAAACCTCCTGAGGAGACTCCACACTCTCTCTGGGCAGCCTGTGCCAAGGTTCTCTCACCTGAACAACAAACAAGATTCTCCTTGTGTTTAAGTGGAACTTTTTGTGTTCCAGATTATGTCCATTACCCCTTGTCCTGTTGCTGGGCACTACAGAAAAAAAAGTGTCTCCTACATAATCCTCATGCCAGAGCTCAGGTGAGCTAAGCTTTTCTTCCATCTTTCAGCCACCACCCATCCTTGCCAGAACACATCTGGTCCCACAAGACTTTTCTGCCCCTGGGAGTTATGGCAGTGGGTCCAGCCACAGTAATCCAATCAGGAAAGGTAGATAGGCAGGACAGTGGAACATCCCCTGTGTCCTGAAAAACAGTTTAATCCAAATCCCTTTTCAATAAGAGAAAAGGTATGCAGAGCATTTCAATGCAAGCAATAGGTAAAAAAATGCCAAAAACTTGAAAACTGGCTTATTTTGCAGTAAGAGTACAACATGCTTAGTAGTACAGCCTACAATATTTTCTAGATCAGTAAAATATGATGGCAAACAGAAAGGGAAACCGAATCTCATTGGACCAGCTTTTGCAGGCAGTATAAGAAGAGCACAAATATAATTGATAGGCTGGCTTGGGGACTATCAGTCAATTTACACAATTGGTCTAACACATTCCTAAACCTGAACTTAACACCAAAAGGCTTGCTGAATATTTATGAAAAGAGAGCACTTCAACATAGCAATTAAATCAATTGACTTGGAAAAAAAAATACAAACAGCCTAGACCAGTGTCTGAGCCCTTCTTCTCTCTGCCCTAAGCAGCTTGCTCATGAAAGATATTTCCCACAGGAATTAAGTTTTGTTGTGCTCTCAGCTTGATAAAGCTACGACTACTCTTTGAAATACATGATTGATTCTTTACAGGACTGTTAAGTGCCTTCACTTTCATTGGACTGATGCCTGTGGGAGGAAGGGAGTATTTTGCTGCAGGGAGCTGATTGCCTGTTTGATTCTAGTGGCTTACAGACAATAGCACTGAGGATTCATCTGTTCCTCCTGTTCTTAGGAACCTGGAGAGGCTTTTTTGTAATTCACTCACTTTATGCATTTTGTCTGGAGGCTCTGCAAATGGGCTTGTCTCCAGACCACTTATGTGTCAACCCCTGAGATGCCACACCTCCAAACCTGCTTTGTGCTCAGAGCTGCCTCTCTCCTCCTGCCTATGCCAGGGACCCGCACCTAATGTGCTGCCATGAGATGCAGCTTCCTCCTGACACCTATTGATCCTTCTTCCTGCCTGCTCATTTGCTTCTAAGGCTGTGGCTTTGTGAACTCAGGCTTTCACCTTTGGCTTCTGCTGGGTCAGTCTGTTAGCAGTCAGCTCCTGCAGTGATCCCACCCAATAGCCAGCACAGCATGGAAGCACACAGCAAAGTCCACCTTATCTCCAGTTAAACCCACCTTTTTCTCTTTGCATTTCTGATCTTAGCTGCCTGTGCTGCTGCTTAGGATGTGTTTACAGAAATGTGCCAGCTGAATTGCCTGCTGTTCCAAGCATTCCTCTGTAATAGGGGAAGAAAAATCCCTGCAGCCAGCTTAGCTGCTCTCCCATCCAGCCCTCTCAGTTCAAGGGGCTTAAGTCCAGGGGGATTTAGTCTGGGATTCCCCAGTTTGAACTTTTTTTCCTTTTTTTTGTTTTATACCAAAGTCTTACTCCAGAAATGTGCACAGTGGAGCATCTCCCTCATGATGAAAGGCTGTGAGAGCTGGGGCTCTTGAGTTTGGAGGAGACTGAGGGGGGGTCTCATTAGTGTTTGCAAATACATAAAAGGTGGGTGTCAGGAGGATGGACCCTGGCTGTTCTCAGTGATGTCCAGTGATGGGACAAGGTGCAACGGTTACAAGCTGGAAACACAAAGAAACACAAGGAAAAATTTCTTCACTGTGAGGGTGAGAGAACACTGGAAGGGGCTGCCCAGATGGGTTGTGGAGTCTCCTTCTCTGGAGACATTCAAAACCCACCTGGACGAGTTCCTGTGTGACGTACTCTAGGTGGTCCTGCTCTGGCAGGGGGGTTGGATCAGATGATCTTTTGAGGTCCCTTCCAACCCTTAAGATTCTATGATTCTGTGATACACCCACAGTTATGTTCACACAGGGTGATTCTCTCATGAAATATTGGAGCATCTTGTGTGAGAGTTCTACACAAATCACATTACTTTATGAAGCCATTCCCAATGCCCCATCATAAGACCAGGATGACAGACCTGCACTTGTGCATTCACACCATGAACCTGTCTCATTTGTTGTTTATTTTCCTGTGGCTAAATGTAAACATTTTTAATTTATCTCCTATACAACCTTAAAGCTTAAAAATGAAAAATAATTGCTGAGTGGAGTAATTATTAGTTCTGACTGATATCCTTAACTCAAATAATACATTTTACACCATCTACCATCTTCTATTTTAGGCACTAGCTGCTAAAGGAATTGATTCAATGTCACTTAGTTCATTAGAAATGTCACCTTTATCATCCAAAACTGCCAAGGAAAGAAGAAACAAGAGAAAGAAAAAGAAATCTCTTGGGGCAGAAGAGTATGGGGAAGATCAAAGGAATCCCAAGTGTGACTACGATGATGGTCAGAGGAGAATGGTAAGCCATGGTCTGAAACACCACTTCTTCCACAGTGCACTTTTCTGGATAGGCCAGGCTCTGAATCTGCAAATAAAGATGAAACTTTCAGCTGCAAAGAGGCATCAGGTATTTAATATCATGGTTGACCTATAGACAGTCTGTGTTAGAACAGCAGAAAGAAACAGATTACCACTTCACTTTCAAAATGAATGAAAAATGCCCATTAAACATTCTTTAAAAACTGTTTTTTCTTTTTCTTTTTTTATTTGCTTCAAGATTACTCACAGTCTGGTTTATTTTCTTACTTTAATTTAATTCATCTGATTGTATCTATCCTATCCCTAATAGAGATAAGAAATTCTCAGAAGAAGCCTGCAAAACTTAAAAAGAGGAGAGAAGGGGAAAACTTGCCTCTGAGGGCTATTTAAATGCTGTACAAAGATGTTATTAACATTTTTATATTCCTTTGCTAGTTGCCTTCAAGTCAAAACTGTGTGGCACTGTCTCTAATTTCTGTTGCAGGGGAAAAAAAAAAAAAGGAGACTTAAACAGGGTTTTATGTAAATGTTACGAACATGCATGGATATGAATCCACACATTCTGTATGTATCAAACAATCATAAATAGCGTCAGATAATTTGTCATTGCTTAACTGAGGGCAAAGTTTATATCAGTTTAATTTTGGTTTGTGACTAACCATGAAATCGGTTAAGTCCCTTTATATTTTGCTGTTAGAGAATTTAGGGATATTTGGCAGCCATAAAAAGCTCATTGAAAACCTGTAGCTGATGTAAGTAAATGTGACCAGTTAATGACTCCCCAGCTCAAAAAAGAAAATGTACGGAGATGGATTTCTGTAAATAACATGCAATTTTTAAATATAATAGTTTTTCTTGTTTTCTCATTGGTCAAGTGAGTTGTGTTACAAATTACACCTTTATTAAAGCTAGACTTGTTCTTTAGCTTCATTCTGGCTGTATTTCAAGACACCATGTACCAGAATGACCGTGGATTGCCAGTTTGTTTCTTAGATGAATATTTCCTTTTCACTTTTCGCCCCTGGATGTCATATGCATGAGAAACATGGGAGACACATTTCAAAGCTTATAGTAAATCTTCTCTGCAAGGCTATGTCTGGCATGGTTAGAGGGAGTAAGGCTGAGTCATCATTCAGATGCAATCTGAGCAGCTGGAAGTGTGTTGCCATCAGGAATCAGTCTCAATGACTGTGCCATGAAAACCCAGGCACGGATTTTTGACCAGTTAAAATTTGATTGTGATCCAAATGGGTCATTTTTAGTTAGAAGGGGCCTGGTTTTTGTACCCTTCCTTGTACCAGTGTCACAAAATAGCATCATTACATAACTCAATGGTGTAAGCTACAGTGCAAAATAAAATCTGGCTTCATCTTACGTGTCTGGTCTATGGATGCTGTTGAGATCTGACCTCTCTTCATGTATACTTGGCTCATGCAAAAGTTCTGAAGAAGCTGAAAATTCTGTAGAGGCCATAAATTCAGAAATATGTTCTGCCTAAATACTCTTACTCCAATAAATTCATCTTCTGAGATGAAAGAAAAGGATAGACTTGAGTTCTTTATGCATTTTCTGAACATCCTTTTTACTCTGCCAGGGTATAGGTGTGTTTAGTCCTTGGATATGTCTTCCCGATGCTCTGTCGGAGTTGCACTCTCACTGTCTGACATCAGAGTGGATCTTCAAGGCTGATATTTGAGTGAGGGAGACTGCTGTGTACTGAGGTCACCTATCCCTTAAAGCAGCCATATGCATTAGGATAACCATTTTACAAACTACTAAACCATATCCCTCTTCTTGCTCTTGGTTTTTGGTTTTTTTTTTGCTCCTTTACCACCTTCTTCCGTCGTATTCTGCTTCTTCTTCTTCTTCCCTCTTCTTCTCATTTTCCCTGCAGTTCATTTCCTGCCCCATTTCTTTATCTCTTCTTCTCCCACTGCAATGTTGCTTTCCTAGCTGTTATGAAGATGTGTGATAACGCAGTAAACTGGAGCTGGATCCCCTTCCCTGCTTCTGTCTTCCACTCCTTGTGCTGCCTTTCCAGGTCCTTTGGCACTTACCAGACAGGGGGAAGTAGAAGCAAAGGAAGTATCATGCTACGAGGTGAATGCCACCTTGACCTTTCCTATTTCAGTACATCTTTAACTGTCAGACATTAGACAAATACCTAATGGCTAGGAGCGACTATTCAACCTCTTACCTTTGTGAAGGTTGAATATGTGTAATTAAGTCTTTCTCTGAAGCACTTGATTTAAAATAGAACTTACTGCTCTCCACAGACCTTCCTCGCTCCTGAAAACGTGTTGCAAAATGTTGTTTCTCTTTCCCCTTTTTCCTTTTTGGGGGTTTCTAGACTCTCCTTGGCATTAGTTATGGTCCCAGTGCAAACTTGGTGAAGCGCAGAACCAGCCACGGAAGCATATTCAGTTTCCGACTCCGTGGCAGAGACACTGGCTCCGAAATAGATTTTGCCGATGATGAGATCAGCACTGCTGGGGAAAATGAAAGCCACCGAGGCTCTCTCTTAATTCCAAGATCCGGGAGGCGTCCAAGCGTGCAAAGTCAAGTGAGCCATAGTTCTCACCCTACTACTCCCAACTACACCCAGACGGGCAAAAGGAACAGCTCAGTGGATTGCAATGGTGTGGTTTCCCTGATAGGAGGAGGCACCGGGGCACTCAACCCAGACCCTACTTCTCCTGCAGGGTTACTGCTCCCCCCAGTTATTATGGAAAAACCTGGGACAGGCGATCTGGTGAGTACTTTATAACTTTTGTATGTGATTCATACTTTTGTTTCCTTCTAAATGTAAAAACATTGTGATATGTAAAACACGGAGTTTGCTGTAATTTATTTACATGATACATGGTCTACAGAGAGAAACCCAGACTCGCCATCCTGGGCTGGGTGGGAAGACAATAAGCTACTTCATACAGCAACATGTGTCTAGCGTCACATGAGACAGGCTCATGATTTCTGGTGGGGCTTACTCTTCAGAGCTGACTGGAGGCAAATATTTAAATCTTGGGTTTGATATGAATGTTATTATCTTGTAAGGACTTTTTTTTAAGTTGGTTTCTTTTGACATTTGAACATCTGACATTGTCTGGTGGCTAGAAAATGATGTTTATTAGGTGTGAGTCTTGCTATTGTGAGACTGTGTTTTCACCCACTGGTTGCTATTTCTTTGCTATATCTAACCTCTGGTCATCTGCATAGCTACTTGTGGAGGGCTGTTCTTACAGTCAAAAGGTAGATTCCAGAAAGTTTTAACATCCAGTTCAAATAGGACCCAGGAAAGATGATGAGCAGACTTCAAGCCTTTTGCAGAGTGACAGAATCTTTGTTACAAAGCACCGCTCCTGCGAAGTATTTAATAAGGCTGTAAATAAAACTATTAATACTGATACTGGTAGGACCCAAGCATGAATTCACTTGGAAAACCACGAGATAGTGTTTTGGAAATAGCTGCTACACAGGCAGGGCAATTTGGACAGGTTGCCAGTTTGATACTTGGGGAATTTATCTCTTTTAATGTAGATAAACTATATCGGAGCTTATCACCCTCTTTTTAAAGCAACAAAGATCTAGTCATCATGATCAGTGTCTTGTTTCATCTCAGAGATCAAAAATAGTTTCAAGTAATCTCATGAAAGACACTCTCACTGAAAATGCCACTTTAACTACAAGGGGAACTGAAGGTGAGTAACTCCATGTTGCACATATCTTCATTCAGGTGAGATGAAGCCCACTCAGACTAACAAGGTGCTTAAAACAGATTACATAGGTGAAGAAATAAGAAAATGTGATTCCAAAATGTATTAGGCAAGGTATTTCCTGAAGAGAAAGGTGAGTGAGATAGATCCCTGCATGGTATCAGATTATCAGTAAATTGAGAAGTAGCTTTTTTTCTTTAGACCCAGACAGCTTCTTCCCTTTCAGTCTTTAGATTTAATTATTTTCCTCACTTCTCTGGGCATTCCCTGCAGTCCTGCAAATAGATTCTCACACTGTATGTGAAAGGAAAGGTTGTGGGAAGCTGGTTGGTGTAGCAATTATCTGTTTTGTTGACGATTTCAAGGCTGTTGCTGCTTTTTTAGATGATCACACCTTATTTACATGATACATGGTCTACAGAGAGAAACCCAGACTCACCATCCTGGGCTGGGTGGGAAGACAATAAGCTAGTTCATACAGCAACATGTGTCTAGTGTCACATGAGACAGGCTTTAGGACTTTGGTACTCCTGTTTTAACTCTCTGCAGAAAAGGAAGACCAGTCCTGAGAACAGTCACTACACAGTTGAGCAACAGAAATGCTATTTGTAGGTAAGAGAGTTTTACTGGACCTAGCTTGGTGAAAAAGAAACCCAAAAAAAAAAAAAAAACCCAAAAATACCCCAAACATATAAAAAGCAGTGCACTAAAGGAACTGTGGAAGAAAACTAGTGCATCTATTTAAAAATGTAAAAATCTGAACCAAAGCAGAAAAGCTACAATAGATGAGCAGTGAATGTCCTTTTCTCTCTAAGAAAAGCAGCTCTGTGGGGTACTGAGACTCTCTCAGCTGTCAGAAAAAGAAAACATGTGAGCACTCAGCCTTTCACAAGAAATATTGCTATTTTACAGGATTGGGCCCTGAGGTGACAGGGAGGCTTTGAGTTCTGCTGGCATTTCTTTTCATTTAAAAGGCAGCCTCCTGCCTTTTAAAAACACAGATGTTGAAAACTGAATGATTGGGGTGAGTGAGCTCACTTAGCAGTTCCCTGGTCATCTAGGAAGTAACACCCAGGCACTATGGTAACAGATGCTCATTCACTGATGCAATGTGAAGGATCTCGTGTCTTCTGCAAGACAGGTTTGGTATCTAATCTATCCAGAAAATATGAGCTGGAGCTAAAAGCTAATTGGCAAGAAGCCCATTGCTGTAGACATACATTAGCTACAGAAACCATAAGCACTGGGTACAAATGTGCAGCCTCAGCTGTGGAGCACAGGCAAAAGGAAATAGCAAATCCAGCAGCTCAGTGTGCTCAGACTTAACTAATAAACCCATGCTTCTGGGATTTGTGTTTGATTATTTTTGCTTTTTTCTCGGTAAAATTTGAAGCTGAGTTTGTTCTTTGTTAGCTGCTCTGGCTTCTTTTTATACTCTCTTTATATGTGTGAGGGAAGCAAAAGAAAGATGTTGCAGACTGAAGTTGAAGTTACCTCATTAACTTCACTGACCTTGACGTTATTATTTATTTTGTACCAGAGTAAGCCCATGGTGAAAAAGAACCTACTTGGGCTATCTGTTGTATCTTCCCTAAGCAAGAAATAAGGAAGTAGTCCATGAAAAGCATCACTGTAATATATGTTAAGCCCTGACTTGCAACTTCCTGAGGTGTGTGGCTTCCCTCATGTAAACACATCTGAGTTGATGGAGTTTGCAAAACATGTTTTACAGCATTAGGTTTTGAAGATGTATCTGTTTAGGTCCCTCTGTGACGGAGAGATCAGACCTGTCTGCTGTTTGCCACTGAGGGGCAAGCTAATGAAAAACAGGAGAGATTTGAAACAATCTCAGTGAATGATGCTTAGGCCCATCAGTCTTTACAGCTGGAGTGGTCTGACTGGTCAGCAGTCTTGCGGGACATGGATGGCATGGATAGATGATCCATGCAGAATGGCGTCTGTCCATGCTGTCTTCTGTATCAAAGCAGTCTTGCCAAGTCATCAGAGGATTCAGTGCACAGCCTAAGCAAGAGGAGTGACATGCTATCCTTTGCAGGGAACCCAAGCATCTCTGCACACTTTGCTACACCAAATGCTATTCCCATGACACAAAAGAGCACCTGCAAGGAGTGTTGGGGAGCTGACCTTGGCAGCACAGAGGCTTACACTACACTATTCTGGCTACAAAGCCCAATAGGGTCATATGAAGGGCAAATTAGTGCAATATGTATAATCAGCCAACACCCTCCACAAAGGTGGCTGTGGGTCAGGCAGTCTTCACCTGGATGCGAAGACCAACAGCCATTCAAGTCTGAGGGGTGCAGGCAGCTTGTCCCAAGAAACCCATGGTGAGTTCTAGTCACTCTCCTGGAAATCTCCAGCATATGCTGCAGAAGACCAAGTCAGGGTTGGTCCTGTTTTTCTACCAGCTTTCTTTAATTGTTCCAGCTGCTAATTTCATCAAACTTGCCCCAGTGTAAATAAAACAAAGGCAGGACCTGGTGACTATGCTAAAAGTCATAATTGTTGGTTTTGGTTTTGTTTTTATCTTGACTAAGATTGAGAAGTTTAAAAAATGTTACATTTTTATGCTCCTGCTGATTTCTGAGATGGGAGTTTCGGCTTTTACCTTTTTTAGAGAAAGTCTATACAGTATGTAAGCAATTTCAGGACACACACAACCTACAGTTTCTGTGCATTCCCATAGTGTTTATTTGTAACTGTGTATTGTTCTGTTGTGACTTGTATTTATTAGTTAAGTGCTTAGAATAATATCTCCCTTCACAAGGTATCGATCTGTTTGAACAGAATTGGATGAAGTTAATGAGCTGTTATCTAGAGCTCAATTTGTCCTTGGGATCTGATGAGGATGAGTAAGATATCACCTGTGGTTGCTAAGAATTTCTTGAATGTTAAGAAGTACACATGAGAGCATCCCCTCTTGCTTCCTAAAGCCAACTGGAGCCCTTTCAGTAACTCTGCAAGTAAATGGCAAGGTTTTTAGTTTAGCCTGGCTCTCCAATTATTCTGGAGATTAGAAGTGGCAGAGAAATAGGCACAGGACTGAGAAGCTAATTGTTTGCAAGTTAGCAACTGGCTGTCAGTTGGTGATCTTCAATGCTTTTCCCTCTCTGGGACATCTGCTCACCAGAGCTTTGCATCAGCCCAGGAGCAGAGCAGGGCCACCTGTGACATGGCTTTGGTATGGGCAATGAGGCTGAAGTTGGAACTGCCAAGAGTCTCCCTCATGGACATACAACATTTCCTGAATTTCCTTTTGGTCTCACATATGTTTTTCTCTTTTTGGAAACTAGAAATGATGAGTATTGCTAGCTTGACAGGAGTGAAAACTAGAGAGGAGTGAGTCCAGTCTGTTTATTGAGGTGTCAAACTAAGGATTTATTTAGAGAAACTTTCTTTTTGTCTTTTTATAAGTCCTTGGCTTTCGTTGCCACTAAGCATAAAACTGTTTTGCTGACCATATTGGTTTTCTTGTTGACTCTAAAAGTGCCCTGAGGTAATTTTTTTTCCCTCCTTGCTTTGCCACAGGACTGGTCAAAAGGGAAAGTGTTAGCAGTTTCCATGTTCATAAAAAAGGTCAACAAAATAAGTAACCCAAACCCCACCACCAATAAGTTATACAGACGAAAGCTAGATAGCCTTCTGCTGCTATCGCACAGGGGAGTCACCACAGTTTTAGTTTCTGCTCACTTCAAACTTTGCTTTAACACATCCTAAGCTCAAATTATTCAGATTTGACACAAATATTGCAAGCTGCTTCAGTTTACAGTACATCTATTTAATAATAAAGCATCCACAAAATTAAATGGCTTCTTTAATGTGTGCTATTATGTTCACATTCAATCCCATTAAATATTTGTGCTAGTACCTTACTGGATCCATTGATCACAGTGTGACCTGTCCAACTCTTTTTATGCTTGAAAAGATTTTTACTCTAGAAGAAAAATTAAACCTGTCCCAGTTCCCAAATGTGGTCTTTAAAATAGTACCATGTATAAGCCCATCTTCATGTAAGAGTGTTGACAAAGATCAGAACTGCTGGCACTCACAAGAAAATCACGTTGCATCCTCATTTACATGTAAATTACTGAATAGTATATTTGTCCCTATAGAATTTAGCTAATCCAAAGGAGAATCATTTCCAGTCAATCAAGGAGCAATACAAATATTGTCATCCTGCTCTAGGTACCTGTGTTTAACTCCATTGTGATTTCTCATCTGGATCATAATTAGAGTCCTTGTGTAACTGTAGGGACTATTATTTTTACTTAATTTCTATAGAAAGGTAAGTATGATGAACCATTGTGCCTGTGTATATTCTCTCTGTAATGATAATAGTAGCTTTTTTGATGCCTTGCTTGTCCAGTTCCTGGAACTGATCTCTTTTTCAGAGTGAAAAATCTGCCAGTTCCTTGTATGTCTTATTAACGATCTCTGCTATAAAATAAATAATTAAATAAAGAACAACCTTCCCATATCTATTCTTTACAAAGAACAAAAGCTCAGAAGCTTCCTTAGGTAATTTCCAGAATTTTAAGCAATTCATCCGGGTGAGAACTTTCTTTCCAGGAAAAATATCATAAATGGCAAGTTGACTGAGATAGATGTACTATTCTCTTGGGAAAGAGACCACATCCTCCTGTGAGAGCACAGCAATATCTCATACACCCTAGCCCTGCCTGTCACACACTATGTCCTGATTTTGAGGATGAACCTCTAAGAAGCCAGCCGTAGGCTTTGAGGCAAGGGCACATGCAACAGGGCAAGTGGGCGGCTATCATGGGTGCTAGCATTTGCTCTGAACATGGGTCAGCAAAAAATTGCAGCACCTTGTCTCTCCAGAGATAAAGAAGGAAGCATGTGCATGTCTCCTGCAGAAATGCCCCTTTGCCACACTGCAAACAGTCCAATTGATTCCTGAAGCCTTGAGGACCACTTCTTGTCACAGTAGGATTAAGGATGCTGGACTGGAAAGAAAAAACAGAGTGATTTATAAAATTGGTGGGTTAGGAATATCACATCAAACCTAGAGAAAAAGTCAATTCCCTGTGATTTGGGTTTTTTTATGAAGCTGTTTAACTCGGACTTTTCATTTACCCTGTTTTAGCTGAATAAAAGAATAGAAAGAATGAATCTCTGAATGTTTTTCCTTTGACTTTTTACCTCTGCAGTGAGTTTTCTTTGCACTTGTAAGTAAAAGATGTCTTAGATAAATGCCACCAAGCCACAACTTCTGCAAAAGCATGAATAGGAATATAATATCTTTCTTGAGAGTCACACATCTGGTATTTCTGGGGGGGAAATTGGATCAGAGGGAATGGGAAGATGGAACACTTTGAAAAGAGTTAATAGATACAGAGGAATTTGAAATTTGAAGTTTTCTTATGGATCATTCTAGAGACAGAGGGAATTGGAGGATTTGAGGGTTTATTTAGCTTTTTATTTTTCTTTCTGCTTTATTTTTCCTCTTTTTAAAATTTATTCTGGTAAGAACTTTATCTCCCTCTTGATTTTTATCTCCTTATATAGTTATTTCCTTTCAGTCTCATGTATTTCTTATGAACTCCAAACCAGTGTGAATGATTATGCAATTTTGTAGATGCTCTCTTCTTTAATAAAATATTTGTTGTTTCTTTGATTTTTATTGGATGTTTTTGAGGTGAAGGGAATCAAAGGAACTAATGCATCTGAAACACTGTTCCTGGTTTCCCCATCTCCTAAGCCAAGAATAGAGGGATGGTGTGCACAAGGAGGAGTCTCTTTGAATGGATTCTGATTGTACCTCTTGTTTTGAGATGCATGCATCTGTAACTCAATGGACAATGAGCCAATTGTTTTTACAAAAGGGAACATTTTAGAAAAAAAAAAAAAAAGACATTTTAAACCATTACTGCTTTCCTGGCTTAGCTAATGTTGTAAGTGCTTGCTTTAAAAGCTCTTCCTCTTCTCTGGTCTTGCAGTGATTGGTGTAGTTATCTACAGTACTTTAAAGTGACCTGGGACTAGTATCCTGGCTATTATTTTCAGTATCAACCAGTGTAACCATCTGAGACGGGGTTGTCCTCTGTCTGAAAAGGTCAGACTCCAGAAAGACAGCTTGTAGAGTTCCAGTGCTGTTTTTCCTGTCATTACTACAGATTTGCCTTTCTTGAAGAGCAGTTTTGATATAGAAGTGGCCAAGAGGAGCTATCTTGAGTCCCTCTGGGTGCATATTGCCAGCACAGACCACAGCGCTGTGTAGCTGATGCCCATAGCTTGTCTCAGTTGGCATCCTGGGCTCTGCTCATGCTGGTTAGGACCATTTCAGACCCAAGCAATGAGAGAAGATCCAGAAGACTAAATCCAATTCCTGTAGCTCATTTGATTATGGAGAAGCAAAAGCAGCTACTCTGACATCTGTATAGCCAGGAGTTTCCATCTTCCTAGGGATTTCTTCTCCTTTCACATTTCCTTGATTGTATGCAAGAGTCATACTCATCTATTTATGATGCATCTCTCTTGCTTACATGGTGTCTTAGATCTTGCAGCCTTTATGCTTGGAGGAGCAGGACAGGAGCAAGTAAAACATTTATTTTGGGAGACTGTCTCAAACAGAAGATCTGTGATGGAGAATGGAATTGAACCTGACTTTCCCAGATCCTTACACCTCAACCATCACCTTTCCTCTGCTTGTGGGAGAGCTGGAGGAGTAAAGCAAGCAGGATTTGTCTCTGTAAAAAGTGGGAGCTTGTAATAATAAAAGGCTTAACATTTTGCTCCTGTGAGCTGACAGTATAAAGTATTTAATACAGTGTGTGTCTGCAGCAATACTGTGTTTCTGGCTGACTTCAAAAACCCAAGCCTTCCAAGAGCATAAAACTAATTTAAACTGAAATATTAAATAAAGATAGGTTGGGAGTTCTGTTCTTCTGGTGGTTGACTTCTTTGTTATTTGTTTTGGTTTTAAGAAACATGAAAACTAGATAGTTTGGGTTATTTTTTATTTTTCTTAAGGATAAAAAAAGAGAAGAAAAAAAAATGATTCTCCCCTAATTATTGAACTTCAGAATTTGTGACACCAAAGATCATCAGAATGACAATATGTTCTTGACATCTAGCAGTGTTTCAGAACAAGAAAAAACATGTGTTGAGGAGTCAGTTTGTTTGGTATGATATCATAGGTCTATAATAGAGCTGTTACTCACACCCCTTTTCCTCTTCTAGCAGTATAATTAAACAATTAACACCTTTCAGAAATAATGGAATAATTAATGTAATTAAGCAGGGCTTCTTTCACAAACAAAGAACATGGTAAAGCAACACTGCTGTTTCTCCAGCATCAGAAATGTCTCTCTATTTCCACCTGCGTCTTTCACCTGTTTACGTTAAGGTAAAAGCAGAGCAGTTTCCAAAACTGCTCATAGTGCCATTTTCAATAATTTGGAAATCAGTGAGCTTTGGACTTTTCAGATGGGAAAAGTATTGCTTAGGCAATTTAGAAAAATGCTACCCCATATCTGCCTTGTTTTCATTCTGCTGATCCAATGTGTTCGTTTAAACAGACCTCTCCTTCAGATGAGGCAAGCAAGAAGCAGCTTTTAATGCCTCACCGCCCATCAGTGGACCACTCAGACGAACCCTTTCAGAGGCAGAGAGCAGTGAGTGCTGTCAGCATCATCACCAGTGCCCTGGAAGGTAAAACACATGTTTAGTTCCTGAACTCAAAGCCATATGCATGTTGGTTGGCAGGAATAAAGTGACACAGAATACTCTATTCTTGTCGTTTTGTAAGAAGGCATTATGGATAGTTATGGCAACACCTATATCAGAGACAATGCTGTAACAAAAAGGCAATATAATCACTATCTTACCCTTGGACTAACAAAATGCTAGCTGTATAATCAAAATTGGACGTGGTAAGATTTTGTGCCCCCATGGCATTTGCTGTACATGGGGATAACCAAGATGCAGAGTAGTGGAGCACCAGGTGATGTGGGTGACTGTACCTACCTTTATATCTCATCTACCTGGAGCTGATGCAAAGCCTGGGATGTGCAGTTTACTAGCTGTGTACAGAGCTTCCAAGATGTGGGGGAAGAAAGTCTGCTTCTTGCAGAGCAGCTAGTGGGACACAGCAGTTTGGTGGGTGTTTGAATCTCATTATGAAATATAAGGATGCTCAAAGGATCCATTTGTCCATGCAAATTTTATTTTTTCCCATAAAATTTTTCTGTTGCTTGTTAGGCTTCTCATCAGGTGCAGGAGGGTTTCTCTTCCCTGTTTTTCCATACACAAGAACTTTGCATTTCCCTTTCACAAGTCCATTGAGAGCAAGACAACTCATATCAAGACATCATATTTCTGGGCTCTTTACATACAGCAGGGAGGGGCTTCTGGAAGTTCCTTGTGTCTCCTACATTGTAAACTGAGACAAGACAGGAGATAGCAACGAAGAGAACAGAAAAAAATGTCTGTCAAGAACGCAATGTGGAGCAAGGGAAGTTTTGGATTCTCCTGCAGCCCTCTTTTCTGTTACTGATGAGTAGGAAGGCAAGGCAAGACAGAGTGACTTAGTTGAGAGATGCCTTACAGAAAGGGACTGGACGTAGCTATGTGGAGACAGTCCAGTGTGAAACCACAAAGCTCTTACTCCTCAGCTTTTTACCTCAACTTATGGTTATATTAAACAGTATTTTGGCCAGAACAAATATTTATCTATATGTTTAAATAAATAGAGAGTTATATTCTCAATAGTTAAATAATAATTTCCAGTATTTCATGTAGCCTGCAAAGGTATTACTTGTTTTCTATGGCATTTTTAGCTATTAGCTTGGTGATCGATTGACTTCTTTATAATGCATTAAGAACACCTAAAATGGCCTGAACTGGGCTTCTTATTTATTTAATGGTACTTTCTATTACTTTTTACCACAGAAATAGAGACCACCAAGTCTAGAGTATCTCAGAGGCTGAACTTGGTTTCCGAGAGATCTCGGAGCAGTGTAGATATTTGTCAAAATCTGTGCTTGTATGACATCTTCCAATATTTTGAAAACTTTCTAGAAGACACCTAATATCACATTTCTATTGTACATTGAAGAAAAATGCACACAGAATGCATCTTGACTTGAGAGAGGAGGCTGTTTATAAACTGATAGAAGTAACAGCCTTGGCTGAAGTTTTGCTGTTATCAGTACAGGTTCTAATTATATAGACTAAAACTGTTATGCAGCATTCCATGACCATAAAGGAATCAGAAAAGGAAAGCATTAAGCTAATCATTATCATTTAGACATTAACTGTCCCTTTTTTGGCTTTTCTTCTTCACCACTTAACACAAATTGTACTTATGAAGCAATTTCATTCTTTTTTCTGTTCAAGCAAAATGAACATGCAAAAGTTATATTTTAGGTAATATTTTAGAAGTATCTTTAGAAAGCACACTGGAACTTTAGTTTTCAAACTGACTTATGTTCTGCCCTGGTTATGTATATGGGCCTTTCAGAAGAAATCAGACTCTTAATGATTTTTAAATGCATATCAAGGACGGAAACCTTGTTGATAACCAGTGATACTCTGACTCTCGAATACCTAAATCAGCTCTAAACTGGATTTAAGCTCTTTCATATCTTAACTGCTTTAAAATATATTATTTAAGATACTTCTAAAATGTGACCTGGGAATGAAAATAAAGAATATATTCCAGACTAAGTTAAATGAAGATAGTGTATTCTTATCCATTTGAACTTTCCAAAAGGGAAAACAGAGTAAAAATCTGAGTGTATCTACAATACTGGACTTTACATATTTAGTGTGATTCTCCTTTTTTCGTTTGTGATGCTTTTAAAAGGTTATTACTTTCAGAATAGTTCACTCTCTGCTAAGTGTAGGTCAACTGGCAAGAACCCCAAAGTACATAATTTGTCAACCTGTTAAGACAGAAATATTTTTATCATTAAAAAAAAAAAAAGTTTGGGGTAATTCAAGGGCCTTCCTCTATGTTATGAGTCATTTTAAATGTTCACTTGTCATATAACTCAGTGTGAGTTGACTGTTACTTTACTGTTTCTGACTTAGAGCTTGAGGAATCACACCAGAAATGTCCTCCCTGCTGGAACCACTTTGCTGTTAAATTTCTTATTTGGGATTGCTGCCCGCTTTGGCTTTTAATCAAGAAATTTGTCAAGTTTGTGGTAATGGACCCATTTACTGACCTCACCATCACCCTTTGCATTGTGCTGAACACGCTCTTCATGGCCTTGGAGCATTATAAGATGACGAAGGAGTTTGACCACATGCTTTACATAGGAAATTTGGTAAGTGAACATGAACTTGCACAGCTACCTGAGGAGTGAATTTTCTGATTTTAAAAGTTTTGTCTGCAGTTTGAGAAGATTCTACCTTGATAAACTGTCAGCATTGCTTCTCCTGTGTTATGTCAAGCAAGTCCACATTGTCATCTCTTTCTGGAGGTGAAGTGGGATAAGTGAAGGACAAAGACCTATTTTTCTTAAGCTAACGTCTTCTAATGTTATTAGTAACCATCAAAACCACATTTCTGGACTGTTCCTGATAGATATCTAGTTTGTGTCTGTTTAAGGAAATGAGATAAGAGACAGGTTGATGAGGTTTATTTGGCATTTCTGTTTAAGCAATGATAAGACAATGATTCTTGGTGACTAATAGGGACTTTTAAGTTAAAAAAGAAAAAAAGAAACAAAGCGTGGTCTTGGAGGGCAAAACCTATGTTTGTAGGTATATATGCAGGAAAGTGTCTATGGTATGTTATCTGTATGTCCCTGTATGTCTTGTCATGCCTCCCTGCCTTGTCTAGTAGTGTGTGCTGTGTCCCATGCAATCCTGGGGCAGAGGAGATGTGGAGCAAAGCATGGCTGATGCTTTGAGAAGAAACTCTTAATCTGCAAGCTGGAGTATTTGGGAATAGAGCTGCAAATTTAGCAGAGACCACACTTCTTTGAGGAATAGCAGAGTGACAGATTTACAGCCAAGCTGCAGGGACAGCAGAAGAGCCTTTCCAGAAGCAGTATGGCTCAGTTTGTTAACCCAGGGGACCACTAAAATTCTGCAGTTACTACAAAATTAAAGCTTTTTCTTGAATTATCTTTCTCTGAGTTTGTGCGCTTTGCTTTTAAAAAAACTTAACATTTAAAATCCTTTTAATTTTAGAAGACACTGTACTGGAAAAGGCACAGACTATCTAGATAAGGTGTGCTGGAATTGGCCTTAAAATCTAGTGGTAGAAACAGAGATATCTTAAAGGATACCATAGGTTGGATGAATAGACAGTGAAGTGGATTGAGGACTAGCTGAATGACAGAGCCCAGACAGTTGTCATTAACAGCGCTGAGTCTGGTTGAAGGCCTGTGGCCAGTGGAGTTCAACAGAGATCAGTTCTGGGGCCAGTCTTATTCAACATCTTCATCAATAACCTGGATGAGGGGACAGAGTGTATCCTCAGCAAGTTCGCTGATGACACCAAATTGGGAGGACTGACTGATTCCCCAGAAGGCTGTGCTGCCATTCAGCAGGATCTCGACCAGCCTGAGAGTTGGGCAGAGAGGAACCTCATGAGGTTCAACAAGGGCAAGTGCAGAGTCCTGCATCTGGGGAGGAACAACCCCCTGCACCAGTACAGACTGGGGATTAACCTGCTGGAGAGCAGCTCTGAGGAGAAGGTCTGGGGAGGTCTGGTAGGAAGCAATCTAGATCAGTGACATCCTGGGATGCATCAAGTGTGAACAGCAGGTCAAGGGTGGTTATCCTCTCCATCTACTCTGCCCAGATAAGGCCACATCTGGAGAACTGTATCCAATTCTGGGCTCCCCATCTCAAGAGGGACAGGGAACAGCTGGAAAGAGGTCAAGCACAGGGACACCAAGATGATCAGGGGACTGGAGCATCTTCCTTATGAGGAAAAGTTGTGGGACTTGGGATTGTTCAGTCTGGAGAAGAGAAGACTGAAGTGGATGTGATCTTATCAACACTTATAAATACCTAAATAGTAGATGTCAAGAGGATGGGGCCAGTATTTTTTCCTGTAGTGCCTAGTGACAAGACAAGGGGCAATAGACACAAGCTGAAACACAGGAGTTCCATTGGAACATGAAAAAAACTTTGTTGCTGTTGAGGTGTGAGAGCCCTGGCCCAGGCTGCCCAGGGAGGATGTGGAGTCTCTTTGTCTGGAGGTTTCCAAACCCACCTGGATGTGTTCCTGTGCCCTCAATCAAGGGCAACTTGCTTTAGCAGGAGGCTGGTGTGGATGATCTCTAGAGATCCCTTCAAAATCCCACCATTCTTGGATTCTGGGAATCTGTGATGATTCTCTGAAGTAAATCTGAAATGCCCTGGAACCTGGTGGCTGCCCAATTTGAATTTGAGGAGCTCAGAGCAGAGATGGAAAAAAGCACTTTATTTATTTGACAAGGAGTTTCCCCTTCCTGAACTTTAGGTATTTATAGCATAGGAGTTTCTGTCTGAGGTGGTTCCCTTTGTCAGAGTCAATGGACCATAGTGGACAACTTAAGACACAATTAATATGATATTTTAAAGACATTTACTTCTGGATAAGGAGAACTGTGTCTTGGAGGCCAGTGAATGAACTGACAATTGACCATTGACCATAGTGGGAGTATGAAGAGAACCTACAGATGTGATGTCTGCCTTTAGTGAGAAGCATCTTACACTGGCAGGTTTATGTGATAGTAGCAATAATCAGATTTTTTGTATCAGTCACAGAAATATGTGCTTAATTTTTCTTGGTCCATGTTACTGAGTTCTGGGCCTCCTATGGCAGGTTGAGGTTGTTCTTGGCTTATCTCCAGTTCTTCAGTTGCTGTGTCTTGGCAAATCTCCCTCTGTTGTTGTGCTAAGTAAAAATGTGTTTGGGTCTCTCTTGCTTTGAACCCATGCTCTTGCCCTCTACAGAAAGGACTAGACAAAGGTAACTTGGAAAGTCAATTACAGGACTACATCCAGCTTCACTTTGCAGCCAGACTTTCCTTGATGCTCAACAATTTATGGCCTTCTAAGATGACTTAAAAAAACTCCTTCTGACCCAATACCCATCTGAGTAGGTAACAATGCTGCCATTCCTCCCTCTGGTATTTGGGATAGTAAATGTGTCTACTCCTTGCTCTGCTTTTGATAGATCAACTTCTCCCTTTGCAGACCACAGGCTGTGAAATTTTAGTCCTTGACATCCCTCTTGCCAATACAGGTCCTGCAGACCTGCCAGGGCTGAGCGAGGCTATGCTGGATGCCAACAAGGAAATAGAGACAATGAGCAGAGGGAGAAATTGCAAAGCAAATTTTGCAAAAGTTTGGAAAAAAAAATCTCCAAGTGAGTTTCTCAGCAGTGCCTAGAGCTATTTCTCCTTTTTGTGCTGAAGTATAAAATGAGCAAAATGGCCTGCTGATACTTTTTGTAGCAGGGTGATGGCAAGGGGCCTCCATTCTCCTGTGATCCCAGGATCGATCTGGGAGAGGCCAGACTGTCCCAGCTCCCCCTTGCCAGCTTTGCCAAAACCCTGCATAGTTGGATTGACTGCAAGTAGAGCAGGTGAGAGGAAGATAACTCCATTTTTTTGTGGAGGATTTTGCAAAGTCATTTGTAATGAAAATTGACACTTTTTTCAATTCCCTATGAAAGGGAAGGGAGTTCCAGCTCTAGGGCAGGCTGACAGGTGACTACATCCTCTAAGCCATAGACTGTCAGACCATTCTTCTGCCCCTACACTTCTGGCTGTTGTCTTCCCATTGCATCTAACCCTCTTTGAGTGATTATACTAGCATTTAAAGGGGGAAGGGGGGGGCAGAAATATGAAAAAGTGCAGATCCTTGGTATTTTTCCTCTGAACAAATGTTCCTGAGAGAAACTAAAGAATGAAAGTAGGATATGGATTTGCCTTTTCTGAGAGTAATTCTTTGTCTACTGACAGTCATTGGAGATCTCCCCCTCTGATTGTACATCTACTTCATGCGGCATTTTCTACCTTCAGACCCTTTTCCCTTACAGGAGTAAACATGTTTTCTTTTCAGATTTATCATATTAAGTATCCACCCTCATACAAATACAGTCTCTGTGTAGCAGGTGCTGGTGATTTGACAACTGCCACTTGAAATTCATAGCTGGTACATGTACATGATTCCTGATGCCTTTAGGAAGGCTCAGACATTTTGCTATCTTACTGTGACATTTCCGTCTTCAGAAGGCTATTGATTAAAATGATTCAGGCAAAGAAAGTGATCCTCCTGAGTCATTTCTCAGCAAGATGGTTGCATAATGTACACAGTGTAGTATCGTGGTTTTAGAGGCAGTCCCCTGGATACAATTTCACAGACATCTAGTCTTGTCTTGTTCTCTGTCCTAAGGGAAACTGGATCATTCTGGTGAGAATTTATGGTATCTCTGACCACTGTGACTCAGAAATTGTTGGCTAGTTAGAAATATGAGACAGGTCATTGCTTTGGGTTCTTGGTATGAGATAGTGATGGGATACTGTTTCATTCCAAGATATGTTGTAGACCAAAGTATTATATTACTGATGAGAAAGAGACAGTATTTTGCATTAAGAATTGTGTAAAATGGCTGCTTGGAATAATTCATTCCTGAAGCATTACAGAGTAAAGCCCAGCATTCTTGAAATGCAGACTGTGATGATATATTTTTATTCCTTAATATGGTAATTCTATAGTCTTAACTTTTCTCTCGATTTCTCATCTCTGTTGCTCAGAGTTGATTAGTTTTGCTTGGATAATGCTGCAAAACATTTCTTCTTCACTGTATAGTACTGTTATGTAAGCTCTGCATTCCCCCCTCTTTTTTGACCAGTGCAGTGTGGTAATGTTGACTGTTTCACAGAAAACCATGTGCTTTAATAAATGTGTACAATAGAGATTTTTCAGAAACATATAACTCTGTGCAGCTTGTAGTGGAACTTGAAAGGAAAATGAAAGAATATATGAAGAACTTGGTGCCTACGTTTTGTCATTTCAAGTTGACTATAGCTTTGTGTTGTGCAGTTAAACTGTTACTTAAGGAGGGCAGATGAAAGGACAAGATCTGATTCTCTGAGATAATTTGTAGGAATGTGTTAAAACTGAATTTGCTGTCAACAGCCTGCTTTTCCCCTCTGCCTCATAAGTAGTATTTATATGTTGTTTTAAAGAAAAATGTTCCAATTAGAAGTTCCCCCATATGACATTTGAACTGGGTCATAAATAAACAATGTGTTCCCGAGATGCTGTGGAAAGAAAATTGCTGTGACTATCTGTAAAAAAAAAAAAAAAAAAAAAAAAAAAGACTAGAACTCAAATTAGTGTTTCTAATTGCCTTTGGTGCCAGCAATAACCTCAGAATAGCTGAAGGCTTGGGTTGCCCCGGTATTGATAACAGTTACAAAATAAAAAGAGATAGTACAGGACATACACTGCAACCCAAATACCTCTTAACACTCACACTCCACTCATTAGGGTTTCTCCGCTGAAATGGATGGTTTTAACCTCTATAAAAGACACCTTTACACTTTCTTTTTTAACCACTGGGATTATTCAAATGACAGAATGAGACAGAAACAGATGTTCCAACCAAGAGTTTGAACTCGGATATTATTGTAGGTTTAGAGCACTATTAAAATTATTGTGAAAAGACTAGACAAAATTGTAGTAGTATAAAGAATCAGCCATGAAAGTAAGTATTTTGGCTTTCTGCTGTGTTCACCTGTATTAGTGGAAAGTGTGCAAGCAAGGAGGTATGCTCAAAAGGTTACTTTGATTTCATATTTTCTTTCTGCAGGTCTTCACTGGGATTTTTACAGCAGAAATGATCTTCAAAATAATTGCTCTTGACCCCTACTACTACTTTCAACAGGGCTGGAATATTTTTGACAGCATAATTGTTATTCTAAGTCTGATGGAACTGGGTTTGTCCAGCATGGGAAACCTGTCTGTTTTACGCTCCTTTCGACTGGTAATGGTCTTATTCTCTTCTTACTTCTTTTCTTTTATTATATATAAACTCTGCAGGAATGTGACATATTTTCTTAAAGATGCATCTGCTGATTAAGACTTTAATTGCTACAAACTGGTGAACAGTATGTGACACTAATTATAGGTTGTGAGATAAATGGGATTCTTCCAGATTTACATCAGGGTAAATGAGAACATAATTTGATTCCTTCTAGCTGTGCCAGGTACTTGTAGCACACTCAAAATGTTTGAGTTTCAATTTGTAATAAAAATCTGTCACTTTATACCTGTACACCTGTTAGCATAGTCAGCAGATAATTGATAGCCCAAGAAATGCAAGAGGCAATAACTTGTTGTGTTAGAAGTTGTTATTCCTAAATTATGTTATAAACATGCCCATTTTCTTTTAAATACTGTCAAAAGAAAATGTCTTTGAATTATTCATGGAATGATTTTATTTATTCTAGAACTGATCAGCATAAAATAGCATCTGTCTTTCACGGGAACTCCTTAGCTGTCAGCTCCTTTGTTATGCACAGGATAGTGGTATTCTACTAATGAGGGACTATTGGAACAGAAAAGTATTTTCCTTGCCAGCCTGACATTTGTGTTGCACTTCATGTATTAGGATGTCCACGCTAGTCATTCTGGCCATGATATGACTTCACAATTTGGAAAGAGCAAGAAAATAAGTCCTTATGATTATATTAAGCAGAAGACTTTTTTTTTTTTTCCTCACTATTTTATGCATTGCTCAAAAATGCAAATTTTTCACTGCTGGTGTTAGGTCCTGAGAGTCTCCTGTCAGTTTTTTCACAATCTCTTTTCAGTAAGGCTGAAATTAAACCTTCAGTTGAAAACTAAGTATAAGGGCTAGGCACCATTTACATCCTTAAAATAGGTCCTAAGTAGGACGTGGGTTGTACATAGACTGCGTGATCCTTGGCACAGAGGTGATTTTCACCCTGGGAGCTAAGGGCTTACTCTGAAACACAGAGGAATTACGTTTTTGTTTGTACGATCAGACCCTTCCCCCAGATGCCTGCCAGGCTGTTTAATTTTAGGAGGAAATGCAGCATAAAAGAAAATATTAAGTCCTGGAATTTCCTCCTTCCACCCTGTCCCCACCATGATATTGAAGGAATGAACATCTAAAAGCACATCTATCTAAAAAGGCAGAGCATAGCTTTGGAAAACTTGATCCTCATCCAAGAAGCCTAACTGATATTTTATTAATAGATATAATGAAGTTAACAGGAAGTATGGCTAAATTCACCTTGTAGCACATACATTGTGGCATTTAACATCTTTCACATTTTACCCTCTTTAATAATTCATCAGCTGAAATGTCTGTTGCTTCTGTGAGCTGACACTGTTGTTTATGTTTTGTTCACAGCTGCGAGTCTTCAAATTGGCAAAGTCCTGGCCAACCTTAAATACACTCATTAAAATCATTGGTAATTCAGTGGGTGCCCTTGGTAACCTCACTCTTGTTCTGGCAATCATCGTCTTTATTTTTGCCGTGGTAGGAATGCAGCTTTTTGGCAAAAGTTACCTGGACAATGTGAAGAAGATAAGCACAACCGGCAATTTGCCACGGTGGCACATGAATGATTTTTTCCACTCATTCCTCATCATCTTCCGAATTTTGTGTGGGGAGTGGATCGAGACCATGTGGGACTGCATGGAAGTAGCTGGGCAGCCACTGTGCCTTCTCGTCTTCTTGTTGGTCATGGTGATAGGAAACCTGGTGGTGAGTCCTCAAGATGTTTTTTTCTCCCTTTTCTGGTGTGTGTGTGCAAATGTACTATTTTTTTAGTCCAGAAATGACAAATCTCACATTGCTCCATGGCTGTAATTTGGTGAAGCATGGTGTCATCCAGAGAAACTTGCTCATATCCCAAATACAAAATTGCTAGCATTACATTACTAGTTAGGAATTAAGGCTTGCTCTTTTTTGCAGAACAGATACTGTTTTACTAGGAGAAACACACATGGGATGGTAATAATTATTTTATTTCTTAAGCCATTCATAGGGCCGAAGGGATTTCATATCTCTTTTCCATACAAGAGCGAATTATCACCTTGGCCGTCACTGTAGTGGGAGTTATTTTTATTTCCTTTCATTTGTGGTCTAGAACACGTGAACCTTAAGCACAGTGTCTTTGAGTGGCTTTAGCCTGCATGTTCTAGGAAGATGCAGGTTGTGTTTACAGTAATGTTGCTTGCTTGCTTTTTTAATAGACTATCTCATAAGCATGGCTTACACAAGCTCTGAACCTATTAAGACTGAATTGTGTGTCCCTGTTGACATCTTATGGAGCGCTTTGCTGGCTTGCACTTACTGTGGAAATGTTTCCCCTGTTCAGCTTACAGAGCATCTTTGACATTGTGGCTCTAATGGGTTTATTGTTTATGTAGTGAGTTGTTTAATAGTAAATGCTGCCATAAAAATCGTTGCATTTTGGTACTGATTGCTCTTAGTGGTTGTTTTGCTTTTACATACCCAATGTCTGGTTCTCAGCTGCTAGGATAGAAAAGTTCTTGAAAGAGCTTGTAGAAAAACAGAGCGCATTGTTTTGCTGACGTGAATTTATATTTTAACAGTTAGTTTCACACTGAAAACATTGATTGCAAGAGAAAATTCTGGTTTATAGATTTTTTGATAATTTAAAAAAGGTTAAACTGTGATTACTCAAAGCGGCAGATTATTCATTTTTTTTTCTCTAACTTCCCATTTCTATAGATTTTTTTTGCAACTAAATGTGATTAGGGGAGTTGGGGCAAATTATTACTTTCTGCAAATCTTTTTATAGGAGTTTAGCCTGAGATCCTGAAAGTTAATCTCCCCCTTCCACTAAGCAATGGATTCTGTGTATGATAATAAACCTGAAAATGACATGTGGTAAATTCTGGGGAAAATGTTAACATTTGAAATATTCACGGATTAATGAAAAATGTGAATTTGCAACATCTGATACCCTTAGATATTAACACTCATTGGTGTGAATAAGTTCTGTTAAATATAAAATCTGATTCAGCAGACATTGCACTAGCATTATCTACATGTATTAAACCTTCAGCTCTCAAAAAAGACTGTCTCAGATGTAAAATCTGATATTGAAAAACTGTGTCAGTATGGATAAACTGAAGTTACTAGTCAGCTGAAAGCAAGAATGCTAGCTTTATCCTTTTCAGACAACAGTTCTGTTAGTGTGTGGCAGTGACTGGTAAATAGGAATGATTATTGTCTATAGATCACTTGAACAAAGAAAAGTTTTCATAGGTGTGAAAAGAACAACAGATTCTGAATCATGAGACTTATCCAGTATCAACTGCGTTACATGGAAACTTCATGATGTTGCTTAGCAGGCAAAGAGGTCATCTTATTCCCTTGGCGTCACTATAATTCTTGTTTTCTTCAGAGAGAGTATGTTACAATCAGATACTTGCTTATTTGCTGAACATCACCAGATCCAAAAATTCTTGCAGCAGAAAACCACCAGGAGCCCTTTAAACCAAAAATACTCAAGTGCTAAACATTTTTCCCGTAACTTCATTGCAATCTGTGCCAGTGGCATTTTTCTTTTACCTTGCTGAGATCCTAGTTCATCCTCTGAGTTTCAAGAGTCAGTTCTGATAAGAAAAATATCATCCTGAGGTTGGATCTCATTTGGACTCTGAATGCTTTCTTAGTATTTGAAGGTATGGAGGCAATTCTACAGTGTTTTTCCCAGGGTAGCAGATCTGCACACTCATCTAGATTAAATACTTTCATCTGTCACATTTTCCAGTACTTAATGGTAGTATCTGTGGTCACTTTCCCAACTGCAAGGCTGAGTGTTACAGAGCAGACTTTATTGGAAGAGTTAGAGCTGCTGTGATTCTGTGGTACATTCAGTGAATCAGTTTACAGGTCTTACTGAGCATCACTAACACAAATTCAAAGAAAAAGCAGAAGAAAAGCCAAGGAAATAAATGTGCATCCTAGGCAACTTCATGTTATAGCACAGTCCAATTGTTGAAAGGAATTTTAGTAGAACCTAAACGTTTGGCTTGTATTCATATATCCTGAAATGTCTTGGACCAGTGCAGTGCTACATTAAACTACAGCTCTGTTTACAGCTCTGGTTAGCTGATATTAGAGTAACTTTTGAAGAACTAAACTTCACAACATAGTTGGAAAACTCTATGCTGTGTAACCATCTTTTGCGCTGGAAGATTGTGCTACTATTGTAGAGCACAATAGTAGGAAGTTAAAACCAAACTGGACAGATAACAAAATAGTTTCTCCCTCATTTATTAGAAAGTTTCTGAAGTTACTAACTGAATAATTATACTGTTAAGGTTTATGAAGGGCTTAAAGTATTTTGTATGCATATTTATGTTACTGAGGTTAATAAGGAGAATCTCTGAGACAGGAATTATTAAGAAGACGTAGGTCCATTTGGGTAGCGAGGCAATCCCTGGTGTCCCCTTCTCTAAAAGGTCAGTTGCTGTGAGAGTTCTTCTCAGTCAGTTCTCAGGGGACAATGGCATGTAATGGGTGCTAATAACGTGCATGAATAAAACTGACATTTCAGTCGAAGATAGAACAATCTTCCAACCTCATTGTGTGTACATGAGGTACACTGGCCAAGCCACCCTTTTATTCTGCCAGACATCCAGACGAATCATGTTTTCTACCAGCTTCTCCTGAAATGCCACCAAGTGAAAGGCAACCTAATGTGGGGCAGAAATACACCCACTGCGTTTTCTCGTGTTCTGATTCAGCTGTATATGACACACACAGCACCCAAAAAGCATCAGTTAGTGTTCACCTAACCTAACAGCTTCATTGCATGTTTTACATACAATGTACTTCTACAGTACATCCACCACTGGTCCCCAAGCCACTACAGGCTGACAAGTCAGTGCTGCATTTCTGTGGTGAATTTTGTCTTCTTGGAGTCACAAGCATGTTAAGATACAGAGGGAAACCTCTGTAACCAGGGAAGTGACTGTAGTAAACTATAAGGCTAAAAGTGCTGTTTTAAGATCAGTCTTAGTCTTTTTTCTTTGCCTACTGTCCATAGAAATGCTAGTCATTCAGGAATATATTTATGACATTCTATGAGAACACAAAGGTAGAAAGCACTTCCAATTCCTAGGGTATCTGTAGGAAGAAATGCATAACCATTATTATTGAATTAATGCATGATGCATGGAATTATGAAATACAAAACATAAGGTCATGCACTCAGTCCTTTTTAAGAATTTATGTTGAGACCAAGTACCTTGCTGAAAGAAAATGTTTGAGAGGATAGTAAAAGTATACATATCAGTCACTGTGAACATCTACATCTGAGATAACTGCAGGGAGATGCCTTTGTAGTCAGATCTAGTTAATGGAGCCTGTGAAGTCATAAAATATCTTACCCTGAAAGACATTTAAAATATGTCAGGTTAAATAGACCCTAAAAGTACCTTTTTTCGTCCCTGAGGTCTTGGGAGACAAACTCAACTGTAGATGTCCCCATGTACATATCACTCTGTCTGACTGAGCCAGGAAGCTGTACCAATGTACAAGTACATTGCACCCATTAAAAAAGTAAATGAGGTTGCAATGCATATCATGAAAGAGGAGAAAGGAGAGTATGAATCTCGCTTCACAGTGATCTGCAATACTGGATATGCAATACACCCCATTAATGACTGATGCTCAGGAAAGATTAAGTACCACTGGGAAAAGCACAGTACAGGAATATAAAGCTGATCAGGGGAATGGAGAGCTAAGGTTGGGAGGAGACAGTGACAGGATACTGCTTATCCCAAAACAAAGGAATATAAATCACTATAGCTACCTTTAAACTGGGATTAGAAAGGAAACTTCTGACTGTCAGCACGGTGAGGTGATTTAGAAGGACTTTGCAGCAAGGATGACTATCCCCAAACCAGCAGAATTATTAGTTTGTGAAGGAAACAACCCATATTAGCAGGGGGATTGATTTGGTGATCCCAGAGGACCTTCCAGATGAAGAAAATCTCATTAAGTCTCACCACCATTTCTGTGTTTATCATTTATGCCATTGATAAAATGACATATTGCCAGAGCTGTTCTGAGACATGTCTCTGGAGCAGGGGAAGAAAGAAAGAAACAAGTTACAGGGGATGTGAGCAATGCCTAACTTCTCAGTATTTCCACTTCAATATGTTCTTCCCGAAGACTTCCTCCCTCCCTCCCTCCTACTGGAAGGTTGTCTTGAGCACCACAAATGCAAAGGGAGGTGTAGTATTTCTATTGCATTTGATGATTAATATAAATGAACTGGGATTTTAAAATATTGTGTGTCTTCTAATTGCAAATACTAAGTTAGATCTACTTACTGGAAATTAAGGCAAGTTTGGGGGTATTACAAGCCAAAGTTAGAACATTTTAGGTTTTGGATTTTTATTTTTCAGCCACAATAGTAGTCTGCATCCTCAAGTTTTGTATTTTGTTCATCTACCACCAAGCTGGTTCTCTCCTTAAGGCTCAATTGTTACATTTCTTGCACAACGGGAAAAGGGGATAAGATGCAACTACATAAAGCTGGTGAAGAACAGTGTTTTGCAGGAAAATGTATATCCACAGGATAAAGTTCAGGTTGTCCTGAGTCTTGCATGCACCCTGTCTGTCCTCTACTTACTCTGCACCCCCATGTTTCTGTCCAGGGTGGTGTTGTTCACCTTATCTGCTCTTTCAGCAGCTCCCAATGTTCTGGAAATGTGCATTTGTGTTTTGGTTACATCAGCTGAGAAGGCCACTAGACAAACAGGCAAGAATAGGCATGTCAGTAACAGTCATCATCAGCATACATAAAATCTGTGAAGCGGCGAGCGGAGTGCACATGGGGCACTGTAGAGGTGAAGGACTTTTTCATCAGAAAGCTGTAAGAGCTATAATGAGACTTTGGGAAATACCAGAGATGGGTCTGGAGAGTTAGAGGGTCTGAAAGAAGCTAGGGAGCCCAAGGGATCGTAAGCAAGAAGTGGAAGTGTCATTTGAGTCTGTCTCATCAACTTGGACACTTACATAAGGGAGGCAGATTTTCTTTCTCGACTAATATGCAGCTTTGCAGAAGAGCAGCAAAGAGTACATGAATAAGCACATTCGGGGACACAGAGCCAAAACAACTCTCAGCATGTTACCACCCTTTTTGCTGCTACTGATGTATGCTTACACTGGCAGCAGGTACATTTAGTGTAATGCTGGAGAATTCAAAACTCAGAGGACAAGCTCAACACATTTCCCAGCTTCTCCCTTCATGTTTTTCATGCCAGGTACCTGCATAGTTCATGTATCCCAAAGCAATTTTTGCTATTTGTATTCCCTATCCATCCTCGCTTGTGCAGTGTCTGGGAAGCAAAACACTCAGGAAGATGATGCTTTTCAACAAAAATCCGGCTGTATCTACTTATTAAACATCCTTGAGAGCAATGAAAGGTCCACCAGAAACAGCTAGTATCAAGTAATGAATCAAAAAGGTAAATCCTGACTCCAGCCATCAATCAGTCCAGTTGCCTGTGATGACTCCTAGCAGGGATGGAAAGCCTGCATTCTCATATGGGCTACTTTGAAGGCAAACCTTTTGCCTAACACCCCAGGCTTTTAAAATTGCATGATTTATTAGTGCCCACATAAATAATATGGATTTTACTGAGCTGATATATCCCACCCTCATGCTGGTGCTAAAAAACTGTGGGGAAATTAACCTCGGGATATTTATGATGAACCATCAAAGACTGCAGGGTTTCAAAAATGCCACTGTATGATCGGTTAAGTAGAGTCTATTCAAAGCTGTGAGGTACAGGGCTTCTTTGCCCAAGAGATGTTGGGGAAATGCACCTGAGAACAGATGGGAGAAGAAACTACTTTCAAAATGTACTCCTGAAAAGTACTCTTCTTCCTTCTGTCACTCCAGATTTATGAGTTTCTGTATCCTGCCACAGGCTCAGTTGTTCCTTCTGAAGAGTTGAAACTTGGCACATAGAAAATAAATCTGAGAACACATCCTATATTAGGGGACAAGTATGTTCAGTTCCTGTTTTCAAGGTACTATATGGTGTCCCTCTTGAATATATACTAAAATCCGTGCCAATTTTTTCACTGTCACATCCATCCACAGAAAGGTAAATCTTTTTAAATGCAAATAGACAAAATCCTAACAAAAATTGGTATACAGAAGAGGAACCAATTTTACTTCTGATGCAGCTCAAAGGAGAATGGAAACAAAAACTGAACTAGGGATCTTTTTGCATCCCTGAAATATGACATTCCCAAAAGCAATAATCCAAACCAGATTCATTGGTGGGCTGTAACAGATTTTGGCATTTGGTGCAGATTTTCATGGGTAAAAGTATTGCTTCTTAATATATTAATGAGTCACTGGGATGTATCAGAGAAGAATAAAACCTGGTAATAATTCTAGTGCTCTTCCATACATTTGCATATAAAGGAACATGAAACTATCTCCCATTAACGTTGATGGGTGTGGATGACTTAGAAATATGGAGGAAGAAGATTGCTAACAGATTAGTTCAATCAACCTGTCTCTTGGAAACCATCCTGTGCCTTTTGTTCTAATTGTGTTTCTAAGTCAGAGATATTTCTCTAAAAATGTTGTTTCGGCATTGGCTTCACTATGTGAACTGCTAAGAAGATGACACGTTTTTAATAAGATCCACTTTATATATATGTACACAAAAATATATTTGATTTGTGAAGGTGATACTAGTGGATTGTTTGTTCAGATTTGGTTGTAGTCCATGATTAGAAGAGGAGCTGAGTTTTCAAAATAAGAGCTGCATCTGTCTTAATACAGTAGGCATCAGTAGGGCAAAGTACTGTTCTTTTTTTGTACTATATCTGCCCTTGGTGAATAGTGTAAGTAAGGTTTTGTCAGTGGTTAAGCTCTTGCTAATACCTGGGTAGTTATTAAAAATCTAGAAGACACTGAGTCAAATTTAATTGGACAAGAGTTTACAAAGGTAGGTACAACTAGATGTGTCTGTTCTTATTAATGTAACTGTGCAAGTTGTCTGGATGTCATTGAAAGGGTAACAACAACAGGATTCTGCCTGATGTGTGTTGAGGGAAGGGCAAGATTTTAATCTTAAAATAGACCAGCAGGTATACATTTAATAAATTTTTATTACTCCTAAACATCCTACACTTCTGTTTAAAAAAAAAAAAAAAAAAAGTTAAAAATACTGTTTTTCCCTACCAAAACTAAACAGTGAACTGTTCCATTGAATCATAGAATGGTAGGGATTGGAAGGGACCTTTAGAGATCATCTAGTCCAACCCCCCTGCAGAAGCAGATTCTGGATGAGGGGACAGAGTGTAACCTCAGATAGTTGGCTGATGACACCAAACTGGGAGGACTGGCTGAGTCCCCTGAAGGCTGTGCTGCCATTCAGCGGGATCTCAACTGGCTTGAGAGTTGGGCAGAGAGGAATCTCATGAGGTTCAACAAGGACAAGTGCAACATGTCCTCCTGGCCAAGAAGGCCAATGGCACCCTGGGATGCATCAAGAAAAGTGTGACCAGCAGGTCAAGGGAGGTTCTGCTCCCCCTCTACCCTGGTGAGGCCTCATTTGGAGTCCTGTGTCCAGTTCTGTGTCCAGGGACAGGGAAGTGCTGGAGAGAGTCCAGTGCAGGGCCACCAAGATGATCAGGGGACTGGAACATCTTTCATATGAGGAAAGGCTGGGAACTGGGGCTGTTTAGTCTAGAAAAGAGAAGACTGAGGGAGGATTAATATTTACAAATATCTAAAGGGTGGGTGTCAGGAAGTTGGGACATCCCTTTTTTTTCTATAGTAGCTAGCAACAGAAATAGGGGTAATGGGATAAAGCTGGAACACAAAAAGTTCCACTTAAACATAAGAAAAAACTATTTCACTGTGAGGGTGAGGGAGCCCTGGCACAGGCTGCCCAGAGGGGCTGTGGAGTCTCCTTCCTTGGAGGTCTTCAAGACCCACCTGGACATGTTCCTGTGTGACCTGATCTAGGTGAACCTGCTTGTGCAGGGGGATTGGACTAGATGATCTGTAAAGGTCCCTTCCAACCCCTATCATTCTATGATTCTATGATTCACTGTTTAGTTTTGGTAGGGAAAAACAGTATTTTTCTAACAGTTGCCTCTAGAAATAGCTTCTTAAAGAGTGTATGAGACTGGAATTTATATTTTCCATGTACACTGCATATTCATATCAGGATTTCTCCACTTAACATGTACATGGCAACATGTTCTGCAGCTTCCCAAGGAAATATGCTGAGGAACACATTTCGAAACTAGGTGTAGTACACAGGATGAGACACCAATTTACTCTCTTTTTGGGTCTTAATAAACAGTAAAAAGTAAAAGAGTCCTGCGTTTGGTCTCCTTCTACCATCCCACATTTCCTCCTGTTCCCAAAAATCAGCTTGACTGGCTCTTATTCTGTTAAACTCCTCCAAGTCAAATAAAACCACTGGCCCATATTTGCCAAAGAGAACTTCAAATGGATACAGCTCTAATCTATTAATTTTGTATTACCACAAACGATGCAAGGGAAAGGAGAATCAAATCTGTCTTTTTTTCATCCCTCAACATTTTTATTTCTTTGCTGCTATTTAAGTCTCTTTTGCTCTGATTCCTTGTCTGTAGATTTCATCTGTTATCTTCTCTTCTTCCTGTTTTGTTTTGGTCATCTCTAGCCAGACTCTTGTTCAAATTCGTTCTCATTGAATATGGCCCAAATCTGCCCATCCTTTATTTTTATTCTACCTCAATTGGATTTTCTTTCTTTTTGTTCAGCTTGATCCTTGATTACAGTAATTCCATCTTTGACATTGCCTCATATCTCTGCTGTAATCTTCCTAGTCTCATGCTTTAAACAAATCTCCTCCTCTTTCTACATTGCATTGGATTCCTACCTTTCATGAAACCTTCTGAAAACTCCATTTCATCGTGTATCTTGACTTCGTCCTTCAAAACACACAATCAAATTACAAGTGTGAAGCCATTTGAAATTCTTATTATTATTTCAATGCAGAAGTGTGTGTGTGGTTGGGGCGGGGGGGGGGGGGGGGGGGGCAGTATTTGTATGGGTATTTCTTCCACAAGGACTTCCATGTCCCTTTTCCTCTCCTGTAATTCTCGTCTCGTACATTTAGATGTCACACCATCCTGTTTCTGGGAGGTTCATCAAGTGCAAAATGTTTGTTTAAGTTTGTCTGCTTGAACACACAGGCAGATGGCTGCATTTATAAACTGGCTAGGGCATGACCTCAAACGCTATGAGTGTTCCTCCTCTGTCTTGGTTATCACATTCCCTGGCCACCCCATCCCAGCTGCTTCCCAGGTATTCAGGGGACAGTCATAGCTGAGTGCAGCAGCAGGAAGCAATCCTGCCTAGGGATGAGCAGGGAAGGGAGGTCAGCTGCCTCAGGGATGGAGAACAGGTCTTGACTTTCCTTTGTTTACTACTGCAGATGCAACCTTTCAATTGTAAAATGCAGTAGCAACCTAGCTTTTGGTTCCTTTCTTCTCCCTAGCACACTGTCAGTGAGCATAAACACATACAAATGCTCTTATGACCAGCTCACACCATCAACTTTCTCCTTTGCTTGCATTAGATTCTGAGCAACCCCAGTTGCTGGGATTTCAGCCAGGCACATAGAATACAATTAATAAACACTGTGCAAAATTACTAGTAGACATTTATTTTACAGATTTTCTGAAAGGAGCCCTCCTGACTGATAGACAGCTCTGTCATTCTGTTCTACCCTTCCTGGAATCTGCACTTGTAAAATGCAAAAAAACTGGAATCTCCTTACACCTCCCAGGTTCACTAAATAGGTGTTTTTTTCACATATCACTTAATAGGAAAATGTGCTCCTGTGATGGAACATAAATTTGAGAAATAGCTTAGAAAGTAACATTTTTAAGGAAATAGTGTTCCCTCCCTGTTTAAAACAAAAACAAAACCTGTAAAAAACCCAGCCCACAAACAAAGACAAAGATAATACTAGCTATTTCTGGACTCTGATTTAATTTTCTAGTTTCTGGGCCTACTCTCATATTGATTATGCTTTGGTGAAATGTATTGGCTGCAGGGAAACCATAACTTACTCTGGACATTATAACTTTTTTTTTCTCAGATAGTCTTTCCAGGGTTTTTTTCTTTTTATCCTTTTTGTTCTTTTCCGTCATGTGTGAATGGGAATTCATCTTTCTCTTGATCTCTTGTCCTGACTGCCCAAGACGTGATGACTGAGTACAAATCTCAGTGCAATCTTTGGTCATGGTGGAGTGTCCCTGTCTCAGGTTAGGTATGGGATCTGAATTTTAAAGGGATAACTCCAGGGACGCCACTCTGTCTCAGCTAGGAAGTGTCCTCCATGTGAGCCCAGTCATGCAGACTTAGGGCTGGTGCTGTTTCCAGGTAAAAATCACAGAGGTTAAAATTCCAAAATGACACTTTTATTTCTTTTGTCTAGCCATTGTGTAATAATTGATAGAGCAACTGATAAGGTGGTTTTGACACACAAGTAGTGAGAATATGCCAGGGATCATGTGCATGTTTTTCATCTATCATCACGTCTTGTGGAGAGCAGCAGTGGCAAAGGCCTGGATGTGTCAGTCTAAGCCTGTGCAGTCTGTCATGCTCTCTAATTGTCTTGACATCCTCATCACCATGATAGCTAAACACTTTTGTAGACTTAGAACAAAGGTTATTGTTTCTTGCTTTGTAATCTACAACCTTTCCATAGTTTCTCTAATGCTTTTGGGGTATGTTGAGCCTTGTCTTGCTGGAAGAGGTTTGCAACTGGACTTGATTGGTAGCACATCTTTTCTGTCTAGACAGTGGTTTGAGAAGTCCACAACAGCTCTGATGGAGCTCTTCCTATGCTGGTGTTGTTTTAACATCTGATGAAAAACCTGTGGAAACATGTTTGTTTTTATACTGCACCTTTAGTAGGGGAAAGAATTTATCTGCCTCCACTCACCATCCCACCCTGCTCTCTCAAATAGGACTTGGAGACAAAGCTTTTCAGATCAGGAAACACTTGATTTCCAGAGACACTTCTGGTACTTCCAGAGTATCTGGTACTTCTAAGGAACTTACTTTTAAAAAACACTGAAAGCCATTAGATTTTTTGTTTAAAAGAGTCTAAATAATCTAAATTCAATTCAGTAGTTCTTGACCATCACTTGGAGTCGTACAGTTTGTGAACATTTTTGTACCCATGTAGATGGATAATAAATGAAAAAGACTTAGGAACATGAGAGACTCACCAGATTGTGGTAAGAATTGTCATGATTTGCTTCAGATCTCTGTTTCAGAGTGACAAGGACACAGGCTTCTCGCCCTGCCTGCTTTTGAGGTGCTGCAGAGCCTGGGGATGAGGAGAGGCAGAGGCTGGTGACTGGTCCTTGCAAGATGGGAGATGGGGAAGCACCAACGTCTCCTCCCAGTTCAGCCTCTCACTCTGAAGAGGCATTTTCATCTTGTGGTCCAGAGTGCAATGTCAAAAGTAACGTTGACATGGTGCCCTTTGCCTGCCTCCCTCTCTCAAAAGGATGTACCCATGTCAGATCTGACATACCCTGGTGCTAGCACAGATTTATAGCCCCAGTGAAGCAGAGAGGGATGAATGGCAGCTGGAAATGACCTTGAAAAACTCCTAAGAGGCACAAAGTTGCTATGAAGTGTAATTAATGGGCCTAATCTAACCTTCCATTACTCAAGGCGATTTACTTCTATGTAAAGTGTCGAGAACAGCACTGAAGAATCTGCCTTATTAATTATACATTCCCTTTTAAACTCTGAAGCGAGAAATAGGGTGACTGTTCCCCCCATCTCATGTACACACCATCAAACATGGGTGAGCATGGATGCCATCCAGTAGCACTTCTCTGCCTTGTACTGTTTAAAAACTACTGACTGTACAGGACAAAACTGGAACTGCAGGGAAACAATGTCAATAACTGAAGTAGAGAACAGTTAGCAAAACTCCTAGCCTTATGGTAAATACCACACAAACACTAATGGAATGGCAAGGGCATTCATTTCCCATGTTTTCTAGAGTTTACTATGCAGATAGCTAAAATAGTATCAGCCACACTACTAACATAGGCATCCTGGCTTATATAAGAAGTAGTGTGACCAGCAGACCTAGGGCAGTGATTGACCCCCTGTGCTGGGCCCTGGTGAGGCTGCAGCTCGAGTGCTGTGTTCAGTGTTGGGCCCCTCACTGCAAGAAGGACATTGAGGTGCTGGAATGTGTCCAGAGAAGGAGGAACAAAGCTGTGGAAGAGTCTGGAACACAAGTCTGATGAGGAATGGCTGAGGGAACTGGGTGTGTTTAGTCTGGAGAAGAGGAGGCTGAGGGGAGACATGAGTACTCTCTACAACTACCTAACAGGAGGTTGTAGTGAGGTTTGATCTCTTCTCCCAAGTATTGAGTGATAGGACAAGAAGAAATGTGCTCAAGTTGCACCATGGGAGGTTTAGATTGGAAATGAGGAAGAACTTTTTCCCTGAGAGTATTGTCAGACACTGGCACAGGCTGCCCAGGGAGATGGTGGAGTCCCCATCCCTGGAGACATGCACAGATGTAATGCTGAGGAACACAGCTTATTGGTGGCCTTGATAGTGTTAAGCTAGTGGTTGGACTTGATGATCTTAAAAGTATTTTCCTATCAAAATGATTCTATGATTATTCATGGTCAACGGAGCGAAAAGACATTTTTATTCCTTCATTTCATCTCACCTGTGTAGCCATAACCTGGAGGATGTGAAAAGCTGGGCTCAGGCTCCTCTGACCATATGAATTGGATCTAGGGTGTCCCTAAAATAAAATTCTAGATACCTTTGATGCCCCAAAGGGCAGAATGAGTGCCAGCCATGCCCCAAGGCTGCACTTGCCAAGTGTGCTGTCTGCAGGCTCTGTTCTGCACAGACTGGGCAAGCACACGTGATAGCTGTGAGGCCTGGGGAAAAATCAGGCCTTGTTCTCCTCTTTCTTAGGGAAAATGGAAATCATTCACATGAAATCACTGGAGTTATAGGCACTTTTGTATTTGTATATGAGAAAATTATTCCTACAATATTACTCCCAGTTTCTCTTTCCTGTGGAGAACATCCACTGTTATTACCATCATAACATCCCATTATGTAGGAAATAGGCTGAATTTGAAGCATTGTTTTCATTGCTTGTCATTGTCATGTATTTAAACAGACAAACCAGTTATTCCAACAAATAGATTAATGTGGAGATGATAAGAAAAGAATCCTGTTGCAACAAGCTGGTACTATAGTGCCCCACGAACCTCTCACATACAACTGCCAGCTTGCCTCATAGGATCAAAGACAGTCCACTTGGGAAGTTATATGGTTGCAAGGCAGGAAATCCATATCCTCATTTCCATGTCTTTTCCTATCTTATCTTGGGCAAGAAACATGAAGGGGATCAATCCTGCTTTGACCTATGTTTTCTGCCTCCTGCCTCTGGTGACAAGGACTTCATGCCATGTTTGTGGTACCATGATCATTTCAATAGTGAGAAACTAAGATATGATAAGAATGGGATTAAAAAACTGACTACAGGATAAAGAGAAACTAGGCTGGGAGGAAATAAGCCTCTTATCAAAGCACAAATGGATGAAATAATAGAAAAGTGAATATAGAAAATAATTGATCACATAAATTGCTTTTTACAATTGGTAAACTTTAAACTCTTTTGGTAAACTTTACCCTGGGATGAAAATGTACAAAGGATTGGAAAATATACTTCCAAGGGAAGAAATAATCCTCCAGTAGTAGAGAGATGGACTAGATGGCCTATTTCTGCAGGTCTCTGTCTTAAGATCTCACACTACCTTGATGTAATGAAAGTGCCATTAAAAGCTGTTTTTCTTTACAACTTCATGGATTTTGCTACAGTAAACAAAACTTAAAAATTGGTATATGTTGTATTAGGCTTGCTAGAAGTCATCAAGTTCTCCACAGAGCAAACTGTTCTTTCCAGTCCTTCCCATCTGTGTTAGCCAAAGAACAGTGCAGATGTCCACTGCCATCAGAAAACAAACAGGAAGGAAGAAAGTTAGTTTCTTCCACTGGTGAGAGAGTGCCTGAAGAGCTTCTTGTTTGCTGAGAAGTGGATTTGAATAGGTTGAGGTGTATGAGTCATGTTTTATCAAGCAAAAAAAAAATATTAGATGAGTAGTTTAAGATCCTGGTAGATGCCTCACCATACTGTGCTGTCTGGGCTTTTCTATACCGCTGAGTGACAACTGTGACAATGTGCTGACACAGGGGTACAATTTGTTTTAACTGCTTTCTTTTTTGCATGACAGAATTCACTGATGGGGCATGTTTTCTGATCCAGACCCTGTTGTTATAGAAAATCCTGCTTAGCTGTCTGCTAGGAGATTCCTCTTCTACAAGGAAGAACCCTCAGGAGATGTAGGTCCCTGTAGCTGCTCTCAGCTGTCCTTTCTATCTTTCGTCTGCTGCACATGAGAGGACAGTACACATCTGCAGTTTTTTTAAGGGTCTTGTGGTTTTACAAGCAAATTCATGAAAGCAGCTCCTGAAATGCTCTGCCCTATAAACCTTCTTGCAAGGGTGATCCCGTCTTTGATTCCAGACTACTAGTAATTCTCTTATATGGTCTGGACACACAAGAATGTCTGGTCTTGCTGCTCAGTGTGAAAGTTCATTGAAATTGCATGCACAGGAAAGGATTAGTAGTTTAAAAATCAAGCTCACTTGTTTTGTCAACAGTGTATGGTCAAGACAGATACTCTGACCAAAAAAGTGACCTCATGGTCTAGCTGCTCAGTGTCACTGGAAAGCAGATTTCTTTTTAAGGGGATTCATATGGACATAAAAATCTACCTTTGCTTTTGAAAACTGCATTGGTCTTTAGTTTGCTTTTACTTAAACTGAAAGCATTGTGTTTAGCAACCAGGAGGACTGGATATTATTAGTAACCTTTAACAGGAAATGTGGTGTGTCATGCGTTGAGCATATATTTTTCTGGAAAATGCAGTGTACAGTGAAATGGGGAGAATAAGTAAATATAAAGTGCTTATACAGCAGTTCACTCTATTTGAACACCAAACAATACAACTCTGGGGTTACCTGCTCTTAAAGGAAGGAGGGAATGATATTTGAGATTTATTTTTGGCTAAAAGCATAAAGTGCAAATAGCTCTTTGTTCAAAATGGCAGCTGCATTTCTGGGAAGCAAACAATGCCTTAATAATCCCTGTTAAATAACAACACTTAAGAATGTTACCACCCATTGTATACACCTGCAGGTATATATGGATAAACTTACGTAACTGTAGTTTAACATCCAAAATAAATGTGGAAAAGAAAATAAGGCATTCCAAAGAAGTTATTCTGTAAACAGTGGGATTAATTAAATATAGGATGAAACTCAGCTTTAGATCACAAAATTCGAGTGCCTACATGAGGTATTAATGTATGGACAAATGTTTGACCTACCACTATGGTTTTCAGAGGTCCAGGGCCTGACTCAGTTTTGTCTAGCACCACTGTGGTATACCATCCTGGCTTCCAACTACACACAGATCACACAAAGAATACTAGGAGTTGGAAGAGACCTTTAGAGGTCATCTTATCCAACCCCCCCTTCTAAAGCAGGTTCACCTAGGTCAGGTCTCCCAGACAGTGTGTCCTATTGGCCAGTTGCCTCAGGGTGACTTGGCCATGCTAGGATCAGTTGACACTAGATGATCACATATTGGCAGGTGCATATAACCCTAATGTGGTCATCTGTATTTGGTCAGGCTCTGTTGTCTACATGATGAATTTATTTTTATAGAAATGGGGCTTAGATGCCCCATTAGGTCCTCAAGCTTTGATGGCTGAATCTGGAGGCAGCTGTCATCCTTGAAGAGTGATTCAGTTCCCCTAAACACCACTAGTCCACTGACTGCCACAACAGCCTGTCATGCCCTGAATGCTGGCTGGAGCTTTAGAAAGTCACACATCTCCTGTAGGCCTGATGCAGATATGGCAGATAATCTCAAATCAGTAGACACCTCTGTTAAGGTAACTGAATTGAACCAATGAAATCCACAAGATTTTTGTTCTTGATTTCTTTATCCCCTCCAATTCTTTCCCATGTCCCTAGGTTGCCATTGGGAAGCGGACACACGCTGTGGCTTGTTCCAAGCTCTGTCTACACTGGCAACCTGAGCAGTGTCTCTTCTCTACATATGCTTCTTTTCAGGACACTTGTAGCAAAGTGGTTATCTCTGAGACCCCATCCTTCTACCAAAATTGGTTGAAAAAGGTTAAAGTGATTCTACAAATGACTCACTGATGGGCTCCCACATGCTTGGCAATATATTCACTACTCTGGTTTTCAACTACCTATCAGATAACACTTCTTGAAATGCCTGAAAGTGGGATATGAAATGATTGATTCATACCAGACCATCACAACGATTAAGAAGAGACTCACACAAGCTGTCAGAGACACTCCAGTATGATAGACCAGCTAAGAAACAATTAGCTTTAATCTCACTTTAGAGCAGGGTAATGCTCAGTGCAGCAATAGTTTATTCAGTAACTTGTAATGGACATGGGCATCTGCTCTGCTACCAACCGCTTTCATTTATAATCACGTTGATTGCAAAGGGTACTTTACAAAACAGTACTGACAGAACACTTCAAATGCAGTGTCACCAGAGTGATTAAGGTCAGGTTTTCAAAGCTCCTGAATATTTGAAATAAGAGAGAATGGGGTGAGGAAGATGATAAAAGCTTGTGGCTCTTCGGTAAGGCTCAGTTAAATGTAAGTACTTTTTATACTGTTTGTTGGAATCAAACAGACTTTGTTAATTTGAAATACTATCAGAAAGACAGAAGCCAAGGACTTACAAGTACTTCTGGTAGCAGTAAGAGATCCCAGAGAAAATATGTTCACAAAGTCCATTTTATTGCTCAAATGACAGAAGTGCTGGAGCACTGATCTCTCCCTTGCACAGAGCTGACTCCTACTCACCTCATAGAAACAGCAGATGAGTTGATACCAGACAATTTGGTCCTAGTTTATTTTAGTAAATATAGTTTAGCTGATATTCATTTGAGTCACCTTTGCCCCATTCCTGTCAAACTAGGCATCTACCTATGATGTGAGCTTGTCAATCTGGCACAAAAACTATAATTCATTCCTTCTCAGACCACAAACAGATGTAAAGTCCCATACACAGTGACTGGTCTACAAGATGGATTATTGGAGCCTTCTAGAAGAAGTTAGATTTATTTATTGCATATAATTCTATTTATTAGGGGAAGAAAAAAAAGTAAAAAAATATTTAAATCATCAATTATGTCACCTAAAAGTCTAACTGAGTCTAATCTTGCTGTGCACTACTAGCAAAGTAGACAATTCTGAAGTTGCAAGAACAAGAGGAAGCCAACTTACAGTCTCCAGTTTAGTTTGGATCTTCTTATATACCTGTGAAAATCTTCAAATAGCTTTTTTCTGACTCGTAGCTGCATTTCCAGAACCAAGCCTGCTTTGGGAGTGAATCTTGCTCAGATTTGGCCACATTAGTCTTGGTCGTAATGGCTAGCTTTTGCCTAGAGGGAAAAGGTATTGAAACTGTTTGACCTCTTAAGTGTTTTTTCACACTCATAATAGATTTTCTTTATGACTCTGATGATATTTAAATCAAGACTGTCTGTGAAATGCACACAAATGTTTAGAAATGTCTCCAAATGTATTATTTTTTAAGTGCCATGCACATTATTATTATTATTATTATTATTATTATTATTATTATTATTATTATTATTATTATTATTATTGAAGCAGAATTATAAAATAGTTTGGATTGGAAGGGACCTGTAAAGCTTGCCTAGAGCAAAACCCCTGCAAAGAGCAGGGATGTCTTCAACCAGATGCGGTTGCTCAGAGCCCCGTGCAACCTGGCCTTGAATGCTTCCAGGGGTGGGGCAGCCACAATCTTTCCAGGCAACCTGTTCCAATGTTTCATCACCCTCACTGAAAAAATTTCTTCCTTATATCTAATCTAAATCTACTTTCTTTCATTTAAAAACATTACTCCTTGTCCTGTCGCAACAGACCTACTAAAAAGTCTGTCCCCATCTTTCTTATAGGCCCCCTTTAAGTATTGCAAGGTCTCCCTGGAGCCTTTTCTCCAGGCTGAACAGTCCCAACTCTCAGCTTTTCCTCACAGGAGAAGTGCTCTAGCTCTCTGATAACTTTTATGTACCTCCTCTGGACTTGATCCAACAGATTCATGTCTTTCCTGTGCTTAGGACCTCAGAGCTGGATGCAGCACTGCAGGTGGGATCTCATCAGAGTAGAGCAGAGAGGGAGAATCACCTCCCTCAACCTGCTAACCAGACTTCTGATGCAGCCCAGAATACAGTTGGCTTTCTGGCCTGCAAGTGCACATTGTCAACTTGTAGCCAGCTTTTCATCTAGGGTACCCCACAGGGCTGTTCTCAATCCCTCCATCCCTCAGCCCTGTACTGGTGCCAAGGCTTGTCCTACCACATGTGCAGAACTTTACACTTGTCTTTGTTGAATCTCACAAGGTTAACATGGGCCCATTTCTCCAGCTGATCCAGGTCCCTATATATTATATAATGTGAAATATAAATCACAATATCCACATTAAGTAGAAGCAAAAAAAGTCCTGAAAATATTCTTCCTATAGTCTTTTTCTACATGTTGGTAGTACCTTTCTGGAGGTCAATTACTGTTACCATTAGTGATTTTCTCCAAGATGGAACATTGGCAATTACAGGAAGTTAATTTTAGCTCCACTTATGAGAATACTTACACCATGTAGACTCCAAAGAAAATCTGATCCCATATTCTGTTTCTGAGTTTTATCTTTTCTTTCTGTATTGGAGGGAGAAAGGCACTGCAGAGCATGTTATTGTCCGTGCTATACTTCTGCACCTGAAATTAATATGTTTGAAAATGTCTGCAGACCTCCTTTTCCCTCTGAAGCTTCCTGTAATAACAGGTAGTTCCAAGAATGCTGGTGATATTACAGTATGAGATGAGACTCAGACTCTCCTACTTCCAAGATCCAACATTCATCTTCCACCCTTAAGTGTCATTGATTTCCTTTTTTTTTTTTCAGGTGCTCAACCTGTTCCTTGCCTTGCTGCTAAGCTCTTTCAGTGCTGACAACCTCTCAGCACCAGATGAGGATGGGGAGATGAACAACCTGCAGCTGGCTTTTGCTCGGATCAACAGGGGTCTCCAGTATGTGAAAAAAACAATGTGGGATTTTTGCTGCAGTGTCCTTCGACACCCCAAGACCACAGCTGAAAAGAAGGCAATGATGAAGCTTGCTGCACAGAACACAGGTGCCCTTAACAATTTTGTCAACAGTCACACAACCGCTGACCTTGGCAAAGACATGGAGAATCACAAAGAGAACTACACCGAAGATGGAATGAATAAAAATGGGGAGAAACACCCAGGAATTACAGACAATGATGATTTTATGACCAATCCTGACCTATCCATTTGTGTTCCTATTGCTGTCGGAGAGTCAGATATTGAGGAGGAAGATGAGGAGCAGAGCACCTTTACAGAAATGGAGCAGGTACGCAACTAAAATGTTTGTTAGTTGCAGCTTACTAAAATACCCTTTGTTCCCACCCTTGATCTGGATCCATGGCTTATGATGCAAATGTCCTACAGCCTAACCCTGCCTTTGATATGCTGTTAACTTCACAAGAAGCTACCGTGCATATCCAAAAGCAAAATTCAGTCTCCAACAAGAGGCATTCTCTGTTCTTTGTGCTTCTCTAGATTAACTCTTCTAACCAGAGCAATTAAAACCCTTTCTCACACAGGAGACTTTCTTTCTTCTTCCAGATGAATCATGGGAATGTTACATAACAAATCTTAGGTCATTTGACTATGACAGGGGATTTTCTCAGTGTTCGAAAATGGGCAATGACTTGATTTTGTTTGTGAAGCAAGAATCAAAGGCCAGGTAGTTCTCTTAAAACTACAGTGAGGCAGATGCTGGTGTAACAAGGCACTAGAGAAAGAGAGAATATATGTATTTGTATGTATTTGGACAGGAAAAGTAATTATTCGCTTGTTCTTTGGCATAAAATAACAGATTTTCATTTTCCTCAGAGCATGCAGTAGTAAACACTGAAAAATTCTATGTGGTTCAACGTGTTGATGTAGAACAGGAAGAAAAATCTTCCTTTTCTTTGTCTCCTACGCCCCCTCTCCCCTTTCTACCGGCTTTATCTCTTGGCTCCACACACCGTATCTACTTAATGTTTTCCAGATCCTCCAGCTTTAATCCAGTATCCTCTGATGCTGGCTGAGATCTGCAGAGTTCAGCAGGCACTGATCAAAGCTACTGTTTCAGGTCCAGCTGTCAGGAGAGATCTTTAGTTTGTCAGTTGAGGGGAAGAAAGTTTGGAAGCAAAACTGTCCTTAGAGAAGTGCTATCCTAAAAAAGCCTTGTGGAAGGGTTTTATGTCTAGAGGAGGGCACAAATTGGCTGCTTTATTGTGGAAATATTTTCTGTGTTAGTGCATTTACTTGCACCAGCAAGTCTTATACATTGATCATCCCCTTGGGGACCTGAGCAGCAAGTGGGCAGAAAAATTTAGCTTCAAGCCCCACTGCCCAAACAGACACCTAGGTAATGAAAAAAAAGAAGTCTGAAATTTTGAGGGAATTTTGTATCATTTTTAGTGAATACCTTCCTTGAAATGACTTTATGGATCACTATGGGTGACATGGATACTATCTTTTTATTTCTTTGAAGTCCTTCTCTAATCCCAGTGTTGTATTATTTAAGCCTACAAGCAGAGTACATTTGATAAGTGAAATATTTCTATAGTAGGTGGACTTCTTGGTATCAACCAATCTGCAAATATTGACTAGTATAAATGTGTTTAATAATGTATTAATGTGTTTAATTCTGGAGTTTGGAGTTTGGGTTTTTTCTTCTCAGCCTTGAAAGATATCCATACCTTTCCGCTACATTTGACAGAGAGTCTTAAAATTAGAAGCTTTTCCAGTTTTTCCTTCACAGTGCAAAGCAAAAGTTTGTTGAAGCTTTGCACGTAAATGTCCACGAGGTCTGGAAGTGCCTGGGTGTGTGTATGTACACATGTGTATGTAGCATCCCTGTATTCTATCTTCCTCAAGATAAGTAACAACCTTCACAATTGCCAGCACCATAGAACGTGGAAAGCATAGAAATTTGGATTCCTATGTAGTTCCACACAATGTGTCCACATAGGTATAGGTGTGTATATTAGTAGCTGGAAGAGTTAGCCATCCATTTTATGCTGTACAGCAAGTAAATATGGAAGTAGACCTTTCAGTGAGGTCTATTAGAGGCATAGAATCATGTAATCATTAGTCATGAGGGAGAGAACTGATGTACAAAAAAAGGTGTTTTAGTGAAACAGAACATTATGAGCAGAAATAGATTTGAAAATACTAAGAAAACTTCTTCAAATCTTTTCACTAAGACTGAAACATCATAATATATAACATAATATAAACATCAAGGATTCAGAGTGAAACAAAATAGGATGAAACAGAACACAGCAGGAGAAGCAAACCCAAATAATGTTTTCGCACTGTATCTTTTAATGAATTTTCAATACATATTAGGTTAACATTGGCACATTACCACCATATATTTGGATTGCAGTGAAATAATACAGTTCACTGCTAGTGTGTGCATGAAATAGAAGGCGTGGAGTTGAGAACATGTATTAATTAGCTTTGTCAGTAGTGTTTTCCAGACTTTGATAAACAGCTGCTGTAGGTCACTTCTGCTCCCCTGTGCATAGCCCTGATCAATGGTTTTCGACCTTTGTCGGTAGGCCTGAGGGGTCTACTTCTGAAAAGGTCTAAACAAGAAGGGAGTTGTTATATCCAGCAAAGAATGTCATTAATTTTTTAGAGAGGAAAATGTGTGCATGCCAGGGGCTTCCAACTCAAACACTCAAAATACATGAACAAAATAAGCTAACAAAAATAAGAAGCAGGTCAACAGCAGAAATTATGAGCTTTGCATTTGCATTTGTTTTTTGTAAAATGCTAATAAATTAGCACAACTGTAACTGTCTCCCTAAGGAGTAAAGCCATGAGAAAGCAGATCCTGAACAATTCAAAGATCTGTCATTTTTAATGGTGCCCATTCCAAAGACATATCATATCTGGACCCACAAAAAAACTTCTTTTGGATGACATGTAGGTTATTGCAGAAGAAATTATTGCACTTGGTGGTCAATATGAAAACCCATTTCCCTGGATATAGAGATGTAGGCATTGCAGTATGCTAACCTTTCTATCAAGGGCAGTTCTGTGAGACCCCGGGGAATAAACTTCCCCCATTACTCCCAGAAGCTTTAATCCTGCAAGCCTCTACTCCTTGGGAGTCCTTACCTCCTTCCCTCCAGGATGGCCACATCAGAGCTTGCAAAGGAAGAACAATGTGAACAAGAGCAAAATTTACATGATTGCTCTGAAAGGGCACAATTGCAGTAAAGTATTTTTTTTTGTATGAAGGTCATCATAAAGAAATGAAACAAGAACTACAGAGGGTACACTAAACATTCAAATCTATTCTAGCTTTCTCCTAATTATAATCCATATTTTTACACATTTAAATATTTTAGAATATACGAAGAGAATGTGTATGCATATTTACTTCTCAGGAGAAGACAATGTACCCTGCATACCTTTAAAGTTGTTGAGTGACCTGGAATTTAGCAGCCCTTTGGCAACATTGACAGAACCTGCCTTCCTCCTCATGCATGTCGGTTTTAGCGTCGTAGCTTGGAAGAGGAGGCAAAAAGAGATGCATAAAAAAGGAGTATACATACGTATGCCTCTCAAGTGTATGGCTAGATAAACCTGCACAATCCTTATACATCCTTTACAATTCTGTTAGATTCAGTTTATCAAGTTCTCACTTCAATCTGGACTCACCTGTCACGACAGAGAGGCTAAAAGGGGGTTGATTTCAGGGTGAACCACAATATTGTTGATCCTAATGGGATATTTTATGGCGATGATCAGCTCAATTTACAACTCTTGTAAAAATGCCAGGCTCTTCCCAGAAAGTCACAAAACTGCTCTTAAGTAAGACATTGTGGCTATGAGAAATAGACCCCTACAGTCTTAGACACAGTAGTTTGAAATTTCAGATGATGAGAAACCCTTCCATGACTGAACATTTTCCTCTGAGTAACAGGAATGTCTAAGTTTAACATTCAGCTGCCATTTCTATTATCAAAGCTTATACTGGCAGCAACCATCTTCCTGAAAGCTACCAATCTGTGGCAGTGTCATTAAGAGGGTTTTGAAGGAGCAAGACCATCTGATAGCTTCTAAATGTCCTTTGGTTGCTGAGATGTGAGTGAGATGCTCTACCGGCTCAGAGAGCTGAGACACGTGCCTGTAGCCCACACACACAATGAAAGGATCTGGAAAAAAGCTCAACAATAAAAGTCAGCAGAGACACAGTCAGAAGCTGGCAAAAGAGACAGGACCACCTTGAACTTAATTCATTAGTCATTATTGTGTGATATGTGTTCATGCTGATCACTGAAACATTTTAGCTTGTCTTTATCAAACCTTTGTGGGTCAGAGGGTTTTTCTGATTAAAGGACTAAAAGGAGGTTCCAGATGAGTAACACTAGGTGTCCTGAATCAGTCCCCAAAGTACAGTGTCCTGCACTTATACCATTGAACTCTGGTTTCTTTTACTCCAGGCCTCAAGGATGCCCAGATCTTTCTGCAAATTATCTGGTTCTTTTTCTGCATTGATGAGTTCCTACAGTCAGCAAATTTTATTAGTATAACCTAAGGAAATGGCTCTACCCTTGTTTGAGTCAGCCCAGCAGGATGGTTACTGCTTTCTCCCCTTTATTAAATTTAATTACTGCATGTCCTGCCTTACTCAAACTACTGCCCTCAACTTGGTCAGTCTATAGCATGCCCCTGAGATGAAAATCCACACTGTGGTGGCTAGTGGCTCTTGGCCACATCTCACCTTTACCCCTTCTGCAGTGATGGGGATGTTGTTTTCCACAGAGATAACACCTTTGTGTTTTCCCGTGCAGCCCAGTGCCGAGCCAGCAGCACTTGCCTGCTTGTCTTCAGAAAATGCCATTATTGATTTGTTCCGACGGAGTGGCTAATTGGGTCATATGGAAAGTGCTGGCTGCCTGCTGCTGGGACAGAGAGCTTTGCAGCTTCTTACCCCTTCCTCGACACCAGGCACGCATGCCTGATTGCTCTGCCTTTTGTCTGCAGGGCAACCAGGTCCCAGGTCCCACTGTAGCCAATTTATGCCATCCTGAGATTGCAAAGCAGTTAAAGGGTTCACCCATCCTCTTGCCTGAGCTCACCCCTGACTGCAGAAATTCTTAAACAGTGTAGAGTTGTTGCTGTGTCTGCAAGGTCTCATCTTTCTGTGACCTAGCAGGGAATATTGCCTGTGGGAAGGAGACAATGTCTTTAATTGCCTCTCAGGGTTCCCCAGTTTCACACCTGGATAGCTGCATTTCTCAATGTGCTTTTCTTAGACCTCTCCAAGGTGGGGCAGAACCTCTGCTGTGGTTTTGAAGACGTTTGGTTCTGGGTCTGCACAGAGGACCAGAAGGTTCTATGTCTTTGGTTCTATTTGAACCAGAAGGTTCAAATACCAAATGAGTATTTGTTGCTCCAGAGCACACCTTGTTTTCTCAACCATATTCACTTTTTTTCTTGATTGGCAGTTCTCCCCTAATGTATACCCTTGTCCAACAACACATCTCACAGGAAAACCACGTTTCTATACTTAGATCAGTAGCTGCCTCTGTACACATCGATGTCACAACTGGCTGCCACCACAGTCTCTACTCGATGCTACAGTTTCTATACTGTTCTGAACTGAATCAAAACCCCAATCTTTTATTCCGTTCTTCCCCGTATTTATTTCAGAATCGCTGACTCATTTTATTTCATTTGACAAGGTGAAATTGTTTCTGCTGACTTTTTTGGCATCTAAGAGGCTCATAATTTTGAGATCACAGAGGACCATTAGGATCATCATGGTTTAGCTTTCTCATAACACTGAGTCAAAGACTTCAATCGCTAATTCCTGCACAGAGCCTGTAAGTTTATTTTAGCTATGATACATCACTTTTAAGGCAGAAAAAAGGAGAGAAATGTCTCAGGTAAAAGAGAGTTCACCATCTGCATCTGGACCCACATCTGTTTCCTCTGTGTACAGTGGAAATTTTACTGTACAATCTCTGTGCATTACAGAAACCTGCTCTTAAACCTGAAATGATTCTGTAAAAGTCAATAGTATTATTCCAATTTGACATAAGCATAACTGAAATTATTGAAAATTGTTATAAAAATACCAGTGCCTGATGTAAAACTGTTTGTGACAATGTCTTATGTTCCTAATAATTCTAACATCTGTAAATCAGAGGTACCATGAAGTCATGTGTTTATTTGACAGGTTGCATTCATTTCAGCCTTTTAGTTCAGGAGATATAGTTTATTGTCAGGAACCATGATGTCCTTTCAAACAGTATTTATATTCCATCTGTTTTGAGTTCCAGTCAGTGGGGCACATTCTCTTTTAGTGCAATTGTATAAAATACGTTTGATTCTGCTGATGATTCCCCCATTCTTACCGGCGGTAGAGTGAGCCTGTGTGTATACGTGCGTGGAGCATGCAATAAATCTTACAGCATTCTGCTTGTCAGCTTTATTTGGGCTCATATTTTACTGATCATTAAGTGACACAGCAGGGGTTTTTTTTATTATTACTACATAGTTTGCCTGGGTTTCTCCCTTTTTAAACTGTATGTTTTGCTTTGCATTTCCTGAAAATTGTGTAGCACTCATTTGATAATTATTTTTAGTGATAAAATGAAACATTTCTGTATTTATTGTCTTTGGAAGAATAGCATTAAGGGCAATAGAAAAATTACTGTAAGCCACAGTAGCAGATTTAAAGAACCTATGTCCTCATCTTTGTCTTTATATATAGACAGAAATTTGTGTTTATTTTGTTTCAGTGCAATGACGCTGAAGGAGAGGACTCCATGTCAGATCTCTGCTGATGTGATTAGAGCAGTCACACTGTGAAAAAAAAGGTTTTAGGGTGCTTATTCAGTACGCGGTGGCAGGGAAATATATTTGTCCACAGCATAGTGCCTAAGGTGCAGGAAGCACAAGGAGCTGATGGAGGAGAGAAAGAGGAGTGGGGGGGGTGGGGGAAGCCTGGCATTGAAAGAGCTGATATCAGGCATAGAGGACTTGACAACATGTATTTGGACAAGTGCCCAGACTGTGGATTACACGTCAGTTACAGCCTACTGGGTGCTATTTCCCAGTATCTATGTGCATCCTGGAGCAAAATGTTGCCCAGAATTGAGCATTTCTCACTGTTTCTCTCTTTGGTAAAGAAAATGCAGACATTTTAATGTTTTTGGCAAAATGAGCAGCAGCCAGTTCCCCAGCAGCTGCCATGTCAAGTGAAATGGTGCAGGCATGTGTTGGAATTACTCCCATTAAATATGGTCCAAAATAACAGCATTTAAAACAATGTTTATTTTGTTTCTATTGCCTGTAATAATATGAGTTTTCTTTGATGATAAAAATATTACTGTCTTATTTGGATAAAAGACTCAGTGTTGTTTCAGGCACTTTCACTCACTGCATTTTGAGGCAAACTTCCAAAATTTAAACTTCCATCAGAGAAACCCATTAGAGTTCTTCATATTACACTGTGAAGAGACCCCAATTACCAAAAAAACCCATAGAATAGATTGTGATTAAACTTCAAAATGCAATTTAGCAGAAGGTATTAGCTTGAACTCTGAACAATGAACACTTATGAAACACTTTCACTGCCTATTTAAGCCTACTGAATTGATAACAGCTTAAATTAACTTTGGCAGTCCATCTTTTTGCCAAGTTCTCTCTCATTTATAGTAATTTTAAGAGTCAACACTTGGAATAATGAATGTGTGTTTTATTATGGGCAGTGTTTTGCCCAGTGTGGGAAAAGACCTTATGTCAGCAAGGCAGAAGCCATTAGAAATGTGTCTTCCTTCTCCACAGACAGAGATCAAATGCTCGAGATGTTCTGGATTAATCCTAGAAGGAGTGTGTTATCTGGCAGAGCATCCAGCACTTGTGCAGACACCAGCAGTTAGTGGCTGTGGTGATATTTGCCTGGAGAATTCTTAGTTCACCTTTATTCAAAATGAAATAAAATACCAGGGCGGGCTGGTTCCAGGGGTGAGGGGATTGCTGTAACAGTCTCTGCTGAGCAGCTGTGGTTTCTGGCCAGTCATAGTCTTAGCCATTCCAAATTTTAAGGGCCAGATTCTGGTATTTGTATCTATCTAAGTACTCACAGGTGCATCACTACTTTAGAACAAGTTCTGCAGTTTCTTTTCAAATACCCTGTGACTTGCAGGAAGAAAAAATGAGTTCCTTAGGTCCAACGGGAGACCAAGTTTTGTGTTTAGCTATACAGGTGTAATTTCAGACTTCAGTGGCCTTAATTCTGACAGGAAACAGCACGGTTGGAAACTCTCTTGGGACCTGTGAACATCTTACATTGGAGCATAATTTCATCTACCTAGGAGCTGGGCAACAGGGCTGTGGTGTTTCTGAGTTCAGAGACTACTGTGTTTAAGCTGTTTCACTCATGTTGGTCTAATGCATGCATATGATAGTGATTTGAGTTTAATAGAGTTCCTATAAAGACCGAGTCATTGAGAAAAAGAAAAAAATCCATATGTACTCACATGGCAAATACAAGCAACAGTTTATAATTCCAATGTTTCACTACTCACTTTGCACCAGATTTTTTCTGGCTTTTGCGTAGATGAAAGACTGAGAGTGGTATGTAAGGTCTGAAAAACTGAACAAAAATCTGTCTACTACACTAGCTTGATGTCTGGTTGTTTCTGCTGAGGTGGAATGATGATGACATAGGATGGACAGTGGGCATGACCAGTCTCAAATAATCAGGTTTAGGCTTTCTCTTTCCTGTTTTCATACCCTGTCTATGGAATTTACAAGTCTTAAATCATACACCTGCATTGCAACCTTAAAGTAAGACATCACACGTGTCACATCAGTATTGCAAACACTGGAGACTGCTAATAAAATGCACTTAGAAAGGAATGCGGTGTAGCGTGAGTTCTCTCTGTCTTAGCTATAATCCTAGTGCTGTGGTATGGTATTGCTCCAGGTTTTCCTCTGACTTCTCATTAAACTGAGTAGCAGCAACTCTACTTTACAGAAGCAATTCTTCAACGTGGATTAGAGAGATTTTTAAATGTGTACACTTAAAATTGGCAGCTGCACACTAGCCCTCTTTTATTCCTAGCACAATAAGTAATATTAATCTTCCCCTCCTCACATTAAGGAAGCAAAGGGATTTTCCTGATGTATTTGGTGATTTTTCTTCTCATGCCAAATGTCAGAAAGATAAATCCACTGATTTTATTGCTGCTACAAGGATTTACATTTACTTGTGAAAGACTAGAACCAAGATCATAAACGATCTGTTCTGTCAATAAGAACCCACAATTCATTTCCCCGCTTTGTGATTATTTATTTCTCACCCATTTTAGCTCAGAGTTTTCAAAGCTTTTCAGAAAGACTGAATTCAGCATATCTGAGAGTTGTCAGCCCAACAGCTCTGCAGACTGTGGTCTCCTGTTTACTTTACACACAGAACAGGAGCCACCCAGGCAGTAATGCAGGCTTGCTGTATTTCATCAGCAGTGCAATCTGCTTGCTTCTCCACTTATGCAGAGATAGGATGTAAACAGTTCAGTTTTCAATTCTTGGCTTCTTTGCAGAGGATGAGTGCCAATTACTAGACACAAACTGTTGCCGAGAAATGATGCCAATTGCTACCAGGCATGGTGATTTTATGAAATCCATGCCTGTCTGCAAGGAGGAACACAAACATCAACAATTACTTTACAGAGTAAACAGTCCTCTCGTAGCTATATGTGTCACACTGCTGAACTGAGTTTACTATACAGGAAAAGTTCCTCAGACTCCTATTATGGTATTGATATCTAAAAACTGACTACAGGGAGCTTAACAGGTAAAAATATGTTGTCATCTAGTAAAGGATTGATTGCTGCTCTCAAGGAGGCTCAGTTTCACAGTGTCAGTTACCTATGAATGGCTAAAGCAGAGATATTTCTGTTGCCAGTATCCCTGTCTGCTGCTGCTGGTTTTCTGACAGGCAGCAACCTGTGGTAAAGCAGAGTCCCCCATGTATGGCTAAGTGCATTCAGACTTGAATGCAGAAGGGACCACTCCACCACTCTAAGTCCGCACCTGGGAATGTTCTGACCAGCTCATTCCTGGAAAGTGGCCACAGAACCTGAACAACCCTGAAATCTCATTAATGTCTTGAAACTGGTCTTCAAAGAGACAGAGAGATACATGAGTCTGCTGGGGAGCAGAGAAGATACACGAAGTTGAAGCTTACCATCGCACTATGGACTGAGTAAAGGACAGTTTGCATTTGCACGGTCTCATTAGAGACAGGGGATACCCTCATAAAATAAATTAACTTTATTTTAACCTCATAAAAGAAATCAACTTTTTTGTGCCATATCCTTCATCTTTGCTTGCTAGCTCTGCAATGGCAGGGCTGCAGAACAGTTCCCATTTCTTGCCTCCCCACCTGCTTGGGAAAGGAAGCTTCCTGCTATCAAAGGCTGTGCACATCTTTTTTTCCCACAACAGTCATGGGCAGAGAATCAGGGAACAAATGTTACAAGCCAGGGTCATGATCTAGAGAGTGAGTGAAGCATCAGGAGATCCCATTTGAACTGATCACCATCCAAAAGGCAGCTCCTGGGATTTTCTTTCTGAATTTGTTTAGGATGGAAAAAATATTTCCATGGGGAAGGAATAAAGTGAATCCCTGTTGATGACAGGTATTTGTCTTGTTTTGCCAACAGCAAGTCCCCTTTCCAAAGGACTGGCATTTGCACTAATCCCCATTCGAGCCTGAAACAATTAGCCAAACTGTGCTTTTCAGAGGCAGAACACAGTGTGGAGCCTTTGTATTTATTTATGTCAGCAAACAAGTATGTGGATATGTGTATAAGCACACTTGAGATGTCACCCAAATTATGATCTGTTTTCAACCTGATTGTTGATTTTCTGATGCTACAACCAGCCTGCAGCATACAGGCAGACAACACAGGGTTCATCCTCCTCCATGTGCTAATTACTGTTACAGTGTTGACACATCATTTCTTTTTAGGGCTTCAATCAGAGCAGAGGTGAGCAAACTTTTGCTTTATGCTCTAAAGGGGTCTGTGCTGGGATCCCAACCCTCTGTATGCACAAATTTTTTGTATTGCTGAATGGTTTTACTTTATAAATTATGACAACAACTGAATCAATAAATACTAACATAATGTGTATTGCCTTGGCAACATGGCACTTGATACAAAAATTAAAAACAAATTATATAAACCACCCATGGTGGGGAGCTTTACGTGAAATAAACCTGCTGCCATTGATGCCAGAAGAACGAATCATCTGGAATCAGAACAAAAGCAAACAGTCCCTGGTGAGGTCTCATCCAGAGTACTGTGTCCAGTCCTGGGCTCCTCAGCTCAAGAGGGACAGAGAACTTCTGGAGAGAGTTCAGCACAGGGCCACAAAGATGATCAGGGGACTGGAACATCTTTCATATGAGGAAAGGCTGCTGGAACTGGGGCTGTTTAGTCTGGAGAAGAGGAGACTGAGGGGAGATCTTATTAACATTTAGAAATATCTAAAGTATTCTATAGTAGCTAGCAACAGGACAAGGGGTAATGGGATGAAGCTGGAACACAAAAAGTTCCACTTAAACACAAGAAAAACTATTTTACTGTTTAGATAATGGAGCAGTGCCACAGGCTGCCCAGAGGGGTTGTGGAGTCTTCTTCCTTGGAGGTCTTCAAGACCCACCTGGACAAGTTCCTATGTGACCTGATCTAGGTGAACCTGCTTGTGCAGGGGGGTTGGACTAGATGATCTGTAAAGATCCCTTCCAACCCCTACCATTCTATGATTCTATGAAAGTTAAACAATATAAGCCACCTTTTCCCAAACAAGTCTGTGATGTTCTTCAGGTGCTGTTGCATCCCAGTGAGAGTGGCTTACCAGGGCTGTCATCAGCTGCTTGCAAAAACTCCCCTGGCTCCTTTTGGGGTCAGTCTATATAACCATATTCTTCTGATGCATCTATTTCTCTCAGAGATTTTCTTTCACCTTATACATTTGCAGGACAAGTCAGAAAATGTGTGATGATGAACCAAATCATTGTCTGAGAACATATGCTTCTTGTTTCCATTGGATAATTTGCCAGGATAGGTTTCATCAGTTTTAGCATTAACTCATCAGATACTCTGTGCTATTGCAATTTCTGGGAAGCAGCCAGGACCACATTTCCTGGAGTTTAGTCACTAGGAAAGTGTTGCCAAGTCGTGGTGCCACACAGAGGGTTTAGTAAATAGATAATTGATGCAAGTTTGGCATTTTATTCTAGCTTAGTGCAATAATTTGCTAAACAACTTGAATGTTTGTCAAATCAACTGAGTTACACAGTCTGTTTTCATACACTGCATAGTCTCTAATGAATCTGAGTGCACAACCTTTCTGCATAAATGAACTTGAGATGTCACCTCAGATTACATTACACTTTTAACATGTGCCTTCCATGTTAGCTTCTGCCCTGAACGTTACACCATTTCAAAAGTTACATCTTAAAGAGTGTTACTTTTTGTCAGGGACAGAACCATAACTCAATGATTATGGGGCAGTCTCTGTCCTGTGAAGATCAGTACTAAACTGTGCCTAGAAATTGTATGTAATACATTGTTAGGCAAAGAGAACAGGCTTGGACATGCATAATTTGATTTATGAAAGTTAGAATATATTTTAGACCACATGCTCTCTGAAGCAGGAAACAAGTAATTTGATTTTAAATTAATTTGCTAGAAACAGAGCGATGTTTGAAAGGGCTGGTGCAAACCTGACAGTCCAAAAGTATTTATATGGAGAGAAATTTGCTTAACCAACCGCTTCTTTTGTGTCGTCTGTTCTTTTAGATAGTTATATTTGGAATAAAGTGTTTTTCTGCTTCTGGTACCTCTTGAGGGACTCCCTGTGGTGATGTGGCTTAGAACTGAGGCAGGTAGGCTGCAGCTCCCTGGGGAAGGGAAACTCACTTAATACACGAATAACACTGAATGTCAGTCAAGCCAAGGGAAAAAAAGGGTCGACAAGTGAAAGATAAATAGGTTTAAATAATTACTGTTGAAATCCTCTTATGCTTGTAATTTTTTTCTCAGCATGGAAGTCCCTCTGTAAGCAATTCAGCACAATCCTTTGAAACTGGCTAGAGTTTTATTAATATTTTAGTAGCAGTGTTAGTAATGGCATGAACAATGGTAGTGCTGTGATGAGCTATGGAGTTTTCAGAGAAATCGCTGTCTTAGATGCATCAATAAAGCCACACTGGTTTACACCAGTAGAGAACCTGGACCTTGAGTTTTAAGGACCACCCCTGCGAACAGACTCTCCTTTGCCATTAGTCCTGGCAGCACTCCTAGAGAGCTCAACAGCAGTAATCATCACCCCAGGAAGAAGTGGCTGGATTTAATGGCAACATTCATACTAGCAAGCACTGGGTCTAGTCAGAGGTATTTGCAGAAAGAAAAAAATATTGCTCTGATTCCAGAGCCCATTGCTTTTTAGGGAAGTAGTTAAAGACATGCTCTCCTTTCAACCTGCAGTCAAGTCTTGTTGTTCGAAGCAGTCCAGATGTTTTGCTGAATAGAAGCCATGTACATTTGAGTGTTTACCTGCAGTTTTTGCACACCTACTTTTAGATACCTATTATCTCTTCCAGTGAACTTTACATTTTCCTCCTCTTCAGTGTGTACATAGTCTCCTCTGGGCATGCTCCTTTCCATACTATTTCAAGGAGACTCATAGTACTGTGTTGAGCTTTGGTTATTTGACTAAACTACAAGCACCTTTCTGAGTGCCTCAGGTCACTGGAGGAAGCTGACTTCTCAAAACCAGACTCAAAATGGAGATTGTAAGAGAATTTCCTCCCATCCCACCAACAAGAGTTCAGAGAAGAAATGTTGGCTTATTTATATTTCCATTTTCTATAGCCAGATATATTGACTTACCCCGTTGTTAAAGCTCAAAAGTTACAGCTTAAGCTTCTCTTACCTTGTTTCTTTTTCCTAAGTTGTTATCCACTGACAAGTACAGTCCAGGCTATTTTCTCTTCAAGCTGGGGAGTTCTCTTTAAGACATAAGCATGCTATCAAAGAAAAAGATAATAAACCCATATAGGATTATTTCCAGCAGGAAAAACAGCTGCAGCTGAGGGGTCAGCAATACCAAAGCCCAGGCGTCCGGAGTCAGAACTCTGAGATTTGTGAAGAGTTAAGTGAATTGCACGTGGATAAGCAGTTGAAGGCTGAGCCACCACCTCCAGTAGGGCAAAAAGAGGTAACAGAAACAAATTTCGTACCTGATACTGCATGCAATTCATTGCACCAGCTCCATAGTGCATGCCACTGATTTCTGTGGAGTTTGTGGCTTGTCAAAATAAGTGTTTGTCAAGTGGAAGGAAAGCCGTGGTACGGAGTAGGTATTACAGTCTTAGTAAAGAAGAGAGGATTTTGTTGTCATAAAAATAATTGGAAAACTTGAAAAATGTGTATTATAAATTAAGATGGGATTCCAAGAGGCTTTGCAAAAAACCCTCAAAAATAATATATAATGTTACTGACTTATTTTAGGAGCAAATATGTGTGTGTGTTAAAAGTAGCTTAAAAGAATTGTGTCTGCTGACTTGGCAGTTTTGTACCTTGAGTTCACTGCAGGGCATCTGCTATCTGTCACAGATTACCGTATCTTTTCCTGTTAGACCCAAGAAAGGTGCAACAATTTAGGTACCTGACATGAAGATACTAACTAAATAGTAAGTCTTGATATCACTCAGTTGATATTTGCAAAAGAGCAGCTCAGCTCATTGTTTCTGATATATACACATTGATGATTATTTCAATTCATAGGATTGTGTTATCAATATAAATGTAAATACCAAAAGCACATGTGTTTGTAATGCACACTGAGTGACTCTGGGCTTTAATTTTCCCTCTATCCTAATTGCTGACTTCTTGGGATTTTTCCCATTGAGATTTAGCATTTCATTGATAAATCATTGCCTTTATTATTAGAGACTGACAGATTCCTCTCTCTGAAATCAGGAACTGGAGGTTTTGAGTTGTGTCCTGGGAGTTTGGGGAACTAAATAGCTCCTTGAGGTTGAAACCAGTGTTGGTTTGGGGAGATTAAATTAATGATGACAAAGTATCAATATGCATCACACCTCCTCAATTCTAGTATAAAAAAACTGGCAAGTTTGTGCCCAGCAGGAGCAGTCCTATGGAGAAATTTTGACCAGACAACTCGAAACACCCATCAGTGCCAGAACTCATCTTTTCTAGGCCTGATTATTTGTTTTGTCACATGGGGTGGAATTTACTGAACTAAATGTAGATATCTGTATCTCAGCTTATCATCTGAGACCTTTTTATAGTAAGTGATGATCTGGAGCCAATGTAGTTAGGTAAATGTGTTTCATCTCTGAATTAAATCAAGATTTAAATTAGATCTGATGTATCATTTTCTAAAAGTGCCCATTTCTCTCCTTTGACTGTTAAGGGAACCTAGGATAACCAGATGAGTTATATACAATTAGGTGAGCTAAATTCTACTCACAGTAATCAGATGTCCTCTAGCCATGAAGCATTGCTTTAAGGAGAAGTCCTCCATGCCAGAATATGCAAGGAGGCTTCTTGGAATATTGAACTTCATCTTCAGAAAGAAAAGGGCTTGAACTTTAGAGGAAAGAGACATGAGTTTTTTATATCCCAATTTCAAGAAAAAAAAAGATACTTATTTACCAAAGCAACCCAAAACTTTCATAGAATGAGATGAAACATTTTAACTAGGAAGAATTAGAAGACTGTTTCAGAATTTTTTTCTCTCAGAGAATTAAGTATCCTTCATATTTAATTTTCTTTTGAGATTAATAAACCATGTGATCCTAACATAGAGACTGGGAAACTATATCTTTTTTAGTGCTATAAGGAAATGTCATGATACATCAGGAACATTCTAGCCTTGATATATTAAACAACATGGTGATAAAGAAATAATCCCCATTTCCTCCATCAACTTTCAAAGGATCCTGGGACACAAATGTCACCTTTCTATAGTAGAGTATAATTGATTCTATTTGTGTCTGCTTAGAAAGAGGTGGAGGAATATGGCAATAATCCAGGGATAATTTGAAATCAAACGGAAGTTCATATGAGGCTATGGATGCCAACATGAAAGAGCAAAGCCTAAAGGATGCTATTTTTGAAGGCCAGATCTTACGTGGACATTACATACTTACAATCCTTCTATTCAGAAATAATCTTTGTGCTGGCACATAAGGACATGCTAATCATCTTTTTGATGAATGTCCCAAGAACTTGTGACTGGCCAAACAAAGCCAGCAACTGCGAGGAATTAACAGAGACAGGGCTTCGAGTGATTCAGTCAATAACAAAAAGCACTGAATGAATAAAATAGTGTTGATATCAGTAAAGGATACATTATACGATGAAAAGTTCATCCTAACCAAATCATCAGTAGCACACCATAGAAATAAAATCATTGATGTTACAGGTGAATAAGACCTCAAAGAACAAACTGATTGATTTCTCTGCCAAAACATGGCCCCGTAAAATATTTTGTACAGCTTTTGTGGAACCTACCTTTAAATGTGTCAGGCAACTTGGATTTCTTAATTTACCAAAGACAATAATTCACATGCTTAGAAAAAAAATCTCATGGCTGGGTGTAACCAGGCCTTTTTAAAAGAAAATCTTTTTTACCTTTCAAAACACCATTTCATTACTCTTACCAATTTTATCTATAATTTTCTTTTTATGAATTAATATTGCTTAATTTAATATACTGTTGTTTACTTTTGTCTTTGGCTTACTCTCTGAAGTCACACACCATTGTTTTTTTCATTATTTCTTGTGAATTAGTATCTCTGTGCTCTTTATCTGACTTTTTTACCTCCTTCTTTGCAGCTTCCTCTAATGTTCCTTTTAGGAATTGTTTTGCCAGGAAGTACAATATTCCAAATACAACTTCCATTGAACCATAAAGAAAGGAAATAGTTTCTCATAATCTAGACATGTTAGTTTTCACATAGGTTTTCCACATTGTTAAATCCCACTGCAGAATCATGCCTATTTTTTAAAAGTATTACCCCAAATTCCCAGGATTTCCACTGAAATTTTCCCAAAACTCTTTCATTTGTACTGATTTGAGTCATTCTCTCCATGTTTCACTTCTTTTTTCCTTTCTGCTTCCTTGGTTTCAATACTCTCTCCAATTTAATGTTATCAGCTAACATGAGGATTATATTGGTCAGTACTTCTTCTGCATCTTTGTTGAAGATAATGCTGACTCTAATCCCTACAGATCCACTCCTCTGAAGACAAAATTTGTGTTATATTTGGGTCCCAAGCCAATTACAATTTGGTTTAAAAGGAGACTTTTCTATAATAGATATCTATCATATGTCAATTTGATAGATTAAGGCTGTGATCTTCAGAGATGAGGGAGAGAGGAATAGACAGAAGAGAGTTAAGCTCTGACTAAACATCATCTTTCAGTGAGATTTCAACATCTCACTGATAAAGGCTTTTTGAAAAACTCATTCACATCAACTTGCCACTCTTAACAAGTACAAGCAGCGGGTGTGGAGGCCCTGTCTGCATACTTAAAAAAAACCACTCCACACAGAAACACACTAAAAACTACCTTCAGCAGCATAAATTTATGCACTAGTGACAGGTCTCTCAAAGGGACTTCTGAGGAGTCCTGTTGTCTCTGCCTGGTGCACCTCCTTCACTCACATTCCAGGAAAGAGGAGATTCTGTATTTGTCCTTTTTGCTTTCTATTGTCCTCTTTGCACTCCATTTTTTGTGCAGAGTACCCTTAGCATACAGGAGAACCACCTCACTTTATGTCTCTATGACATTTCCTCCAAGAAGTATTCTCCTTTTCTCCTCTGAGTCTGTATTCCATTTACTTTAATCACAGGCTACAGAAAGTGTTTAGTGCTCTGTGATTTCCAAGATTATTCCCTTTTCCTCTTGTCTAAGCTCAATATTGTGTTTACTTATTGCAGCTCTCCTGAGCTGTTTCCAATTTTTCATGAGCATTCAATATTGGTTGCTAATGGTGTGTTAACTTGGTATATGGAATCCGTTTATGCCCTACAATATGTCTTGTCTTGTCTATATCTGCTGATTTGCATACATTTCAGGCTTTTTAGATACTTCTCTGCTTACATTTGTATTAAATCTAACAGGGTCTCTCCTCTCTTTATTGATCCCCTTGTTGGATTCTTTTAAAAATATTTTACTTTCTTAGGCAACTGAATTTTGAGTAGTTACATCTCCCTCATCAATTATTATTATGTACATAGTTCTTTTCTTTCCATTATTGAGTTCCTGAAAACCTTCTTAATCCCTTTAACCTTTCTGGTAAAGAGTAACCTTTGCTTCTTTCCTACAAGCTTTCCTAATCTTTCCCTCCTCTCTCATGTGTTTTGTTCCTTCTTTTTTTAGTCCCAGTTTGGACCTTCAAACTTTTGTCTAGTGTCTGAATCCACGTTTGCTGTCTGTTCTTTGAAGGCTTTTCAGGAGATACCCTGTCTATTTTGTTTTGCATGTTCCCCATCTCCCATTGGTACTGATGGATTCTGATGTGTTCTGAAAAATCCTCTTGATAAGTAACCTTTGAGAATTCTTGATTCTTTAAGCTGTTTTCAGTGTAGTCTGTTATAATCATACCATATTATATTCTGTAAATTTCCTAACCTGTCTTCACTAAATCTAGCTCTCTCATCAACAATGCTGTTGAGCTCATGTTATTCCACAGTTTTCTTTGTTTCTGTCTATTGGTAAGAGTTATATCCAATAAGGCTTCTTTTCTCATTGGAACTCCTATTTTCTGCATCCTTCAGCTGTGTATGATGTAGGACTATTTCGGTGATCTGTGTTTTGACATCTTCACAACAGAACAGATAATGACTAAATGCATTCCCTAATGAACAGTATCAGAAAGTTCTGACTGATAAAACTTGGTATGAAATTTTTTCCACCATCATAGACCGTCGGTAGTCTGTAGAAAATGGGCTCTGTACAACAGCTACTTTCTCAATATGGATTTTTTAAAGCTTTATCCGTGTCTTTGACCTGTACTTTCTGTTCTGACTCTCTTTTTTAAAAGGTCTTTTCTCGACTGTTTGCAGTACTTTTGAGTAGAGCATTAAAAACCCTAGCCAAGACTATGACCTTATGGATGCTGCAGATAATTGCAAACAAGTAGCTTCCATCCCTGCTTGCAAGCATTGCTGGAATGTTCAGTCTTGCCCATTTTACCCCAGGTTCAGCATTTCTCTGAATTCAGCTATAAATTTTGCATTGGCTGTGTAGAGTGGAAAACAGAGGGCCCATTTTCACATTAATAATAAATATATAAAGCTCTACTTATTCTCTAACTCCATCACCATCATCCTCATGGAAATAATGTTTTATGTGTACGTGCCATCTCTCATATAACTATCTCACAGGCTGTTTAAAAGCGTGGGTAAGTATTATTGTCCTATTTTTTTTTTAATGGAGACAATAATATTGCAAGTTAAAGCAAAAAATATTTCAGCAGTTACTGAGAAGACAGAATAAGACAATTGCCAAATGACCCACTTCTCCTGTCTCCTGCTTATAGCAATTTTGTGTTGATATAGCCCATAGAAGATAACAGCTTTGGTGTTTCCCACTTATACCAGGTAGCACTATAATACACTCAAAAACAAAAAGAGAGCAGGGATGGGCAAATATTAGAGCTTTTGTTTTAGAGGCCAAGCTGAATAGTCAAGTAAAACATAGTTCTGGATTAATGAACTTGTAGAACTGTTTTATCTTGACTAATAAAATAAAATAAAATATGGGAGAAATCCTTTTTTTTCTTCTACAGAAAATGTTTTGATTCTGTTAAAAGAAAGTTTTGACCTGAAATGAAATTTCTATTTAACATTTGGATGACTTATTTAATCATGTACCAGATATCTTTTAATAGCAAATTCAGCCTCTAAAACATTTTTTTAAGTAATATATTCCCCAGAAATTTTTACCCAGATCTACTTGAGAGTTTCTGCTCTAAATAGACAAGACAACCAATGCTTCAGGGAGCAGGAATATTCCTCTCCCCATTTTTCAGAGGAAGATTTGAGAAATACTGAATTTAAACAATATTTCTAAAATGATGGTGTCAAATATTTCAGGCAAGCTATAAAGCCTCTGAAAGGCTTTCAAAAGCCATGATTCACTCCTTTGTCACCTTGAGATCAAAAATGTGGCACCAAAAGATGAGGGGTCATATCACATGGTGGGAACAAGTCAGGGTTGGGAATGAGGCAGGTAGAAAAGTCCCCTCACATGTGTGCTTCTAGTACTGTGTGACTGGATCCTGGTGACAAAAGGACTTCTGCTTATCTTGGAAGAGAATCTGTGGCAGCCTGAAGTGGACAGAGCATGATCCTGGCTGACAAGGTGCAGATTTCACCCATCGGCTGAGGGTGAGAAGCCTCAGGAATGAGGCCTCAGAGATAGGAGCCCAAAACAGGTCATCAATTTCCTCCTTTGTCATTTCAGGAGTTAGATCCCCCTTCTGGTTCCGCTCCATCTGAAGGTATGAGCCTTCAGGATGCATAATTCTTAAAATCATGAGTGTTTCCATCATTCCAAACTTCCACCTACCATTAATATTCAGTGGCTGTTCACTCTCTTTCTACAGTTTGCTTCTTTTTTGTTTTAAAAGATAAGTTTTACGCATTAACTTTTTGTGATTGTTCTTGTTGATGACTCAAATGATATATCACTGCAGAGTAGGCAGAGCTGTCAGTCAAGGAGAGGGCACCATGTGAAGTGCATGGCGATGTCTCTGTTGTGGCTTTTGCTGGGATGTTGGTTAGTGTAATAAAAACTGCATTACTTCCTTTGGGGCGATTGATCAATTTGTTTTCCTCATCTTTACTCTTGTTGACAACAAGCTTGATGAAATCAGTCTTTCTGAAGGCAGCACAGTGGATTTGACAAATCCTGCAGAACTGCTGGAGCAGATCCCTGAGTTTGCTGAGGAGCTGATGGAGCCTGAAGATTGCTTCCCTGAAGGTAAGGGCCTGAATATTTCACTGCAATGCTGCAGGAAGAAATCTCCTCTTAGTGAACGTCACTCTAGTTTCATACCACATTGCTCTGGCTGCTTGCAGTTGTAGTTCACTGGATTAATTTAATTTCTTAATGTAATTAATTAATTACTGTAATGATCCAAACACACACTGAAAAATCACTTTTTGTCACTTGATTTTGTATTTCCAAGGTGAGATAAGCCAAAAGCATACTCTAAAAGGCTGTTTGGATTCTAAAATACTAGGATTTTTTCATACAAATTTTTGCCATGAAGCTGTTTTGTTTTTTTAAAATAAACATCGATCTTCTGACTTGGTCAATGAAGGCTTTTGCCTTCCAGTAAGTGTATAAGGTCAAATTTAGTACAGAACTGACCAGTAATTAACAGAAACTGTCTGGAGACTTCATTAATCCCATTTTTAATGTGTTGTTAACACCTGTTTTAGAGAGTGTTAAGATTAGCATGTCCGGTAACTTTCATCTGACCAGGGATGTGTTATGTAAAAATATTTTACTTGGTTATTTTAGATAACAACAAATCCCATTTACATAACTCTTAGTAGTGAAAGACACTGTCAATTTATTATTACTTTAACATAGACCTGCTCCAAAACACAGGTTTAAAACTCAACTACATCAGAAGATCTATTATAAAGTAAATCTAGAAGGTAAATAATGTGTTGTTTCTTCTCAGAGTGAGTTTTATGCCAGATATTATCTCCATCAAATTCCTCATTTGTCTGGGTTAGGAAAAATAGAGTTAGCTGAATGTTAGTATACTCTCTTGACAATTCAAGGAATATTATAAATAAAAACAGAGCTTCTCAGATGGGATCAGACAGAAATGATTTGCTGGGTATATGGATGCCCCTGAAGTCAGCAAAAATGTGCATCTCTATATCTGTGAGAAAGATGATTGAATGAGGTAAGGGAGCCCTGCAGGGCTTACAAATGTCCCTAGGATCTAAACTTTTTTTTTTTGGCAGCTCTACTTCAGAGCAGTAGCCAAAAATTAATGCAGTTGATGGAAGAAAGTGTAACTATTCCGGCCCATATAATAACATTTAGAATTTAGATCCAGTATTTTCATCCCTTCACAATATATTTGTTGATGAGGCTAGTGAGTAGCAATCTATATTGTGCATTCCAAAGTGAGAAATTATATTGTAATTGCTAAAACAAGCCAGTGTTATAAGACCAATGCTAGTCAGATGCCAATTTGCAAGTTCTGAAACTGTGGGTGGCCATGATTGCCTTCTCTTTTTCAAGAAATGAGGTAGACATCAAACAACCCTTCACTTCATTCAGTGCAAGGCCCTGATTAGTTCTCAGAGAAGTATCGCTCTGTATTTTTTTCTTTCTTAAACTAATCAGAAATGCCTGAAACTCCATCATGCAGAACCCCTTCAGTACCAACCCAGTCTATCAGATTTTCTCCACTGCAGGGTGGCACGTGGTGCCCTTCAGAGATGGATCACTGGAAGCGTTAAGCCAGTTTTCAAGTCCACTCATCATCCTGACATCAGAGAAATGAAAAATGAAGGTGTTGTGGGCTGAACCCCAGGCTTGCCTTGGGCTACATCCACCCTGCTGGCTCCTGCTCCCTTTGACCTAAGCACCCCTGCCCCTACCTTTTGCCTTTTATTCCTCATCTTCCCTAGTTCCTTACCACTTCCTGATCAAATCAGGATGTTTTCCTCTTCTCCCATGGTATATCCATCTGAGTCTTGAGTTGTGAATGGGAGTTGAAGGAGAACCTGGTCCCGGCCCTTGTCCCAGTGCAGAGTGGCGAGGGACACTGGGGATACAGTTGCAGGTGACATCCTCCCCAACATATCTACTTTGCTTTCCTATGCAGCCCATATCCATGCAGACTTTTCAAACTCTACTGTGTAGACTAAATGTGATCACATTCCTCATGGATTTGGCAAGAATGCATAAACCTGAAATGTGAATGCTTGCTCATAGAATTTCAAGTCAAAGTGCCATAAACCGAAAGTCCAAATGTTTCTTACTGCAATGACATTAACAGATGTTTTTATTTCTTCAAGGAAACAAAGTGTTTTCTTCTTCCATTAAATACTTTCTAATACTTTTACCTAAACTTACTATTGCAATTAAACCTTACGCAGCTATCATTCTGTCCTAGTTAAAAAACAAGCAAGCCAACGAACAACAGTCTAGTTAGCTAGGATATGACAAGGTTATATTATTATATTGAAGGGCTAGCACTGGGCAAGTTTATCTAGTGTTGCTTTTACTGGCTTGTAATAAAGAGATTCAATAATATTTGGTATATTTGGGAGAAGGACTAGCTACTCTTTGTGAAAGAATTACATTAGTAGTAGTAGTAGATTAAAGAGGAAGAGTGAGAGGGGAAGGGTTAAGATCTTACCTTGTTAGCTTAATAGCTATCTAAATTCAAACTGTGACATCTGAATACATTCAGCATAGGTTATGTCCTGAAGAAATATGTTCCAAATTCAGCCCCCTTTTTCAGATAACAAAGGCAATGAAGATAGTGCATAGTCTTGAAATAGTTGCTGAAAGTTTGCTGAGGTCACCGTTTTCCGGGAGTTGGGTGACCCAGATAAGCCATAGGTTGTTTTTCTTGGGGAGACTTGTTAATTCATTATCATCTCAAAATAGCTTTGATTAGGGTCAACAGGGAGTATTCTGGGGTTAGGAAATGTGAAGCCAAAGTAGGGTCATAGCTCTGGAAGCTATCAAGTATTGCTGGGAAAAAAAACTGATAGAAATTGAGAGATCATTTGTGTTGCCAGTTGATGGGAAAGCAACATCTAGACAGTGCCAGTTATTTGGGTACTTTTTCCTCCAGATGCCTTGCAACACTCCAGTCCTGTTGCCTCCATTGGTATGTGTTCTCTGCATCAAAAATTGCTATCTACTTGAACATTATCATCTGTGTCTCATGGAAGGTCATTCACTGAGAGCCCCTGGCCCCAACATGCTCCTCTCTCCCAGACCCTAATAGGAGAAAGTTTTCACCAAGTCCTTAGGCGTAATTCCCCAGAGACAGCCCGCTGGCAAAGGTTTCAAAGGAGTATCATCAGATGGTCACGCGAGAATGAGCTACCTTGCTCGGCACGCGGTTGATCGCAACTCGTGACACTGAGCATGGTCAAAACTACCTTTTCATATGACCACATAGAAACAGTTATCGCAGTTGGAAAGCGCCATGTGCTGAAGTAAAGTTGCTCTGATTAATGGTGGGATCTGCGTCATGCCCTCCCAGTTAGCAGCTGCTTAGAAATAAAAAAATGAGAGACGAGTCCATTAAGCTAAACAAATCTAAACTGAGCTACAGGGACCGCCACCAGGTCATGTTTAAAAGCTAAGTAAAACCAAGCCAAGCCCAAAGAAATGTGTTGTCATCCTAGGAAAAAAAAAAAAAAAGTATCTTCTTCCTCTAGCCATAATACCAGAGATAGAGTGATAGAGTGTAGCATGCCATTGGGAGGGTAATGCTACTGTTTTGATGTATATAATTTTCAGACATCGTAAGACTCTTACAGTCCTATTGCATGTACAGGATGAAAGTTAATTCAGGTTGGACAGGACCTCTAGACTTCAACTTGTCCACCCCCTTGCTCAAAGCAAGGCTCAAGTTGGTGGTAGACTGCCCACTGCATTTGCTTCAAGGCATCATACCATTATTTATAGTGACCTCTGAGAGGATATGTTTTGAGGAGAGCAGCAGCAGACAAACAACATACCCTTGCAAAGCCCTTGGAAGAGTAAAAACACCTGACAGACTGTGGCTTTGTTAGATGTTCTCTTGGCAGCATCTGGTTGTAGTACACAAGAAAAGACTCAGATCTCCGTATGTGTGTCTTGGGTACGAAATGCTGGAGACAGTGATTGCAAATCTGTTCTGTGTGGGCCCTAGAACTACACAGTGTATAAAACCCAGCCACACATGCCAGTGTGTTATTGGGGCCAGAGGATGAGATGAGGGTTAAATAAAGAGGATCTGCAGCAATCATGTTCACTCTGGCATGGAGTCTTACAAAGGGAGTATAGCCAGGCTTGCTTGCTTTCTTGAGCATACACAGCTAACTAGACTGGTCATTAGAAATCCAGCCTGGAAGATAAATACCTAAATTAAAACCATGTTGTGAACATCTGCCTGCTTGAGTTTATGCTGAGGAACTTGTCTTTTCTTTGTGGCAAAGCAAAAAATGCTCTGACCAATATTCAAAGCTAAGCAAAATATGTTTTTGTTCTAAAAATGAATATCCCAATAATTGGGAGCTCCTGTGTAAAGGTAATAGCAATATTTCTGCAGTTAAACACAAGGTACCAGACTTACTGGAAACCAGTATAGAAGAAGTTCATTGTTCTTCCTGGTTTGTTGAAGAGAATTAGCAGCCCAGTCCATCCAAGACATATCTAATAATTTTATGTAAATTTAAATATATATACATTAGTATGAACAAGCAGTGGAATTGTGAAGTCTTTACTAATAAGCCTGAAAACAATAGACTTGGCTGTTATGCTTGCAGGAGGAAGGTTTTGCAGTATAGCTCTCACATTTACAGAGACTTTTTTTCCCAGTGCACCAAAGTAATGCAATCAGGTCTAACAGCTCCGTGATTATAATGCACCAGGCTAGAAAATGTGAATGTGTATCCAAAGGAATATTTATACAAATTGCACTGTAAATTAAATCCCTCCTGCTTTTTAGTTTGGGGTTTGTTTGTTTTTCTTTTTTTTCCTAGTAACATGTCTATCATTGTATCAGATGCTTAAGAAGGAGCTTTCCCTGTCACACCTGCAGGGGAGACTTTAGGACGTATTTTAATATGCAAGTTGTGATTGTGCTATAGGACACCCCAGTGACTGAAGGAACCAGTTCCCTTGTTATGAAAAACAAACAAAAAGTGAATAATATCATGGTATACCAATGTATTTGGAAAGGTTCCTTGGTAAATAGGTCTCTGTTTCATGAGAAGTGTTATGTAATCTGTAAATGTGAATTAAAACCAGAAAATGTTCTTGGACAAGTTGACTACTGATGCAGCTCAGTACAGCTTCACTGATTTACCAGCAAATAACTTGAGCCTTTGCAGGGAATTTTTTTGCTGTTCTGTGTTTCTGTTGAACAGTAACTTACTACACAAAAGGCTGTTGTGAAAACAGGCTAGTTTGCTCTCAAAAAAGATGTAACCCAACATGAATTCCAGTGGGAAAACAAAGTCCTGACTAAATCCCAAGGTAGTCAGCTGCTTTTGCACAACCCATTCCCTACTAGCATTGATAGCACAAATCTACTAGACAAGGCAGTATGAGTAATGCTGCTATAAGAAATGCTGAAGGGTTTACTCCTGTCTTGACACTTGCTCTGCTAAAAGGTGTTAATAGTCTTCATGTGGATAAAGTACCTTTTGAAACCTGAAGTTTGGTTCTGCTGACCACCTGCCTTGTTACAGAAGCCAGCAGGAATTATGATTGCTCAGACTCTCACCAGGCCATAACTTAGACACGTTGGAATGGCTTTGATATTTTGGTTTCTGATATTTTGAGAAATGGAAAAAACCCCCCTGATTATTGGGATGTTGACCAAAGTCAGGTAAACTCTTTTTGTGGGGTTGTGTGAAGCTTCTAATTCAACATTTAAGCTTGGGTCAAGGTCATCAGAACAGTGGGCTACCAACATTATGAGAAAGTCCAGAAAAGCACAGGTATGAAATAACAGTGAAGGAAAATCTGAAATGGAAATAGACCTTCATTAATTTATTAAAACACCTGCTTGTGGTCAGATTTCTATTTTTCTTTCAGTTTTCTTTTTTTATTTTTTCTGTTTGATTTATGAGTAGTTAAAAATAACCTGTCGTCTGAATTGCAGCCAGCATGATTATTCACGGAAGTACTACTTGACTTTAGTAATTGTATCAGAATCTGGTCTAAACATTTCTGAATTGGGCCCAATCAAAAGCATGGGATTTAATAGCGCTGTGATTTTAGGCTGACTCATCTGAGAAGCTATTTTTGAGTTTCCAAGGTATTGCTGCCATTAACTAGGACTTTTTTTTTTCAGATGAGAGTTGCAAGAAAGCCATCAAAGAGCACTAAAAAAAAAAAAGATTAGTGGTCCTAGCTGGCTTTCTGTCTTTAAAAATACCTCGCAGTACCTGTAAATTATCAGATGGAAGCTGAGTGAATCAGCAGTAGCCTGTTTTTACCATTTTCTGACTTTTTTCCATCAGAAATTAAGAGCCTTTGGAACTTATGGTGCCCTGCTCATTAGTATTTAATTTGAAGGTTATCCCGTAATTTTAGCCATGCCTGGGCTCAGGTAATAATGTAGGCTCCCTGTGTAGTGGAAAGACAGAGGCAGACTCCTCCAGGGAATGATTCATCCAACTGTCTTACAGTGGGGAAAACCACTTCCTGGAAGATCCTAACCTTTTCCAACAGTACTTACAGAGCATTTCCACTCTATAAGAGCATGACAGAGTACATCATGCCTGTTTCTAGTAGAGCATGAGACTGAAAACTAAGTGCACACGTAAGATGTACCTTAGAGTAAAACAGAGGAAATTTTCTGGATGAATGTTTTAAATCAGAAAAAAAAAAAAAAAAGTTGGTGGTTTTTGTTTGGTTGGGTTTTTTTTCCAAATTTAAATTATTTATGGAAAGGAGGTAAACTCATAGAAAGTTTATTCTGCTAGATACAATGGTTACTTCCAGTACAAAGGGGGATTTTTTCTTGACATGAGAAATCCATTTATGCAGCGAACAATGCACTCATTAGCCTGTTCACTTGATGACTGAAGGATATGAGCACAAGTCTTTCATCTTCTTGATCCAAAGTTGAGTTGATGATGAGGAGACAAGTGTACACCAAAGTGAAAAACACCAAAGTGTGAACAAACACCTGAAAAATGGTAATGATCATGCAGATTGTGAGGTGAGAAGTAGTATAAGAGTTTTCTGAAGGCCCTGCTAAGAGATGCAGCTAAACAGCCCCCTCTGTCATGTCATGATGGTGGGATTATAACTCCCCTGAGTATGCTAGCTCAGGGATCCTGGTACCAATGCAGTGCTGCATACCCAAAGTCTGTTCCATGTTCCTACTGCCTAAAATATACCCAAATCACACACATTGCCATCTATGAACAGTGTACTGGTTTTAGCAAAAAGTAGTGACTAATATGATGTACTTTTGTGCTTTGACGTGATTGAAGTGCTTAGAAGGATAAAACTTGCCTTTCCTAGAGTAGTATCTGACACACAAAGAGGCAGAGAGCTGGTTCTTACATTTCTGTCTTCTCTTAGCATTATGTCCTTCTCAAATAGTTTTATTATTTAGCTTATTCGTTTATTTAGTTTTATTTTGTTTATTTATTTAGTTTAGTTAGGGTTTTTTTTAATTAAAATTAATTTTAATTTTAGTTTGATTTTGATTGAATTTATTTCAACTCAGAATTTCTCTGAATTCCAAAATACATTGTTAAACTGGGTAGAGATGTGGGTCTGTTTGATGCAGGCATTTAGAGGACGGGTAGTTACTTGCACCACTGTCCCATTACCTTTGCATAAATAGTTTCCTGTCCTGTTAGTCCCATACCAAGAGCCTACACATAGCCAAAACCTCAGAAATGTGTGAGAGAGGAGTTCTGGGAATTATTTATGTATAAAATATCCCACAGTGCTGCTGCTCCACAGTAGGGATCTGTGATAACAAAAACTTATAGAAAATATCAGGAGAACCACAGCAGACTTAGCAGCTCTCTTCCTCCTGGCAGAGCCTGCTGCCAGAACAGTCCGTCTTCCAACTGCTTGGGAATCCTAGCATCCCAGGAGTTGTACTTGATCTCCTTGCATATCACATGCAGCTCAAGCACCTCAGTTATGCCACCCTGAATTAGCAGCAACTGCTGTCTGCGCAGCCTTGGCCCTCACCTGCTTTCCTTCCCCAGTTTCCTTGCCTAAATATTATTCCTTCTTGCAATAACATTGCGTTATATCACCATAATGAGCTGTCCTCCCTTGTCACTTCTGAGCAGTCTCATGCTTCAAGATATCTTCCTGACCTTGGCCACCTTTCAGATACAGAAGCAGTTGGCCTGTGTTTTTTTCCCTTGTGCTGGGACTGATAAAGCTCCATAGCTAAATCTTTTTCTGTACAACATATAGAATGAATGCAGGGTAAGAGCTTGCTTTTTGAAAATAGAGTAGTTTCTGAGGGTTGTTCTCATCAGCAAATATTGTGAAATTTGAGTCAAATTATCTGGTGAAAAACTGAATGGACAGCCTGGAAAAAGACAAGTACTGCCTACCAGAGCATTTGTTTACACAATTTTAAGTCCTTACCCAGCACAAGGTAATGCACATAGTGTTTTTTAGAATGGTAGAGATGGATCTGTCCATTAGCAATGACAACATCCTTTTGCTGTAACAAATGAATACTGCTAAGGAAACTAAAAATGGCCATGGTTTTTCCTATTAGAAATGCTTATGTGGTCCCCATTATGATGATGGTATTTAGCTACCACACATTTGTCCCTAAGGCCAGAAAGTGCTATGAAGCATCAGTGAGGAACTGTCTGTGGACTGGATATCTAAACTTCTGCTGACATCAAAGGGGGTTAAACCACCTAAATATATTTCCAAAGTTGTGCTAGCACCTTGTTTAAGCTGATGAATCTGAGAGATCAAACTCTGCTCACTTTTACTGAGTCTCTTCAGCATGTTGGTGCCATCTGCACTGTAGAACCTCCTCCCCTCATCTCCTTTTCATCAGATTGCCACTTTTAATCAGCCATTCTAGTGGTATCATAGAAGCAAGAAAATATCTTTCATCCATTCAAAACGATGTGGAAATTATTGATAATACCCTACTAGAGTCACTACAGAATCACAGGGAATCATAGAATGGTGGGAATCAGAAGAGACCTCTAGAGATCATCCAGTCCAACCTCTCTACTAAAGCAGGTTCATCTAGATATTAGTCCTGATGAGGGGTGCTGCTTGAGTTCAGCTCCTATGATTTCACCTATGGCACTGGTGACTTCAGGACAACATATTTTATATCATAAAAGTCATTGGGAGAAATGACTGGGGGGCATTTTGAGTGATTTTGAATGTTTTTTAGTGGAAGAGTAAAAGGGGGAAATAGAAGGCAGAGCAGAAGAGGTTGGTGAGAAAAACAAGGGAAGAAGGACTCAATGCAGCAACTTATCACTACAAGAAATCTCATTTAGGATTCCTTATTGCAGTTTTTAAAATTAAATGGGCTTTTTTAACAATTACTTTGGATGTTTTTTTCTCCTTTTCAGTTTGTGTGCGGTTCTTCCAATGCTGTTCAGTGGACATCACAAAATTTCCAGGCAAAATTTGGTGGCGGCTGCGGAAAACCTGCTACAGAATCGTCGAACACAACTGGTTTGAAACTTTCATCATCTTCATGATCCTGCTGAGCAGTGGAGCCCTGGTAAATGTAACAGGATTTCCTAGCTGGTCAAAAGTGGACGCGGGTCTCTGAGAAGGTTTTCTCCAGTTAACTGTCTCTAAGATCTTACTAGAGTGATCATTTCTCAAAGCAAAATATGTTTGGGGCTAAAACAAGTCTTCAACTTCTCTGATTTCAACTGCCTTTACTGTACAGTGGGGAATTTTCTTCTGTTATAAATTTATCCTGTACGTACGTTTTGAAAAGCAAATCCTTAAGGAAGTCTGTATGAAGTTACTACTTCAGCAACCCATAATTACTCCAAGGTAGTTCCTATCTGGAGGCTTATATTTTGCTTCAGGGATGGCTTTTTTTTTTTTTTTCGTCTTTTCTTAACTCATTTTGTAATCAGCAAAGCAAAATCATGAAAGATGCAGGGTGCACTGAACCAGTGCTACCCACAGACCTAATGGGTGCCTCTAATTTAAGATAAAGTGATCTTAAATTATTGTACCTTCCCTCCACAGATACCTCGTGTTTGTATGTGAATGAATGTCTATGTGTGGAGGCCATTTGGTCATTGCCCAGGACTCTGATAAGGGATCCTCTCCTCCTGAGATCCCACTGCGTACTTAGGATTATACTTTGTATTAACAGCCCTGGGCTCTTTACAGTTAAGTTGCTCATTTACATGTCAGGAATGTCACTGAAGTTGATGGGTTTTCTGCCAAGTTTCTATCTGGATGTAGAGGTATATGAAGAGTTCTCCAGGCTTTGGTCTGGTGGTCCCTGTTTTTGTCCTCCATGATAGAGTAAGAAATAACACCTACTAAGTATGCAAGCAGTGTCGTGTGTGGACAGGTTATACGTGTCTTTCTGGAAGTCAAGATTATCTTCAGCCGAACAAATGAGTTTACCTTCAGTAGCAAGAGAAGCATCATCTTAGAAAGGTGCCTGCTTCACCTCATCAGCAATAAGCACAGGCAGAAAGGCATGATGCAGGATAGCTGGTAAGGTAGCAGATTTACTAAAAACAACTGCAGAGAGAACTGGCAACAAGTAGGATAAACTGCATCACAGCACCACACAAAAGCCAAACACCCTACTGGGCTGTATAAATAAGCATGTTCTTCCACTCCAGTTGGCATCAAGGAGGCCTCAGCTGGAGTACTGGCTTCAGCTCTGGGCATTGCACTTTGGGAAAGACATGGGCTAATTGAAGAAACTCTAGAGGAGAGCAAAGCAAATTATCAGTGGCCTAAAAAAAAAACCCCACAAACACAGAAGTACTGCATTTATGTAGTTTAAAGAAAGTCTCTGCAGGGAGACAAGAAGGTGAAAATACATAAATGTTGATGCAAAAAGGAAAGGAATAGGCTGCTCTCCAGGTCCACCAGGGATGGGCTGAAATTTCACCCAAGGGATTTTATTTTATTATGAACAGTAAGAGGCTGAAAAACTTGAGTAAATAGTAGGCTGCTGAAAATTGTCATACTTTGCAGAAATCAATGGAGTCTGACAGTTTTTGCACCAGCTTGAGAATCAGCATGTTAATTTTTTAACACATTCTAAAGGGGGCATGTCACTTGCTATAATACAGTTTAGATGAATACATTTCCTTACACATGTAATTAAAAGTGCCTTAGATACTGAACACTGCAATATAAATCTCATTTAATTTTCATTGCATGCATTCATTTACTTTTTTTTGCCATTTTCAATTTAGCCAGTGCAGTTCTGTATAAAGGCAAATTATGCTGCATTTTCTCACATCAGCACTACACTTCAGCATTTCTACTGAAAATGTTGGAGGTAACACACAGCTTTTCTCTTCTGTTGTTCTGGAGTGAGCTTTTCCAAAAACAACTCATCTGGCTACATCACTAGGACATACTAAGTTTTCAAGGGAATTTAAAAGCCAGTATATATTTGTGTGTGGTAGTTAAACCATCAAAACATAGGTTACTGCAAAAGTTCCCAAACCCCATCTTGTGCATTTAAGCATCAACACTCACACTGGGAGCCTGTGTTTTAATTGTGGGTAATGGTGCAGGTAATCTGTTTAGATATTTTTTAATACACAAAGCAAAGCAGAAGAAATAACCCTTAGTGATGTTTTATGTGGCAAAGTTTTCATGTGTTGTCACAGTGAAAGAATGCAAGGCAGCACAACTTTGTCATGTAGGTAATATCCATAGCTCATGCAGTACAGTGCACCTGAGGCATTCAGGTAGCATATTTTTCATCCCTTATTAAGCTGCTTCCTGACTCACAGAGTGCTTTTAGTAGGCAAAACACAATGTTCTTTTTGACAAGTTGGTAGAAAACAGAGAGAGCAAGGGAGAGGAGGAAATCACTTTAAATAGTTTGTTGTTATTTTTGCAGTAATTGCAATGTACAGCAAGTCATCTGACAAAGTGAGTGAGCCCCTACAAAAAGTGATAAACTCCAATCTCTCTGTGTATTTGCTTCTGTGGCTTTCTCCAACAGCTCTTTCACATCCTTGAAATATTATTTTTGAAGGCAAGATAGGAGATTGAGTTGCAGTGGAAAAGTCACCCCAAAGTGTGGGGACAAATGGACAATCTTTGGCACAGGCTACCAAAGCTTTCTTGTCAGTTTAATTACTGTTCCCTGGCAAGCAAAAGAGCAGTGTGACTGCTTGAGTGACAAGTAACACACTTCTTGTATCTCCAGGCACTGGGTGTTTGCTAACTTTTTGAAGTTCCTCAGAAAGTAGCTACAGATCTTGAAATATGTAAATACAGATAATTAAAATGATTAGCAGAAACACTCTCAAATATCATTGTTTCTTGCTGCCAAGTGCTCTGGGTCACACAATGGGGTGGGAGTAGTATGTCAAAGTTTGGATTATCCAGGTTACAGGGACAGGGGAACAGCTTGTGTAATGACAGTCGCTAGAGTAGCTGGGGAAGCGGATACTAACCACTGCTTCACTTAGAAGCCCCCAAACAGGCTGTCTATATGCAACCCTGCCATTAGGATCCTGCATTTTATTTGACATACATTTATAAAGTGAAAGCTAAGTTATGAAACGACTTTATTTGTTTTGTGCTAGTAGGCATATTGGTTTATATCTTATATATTTTAAAGGGGTTATTAAGTTGCTTGTATTTGAGAGAGATACTGAAGGTCTTTTGGTGTGTCTTGCATAAGATTAGCTATAGAGATAGATGAGATGGGTAGTTAGATACCCTGACCTTTAAAACATAATTATTCTGTTAAGTGAATAATAATGAGCATCTCTTGAGGCAGATAGCTGTAGCTACCTAAAATGTGATGGCTGAACAGAAGCCAGGGAACTCTGGTACTTTGTAACATGGAAAGGTTAATAAACCCAGTTTTTCACCATTAACAATAAGATGTATTTGACAGACATCCTATGCCCTGGGACATCTGAGGTGCCCCAATAGCAGTGGCAAGGCCAAAGGGACCTGAGGCAGAGTGCCCATAGACACCCTGTTCACAGATTTGTGTTCCCAAATTTAGGACGTTTAAGCTAATAGAGGCTAGAGAGAGATAGCTGAGCATGTGTCCATTATAAGGGAAGCTGAGCAGATCTCTATTAGGTTAGGGTCAGACCTACTTGCGTCTGTGTGCTCTTTCTGACGGTAATGTTAAAATCTATGAGAAATTAACAGTACATTATATCCCATAAAATAATACTACAGACTTGCAGTGCAGCACCAACGCTTCCCAACACAGCTTAGAAGATGCTTTTAATCAATCTTTTGTACTTCCAGGCTTTTGAAGATATTTACCTAGAAGATCGAAAAAACATAAAAACCATGCTGGAATATGCTGACAAAATATTCACTTACATCTTTGTCTTGGAAATGCTCCTGAAATGGGTGGCTTATGGATTCAAGAAGTATTTCACCAATGCCTGGTGCTGGCTCGATTTCCTTATTGTAGATGTAAGTATCATTTTGGAACTATGATGGTTTCAGTGTTGGATTTTTAATGCATAAGAATAGACTGTTAAGTCTGGCAGCTTTGTCTTTGCAAAATGACAGCTTTCACTCTGGTTCTGAGTAGCAACCATAGGCAAAGCTCAAAGGTAGCTGTGTATTCCCAGGAATCAGAGTTCCAGAGCAGAGAAGACTGCTTTGTGTCATTATGTAGAGGTGTCACCCTGCTAATTTGAGTCACAGTCACTTCTTGTCCCTAGGAACTCACTCTTTCTTTAAGCATTTAACATCTCGTTCCACAATCCCACAAGGTCCGGTTACCTCCGACTGCTCCACACGACCTCAACACACAGCTCCACACATGACCTCAACACACAAGTCTTTCAGCAGATTAGGGAAGCTGTCCTTGGCGTAGCTTCCCAGCAAGGCTGCCAGCAACACATAACAGTATGTTCAGTACTGTCTCTCAGATATTTATCAGTGAAGGAGTCCTAAAGAAAGTGTGAATAGTTCTCTTGGCAAAGTGATTTTACTATTACAAAACCTTACAAAATACTCCAAAACCTTGAAATATTGGAATGCTTAGTTCTTCTATGAGGGTAATCCTTTAAAATAAGTAATAGTTGAAGGAAACTCGTGCTCCAAGAGTGCTGCTAATACTATACATGTCCCCTCCAAAGTTTCACATTGCCTTAATGTTGGAGCTGCCAAATTCAGGAAGAGCCAGCAGCATTGCTTCCTCCTGATGAGGTTTAACATTTCATCACAGTGTACCAATAAGGAATCAATTATCTCCCTCAGGTCATTTCTTATTAGCCTGAGATATTAATGTGGAGGCCTGGCAGAGTTCTGCCATGACTGTGTAACTTATTAAACTTTTGATAAATTATTTTTCCCCATTTTATGTCTGAACCCTGACTCAAGGGAGAATTGCACTTTCTTTGGCCCCAGTCCAGGAAAGCACTTCAATAGGACAATTTACTTGTTTGAAGTTATGGACATGTCTAAGTGCACTGCTGGATTAGAGCTTTTGGAATCTTCTCCAGAGCTTTAATAAATTGATTTATGAAAAGGAAGTTCTTTACATAAATTGTAGATCATAAATTCCTCTTTGCAGATATACTTGGAAACCTCTTAAAGGGAAGGCACTCATTTTTCACAGATTAGCTTCAATAGAAGAGGAAGGCTTCCTTTAATTATCTAACCACAAGATTGGAAACCACCAGTTCCTAAGTTATAGCCCAGCCCTGAAAACTATGCTTACTGTGGTTTAGGTTAAGTGACACAGCTTTTTTTTCCTGATTTCTCCAACTGTAAAATGGGACTAATAAGATTCACCTAAAGTATTATATGGGCTTTTAGGGATTTATTATTGTACTTATTGTTTTAACAAGCTTCTGAAGGCTTGAAGGGCTGGATGAGAGCTGGATATTGTCTCAACAAGTAGCTCCTGACAGGAGTGAGAGTTTGCACGATGAATTCACAGAAACAATTTGGAGCTATGATGCATCATAAAATCATAGACCCATAGAATTGTTTTAGTTTGAAAAAATCTCTAAGATCATCAAATCAAACCACTAACATCACTCTGACAAGCCCAACACTAACTTATGTCCCTCAGCACCTCAGCTACACTGTTTTTAAAGATCTCCAGTGATGAGGGCTCCACCACCTCCCTGGGCAGCTTGTGCCAGTGTCTGACAATCCTCTCAGAGAAAAAGTTCTTCCTTATCTCTAATCTAAACCTCCTGTGGTGCAGCTTGAAGCCATTTCCTCTTGTCCTATCTCTTGTTAGTCAGGAGAAGAGACCAGCCCCCACCTCGCTAGAGCCTCCTTTCAGGTAGTTGTAGAGAGTGATCACGTCTCCCCTCAAACTCATCCAGACTAAACACCCCCATTTCCCTCAGCTTCTCCTCATTAGACTTGTTTGTGCTTTAGATCCTGTCTCTGGACACGTTTCAGCATCTCAGTGTCCTTCTTATAGTGAGAGGCCTAAATCTGATCACAGCACTTGAGGTGAGGCTTCACCAGTGCCCAGTACAGCTGGTCATTAACTGCTTGAAACCAGGTTCACACTTGTTAGAAATACATAGTTTGTAGCGTGACATCTGATAAGTACAAAAGAGAGTAAAACAAAAGCTAAATTATATCCTCCAGGTGAAAAAAGTAAAAGCAGGAGTTCTACAAGAATGCAAAGTCAGTATGTAACCCCAAAATTTAGCTACATTAGCCTTCTAGTGGTGGAGTTTGTGAGTATGATGACAGATTGCAAAGGCAGTCCCAAGCCTGGGGAAAGAGGCTTCACCTCTCATGCCATACATCCAGAGCATATATAGTATAAAACACTATTATGGAGGAAAAGGGAAAGGGGACTGTGGGCTCCCATGACTCCTCTTATCCCCAGAAAAGCCACCCCAGAGTCTTCTTGCAGACCCAGAGGTTTGGGTGGTTTTTTTATCTCACATTTAAATGTTGTTTTAGCAGGCTCCCGGTCTAAGTAAAAAGTTGCTCCATCTTTGAGTTGGTTTAGGTATTGATTGACTCCAGGAAATCACCGGCCCTTTAGTGTTCTCTGTGAATAAAAATTTTCCCCCATGCCCTATCCTTTTCTTCAAAATCGTTTCCCAATGTGGATTATGAAAACCTGGTACTATATTTTTAGTGAGTTTAACAAATGCTCTTCTCCTACCCTGTTGCTCACACACCCTGCCACTCTGAATTGGCACAGTAACATGCTGTCATCCTTCCAGCACACTTTTTACTGCAATTTACATTTTCTTTTCCGCCCTTTGAGAACCAAATCACTGCAACTGAGCTGCAGAAGGGAGTGAATGGGCAAATTAGCTGCTCCAAAAGAAGCAGATGAACCACTTGTCTGATTTGCTCAAATTTATTTGTTTAAAATTATTCACTTAAAAATTCCTGATCTGCAAATTATTCATTAGCAGTTTGGTATCGGTATTCAAAATTTAAGCTGCGATGGTTGATTTTTCATTGGACATGTGAAACCATCTATCATCTGTGTTTTCTCATTGTACAAATGCAACTCAGAATCCTTTTTCTGTTGTGAATAATTCATAAAACCAGCTTAAAATTTGCAAGTATTCACCATTTCTAAATGGGAAATGAACCCAGAGTGGGTATAAGAATATTGCTGCTGATTTTTTCCACTTTCTTTTTTTTTTCTTTCTTACTCATTCTGCCTTGTGAAGACCTTTGACAGTGATTTGGGCTAGTGGAACACCAAATTCTCCATGTTACAATTGTGCATTACTAGAGAGAATTCTGTTTCACAAAGCCTGAATCTCAAAACACACAGTAATGCACAAAGTGAGAGCTATTTTTACTGGATGTAGAATCCCTATAAGGATAGGCTCTCATAATGGGCCTTTCTGCATCTCAAAGAGGTGTGCTCATGTAGCAAAACAATAAGAGAATGCTTTTAAATACATCACAATACAATGAAGTCCTGCTGCAACAAATTTCTGTGGGAGGAAGGGAGAAGGGAATAATCAAACCATAAAATCTAGGCTCATTTCAACTTAGGCATGTAAGATGCCTTAGACGTCTGTTGAAATTTGGCTATATTGAACAAACATCATGAATATATATCTATACATGTTAGCTGCCTGCAAAGAAGTATTTTCCTGCAAGTAACCCCCTTCTACACTGCAAATATGACTCCTCTTTGCTCATGAATTGAAGTGGTCCACAGCTCTTTTCAAATCAGTGAAAAGTATATATATATATATACTATAGTATATATATAATATATATAATATATATGTCACTATCACCATCAGGAATGGTATTTATGCACAATCCTCTTTGCTAGGATGCACAGGGAAATATTTTCACAAAGAATAGATATTCTCTAAGCATTCCTGCAATCAAAACTTCTTTGTACGAAGCAGATTAAACAAGGAGTCTGACCTTGGCCAGTGACAGAGCCACATGGCATTCAAAACAAACATTTATGAAAACTACTTTAAATCAGGTGTGTCCTGCAACAGGCAGAGATCCATGGGGTTTAATATAAAGCCCAGATAAATTCCATTGGTTGTACCTATTGATGTCATGTTTGATGTTCCTTTCAGTTGTTTCCTCTGACTTAGAAACATTATCTTGAGCTTACCTAATTTGAGCTTCAGCCAATTAATTCTGAGCTATGTCACACTCTCTGCTAACAGTGGATGGGTTATTCCATCACAGTGGTCAGATTGAGAAAGATATCAATCTGGAGCTTAGCATCATTCAAAGACTGGAAGTGTTGCATGATCAACAGCTTCTTCTATCACTGATTATGCGTTGAAGGCAGAAGAGAGAGATCATTACGCTACAGAAGCTGTCATGAGAAAGCTCTGGGAAAGGGATGAAAAATCCTTAACTCACTAGTAAGAATGCTCAGAAAAAAGTTTCATTGCCTGTGGCATACACAGAAAAATCCTCTTAAACAGGCACGAATGTCACCTCTCTAGAAAAGTCCATTATCTCTATTACAGCTTTTGAGTTCAATTTAATTGACCAAAAGTTAGTTCCAAACCCTAATTGTCATTTACTGATTTCAGAGATAAGGGTTTCTCCACCAATTCTTTCTAAGATTATCCAGTCTTTCAAGATCTGATACTTGGGGATAACTATTTTTTTTAAGTGATTGCTTTTTTAGAGATTTTGGCCGGCTCCTTCCCCTTCAACCATATCCAGCAATGGGTCTTATGAGTCCCATCACTATGTCCTGCAGTGGTGAGTGGAAGATTTTTTTCCTAGTTCTATTTTAGCCCTGATACCCTCCAAGTTTGTCTCCACCTGAGTCCCCACAGAGAAAGATTGCTCCTTCCATCCCTTTTCCCAGAGAGCCATCTCTGCCATCATGAAGGCAGGGGTTCACAACAGCTCTAAGCAGTGTATCAGTCTGCCAAACAGATTTGGAGGCAAGACATCTCAAATGAGTTATTCAAGAAATCACTTAGGCAGGGTGTTGTAGATAAAATACAAATGTATCACAAACACCCCTCCATACCTTTTGTGAATGTCTATAACACCTTTTGTTATTTATTGTTTCATTACTTTGTTACTAGTTTATTCTGTTATTTATTAAGATGTGTTACTCATTCACCTTTTGTGAATGGCTGTGTTCCTGGTGTTTTCCTGGAGCTGCTGAGTTTGTACCTAAAGATTTGTATTCCACATTGAGCATCTTTGCAAATTTCCTATTTGCTGTCAAATTTCCTGTTTGCTGCTCACGGATGTTCAGTCACTAAATGCATCATAATTTCCCCTGAATGCTGAAAAAAAAAAAGGTAGCTATTACATTTTCCAAAAGAATTTCCTGGAAAGATAAGAGTTCCACTTCAGATACTTCACTGCCAGACAACCTAAGAAGCAGCTAATAATCTTTGAGCTTGAGATGATCAATTTAAAACAGTCTTTCTAGTTAAAAAATGAATTGAATTATATTATGCCCTTGTGTTGAATTGCCTTAAGTGACAAAAACTTGCTATGTGAAGTAAATATTGATGGCTTATGATTACTTTAATTGTTTTTATCCATCTGTGTTCCCTGTTGATTAGCAAGGTGATTTCTGTTTGCTTTACCAGTAATTACACAATCTGCTGTAACGAGTTGTTCCCAAACAGCACTGAAATCCAATTTGTATTCTTGGGAATTTATCCTAAAAGAATGTGAATTTCATCTAGTTTCTCTTCAGAAAAGCACATGGGAACAGAATGACAAAAATACAGCTGAGGTAGAGCAAAAATATAATATAATATAGCTTGTCCTTCGGAGAAGCATCTTAAGAGTGAGCTCATTAGTATTTTCTGCAAGCTATCAAAAATCTACGGGTTACAACAGGGTTCTATTTCTTCAGAGTTTGTTTTTTACTAGTTTTCCTCCAGTTCCTTAAAGCAAGTGCTCATGTGGGATTTTTGAAGTTTTCTTAGTGTACATTCTTCTGGGTGTTTATGCTGATGGCATAAATCTGACAGATAATTAATAGAATAGAGAATCCTTCCCTGGAAAACAGGGAACCTGGTTTTAAAGGGAGGAAAAAAATCAAACCAAAACAAAATGGTTTACTATATATTGTCTAATTCACAATAAATGGGGAAAAAAAATCCATAGAAAGAAGAGATAAGTGTACTCCTTGTGTCACTTTCTTTTCTGGCAGAAAAAATAGATCCTATAATTCTTCAGAGTCCCTCTCCATCCTAGCATATTCAATACAGTATCAGGTTCAAGAATCCAACTAAACAGAGATGATTTTCAAGCTAAGGCTTATATTACCACATCAACTTGGTATCTTTCATATTGGTTTGGAACATATGATTAAATAATTGCTTTAGGGATTCAAGCAAATCCACAACACCTTGTGGAAGCAGCCTAAACAGATTTTTTTCTCCTTTTTTTCCATCATGTCATATATTCCTGACCAGGAATAAGCATGTCTTCATCTCAGCACCTCAGCTCCCACTGGCTGGGATGGAAATGCAACAGTCGATGGGGCTGAGCCCCCAGGGAAATATTGTCTTATTAATGACTGTGTGCACCCCTGGCATTAACAACACTATCTCTGGGTAATAAATAGTGATCTAACATATTCACATCTCCTCCTGATAACAGCATTCAGCATCAAGAAGGTACTGTGTGATGAGTTGTGTGGTGTTTCTGGAGAGCTTTTTAAAGGGAGAACAATTTTACTCTTCAACTAACCCTAAATCAAGGCTGTCTCTGCACAGTGCCTGGATGTGAAGATGAGTGTAGTTCTTTTGCTCTAAGTCCCAATAGAAATACCAGAAATTTCAAGTTGACTGCACTCACACAGCCACCACTGCTGCAAAAAAGGAGGAAGACTTTGGGCCTTGGCCAAGGTTTGGCTGATCAAGGAGTGTCATGTGTGTCTGAAAATTCACAGCAATCCCTCTGCCAGCCCTATCCAGTGCTGATAAAGGGGGCCTAGATCTCTGGCAAAGGTATCTGTTTGCAGTGAAAAGGTGAATTAACCTGAAAATCCATTTGGAAAGAGTAGGGTGGAAAAACGACAAATTGAGAAGTCAGTTTGCTGACTTGCTGGATGTAGGCTGCAGCATCAGGTCATTCAACTCACCCTCAGAAATTAGCGGAGGTTTAATTCTTGATTCACAGCTATCTGACTTGGGAATTGACTGGAGTTGTCAGAAAAGCCTGAGCAGGTGACAGATTAAGAGAACAGTGAGACATAAAGAGGTTCTTCTGGAAACCACCAGGAAGCAATTAGGATGCAGGAATGATTTATTTAAAAGCATTTAAGCCAACAGGAGTGGCACACACGCTGTTAGCAACAAGGCTGCACTCTGAAAAGGAAATATTGCCTGAAAAAAGCATGGACGTGAGGACCAGTAAACAAGCTGAGAAGATGAAGTATTAACAGAGTTTCACAGCCTTAATGTTAGTAATTGATGAGGAATTTTTTTAAAAAATTGAAGAGGAAATGTCCTGGAGAAAAAAAAAGTAAGTGACTGTTGTAAAAAGCCTTTTAAAATCTGAATTATAAGAACTAGCATTGGACTTTCTAGGAGATAATTTTGTTTATAATAATCTAGGCACTTGTGTAGCCTATCATCTTTTAACACAGGAAAGCACTCCACAAGCAGTAATGAACTCTACTGCTGGTGAGGAAACCTGTTCATTAACTCATTTGCAGACATGCTTTCATCTCCCTGACAGGGACTAACTTCACAACAGCCCAAAGGAGTTTGTAGTCTTTACCTGAATGTGAGGACTGTGATTCAAGGAAACAGATAGCAGAGGTGTGACTTTGGTTCAGGTCACCTTAGTCTCTCTAGTGTCCTAATTTTAAAGACTTCCCTTCATTTTAAGACTATCCTCAGTTTATAACACACAATTTCTAGATTGGCAGGTACAATCATACAGTTAGGCATCTAAATGGCAGAAAATGCAATGTCAGAGTGAAAGGGCAAAGAGCTGTTTTTAAAAAATTAGGTAATAATGAACATCTTCTCAGAACCGGTGGATATTAAAGAGAATATGAACCTCATTACCAGCCTTTTTCTCCCAACAATATTTCAGAGCGACTGTAAGAAGTTTCATGAATTTCAAATTAATTGCAAATTCCTCTTTACCAGGCGTTTTTCACATTTTGCATTTGAGGTCAAGGGGTGTAACTTGGGACCACAGGCCTAGCTGTTAAAGACATTGGTCTGCCACTCAAGCTGTGGAGATTTCTTTGGGTAATCCTATCCAGCAATGGACAGGAGAAATGAGACTGAAAAAAGGCACCCAAAGTAATTAAAGCTCTCTTTGTTCTACTTATTTTTTTTTTTAAATTAAAAAAAAAGCATTAAAAGAGAAGGAGAGACAAGTCTTCCTGGGGCACACAAAAAGCTATTTGAAAGCACTGGGGGCCTGCATTAGCACAAAGTGCTTATTTAAGTAAGTGGCCAGAGCTTTCAACTCAGCTGCCGTGTTCCCTTTTGAATGTTCTTTTTTTTTCCTGCTCCCTCCCCTCTAATTTGAACATGCAGGTTAATTTGATGAAAACCGTAGTTGCATAAAACATGTGCTGTTGCCCAAACCAGGAAGGAGGTCTCCTCCCCAAGATAGCATCTTTCAGGGTATTGCTCACAGCTGTGTGCTGCAACAGACATTTAGTAGTTGTTCTCATGGGTTTTAGGATTTACACAATCAGCCAAGGAAGATTTTTACTGTTGCTCAGGCAGAACCCCTGGTTCTCTGGGCTCTGCTATTAATTCATCCCAGTGGAGATCTGAGGTTAATTAAAAGATGCAGTCTATGCTGATTAGCACTTGCCTTTGAATGGTGCTGATAAGAGCTGTTTCCAACTTGGTGCAGTGGGTACTCACTGGTTTTCTGAAATGATTAGGCTAGTGGGAAGCTGGTGAAGAGTCTGGAGCACAAGTCTTATGAGGAGCAGCTGAGGGAACTGGGGTTGTTTAGCCTAGCAAAGAGGAGGCCGAGGTGAGATGTCATCACTTTCTACAACTACCTTCCAGGAGGTTCTAGTGAAGTGGTAGTCGATCTCTGGTAATGAATGATATGACATGAGGAAACAGCCACAAGTTGCACCAGAGGAGGTTCAGACTGGAGATTAGGAAGAACTTTTTCCCCGAGAGGGTTGTTAGAAACTGTCCCAGGCTGCCCAGGGAAGTAGTGGAGTCACCATCCCTGGAGATATTTAGAAGACACATAGATGAGATGCTGAGGGGCATGGGTTAGTGGTGGGCTTGGCAGTGTTAGGCTACTGGTTGGACTCAGTGGTCTTAAAGATCTTTTCCAACCATAATGATTCTATAATTCTATGATTCTATGAATGCAAAAAAGAGAAAAGCAGCTCCTATTCCAGCTCAAACTCACCGCCCCGCCATTGGAATCTCTATCAGACTCAGGTGAAAGGTTGCTGCCCTTCAGATGACCGCCACCAGTGTAATTTCTTGACTGGGAAGTCTGTACATGCTATTAATATGCTATTAAAATGTATGCATACAGTAGGGAACCCTACTACTTTTATAATTGCAATAGCTCCATAGGAAAAAGAGTCTGATCTTTTGATTAAGGACTGTTTCCCCTGTGTGTGCTGAAAGGAAGCTGTGCTATTGCACTTCCTACTTTATAACTTTTTCTGTAGCCTTAAAATTAACTTCTGACAGCTTTAATGGGGTTTATATTAGTTTGCAGCACTGATTTCTTAAGTCATTGTCAGATAGTGAAGACATATATACCTATCGTATAACTTTATCTCTGCATGTTCATAGTGAACAATATTAACAGAAAAAAAAACCACTGCAAATCTGTAAAATGATGAATTACTGGGAACACCAATGTGATCACACTGGGAACCTAACTTTACGTGGCCTGTGTTCGAATACACGAGTTGCATTTCTCATCTCAAGAATGACAATATTCCACTAAAACAATAAAAGAAAAATTGACAGTTACTGGAAAAAATGCCCCTGCTCCCAGACAAGATTTGCTCTTATTGTTGTTGTTTTGATGATATTGTTGTCAAATATTATCTAATAGTGGATTGCAAAAATAATTAAGATATTCAGACATTATTCTCATTAGAACATATTAGCAGCAACTTTGAACAGTTATTAGTGAGGCTAACCTCTCTTCAGAGATCATTGCCTGTGTTGTAGTGGTCTAAATTCATTGAGTCTTCTTGATTTTCCCTGGAAACACGTATGAGTGTCATACAATGATTGGAGCACTCTAGATCCATGCTGCTAATGCCACTAAGCCACGTAGATGACAGGACGCTGGCTTTCAAAACACCAGCTATAGGCCTGGTAATCCCCATGGCTGGTATTTCTAGTGTTCAATGCAGTCACAGGATTTGAAAGCTCTCATCTTTCCTTGAGTATAACACCAAAAGTGGCAAAAGTGGAAGCAGTGGGATTCATTTATCTCTCCCTTTACCCAGCTCCAGGAAACTACAAACTGTTGTAAATTCTATATAGATAAACTTGTATATAGAAATATGTAAGAATATTAAAATACAGAAATATAGGTCTATAGATACATAGATACAATATGTTTGTAGATGTATTTATAGATACATAGATAAAATTACCTCTGGGCAAAGAAACTTCCTCAAATGCCAGAATTGGAGGGAGCTCAAAGTCCATGACTGTCTACAATGTCATATTACTACTTGATTAAGTTAAATTTAAGGAAGTTTTAGATGGAATGCTGTGAAAGCTTCTTAGTGAGACCTACCAGGTTGTGGAAAGACCCTCAATGGAAATGGTAGAGGTAAAACATCTGCAAATGAGAAAAATAATGCTTCTTGGTTCAGAAAAAGTGCACAAATGAATAAAAGATTCTGTAGCTTACCTCTTAGCACATATGCCATATGAAAAGCTCAAGCCTAACAACAGATTGTACATTTTATTGGAATTTGTTGCGAGCAGTGGTGAATCTTTAGGATTTGCTTATTTTCCACAATGTCACACTGCTCCCTGGTCTTTAGAGCTATTTTTTATCTGAAAAAAAACCTGCAAAACTATTTGTGAACAGGTACTGAAAAGGTTAAAATGGTGTGTCATATGGTGAACCTGGAGGTTACATTGACCCTGGAGGTGTTTTCTGGGTGCCAGCACAATTTTGATACCAAGCAGAGCACAAAGCAGAACCTCATAGCAGCTCTGGGCTGCACAGCATTGTAGCAGCAAAAAAAGTAACAGAAACAGCTGACTTCAACTTTTGCTGTGATTATGTGGGGCAGTCAGCACCAATTTTGAAAACTGCTTGAGTTTTTTCCTAAAAATAGCCTTACAGGTCACTTTTAATCAAGTCCAAATGGCCAAGTCTCTGCCTTACTTATTTTGCTATAAATAAAATTTGATGGGGATACCTTCAAAACCAACATCCAAGCACTTAAATAAGTTGTCTCAAACTCAGTTCTGACTCCAGCCTTGTAAATCATTGCCAAATATCATATGACTTCATGGCCTAATCCTCTGAAGAGAGATCTAATGCTGTGTAAATCTGTGTCAGGAGGACAACAGCAGCTGTAATCTGTTTCAGGATGACGTTTATGGCACTCTAAAGAAAATGGTAACCTGCTCAGATCTGAAATCTGGTCTTGCAGGATTTGAACAGAACATTTAGTGCCTCGAGAGAAACTAGAATTACAGGATATAAATCCAGGATGAGGGAGAAAGCATGCAAATGCATGAACCTAGCAATTTGAAGACCTTGTGAAGAGCTGACTTTCAGTCATCGTGGGTGAAACTAGTGAAGAAGGATGTTGAGTGCTCTGTATTTGATTAATTTCCTTTTAAATCTCTACATTCATTTTACAAATGAATGAGCTTCCCTTGGTATTTGGAATGAATGGATCTTAATTTCTGTCACTGAGCATTTAGCTATTTTTCCCATACCTGCAGCCTTTCTGGATAGGCAGCTCAAAGGCTTTGTGGGGTTAAGACCATTTCCTGCACTAAACTTTCCACCAAAGACAGAAATATGTGCTACAGTGTTACTCCTATCATGACACCTCCATAATGTCTGTTATACCAGTCTTTTAAGACAACTTATATGAATGGTTTTATCATACAAGTATGCTCGGCATTTGCTTCCTGGTATTAGACAAATCCTCCAGTTTTTTCTCATTATTTAGCCAACACTAAGTCTACGGGCAGAGTGAGAGAAAGCAGAAGGCTTTTGAGTGTAAGTTAATGCAGCTTCAGAGTACAGGATCTGGTCAAGGCTGCTAAGAAATAAGGATAACAGAAAACGGATGTTGCCTCAGTTTGGAAGAGTTGATGAGTTTAAGATGTTTTTTAAGTCAAACCCAGGTTATCATCTTTAACTGTGAGCACTGACTAAGCAGGATTTAGGTGAAAGAAGCTTGTCAAACCTACAGCATTACTTGTTCCTAAACAACTTCTTAGACATGTTCAAATCATAGATTCAGATCTGCTTTCTTAGAGATGGAAGCAAAGTCTTCAATGTTGGGGTTTTTTTAAGACCTTCCTCACATGTCAGCTGCTGGGTCTGTACACGGGAGATGAGTTTGTGTCACACCTTGTAAAGAGTGACATGTTAAAGTGTGGCAGTCAGCCTCTGCGCCACTTAGTCATCTGCAGAGGTGGGATGTCTGATCCTGGCAGACGTCCAGCTCACTGCATCCAGCACGGGCATGGTGTCTGTGAGACCTCCTGCCCTTAGGCTGGCTGTCACTCACATGCCACAATAAAGACATCACTTGGTAAATAATTTAACAAATTGAGCAAGTTTTACAAAGATGCTTAGCTGTGCATAGAGTGCTTGTGCATAAACAAATGCATATTCAGGAGAAAGGTTGATCCATAGAGGACACTAGCTTGCCACTTTATCCTACTTTATCACAAACCTCATGAGTTTTGCTAGGCTGCCAGCCAGCAGTGAGGTTCAGAGGAAAAATCTTCCCACCCTAAAATGAAAAGAAAAGTTTCCCACCAGAGCTGTCTGTCTTCATGGGGGAGCCTAGAATTTCCTTTTACATTAAGCATTTCTTTTTTTAATATCATATAGAAGTTTTTAGACTTAGCTACTACCTTTAAAATGGCAATAAAGCCTACTCCTTCTAGATAAGCTTTGCACACTCACCTTGGTGAGAGTAAGATATTGGGGGCTGTGAAAATTACTACATTGAGATAGGAGTAAGGGAACTATGATGAACAATATACAGAGGTCTCTCTTTTAAGAGAGTAATATTTTATAATATATGTGGTGATTAATTTGGATTCTTTTTAAAATACATACAAATTGTCATGTTACCTATGCTGTTTGAGAGCTGTTTGTTTCTCACTGCCTGCTGAGTTCAGGCTGGGAACACTGATTTGAGCATGCAAAACCCAATTGCTCCATGTGTTTGTTACTCCGACCTGTAATCTTTACTGCCACTCACCTCATCCAGACTCCTGTCCTGTGCCTGATAGCATACACATTTCTGACCAACTGGGCACTACAAAAGCTCTGAGAAAGTGAAGAGCATTGGGATCCCCCCCATTTTCCAGATTAGGGAGTAGATAGTTTACAACAAAGAAATAGTCTTCAGGAAATATGAATCTCAATGTTAAGCACCTCAGGGTTCCTTCTCCTTTAGAGGAAGTGCAGAACTCAAAACAAGTGGAAAAGTGCAGAAACAAAGAGTTATATGCATCATTCTTTTAGAGTCTGTGGTATACAGTCATGCCTATCAACAATCTAGAAGTCTTGTTTCTAGTTAGTAAGTCTAAGATGAGTAATTGAATAGTAATGCTAAAATCTTTTATCTCTACTGGAAATGGTTAGATGTTACAGATTCTTTCATCCAGAAAGCCCTAAATTATAACACTTATATGACTCATATATTCAATGCTGAAACCTATTGACACAGGCTGAGGAGTATACATGCATCTTGAGAGTGCACAAGAAGCTTACAGCATGAGCATCACAGAGTGGTGCCTTTGTAACTGTGATCTCCTTTCTTATCCACTTTGTGCAAGGAGACATTAAGAGGATTCCTGTGTGCTTAGTTAAAATAAACCCAACCACTTTGAAAGTCTGTGTTTCTATAAATTTTGCATTAAAGTGGAAACAATGGTTTTGTGAGTTGGTAAGAGTTCTGTATAGATGTGAATGCAAAAATCTCCTTTTTTTCTGCCTTACATTTAAGAATTATTTTTTCCCCACTGTTCCACTAACCAGCTGTTTCTTTTCAGGAAGGAAGATCAGAAGAGGAGGAAAATGGACGGAGTGTACTAACGGATTCGATTTTCACTTTGTGTCTCCATTCAGGTCTCTTTAATAAGCCTCATTGCCAATACACTTGGATATTCTGAGATGGGCCCCATTAAGTCCCTCAGGACCCTCCGAGCTCTGCGACCACTAAGAGCGTTGTCACGATTTGAAGGGATGAGGGTAAGAGTACATTACGCATCGATTAAAGCTCAACTGTGACAGCAAGCATGTAACAGGGAACTGTTGCATGGGGATTTTGTCTTAATTTTGTCTGCCAAAGGAAATGTATGATAATGCTGTATTAAAACAACAAAATCAGAAGTCCCTTTTTTGTCTTGATCACGGTTATATCATTACAGCTTTATCCTCTGGTGGATTTAATGATAAACTAATCCTGCTGCCTAGCTTGTCTTCTTGTGTTTTAAAAAACAGCTTTTTGGCTGAGGGAGCATCTGGCTAACAATTACCTCTCATTTATAAGGCATATCAGAGGAATAACCAAGCTACCAGTTTGCTCCCTGTTTTTGACATGTATTATAATGAGGCTAACTGGGAAAGTTCTTAAAGACTTTTTCACTAATAATTAAAACAAAAATTAGAAATGTTAAAGATATGGAAAGCAAATGAATGAATACATAAAAACATTCAACAGATTGCAGTTTAATGTGGAATGTCAGAATTAACATTAAAACTACATAACTTGTGTTTGTTGCTCCATCTTGTACGTCCCTTCTGCATTTCTTTGCCAGTATGGCTATATCCACACAGCAAGCCTGTTTATTTGTTAAGCCTACCTGCTACACTAATCAATTTTCGTCTAAATAAGCAATTTATTTAAGTCCTTGCACCATGCATGAGTTGCAAATGATGACAACAGTGTTCAATATGAGCTGAAGTTACTGATAATCTGGCATATTGCATAGCAAGAAAAAGCAAATCTGTGGCAACGTTATACATAAAACAACTGACATTATCTGATGATCCCAAATCTCTCTTCTAGGCCAAGAAAAATCCTACAGCTTTCATACTGAGGTACATTCAGGGCAAAGCTTTCCTGTAGATAAAGTTTTGGTCTGAATCATCAGTGACTAAAGTGTGTAGTTCATGCACTGAGCTCCTAGTAATTAACTGTTCTCATTGCAAGACCCTTGCAGTAAGACAGACCAAAAAGTAGAGAGCCTAATGAAGTAAACCAGAAAACACAGTGATAAAAGTAATTTCTGAAAACTCTGTACCCATACTTTACCTCTTCTGTGGATCACCAAAAATGGACATCTATAGCTTTGTCCCACAGACATTGTGATTACCTAAACCACATGGTGGATGAAGGTCAGACAAATCTAGTTCCAGACAATTCTTTGTGTTAGCACTAACACTGAAAGATTCAAAAGACTGTATACATCTGTGAACCCAAACCAAGTTGTTTTGTTCATCACACTCTTTTCAGCAAACACAGACAATATTTTAAAGATTATTCACAAAATAAAACAAAAGCAAACTGCAGATCCTCAGCTGGCACAATTTATGATAATTAAAGCTCTCACTCCTGCGTCATCTGCCCACCTCACTCCAAGTCTTTATAAAACATTTTCAAATTGAGTAAAAGCTGGTATGAGCAAGAGCTGCACTAGTTTAACTACCAGAGTGATTTGTGCACATACTCTCTCTAATCAATCTAAATCTGGCTTATGAAGGCTTAGCTTCTACTAGTGGATTTGCAAGTTCAACCAAAACACCTTTAGTATACTCTAAGCTGACATAAGAATGTTCACTCATGACTTTGCATCAGTTCAACTAAATTGGACTCAATCCTGAAAAGCAGTGGGGAGAGCATCCCAAAGCCTCAGAAAAGTGAGACTGAAATAGGAAAGAAATAATGTGAAAGAAGTCACACCTTTGAAAATAACAAGAGGTTGATTTGATGGAGATCTTCCACAGTGTAGGCACATGCATCAGCCCAGCAAATTTTCCTCCTAACTTACGCATACTTGTAGGCCTCCCTGGACCCTGACTCAACATCCCTTTTCTCCCCTGTACCATTGCTGCAGCTGAAATCTATCCAGTCATTCTGAGATACTGGAGGTAGTGAATTAACTCTTAAACTATGATAAAGTGTAATTGAGAATACGTGCTATTGCAAAATCAAGTCATTTTATTTTTAGTTTGTCTAACAACACTTAACACGACTAGGGACAGTTAGACCTTTCATTATTAGGAGTTCATATGCTCCAAAATGCACAGGAAAATTGCCAGTGTGGTGATGGTGATTAAATAATGATAATGCTGAGAAGCAAACATTGACAGTAAGAAAATTATAATAGTTTGTCCCATTATCATCCCTTTTTCTTGAATAACTCTAAGATCTCTGCATGACTAGAATAGGAGTAAGAAAGTTCTCATGTATACTGCAGTACAAGGCTTATTTCATTGATGCTGTAACCAAATTTTGGAGAAAATCGGTCCTGAGACAGACACTGAGTAGCACTTGGATGGCGAAGAGGGCCTATTACCATCAGACCTCAGTCCTTTCTTTGTCTGCAAACAGACTGAGTTTTTAAGTCTCAGCAGCCTTGAATACCATGAGAGATCTGAACACAACTGAACTGTTGCCATCCTGCCCCTCTGACCCCCAGAAATCCCCAGTATGACCAGTATGCCACCTGGCAGCTACTGCAAAACTTGGGAGTTTCCATGAACATGCTGCCACCCTGCCTGTCTCAAATCATGAAGTCTCTCATGTCTCCTAATTTATGGTCCTTCAGGGAATAACTTCCCTGCAAATTTCTTCCCAGCAAGGGAGGTTATTGCGGTATCTTAAAAGGATGAGTGAGATGATGATAGACCATTTAATGTGAAAATGATACTAGGTAAAGTCATGGTGAGGCTGCTACAAGATACATGCAGGAAAGAAATAGCATAATTAGTGCTAGTTAGCATGATTTCATGGGAATCATTCTTGTAAAACTGATATGGTCCTTTGATTTGATTACAAATTATGCTGCTGATGGTAACTGTGCTGATATAACAGCCTTAGACTTCAGAGAGGAACCTGATACCAAGGGATACTGTGATGAGAACATGAGCTTAGTACCAAGCCAAGTAAACATATTTTAAATTAATTTAAAATGGGTGATGGATCTGCAAACAATGGTGACACTCTAAATTTGGTGATGAGTGTCTCATTCCTTCAGAATGAGAACTGTGCTTAATCTGAACTTTAACAGCATTTGGAAGACAATATAACAGAAAATATGAAATCTTTGTTGACAATATACAAAGGTAGTGGAACAGTAAGTGCTATTACGGATAAAGGAATTACACTGGCTAATCTGGATCACAGTGAAAACCCAATCAGTGGTACAATATGCATTTTAATAATACCACATACATCATACACCTAAGGAGGAGAAAAGTAGGTCACCCCAGGGGACATTTCTTGGAAAACAAGGACTTAGGGATCAGGGTGAATATTCAACAGGGCACAAGCTTTTGGGCAGGTCAGATAAACTAGTGACTATTACAATCCCTCTGTATGCAGAAAAGTAAGCCAGCAAGCAGAGAGAGGGAGAGGGCAGTGGTTCAATACTGGAATTCCACCAAGCTGCTGGAAATGGGGTGTTAAAAATGGGAAGGTCTCTGCAGGGTGCTGCAAGTGTAATTAGAAATCTGAAGGAACCATGACAGTTAGAAAGAAGCCCTATTTATTTTAATTACTTAAAGCAATATTCAGTGGTAACTCACCTGCAGCAAAGATGGGAATGATAGAACAAATCTGACAGCAGATGACTACTGCCTCAAGTTCAACAAATTCAACTTAAAAACACAGCACGTCTTTCTAACAGTGAGGGCAAAGGACATGAGGAATACAATATCTAATAATATATTTTGTCCATTATTTGACATCATGACACTGTAAATTAAATGTCTTTGCAAATGCTATGCCCAGGTTTGGCTAGGAATTAGAGCCTGTGTCTGAAATTACTGTGAGAAATATGTTGAAGCAAAGGAAGGATTAACACATTGTGCAAGTCTATTTATGGATTTAAAATCTGAATCGGCTTCAGCTGAAGAGGTGGCCCATGACATCAGGAGAGCTGGGGGCCAGGCACAAGCCATGCATTTGCACCCCTGGGAATTAAGACAGAGAGTGCCTTAAATTGTAAGCTACTCCTAAAGAAGTCACCTGGAAGGTGGTTTCACCTGTAAAGGTATTGGTGGAAACCAAGGAGTATGAAATCTTTTCTCATACATGGCTATACATGTCACTATTTCGAGCTGCAGCAGAAATTCAGGCCTTTGTTTGCAGATGAACTTTTAACTTGAATTTATGATAATAACTTGCCTTTATGTATCCAGGTCTTTAAGTGCTCTCACTTGCCTCAGTGAAAATCAGGAGAGCTTCCAGCAGACTGAATGGCATCATACTGGTGTAAGACCAGAAGCAGTGAGAGAAGAATCAAACCCCCTGTTAATAATTCATTTGGAGAGGTGTTACAGGATTTGCTCCAGCTTCATGTCGTGTTTTGTTATCTACAAGCCATTGAACATAATTCAGCAGAAGGAAAAAAGCAGGATGCAGGCATGGCTGCTGCTTGCACTGCTGAAACCTGGATCTCTGCGTCCTATCAGAGGGCTTGTGGGTGGGAGCTGGAATCCAGTGGCATATGTAACATAAGTGCAGTGGCTTTGTGCCAGCATGGATGAAAATTGAACAAAAATACTGTCCCACATAGCAGCAAACGAAAGCTACTTTGACAAGGGCCGAGGCTATAACCAAATCATAGAATCATAGAATGGTAGAGGTTGGAAGGGATCTTTAGAGTCATTGATTTGGAAATGGTTTAGTATTTTGGTTAACACGGTAAATTTGATTTTAAAACAATAAACTTAGAAATTGCTGAATATTAAAAACTAGAAGCTAAACTTGTCAAAAAAAAAGAGAAAAAAACAGAAAAATGAAACTGAAAAGTCATCAGGAATGGATTTATTCAGAAAAACAAACGAACAAAAAAAACAATTGGTGAAACAACTTTTCCTGTGTGAAAATTAACTTCATTCATCAATGATCAAAATATAAATCTGGAGTTTGAAAGATTGACATGATTTTGCATTGTGTATTGTAGATGAAGCTGCTGTTATGCGTGTATGAAACTCATTTTACTCTTTTGGGTATTCTTCTTCCTCAGCAATGCAAAAATGATGGGGAAACTTGCCTCAGTTTCAGAAATGTAGCTGGAGAAGAGAAAGAACTTAGTGTCTGCCTACCAGATTCCAATGTCCAGAGTGTGAGACACGGAGAGAAATTCATGTAGTGGAGCAGGAGTCTGCAGTAATGCTGTCGGGCAGCTTTGCCTGGATTGTGTAATGGCAGCATCTCCAAAAACAGAATATGGAGAAATCTTGTTGACATAGGGAGGAGAAAGCTACATTTTGTGACAGTGTTCTTCCACCAGAAAAAAAAAAAAGCCTTTGGTGTAGTGTTTGGCATGCAGAAATTTCTCAAAGCTCAAAACAATAGATGATATGTATTTTGTCTGATTGGTGTACTGGTGTTATGATGATGCATTCGAACCTGACAGCTGTAAAGGGTCTGTAGATGGTCTGACCTTTATCTCTTTTGCATGACTTTAGAATGGTGTCCATTGCTGATGTTATCATTCCCACACCTTAAAAACTCCTTTTGCTTTTCATTTTTAGGTACGATTTCACACAAGGCTTTTCAGCCCTGCCTGAGTTGTTGTGTAGGAGCTTTATAGCATGTCACAGGAAAAAATAATGCATTTTCTTCTTAAATTAGAATGGATTAACTGTTTTAATTGTGCATACTGGTCAGACAAGGGAAGCTGGCTTAGTACAGTATGTCCCAATCAGTTATTATTTAAATAAGCACAATTTATCAAGGCTAAAGTTCACATCCCAAGGACTATAGAGGCCTGAGTTCAGTAAAGGATTTCAGAAATTCTTTTTCTTTATCTATTTTGAGACACTGTGATGTGCCTCAGCCATTTCCAATTTATCATATAATTATGAGAGATAGTTTAACTGAAGTGTATTATCCCGTAGAACTTAAGAGGTCAGGATGACTTCACATGCTGCCACTGAATTAAAAAACTCCTCTTGGAAAAGCATCATTCCATGAGTGGGATGCCAACAGATTAGCTCTTCAATTACAAAAGAAACAAAAAAGATAATAATGTGTGAAGCCCTTATTGGTGGTCTGGCTCCTTGGGTAGTGTTAGTAATTATCCACCTGTCACCATGTGAGGGTTCAGCCTGTTTCAGAGAGTCACCAGTTAAGGGTACACAACAGCTCGTTGGCAAAGTGTCTATATAAGTGCTGACATTAATCCTGTCTTTCTTCTCCTGTTTCCCTCAAGGTGGTAGTTAATGCCCTCGTGGGAGCCATCCCTTCGATCATGAATGTTCTGCTTGTCTGCCTCATCTTCTGGCTGATCTTTAGCATCATGGGAGTGAACTTGTTTGCTGGGAAGTTTGGGAAGTGCATTAATAAAACAGAAGGAGACATGCCTTTAGACTCTAAAATCATTAACAACATGAGTGACTGTATCCTCTATAATGTGTCAGGCACGTTTTATTGGACAAAAGTTAAAGTGAACTTCGATAACGTTGGTGCTGGATACCTGGCTCTGCTACAAGTGGTAAGTTTAGCCACCAAAAACTAATGGGCAAATGTTGCTGGTTCCCACTGAAATCATCAGTTTAAACGGTCAGGTTGAGCTCTGTGCTTTCCTCGGGTTTTCACCCTTACCGATCGAGGAGATGCCTTTCCTCAAGTGTTAATGAATCATATTTCATGTCTTTTGGCCTAGAGATGTTTATGACAACTTCTGGTTTTAATTTGAGTTTCTGGTGCATCACTAACATAGTCCTCTGGGAGGTGACTGAACTATTGAGGCAAATGAAAGACCTAGTTCCAGAAACAAAAAGTCATGGTCAGGAAGAACTATTTATGCTGGCAGAGTGCACTAGCCTTCCTGAAGACCCTGAGACTTCATTATATCCTTCTGGGAAATTAAAAAAAAGGAGTTATAGTGCCTTCAGTTACTCAGCAGAAGTTACTGAGTAAAGCTGTAGTCAAAGAGGAACCTTAATTTATAGTCCTCCGCTTAGCTTTCCTGGAGATGTTTGAGAAAGACACTGGTGCTTCTCATTTTGGCCCCTCACCTCATTTCCAGATGATAAATGTAGTGAGCCAGAGTAAACCTTAACTATGAAATGTGGTGGTGATCAGATTGCTGTGACTCCATACAGCCTGGTCTCTCTGGCAAGGTAGCAAAAGCATATCAGGGAACCTGCTGAGGTTCAAGGATGGTGGCAACATTTGGTCTGTAAAGGCTAAGTGAAAGAAGCTCCTTTTACAACATTTCTCAACGTAAATGTATAACATAGATAAATGGATTGCATGCACTGAGATTTACTATGTCATGGTGCAGTAAAACCTAATGGATAGAGCTGAAGGAACCTCTGCCATCTTATCCAGGCTCTATCACTGGACTGCTGAGTGATTTAAATCAAATTGCTTTGCATGTCAGTTCCATGGGGCCCTCATGTAAAACAGTGGTAATAATACTTATTTCTGTTGTTTCTAAATAGCTCTGAAGCCTAGTGATGACATTGATTGGATATGCATTAGAGGTGTTTACTGTGTTGCATTTTAGGTATCCAGAGTTAAACAAGTCCTTCAGTACATCTTTGGATGAGCAGATTGCTTTCTTCAAGCTTCTGTAATAGCATTACTTGCTTCTGGAATAAAAACTTGCATGCTAGCAGCTCAATTAAGTTGGCATATATAAACATCCACGCTTTGCAATGCAGTAGAGTACTGCTCTGGGCCCTCACTTGCCCTTTCAAGAGGGCACAAGTCTCCCACAGGCCCCTGTCAGATTTGCTAGCCCTTCTCCTTCCCAGTGTGCAAGTTTGCTCTCTCCCAAAACTCTTTTTATTCCAGTTACAAGTTCATGAAATAACTTTGTGAAGGATCTTTCCTTTCTTGTAGAAATGTTTATCCTCATATACTCTGTTCCTGGTACACATACACTTGAATTTGAGATCTACTGACCGATGCTCATCAAGTCTTTGCTTTCATACCTGCTGTAAAGCAGGAAGATTAGAATGGGCACAAATTCTTTTTTGGTTCTTTCCATGACATAAAGCTGAATTTGCTGAGAGCAAATGCTTTTCTCTTTTGCATTTAATTATGATATTCAGCTCAGCCATGCAGGGTAGATTAATTCACTTGGAATGTCTTTAATTAGATTTTCCATTCTATATAGTGCTTCCTTTGTCTTTTATTTAAACATCCAATCTAGCTGAGCAAAAATGTCCACGTGTAAAATATTGTGCCTTACCTGAAGCTTGTTATCTTGTCTGTGACTGCATAACAGATGCTTATTTTGTTTGGTGAAAACACTCCATTGGAGGATGTCATGGTTTGGTCCAGCTAGCACAACAGCACCACGACAGTTTCTCGCTCGATGCCCCCATTCACCCCTACCCTCGTTAAGATGGCGGAGGACCCAGCGAAATGGGAGTAAAAAGATAAGCAAGGTTGTTGTGGATTGAGACAAGGGCAGGGAGGGCTTGCTGCCAATTATGGTTCTGGGCAAAACAGACTCTAGTACTCAACTTAGAGAGGAAAGTAGGAAAGTTTATTCTACAAGAAACAGAACAGAATAAAAGCAAAAAGGGAGTAGGATGATGAGAAAATTACAACCAGCACTTTAAGATCTCCCTCCCCCATCCCTCCTTTCTTCCTGGGCCCAGCTCACTGCTCCCGATATCTCTACCTCCTTCCCCCCACAACAGCTCAGGGGGGCAGGGAGTGGGGGATGTGGTCAGTCTCTCACAGATGGGCTCTGCCGCTTCTGTCTTCTCAGATGAGGATGACTCCTGGCATTCTTCCCCTGCTCCAACACGGGGTTCCTCCCCCGGAACACAGTCCTTAACAAACTTCTCTGGTGTGGGTTGTTCCCAGCAGCTGTGGCTTCTGCCGATACAGGTTCCCTCCCACGGGACACAGTCCTTGGTGAATATCTCTGACGTGGATTCTTCACCGCGGTTGCAGTTTCTGCAGTTGCAAGGTCCCTTCCTCGGGACAGGGCCTGCTCCGGCCATAGTGATAAAGGGCCCCTCCTTCGGGACAAGGCCTCCTCCGGCCAAAATCACTGTCCCTGGCTCGGGGCCTTTAATGAAGTGAATCGCTGCCCCTGGTCCGGGGTCAGCTTTAGCAAAATGAGTCTCTGCCCCTGATGCGGGCTCATTATCAAAATGAGTCTCTACCGCTGATGCGGGGTCTTTAAAGAAATGAAAATAAATCTCAGCTTCACCAGTTCTCTCCACAGAATGCAGGGGAGTCTCTGCTTCAGCACACCTCCTCCCTTTCATCACTGACCTTGGAGTCCGCATGGTTGTTTCTCTCACCGTTCCTACTCCTTGCACCACCACCAGCCAGAAGAAGAGAAAAAGGGGCGGAAGAAAGAAATAAGATGGAGGAAGACACCTCCCCTTCCGGCTTCTTCTTAAAAAGTGATCATGGAGGCGTCTAATTGGCTCAGCCCCAGAAGTGAACCTTTTCTGAGCTGGGGAGAGTTGTGAGCAACTTCTTGCAGGAGCCATCTTTGCAGCCCCTTCCCCCATACCAGAAACGGCTGTCATGTCAAACCATGACAGAGGAGCAGTTATTTCTTCACCTTTTCTTTTATAAGACTCAGGTGCCAGCTTTCTGAAAATCTGCATCTTTTAATATATTAGCATTGCCTGAGTAATGTCCTGAAGCAGTCTCATCTACTCCTCTGCACTACCAATTCCTGGGTGCTTGGCACTGATGATGCTGATTGCACTCAGTGTATAAGACTGTGTTCTGTTGGAATCAGTGACGGCAGAAGAAACATAACTGGTCATAAGGTGTATCTCAGCACATTTATGAAGGAATAGTCTAGTACTGATGTTTTCCAGCTGAAAATGGACTTGATGACCCTACAGGCTTTTCCAAACTTGTGATCCTGTACTGAGTAGCAGAGAAGTAGGTTTTTCAGCTGCAGAAGTACAAAAGAAGTGTCATAAATGTAGAGTCTGTGCAGACTGGACAAACGGATTACAGCAGGAAATAAGAGAGTGCTAAAACCTCACTCAGCTTCCATGACAGGTACTAGCTCCTTCTTCCAGGAGGAAAAGTAGGAGACAGATGATATTAGGGGATTGATTTTAACTTTCATCCTGCAGCTGGAGCTCTTAAGTCTACTGATAATGACAGTCCGAGAAAGTAAAGTGTAAAGATGACACCCACGGAGAAGAAGGCCAAACATCTGCATCTCCTTTACCAGGTTCCAGCTGAGGAATGTCAGTTACAGGTGCTCCTTGCCAAATATCCTCTATATGGGGTCACATTTCATGAGCTAACTGCTGTAGGAATTGCAGGGCCTCTGTTGACAGCTCAGTTCCCCTAAAGAGACAAACACATCCATGCATCTTTCTGCATGCTGAAACAGGGCATAGCAATGATGAGACAAGCATTTCGGTTACAACCCTCCAGGATCCAAATATGAGCTTTTAAGGGGGATTTGCATTTGAGTGTTGACATTTTCAGCTGCTGTGAGACACTCTAAGAGACTTTGAAGTTACCTTTAGATGCCTGAATGTATCTGAAAATCTAAATGGAAGTACATGAAACAAACCTATCTGCCTAATGTTCTGTCTTCACTTCTACAGCATCCTAGAAAGAAGTGAGAAGTTGCTACTATGGAAACTTTAAGGCTTGCTTCTAACCAGAGGCAAACTTTCTGACAATACAGCTGAGAACTGCATGAAACTTTCCCCAAATATCCTTTGCTCTTTTTTTTACCTTGTTTAGGACCCATCATGTTGTTCTGAACGTGACACTTTGAAATAATGGGTCTGAGAAAACATTCGTGTGAAATGGTCAGTCAAGTTCCAAGTTTCTCCAACTAATAAATGAGCTCTCTCACAACAGATTACTAAAATAGGAGATAGTCTCTTCTCACTCTACAAGAAAGAGAAATGCCTCATTCACAGGGAAGAAAAGATCTGTATTATCATGACTTTTTAATTTGCAAGAAGGATGATTCACTCTTCTGGGGATTCAACACTCTTGACACCCCAATCTCTTAAGAAGAATTTATTGCTACAATCCAATGCTTCAGTAATGCTTTCTCTGTATTCTCAGAATCGTTTTGCAGATCACAGGATCTGTGTTCTATAAATCTGTATTTCATCTGACCAAACAAACACCTTAAATTTCCAGTGGGAGTTTTGCACTTCCCTTGCAGAATCCTTCCCTTCGCATTATGTTCATCTCCACATAAATTTCAGCAATCTGTTTAACACAGTAAAATAAGTGGTCTCTCATGCAGCACCTGGCTTGCTTGGAAAAGTTCTCCTTAGATAGGAACAGACTTATATCTAATATGTACTACAACTCTATGTCACTCTTGGACTTTAGATAAGGAAGGGGAAGATAACAGAAGCACTCCTAGACCAGTACAGCAATCAGGAGCTGTAGAGTTAAATTGATCCCCTCATGCCAGATTTAAAGTCATGACTGAGCTCACAAATCAGCCACAAAATGATCATGAAACAATAGCATGTGTCTGAAGTTACTACGTTACATGATCTCCTGCACTTCTGCAAACTGTAATGCTAGATTGACTTTCACTGTGGGTGCAAAACATGCAAAAAAATCTGTGCTTCTGAACAAACCAGAGTGCCAAGGTAGATTTATCCATGTGTCCAAAGACCAGGAGTAAGTAGTATTTCTGTGAGAAATTACTGGTGGAAATTCAAAGGGAGGAGATGCAGTGTCCTTGGAGCCCACATAGCTCAGGGTAGTGCAGACTTCTGGTGGGTCCAATGCTCAGCAGTCCCCTCCCTAGCAAATCATCTTGACACAAATTAACTATAAAGCAAATGTTCCATACAAAATTGCTGCTACGATGAAATTAAATAAACAAAAAAAATCAATGTAAAAGCCAGCAGATAGTGGAGTTAGCACAGTCAACAGAGGTGTCTCTGTTGTAGCTTTCAGGAGTTTCTCTCATCAATAGTAATGCATAAAGAAGCATTTCAGAAATGAGAAGATGAGTATTTTTGCCATTAAAAAACCAGACATTTTTCTTGCACTATTGCAGTCCTTTTCTAGGAAGAATAAAGAAACCCACCACCTCCCGCCAAAAACCCAGCCCTCGCAGATTTAAAAGTTTGTTTTATTTTAAGGGGCCATTTGGTTATACCATAAATGGTTTGAGAGCAGCTAGTGCCATCCCACCCTAACCTTCTCCCCACTAATTTACTGCACTGCAGCTCTAACCACGAGTCAAATATCAAAATGTAATCCCATTCCAAGATGAATTTATCAGTAGATAATCTCATCACATGACAGTTTCACTAGAAAATGGTGATTTTCTGGAGAGCTTCCAAGGCAGGGTAATATCACAAACACTCCCATGAAGATTTTGTCACTTCCTTATCCAGAGTGTAAGTGGTTACTAATTCCAGATAAATTATTTCTTTCCCCAGTGTTATATTTCTTTCATTCTGGGTATCTTTTACCCTATGCAGATGAAGTGTATAAGGAAGCTTTCGAGAAACCTTGTGGATTTTTTCTGGACAACTGGGAAAACCACATATTTCTCTTAATATTTGTTTTTGTTGGATTGATTCATCATCTGCTATCACTGTAAACCACTGTGCCTTGCAGTAGTCTCTCGTATCTGTGGTACACGTAGAGGGCTAAAATAGCTACTCAAAAGAAAAGATTTCTTCCCAAGTGGGAGAGAAGTACAGGCTAAGATCATATCATTTTGTGCAACAGAGAAATGAGAAACTTCTTTACTATGGGAGTGAGGGAGCCCTGGCACAGGCTGCCCAGGGAGGCTGTGAAGTCTCCTCTTGAGGTTCCAAACCAATCTGGACATGTTCCTGTGTCCCCTGATCAAGATGAACTTCGACAGGGGATTGAACTGTATGAGCTCTAGAGGTCCCTTCCAATCCCCACTGTTCTGTGATTCTGTGATTTCTTGTTCCATCCTGTTCGCCCTTTCTGAAAGACATTTTGAGGCTGAAAACTGCAAGCTACTGTAATGACACCGTGTCATCAAATTAGAAAGAGAACATAGAAAAGGAAATTAGAACAGTCAAAGAGGATCAATGTGACAGGTTAAAATAATTAATACAATCTTTCAAACATTATTTTATATATAATTCAATGAGAAATATTATTGACCTCTTGTACAATGTTTCCTTTTGTCTCAGTAGCCTTCAGAGGGAAATAGAAAGGCAGCTTTACCTCAAGGATATAATTTAATAACAGATAGTGTAAAATGGAGCAGTTCTAAAACCTCTGGACATACAATATAAATGCCTGGGTTTCTCCTGGGAGCCACAAGACGAATTCATATTAGCATCATCTAGAATTACATGCCTACAAACGAGAAGGAAATTCATCTAAGTGTCAGTAGGACACAAAACAATATGGGTCTTTTGTGCATGCTACCGAAAACCTGATTAAATGAATAAATATATAAATGCCTCATTATCTACTCATACTGATTTTAATACAGGGTAAGTTTAAATGGGTCAGAAATCAAATAAGAAGTAGCCTCAGAAAACTAGTATAAAGGCAATGTGGCTTAGGCCAGAGTCAGACTTAATGCCAAGTGTTCTGGGCATCAGGGTATGTGTAATGGTATGCATGTACTGAGAGTGAGGAAATATGGTTTTGTTACAGAACAGTAAAAATCACTTCTACGTGTTTCTCCTACGAGTACTGTCATTGTCCTTTCCCCATTGCAGATTCTAATAAGAGACACTGACTTCTGCAGAATCCCTTCTTGTTTAGGCAATTAAAAAAAAAAAGTATTTAAAACCTCTTATTTTAAAAAATATCTAAACAGTAAAGCAGATGGAGTTTCCAGGTCAGGCTCAAGCAGATGTTGATTGCTTTTGGTCTACCAAGTCAGCTGTGATTCTTTCAACTCCCTGGGCTTTAACATTGAATTGATTTACCTTGCTTTAAAAGAGGGAAGAATCCAAGCGTCAGCAAGATCCTACAATGTAGTCACCACCCATCATTCTGAACAAGCAATATGGATAGGATCCATCTCATCTGGTCCAAGACTTGGGCAGGACAGCACTGAGTTGTCCTGTGTAGCTGTTTCTCTTAATTGCTTGAAACTGTTAAGGTCAAAACTTCCAAAGATTTAATTGCCATACTTTCTCTCCTTTTAAAAATCTTTTAAACAGCACCATTTCATCTCTACATGTGCAGAAAATCAGAGAATAGGAAAGAGAGAAAACCCTTCTGTAGTTAAGGTGTCTAAATTAACATAAACTCATGGATACCCATTGCTTTAAAGGAGAAGCAATTAATTTCCCGGGAAGAACATACTCAACAGTGCATTTTGAAAACTCATCACAGAGATGACGTAGTAGTTTCAATATGTATTTATTTAGTATGCTTAATTATGGTTTTTTCGTGTTTTTTTCAGGCCACATTTAAAGGTTGGATGGATATTATGTATGCAGCTGTGGATTCACGAGAGGTAGGTCACTAAAAGGAAAGGAGTCATTTCCTATTCCATTGACTTTTGCAGCATTCGTGTGGTTCAACAGCAACAACAAAAATACATGCAGGTTGTCAGTCTTGCTCTGGTTGAGACAGTTGCAGACCCTCATTTTTTGTAGCTGCTACTTGAAGCATCACAACCCTGAGTTTAAAACAAATGCAGTCCTCAGTTCTACACAACTCATTTATCCATTTATACTGCAAAAGTATTTATACTGCAGAGAGAGGTCTCTCCAGTGAGACCAAGTCTATCAAAAACCTCTCTGTTTCTTCCTGTCTCCCTATTGACTGCCATATTTTCCAAGTATCTAAATTATGATAATAGACTGCTGCTGGGTTTAAATTACATTCCCTCATAACTCGCATACTCCACTCTCCCTATATCTTCACCTTGAGCAAGTTTCTTGTCTGCAACTAGCAGCTCCACACAAGGAGGATGGAGAAACTCCTGGCAAGGAAAAAAGCTGATGTGAACTTTCAGTTCTGTCTCTCTAGGTCTTTCTCTTGCTATATCACATGTGCTTTATTTTTTTTTTTTTAATATTCAGGGATCTGTTGTCTCCTTTCCCTCATTTAATAATATTAAAGAAGGAACAAGATTACACTGACTCTTAATTTTTGATGTAGTTATCTGATACTGAGAACTGGACAGGCTGAATTCTGTAACCGGGAGTCAAGCTCTAAATGGAGAAATAAAGAGGGGAAAAAACTCATGGCATCGAACAAATAATTAACTTTGCATAACATAGCTCACAATATTGATATTTTTTCTTGTATTATATATACATGTCTGTGTATCCTCCCTGCTGCTATAATGAAACATTTTGGTTACACACCAGTGGAAAACTGTCTGGATGGCTGGGGCCAGAGAGTGGTGATGAATGAAGTCAAATCCAGTTGGTAACCAGTTGGGCCAACACCTGTGGTGTTCCCCAGGGCACAGCACTAGGACCTATTCTGTTTAGCGTGATCTGGATGAGGAAATTGAGTGCACCCTCAGTAAGTTTGTCTGAGGGCAGGAAGGCTCTTCAGAGGGCCCTGACCAGGATGAAGTGATGGGCTGAGGCCAATTGCATGAGGTTCAACAAGGTCAAGTGCCGAGTCCTGCACTGGGGCCACAACAACCCCAGGCAATGCTACAGGCTTGAGGATGTGTGGCTGCAGAGCCACCCTGCAGAAAAGGACCTAGAGATGTTAATCAACAGCCAGCTGAACATGAGCCAGCAGTGTGCCCAGGTGGCCAAGAAGGCCAATGGCATCCTAGCCTGTATCAGAAAAAGTGTGACCAGCAGGACCAGGGCAGCGATTGTCCTCTTGTACTTGGCGCTGGTGAGGCCACAGCTTTGACTGCTGTGTTCAGTGTTGGGCCCCTCACTACAAGAAAGACATTGAAGTACTGGAGAATGTCCAGAGACTAGCAACAAAGCTGGAGAAGGGTCTGGAACATAAGTTTGATGAGAAGCAGTTGAGGGAGGTTGAGTTATTTAGCCTGGAAAAGAGAAGGCTGAGAGGAAACACGATCACTCTCTGCAACTACCCGACAGGAAAGTTGTAGCAAGGTGAGGGTTGGTCTCTTCTCTCCAGGAATGAATGAAAGGACAAGAGGAAATGATCTCAAGTTATGCCAGCAGAGATTTAGATTGGAGATTGGGGAGAACTTTTTCCCTGAGAGGGTTGTCAGACACCGTCCCAGGCTGCCCAGGAGGTGGTGGAATCCCCATCCCTGGAGATGATGCAGAGCCTTGTAGCTGAGTTGGTGAGGGCCATGGGTTACTGGTGGCTGTGTGAGGTGAGTGGTTGGTCTTGATGATCGTAAAGATCTTTTCCAACCCAAATGATTCCATGTTTCCATGGGAAAATATGGCATTTAGTGAAATGAGAGCTTCTGGCATCTGAAGCTAGTGAGGCAAATCTGAGCATTTTTTGTCAAATGTGGTATATGTGATTTGAGGCTATTGGACTGCGTTGTTCAGCTCTTCAGCAAAATATATAACTCACTTCTATCCTTCATAAAAGAAAAAAAATATGCACTTCTAAATACAGTGTTTTTTCAGTAGCATTTTATTGTACTGTAATCATACTTTAGCTTTTTTAGTACCATTAGTTCACATAAAACTAGGAATAATCAGAAAATTTATTCTTTTCCCCTCTGGGTTGACACTGAGAACATTTTATCAAACTTATTATGAGGTTGCACTTTCTGGAGCACTGTGATCACTGTGACAGTGTTGTGAAATGCAGCTGAAATGACCACAGCATTGCGGATGCCAGTAGTAAACTTCAGAGACCACAGAGCTCTGACTCTGATAGTGGGCATTACACTATTTTTCCCGTTTCATAATCTTTCTTGCCAATGGACAGTTTCCTCTTAACTGCATTGATATTTTGGTATGTGCAGAGATTATACCATTTTCACATTTTCCTTTCTCCTTTTGCAGTGTGAGGAGCAGCCTGAATGGGAATGTAATTTATACATGTACCTGTACTTTGTGATTTTCATCATCTTCGGGTCTTTCTTCACATTAAACCTCTTCATTGGTGTTATCATTGACAATTTTAACCAACAAAAGAAAAAGATAAGTAGTGCATATGCTACGTATGGCTCTGTGATTGCTGCAGAGACCAGGGCAAGGGAAAGTTTTGTAAGTAGAAGCTTTGCCACGTTAGCCTCAAGACTGATGTTGACAGAACAGATGTAGAAACCACCTTGCAGGATTTTTAGAAAAGCATAGTTGTAGCAGCTCCTAATCCCACCATAGGACAAGCATCCTGAAAATACAGGGATTCCCTGTGCACAAACACCTCAACCCATCATCTCCCTGTCCCAAAGTACAGCCAGGGTCACGGAGAAGCAGCTTGACCTGAGAGTTCTATTTCTACAGCTTTGTAGGCTCTAAACAAAGGGCTGAGGTTCTTATATTTTCTCCTCTCACCCAGACTTCAAGTGCAGACAGAATCTGAGTCTTGCCCCTCCTTGGTTCCCTACACTACTCTGTATCTTGTGCACTTTGCCTCCATGTGATAAGCAACTCCTAGAAGTACATCTCATCAAGACTTTCTTAGATATTTCTCTGAAATTTACATGAAAAGAGAAATAAAAAAAATAGAAGACAATCTAGCCCTGAAACTTTGATGAGATTAGCTAAGCTCTTTTCATCAAAAGTAATAGCTTTGTTCTCACCATATACTTAGGTGGCCAGGACATCTTTATGACAGAAGAACAGAAGAAGTATTACAATGCAATGAAAAAGCTGGGATCTAAGAAACCTCAAAAGCCAATTCCAAGGCCACTGGTAAGAATGGCATCCTTCAGTTGAAATTTGTGTAATAGATGAATAGTTCTTTAACAGAATAAATGCAATTCAAATTCCCAGTGTAGGAGGGTGATGACTCCCAGGTGAAAGCCATTTAGTATCTGTATGTATTTATTTTGGACAGTATTTGTAAGCCCAGTGACCTGTGGTACAAGATTCCCATTGTTCTGCAATATTGAATAAAAGTTCAATTTACATATGCAATTTATATATGCTAGTAGCCACATGCTTACATTGAATGAATTCATGGCCCTAGTCCAAGGTCTTTCAGTAGTTTCAAGAAGCATTAGGAGTAAATGGCTTTGAAAACTCTATCATGTAACCATTTGTCATAATCTTGAAGTTTATGAAGCTCCAATCAGATGCAATATATTGTCTACTTCCCTCTACTTTCTGATCAATCAAGAGACAATGATGTCATCATTTTGACATGGTTGAACTGTCCTAACTAAACCTCTTTTCCTCCAGAATAAATACCAAGGTTTTATTTTTGATGTCGTGTCAAAACAAGCCTTTGATGTCTCCATCATGATTCTCATCTGCCTTAACATGGTTACCATGATGGTGGAAACAGATGACCAAAGTCAAGAAAAAGTGAACATCCTTCATAAAATCAACATGCTTTTTGTTGCCATCTTCACTGGGGAGTGCATCATCAAAATGCTGGCTCTGCGACACTACTACTTCACCAATGGCTGGAACATATTTGACTTTGTTGTTGTGATTCTGTCTATTGTAGGTAGGTGAACCTGGATTTCCACTTGAATTCCAAAGTTCAAAAGACAGACATAACATTAATTAGACAAAGTTAAAGATTTCATACCTTCAATTCAGAGAACTGTATCCTAAGCGTATTTCTTTTTATATGGAATTATAATACAGAATAATGCCGCCTAACAGTGGCTGGTGTGATTACCAAAATGATGGGGTTTGTCATATCACAGTACTGGCTTCAATGTACACTTGGTTCATGGTGATAAAACATGGTCCAGAATTGACTTCATACACTTAACCCCAGTTTGACACAGCAGCCAGAGACAGAGAAGTAAGAAAGCCACATCAAAAGGGCACCTGTGCATTGCTACTGTTTTGCTATTTACTTTTTGTTACAACAGTATGAAACATCTTCTCATTGACTAATTGCTCTAAACTCTCCCTGGTGGACCAGGGAACCTGCAAGATACCAAGGCAGGAGATCTCTGGTGCCCAGAGAGCAGCCTGTGCTTTGAGGGCCTTAGGCCACCTGGATTTCACAGATCTGAGTCACCCAGAGAACATCACTTTCATGTAGTTATCGTCAAAGCCCTGACACCAGATGCTCTGGATATGCCCATAGCAGCCACTTAACCAGAGCTTCACAGTGGTCATAATGTTGCCTCATGATCAATCTGGTCATTTCAGTTCATCAGAGAACCTGGGCCATGCCAGTGAGCCCTCTCCCAGGCTATGCTGGAAGACATGAGCTCAGCACAGCTCAGTGCAGCCAGGGACTGTTGACATTAGACAATCTGGACCAGGTTGCTTTGTTTCTGCAGAAAGAGTTTACCTACGGGGATGCACGCTCACTGCCTTACTAGCACAATCTTAGCCCTTAGTTCCCTCCCAGTTTATGAGGGAAACTGGAAAAATTAATAAGCAAACAAAGAAGGAGATTTCCAGAAGAAACCTGCACTGTTTTGGTGGTGGCTCCGAAAAACAGGCCCAGCACATCAGCATCTCTATGCTGATACACTAATATTTCACAGACAAAAACTTTGTCATATCAGAAAAATTCTGACCAACTGCACTCAGGGGAAATTTCTTGAGTGGGTCATGGCCAAATGGTGCAGATATCTGTGTCCTATCTGAGTTGACTCTGTTTTCTTATTCCCAATAGACAAGCTTTCCCTTAATAAAACTGCTGCTACCATTGACACATTTGCTATTTGTCTCAACAAAGTTCACAGGGATTAAATGGGCCTGAAAACACTGATGATAATGTTGTTCCCTTTACCGTGGGTCTTCCAGTCTGAGGAAATTTTCATTGATTTTGTCCATCATCATGACTGATTTCTTTAACAGGAAGCCTGAGATTTTTTGATGTCCTAACTTACTGTTTATGTCTTTTCTTTTGAAGGCACCGTACTTTCTGACATCATCCAGAAATATTTCTTCTCTCCCACGCTCTTCAGAGTCATTCGCTTGGCTCGGATCGGCCGGATCCTAAGACTCATCCGGGGAGCCAAAGGAATTCGAACTCTCCTGTTTGCCTTAATGATGTCCCTACCTGCTCTGTTCAACATTGGCCTCTTGCTTTTTCTGGTCATGTTCATTTATGCCATTTTTGGCATGGCTAACTTTGCCTATGTGAAGAAGGAGCATGGGATTGACGACATGTTCAACTTCCAAACCTTTGCTAACAGCATGCTGTGTCTCTTCCAAATCACCACGTCAGCTGGCTGGGATGGTCTTCTCAACCCTATTTTAAACACCGGACCACCATATTGTGACCCAAACCTTCCGAATGCAAATGGTTCAAAAGGAGACTGTGGAAGCCCTGCCGTAGGGATTTTATTCTTTGTTACTTATATCATTATATCATTTCTCATAGTTGTAAACATGTATATAGCCATTATTTTAGAGAACTTCAGTGTAGCCACTGAGGAAAGTACAGAGCCTCTAAGTGAGGATGATTTTGATATGTTCTATGAAATCTGGGAGAAGTTTGACCCTGAAGCCACTCAGTTTATTGAGTATTCTGCACTTTCAGACTTTGCAGATGCGCTTTCAGAACCTTTGCGCATAGCGAAACCAAACAAAATCAAACTCATAGCAATGGACCTGCCCATGGTCAGTGGAGATAGGATCCATTGCTTGGATATTTTGTTTGCTTTTACAAAAAGGGTGCTAGGAGAATCCGGAGAGATGGATGCCCTTAAAATACAGATGGAAGAAAAGTTCATGGCGGCCAATCCGTCTAAAATCTCTTACGAGCCGATTACAACGACTCTCAGACGGAAACAAGAAGAGGTCTCCGCCATCGTCATCCAGAGAGCCTACAGGAGACACTTGTTTCGGCGCTCCATGAAACAGGCATCTTACTTGTACCGGCACAGAACTTTTGACAGCAGCATCCTCGAGGACGATGCACCAGAGAAGGAGGGTCTTATTGCTTTCATGATGAACGAAAACTACGGCAGGCCAATAGACAAATCAGAAACTCTGTCCTCCACATCCTTCCCTCCATCCTACGACAGCGTCACCAGAGGTACGAGTGATAATCTCCAGCTGAAGATGACAGACTCGAGCAAAAGCGATGAGGCGATAGATTGTCTTCTCTCACCGGACAAGGATAAAGAATCAATTGTTTAAATGTTTGTTTAGAATGCTTTAAAATATTGTTTACAGAATGTAATGCTGTAACTACACAACAATTGAAGCAGCCTTCTTATTAAAAAATAGTTGTGAAAGAAACAATGGAGTTTTTACCCTTAACTACAGGAGTCTAATAAGTCATATAACCTTTGACCCTGCTCTGTTTGACTTGTCTCAATATTTATATTTATATATGCACAGAAAGAATCTTTGCAGGGTCATAGCTGTTATATCAATGGTGTGAATAAGAATATGCTAGACTGTAAAACAGTAAACACAGTGTATATCTATCCACAGATAAAGCCTGGCTGTATACATTCATTTAAGGTCTTACTCATATTAGTGTGTTTACTTATGGCAATGTATGACCTTGCATTCTAAAAAGAAAAAAAAAAAAGATATCACAGCTGCTGTAGCAAAATGTAACACTTACTGTATATGTTGTGAATGGTCTTTCATAAATTTATTATATTTGATATTTTTTTACTTAAAAAGAAAACGTCTCTTTTTCCATGGAGATTAATGATCCTTACACTCTTCATGATGAACTCTGAGTCAAGGTAATAGGAACTTGTGCGATCCTCGTCTTTGAAGAGGAAAATTGTTGCAAAGTAAAGGATCAAATTAGCAACATTTTAACTGTTTGTTACAGTAAGCCCTCCCTCTTGGGACCTGCAACTGCTCATCAGCAGAAATAAAAAAAAAAAAAAACAAAAGCAAAACACCACAGAGAAGGAAATGATGTCAAAATAATGAGAGAAATGGTTTGTTCTGTCCTTCAGGAAACTAGTCACTAATGGATTCTGTTTGTAAAACTGTTAATAAAAGCACTAATTTTTTAGTTTGTTTCAAGAATCTGCTTTGAATACCGCAACCAAACTCACCATAGAAGTAGTGCACCACGTTTGTGTGTAGTGCTCCAAAGCACCATCTACACTTTCAAAGTTTCTGTTAAAGGTAGTGGGATAGGTTACATTTTCCCCAGGAATACTGAGCTAAGCAGCCTTACTGGAAACTCTGTGGATCAATAACACTCCAAAAATACTTCTACTACTACTGCCACCACTAAAAACAATGCCAAATGGACCATGCAGAATGGCTGCGACAGTGTGATCAGGAAGGGAGGGGAATTGCCTCTGGATCTGTGTGCAAACTTTGAGGGTTTGAATCCTTTCTATTCAGTATCCATCTTTCATTTTCTCAGACAGATTACTGGGGAAGGACGAGAAGTACAGGCACCGATAAAGATAATCTACTAGATATCTTCATTCCTGTAGGCAAAGTAAGGTTTGCAGTTGTTGTGTCTATCTGCTTCAGGCCAAAGAAATGACAATGAGGTGAAAGGTGGATGAGTGGCTGTAGAAAAGTATTGGAGGTTTTACATGCTAACATAGTTTATTATTTATTATTAAACATTCAAGCTTGATAAAATGTGAGAAAGTAGTTATGGAATATAGAGAAAAGTCCATCATTACAGACAAGTTGGTTCTTTTTCAGCTTCAGATTGATTGTACTTGGGTTTGGTTTGATTTCATGGAAAATCTTAAGATTTCTGTAATGAGACATTGCACTTTAAGGAAGAGTAATTTTGCTTTTCACCTTGGAGAAGCAGAGATGTCAAGAATGTATTTAAGGGGTATTGTCGTTGACATTTAGTTACATCCCAGGTTGTAAAGGAGTCAAAATCCACGTGGGGTTGACAAAAAGAATTAAAACAACATATTACAGTCAAGTTTATCTGTGGCCATTGTTATCTGTCCTCTAAACAAGTCAGAACACGTAAAGATAACATGTCAAAAGGTTGACAACATACCTGTAAATATGGGCTAATATATTCTCTCCATTCATTGAGAGTTGTCTCAGGTATTCACTTGAGAGTGGTCTACTGGTTAATTCAGAAGATTTGCCATCAGAATTCCCAGGGTCTATTCCCGATTCTTACTACATCATTTTTAGGCAAATAATTTAACCTATCTGTGCCTCAGTTTACCCATCTGTAAAATGGGGATAATAATACTTACCTACCTCACAGGGATGTTGTAAGACTTTCTGGTTGCAAAGTGCTATAAAGGAATGAAACGTACTATATAAGTATTATTATAATCATGCTCTTTTGCCCTTTTAACCCCATGTCTATGGTATATAAGATAGGGCTGTTCCTCTTGGGATTTTGTTGCCTTTAAATCTTGTATGTAATTAGATTCTAACTTAAGGGAACTACTCTTTGTTCCTCGATGTGAAAACACTCTTTATTCTTTCCTCCCTCCCCACCCCTAACCCCTCCCAAAAACCAAAATTGCTCAAGGCTTCTCAAATTAGGGAAACTATATACAGATTCCCTGTGTATTTATGCTGTAATGTTATTCTTACTGTACATATCACCCAGAAAGATGATGAGATTTTTATATTTGTAAGCATATACATATATATATACACACATACATACGTATATCTATACATATATATGTATCTTGTGAGTTTATAGAGCGGCTGACACCCAGAGGACATTACTTACTGATGAAAATGCTTTCTTCTCAATGGGATTTATTGATCATTAGCAATGAGATACTGCCTATAAGGAAACATTTAATTAGAAAATAGTACATTCATTATTTGCCGAACAAGCATTTATTGGCTAACAACTGATAAAATTCAATCTCCTTCAAACATTTAGAATGAAAAAAAAAAGAGGGAAATATACTAAGAAAAAGGAGTATTTCTTTTGTGTTTTTTGTCATATGCAACATAAACAGTTCAAAACCCAAGGAAAAAGTCAGCCTACCCTCAGCAGTACTGGTCCTGCAGGTTTTAAAATATTTTAATTATTTGCAACTTACATTAGAAAATATTCAGCTGATTGTTATTAAGAGTCAGGCGCAGTAATGATCGGGATGTAATGGGACAATTAGCTGGTCACTGATTATATTAGAGAAGAACTCTTCCTCTGGTCATTTCACCTTTGCATTGAACATTTTCTTGTCATTGCTGTGAGATCCTGTAGTACTGATGCAATTACAAATGGTTCTACCTTTTACTCAAAACCTGTTAAAAAAAATAATCGTAATGTAAAAATCAGAAAGAGGATCTTAACCACAGATGTTTACAGTGCAATGTTCTAAAACTGAATTGTAAATTACTTTAAAAATCTTTGTAACTGGAAGGTTGCTTTTCTATTGGGTTTTCTATTGCTTTGTGGCACATTTCTTTAGAGCTGAAGAGGGAATGATATCTTTGTATGGTAGGCGGAAGTCCCCTCACAAACTTCCAGTAACCTCATTTGCAGATCTTTATTAATTGAAATGCCAATCCAAATACAGCAATGATACAACCTCCTGGTGCAGTGATTTAGTTAAAGACACTAACTCAATAGTTGGCCCACACTGTCTATAAGCATGATGAGTACAACCATTTTTTCTGTTGATTTGTTCAATAAAGGCTACCACATGAATCACTCAAGCTATGAAAAGAGCAAGGAGAACATCAGTCAATACCATAGGACATATTAAGCTGTTTGTACCTGGAAAAATTCAAGTTTATTATGTTTCTTTATTAAATAAATAAGGATAACAAATATTTCCTGTGCCTTTTTTTTTTTTTTTGGTTGATTGGGTTTTTGTTGTTGTTCTTTTGTTGACATTTGTATTCTTATTTCTCTGGCTCTTTTTCAGTACATTTGTTGGGAAACGCATGGTGACTTTTGTTAGACAACTTGCTAATGTAAATACCTCCAGTTTAGCTTGCATTGTAAGGATTAAAGGGTTGAGACAAAGCTTGTTGAAATCCATGGAGAATTTTTGAGTACTTCGGATGTATTTAAAGCTTACTCTAAAGCTTCCCCTCAAATTAATTTTTAGAGTCAGCCCAGCACTGATATTTCAACCTGTCCCATCTGATAGAATTATCTGCAGCGGTAAGTTTTACTGGAAACGTGGGATCCCACCTAGAGGTTAAAAATAGTGTATATCAATGAGATTTTCTTAATGGTAAAATGGATGTCTTTCCAGTTTAATTGTATTGATTTAATTTTTGGTTATTGTTATATTAGCCACACGTTAAAATTCTTACTAAACAAAAAATAACATCCTTTCCAACACATGCATGATGTAATCCTGGAAAGAGCTCCAGAAGCAACACGGTTGACCCTTAGCTGTTATCAGATTTGATAGAATCAGCCTTATCTTCACTCAAGCTAACACCAATTTGGTTACCATGTTTCAGTGCTCCAGTTTCTATTGAAACGTGGCAGGTTCCTAATCAGAACAAAATTGAACTGATTTAAACTCAATGAAAAAGTCCACTCAGTCCTTTGACAGTCAGTATATAATAATGTTTTACAATGACCTGGGGCAGTCTGACTTGTGGAAAAGACTTTTTTTTTTTAATAAATAAGCATTTGCTAACATGTGACATGTAATAATATGACTTCTGAGTAATTGTGTGTATAGAATAAATCTGTCTGAAAAATTTCCAGCAAGATATTTTTGCTTGGAAAGAACAACTTGATGAAATTATAACTCTCTGTGGACACATCAGCTTGGTTAAGGAAATCCCTGTTTAGAATTTGTGGTCAAAACTCCTTCAGGAAGGAAATTCAGGGTTATAATCTCTGATATTAATATTTCCATGACAGATTTTTACTAGAATTGCCTAATTCCTATCTATGTGCTCCCATCACTGTGCTAGAGGCTGCTTTGGGTTACAGGACTCTTCTTATTTTTGTGCAGACCTTGGAGAAGTTTCTAAAGGCTTTCACAGTTTCCTTTTTTCAGGAAGAAATTTTAAATTCTTTTGCCAAAGGAATTTCTTGCTTTCCAGCCCTAACAAGAAACATGGAGGACTGTCTACTCAGTGAAAGTGAATTTTATAGGATTTTGTAAAAATCAGTCAAATTATAGTAGTTTCATTTTCCTTCTTACTTTTGATGCAAATGGTCTTACTAAATACCAAGATCATTTTGGAAACAAGTCTATGTTAAGACAGTTACAGCACTATGAACAAACTCGGGCAGTTTTCCTAGACAAAGCCACATATTAGCAGCTTGCTTTATATTTAAAGATAATTTCCACCAGGCACACACACACACACACACACACACACACACACACACACAGATTGGCTGTGCTGGGTGAAGAACAAACATGGAAATCCTTCTGAGTGTTTACATATTGCAAAGAAATAGCAGCCATGTCAAAGGGAAAGCATGTGAAAGCAAATAGTCTATGGGGAATAGCTATTGGCAGTGAGCAAAAAAATGCTTCAGGCTCAAACGTCACCGATAACCCCATGAGGGCTGGAGATGTCGGGCTGCAGTGTGGGTATGGATTTGTCAGCACCTCCACCCGAGCTATTTTAGCCAGCTGACAAACAGGGCTGTGAGAAGCTCATGGCCCATGTGCTTTTGTCACGGCAAGTTTTCTGAGACAGCTGCTGCAGTTGTTTTTCCCTGGAGCCTCATTGCTTTATACTGGGTAGCAAGTTCCAGCCAGGCTAGGGCATCAGGAGGTCTTTTGTTCCTTGCAAGTAACTATATTGAATACTTCACAGTCCCAGAAACAATGATCCAGTGTTCAAATGTCGACAGAGAAGCTTAAAAAGCGAGATTTTCATTCCAAAGGAATGTCTCCTGTTTGGTTGGCTGGGTTTTAATTATTGTTTTATTTTTATTTCCCCAGAACTTGAAGGATATGTCCTGGCCATATTTGCAAGCTTTTTATTTTTCTAACAACTATGTTAGGAAAAAAATCTGGGACTTTAAGAGAAAAAGAGCAGAGACTGAGACAGTTGTGATGAAATATGCAAAGTGGTCCTAAAAGAAGTTAAAATGCTGTCCTCTGTTAAAAGGTGACTTGAACTATGCACCTGTAGTTTAAAACATCTGTCTTCTGCAAAATCCCAGTTACTCTTAAGGCAAAGGGAATTTAACTATTGCCCCTAGGGGAGGCAGGCTCCAACATTTTTTTTTTTATATGGACTCTCCCAATTGCTCACATTTGTCTTAATTTTTAATCTTCCTATATCTGCAGACCAGACACAAACAAAATAATTTTCAATTTTAGCTCAGGGGTAAGCTATGCAGGTGATAAGAATTTCTAAAGAGGATACAGACCTGGAGCCAAGGGGCCTAAGGCAACACGGGATAATACAGCCCTTGGTGACATCAGTAATATCTTGGAGTACAAAGGACTTTTTGTCTTTTTGGAGGACCAGTCAAATTCTACTAGGAAGAAACCAGGAGCATGGCTTGTCTTGGTGATGTCTGAGAAGGAGAAAAACTCATCATACAGGGGCTGGCTTTTTAGAAAAAATATGTGTAATTATATCCCACACGAGGAAAGGATGATTACAAGTCTAAAACCGTCTCCTTCACTCAGGCTCTTTTCTAAATGAAACCACATGTCCACTACACTCACACTACTCCTTGTAGGATCTGCAGACCTGCTGTATGACTATAGGTACTGTTCTGAACCCACTTCCAGCAGACATGGAAATGCTACAGGCTGAAGAACTTCACACTAGGCAAAGCTTACAATCACAGATTGACCTCTCAAGCAGATGCTCTTCCAAAAAAATGCTCATCTCATTCCCAGATATGCTCTGCACTTTTATAACATGAAGGATTCTCTCCATTTTGCTTCTCTTTCCCAGTTTGCACCTGAGTGGGATGAGGTCTATGTGGAGGGATAAATCCCCAGTGAACCTTTGAGACTGCTTTCCTTCACAGGCTGCTGCAAATTTTCTCACAATGGAGCATTGCAATGCTCAGAAGGCACACCTACTGTTTCTGAAAGGTGTTTTGTTGATCTTGAAGGAATTCAACATTTTACAGAGTTGAAGGCTGCAGACCACAAGTTGCAGCCACAGCTACCTTAAACCTGAAAGAGGTGTGGACATCACCTTCACCTGTGCTTGCTTTACCTCAAGGGCCACTTAAGGCAAAGAAAGGGCTAGGCAGGTTTAAACAAACTTCTTTCTCTTGCTATGGGAACAGGGCTTGAAAGGATGCTCTGGGGTTTAGCTGGGTTTGTTGTGAGGTGTGGAGTTGGTGTGAGGTTTTTTGGAAAGACTTTGAGAGAAGAAGGTCCTCCCAAGCCTGTGACAAGGTGGGGGTCTGAAGTCTGAGAATGGATCGCTCTGGAATTTGCAGGAGGAGGTTTATAGCTGTGATAAGTTCAGCATCACTGTTCTGCAAATGTGTAGGTTCTTCTCTAGAGTCAGTAGTTGAAATGGGGTGAAGATAACTGTTTCCCTTGTGCAATACATAGAAGGGGAATACTGAAGATTATATCATCCCTCAAAGAAGGGCAGGTAACTGAGGATCTGCTTAGCATAAAACACAGGAAATCAGATGTTATTCGTTCTGGTGCCTTGAGATTTGTTTAGATTGCCTTCACTATCAAACAGAAAAATGCTTGAGATGGAAGCTATTACACTTCTTACTTTCCATGAGGAGCTGGGAGGATGGCTATGCACCTTAGAACTAAGATCAGTCCTGTACCTCTCCCCCTTGCCATGCTGCTGTGAAGTGCTTCTCATCAAAACTTTAAGACAATATGGGAAGAAGCAAGACTGGGGGTAGGAATATCCAATTCCTTGATTTGCTTTGGTATGAACAGTGATTGAATAGTGCAGTGGGTGGATGAGGGGGGAAGTTCGATGGTGATGCCATTGGCATAAATCACTTGCAATAGGTGGCATTCATCTCGATAGCATCAGCAGTGATGCACACTGGTAAGCAGCTCAGACGTGCCTCTGTGTGTGCAGCACAGATAACTGCTTATCTGCATGACTGGTGCTCCAGGTTCCATTTGTCCCCGTAGAACTGTTGCAGAGTTTAGCTGGGCAGGCCTTGGGGTTTCACTGCACAGAAGGCTGCCCTGACTACCCTCTCCAGGCCGCGGGGAGATACAGAGGGCAACAATTTGAATGTGCTCCTGCACGTGGGGCTCCAACAGTTGAATTCACCTTCTAGAAGATCTATCACAAAGCACTGTGGTACAGCAAGTCAAAAGATGAGATGTGGTGGGCTAGAAAATGAGAGGGAATGAGAGCCTCTTTCACTATTTTGTTGTTAAAACTCAGAGCTGTGTTGGGGGACTGAGATTGAAGCCCTCTTTCTAGCTGTCAGAGGAAAACCCCTCTGAAACCCTGTAATATTTAAGCCCAGCACTGCTACTCCTGTTAGGAGTTATAAGCCAAGCAGTTTCTCTCCTTTCCATATAACAGGGCACACTGCACAGCTTGATATTGATATAGAATAAGAAATTAAAACTGCAATTAAGATGATCTGGTTTAAACCTACATTTTTTGCCATTCAAGCCAATGTGAAATTGGGAGTGTGTGCCTGGTGAAAAAGCAGCTCCTTGCAATAGCATTTGCAATATAGCCAGGTTAAAGGAGTGACCCCACTTTATCTACTGGAACAGCAAAAGAAAGCAGCAGAAATACCATCTCACTTCTCATGGATGAAGGCTTACTAGGCTCATTGTTTTCTTCATTTTCCCTCAAGCTTTTAGTGATTAATCAGAAAGGGAAGGGCTCGTCTCGGTGAAGTCAAGTTTCTGATCCTATTCTCAACTTCAGACTGCCTTAGTGTAGCTCAAGATAAGTTGTTCCTGGGGAAAACAGGAGTGTGTGGTGCAAGGGGAAGTTGGTCAGGTGTTCACAGGTTACCAAGGATAAAATCCTGATGTTGACCCATACTCTTGCACCATGAGAAGGTCTTGCATTTCACGTATGATATGTGTACGCTTGGACCCATAATCCACAAAGACTCCAGAGCTTATGTTTGGGTAAAGTCTGAAGGACTTAACAGCTTAGGGGGCCAAAGAAGCCACAGCTAGCCAGTAGCTGTGATCTCCTCACACCTCAGCCTCTCTGGGAAGGGTGGGAAGATCAGCCTGAAGATTAGTCAGCCTTCACATTCTTGGAGTGTTTAGCATAGAAACACTCCTGGACACTGACAGGGCAAGGTGAAGAGCTACCCAGGCTCCGGAAGGTGGTAAACGTGGCCTTTGTCCAAATCTAGCAGGAGTAGTAGGGCTATTGCTTCATAAGATTGTACATGACATGGGGAGCAGGGCCTGATTTGCTGCCTTATACCTCTCAAGTCCAAGTCTATTTGGAACAGTGGACAGAGCACACTCCTTCACACTTGAAGTGGGCCATACGCTTTAGTTTCCTCTGAAAGAAGCTTAGTTCATATGCTCATAACCATTGTGGGGGGTTTTCAGTAAAACCTTATTATCATCTCCATGAAGGCAACCAGAGTATGTCTTCCTTAGTGATCTCTCCTGGAGCTGACTCCAAATTAAGTTAAAGGGAGTGTCCCAGAACAAAGAAAGAGATAAAACATGATCCTGTGGGAATCTTTCCATCTGATGATGTGTGTAATTAGCAGTCTGAGCTTTTGTAATCCTCTTCATCCTTGGTGTAGGTAGCTGATGGTTCAAGTATAATGATTCTGGTCTCAGAGCTGTGTCCAAATCCTGACCCTAATGCTTAAGGTCTTTACCCAGCTCTAATTTGAGAGCTTTGACTCTCACATCAGCTGACTGCATGGATTAAATGCATGTAAATACCCTCATAGTGACTGGCAAAACATGCCTGTGACACCATCCTAAATTGGGATGCTCCCTCTCCAGGGGTGTCAGTTTGATGTTATCACCTACTCAGCAAATAAATCCCTTTATTGAAGTAGGGAGACTTCATGCTCTCCAGTCAGGCCTGAAAACAGCTGCTTAACTTTACTTCACCTTACTTTTCTAAACACCTCAGTACAAAGGTGCTTTTATTAATGCTTCAATATCATCTCTATTTCAGCTCATCTCACTATGAGTCACTCTCATGTTTGCACCTTGGTGCACTGTCTTATTGGCCTGTGATAGAGTCAGGATGAGAGTTTCCATTCCAAACACTCATCTCGTTCCTAAGGTCACAGGTCTGCCTGCAAGACGCAGATTTTCTTAATGGTGTCATGTCACTGATAAAAGCCATGAGAAAGTGTTCCCTTCAATGCCAATCAGGCGTTCCCTGATTTACAGCACTTGCTATGCAACTGTGCACAAGGAAACTTCTCACATCCCATATAAGGCATGCTTTCCCCCACCCCTCTGAAATGGTTGAGGTTCTCTACACTGGTTCCAAGTGCTAATTTTCTACTGGCTTCCTTATTTGTAAGGATAGACACGAACTTCCGATTATTAGTTGGGTATTTTATTTTTTTTCTTACTTTGGTTGTAGGATTTAGGTGAGTACAGCGAAAACATACTCTCTGCTAGCCTCAGTCATCAGTAGGTTTGGAGCAGTGAGACACACAGGTCTGATTACCTGCATGGTTAACATCATGTGCTGTATTTCCAGCTCATAGAGGTTACACCCATACTAGTTGCACCTTGTTTTTCTTACACAGAGGTCAAGTCAGATGGCAGAACTAAACTCTTATCTCCCTGAGCAGGGTCTCATTTTCCAACCTGCTTAGCTGCCGCAGTCCTTCACCCATCTAAAACACCTGAAAAACATGTCTGGGAGAGGCAGATTGATTTAGATCAGAATGGTCCCAGGGATCTTTCACTGTTGACCTATTAGGTCTTGCTGCTGGACTGGCCTCCACCAAAGCTTCCAAGAAAGGAAATGATTGTTGTGAAAAGAAATGTAGGCAGAAGAGGCAACTGATGATGGGAGACAATTAATGAGAAATGGGAAGGTGTTTGAGAGTACAGGGAGGCTAAATATAGGTGGCATGGGGTAACCTAGGGATGCCACCAAGCTGCTGCCAGTAATGGAAAACACACAGGGAACAAGCGATGCAGTGCTCAGAGCAGCTTTATAGTCTAGATGATAGTATACCAGCACTGAAGTCTGTGCCTGACCATGTCTCATTTAGTGGTATAGGAATAATCACTTTGACAAAGGACTCTCACACCTGGGGAGCAACCCTGGAAGTTCCCCAGACAGGCTGCTTCTCCATCTGTTCAGCCCCAATGGCTGTTCTGTCAAGTCACCTAAAAGTGTGACATATCCTGGTTTGAGAGTTCTCCTGGGTAGGCTTCTCCAAAATTAAGGACTTTGGGGAAGGATTGTCTGACTTTATTAGTTTTATTTTCCCACATGTCTAACCAATCTCATCATAATCTAAAAAATAAAACCAGAAAAGCAAAGCTCTGCATATGTATGCATATACATGGAAACACACATCTGAAGGCAGAAATTCTGAGGGCAATTTACCTGAAGAGGACTCATTATCTCGATATGGGCTTCTGAGGATAATTGTCTGAGTCAAAAGATGGTCTTCATTTTTAGAGGACGGAGAAGGCAGACCATTTTATACTCTAAAAATGAGTGCAACGTTAATGAAGCCAAAACCACAAAAGGTCTCAATTACACTCACATTACAAAGTGACCACAAAACCTAATATTGCAGGAGTTCATATGTCTTCTGGCTTGCAAGATGACCAAAAGGAATGCAAAGCATCATCTGACTACTACTGTAGCCTCTCCTGAGGAGAAAACCTGTTGGGTTAGAAACCTGTCCCAAGCTGCTGTCAACTCAAGATGAAAGCGCTGTTTACTGTTATTGTTGCATCCTACTTCCTAAATGTCTTTCCTTTTTGTTTATAGGGGAACACAAATGGAAGCAAGAGGCACCTTGTGCTAGAGACAATTTGTCTCACTAGTGACAGCAGCATCATCACAGGACCCGAGGCTAAAGTGAGACAAATGCATCTGACTCAGCAGTAAATAAGCTTTCTTCCTCTCCGCATGTGCAGCATGACTACTGCTGATCCATAAAGGATGCTCTGGGCATCTCGTAACAGCAGCTGTCCCTCTGTTTAGAGCAAAAAGGCATCTAAGAAATCTTGGTATGCCTCCTGCAATACACAGTAGGAAAACTCAAGCTGCACTGCAGGCTAAAAGCGATCTTGCAGTAGGGCCAAAAGGTTCAAGACCCAGTCGTCCTTGTCATAGCATATTAAAAACGAGTAATCATTCAGCTATGCACAAAGCAAAGGCTTTTATGTAGAGCAAATGTAATCTTCTGCCGCAAAGCAGCATGAGAAGCAGCAGGCAGGCTCCAGGAGTTAGCTTTCTGCTGATTCTTGGAGTCTCTGTGAAAATTGCATGCTCAGCAAGACTTGGGTCTCTGAGAGGAGGAAATAAGTCAAGGAATCCCCCTTTTTTTTTGCAAGAGATTTACCAAATAGCACTGATAACCAATTCCCTCTATCCATGAGCTGCATTGTTCATGACCAGTGTTTGAGGCTCAGTGGGCCGTGGGATGCTTCATGAGAGGATGGCAGCACAGGGGTATCAGCTACGCTGATGTGCTCTCCAGAAACACAGTAGCTCCTCTTCCTCTTTCCCCCCCAGGCTTTCAGTATGGAGGTCTCCAGCTCATTGCTGATTAACAACGATTCTCTGACTTTCAGTGAGAGTAGTTCAGCCAGCAGATGTTTTCTCTTCAGTAGTTGAACCAAGTCTCAAATTCAAATCTTTTGGTCCACTTTATATTTAACAATTTGACTGAACCAAAATTACATGTATGTTTATTAAGGATAGCTTTGGCTGAAGACATTATATTGAAATGTCCTGCTTCAGTATTTGTACTCTGCAGTTTTCGCTTTGGATACACTGTTTCCTTATCTATCTTATGTTTCATTAAGATTTGGACGAAAAGAATACTAAGCCTTGGTCCCATCAGAAGTCCCTGGCACTACCATCAATGAATCAAAGAATGTCATTGCTCTCTAGCAGCACTCCAGCCTGAAGCTGTACCATGTCCTGGAGGCGAAAGTCTTCATTGCCCATTGGAGGTTTCGTAGCACTGGAGAGCATCTCTACATTGTTAAAGCAACAGTGGGCAGAGCTGTGAGCTGCTACAGCACAGCACTGTAAAGACTTGGTTGCAGACAGAGATGAGCCCTGCCAAGGTCCAGCCTACCCAGGTCCAGCCTGCTCCTTTGCAAATGCATCACTGGACTCCATATGTCAAGCTCAGCCCTGCCCATGAACGAAGGCTTTGTCCTAGGTGGCTGATGCTGTGAAGAACCAAGGCCATCTCATTCCTCTTCAAATGTCTGCCAATATTCTTTATATGTTATTAACAATTGGACTATGTCCCATTTCATTCAAATTTTAAAACGGAGGTTAAGAAGTGTCCTGCTGTGAAATGGTAACTGAAAGTTGTTACTTGAAGCCTGCTTGATCAACTTATATCATTTTTTTTACTATCTGTCATATTAGCTTTCTCCGTAACAGCTTAAGAAAATAATCACAGTCCTAGAAGCTTTTGGTGGCAGTGGTCATATTAATAATCTCTTGGATAGACTCCTTCAAGTTATGAAAATCTCCTTCCAGACACTGAAATGTTGCCTCTCTGGATAGGGCTAGGTCTGTGGAATTGTCAGAGCCCATGCAGTCATGATGACCTGCAGTCCCATCTCTTCTTGCTTTCCAAATGAAGCACAGATGCCAGGATGCAGGCATCACAGGCTCCTCAGTGTCAGCAATGTTATGCACTCATGGCACCATGAAGGTGCCACTCTTTTGCTGTAGTTAGGTTTATGAAAGGATCATTGCTCTTACTCCTGTGGTTCAATGCTTCTAACATTCTTGCGTGAGTAACTGATGGAACTGTTTTTAGTTGAATGCAACTGACAGCACTGCTCTTAAACAAAAAACAGGTGATTGTTTGCTCTTATACTCTCTATGAACAATAAACCCAGTAAGATCATCCAGCTCCACGCTTGCATCTCTCACTTTAAGAACACAAACCCTTGAGTATAGTCTGCCCACATATTTCTGGTGGGTTAGAAAATATTTACGTTGCAACAGCCATTGCTGAAATGTGGTCACTTCTGGGAAGAGAAGCAGCTGCTGTTTACTGAGGGAAGAGAGGCTTTGTGGTTTGAAGAGTGGCTGGAGAACAAGATTTTATTCTGATAACATCACTGCTGAGAGCTGCAGCATCATGTAGACATGCCTTTGCAAAACAGGCATTATGTAGCTCAGGTGCTGATGGGGATGTAACCACAAACATGAGCACAAAGGCCTCTGTCAACTGATTCTTCTGCTGTCCTGGGTAAATTCTGCAGCCCATTCTGATCTCTGTGCTGTTTTAACTAGCTTGCTGCAAGCCAGCAGGCTTAAAATGAGCTGGTACCTAGCCTTAGAAGATCCCGAAGTGCAACTGAAGGGTTACACTGCAGATTAACCCCCTGAGGAAACTGTCTGCTTTCTCTGCCCTCCCGGAAATGGACGGATGGAGTGTGTATGCACAGAAGTGGTGGAGAAACAAAAAAACCAGTGATAATTAGCTTGTTAATTTGAGGTTAATAGATATGATTGCAACCCAGCAAGGTCCAATCCTTCCTTGCTTGAAGCTCTGAGACATCTGACCTGTCACTCTTCAGGACTGTAGTTGGAGATGAGGCTACTTGGCTGACACTAGAAGGTAGGAAGAATCTTTCAAGTAGACCAAGGGACACTAGGCAAATATTGGGCAAATTTAAAGCACTTGTATACCTTTCAGTTCTTCTTTTGCATTTCTTCTCAGAAATACCCCTCCTCAGTGAGGATTTAGAAAATGGGTGAGAAGAGTTGGGAGTTCTCCCACAGCTCTATATGGACAGATGAGATGTCCCGTGGTGTAAGCTATGGAAATGTACCATCCCCACTCATCCCTTTCCTTGACTCATGTGCAGGTGTTGATAGCTACAGGCCTGTTTTGCCAGATATCTGAAAACAACTGAAGAGGTGAAGCTGAAAATGGCTAAATGAGATAAGTAGAGAGTAGCCTATAGATTATTTTATTCCATGAGGAAAAGGAGACAGCTGGAGCCTATCCCTAATATGGCTTAGCTTTTTCTGTAAAGGTAACGTAAGGGCAACAGTGGTGGCACATATCTCAAACCAGGCAATACCAGTCTTATAGAAATGCTTGTTCATTTAGACTAAGGCTTGTATGAGTTTTATTTGACTACCAAACTGGATAGGCCTTTTTTTCTAATGGGATCCAGTGTGAAGCAACTTTTAAGCACTAACAAGGAGCAGTTTGAGTCCGCTGAGCACAACTCTTTCTTGTCCATCACTTTAACACGATGTAGCAGTCCAGGGTTCTGCAGTGACATGCTTGGAGTCAGCAGACTGCAATGGCTGTGTCTGTTAAACTGCAGGACGCTTTGGAAGCTGCACTTGAAGCCCCTCAGGGGCAGCAGGGATTGACATTGATCAGTCAGACACAGAAAGTCTCTCAAGGATGGGGACAGAAGCAGCACTGCTACAAACAGCAGCTGGAGATTTTACTTCTCTCCTGTCTCCTACCTGCCTGGAAGAAGCCCGTGCCACCAAAAGATGACATGTGAGATTTTCTGAAGCAAAGTCAGAGGAGATTTGGGATTGTTAAGATAGCCTTTCAATACCAAAGTGTTAAAGCCTCTGCCAGAGCTGTACCCAGTGCACAGTGATAAGGGCCTGTTCCATTTTCGTGGTGGCATTATGCTGCACATGCCACAAGGCCAAGTCACAATGCTGAAAAAGGTGATGAGACACTCGATACACCAAACATGTGGTGAATCACAAAGGACCATGAAGAAATATTCAATCAGATATTTGACCACAGCAACACACTAGCCATCCTGGATGCAGTATATCATCGTCCGCCAAACAGGACACCAGCACCTGACAACTGTTACAGTCCATCAGCCAGGCACGGGTCGAGCAGGAGAGTGTTTGCTGAATTTATTAGGTTTTATTGTTGTTGCTGCTTTGGAAGGCTGCCTGCTCCCAACAGAACAGCCTCCCCTCTATCCCCCATCCCCATCCCAGCTGGACGGGATGGAGGGGGAGAGACGTGGTGAAAGAGACTGGTGAGCAACGGCCTCACTGCCATCCCCTGCCTGAGAGGGATGGCTGCATTTGTCAGAAAGCTTCCATTAGTCCTGCATGCCAGCTATAATCTCCCGACCCGAACACAGCAACATCTGCTCCAGAGCCAGTATTATATAACCACAATTGGCCTGCACAGGGCATGTTAAAACCATGGACAGGAGAGAGCCATTGACTCGACTGCAGAACTTATCTTTAGTAAGAGCTTTTCTGTGACTCTACAAACCTCTGTTGTCTGTTTGGATTTTTTCCTTGGTGCAATATGAGGGCTCTATTTCTTGCAAGTATTTACATGTATCCATAAGCACTAGCTGCTTGAACTACTGATCTTAAATTCCCAATCCTTGACTACGTGAAGTTAAGAAGAGGGTTTTTTTAAATATGGTGACAGTGTGATTACACACAAGTCAAACTCCAAAGTGTCAGATTTGTTGAGAGGGTAAAAATACATGCCTTTTTTAGAGAGAGAAGGAACTGACTGGAAAATAGTATTAGTCTGAGACAGTCTGAAGCAGATAGAAGGATTATAAAGCAGCTCATTTAGGACTGCAGAATTCCTTTCCAAGGCACTCTTTTGCAAAATGTTTGGTGACTCTTGTGCACCCAACAGAAGGCCTCCAAAAGCAGCACAAAGAAGGCAGAGAGGGACTGTAGCCCCATTATGAACAGTTGCAAATCTCTGAGAAGAACGTCATCAACTGTACTCAAGTGACAGCCACGATTAACTTGGCTGAAACCAAACAGTACAGAAACATATAAGACTAAATTCAAGGATGCCTCGGAAACTGCTAGGATAATCTGCTGCAACAGCAGCTTTAGCCAAAAGGTCTAGACAGACTTCCCTGCTGCTCCATGAAAATAATGTGTTGCCTTTTACTGGTTTTAAGTGATTCTGTGCGTGCTTGTGCACAGTGCACATGCTCAGATACACAGACACCTTCTCCTTTCCTCTCTGGGGTGGTAAAAGACCCACTTAATGTGGAAAGACCCTCTCAACATGTAACCATGGTCAACCACTTAGCATTACAGACCCTACTGTACCAAGGGACAGCCTACCTTTAGAAGAATTGGGAGTGCACAGGAGTAAAGGCCTGAACATGCACAGGTCATGGCACAGGAAAAAAAAAAAAGGAGTGAGGGCAGAAGAGTACTTTTATTTTGCTTTCAATCTGCCTGTCTGGCTCTTGGAGGGCCCCAGCAGCACCCTCTGGTGACCTGAGCTGTCCCAAACAGCCAGCAGTTACTGAGAAGAAGGCTGGTCTCTGCAGGGCTTTTGCTATTACTGGAATAAATCATTCAAAACTCTGACAGTCTCCAGGGGGAGTTTGAGGTCATGGAAAAAGTGATGGGGGAGGAGAAGGAAGAAATTCATTGTGAGGCTTCTAGGAGGTGGGTGATGGTTACCTTCTTTGCACAGTCATCCTGTACCAGCACTGACTTTAACTGCAGAGGCAGATGCTTAAGCAGGTTAGGGTGATGTGGGCAGGAGAGACATTAGTAGCTGTTGCCTACCCCAGTTTCTACCTACAGGGAGGTCGTAGAGGGTTATTGATCCTACAGTCTCTTACAGGGGCAGTTCAGTTGCTGCCTTAAAGGCGTCTCAGGCATGAGGCACAGCATCCTCCTACCACCAGCAACACCTGCTAAATGCACAACGAGCATTGCTCAGAAATTAATTCTTTATGTCATCTCCTGACTAAATATCCTTTTCTGCAGACCAGTGATGCAGCTTGTCTGCTAATGCTTCTTGCTACCTCTGAGCTATCACAGTACAATATGCCTGGCACACAGGCTTCAGCACATGGGAAAGCCTAGACAGAAGTGGGCAGAGTGTCTCCCTGGTGATACACACATTAGGTCTCGTCTGCTTCCCATGCTGCCCAGAAAATACCAGTTGCCTGCAGCTCTCAGATTAAAATCTGTGGTTTATAACCTTGATTTCTGCAGTGGAAGTCAGTAAAATCATGGGATAGTTTAGGCTGGAAAGAACCTCTAGGTGTCTAATGCTCTGCTCAAAGCAGGGTTCATATCGAGTGTCTGATATTAAATCAGGTTATTCAGAGCCCTATCTACTCAGGTTTTTATTATCAGCAAGGACAGGAATGGCACAGGCTCCCTGGGTCCCTATTCCAGGCTGCATCACTGTTTCGGGGGTTTTTTTTCCACTTATATGTGATTGAAATTTCCTTTGCTGTAAATTGTGCTGTTGCTTCTTGTTGTTTTGCTGTGATCCCTGGAAAAATAAATTTCCTCATCGATTCTACATCAGGTAGATGAAAAAGGCAGTGTAGTCCCCTCCTACTCTTTTCTTTCCTCCAGGCTGATCTCTTCTCACATACTGTGCCCTCCAGCATCTTAACCATCAAATTTCCACTTTGCTGGACAAGCTGCAGTTTGTCATATCTTTCTTAAATTGGGAAGCCTGAAATTGGACACAGTAATCTAGATATGGCCTTGTGAGGTTCAAAAGAAGGAAAACATTACATCCATGGGTATGCTGGCTCTAATTGAGCCTGATATATATTAGACTTTCACTGTTGTGTGGGGCCCTTGTAGACCCCTGTTCAACTTGTTACCTACCAGGATCCTTTCTGCAAAGCTCCCAACAGCTGATCGGTTCCCAGCAGGTCCAGTTTTGTGAGGTTATTCTGGTCTCGGTGTAGGACTTGGGCACTTGCTCTTTCTGATCAAAATGCAAGAGCATTTGCTCTTGCTACAGTCGGTGGGCTTCTCATCTACCCACGTCTCTTGCTGAATGGCAGCCTTGACCCTCTTGGTTTCCAGGGAAAATAATAGGTGGCACATGGGCAGATATTTAAATGGCATTTGATGCCTGATGTGTATGGCTTCTGAGATTGAAAAGCAGGAAGTTCAGAAAAGTCATTGACTGACTGGTAGGATTGTGTCACTTCTTTTTGAGGTGACAATGACAGACTTCCAGTAAGCACATTAACTGAAAGATGAGGATAAAATATGTCTGAAGACACTGTTAAGGAAAATACTCTACTATACATTGCCTGATAAAGTAAAACTCAGTTCCAGTCTCCTATGATTGGGCCCCACGGAAGCTGGCCAGCATTTGGTGGAGCTCATTCGTTTTTTGATATACATGAGAAGCCATCCTATGGGAGCTCTGTACCTAAGACCTGTGAAGTCAATTTGAGGATCAGGCCGCTTTAGAAAATGTACTAGTTGTTCCCTCTCACTGAGATGAGACAAGTAACTTCAGTAAGAGATCAAATAACTGTTCAACCCATTTCTATGTCATCGTTACCTAATCTCATCAGTAGTTCTTGACACACTCGTGAGCTTGGCTGATCAGCTCAGAGTATGCTCTTCCTAATTATGCTACACAGAGGGGATTGCTTCAAGGTTGTGGCCAGAGTGGTTATAATTTCAGGGTTCTCAAAGAGTGGGACAAAAACAATGTGTGTACTTTACTTTCCAGGTTTGGCTTTCTGTAGAAAAGAGGCTTTCACTGGGTTGAAGAAAGGTCTTTCGTTCCATTTAATATAGAGCTGACTGCTGTGTGAGGAACTCATATCATCTCTTCAAGGATGAATTTCCTTCCATCTATAAAGAGATGTATGCTCATGCTTCCAGGTCAGTTACCTCTGGCAGATTTGGTGGGAGTCAGTGCTGAATTGACGTCACAGATGTTGGAGTACTCCAGCAGAAATACATCCTAGAAAAATACAGTGTCTCTGGACAGATATCCTCTTTTTTTTTCTCATAGGGAATCTTTAAAAAAAAAAATCTTAAAAAAATAAAAGTTTCAAAAGGGGATTCGTGGTTTAGAGAACGGAGGAACTTTTAAAAATTACAGAATCAAAGAATGGTAGGGGTTGGAAGGGACCTTTAGAGATCATCTAATCCAACCCCCCTGCAGAAGCAGGATCACCTAGATCAGGTCACACAGGAACATGTTCAGGTGGGTTCGGAAACCTCCAAGGAAGGAAACTCCACACCCTCCCTGGGCAGCCTGTGCCAGGGCTCCCTCACCTCAACAGTGAAATAGTTTTTCTTTCTGTTTAAATGGAACATTTTGTGTTCCAGTTTCTTTCCATTACCCCTTGTCCCATCACTAGATAAAACAGAAAAAAGGAATGCCCCGACCTCCTGACACCCACCATTTATATACTTGTAAATACTAATGAGTTCCCCCCTCAGTCTCCTCTTGGCCAGACTAAACAGTCTCAGTTCCCGTAGCCTTTCCTCATAAGGAAGATGCTCCAGTCCCCTGATCACACTGGATAAATTAGAAGACAAATGCTGTCATGGGGATATTATTCTCCTCATTCACAGAGGATAAAGTTTCAAGTTTAGTTGCTTCTAAGTTCTAGCATTGTAAACATGACTCTCTGGAACTGGGAATTTTATTCAGAGGCTGAAGAATCTCATTCAAACTGCCTGTTTTTAAAAATAATATTATTTAAAATAATATTAGATAATAATATTTCAATATAATATTTAAATATTATTTCTCCCAAAATAGCAATTCTCTGTTTGGATTTTCCTGGAAGGTAACAAAACTTTGGTTTTCCTGGAGGTGAAGTAATCCAAGTATAGAGGAGGATCACATGACTAAACTATTTCTGCTCCAGAATAAATGCAGAAAACCTGAACACACAATGCTTATGTCAGCAGCCTACTTCTGCAACTGGGGAAGCAGAATATCATTATTTTGAGTGTTCTATTATTATTTTTAGTCCATGCTGCCTTACCACCTTCCTTACCTGCTTAACCTATTTTACAACTATTTGTATAGATGGAGTGATATGTAAAGTCTTAGAATAAACCCAAGAGTAAGCTTTACAGCATTTTATTGACAAGTCCTTTCTGACTGTCAAGCTGACTATTTGGTCATTTGCTTTAGTTGACCTATGAGACAGATCTACCAACATCACTTTTGATACAAAATTGTTCTTTCCATCCATGGAGCATTTCAATACTGGCCTGCCTGGGAGGCAGGTTGCCTAGTTCCCAGCACAAGGGTGGTGGAGTATGGCAGACCTCCTAGCCGGGTACATCAGGATGCTACAGAGGCTGGCAGATGTTCTCTGTAGTTAGTGCAAGGTAACCTGCAAAAGTAGGGCGATCTTAATACTTGTGACCTAGCACCTGTCTCAATGAAAGCAATTTTCTTCTGAGTTATGATTTTGAATTAAGAAAAAGACAAGAAAGGAAACTATTTCCCATCAGGTTTGGGGGAAGAGAACAAAATAAATCCCTGCAAGAGGCAAAGTGCAGGGCCTGAGGCTGGTTTCCTGTCCAGAGCGGAGTGATTTCCTACTTAACGGCTGATTAATCCGAATGCTTTTCAATTTAGAAGGCAGAGATCAATCAATATTTATCCCATTTAATCCCAACATAAATCCTTTAATTTTTTTTTAATTAAAAGCAGCCAAGCACCACCGGCTGGGATACACCAAATTGCATTACACCCTGGAGTCCCAGAGGAGAGGCTCAGGCAGCAAATTGTCCATGTGATTTTCTTCTTTCACTGCTGGGTTTAGTGGCTGTTTTATCTGCCTCCTGGTAGAAAATGATGAGATTGGGATGTGCCTGGCAATGAGGAGGCAAATTAGACATTTCTTCACAAATCAGACAAGTGGCTCCTTTCTGGAGGGAACACGGGAAGGGGGAACTTCACCATCTCCTCCTTTTCTAGAACAAGGCCCTCCAACAGAGATGTTGAAACTTGGTCATAGTAGAATCCATGAAGTTCAAATTTCCCAGCTCCCATTTGAGCCACATTTGGGTAATTCCTAAATATGGCTCTTGGTTTCAGAATTTCAAGGGAATCTAATATTATAGCATATCCGATTACCTGTCTGCTTAGAGTAGAAGTTTCTCTTCCTGGCTAATGATTATCACAGCGTAATTGTAGGTCTATTTGATTGTTTAACGTAAATGGCAAAAATGTCACAAGACCTGTATCTCAGCTGTCATCAAATTGTACAGCCCCCATGCCAGTAAGCACTGCAGGACAGCCATGAACTTACAGCAAATGCCTTTGTTTGCAGCCTTAATTTGGTCATTAATTTATGAACACTGAATCAAATCTTGGATACATCCGAGTTTTACCTATGTTGGTAGAAATAATTAAGTTGAAGTGATACCTTTCTTTTCTGATGCCAAGGAAGTCTTCATTAAACATTTTTTATATAAGGGTGTTCCTGCTAAAACTTCAATGGTAAAGTTTAATTAAAAATGTCACTAATTAAATCAAACTGAGTTGCCTGACAGAACATCTATTCTGTGCTCCTGTGGTAATGAGTCACTTGTAGAAGATAACTGTGGAAAGAGTCAGAGACTAACAAAGTTGAAGCATCCCTTCCTACAAACAAAAGCCTGTGTCACCCACTCTTCCTCCAGCTTGATGTGAAAACCACCAGAGTTTAAAAAATGGAGGAATAGAGTGGAAATAGTGATGCTGCTTTTTACATAGCAAGATGACGAGGTACCCTTAAGGTATGGTGCTGGAGAGGAAGCCTTTCTCATTTGTTTCTTCTCAGCTGATGCATCTGATGGGAACAGCATCCCAACATGACTAACTGTAAGCCAGAAACAAAGAGTAAGGGGCATGGGAGCAAACGCAGCCAAAAGACATAAGACATTCACCAGTAGAGCATCTTTCAAAGTAATGTAGATAGAATTTTTCTCTTGCCTTAGCCTAACCACCTTTTAAAGGCTTTTTTGGATTATAAAAGGTTGTTTACATTGAACTTAAAAAGGGGCTTTGCAGTACTGTCCAATAACAGTAATATCTTTGTTGGCAACCACAGAAGGAGGGATCCCTATTTCAATGCCTTCGTTTTGCTAGTTCCAATGCTCTTTGTAATTTAGATGTCTCCATAAAAGTAATCCTTCCTGCATTTGTTGGGTTTATTTTCTGCCAGCTGTTCTTTGAAAGGCATTGAATAAAGCAAAGTTTAATTATCCATAGAAATGAAGAAAAGAAAAAAGAAATTAAAAAAATTCCACCTAGTTATTTTCTGCAGCACCCTAGGATTTGAAATGATTGAGGTTTTTCAGAAAATAAATTGTCAAAGAGATGTCACACCTGGTGAAAGTGAAAGTTGTGATAGAGTCACACCACACAGGCATCCCCTAAAGCGTTATGCTTCACCATAAAAGTACCCTGGCTACAGCAGGGTCTACAGCATCTTTGAAGCATGTGTCACAGAGTATTGCTCCATGCTATTACAGGTGTCCTGAGGATCAGCTGAAGATGGAATCCATTAACTTGAATGCTGTGTGCTGTCCTGGCCCTCATCTGTTTCTGCTCAGGAAGATGATAGCACTTAACATGACAAGTCACCTGCTGGGTTGGCTCAGGGATGAGGGTGTTACAGTGATGCTCATTAGCGTGACCTGTGGGAAAAGAGTGCCCATAGTGACATTTCTAGGTGTGTCAGCTACCTGAAAGGAAAATGTGTTTAAGAAGACTTCAAAACTTACTCTGGTATCTAATGTAATCATTGACATGAGTCCTGGATGTTAGATGAGAGGTTGGGCATTGCAATGTTGGTATTTTAACTGTTTTTGAACCTGCGGACAATGTCTTGGGAACAGCAGAAAGTATCACAAGACCTGTGGCCAAAACCTCAACCGTGACCAATACACACATTCATCTCCCCTAGACTTTGGGTCTGGGCATGTCTGGGCACTCTCTGGACAACCACTCTGCCTGGTTCTGTCCTATGCCTCAGAAAATAGATATCTTAATCTGCCAGAATCTTGAGTAAACTCGATAAAGCATCAAGTGTAGTATTTGCAATCACTTCTCCCAAGCTTGCCACACTCAGAGCCTCTATAACTCCTGTACCTGAGTTTTATGCTGAAGATGGGGTGGGTATGGGAGACACTCCCCCATAGTTTTAAGCAGTAGTCTGTGTCTCTTCCATGGTTTCCTCCTCAGATCACTAATGCCTCAGGATTAACAATTCTGACAACTCAATGAGTGACGGAGGAATGTCCCTGGCACCAGCTGCAGCTGCTGTAATCACATTGGACATACTCTGTAAACTTATTAGCCATTATCAGCATGGTAGCTCTCATCCTCACAGAGCCATCCTGACCACATTGACATTGGGTTTTCTCAAGTGTGTTTTGAGGACACCAGTTGTGGTGCTTGGGTACCTGTTGCTCTGAAAAGGCAAGGTGAAGGATGCATGACTGCCTCTCAGCAGAAATCATCGGCATTTGAGGTGGCCATCAACTCCTGGGTTATACCCTTCACAGGAGTCAGTTCTGAGGCCAGTCTTATCAGATATCTTCATCAACAACCTGGATGAGGGGACAGAGTGTACCTTCAGCAAGTTTCCTGATTACATCAAACTGGGAGTACTGGCTGGTTCACGAGAAGGCTGTGCTGCCATTCAGTGGGATCTCAACCTACTTGAGAGTTCGTCAGAGAGGAACCTTGTGAGGTTCCACAAGGGCAAGTACAGTCCTGCACCTGGGGAGGAACAACATCATGCACCAGGACAGGCTGGCTCCCAGCTCAAGTGGAACAGTGAACTGCTGGAGAGAGTCCAGTGCAGGGCTATCAAGATGATGAGAGGACTGGAGCGCCTCTCATAAGGAAAGGCTACAGGATCTGGGGCTGTTTAGCCTGGAGAAGAGACTGAGGAGGGATCTTGTCAACACTTATAAATACCTAGAGTCAATTTCAGAAAAATGGGACAGGCTTTTTTCTGTGCTGGCCAGTGACACAACAAGGGATAACAGGCACAAGCTGGAAAACTGGCATAGGCTGCCCAGAGAGGGTGTAGGATCTCCTTCTCTGGAGGTTTTCAGACTTGTTAGGACACATTCCTGTGCCCCCTGATCAAGAGGAGCCTGCTTTAGCAGAGGATTGAACTGGATAATCTTTAGAGGTCACTTCAAACACACACAATTCTTTGATTCTGTGATACCTTAGCTGAACTCGGGCTTGGCCTCCAATGCAGCTCTTCCTCATGCATGTATGAACCCTTATCACAGACAGCTCTGCAATACCTCAAGAGCACAGCTATTGATGCCCAACTCTTGGACTTCTGAGAGGAGGGTCCTCTGCCGAGCAATTCTTACAGAGAAGATGTGCTATAACCTACTATCAGATGAAATCCAGCAAAGAGCAAGTAAGGCCAGATTTCAGTCCAATGCCTATGAATTGCAACAGGAATGGCTTTCGGCATGCAGACAGTTCGAGCAATAGATCCACAGCACTAAGGAAACTCATCCATGCCTTGACTGGAGTCCATATCTTCAAGCAGGGGTCACGTGAGTAGATGCAAGAAGGACAGTCCTTGTTGGAGGAGAGGAGAGCTCCAAAGTGAAGTGGCAGCAGGGTGTTGCAAGAGTGCGTTGGCAATAATTATATACAGTTGAGGTGGTGCAAACTGCAGCTCTAGTGCCACACATGCTCTGGGAAGTTTCTCTGGGACCTGTCAGAGAAACACCTACCAAATAAATATCTATTATCCACACTGACTGTCAGCCGAGGAGCTGGATTATGCTGCTGCACACCACCACTGACAGCTTCTCCCTACCTCTCTCTCAGGCCCAGCAGATTAGGAATGACTGGGAAGAGCTACTGCACAGCACATGCTGTAATTACAGCGTTAGCCCAGTCAGAGAACTCATTTAACAGGGTTCTTCCAAACAATAACGTGTGGTTTTCCTATTTGGGAAAAAAAACCCCAAACCTTAACAGTATTGTGAAAGGTTTTTCAAGGAAGATGCTGATTTACACCCTGGAACAGACATAAATCACAATTAGGCAGCCTGCAATGTGACTTTTTTACTTACTGCCTAGTAAGGTGTCCATGCCTATGGCTTCCAGATGAGTCCCTTCTCCGTATGTATTGGTCATAAATGCTTTCTCCTGGCATTTTTCTGCTAAGACATACACATACTCTTATTAGAATAGAAAATACCTTATCTGTGTCACAAACATGAGGACATATCACAATGTGAGGCAACCTCGAGTTACCTTTTCCTGGGACTTCCAGCATCTTTTCATTTTTTAGTTAGCTAAAGAAATCTCTTCTACTCTGTATGTGACCTGCTTTGAAAATACATCAGTGGGATACACTGATGGTGAATAATGATGTTAATGAGTTACAGTTTTGCTGTCTCTGGCTTTGTACCCCTTTACTGCATCTCCTTGACTTAACTTGTGCTGAGCTGAACGAACATCCCTGGTATCTGAATAGTAAATTCACATTTTAAAATTGTCTCTTGCCCAAGCATGGATTTTAAACTTCAGAAATGGACTTTAAATTAAAACAGCAATTTATCTTGCTGTTAGGACCATATCTGCCTTTAGGTGATGCTCAGTAACTGACACCATGACTGCGTAAAAAATTAAGACAGGATCTGACATTTTCCAGGAAACTGCCTTATGCCCCTGAAAATCTCACATTTTTCTATTGTTTGGGAAAAACAAAATGAAGTGGAATTCAGGGAAAACCAGTATTTCTAAATCTATGTTGAAGTATGGGGATTGTGTTTTTCTGGTATATACTTGATACCTAGCTAGTGAAATCTCTCTTGTTTCTCCTCCCTCAATAAAAGTTGATAAAGTCCTTCAAGTTATCAGGGAAATGTCCTGCATTTGGATTTCTACACATACCACTGAGGGTAGAACTTATTCTGTCTCTGACTCCAGGGGTCATCTTCATTGTAGTCAAAACTCAGCTGCAGTGAAAAGTGCTTCAGGACACACGCTTGACCTCACATGCTCTTCTAGCCTTCTTACATCAAACTCCTGTGAGATGGGGATGTGGAGCTGGTCCTTGGTGTGATCTGTCACTGGGCCCAAGTATGGATTCAGTCCAGAAAGGACTTTGGATGCTGATGTTGCATGCATTTAATTCAAGAACCATCAAGAGTAGGGTTGTAAAAAAGTTTTGACAGTGTTATATTGCTCAGCTGGCAGGACAAGTGGCTTCCAGACAGGGTCTCAGGTCTCCTAACCCATCTTCATATGTGGTGCAGGATTTGCTTTCTGTAGCAGAATTGGAGGGGGAAGCATGGAACGGGTTTTCTTCTTTCTTTTTTTCCCCTCTTTTCCCTAGGACAGACTTGACAGGACGGGGTTGTAGACCCCAGTCTCTCTGTGGAAGACTCAACCTTGATCTTATTCTTCAGGAAGACCCAAATACGAGCAAACAAGGTAAATGTCTTTCCCTAAGAAAGCAGTTGATCAATAACCTCCCTTCTGCAATCAAAGATGTAGACCACTGTAAGCAGGCCTGAAGGAAGACTCATATAAACATTGTGTGGCAAGGACTCGTTATGGATCCTAGTGGATGCCCTACAGCACAGCACTCCTAAAGCATGGGGATTCATTTTCTCTGGAGTAAAATTATCTTGCGCCCAAGTCTGCCATCCACTCCAAGACAGATTTTCCTTGGGATGCTGCTCACGTGGCTGACGTGTTTCTGACCACATGGCCCTAGTGCCAATGTTCCTGTGGAAAAGATGGAGATTGGAGAAAAAGAGAGATGAGCAGTGTTCATCTGTCAAAATCCCTTTTCACCAAGAAGTTGATTCTGCAGTGATGCAGAGTTGAAGAGGTTGTGACAAGTGTTTGGATGGGATTAACAAGTCTTAATCTTGTAAGGAAACCAAATATTTTTATTTAAACAAAACAAAACAAACTTATTGAGAGGGAACAACAGCAGTATATATCTTCTGGAGGGAAAAAATATTCTTAACCTCTGTGTAATACGTGTGTGCAGGAATATCCTTCTGCTCAACAGTGAGTGATTCCAGGCCATCCATATCCATGGGAGCACAATCCCCTTAGCTGCTGGGATCAGTTACGTAAATGCTCCCACATTGTGACTGGCTACTCTTTTTTGCTCCCTTCCTGCCCAATAGCAGGGTGGGAGAAGGAAACAGTATTTTTCAATTAAGAATTATGTTTTCAATTTAAAAAAATCAAGAAGTTTGATCTCCCTATTTTCTTATTTTTGCTTCTGAATTTTCAGCATCTGCAAGTCACATTTTCAGTCTGCAACATGATGGGCATTTTCTTCATTATAAGACAAAAACCTTGTTTTTAAAAAAATCCTTCCTAACAAAAAAATGTTTTAAACATTTAACCACCAGACTTCCAAAGCCAGGACTTTAAGGAAAACATAGCCTACTGCAAAACTGCTAATTTGAAGGGTATGCACTTATAGAGCATGCTCCACGACTCTCACACAGACCTAAAGGCTTCTATGACTTCTCTAAAGATTAAGAGAGGCTCCATTTTGCCCACTGAAATAGTTTTATCCCTTTAGTTGGAGGCCAAAATGATTACTTTGTTTAGTAAGCAGCGCCCATACTGAATTACCGTACCCACGGGCACTCTCTGCCCTTGTGCTGCCAACATTTTCACAGGATGCAGCCGGGATTTTTCTCATTTTAACACTCGATACGCTGTTCTTGCTTTTACAAACACGTCAGATACCAGTGCCAACACAAATGCAATTTGCATTTGGTAGTCTTTGTGCTATGGCTCCTGAGAATACACTTCCTGACTTCGTATCACCTTGTAAAATACTTACAGTGAATGGGCAATAACACAGAGATATTACTCCATGAAGCAACCATTTGATATGTAAAGTCAAGAGTTCAAAGAGGATTAAGGATCACTGGCAACGAATAAGCCGCATTGCTTGTGGATGTGGAAGCAGCCACAGCTGCTCTCACTTTTCATGCACTGGAATTATTTCAGCGTCAGTACAGGATTACTCTGGAGTTTTACCACTCCAAAAGCCACTGACCCATATTTTTTCTATTTAGCAGAATCAAAGGCCATAGAGTTAGGAAAGGAGTCCTGCCTAGCAGACATTAAGTTGTTAGCCACTCAGTGTGACAAAATTCACTGCATGCATGCAAGATAGAAGCCAGCCTCTCTTCATCTAGAAACCTACCATCTACTCCAAAAAAAAAGATTAAGGACTTCCCATCCCATTCATGTCATTCCTCTCAGGGTCAGTGGCTGCCTCACTGAATCACAGAACCTTAAGGGTTTGAAGGGACCTCGAGAGACCATCTAGTCCAACCCCCCTGCCAGAGTATTTAGTATTTCAGATAGGGTGTTCTGGCTGGCGCATTTCAACTGTATGACTATTTTCCTGCTAAAAATAAAACAATTGTTAAGAGGACAGAGGTGATAGCACAGGAAAGAGGTACTATAGAATAACAAACATTACTCGGACAGTTATAAGTACTTGAAGGAGTTGCTGTTGGGAAATATTGTAACAACTTTTTCATGTAGGTAGCAGAGAAGTAGATACAGACAGTAATCGTGTGTGTGTGTCTTCAGAGCAATATTTAAATGCTTGTGTATAAGACAAGGTGAATAAGATAGAATTTGGACAATCTCACAAGATATGAGAATTGCTGCTTTCAGAATCAATAATTATGGGAACAGTGATTTAGATCCTAAATAGTGTAAGCAAGCAATACAAACTCCTGCTGGGTACCAAGATGAGGGGGGCACAGTACCTTTTGGTGACATTTTCTTTGATGCACCCTCTCTACATGAGGGCTGCCAAGGGAGTGTTCTTTCTTGCATGGACTGGCAGCTCTTCCTAGACTACGCACTCAAGTCCCAGTGACATGCCCCTTGGCTTCTAGCTGCACTGCTCTGCCCACCTATGAGTGGGAGAGAACAGAACAAGTCTGAAGAGGAGAGGCTAAAGTTGCATAGCCTAGAGAAAAGGAGGCTTGGAAGAGACTTTATCACTCTTTGCAACTACCAGGAGATTGTAGCAAGGTGAGGGTCGGTCTCTTCTCTCAAGTAATGAGTGATAGGAAAAGAGCAAATGGCCTGAAGTTGTGCCAGAGGAAGCTTAGATTGGAGATGAGGAAGAACTTTTTTCCTGAGAGGGCTTTCAGACACTGTCCCAGGCTGCCCAGAGAGGTGGTGGAGATAATTAAAAGATGCATAGATGAGATGCTGAGGGCCATGGGTTAGTGGTGGGCTTGACAGTGTTAGATGAGTGGTTGAACTTGATGATCTTAAGGATCTTTTCCAACTGAAACAATTCTATGATTCTCTGACCTCAAAAATGCTCTTGGTGCCTGTACAATCTGCTCTTTGCAGGGTGTGGATGCTGCAGACTGACCCGACAGCTCATTTTCAGTTGCCTTAGTGGCACTTTGCTTGCTGGTGCAGGCAGTCAAGAGCTGGTGCTCCTTGCAGCAGCTGCACACAGCTGTCTACCCAAGAAATACCACTGTTATTTACTGAGTGAAGGGTCAATTATGCAAGTAAAGCCACATTGAGTGAGACCATATTCTGCATTGCCTATGTTTGTGATATACAGGACTATTAAAAGGGGAGAGGGATGAAATAAGTCCTGCAAATGCAGCATTTTGCATCTAAATGCAAATGCATCTAAATTTTAACAGAACCAGAAAATTCACACATAATGTTTCTCTTTACTGCTGTTTTTAAGGCTGCATATCTGAGTGCTCACCTTCAGGGATGCTCACTCTTACTATGCCCATAGACCATGTCACTGCAAAAAGTAGTTTCTTGTCCTTCTGTGGAGATTCATGGCTGAGATTCTTCTAAATGTTTTCCCTCTAGTTCTGACAGCTTTTTTGCCAACAGGATCCAGTGGTTGTGGCAAATCCTCTGGAAGGCAGATAAATCCTTTATAGATCTGCTTGGTGTCTCCCCTGTGGTGTATAATTTGATTTAGCCGTATAGGTGAGTTTTTGAGCACTCAAAGTTTACCAGCTGTTTTGAAATACGAGGGTGATGTGCCTTCGGTAATGCAAAGAGATAGGAAAGGTTGCTCCAAGGGTTAGATGACACTAGTCAGAATCCAGTTCAGTTCCTTAATCTGAGTTTCCCACCTAAAACTGATGTCTCAGTCTGATATAGAAATCCTCAGATCCATCAGGAATCAATAGAAATACACAATTTCAGAGAGTAATTCCTCATAGACAGCCATATTAGGAGAAGATTAAACACTCTGTAGAGGAACCTATTTCTCTTCATTAACTTTAAGACAGCATGGAGCAGTAGTTCAGCTGAGTTGCCTTGGCTGAGAATCTCATCCTGACTCTGTTTTAGCCACAGCCCCAACATCTGTACTGGGTTCTTCATATGGAATAATTCACCATGACCAACCTATTGACAGCTTGACCCTGTGTGCATGCCCAAAGATGTGAGAGTCTACACCTATGGATATCATGTCTGGATTCATGCCTGCAGTTTGTTACCTGCCCAACTAAATTACTTCACAATGGCTTCAAGGTTCAAGATTTATTCTTCTAGGTCTTAGTTCCCAACAGGTGAATTAGGAATGATTGCATCTCTCTTCCTGTCAGGGTTTTTATAAGGATGAATACAGTCAGGCCTTGAGAAAACTGGCTCCTATGGGACCTGTGGGGAGAGATGGCACAAAACACCTGACTGCCATTTTTAAGAGTGCCTCTGACAGAAGCTACTGGCATTTTGTTATTTGGGTAAAGTTCAGCTCATACCCCAGGAAGAAATCTTTTAAACAATTTCATTGAATGTTGAATTAAGTTTGTCATTCTGCTTTTTCAGATTATGTAAAGTTTAATCTAACTTAACAGAAAGAAAACTTTTAGATTCCTGTGTTCTTCACCTCTCTCTGTGAACATAATCTGACTCCAGATGAGCCTCAGATGAGATGTTTGTCTTAAGTGCCTTCTCATACCAGATAATACTGGAAACTTGGGATGAAGATGTCAAGTGACCTTATAAAAAGAGCCCCAATGTGGGCGCTCAGCTCTCTGCTGCTGGTGCAAGATCCTTGCTGTGATAAATATAATAAGTAAGCAATAGGAAATGCTATCAAGCACTCACTACAAAAGCATATCCACCCCTCTGATGATGAAAGAAGACTGGGAACTCTTGAGTCATCCAAGAACTGACAGTGACATCCTAGAGCCCTTCCACCACCAGGCAGAGGCTGTGGATTGTGAGTGCTTGTGACTTTGGAGACTTCCTGGCATATATTGATTTCTGAAAACAGTTAATAAGAAGGGAAAGAGAGAGGGTAGATGATGGAGAGAGAAGTATAAGAAAGTAGGAGACAAGAAGGGTTAAAAATAAATCAGGATTAGACTGATTTGTGCAAGATGACAATATAGGCTTACGGGCTAGGATTACACAGATAAGCTGTGAAGAGAACAGGCAAGTGCAGGAAAAAGTGAGTTATGTTATGTCCTTTTCTACCCACATCTGTCCTTATGTTAGGTATTGAGAAGAAGGTTTTGTCAGAATCCAGTTCATAGCTTGTAAAGACTAGCAGGGAAGCAGTCACTTTGGTTAAGATAAATGGACCTGGAAATTTTAAAATTTTAAAGTAAAAATTAAGAAAATCATGGTTAAATCAAGAGCTACCAATGAAAATGAGCAGAGTTTTATGTTCAGTTTTGTAGTTACAAAGATGCATCCCCAGCAGCACTTCTAATACTCGGAAACAACGCTGCTGGAGGGACTATGCTGTCATGACTATAACCAACTCAAAAGAACATCACCTTAAAATGTAATGTTTTAGCTCTGATGATGCTTTATTTGACTTTCAACTTTCATTCAGCAGCTAGCCTGTTTCCACATCACACAGAAAGCTTGGCAAACAGTGATCACTCACAGCAGTGATGCAGGATCAGGGAAAGTGTAGCACACAAGTTACAGACAGGCACCAGAAATTATACATGTCTTCAAGGGGAACAATGCAGGGAAGAATGCTTCAGGAGCAATGGGAAGAAACAACATTTAGCCTTGCCATCTTGTCCCTTCTGCTTGCAAAACAAGCAGGCTTTGACTGTATTTTTGCCCCTTTGAATGTCTAAGGTTGGCAATCTGTCTAAAGCCCATCATGTTTCTTGCTCAATCTGATCTTGGCCACAGCTCCATCCCAAAGCACAAAGGAAGAGGAAGGTGGGGGTACAGTTAAACAAACTGTCTTTTCAGAGCCTTGTCCAAACTACAGGAAAGAATGTAGAAAAGAGGAGTCTGGGAAATTCACCTGAAGTTCATATCTGACTTCAGCGTGAAGTTGGAGCTGATGTGTGGGCTCATACCCATCACATCCTTTGGTTGTAATGAATTTAACAGGGGAGTTCATTTGGTGGAGGAAAATCACTGACATCTGCTAGCAGGAACTGAGCAGCAGGGAAGTCTCCAGGCTGAGACAGGAAGGAGGAGGACGTGTTTTAGGTAACACCACACATTTAAGTGTGAATGAAACATATTGATTATTCCAACCCCAAATTATAATTTTAATATTTCACTTGTAACTCCCTGACCTCATTCAAATAGAAGCCATGAAAAAATATTTCTGCTTGTTGAAATATTTTTATTAAAATAAGAACTTATTTCTGTTTCTTTTGGTTTTGAACTCTGACTCACAGCAGTGTGATGAGTTTTTACAAACCACACAAACAACCAGACTGAGACTGAGTTTATGACTTACTTTGCAGCAGATTTGAGTCTGCTTTGACTAAACTGAGCCAAGCAATAACAGAAGCCCCATGGCTACAATTGCACTGTCAGCCTGACTTACTCTGGCCTGGGCAATGCAGGGTGAATAGGGGCTGCACACCATCAATGCAGTGAACTTCTTCCCCAGATGCTGTGCAATACACTCTTTAAGCTGTGTGCAAAGAACACAGGACTCAAAACTTTCACACTCCCTCCTCACATCTTAATAGATGACCTGGGTTGCTTTTCTTTACCACTCTCCTCATGAGAAAATGAGACTGTACATTTATTAGTTGTAAAGACACTTACGGCTATCAGGTTTTGCCTCAATCTCCACAAAGCTGTATTTAATCAACACTCTCCTGCCAGCCCTGCAGAGTATTCCCTGTTATATGAAAGAAAGAAAAAGAAAGGAAGAAAGGAAGAAAGGAAGAAAGAAAGAAAGAAAGAAAGAAAGAAAGAAAGAAAGAAAGAAAGAAAGAAAGAAAGAAAGAAAGAAAGAAAGAAAGAAGGAAAGAAAAGGAGCAAAAACTACATTCGTCAACATGATCTTAATAGCTGTTTGTGACTCTGGCTGTCTGGTCTGAAACGTGTATACAGACTGTGTCTTAAGTGCCTTGATAAGATTGAAGCTCCAGAATGTGTTGTCCTGAGAACGTTTGCTGCTGTTTATCTGTGAGCTGAAAAACTTTCCAAAGTTTCCCGGCCATCAGCCCTGACACCCTGATTCAGACCAGATGACAGGCAGACGTGATACCAAACAGCTTTTGTGCCTCGGGACCGATACCGAAGTGGCTGAGAACCCAAAAGCTTTGAGCAAGCTGTTGAGTTGGGTCTGCTGACATGGTGGTGGTTGCTGATATCCACCACTGCTGCTATTGTGACATCCTGTGGGATGCCAAAGCCTGGTATTTGTCCCCTCGTGAGACCCACAGTGCTCCTTGTCCTCCTACAGCCGGTGGTCAGGGGGTGACAACCCCATCCTCCCTTATCCACTCTCCCAAGCTGTTGGATGCAACTTATGCTTGAATACATGCAACATCAGCTTATAAGCATATGTATTGCTCCAGCAGAGATATGTTTAATGCGTTGGATGTGGGAAAAATGCCAGAGGCATTTGGTGTGGGCATCTGTGTTCTTCAAAGCATAGTCACTTTGAAGTACCAGTGAGTAGGGGTCGTTTCAAAGCTGAGGAGAGTGACCTGGAGCTGTGCCTAATTTCCATCAATGTACAGGTTGGGGGGAAACACTGAGCAACTTCTCAGCGTGGTGCTCGCTGCTGTGCTCCCAAGACCACCCACCCACAGCCTGCTTCACTCTGACATTACCCCGATTTATCACACGTTCAAGCCATTTATAAAGAAAAAATAATTTCTGCATTTATTTTCCCATTTTTCAGCCCCTTTCCCCCAAAAAAGTCTACAAAGAGTAAAATTTAACCTTACTGTACACATCCCTATAAATCTTTACATACTCAGTGGGGTGTTGTGTGGTTTAATGGTTTAATTAGTGGATATTTATAAAGCACTTCTGACAGCCTTGTGTAAAAGATGCCGTAGAAGCAGCATTTTCATGACACAGTTGAGAGCAAGCAACCTATAGGAAAGAGATTTATTTACATAACTTAAGCATTTTATAACCCTTCCAGATCTTGTGAAAACTCAGAGAGGAATTCACACAGGCTACTGCTCTAGCTACCAACTGCCAACGGTCCTGAAGGTTGCCGGTAACCTGAATCCTATGGGAAGGAAAAAGTATTTTCTATGGGAAGCTGTTGTTTTCAAATCCTGAGCAGTCTCCAGAGTGGTGAAACTAGCTTGGCACTGAGGCAGAGCCCCACAGTTTGAGTTCCAGACACTAGTAGCACTAGAGAAAGCCAGTGAGGTCTCTGGAGTTAAGCACTATTCCAGGCAGTCCTCCTCATCAAATGAGCTGAAAATAGCAATGCCTCAGATCCTTTGGTAGAGAAGTAGCAACCAGATCTAGTTCCCACCTACACAGATCTGACTCTGGAGTAAAGGCTTATATGAAGTTATCTGCTTCCTTTTCATTCAAGCCTCAGATATCTGTTAGCAGCGACAGTTTTAATCAGCAATTTATGTGCTTTCTGGATCCAGAGCAAACACAGAGACATCAATTTTCCTCTTGTATGTGTAGCTTTGTTCGTGTATTTTGCATTTTTCAAGTCTCTAATCCTCTTCCCAGCTGAGCTGGGGATCTGGCTTGTGCCAACACATAGCCAGTTTCAGACAAAGGTGAGCAAAAAGCCTCTATTCTGGAGAAACAGTTGCCACTCAGGAAAGAAATCCTGGAGCTGAAATGGGTCTTTTAAGAAAAGGTCAGCTTGAAGGGTGGTCACTGGCAGAAAAACAAACTCTTAGGCATTTCTAGGAAAGATATTGATGTACTACTCTATAAATGTGGGTTGAGTCTCCACTATGCTTGGTTCCCATCTCACACTTGCCCAAATAAATGCTTCCGAGTTGGTACAGAGAAGGGTGACAGAGAGGTTCAAAAGTATGAAACAGCTCTCATGTGGGGAATGATTTAATAGACTGAGGCTCTTCTACTTTCAGGACAGGTAAAGTGAAGGAGGAGATAGAGGAGTATAAATCGTTACTTGCTTGAAAAAAAATTAATAGAGAAGGAGACTCATGCTCCTCTGATCCAAGGACTACAGAGGTGCCAAATAAACCAGCAAGCAACAGGTGAGAAGAAAATAAAATGAGGTATTCTGCACCATCTGTGCATTAAAGGTTTGGAGTTTAGACCATGAGATTCTTTATGTACTACATTTCTTTACATAGGTACAAAATGCAACAGTGCAAATCGATGGAAGCGAAGTCCCCCAAGGATTGCTAAGCACAGAGAGCTGGCTGGAGTGCCACCTTCTCAACCTGCTCGTGCTCACAAGTGAAGGTGAGGCACTGGGCAAGACAGAACTCAGTTTTGGGGCAGTATTGGTATTTTTATGTTTCCAGTATAAAACACTTTTTTGCCAAAAATGATAAGTTTCTTGTTAGCATCTTAAGACAGCAGCACTGATTTTACACATCAGGAGTGAGCCCAAGACACAACATCAGGAGCGATCTCTGCCTGCTTGAGGCAAACTTCATCTGTGATGATGCTCACCCAGCCACATCATGGGCCTGCTTCACATTGGCAAGCAGCTATACTTTGAGTGCTTCTTCCATAATTTCCTCCATAAGGCTTTCTGCAAAGGGATTTAGCCACAATATATCATTTAAGCATTTTTCAGACAACATTGCTTTAGCTCTGCATCCCTAGGAGATGCTGTTCCCTCCATGCTACAGGCATGGATGCAGAAACAAGACCTCTTGCTGTTGCAGAGAGAGCCTTCAGATTCAGATCCAGCCCGTGTTAAGGTATTCAGACTCTGTGTACAGTTTAACCACAAGAACAGTCTCAAAAGACATTTGCAACACAAAATACAAAAGCAGGAGTGAAACGCTGATTTTCTGCATCTTATTTCCTTGCCTGAATACGAAAACATCTTCCTTTTTTTTTGTTTTTTTTTAAATTAAGAGTCATCTTTCATCCTTGATATGAGGATGTTAAAATATCCTTATTGATCCACTGACTGACTCTATTTCTTCTAAAATTGATTCCAAAATTTGAGGTCAACATTCCTCTTCATGATGACCATCTACCATTTCCTTCTCCCTTCCTTCAGCTACAGCTCCGTTTTGCTGGACTTCTGAAACATAGTCACAAGATGACTCTGATCTTGCTCTCAGCTAAGTTTATACAAATTTGAAACATCACCTCCGCCTTTGATACAGGCCACCAGCATGAACAATCAGGCTCTGAAATATGAAGAGATGATCTAGCCAAAAAGTTGAAAAGCTGATACATTTCTAAATTCAAAGTTATCTTAGTGTCCTGACTCTCTAGAGACCTGGTCATGAGCAAGTCCATGTGTATCTTCAGTGTTAGTCACATTTGGAGAAATCTAATACTCTGCTTTTAGTGTAGGCATAACACAACAAAACAATTTAATTCAATCTTATTGAAATATTAATAATAATAGTAGTAATAATAGTAATAGTAATGTTTTTATTTATTACATTATAATATTGTCCATTCTTTCCTCTGCCCTTCACTGCTTGTATTTTCACTCTTTTATGAAAGAGGCTTTTCAAACATTACAGTCCCAGCATCACTTCTAATCCACTACTTTTTCAGCCACATGTACACTGGGATAGCACAGGACTTGTGTAACAAAATAAATCCTTGGGTATTGAAGTCAGTTTTTAGTTTGTCATTTTATTCGGAGATCATTTAGGATCCCCCTTCAGCTTTGAAATTACAGAGTACGTGTTTGCAGCTATTTTGTCCCTCAAAACACCTTGTCACTGACTTTTTTCATGCAGGAACTTTCTTATAACTTATCTCCTTCTCTGACTTGTTCACACTTAAAGGTCACAGTCCTCTACCTCTGATATCACCAGCTCTTGCTGTGGAAAGAGTTGGAGTCCCAAATTGTGGCAGGAATTTGAGGAGGAAGAGACTGCAGAACAAAAGCATCCTTTTTTTTCCAGATAAATTATGGGCCATTTGAGAGCCCAGAAAAAGTGGTAGGATGAAGGGAAAGAGAGAGTAGGGCTGCAACTTCAAGCAGGCAGCCAGCATGGATCTTGTCAAACAGAGCTCGTACCTGCACGCAGGCATGTACTTCACCTCTCACTTGCAATCTACATGATCTTTGTTGCCCATCTCCCCATTTCCAAGCAATGTGTCACACAGGAAAACACATCACCTGGGTGGCAACGTCTGTCTTGCCCACTCAAAAGCAAGATGCACTGTAACAGACCATCTAAATTCAGCCTGCAAAATGTTCAACTCAGTATCTGTACTTGTGATAGGAGCCCAAGACAGGGGTGAAGTCAAAACACACGCATCTTCTCATTAAACTGAACACAGCACATCCCCCCCCCCCCAACAAAAAAGCCACAACAAACCTAAAAGGATTTAAAATCTCTGAGCTAGATTTTATTAGGATACAAACTAGAACAGGAAGATCTCTTAGAATGAAGAAATGGGGACTTGCTGACTCAGGTAAAGGGAAAGTTTGGGATGGACTTGGTTAACACTCTCATTCTTGAAGTTCTTTCAGCTACTCAGACCCTACAGTCAGATGTGGTCAGCTACACCCACATGTCCTATTTCAAGGTCAAAATCAGTTAGAAAAGGTCCCAGTGTCCAGATTTAGACTGGAATCCAAAACACATGAGATGCAAGTTAATTTTGCCCCTGATAAATGAGGAAGTCTGGCCAGCAGATTTTGCTGTCATTTCAGTAACAAGTGGAGAGGAAAGACAGGGACTATTCTCAGATGAAACCTGTACAGGCTACACAGTCCAGGTTTCCATTTGGTTGGAAATGTGTTACAGTTAATTTCATTTTCTTTGGAAAAATAGAAGCTTAAGTGAGATGGTGTAGTGTTTTACCACACTTTAAAGTAATAACATTGTAGAGGCTACACAGAAAGCCAAAGCAGCAGGTTCTCCTAAACCAAATCATATTCCACTGTGACATACAATGCAGGAGCAGAGAAGCAGGTGGTGACAGAGTGATGGAGGAAAGGATGGGAGGGCATTAATTGATAAATAGAGATTTGTTAACGTAAATATTAAGTGAAACTTAATAGACTTGTGCTCTGCCAATACATTTACAAGGGAAGAGGATTAGAGAGCAGTTTGGCACAGACTTCCATCACAAAGCAGATACTTCTGCAATTACGAGGACCTGTCCTTTGAGAAAAACTTTTATGTGGATAATCTAAAAAGTACTGCTGAAAATCTACCTCTCTCACACACATGCTGACTTGCAAAGTGTTTGCTTTTGCTTTCCACGATGGGCAGAACCTGAGATCTATCCCACTGCTCTGATGTAGACTCAGCCTCTATAAGGTCTGTTTAAGTGCTGTTATTATAAAATGATACAGATGTGCTAGGCTTTACTGTTGATTTCCAATTGATCTAGGTGAATAATTGATTTTGATCTTTTGTTGTCAAACAAGAAAACTTGGAGGTGGAAGTAGAACACTAAAAAAGCCCTAATTTTCTGTGCCCTGTGACCTGATCTATGTGAATCTGCTTTAGCAAGACATTTGGACTAGAAGATCCTTTCTTTCCAGCCCCTACCTATGATTCTATGATTTTAATTTTCAGTTTTTTTCTAATTCAAAGCTGTAATGTGCTTTATTTTGTTTTTCCCATCCGTGTAAGCTCACTGCATATCCATTGGAAAAGTGAACACCTATGTTAATAATTGTATGTTACTTTTGAGGGAGTCACTTTGATGCATTACACCCAGTTTGCACCCAGTGTCACCAGTGCCTGCACATAGGTTTTGGCTGGGATAGAGTTAATTTTTTTAATAGTAGATTGTATGGTGCCAAGCTTTGGATTTATGACCAAAACAGTGTTGATACCAGGAATGTTTTAATCATTGCTGAGTAGGGTTTACACAGTTTCATGGCCTTTTCTACCTATTCCACTGTCCCACTAGCAAAGAGGCTGTTGGTGCTGTGTCCTCTCCACGTGGGACAACTCTCCCCAGCTGACCCCAAGGGCTATCCCACATCATATGGTGTCTTGCTCAGCAATAAAAGCTGGGGAAGAAGGAGGAAGAGGGAGACATTCAGACTGGTGGCATTTGTCTTTTCAAGTCATCCATTACATGTACTGGAGTCCTGTTTTCCTGGAAATTGCCAAAGATCTGCCTGCCAATGAGAAGTAGTAATTTCTTTTTTTGCTTTTGTTTTTGCTTTACTTGTTAATCTGTCATTGTTTAAACCCATAAATTTTCTCACTTTTCCTCATAGAAGTCTCTCCTCATCCCACTGCAGAGAGTGAGCAAGAGGCTGTGTGGGGCTGAGTTGCCCACAACACTGCAACATGACATTTCCCCGGGAGCAGTCTTGGTTCTCAACATCAATATCTTGACTGTTGCAGGACTATACACTAATCCTCTCAGGTTGCTGTAGCAACTTCATTAAGTTCAAATAAAATTGAGCTAATTATGTCCCAGGATAGCAGCCATCTAAGTTTGCATTCACCAATGCCTGGCACAACTGTGGCTTCTGAGCAAATTACTGCTTCTCTCAGTGGGAGCAGAAGCAACCACACACAAGCCTCTCAAGCTGTGAATTTTCCATGTTCATTGTATATATATTACAGAAAAGCCCAATCTTGACTCCTTCCTCGCACCTTCTGAACAATCATCTTAATCAGCATTACTAAACTATCCAGAAGCATTAAATGTTCATGGACTGCAGTGGGTCTAGTTTTTCTACATCATTTTCATACGTTCCCGTACTTTCTCTTTTCCTGACATATTCAATCCATACCAGGTAAAACTCTACAACACAAACACCTCTGATATAGAAACAATATTGGATTTTTTTTACCCTTTTTTTTTTCCTCTAAAGTAAATTGTTATTCTACTCACAAGGTAAAATTAACAATGCAAAATCAACTCTTTAACAAGCTAAAATAGAAACCAAATATTTTCAAGTACGAATTGTTGATTTGGGGAGCAGCAACTTTAAGTCTGTCAGACTTAAAAATTTACAGATATTTGGGTAGATGATGAAGAATTAGATGACCACACTGGAGTGTGTACTGTGATCTGATCACTACTTCATTTGTTCATGTCAAACAAGTCACTCCTTTGAGTAGATACATGCTTTTGGGAAACCATTCAAACTGTTGTTTCAAAAATATCAAATATCAGTTTATTCCATTATCTGAAGACATCACCACCATTATGCCAACACTGTCTTTTGTTGCTGTTGTACTAAGCCCTTCAATGTTTGTGTAAAACAAATTCCCTGCACTTCAGATTATTTAACACCTCAATGAAACTGAGTTGATTCATCCCACTGAGTTGCTAGGCAGCCATTACAGAGCATAATGCTTTTCTGATATGTCTGTTAGCAGGTGAAATTATTTTTTAAAAAAAAAGTGTGGCAAAAAGAACAAAACTGGGTAGATGCCTTTTTACATTGAGCACCTGTTTAGCACATATGCTTTTATACCAATGTAAATAGGCATCTGTGTGTAGTTCAAATTCATAATTGTTCACATTGGGGTACCTAAGTGTCCATTGCATAGGCAAGTGAGTGTTCTCTGTGTCTGTGATTTCCATGCATGTTTATTCAGCCACGAGCACATATAATATTTCTACTTTTAAGAATTAATGTTGAGCACAGTGCTTGGAGCTACGCATTATGTTGTGACACAGTGGGTCTCCAACCCAGGCACACAGAATCACACAGAATCTACCTCCTGGAACCAGCTATTTAAATGTGATTTAGGCAGATTTAGGCATCAAAACTGCTAAAATGGAGAAGGCCAGAGAACCAGAGAACCATCTACATCTTCTTTACAAAATGGGCCACTATGGTCTTCAGATTAATTTCAGTTTAGTCTAATAGCTGCTTAATGCAATAACAACTAAACAGCTTGAGGACAGGAGCTACAGCAGAGTAGACTCTACTCCTACAAGAATATGCAAACCACTAAGTTTCTGAGCAGCAAATTATGCAACTAGCAAGTATTGAGATACTCTAGTTAGTTACAATTCTGTTCTGAAACATTTCAGCACTTTTTTCCCTTTCAGAAATCTCAGATGGAGACAAGTTGCTAACCAGTTCACTCCCACTCTCCCCTACAGAGCAGAGCCTCAAGAGATCAGTTCCTTTTCTATTGCACGATATGCTACAAAGAAAAATGTCAATCTGGGAATTTTAGAAGCTTCAGAATAGGTCAGACTTTTCACCTTAAAAAGGGCACCATACTGGTAATATTGATTAAATGAAAAAAAAAAAAAAAGTTAAAATACTTATTACCAGAGTAAGTTTTGCAAGAGCTCAAGAGGAATGTCTCCTCTGTCAGAGGAAGTTTGGATTTAATATGCCAGGCTGATATGATTTGACACCTTTTTTTTTTTTACAAAACTGACCATACAAGTCTTGATCCCACCCCAAAATTGCTAAGATATCCCTCCACAGCATACTCTGATATACATTATGTCGAAGCATGAGAAAAAAAGAGAAGAGTTATATTGATGAAACCATATACCAGTACAGGCTGGGAAATGAACTGTTAGAGAGTATTGTAGGGGAAAGGGACCCAGCAATGTGCACTCATGGCCAGGAAGGCCAATGGGGTGTGTTAGAAAGGCTGTGGGCAGTAGGTCGAGATTCTCCTCCCCCTCTACTCTGCCCTGGTGAGACCACATCTGGAATATTGTGTCCAGTTCTGGACCCCTCAGTTCAAGAAGGACTGGGAGCTGCTGGAAAGAGTTCAGTACAGGGCCATAAAGAGGATGGAGTGGAGCACCTCCCTTCTGATGAAAGGCTGAGGAAGCTGGGGCTCTTCAGCTTGGAAGAGACTGAGGGGTGATCTCATTAGTGTTTACAAATACATAAAGGGTGGGTGTCAGGAGGATGAAACCAGATTGTTCTCAATGATGCCCAATGGTAGGACAAGGGGCAATGGGTACAAGCTGGAACATAAGAGGTTCAAAAGAAACATAAGGAAGAATTTCTTCCCTATGAGAGTGAGGGAGCTCTGGAACAGGCTGCCCAGATGGGTTGTGGAGTCTCCTTTTCTGGGGATGTTCAAACTCCACCTGAAGGAGTTCCTGTGTGACCTACTCTAGGTGGTCCTGCTCTGGAATGGTTTTGGACTGGATGATCTTTCAATATCCCTTCCAACTCTGAAGATTCTGTGGTTCTGTGATTCTGTGAAAAGCGATTCTGCAGAAACGCATATTGATCTCCTAGGAAGAGGAAAATGTCCCTGCTGGCAGGTGATTGGCACTGGGCCCTCTGGGTCTGTCTTGTGAACATCATCCTTTGCTGGAGCACTAAGAAGTCAGATACATTCAAAGTTGTTCCTCAGATGAACAGTGATTATAACAAAGTTCAAAAAGAGATGTATGCCAGAAAATGTAGCAACCAGTCACTTTGTAATTTTTTTTTGTTTTGAAATGTAAAATAGCTGCATTGAGCTGAGTCTGACAGCACTTCATTTTGTCATAAATTTACAAGTTCTTGACTTGGAACGAATATTTCATATTTCTTTTTTTTTTTAAAAAAAATACATCTTTCAAGAAACTGAGTTTTACAGATATAAACAATATTCTGGAAGTGCCTTAACAACATGTCATTTTGTTCTGGTAGTACCTACACTAAATGCTTTTCATCAGTTTATTTGAAGATTGAAGAATACACTTTATAAAAAAAACCAAACTTGAGTAATTGCTTTGGAAGTGGGAGTTGGGAAGAAAAGTATCTAAAGGTGTGCCAGGTTTCACATGCAAACGATGGGTTTGTTTGACTAAGTGAAAAATGTCTGTGCCTGGATGGGGCACCAACTGGTACAATCAGCAAGGGGAGAAGTGTTTTATGGTGTCCATGGCCTGACTCCATCTCAATACCAAAACCAGGGCATTAAAACAAAGCTAGAAAGGTCTGTCTCTCTCCAGGGACTTTTAAGAATTTTAGCTCTTCTGCAGATGACTGCACAGTAGACATCTAAAGTGAAACAAGGTGAATCCCCTCCTGGAGGGGATTCATTTCATGTCACTTTAGGTGCTGCCCCATAACAAATGTATGTAATCCATTTACAGCTGTACAGTGGTCATCCAACTACCCATGCAGGATGCAGGGACAGCCTCATTCAGTGAACAGAGAACCAGCAGGTCAGAAAGGCTGCTTTAAAGAGAGTGACTGGAAGATGCACTCTGCCACTACACCATAGCTTTCTGTCTGCTATGTGACCTCTTGAAAAGTTGTCTTAGGCATTGGATATTTGGGAGATCTGAGTCTATTCAGCTATGCCATACAAGGGGATTTCAACAGAGCATGACTCTATCATGCCTGTTGGATATTATCTGTATAACCCCTTTGGGCTGGATTATCTCCTTTGCTGAAATCTGTTCCATATAAGGGTCTGGGAAAGGGCTGTGCTTCTCAATCTGCTCATGCCTTTGAGCGGTGAAAGGACTGTGTGCCTGTAAGGAGTTGGCTCCAGCCCCAAAACATCCCCATGCTGAGATGGCTGGAGCAGTTGGCATGAAAGCCCGTTCTCCACACAGAAAGTGTTTTGCCATTCTCCAGTCCTTCCCCATGAAATTTTCTTGAGAAAACAATTTGGTTGGACAACAGTCTTTAAAGCCAGGTAGGTGATGTCAAGAGACTGGATGCAGGATATGGAATCTGAGTGTAACTACAATAAGCCAACACTCAGACCTTGTGTCAGAATCCAGGAAACAGTTTTGTTGTCATGGGAATGCTACAGTTCAATTTTACATATGGCAAATGCACTGTCCAATCTCCTTTATATGTGATACAGTTCAGAAGCTGCAGGTAAGATTCCTGTATTGCAGCAAAGGGGAGACTTTGCAAAGCAAAAGAGTTTTCCTCTTTTTTCTGGGATGCATAATAATAAGTTAATGGCACAAAACAACCCATGATCAAAGCAACTTTCTCATCCCTGCCGTTAGTATGTGGTCTGTTTTGTATATAAGTGGTTCACGATAGAGTTTTACTCCCATAAAAGCTTTTCTGTCCTCCTTTTCTACATAAACCAAATGGCAAAGAAACACAGAGGCAATTAAAGCAAATGTGGCTTGAATTACAGGTCTGTTCCCACAAGACCTCGTGATAAGAAAATGGGTTAAGATGTGAAATAAGGTGAAGTAGATGCTGTAGAGAGGCCACCTTGTCAAAATTGGCATTGGTCCTGGCTTCCTCGTGCTCACTCCCCTCTCAGTGAACCAGGGTCTCCCCAGCCTTGCTGCACCACTCCGTGCAAAAGTTGGTACAAGGCACTTCACCTATATTCAGCTCCTGGACCTCATCTTCCTGGAGCTTGGAGCCATGTTTGCTCGAAGTTCACGTTTTACCTCCCTGGTCCGAATTCCAGAACTTAATTCCAAAGTATTTTTTCTGCTGGTTCTGATGGGAGAAAGCAAGAAAAGAGCTTCAAGATTGCAAATCAGAGGAGAGAGTAAGAACATCAAAATAGCAAAGGATGAGGGAAAATGAGAAAAAGTTTTTCTTTAGACCTCTACCATCACATCAGATCAGGGAAGGCAGAAAAGGTCAGCATATTTATTATTTCGATAGTGCATTTCCTCTGGTGAACTTTCGGTAGTGCCACCTTCTTGACTGTTATTAGAATCATGATTTGGGGGAATGCTGCATCCTACAAGAGCACTGAAAAAGGAACGATTCAATTGCAAGTTCTCTTTTGTTCAAGGCTTCAGCGTGTTTCCTTTCTTTTTGGCACAGAACTGAAAAGGAACTTTAAGAAATTCTGTGTGCAGAGACCTCAGTGCAGCTGTTGATCAAACAAGAATTAAGATATGTGGTCTGGTATCTACAGGAGGTCTCCCCCAGAAAGTCAAGAAGAATGAAATCACCTGTACACTACTGTTGTGCTTCTTTATGTTATGATAAATTTCTGCTCCACATGATCTCAGTTCTTTACACTGTAGTGACTAATACATTGTACTTGGACCTTTTTCATGAAATCCTGGGCCAAACTCTGAAATTATCTCACATTTCTGATAATTGGATCAGATATGTGACAAATTTGACTTCTCTGTGGGTCGGGGTCACCTGGAACCCCATTAATCACCAGTGGAACTTATACAACAGCAGCCTGCTTTGATTGAAGTCACAGTTCTGTATCTTCAGAGCTGTTTAATGTCTTCAAAGACCAGGGTTTGGTCCACATTCTCTATTCTGGTTGCTTTGGTGTAGAATCATTTGAATTCCCCTCTGACTTTTGGCCAAAATTATCCATATGAAATTATTATTTAGTTGACCTTTTTTTTTTTACAAAATGGTGGAAAACATGAGTTTTGAAAACTGGAAAAAATTATGTCTTTGGAATGATGTCTGTGCTTCCCTGTTCTGTGAAGGAAAGTTAACCAGGCAATTTACTTTGCAAATTCCATCTAAAGTAAGACATTTTGTAATTTTCTCCTTAAAAAAACGCTACTAGAATGTTTACTTTGCCATCCTTTTGCTTACAGCCCTGCACTCCATAGAGGAATGAGTCTTTGGGTAAGATGCTGAGAAACTTGTCACAAAGTGAAAGGAACAGTCAGTGGGAGGAATAAGATTGCTTTTTTTGCACTGTTATACACTACAGCAAAGAACATCCCAGACTTTGAGCACTGCCTCCACATTTGGTCAAAGAGTGACCTCAGAAATACTGCAGCTTGAGATTGCAGGGTCTTGGTTTACCTTTTCTGTTTCCACTGCACTTTCATTTAACACTCTTCCTCCTGCAGGTGATTTTTTCATGCAAGCTTTCAAACCAATATTTGCTGGTGTCAAACACTTGTTAAGCAAGCGCTGCCAATACTGGCCTAGATGACACGTTGCAAGGATTCAGCTGAAGGGAGAAGGAAGGAGGGAGCATATGAGTATCTGAGTTAGAGCTGGCTCTCACCACAGGCCATAACTTTGAACAGTCAGGAAGGGTGAGTGGGGCCAAAAAACAGTGAGAGTTATAGCTTAAATAGCTAGATAAATAAATAAACATTGCTGACCTGTTTTCCCTTGCCAGATCTCACTGCTCACTGAAAACAGTCAGAAACGTGAAGTATTTATTATATGTATGTCAATTTATGAGCCTTCTTCCACCAGGGCTGCAACACCAGAGATGTTTTTAAAACTTGCTTACAGAGGAAATTTGTTCTGTAAGGCAATTTGTGAGCTGGTCAACAGATTCTCCAGGTCTCATCTCCCATAATTAGGTTGTAGTATTATGGCAGGAGTGTACTGAAATAATGTAACTCGTCTTCTCAGTGCAAAAAATACTGTAGTAATATGCTGGCACAAGGGGAGGTCAGACTGTCTTCATCTGGCTCCTTGCTTGGGCAAAAAAAAAAAGTCTAGTTCAGCCCTGTGCCAAGAATGGGTTATGGGTCAAGTTATTCCACTCTCTTCCTTAGGACCCCACCACATCTTGACACTCTACGCACTCTTCTTCTAATTCAGCAAGAGGAAAGAAACAATCCCTCAGGAGCAGAGGTTTGTCTAGAGTGCAAACAGTGTGATCTTGTTGTCAATACAGCCCGATGTAATCTTGGCCAAAAAAAATGATTGCACCTGTCAAGCCAAGGGATGTGCACTAGCCCTGATCCTGTGATTAGTACTCTTACTTTACCATATTTTCCCTTTTCAATGGCTGTTTTATGCTGAGCCCCACAATACGGCTTTAATCAGTCTTTAGTTCTGTCATGGTTTAACATGACAGCCGTTTATGGTAAGGGGGAAGGGGCTGTAAAGATGGCTCCTGTAAGAAGTTGCTCGCAACTCTCCCCAGCTCTGAGCCAGACCCACTTCTGGGGCTGAGTCAATTAGACGACTCCACAATCACTTTTTAAGAAGAAGCTGGAAGGAGACACTTCTTCCTCCATCTTCTTTCCTTCTTCTGCCCCTTCTTTTTTTTTTTTTTTTTTTGGCTGGTGGTGGTGCAAGGAGTAGGAACAGTGAGAGAAACAACCATACGGACTCCAAGGTCAGTGATGAAAGAGAGGAGGAGGTGTGCTGGAGCAGAGACTCCCCTGCATTCTGTGGAGAGAACTGGTGAAGCTGAGATTTATTCTCATTTCTTTAAAGACCCCGCATTGGCGGTAGAGACTCATTTGGATAATGAGCCCGCATCAGGGGCAGAGACTCATTTTGCTAGAGCTGGCCCCGGACCAGGGGCAGCGATTCACTTCATTAAAGGCCCCGAGCCAGGGACAGTGACTATGGCCGGAGCAGGCCATGTCCCGAGGAAGAGACCCAATATCCACAGCTGTAACTGTGGGGAGGAACCCACAACAAAGCAACTCATTAAACTTATGCCCAGAAGAGGCCTTGTCCCGAGAGAGGGACCCTGTAACTGCAACCGTGGTGAAGAATCCACGCCAGAGATATTCACCAAGGACTGCGTCCTGTGTGAGGGATCCTGTATTGGCAGAAGCCGCAGCTGTTGGGAACAACCCACACCAGAGAAGTTTGTTAAGGACTGTGTCCCGGGGGAGGAACCCCATGTTGGAGCAGGGGAAGAATGCCAGGAGTCATCCTCATCTGAGAAGAGAGAACCGGTAGAGCCCATCTGTGAGAGACTGACCACATCCCCCACTCCCTACCCCCCTGAGCCATTGAGGGGGGAGGAGGTAGAGATATCGGGAGCAGTGAGCTGGGCCAGGGAAGAAAGGAGGGATAGGGGGGGAGATCTTAAAGTGATGGTTGTCATTTTCTCATCATCCTACTCCCTTTTTTGCTTTTATTCCATTCTGTTTCTTGTAGAATAAACTTTCCTACTTTCCTCTCTAAGTCGGGTACTGGAGTCTGTTTTGCCCAGAACCATAACTGGCAGTGAGCCCTCCCTGCCCTTGTCTTAATCCACAACAATCTTGCTTATCTTTTTACTCCCATTTCGCTGGGGCCTCCGCCATCCTAACGAGGGTGGGGTGAATGGGGGCACCGAGTGAGAGAGTGTCGTGGTGCTGCTGTGCTAGCTGGGCCAAACCACGACAAGTTCTGTTGTGGGTCATGTGTGGGTCAACACTGATTGCCCTGAGCTTCAGTCATGCATCCTGCATCAGAAGTAAAACTGGAGGAAGATGGATACCAACTGGGATTGTCATTATGATAGCTGAATGTGAAAGCACAGCCCTCTGAAGAGGCTGGAAAGCATTGATTTTTACCTGATTTATTGTTATATATGCAAATGCTGAGCATGTCTCCTGGAAATGGACACATGGGCTTCAGATCATCTACCAATGTGAGTAAAGTTAAGTATCTCAGAGCTTGCCAGGCTTTGGGCCTAAATCCATAAGAGCATCTTGCTGCATGCCTTAGAATTTATCTAGACCAGAAATCCTTATTTCAGCTTGAAGGTTCCCAGAACCTTGGCCTGTGCTTTCATAAGAGGATGACCTTAAGCCCTCGACATATTCTGTTGAAATATGATTTAAAGTTCTGTCAGAAAGGGATTTTTTTTTTTCCAAAGAAAAACAAACCAAACAAACAGAAGCTGCTGCCTTTCTCTGGTTCGTCACTTCTTCTAGTAGATGGATTCCTTGGGCAGACAGGTAAGACACAATTGAATTTGTGAGCCTAATGCATATCAGTTCATGCACCCTAGACTAGCTCCCAAAACTGCACATCACACCATCTGTCATGAATAGATGGAAGATAAGTAGTAAAGAAAAAAATCTGCCTTAGTACACAGAAGAAAATCATTAGCACTGGAAAGGGTGCTGTTACCTCATAAAAGGCAACATGTGCCTCAGGGAACAAAAGCTCATTAGAGTGTTAGTCTTTGTTTCCCTTATTGCTAACCATCATAGATAAACAGAAGCCAAAATATCTATTTAAAGGATTGCAGTGCTCAGTCATACATAATTTTCAAGTACTTTACAGATGTCCATTCTTGTCAAGAGCTGTTCTTTCTTTCCTTCACAACATTTGGGCTTTCCCTCTGTATTTCCATTTTGTCTCAGCCTGTGGAACTCTGTAACAATATCCTTGTCTTTTATACTTCATTTCTCCTCAGATACCATCACCAAAAGTCATCAGCTTCCTCCCAGAGCCAGTGTACCATGGTGCAGCCAGTCCTTGTGCTGCTGCTGCTGCAGTTCAAGGAACAGCCCAGGCTTTATTGAGCAGGTTTCTGGGCAGTTGGTATTACTGAAGGTCCTAATTACATCATGCAATTGTTAGAAATCACCATATTCTGCAATATTTCCACCAATTACAGGTTGTCTCAAACAGTTGTGCAACAAGTTGTGCATCTTGATAGTCAGTAAGGTTTAGACTACACTCCCTCCATACAAGAGAGGGATGTTACCACACCAAAGCCTCAAGCTACTTTCCAAGTGAGATACCTCCAATGGGGATTATGGGTTTTCCGTTTTGTTTTCCCTCACCAGACTTGAGGATGACAATATCCCATTTTCATTTCAATGATTCATTTATGAATTTCTTCAGCACTTGCTCCATAATGAATGTGCTGATCAGAAATACTCAAGACGTTGCTAGTCCTAGATACAATCAAATCTTTACTCTATAAGTTGAAACTACTATCAATGCTTATTGAAGTACAGAACATACACTTGTCCAGCGAGCGCTTAAAAGTGTCTTAGATTATTATGTTGTGGTTGATTTAAAACAAAGCCATCTGAATTATGAACTGTGTGAAGAAGAGGTAATTAAATTCAAGGCGTTAAGGCTTATGGAGCTTCAGATTGTGATAAATACCAAGTCAAAAAAGTCTTCCCCAGGGACACTGATAGCAAAAGATGCTCAACTGTTCCACAGGCTTATGCTTTATAGTGAGTCAAGTCTTTTATTGGCAAAATGGGATTTATCTTTTTAGGGATGGTTATTCCACAATTTAAACCAGTATGAACTGCTACATGCTGCAATGGGAAAGTTGCAGAATGGTGAGAGAATTAAAAAAAGAATCAAATATTGCATCAGATTGATTTTCTTTCCTGACATTTTGCTTCTCAGATTTACAGAGGCAGTTTTAACAAAGCATCTACCAGCGACTTAACTTTGTTTTGCATGTCAAGTGCTCTTTCCTAAGTTTGTTGTCATTGTTACTGCTCAACAAAGGCTGAACTTTCAAACAACATTATTAATTGAACCTAATGAATGATGGAAAGGGTTAAACTCCTCTAGAATCTGATTCACCCTGCTTTTCACTTTTCATCCTGCTTTTCACCAAGAAGGTTGTTAGACACTGTCCCAGGCTGCCCAGGAAGGTGGTGGAATCCCCATCCTTGGAGACAGTTAAAAGTTGCTTAACTGAGGTGCCAAGGAACATGGTTTAGTGATGGGCTTGGCAGTGTGGGGTGAGTGGTTGGACTTGATGATCTTAAGGGTCTTTCCAACTAAAGTGATTCTAAGATTTGATGACCAGAAATAGATATTTAAATTAAATTATCTAAATTGAGGCACCTGTTTCTTACCACAGGCTGCAAAGTGACCTTTAATTAACTAACTTTGTGAAAAATAATATTAAAGGAAATTCCACCTACAAAGCTTAACTGAGACAAGAGAGAACCTCTTGTTCATTTTATGTGACTGGTCATTGTGACTGTCTTCCACGCTGCACATGTATATCTTTCTCCCAGTGATAAGACCTGGATGTATATTGTCTGGTCTGTCAACACAGACAGCAGAAAAAATAGAAAGCCACATGATCTGTAAGATTAATATCCCTCTGTCTTCAGACGTTTGCCGTGCAGGCTCTTGCATCTCAGCTGGCATAGTTCTCATTATAGTCAGTGCAGAGAAATAAGCACTTTAAGGACACGACTCACCTGACCGGCTTTAGAGAACAATGAGAACTGAGCCTCCAAAACTATGGACTCTTCCAACTCCCACATTCCATGGTCTATATGAAAGGCAGATGAATAGTTCAGAAATGAGTATTCTCAGTGATATGAAATGTTTAATCAGACATAACCCACTTTTATAGTCATTGCAACTAATCAAAATCATAGACCAGAGCAGGAAAGCTTTGGGCTGCTGCTCTTTGACCAAGACAGCTATTGAAATATCCAGAGTGATGAAGCATAACTTAGATTAATGCACTTAATGTCACATTTTTATTTTAAAGGTCCACATTACAGCAACTCCCTCAGAAAACATCCTCATGAAGTTACTTCAGAGTCAATATACTTTTCAGAGAGGTGATGAATGAGACACTTTCTTTCACTCATTTATTCTGTGTCTCTTACAGCTTTTAGGAGAATGGAGTCTTGCTCCGATTCAGGCTCCAAGAAGTCCTACACTTGGGAAAGATTAATTTTCAGGGTTTCTTTCAGGTCTGTTTTTTTTCATGAATAGTTATTTCTAATTTCCATGAAAAGATTTGTCATAGACTTATCATGTACAGTTGTCAAGATTACAAGATCTGTTCCTACTGCTTTTTGTGTTAGCAAAAATACTTTATAACCCCAGAAGAGTCATTGTTATTTGTGGACAGCTTTAAAAGATGCTTTTGTACTTCTCCCTGAATTAAAAGCTGCAGGAACAGAAGCACAGCAAAATTTGAGTCCTTAAAAAAACTTTACTTCTGCAAATACATAAACCAGATGTTCTTGTGATTTCTAAGCTGACATATATTCACTTCAGCAGAGTTAAAGGGATTTCCTGGATGGATAAGGATTTAAGCCACTAACCTTGGTCATTTCCTCTTCCAGCTTCCTAAAGTATCAGCTGTCCTCAGTATCTGTCTACTCAAAACCCTCTGTGTTGCATCCTCTTCAACTCTGGTCCAATGATCAGTTTTTCCAGCAAGATATTTTGATGAATTACTATAATAACAGTTGTGCAGATGACAAAGCATATAATAAATAATTTCTTTGCTAAGAAGCCCACCATAAGATCATGATCATGTTCCTGGGCATGAGTTGGCCATGCAGTGTTTCTGCTTTACCTGGAAATAAAAAAAACCCAAAAGACAAAAAACCCAAACCCTGCTGAGTTTGCTGCACATGGGATGACAGGTGCCTTTTTCTATTGAAACACCACTAGTACACTTCTGACTCAAGGTCTCCTTTGGCTGTGAACCAATGCAGGGACATATGTGCAAGTCTGCAGCCTGCACTAACATCAAAAGTGGGATTTCCCTCACTCTTATTAATCAGATTAGGATACTAGCATTAAAATCTTGTGATGGGACAACATTAACCATTTCATGTGGGATCACACCGGTGAACAGAAAAGGTTTGAGAGTGGGAAAGAAGTTCAGTGTCTGCTGCAGGGAAGACAAAAGAGAGAGATCAGGTGAGGAAATAAAAATGAGAAGAAAGAGAAGGGAGAATAAAAACAGGAAGAAACTGTGCATTCTAAAGTGAACCAGCATTAAAGCATTGAACACATGTCTCATTTCACAAGTTTTGCTGAAGGAAATATTATCGCACTGCTATAAACCATGTACTGGTACTGGTGATCATTCTCTCTGCACTGTGGGATGAAGAGATTTGACTCTACACTTGTCCTACAACACAAAATCTGATCTTTCTCTACAAGCAAATATGATGTGCCTTGGCCAGACAGTGTTAGAAACAGTTTAATTAATTTTGTAACCTAAAACACATTTATACTCTTCAGATATTCCTGAAAATTTAGTCTTCTCCCATCCTCTTTCCCGAGTTTCTAGTTCCTGTCTAAATAAACTGCACAAATGGAAATTTCTCTCCAGTGTGTACCCATGTTGCAGCTTGGAGCCAATTTTTGCAATAAGGCTGACAGGAGAGAAGACCTCTATTAAAAAAGGAGGTAGCAAAGAGTAACACAATGATTAAATGAAAAATTGAAATCATAATGAAAATTGGGGCACTGGAAAGAAGTTTTAATTAAGTAAGCAACTGCAAATCAAACAAATGTATTCATTATTTAATCAACTAGTGAGTGTAAAAATCTCAACTAATCAGGAAAGTCTCAGGGAGCAGATAAAGAAACAAATCAAGGAACAAATTTAAAAGTCCTAAGAAAATAACACACATTCGCACTATACAAGAGTATTTGTCTGAGAAACAGAAAGTGAACTGCTTTGGGTTTGTTTCCAGAAACATCATGTTTCTTATTTTTATAAGGCTGTATGTCTTTTTGTAAAAGAAAATATAAAGTTGTGCTGGGATGTTGTCTCATTGCATATTCGCTTTTAATCTGTTCAGTCACAGAAAAAGCAACTGCAAAGTGATGCTTTTCTTGTCTACTTGCACCAATTTTTCACCTGTTGAAAAAACTCCTTGAGTTATCCTGATAACTGATTTGTTTTATAAGGAGGTAACCCTTTGGGTCCCCCCAGCTACTGCTCAGCTCCATGTGTGACAGGGCACACCTAGCAGTGCCAAGCATTTAGGACAAGTGTCTGAATCCACCTGGGCTGATTCACACACATGGGTAGGGTTAGCAAAGGAATATGATTATGAAATACAGCTTTGCCACAAATCTGTCAACTTGCTCCTGGTTAACAGACAAGAGTGAGCACCTCATCTCTATGATGAAGGCCCAGATGGGACTGTGCTATTAGGCATTTTTTCACCCCAGTGTTTTTTCTGTCTGTTTGAGTATGGAAGTGAGTCTGCACCACTCACTTCAATGAACTCCACACAAAGTCAGCAAACAGCTCAGCATCAGCATGGAGAGCCCTTTTGAGCCTTGGAGTTACGTTAGGATAACCAAATGAGTCATAAGCAGCCAAGTAATTACTTTTCCAGGCTATCTTACTTATGAGTTTGGATCTGTGTACAGAAGCGTGAATCCAGAGAGAATTGGCCATCATACCTTGAGGGTAGACTTGTAGACTTGTTTGCACTCAAAGTAGTTGGATAGGGGCAGGAGATAAGTTAAAGAATAGTACAAACAAGTCATTTACTGCAGTCTTGTAAGTATAGCCTGTCTAGAATCTAATACAAATCACATATTTAATTAGTGGCTTCGTTCAGCATTGTGTGAATGGTGATTCAGTAGACCAGTCAGGAGAAGATGGGTAGCAACCTTCTACAAGGTACTGAGGAAAAAATGATGTTTCACATATAAAGACCTGTTTGAGAACATGATGGTGCCTTTAAAGTTCAACTGTAGTGAATTCTTCTTTAGAATAAGTGGAAATTGAGTATATTTTCACACCAAAGGGAAAGGAGCCTGTTTTATATCCAAATTAGGGAACTGGGACCACAGACATATGATTTCTTATTCTCCCTCTACCTCTGTAACATGACATAAACAATTTCCCTTTTCCACTTCCACTTGTCTATGTTGTTTGATTGCTCTTACTAACAAAACAGCCAAGTACTTCATGCTACTAGCATTTTTCACCTCATCACATCATTTTTACAGACAGAAGTGCACAGCTCTACCTCCATATAAGAGTTCCAATTGTCTAAACACTGCTTGGGGCCTCAAGGTGAAAACCTCTTGTTCTAAAGAGGTAGGGTTCAGGAAGCCCTTAAAGTTCAGAACTGCTAATGTCTTTTTACATCAACATTTCCAGGTAGTAAAAGGTCTGTCAATAGTACTCTCCAACATATTCCAGTCTTTGGAGAATCAAGTATCCCAGAATCTAGGTCATTGTTCAAGCTTATCAAACTGCGAAAAGTAGGAGCTCCTTGATGGAGTCCAAGTTGTAAACACTCTGAGCATGTTTGCAAGACTAGGCCTTGCTCCTTCCAAAATTAAAAGGTTCCTTGCTCTTCCTCTGTAAGTCCACAACTGAGGAAGCTGGTTCAATTGTGGAAGAATAAAATATGACAAAATATGGTTCTGTCTCTAACAATGGGAGTTCAACCCATTTTCAACACTGTGGCCACAAAGTCTTAGGGGATGCTGGAGCAAATGCATGTTTCATTTGCTGATGGAGATGATATTCTGGTTTCTTGTAATAATTAAATGACAATTGATCTGGGCTGGAAAGAAGTGGGAGTCTACAGTTTCACGACTGAGGTGCTCCCCTAGGAGGGGGATAGCCAGCTTCCAGTCCACTTAATATTTTGCTGCTTAATATTGATACTAAGCATACCTCCTCCAGAGATACACAGATCTTTCAGCTTAACCCTTTTCTCCAGCTTTGCTGTCAGTTTGGTGTTCACTGTGGAAGAGCAGAAGCATAGCAAGCCCAGTTGGGTACTGACTTGCACAGTGCCAACCATTGCTATCTCTGGGAGGTGCATGGAATCTTTAGCCTGTCCTGAGCCCATGGGTAGCCACAGGTAATCTCAGTTTAAGTTTCATATGTACTTTTATGTATCAGGATTGAATTATCTTAAATTGGGCACAAACTGGAATATGGCAAGTTCCACTTGTATACTTGAACATGAGGAGAAACTTCTTTCCTGTGACAGTGAGGGAGCATGTGGAGTTTCCCCTTGAGGTTTCCAAACCCACCTGGACACATTCCTGTGCACTCTGATTGAGGTGAACCTGTTTTATCAGGGGAGTTAAACTGGATGATCTCTAGTGTTTCCCTCCAACTCCCACCAATCTGGGATTCTGTGAAACTGCAGAAATCACAACACAGAGGTGAGTTTAAATGTGTGTCCTGCTGCTGACTACAGCTGCTCAAAGCAGTCTCAACATGGGACATTTTCTACGTCAGAGATCCAATTCAAACATTGTTCCAGTTTTCTGATGGGGATAAAGCATCCCTCTGCCTTGCAAGTACCAGTTGCCCCCCAAAGCCCACAGTTAGCACAGGTGCTTTGATGTTGGCTTCACCACCACCAGCCAACATCCCAAAGCATCTCCTGCTCCCTCCTAACCACATTAGCTGGAGGTAATGATGTTGTTCAGATTGAAAGGAAACAGTAAATTCAGTCTTGACGTACTAGCAGGACTGACGTGCTGTCAGCAGCCACACGCACATGTACACATGCACATGCCCACAGAGTGACCTATCGTTAAGCACACACCAGGGTATGTCTCTGGAAACACAATTTCCATTAATTAGCAGAGACCAGAAAGAAGCTTCTTAGTCTACTATGGGAGGTAATGTATTCTGGGTTAAGGATAAGTCTATCAACTGAAAACTGGATGATAAAGACTGAATTTTAGGAGGATGAGGTCATTTTTAGATTGCGTCATGCATCAATATTGCATCTCAATTTATATACAATGAGAGCATGTAACAACTTCAGCTTTACTATTTGAGTAAGCAATCTCAGGAAAGAGGTTTGAAATCTTTCTAATTCTGTGAAATTCTTTTCTCAGAAAGCTGCTTTATGAACTTCTCCATCTATAGCAAAGAAAGCATTATTATCTCCAGAAAATCCATCTCCCCAAAATCCCTGCTTATATTTATAGCTGGAGGTCAGAATTGTGCTTGCTAAAGGAAATCCCACTCAACACACATCTAATTATGTTTCTGTCTTCCAGATACCACATAGCTGTCCCTAATAAAAGAAGAGACAGGAAAGAGGAATCAGTTGTAGTCCAGTTTGTGATTTTACATTATTAAGTCATTGGGGATTGCCAGACAATCTGAGAGCTTAGTGAACTGAACTGTCTAAGACCTGTTAAGTACTCAGGAGGCACTGTGCAAACCCACAAAATAGCATAAATCATCAGGCTACTTGTCAGGATACTCAATACATGAGTGGCAGATGAGAATGGAGTAGAAAAGAGAATAGGGAAGGGCAGAAGATAAGAATTAGAAGGTTTCCATCAACCTCATCTCAAAGCCTCAAAATCATTCCTTAAAACTTTTCTCTTGTTTCTTGTTTTTGCAGGTAGGGTTAAATCCATGCTTTAGCACTGATTTCACTGGAACTACTGCAGATTTACTGTGGTGTAGCTGTACAGCATTGGCTCTTTATAATAATATGCCCGATTAGTGGCTACTTACAGTGTAACTGAATTATAGGACATTTAGTTCTGGGCAGTTGCTGCACAATGGAGCATTGACATGACACCTAATCAAGTACTTGTAAATACCTTCTGGGACCCACAATGCTATATTATTTATGAAGTGCCACTGCGTTTTAAAGACAGAAGACCAGATGTTAAAATCTGTTTCATTTACGCAATGTCACCGAGGATTAAATCTATTGTCTTTACTGAGCATATCCCAATACATGCAATGCACATGTTGGCATGGAGCATCCCCTGGAGGAACGAAGATCAGGCATGCCAGGGCACAGCAACACCATCTATGGAGGCAGAATGGTTCAAAGTAGGTGTGTCCTGGTTTCAGCACTGTGACAGATGTTAAAAACTTGTGCAAGCATAAATAGGGAATGATATTCTTCCCAGATCTGGCTTTCCACAAAGCTAGAAGCAGTAGCTTTTGTTTTGTGATACCTTATGCAGCACTTCTGCAGGGCACCTCCTAAACAAAAAATAACCACCCCATTGTGACTTTTGGGAACAAGTAGATTCCTAGCAAGAGTGTTTTCCTAAGAAGCAAATCATCTTTTTATGCAAACTCTTAAAGTGACTTCTGATGTGAGAAAAGAAATGCAGCATAAACTTGAAAGTCTACAGCAGCAACATGCCACAACCCCCGCTTGCTGTGTTTGCTGTTCAGTGCCTGAGGGCAGCACGTTGCCCGAGTCCTAGAGCACGTAGGCAGAGGTGTCTCCTGCCACGTAGGAAGTTTAGTTGAGTCCTACCCTGAGGGACTGCCACCAGGCAACTGCAGCTCCCAGCCAGCTGTCACATCAGCAGTGTTCACCCAGGCTGTGTGCTGCTTTGCAGTGCTGCAAAGACCTCTCTCTGTCCAATGTCTCATGAAGGAGAGCCATGTAAGGTTCATGTTGCAGCCTAACAGTGGAGTAAAAGTCTCCCTTGGAGAAAAAAAAAAAAGAAATAAATTTTTAAAAATTATATTTGGGAGCTTTGAGATCGTTATTGTCTTTCAACCAAAGGAGAACCAATCGTTCTCTGAAAACAATGTGCTGCCTAACAAACTGTCTTGCTAAGCTGATGCACAAAGTGCTGTGGAGGTATTTTTGGGTGGGCAGCTCTTGGGAGCTCCCACTCACTTAGAAGCAAAGGGACCCATTGCTCCCTCAGGCTTCTCTCCTGCTCTGAATATCAGATTGCTTAGGTCATTCTAGTGAAGATCTGTTTGCGCTTTTTTTCAGCTACAAATAGAATCAAAAACACCTTACTCCCTAAAGGGATGAGTATCTCAAAGTACTTCCCTTAGGTGATTTGATCATTCAATGGTGTCCTCCCAACAGGTATGTCCAGCTGCAAACATGGGGAATTGCCATAGGCAACTATGGCAGGCCCATCGCCACGGACAATTTGCAAAGATGTTGTGTTATAAATCTTAGGGCTTTAGTCATGTGGAATTACCCTGTTTCCTGGTTTTAGCTGGGACAGAGTTCATTTTCTCCCTAGTAACTGGTAGAGTGCTGTGTTTCAGATTTAGTGTGAGAATAATGTTGGTAGCACACAGATGTTTTAGCTGTTGCTAAGTAGTGCTTATTCTACATGAGGGAGTTTTTCAGTTTTCCATGCTCAGAGAGTGAGGAGGTGCATGAGAAGCTGGGAGGGAGCATGGCTAGGACAGCTGACCCAAACTAGCCAAAGGGCTATTCACAGAATCACAGAACCCCAGAATCTTAAGAATTGGAAGGAATCTCAAGAGATCATTTAGTCCACCCTCCCTTTCCAGAACAGGGCCACCTAGAGTATGTCACACAGGAACTCAATCATACGGGGTATGAATGTCTCCAGAGAAGGAGACTCCACAATCCATCTGGGCAGCCCATTCTAGTGCTCCATCATCCTCACAGTGAAGAAGTTTTTCCTTATGTTTCTTTGACCCCATATCCAGTGTAGAAATTGGGGGCTAGTGGCCGGGAGGGTCTGATCGCTGCTCAGGCGTCTGTCAGTGGGTGGTGAGCCATCCCACTGCATTGACCATCAACTTGTCCTGGATTTTATTTTTTTTAATATTCATTTTCATTACAATCATTACTCTTATATTTTATTGTTACCATTATTGTTATAATGTTTTACTGTATTGTAGTGGTTTTGCCTGGGCCAGGTTTTTGGCAGCAGGGGGGCTACAGGGGTGGCTTCTTTAAACAAATAGCTGCCAGAAGCTTCCACTGTAGCTGACAGAGTCATTGACAGTCAGTTCTAAGATGGATCCCACAACTGATGAAGGCCTGGACAATTAGTGACTGGGGTAACACCTCTGTGATTAACATATATGAGAAGGGGAAGAAGTTGCTGTGCAGTTGCACAACTGCAGCAGCAACGGGGAGTGAGAATGTGAAAACATCTCCACAGACACCATGGTCAGTGGAGAAGGAGGGGGAGGAGGATGCTTAGGCCCTGAAAGAAAGACTCTCCTGTGACATGTGGTGAGGACCATGGTGAGGCCGCTGTGCCCCTGCAGTCCATGGAGGCCACTGCAGAGCAGAGACCCACTTGCAGACTGTGGAGGAGCCCACAGGAGCAGGTGAATGCCTGAAGGAGGCTGTGACTCCATGGGAAGTCCACATTGGAGTAAGTTCCTGGCAGGACCTGGGAGTCTATGGGGAGAGAGGAGCCCACACCAGAGTAGGTTTGCTGTCAGGACTTATGATCCTGTGAGAGACTCAGGCTGGAGCAGTCTGACCCTGAAGGACTGTTCTCCCAGTGGGTGACCCACACTGGGGCAGGATTTGAGGAGCTGCCCCCATGGAAGACCCCATGCCAGAGCAGTTTGTGAGGAGCTGCAGCCCATGGGAAGGATCCACACTGGAGAAGTACATGAGAGACTGTCTCCTGTGGGAGGGACCCCACAGTGTACCAGTGGGAAGTGTGAGGAGGCCTCCTCCTGAAAAGATGCAGTGGCAAAGTCCATCTGTAATGAACTGACCACAATCCCCATCCCCCATCCCCTGCGGTACTGGGGGGAAAGAAGGAGAGTCCTGGGAAGAGGGAGGAGTAGGGGGAGGTGTTTTAAGATTCTGTTTTATTTCTCATTTTCCCTGCTCTGATGTTCATTAATAAATTAAAACATTTATCCACAAGTTGAGTTTGTTTTGCCCATGATGCTAATCACTGAGTAATCTCCCTGTCCTTATCTTGACTCACAATCCTCTCATATTTTTCTCTTCCCTGTCCAGTTTAGGAGAGGGGATGATACTCCAACTTGTTGGGCATCTGGCACCCACCAAGACCTAAATCACCACATGTATTTTAGTTGTTACACTGATCTTATCTCAACCCACCAGTTTTTGGTCTCTTTTCTGATTCTCCTTCCCACTCCCCAGGAGCTGGAGGAGAAGAGTGAGTGAGCAGCTGTTTGGTGCTTAGCTCCTGGCCAGGGCTCAACCATGAAACCATGTCTGAAGTTTGTCTGAAGTTTTGAAGGACATCTAAAATGGGAAGCATGACTGACCACAATTGTTCACCTACTTTAAATAAGCACTTCCCTAGGGAGAAAAATTGCTTGTTTTGGGTATTTCAGAGGAGTCTGGTATGGGTGATCTCTTCGTTGCTTGAGGAGTCTGGTATGGGTGATCTCTTCGTTGCTTGCCTCCTGCCCAGACAATCTTCTACTGGTGTCAGAGGACAAGAAAGGGATGCAAAGCAGTGTGAGCAGCCCTGTTGAACATCATCAGTTTCTGTCCTTTTCAGGAGGGACTTATAATAACAGCAGAGAGGGACCATTTGGTGCTTATCTGCTCTCAAGTTTTCCAAAGCCTCCAAGACCTCTAATTCCCATCATTATGCCAATCTTAATTCTCCCATTGGAGTGGTGTTTTCTCAAATGCTGCTTTTTCTTCATGAAAGCTCCCTTCACCACTCTGAAGCAAAGTCCCTCAAGGCTTTCCTAGCAGTCATTGCTCTCTGGATTCCCACTGAGGCATCCAGAGATTTTAAGAGCCTGAATTTTTGATAAATTAATTAATACGGGTAGAAGACTTTAGTTTATTTTCCAGGGGGAGCTAGTTTAAATTATGAAATGTTTAAAACCCAAGACTGTTTTTACTTCCACAGCCCTGGAAGAAAGGAAACTAGAAATCCCAAGATGGATAAACTGTTCAGTTCTGTCTGATAAAAAAGTGAAATTCTGTACAGGATGAGTGACATTCTGTCACTCAGATTTACCTTCCAAGTTATTCCTCAGTATAACTCAAAGAGATGTGAAGGGAGCAAGATTTTGGACAGGATTTCACAGTGGAAACCTCCAGCACTGAGGAAACTATCAGGACAGCAAAGACTGGGGCATGTGTGAGAGTAATGAGGTCTATCTCGAACAAAAAGGCTGGAGATCTGAGCAGCCATCTCTCTGTACAAGGACAGCAGTAGGTTTGTGAAGAGAGGCATCCTGGCCAGCTGGCATGGACATGGAGTGGCACAGGCACTCTAAGGAGCTTTGGGTAGGACTAAAATCAGCCTGTGTTGTCAAAATGTCTCAAAAGAAACACACTGTTCAAATAATTGGTTTTCTATATCCTTCAAAAATCTTTAGCAAAACAAACTTCATTTATTGTGAACCTAAGAGAACATCACCCTCTCACTGGGGAGAACCCAGGGGTTTAGTAGAGTTGGGACCTGATTCCACTGTGTTCCACATAGGTGGGATGATGATTATTTAGGTAGTAAATAATCTTTTGCAATGGAAACATCTGAAGCTGCAAGACTGATCAGAAGAACATGTGAGGCTGATCAGAATTAAACCATGTGGAAAATAAAAACTGGTCTTGGGACTGGATGGCAGAGCAGAAACCTGTGCAGTGGTGCTGGCAGTGCTGTATGTGTGGGTGGCTTGAAATGTGGCTTGCAGAAAAAGAGTGAGCAAGTGGCTAAGTAGGGTGAGGAAGCATTTACAGGATGTCTCTTAGGAAAAATAATAAAGGTTGAGGTGTTGACTGGAGAAGAGAGAGCCTGGAAGAGGAAATATGTGCTTGTTTGGTTTCTGCAGCACTGAGGGACCAAATGTGCATCAGAGACTGCACCAAAGAAATACCTAATTATAGACAGTTCCCATTCTACTGGAAACAACCTGCAGATCCCTCAGTATTTGATAGCTTGGCCCACAACGGGGACCAGTACTGCGCAGGCTTCAGTGAGTAGTGCTGTGTCTCTGATGGGTATGAAATGCTACCCCAGAGCTAACTTTGCATTTCTCAGGCATACAGTTTAATAACCAGTTAGACATGGCTGTTTCATTCATCTCTTTAAATACTACCTGCTGCAGCAGTCTCCTTTTAAATCCTGCTCAGACGGGGCTTTCTAATAGCTGTTTGAGTGTACTGCAGTGTATTTCTCTTCTGCCATAAGCTCATGAGGACCTCATAGACTATGATATAAATTAAACCTTGACTCAACTCCAATGGCACAATGAAGCTGAAGTAAGTATTAATTTAATCATGAGATGGTTAGTATTGAGTGGCAGAAGAAACTCCCTTTACTATCTTTACCACGATGTGGAATGCAGCTGAGGTTACAGGTGACATCAAAGAGATGCTCAGGAAAATTTTCTGTACTCACTGTTCAAATGAACACAAACTACAAAAGTCTCTATAGGCACACACTAACTGTTTCTGCCGGAACACAGCTTCAGAGCTGCAATATTTATCCCCTGAGGGTACCAGCAGGAAAGTGTGAAATTTGTTAGTTTTCTAAAGCACACCTATTTGTAAATGTAAACTGAGTTTTAGCTTGGAAAAACTTTTCATGCCATTTTTCAACGTGTTTACCTTTAGTGACCATTTTGCCAGGGGTGATCACCTGGATGAGGCAAATCTTTCCCAAGCTGGACTGTGACCTTGGGAAAGCTCATCCCTGGAGGGGTTGAGCAAGAGCAGGAGGGCAATGGAAGCAGAAAGAGTATTGTTTTCAGACCTACAGACTCCTACCAAAGGATCAGCTCCAAGTCTATGAGGACCCTGTGTTGTGCTGTTAGCTGGTGTTGTTTCCCAGAAGCAACATTCTGCCGTAGTCTCCCCTCACTAATCCACGAGGCATGTTGCCATGCTGTACGTTTGTTTTGAGCTGGCTCAGAGAGGGGAGGCGAGGAGATCAAATTAGCCTCCTTGGCACGTGCACAGGAGAAGGTGCGTACAGGCACAGTGTCCCTCTCCTGCCTATCATGGAGGAGCGTAAAATCATCTGCCCCTATACAGCTAATATTAGGAGAGCTATACTATATGCAAGAATCAGGATTGGATAATGGCACTTTTTCCCTCTCTCCAGGCCCAAGAATACCCCAGGGATAGGACCAAATTGCTGAATATGTGAGCAGCTGCCTCCTGTGAAGCCTATAAGATTTGTGATGGCTTCTGATCTTGCTTGCTACAGGGCAATTCCTCAGCTGGGATTAAAAAAAAAAACAAACATGTGGAGTAATAAAATTGAGACAGGTCTCTCAGGGAGGACCAGTGCTACACCTGTCTCAAGGGGCTTACACGGTGACTTGGGGCACTTTCTCAGTGCAGATGAGCACTACAAACACCCCACAAGATTCTCCAAACATTTCCAAACTGGGCATAAATCCATCTTTCATCCCACCAAAACTCAGTAGACCATTACTCTCACCCCAGAGAGGACAGGAAGGGGAACATCAGAGATGAACTTGACCCATTTGTGCTCTTAATTACTATGTGTGTGCAAACAGTGCCCTCTGCCTCCTGCAGAAAGGCTATGTTGGTGAGTTGGGGGGTTTATTTTCCTCTTCTTTGAAGTCAGATAATAAAACAGCATTCTCCAGTCTCACAAGATGTTGAGAGCAAAATGCTGGCACATACAGCTTGGCACAGGTAGTACTAGTCCAAATAGTCAGAGCCATGAGGTGAGTGAGCTGTAAAAGTCTTCAGCCCTACAATAAGCAAAATTTGGGGGATTTTCTTACATGTCTTATGAAGGGAGAAGTTTAGGCTTGTTTTGCCCTGTAGGCTCACATTTTCAAGTATTTTTTTCCCCTGGGTAAAGGTTAGGGATATTTTCGATGTTTTTAACTATGTTGATTCTCTCAAGGGAAGAGGAAGTTGAAAGGGCATCAGACTATTTGCCCAGCCTGAGACACCTAGCCAGGCTACTTCAGCGGGGCCGATTCCCAACATGGTCCCAGAGGACTGGTAGTACAGATAAGCAGAGCAAAGCCAAAGGCAAGCGAGGAGATATAGGAGCAGAGAGATGAAATGAACTTTCCCAAAGTGAAAGCCATCTCAGGGTACGTCCAGAAGTAAAATCTGTGCCTCTGCCTGGCCAGGACAGCAGGATGACGTCCCAAAGCCTGCTTGCCCACAGGTGAGGTCCCAATATCTTGAGCCCATAAGGATACAGCTGATCTGTGCCCAGTTGCTGATGCCTGTAGTGTGCCCAGCAGGACCAGGGCAGCAATTGTCCCCGTGCTGCACATTGGTGAGGTTACACCTCAAATACTGTTTTTAGTTCAGGGCCCCTCTCTACAAGAGGGACGTTGGAGTACTGGCACATGTCCAGAGACAGGCACCGGGGCTGGGAAGAGTCTAGAGAACAAATCTGATGGGGAGCATCTGGGGGAGCTGGGGATGTTTAATCTGGAGAAGAGGAAGCTTAGAAGATACATGATCACTAGTCTCTGCAACTACCTGACAGAACGTTGTAGTGAGGTGGGGATCTCAAATAACAAACAGTAGGACAAGAGAAAATGGGCTCAAGTTGCATCAGGGGAGATTTAAATTGGATATGAGGAAGAACTTTTTCCCTGAGTTTGTTGTTGGACACTGTCCCAGGCTACCCAGGGAGGTGGTGGAGTCCCCATCCCTTTAAAAGCTGTGTCCATGAGGTGCCTAGGGCCATGGTTTTGTGATGGGCTTGACAGTCTTAGGTCAGTGGTTTGACTTGATGATCTTAAATGTCTTTTTCAACCAAAACAATTCTATGATTCTATGACTCCCAAAGGGCATAATGGATTTTGGCTCTCAGGGATTTTCAGCAGGAGAGAGGTATCAAATTCCTGCTCACACCTTGGAAAATCCTCTGGGCCTTTAATCTGCATTGGGCCATAAGTCAACCTTGATGGCTGCAGCATCAGGCCCAAATCTTAGGAAGAGAAGTAAAGGTGTGAAGGTTGCACACAAGCTGCAAATGAACCTATAGGAATGAACTAGGTCTGACAAGCATGGCCTGTACTTCTCCAAACTTTGGTTTCCCCACTGATGTGGCAACTCTCCTCCTGTTTCATGCTGTTTTGGCACAGAGAATATCATAGGAAAGAAGATTCTAAAGAAATGCTTCCTTTTTTTTCCCTTCTGATCAATAAAGCTGAAGTTTGACTTTAGGGTGAAGATTTGGATCAATTCTCATTTTCTACAAAATGTTTCACTCTTATACATCAAGAAATAGAATTGAAAATGTAATCTATCTTGTTGAGAAGTAGAGTCAGGGTCATGAAAATTAACCCCCAAGTGCCATTTAGTGTGCCTTTTCATATGCCAGCAAATAGCAAGGAACATCTTTGGCTTTCTAAACAGTAATTTAGAAAAAAATACAATTGCTTTTGTCCAAGTGGCCTTTTCTCTGCAATGTAAAATAAATGAGAACAACCATTTTCAGCAATGATTTGCTAGCAAATACTATTGCCAGATGAAAGCTAGGATGTGGATGACTTTGTCTCATAGTATTGTATCTTAATATTTGGCTATGTATTCTGAATCCACAGGGTGAAAAGGAAAAATTAAGAATAAAATGTGACAAGAAGGGTGAGGAAAATATGACACTTTAAGGTGACCTGAACTCATGAAGATAACAAAGGTAACTGGCCCAATGCAGAAAGCTTTGTGGAGGTATTGAGCATATATTGCCATTAGACTTTAGACTTTATACTGTAAGCAGGGGTCCTGGAGGCAGACTTGTAAACCAGCATGCCATAGTTGTTACTGGTGACCACCAGAGATGATGATTGTGAAAGAGGTCAGGCTGGAAAAACATGCATGGTGATCCACCAAGATCTGCAAAAATCACTGTGGTTTGTGGGTCTTCTTTCTAAAACCCATGGGAGCCAAAGGAGATTCTTGAAGGAGAGCACAGTGGGTGACACAGAAAGAGAACCAAAAAACCCAGTGTGAGGATGTAGGATGTCAAAATGGGGCAGAGACCTGTGAAAAGCTCCTCCTGGTGCAAAGTGCTTGTGTCAGTACCAGGACACACTGTAAGATGTGTTCTGCAAGGAGCAGTTTGAGTATTGTTGACCAGTGTTGGAGTTTCCACTTCTATGTCCTTTTCACTTGGACGGATTACCTAAATCAAGGAAAAGCAAAAATGTAATTCAGCAGGTTTCTGATGCTCGATGACGGGAGCTGAGCCAGGCTTGGTGACATCTCTGTGTACTGGTTCCAGGGTCTGCTTTTGCTGTGAATGATAACACAGGGAGGAGGACAACTGTGATGCACCACAGAGGTGTTCAGGGGTGTGGGCAGGGAAATAACGTTTTGTATTAATACCTCAACGCTTCAACTCTTTGCCAGAAGAAAAAACAAAAAGGAGAGGAAAAAATGGAAAAAGAAAACAATCCTTCATTAATGGAAGGAAATTTAACAGTGGCACTGCAAACAAACTAGCTGATGAAAAACAGAACCTTTGGATTTCATTCAACCAATGCATAAACCAGAACATTTTGAAAGCAATTAATTTGATTTTTATCGTCAGCACTGAGCTGTATAGAAGTGATCAGCTCTAAATTATTATTCTTTTCATTGTTACCTGAGTCCCTATAGCACTCAAGAGAGAGCCCAGGTTATCTTTGTTCTGGGGACTCTAAAAATGCCAAATAAAAGACCCTCCAAAGAGTTTCCAACCTAAAGAAAAGATAACATTTAATAACAGGTGCAGTGGATTACTGGGAAAGGATGAAGTGGCATCTGTCAGCATGATGGCCATGATACTCATCCATCAGCGACTTAATTACTACTGAGGGCTGCCTTGCAGCAAAGGCAAGTTCAAAGGAGGGCCCTGAGGGCTCTTTGCAGATTGTTTCTAGGTGTCCACAGGAAAACACAAAGGTGATTGTTGGAAAACTGAATGAATGAGAAGCAGAGGCTGATGCAGGAAAGGTTAGAGCTGGAAATCAGAGGCAACAAGAGGCAGGCCACAGAGGTCTTGAAAATACAATCTAATTGCTGTGCCTGATGCAAAAGTCAAGGCAAACCAGAGGAAAGCTAAAAGCAGAGAAGTGTTCCAGCCAGAGCAAAGGGATAAGGAAATGCTGTCAACAGATCCATGCCCAGTAGGTCTATGCTTGTCAAAGCTAGGGAAAAGGTTGCTGCAGATTTGGGTAATGTAAATTTTAAGCAGACTTTTGGCATTTAGCTTTTTGAGAACATAGGAAAGGTTCTATCTCGTTGATGGTAGGAAAAACAAATCAGAATGAATAAGAAATAATCTTTGTGGGGAGAGGTTGGAAGGGTAGAAGGTGATACTCATTAAGAGCACTGACAGGAACTCAGTTCATGTTGTCACACAGACTCGTCAGGGATAGAGTCAGCAGCTCAGTTTGGATACCCATAATGCCAATGAGATATCCAAGCCCCACAAAACAGAGGAATGTGTTTGAACACCTCCCTGCTTTTTGCTACTGTCTTCAAGCTCAGCAAGTACGGCTCTGCTAGAGAAAAAGCTGCCAGAGCTGTAAACATGCCTGGGGCAGAGGGGCACATGGATGGGAGATGTATGCACAAAGCCACCCACTGACAGTCACAGCCATGACACCCATGGATGACAAGGAAAGATGCCATTCAGTACAAACCCATCATCCTCCTTACGTCCCTGGTGGCCATTTCCCAAAGCAGCATCAGTGTCAGCTTTTCCGCTCTCACAACAGCCACTAAAGTGCTGCTCTAGTACTTCAAAAGGGCCTGTTTAAGTATTGCTACAGCTGTCACCAAACAAGCCACTGCTATCTATCTTGAGGGATAAGATAAGACATCAAAGTGATTGATTCCCAGCTCCCCACGTCAGAGCTGAACATGGAGGCCGATGGCAGCCCACGCACCCCCCATCCTGCAGGAGTGTGGCTGTGTGTGGGAAGGACTGTTAGATTCCCAGTAGCTTTCTGGTTTGGTTTTTTTTCCCTTCAGTCAACTTTATCTCCTCCTGTGGGCAACCAAACTTAATTTGCGCTTTTGAAATTATTTCTTTACCTTTAAATAACAATAAGAAACACCCACAGAAAAATGTCTCGGTGCCCTGACAAGCAGATTTACAACGGGAAATTGTGACCACCTAGCAGCAAAATATGATAATTATAGGCACATAATCCATTCTATCACTCCACTAATATCTACAGCATGAAATGACCCCATTAACACCCCCAAGACCTAATCATTCACTTTCCCTCAATGTCCTGTCAAATAAACAACTCGTGGAAATGCTTATTATTTTATTGTATGCAGAAGTCTGACTGCTAGCCAGTGGAAACATGAGGGAAAGTTGGAAATGATAACTCTTCTCTGATTTATTTTAAATTTACTAGCAGATAGTCATCAATGGTCTGCTGGAGAAACAGCTGTCAAACTGTTTTGCCCTCTGTCTCCACTCTCATTGCCTAATACATACGATATCACTCTTCAGTACGACTGGGAGGAATATGTTTGTCACACTGAGAACTCAAGAAAATAAGAACATCTCTTATCTGAGCTGAGCTACCCTGAGAAGGTGTTGGCTGATGGAAGATATGAAGAGGCTTACGTGAGGGACCTCTAAAAGCTCACTATGGCCTGTTGTGAGGTATCCAGATATGGGCTGAAACAGCACAATCCAAGGGCTAGCTTAATATATGACTTTCAGAGTTTTTAACAATGAAAAATGTATTGTTCCTTCTTCCTCCTAGAGTGTGCAATGCCACAAGCACCCAAGTTGATGATACTCCTGATTGCCGGTAATTCTCACCAGGGAGGACTCCCCCTTGTGTTATATGTCATTTTGAGGGTCTCTTGCAGTTTGTGCTGCTTGAGTGAGGGTCATAGCCAACATTTCTTTAATATCCTTTCATTCTGAAGCCCCTGTTTCTGGAGCCCACCCATTGCCATGCAAAAAACTACACAATAAGGAAACATCTTTGGAACATACAAGTCCTTTCAGAAAGCAAAGGATAGAGGTGAATGAAGCTGGCCTGGAAAGCCAAAGTTGCACAAAAACCACTTGTTTTTCATTGAAGAAAGACATTGTGCTGGGGTAGTATCAAACTCTTTAATAGCTGGTCTGGAGCACAGGTCTGATGAGGAGCAGCTGAGTGACCTGGAGATGCTTAGCTTGGAGAAGAGGAAGCTCAGAGGAGACATAATCACTCTCTACAGCTACCTGACAGGAGGTTGTAGTGAGGTGGGGATCAATGTCTTCTCCCAAGTAACAAGCAACATGAGTCACCAACCCTGGAGATATTTAAAAGACACATAGATGAGGTGCTGAGGGACATGGTTCAGTAGTGGGCTTGGCAGTGTGAGGTGAGTAGTTAGACTAGTTGATCTTAGAGGTCTTATACAACTGTAATGATTCTATGATCCTCTTATCTGAAGGCTTTTCCATCAGAAATGATTCCATGAAGAACAAATGTCTGCTGCCTACCACCCTAAAATCAGCTCCTGCAGCACAACAGTGACTGAATGAAAGTGAAAAATAAAGTCTTGAGACTGTTTGCCTGGCAGAAGAAAAAGGGGTGGGAAAAGAAACCAAACAAGATCATGTTATAATCAATTAAGCAACAGAATTATTTTCCAAGGAGGAAGTCAATAAGGCAGGAACACTGGGGATACAAATAGCCTGGAAGAACACGTTGTTGGCTTTAGTGCAACCGTCTCTTTTCCATTAGCAGAGAAGAATTGCTTTGCTGGACACATGGGGTCACTTTCCACTTTGGTTCGTCCCAATCAACAGTTCAGCTGACAGGTGCAATCCGATGCTTAAATTTGAATATGGATAATGGAGAGCTGCCAGCTCAGCGCCGAGAGAAACTGTGTGTCAGATGCCTGTGGAGATGAAAGTGAGGGTACCGGCACATGGGCTCAGGGGCTGAGCAGTGATGTGCAGAGGTTTAGCCCATCCCCAGCGCCAAGGATGATGGATATCCTGTGTAACATGAGTGGGGAAGCTGAACACAATTACAAGAAGTCAAGTGTCCGCATCAGAAAGCTATGAAAATCTCGGGAAGTGATTATTAATAGCCATAGCAGAGAGGCTGAGGACTTAGCAGGTGGTCCTTTCATAAGAGGGATGTACCTGTTTTGAAGGGGAAGGCAAGCTCTCACCCCTTGGTGCTGTCAATCAGACCCTTTCTCTCCAACAGCAAAAGGCTCTGTTGCAGGAAAAACACAATGGGAGTGGGTAAGAGCGGTAGGTTGTAGGGGTTTCCTACTCTGCCCCAGCCTTTCTGTGTAACTGTGGGCAAAGCCACCCACACCATCCCCTTTCCCATCCCAAATAACTGAATAGTAATGCTCTCTCTTTCTCTGGTGGACAAGTATTGAACTGAAAAGGAACATGGGGATCCTGAGCTGAGATGCTCATCAGGGGCCCCAAGATTCTTGTCATGAGCACTTGGTCATGCTTAATGCCGTGTCCCATAACTTCTCAGCTTTGTGGGCAAAATCCAATCTTCCTACGACCAAAAATGCAAGAAAGGGATCTGCTATGGAGTAGAACTGATCTGCCCTGAAGAACTGGAATTCCACTGTCTCCAGCAGGCGTGAGATCCAGCAGCAGCTGTGTGTACCACATCACAGGATTCACCACGCAGCAAGTCAGAATTTTGGTCACCAGTATCAGCAGGTTTCAGAGCTTTTACTCAGATAAAATAGGCAGGAGCACAGAGATATTCTCTACCCTTGTTCTTGCAAATCCTGTCCTTAGTTTGGTCCTCTAACTTGGGCTACCTTATTTAACCTAGAATCCAGATACCTCAAATACCCAATTTTACAATAACTAACTCTCTTAGAAGCCACCAAAATGTAACAGGGATTTGCACATGGTTCTTCCCTGTAAAACAATTAATTTTCAAAATGGTTTAGTTTGTGGGGAAAAGAAGATGTGGGGCCAGATCCTATTCAGGAGCAACCCCAAGGATGATATCAGCTTTAGGGAAAGTTGGTTACTCTCTCTCATTGAGTGGAAGGTTGAGAAGATGTGTATGTGCATTTTTTGAAGGGTTTGAGTAGTAGAGGCAACCACTGATGCTTTGTTTGAAATAACTCTCACTCCTTTGTAGAGGAAGAGCTCACAATACTTACACTTCCAGTGTACCTTATTTCTCTTGTAATCTGCAGCCCATAACTGTTCTCTTGGTGCACACTAAAATATGTAGACATAAAATGGTCAAAAAATTCCCTGTTGGCTAAGTAACAAGTATGATCAGTGCTTCTTTGTTCACCCTGAGAATCTGTTAAAAAAGGTCTAAAAATTTGAAAATATACATTACTAAAAAACCTCACAGGTTATCTTGGCACATGAGGCACTTAATGAATTCCTGGATTGATCTTTGTCTTAGCTTTTCTGGAATTGGATTATAATTATTGTATTTGCACAGTTTTGGGTTTTTTTTTTTTTTGGAGGGGGGAAGAGGAGGGCAAGGGGAATAAAACATTTGATTTCATTAAATAAACTAGGGACTTGGATTCAGAAAGAGTGACTTTATGAATCTAGCTTAACTACAACTAAAATATGGGGAAATGTGCTTCAATAATCATCCAATTCCATGACTGTTTCAGTAATTCAAGCAGTCTGACACACATGAAAGTAAATTTAGCTTCAAATTGAAGGCTATGTATCGTTGACATAGTTGAGTGCAAGGGATATTTATAAGTAGCTTATTCTTGGTGGGCTTCATCAGGTGTGACTAGGACTGCATTCTTTTAGAGCGACTTGGTTAAGGCACCAAGGTCAGTGCTTATAATACTCTGGCGTCTTGGGGTGTATTAGAAGGGCTTTGGGCAGTAGGTCAAGAGAGTTTCTCCTCCCCTTCTATTCTGCCCTGGTGAGACCACACCTGGAATACTGTGTCCAGTTCTGGGCCCCTCAGTTCAAGAAAGACAGGGAGCTGAGGGAGAGAGTTCAGCACAGGACCACAAAAGTGGAGTCAAGCATCTTCCTTATGATGAAAGACTGTGGGAGCTGGGGTCCTTCAACTTTGAGAAGAGGAGACTGAGGGGTGATCTCATTAATGTTTACAAATACATAAAGGGTGGGTGTCAGGAGGATGGAGCCAGGCTGTTCTCAGTGATGCCCAACGATAGGACAAGGGGCAATGGATCCAAGTGGGAACACAAGAGGTTTGAAAGAAACACTTGGAAGAATTTCTTCACTGTGAGGGTGATGGAGCACTGGAACAGGCTGCCCAGATGGGCTGTGGAGTCTCCTTCTCTAGTGACATTCAAACCCTATCTGAATGAGTTCCTGTGTGACCTGCTCTAGGTGGTCCTGCTCTGGCAGAGGGGTTGGACTGGATGATCTTTCGAGGTCCCTTCCAGCCCTTGAGATTTTGTGATTCTGTGAGTCTGATGATATTCTGATCACAAAGGTCTAAACACTTGGAAAAATATCTGATCCAGAGTGTCCTTACACAGACGGCATGACATTTTTGTAAATGGTTAAACCTGCACAAGAATTATTGCTAAACCCAAATTTAGAGCTAAGTTGAATATATGGTTATTTAAAATTGCTATTCAGTAGTACCTTAATTATAGTTTACAAAGCCTGAGTCCAGAGAAATGCCTGCTGGAAGACATGTAATTCTTGGCAAAGAGCAGAAGTGAAGATGTGCTTTTTCCTTCATTCCCTCCAAACCAGCTTTTCTGCCCGTTAGCTTTCTTAGTCTCACACTACAGCACATTTGTAAATCTCTCCAGTTCCTGCATGCAGTTTATTAACCCTCCGCCCATGCAGGAAGTCTCTTCAGAGGGCCCTGGCCAGGCTGGAGCGATGAGATGAGGCCAATTGCAAGAGATTCAATAAGGGGAAGTGCTGGGACTTGCACTTGGCCACACCAATCCCAGGCAATGCTACAGGCTTGGGGTAGAGTGGCTGGAAAGCTGTCTGGCAGAAAAGGACCCGGGGATGTTAATCAACAGCCAGCTGAACATGAGCCAGCAGTGTGCCCAGGTGGCCAAGAAGGCCAATGGCATCCTGGCTTGTATCAGAAATAGTGTGACCAGCAGGACCAGGGCAGCGATTTGTCCTTAGCACTGGTGAGGCTGCAGCTTTGACTGCTGTGTTCAGTGTTGGGCCCCTCACAACAAGAAAGACATTGAAGTGCTGGAGAATGTCCAGAGATGGGCACCAGAGCTGGGGAAGGGTCTGGAGCACAAGTCTGATGAGGACCAGCTGAGGGAGCTGAGGGTGTTTACTCTAGAGAAGAGGAGGCTGAGGGGAGACATGAGCACTCTCTGCAACTACCTGACAGGAGGTTGTAGCAAGTTAGGGGTCAATCTCTTCTCCCAAGCTCAGGAGGATAGAGGAAATGGGCTTAAGTTGCACCAGATTGGAGATGAGGAAGAACATCTTCCCTGAGAGTGTTGTCAGCCCCTGTCCCAGGTTGCCCAGGGAGGTGGGGAAGTCCCCATCCCTGGAGCTATTGCAAAGCCGTGTAGCTGAGGTGCAGAGGGCCATGGGTTAGTGGTGGGCTTGGCAATGTGAGGTCAGTGATTGCACCTAATGATCTTTGAGGTCTTTTCCAATCAAAATGATTCTATGATTCTATGACTAGTGCTCAGCTCAAGGCTGAAGTGTCCATAAGATGTCAGGGAATATAATAGTGTTTAATCCAAGTAAAACAGAGTTCCAGGAGTATTTCTGTCCTAGTATGGATTTCAGCAGTGAGTCCTGTAACACATGGGAAGCTTCTGAAGCCTTATCTTCCCTTTAGCAGTTGAATAGTACAGACTCCTTCTTAGCCAGGCTAAATGGGATTTTAATTTAATTCTTCCTTTAAAAATCAGTGGCAGGAAAATGACAGGGTCAATATTGCAAGAGTATGTACTTGATCCCTCCAGATGATGACACATACCTCCCAAACAGATCTATGTACCGTTACAGCTCTAGTGTGATTATCATTATTATAGTATCCTTCTGAAACCTGCATTCACATCTTGTTTCCTGGAGCTATGGGTAGGTAGTCACCTGGGGAGGGGGCATGTTAATTACAAATGTTGCAGCTGATGTGCCCATTACCTCACCCAAAAAGCCTGGGATGGCTGTAGGAATCACTGGGCACATTCTTGTGACCTTCCTTCATCATGCAGAAAGGCAAATCAGATGAGTGCCATGGTCTCTTCTTACTCTTATCCTTGCTAAAATAAAAGTCACCCTGTTCCTCACCCTGCGATTGGTTCCCGAAGGCAAGTGCCTGCTCTCACATGGCATCTTAAAAAGCCCATGCAGCACAGTGTGGATGGGAGGTTTTGCCTGTCCTGATCTGATTGCAGGAGACAGCTGTCTGTGGAGCTGCATGGGACAGGGTTGTGTTTAAGGGCTGGCCTGGTCCTTGGTCTAAAAAGAAAAAAACATACATCCTTCAAAATGAGTCTGAAGTGAGGGGACTCAACATGAGCCCTGGGCTGATTCTGTGCAAGCTTCACCCATGCACATAACACAACTGTGCCTCAGTCTTTGCTTCGGGCACCCATTGTTTCCCAGTGAGAGCCCTGCCCTAACAGGAGAGCATGAGTTAGGGTGACCTAAACAGTAGTTTCGTGACTTTGTGCTCGCAGGGCAACTCAGATGACCCACCAGATTTATTTCTGCTCCATCTTATTTCTATGGATGGGATGTGTATTTCCAGCTCAGCTTCTGCAGGTGCTTCACAGCAGCCATGAGGTCTCTGCTGCTGTATCTTTCTTGCCCTTTTTATGCCCACAGCCTGTGTTTCTCCACCTGTCCCTCCTCAGGGCCACAGAGATGACTCTGAGTCCATGGGTGCTCAACAAAGGGTGAGCTCACAAAAGCATACTACGTGCTGTAATTCCTGATGGTTTTTATTCCTGTGCCCCAAGAGGTGTATCTCATGCACTGTTCTCCCAGTCAGCAGTGAATTTCCTTTGCCATGACTGCTCTTAGCCCTTCTCTGGGTTTCTTTGCCCCCTTGACACACAGTCATCTCTGCAAATCTGTTCCCTTTCCCACACATTCCCTCTGCATTTACCACATTGTTCCTTTCACTCTGTCTAGCTTTACCAGATTTTGAAGCTCTGGCCAAAACACATGACAATTTCTCTTTGCATGATCCCTCTAGAGTTAAATCCCTCTGCAGATTTTTTCCCTTTTTTTATTTTCATAACCCAAAATAAGGTTGCCTTCCTCTGCTTCAGTTTATGCTGCTTGCAGCTTGTTTTGCTCCCAGATACATCTGAGCCACTTCTCAGCAGTAGCAGAGATAGAAGCGTGATGAATAGCATGAGCAGAAGCGACAAAGGCTGCTGTGCAGCAGCATCTGCTTCTGGGACCTCTCAGCTGCTCTCACTGCTCCTCACCTGAGTGGAGTTGTGCATGCAGGACTGAGAACTCAAAAAAAAAGTGTACCCAGTACAATCTGCACAGCAGGGATCTAACCCTATGCTTGTGGGGCTAGAAATCTTAAGGATTTGTATTAAAAATTAAGATGCCTTTCAAATTTACTGCAAATTCAGTGGGAATAAATATCCATCTTCCAGGTCATCAGCAGCCTTCTCCAAGGCTTTGCTTTCCAAGCCTTAGAACCCAGGTATTTTAAAAATATTGCAGCAAGGCAGATGCAATTTCTAGGACACACGCTCTAGTTTTAAGCTATATAAAGAAGAAAACCTTTTAAAAGTCAGTGTTTTGGTTAAAAAAATCTCTTTTTCCTTTTAAAACACCAACAGCTATTAAAATCAGATATTCTATTCCCCTCATCACTCTAGGATGGGCTATTATTGCCCCATCTATATTACAGTGCCTTGAGATCAGCAGCATACAGACATATTCTCTCCCTTTCACCCTCAGGTTTTACTCATGAGCTGACGGAAGCAAATGTGAAAGCTGGTTGTTGACTTTGGGATGAGCTTTTTGGGCTACTATGTGCTGGCTGCCTTGCCACTGAGGCTGCTCTATGTCCCCTCCAGTGTATCTGGCTGACTTGGAACCCAAGATGGCTTTGCCAGCTGCCCAGACTCCTCACGTGTTGCCTTGGTTGCAGTATCCATCCCCTCAGCTCTCCAGGGGAAAAGGCTATTAGAGAGAACATGCTTCTCTTTAACTTCACCCTGCTTGCTCAGGTTTGGAAAGCCTCCATACACAGCTGGTTGGAGCAAAGGAAGAGATTTTCTGATGGGCTGCTTTTTCCTTCCCTCCCTCTGGCCTGGAAGAAAGCAGTAGAACCACAAGTGATGCAATTTGATTAGAAACTCTCAAGGCTTAAATTAAATGGAATTATTTATCAAATCTCTGGGCTGTTAGACCTGTTTCTAACAACAGCCATGCCACAACCTACCCCTTGCTCCTCCCACGTACATTTCCTTTCTCTTACAAAGGCTCATCAAGATCCCATGATCAAAATAAATATAAAAACAAAATAAATAAATAAAAATCCCTTCAGTTATAAAAAGAAGAAAGTGACAACAAGTGACAGATGACCACGGTGCTGGATGTCAGTTGCTTTGCACTCTGCTCTGTGATTCAGGCTGTGCTGTATCCGCACTCTTGGGCCATGGGTACTGCAAGGACAGCAGACTTGTCATTGAGCTTTCTCTCATCCTCATCCTCAGCCTACATGAGCCAGCTAAGCCTTCATCTGTGTCAATAAATGGGAGTCCCATGGGGGAGGTATACCCACTGCCAGATAGATTTGGAATGATGCATACTGCACTTAGCACTCGCGCGTTCCCCTGAGGCTCCTCCCAGGGATGATGCTCCCAACCCTAAGGCTGATACTTGCCTCACAACCCTACCCCTCCACACTTCACTGAAGAAAAGCCTGAAGAACCAAGATCCCATTGCTAAGACTGCATGTATTTATTTTTTTCTTTTCTTTCCTGATTAATTTTTAGCTCTTTGATCCCTAGCTGATGAGATTTTAAGTTTCAGGACAGCTGGACTTTCTCACACTTTCACCTCAGCCACAGCAGCTGGGCTTTATCTAGGGTAAGACCTTGTACTGAAAGGTAGACTCTGCTCTGTCATGTCACTGGTCCTGGGAGCACCAAGTTAAACATCAGGTTATTTTGCAACGTGCAGCCAGATTCATAATAGCTGGCAGTGTGGCAAATGAGCCTGGAAAATTTTGCTTCTGTGGTTCTGATATTTTATCCCATTGGTGTACTTTGTCTAGTTGGTTCTTTTTCTCTGGGATAAAATCAACCTGACAGACATGAAATCTATATTTACATTGAGAAACTTTGTTCCTTCCTGTTTTCCTGCTAAAGCAAATAAAACATTTTAAATTTTAGTCATGTCCAGCATGCTTGCCTGCAGGAATGTTACTGTGCTATTTGCAGAGAGATGATGCTGAATAAAAGAGCAGAACTCGTCCCTCGGTATTTTACACTTCCCCTGCCCTTGGCTGATTATCAAAGATTTCAGTTCTATCTTAGTACTTCCTTCCATCTTTGTCCAAATTATTTGTCTTGAATATTTCTTGGCTTGAAAGTATGTTGAGTTCAATCTCCCCCGTGGGAATGCCAGGACTTCTGCTTCAGTCAGAAAATACTGTGAGTACAGCCTGCTCTGGAGCAAATAAATCAGCTTGCAGAAGTCAAACAGACAGGAGAGATTCCAGAAATATTGCTTACCTCTTGGGCCAAAGTTTATAACTGCTTGTGTTTAATTTGCACCCAGTTACCAGTTACCAGTTACCCAGTTAAATGAAATAATAATACAGTTAGATACAGCCCACATGAGTCAGAAAGGGTAGAAAATGAGGATGTAAGAAATCTGTGGAGCTTTGGTGAGGCTCTTTATTGATGAAGCATTGTTATTTATATCTATAAATACAAACTTTACATATATAAAGACACTGTTTATCATCGCATGTTTCTAATGTTTCATTTCAAATGTTACCCATTAAAGTTCTCTAAACTTTTGTTCACTCTCATGATGCCCACAAATGGCATTTAAACTGTTGAGACAGTGTTGAAATAAATCAAGTGATATACACAATGAAGAAAAGTATAGCAATTGCCTGATTAGGTATACAAGTAACACGACAAATCTTATTTAAAAGTAATTTCTGACAGCTTCCTGAGTTATGAGACAACTAAAAAAATCTAAAAAAAACCAAAAAGAAGGAAAAATCCACTCAAACTGTAGCAGGCCAGAGCTTTCCTTTTGACAAAAAGAGCAGAGAGAGCTCCCAAGGTTTAGTAGTCACTTCTAAAGATAGAAAGCATTCAAGTTGTCCAAGTGGCCTCAATTTTTGACAAAGCAAGTCATCCTGTTTCTGCATTAAATCCTAATCTGAAAATAAAGGGCATTTCAAATGTCACTTGATGTAGCTCTCTGACATGATTGTATTTTGGGAAGGAGCTTATCTTTAACTAGACTTAAAAGTTTGAAACGGTCGCAGCAACCTTTTGGTGGTCTGCTGCAAGCACCACAGAGACAATCTGAATTCTGGCACTTCCATGCTTGTGTAACTTTGGCTGCATAACTTTAAGACCTTTGTATGTGGTAAATACAGATCCTATTTCTCCTTTTCCTGACATTTGCAAGTGCAAAATGTTGTGATTGTGCTCACATAAGTTATGTGAAGGTTGGTCAGACCCCAAAGTTAATCACTCTCTACATTGATGAGGAGGGAGAGGGTAAAATTATTAATAGACTACCGAGTTTAACAAACATAAAAGAGTATTCAATTATTCTGGTAATATTATTATCCCCAGATACTTTCTTGTTTTCGACAGGATATGCTCCTCTAGGGCAGGAGGTAATTGCTTATTTCCTTGTACACTTCAGTGATGGTTCTGGAGCAGTTAATGATTCATTAGGAGAGCTGGAAGTGTTTGGCCGCCCTGCAAGTCAGCCAGCAGTGCTGTATCTAGCACCTTGGATGCTGATAACAAAAAATTCAACAGGCCAGAATCAGGGCCACTAATCAGGAGTGCTGCCAGACGGTGCTACAGTGATGATACAGGCTCTTTGCAGAGATTCCCCTCCTGCGAGATGAGTCAGACTCTCAGAAGAAAAGATAATTCTGGCACGGGGACATCTCTCCCATCCTGTGTTTACCTGCTGCAAATCCTCCTCCAGGCCCGTGGAAGCACAGCTGCAATAGTATAAAGCCTGTGGTCTGTCTGGAACTCTCTACAGACTTTGAGGTTGTCAAGTGAACATTTGCATCAATTTAATTTTCACATGACTCATCATTAAGTGATTCAGTCTCTCTCTCAAATAGCCTTCAAATAGAACTGACCTTTCTTTCAAAGCTTGACCTCAGGTGGGGATTTAGAGGAGGAAGAGGACAGTGATTCAAATGCAGACGCCAGGGTCAGGCAGCTTTGACTTTTCAGGGGGTAGCTCACAAAGGAAGAGAGCTGTCGCTGCAGAGGAGACACTCGGGATACACGCTCTCCTGCTGCCTTGTATCGGTTTGCAAAAAGGACACCATGCACGGGCAGGAAAGCAATTGCAAGACAGCAAAAAGCATATGCATTGGGCTCCAACACTGACATTGAAATGTATCTTTGAGGTAAGACCTACGAGCTGGATGAGACTCAGCCAAGTCCTCTATAGCCTCTTTGCACTGGGAGTCTTTTTCCCTGAAGCAAGTTGGTATCCGGTAGTGTTTAATATCAGTAGATAAAACCTCAGACAAGTATTTGTGCGGGACACGTACTGAAAGCATAAAGGCCCATTCTTTTTTATCCTGTTAGCTTCTGCAACTACATGTTTTCCCTCCAGATACCTCTCTAGTGCACATAAATAGTGATTTAGTGGAGTCCCTCAGGGGTCAGTGCTGGGACTGGTACTGTTCGATATATTCATTAATGACCTTGCTGAGGGAACAGAGGCACTGTCAGCAAGTTTGCCGATGATCCTAAACTGGGGGCAGTGGCTGACACACCAGAAGGCTGTGCTGCCATTCAATGAGACCTGGACAGGCTGGAGAGTTGGGCAGAGAGAAATCTAATGAAATTCAACAGGGTAAGTGTAGAGTCTTGCATTTGGGAAAGAATAACTTCATGTACTAGTACAGGTTGGGGAATGAACTGTTAGAGAGTAGTGTAGGGGAAAGGGACCTGGGGGTCTTGGTGGACAGCAAGATGAGCATGAGCCAGCAATGTGCCCTCATGGCCAAGAAGGTCAATGGTATCCTGGGGTGCATTAGAAGGGCTGTGGGCAGTAGGTCAAGAGAGGTTCTCCTTCCCCTCTACTCTGCCCTGGTGAGACCACATCTGGAATATTGTGTCCAGTTCTGGGCCCCTCAGTTCAAGAAGGACAGGGAGCTGCTGGAGAGAGTTCAGTGCAGGGTCACAGAGATGACGATGAAGTGGAGCATCTTGTTCTGATGAAAGGCTGAGGGAGCTGGGGCTCTTCAGCTTGGAGGAGACTGAGGGGTGATCTCATTAACATTTACAAATACATAAAGCACAAGTGTCAGGAGGATGGAGTCAGGCTGCTCTCAGTGATGCCCAATGATAGGACAAGGGGCAATGGATCCAAGCGGGAACATAAGAGGTTCCAAAGAAACGCAAGGAAGAATTTCACCCTGTGAGGGTGAGGGAGCACTGGAACAGGCTGCCCAGATGGGCTGTGGAGTCTCCTTCTCTAGTGACATCCCAAACCCACCTGGATGAGTTCCTGCGTGACCTACTCTAAGTGGCCCTAGAGGGGTTGGACTGGATGATCTTTCAAAGTCCCTTCCAGCCCTTGAGATTCTGTGATTTGGTGATTCTGTGAAAAGACCTGTGAACAGGTCTGCATTCAAAGGTGGCCCATGATCACTTCCCCATCTCTCTTCCTTGTCTTTCTCATATATTTTTCATCTACAAATTTGTAATATTAATGGTGGCTGCTAAGCTTCTTTATGCCATCCTTAAAAGTTCAGAGCAAAACTCAGGTTGGAAAGGACCTCAGGAAGTAAATCTGCTCCAGGTTTATTGTGCTTTCTTCTCTGCTTCTTGGGTGTGACTGAAGGGTTTGCAAGGAATAAGGAGGATCTGCTGGTTTTAAGAAGCCTCCAGAAAAAAAAAGACTACCTTGGGCCCACCTAACCAAACAAAGTGAGATCTTCCTTGCTACAAAGGTGAGGAATCAAGTCCCCAGTTCTGCACACAGCACCTTCCTCTCCTCCTTTTTGTGTACCCCTACTCTCCAGGATCTCCCCACACCAAGAAATCCTTTTTGCCTTTCTCTTGTATCATCGCAAAACTTATTCATCACAAGTCTTTGGCTTATGCCAGTTTTAGGAGTCACCAGCAGCTGTCTAAGCTCCCTGCCCTGCTACAGTCAAGAAAGACACAAGCCTGATGTGGAACATCCTGGCTTCCCCTGAAGGCTTGCCTTTTTAGCAGCTCTCCATTTTCAGAGGTTATTGGCTTACTCTTATCATGAAAGCTGCCGCTGGAAATACTTGTCTTTCCTTTGTAAGAAAAACATCCCAGGCCTGAAGTTATATAAGTATCACATGGGTTTAAATGCATCTTTTACCCACTCACTCATAAGTGTCAGTTAAAGTTTCTTATCCACAGGCTGGAAGTCCAGGAGTAGTTTATGTGTCTTTAGCTCCAGTATCTCATCACAGGGCACTTTTCACTTCAGAAATCTCTCTTCCCTTCTCAGGCTTCTCCTCAAGTCAAGGGAAAGACTGTCAACTGATGTCTGAAGTGTGAGGAGGGTCAGTCCAGCAAGTAGCTTGTTTTGCTTCTCTCCACAAAGCTGGAAGTCAGGGGATATTTGTAAGACAGAAAGACACAGGGCACTGACATTTTCATCTCACGTTTTATTGTGAGGGATTTCAACCATTAATTTTTCAGTGCACTATCAAGAGGGCCCCTGGGAAAAGTCCCAGTTGCTAAAAAACCTCATAACAAGCCACGAGAGTCCCCTTGCTCTGTGAAAGGACAGAACTGTATGTATGTATGTAGATAAGCATGAAGAATGTTGAGAAACACATAGAAAAAGTAGGAGAAAGTAAAATAGTACCAAGCACCAGGCTGCCTCCATCCTAGAGTGTTGAGTCAATCATCAGAAGCACATGCAGACCTAAGCTGGAAAAGCCCAGCAGTCTTTGTCCTTCACTCTGTCGTGGGAATGGTGCTCCAAGAATGCTGCCAGAATTTCCCGGAGGCCGCAGACAAAGCCTCAGGTAACAGCACATAAAGATGTTCCCTTTCTCCTCCAAACATGTACTCTGGACCAAAATTGAGGGTATCTGCTTTTTGTTTGGACCAGAGCCATGTGAAACTCTCAGAGCTGGAGGAAACTTCTCCATCACAACCTCTTTCCCTGCACAAGGTTGTTCACAGATGGAGTCCTGAGTATTTCAAGCTTTGTGAATCTCTGCTAATGTATTGGCTTCCTTCATTAACAGCTCTTGATCTATAACATAAAGTTAAAACTATTTTGCTTCACTTTTTACCTGAACACATCAGATCCTGAAACCTTAAGATCTCTTAAACAGGCAGCAGATGAGGGACTTCATCGTTTAGCTTGCTGCTAAGATCTCTTTTTTAATACTCGATCATTGTTAAAGATCTTTAAATTGGTTATAAAGGAAACTTAGGCCTAGAAACAAGAAAAGGAGTGTAAAGTTGTGTTGGTTCCCCATAAGCAGCACAGGACAATGACAAGCAAGGATTAGGTCCAAATTTTTCACAAACTGTACAAAATATATAAGATAGGAAGATGTTATCGCATTTATTCCCCAATCAGAAATAATTCAACAGACTCGCAAGCAAGATACTTTAAGAGGGAAGCACAGTATATGGATGGATGTCTCTTATACCTCTGAAAATTGTTTTGTTGATCTATAACCTGTTCCCATGACTCAGCCACAAACCCCAGCTATGGGTTCTTGTAGTTCTCATTTTCCTCTTGGTACATGTGCCTGCTTCATCCCCTTTCCACCCATATAATTCAGTTAAATGCACACAATGTCATAGAAACACAGTTGCTACCATACAAGAAAATGTTTTCCAGAGCTGAGGTTTGTGCTGTTGCTCTCCCTTTCTCTGACATACTTACAGTGTGTGGCTGGCAGAAAAGATTAATATCTGAAAGAAGAGTCTCACTGTGGACACTGTGATGCTAATGATTCAGCCAATGCACTTAATCCTTACAGCAGGGTGTAATGCATTGCCTGGCTTTACTTGAAAGAAATTTAACGGGGTTTTTTGCTGATTCTTGGAACTTTTACAATGGCTTTAGAGCCCACTATCAGTCTCTTTTGACATGAGCTGTCACTGATCAGCATTGATAATACAAGCAAAACAGAGACTCGATGGGTTCTTTCACATCTGAGTCACCCATATGCCGATGAGGACAGTTGCAGATCAATTGTGATGCTGTATATGAAACCATCTAAAATACGATATTTAGCTATATAGATTTTTTTTTTCTAATATAGGCTAGAGCAATAGATCTTGTTCAATATAAACTCAAAAAGAGGGGATAAATGTAGACCAAAAGTAACTTAGACCCTTGGGGCACTTAATGGATTAGACAGCAGCTGAGTTAAGGCTTTGAGAACTTTGGTTATGCTGGAATTTGTGTCTGTAAGATTTTGCTTTTAGGTTTTTGGTTAAAGTTTCAAGAGATTGAAATTCCTATTTTTTTAGGTTTTTTTTCTCTAGAAGATAATTAATATGTGCAGTTTATTAAGCAGGCAAAAATAACATTACAACAGGAAAAGAAAGGGTATAATAATTTAATCAAGTGGCTACGCCGCCATAATGGGGCCAGGATTTCTGGGTTTCAGTGACTCCACATTTGACCTTAAGACAGCTGTGTCTATCCGTTCATTTGTTTGTGCAATTGCAACCCACATTACAGATGTTCTACAAACTTGCAATCCTGCCTAGGAGGTCTACAAAGAGCCTCTGATGACTGGTACCTCCCTGCACATCACAAATAGAGTTTGTAGCATTGTTTACAGGGAAATCACGAGAAGAGGCAGTGAGGCATAAAATGCTACTCAACCCACCCTAAAAAGGGTGTGTAAAGGACAAGATGCACACATATCTCTCCACTGATGACAAATTGTGTTCAGGGTACCTCTCAGCAGAGATCAGGGTTTCTTCTCTCCTTGGAAGAGCTTCCAGAAGATTCAGGCTAGATAGCCCACCAGGACATCCTCACACTATGATATGCAACCCCACTCTCTCCCAGGCATGAGGCATATTTCAAAGAATCATGGAATGATTTTGTTTGGAAAAGCCTTTAAAATGATCAAGTCCAACCCCTCCCCTCAAACTACCGTCACTAACCCATGGCCCTCAGCACCTCAGCTACACAGCTTTGCAGTATCACCACTGCCCCGAGCAGTCTGAGACAGTGTCTGAAAACCCTCTCAGGGAAAGTTCTTCAGTTCTTTATATCTCCAATCTAAACCTCCCCTGTTGCAACTGGAGCCCATTTCCTCTTGTCATGCCATTCATTACTTGGGGGAAGAGCTTGACTCCCACCTCACTTCAACCTTTCAGGTAGCTGCAGAGAATGCTCATGTCTCCCCTCAGCCTCCTCTTCTCCAGACTAAACACCCCCAGCTCCCTCAGCTGCTCCCCATCACACTTGTTCTCCAGCCCCTTCCCCAGCTCTGGTGCCCAGGTCTGGACACACTCCAGCCCCTCAGTGTCCCTCTGGGAGTGAGGGGCCCAACACTGAACACAGCACTCGAGCTGCAGCCTCACCAGGGCCCAGCACCGGGGGACAATCACTGCCCTGGGCCTGCTGGTCACACTGTTTCTGATACAAGCCAGGATGCCATTGGCCACCTTCTTGGCCATCTGGGCACACTGCTGGCTCATGTTCAGCCAGCTCTTGACCAACACCCCCAGGTCCTTTCCTCCAGACAGCTTTCCAGGCACTCTGCCCTAATCCTGTATTGTTGCTACAGGTGTAGTGTTTGGATGAGGCAGCTCTGCAGCAGAAGTCAGGTTAGTGAGTAACCAGAGCTCAGATCAAGTTTTTATTTTCTCTGTCTTCATTAGCACATAGCAATGTTAAACCCAGTGAGCACCTGATTCAGACACCATTGATCCTTCATTTCTGTTTCTTTTACTAAACTGGGATCATCACTATTGATCTTACTATTAAGATGGGGCAGTAGCTGACCAGCATGTGATCAATTACCTGACCAGGCATCACGCTCCATCACCTACCTAATTGCATCCCTGAAATAAATGGTACTCAGCCCTGTAATGCTCTACTTAAAGGTAATACCTGTTCTGGAAAGCTGTTAATGGTGCTGTCTTGCCATTTCAAACAAGATAGCTGTTAAAAATTAATTGAAGAGGAAGCTACGAATGTTAGCTATTGGAAGGAGAAGTGGTGTAAATCCTCTGTGTTTGCTGCTCTAATTGTTTAATGCACAAGAAGTGGCCAACACTTGATAATTACATCTTTGTTTTAAAGGCGGAGCCAGTAGTGTGAGAGGAGACAGGGGGAAGGACAGGGCTAACTGCCACTGATATGGGATGGGATGGGCCTGATGAGGTGAGCACGATTTGGGCAGTTTTTACATGAGCAGCATATCTGGCTCTACAATTGTACCTCTTCCAAGGAGAGAATTATCTGTTTGATAGCACGCCCTGACTCTCCAGAGCAGACTTAGGTGCTGATTCCTACATTAAATGCCTCTCAAAAGAGTTTGACTTAGGAGGCTTTAAACAAAATTTGGATGAGCTGCTTAGGTGATTAATCTGTGAAGAGTGTCAGCAAAAATATTGCACATCCTGCTATGTTAGGATGATCCAGATTGCCTAAATCAAGGAACTCTCTGTGTCTTCAGCAGGAGGAGATGTCCCTCTGAAGGATGAAGCCAGAAGCTGTTGGGAAGACAACAGGAGTCAGGAGTTGGTAGGAGGCACCAGGCAGAGACGTACCTGTATTCCTGCCTTTCCTGGAGCTTGAATCTCCTATCATACGTCTTCAGCCACTTTGCACTTTCTTGCATCATAAAAGTAGAGCTCCTGCTCTCCAAAACACTCCTAGTGAATGTGCCATCACCCAGACTGTGCAGGATGGATGTATTTTGGCACTGGGTGCCCTGGGGGGTGGACAGGTGGGAGACTGATTTTCCAAGAAGAAAGAACAGGCTCCAACCTACAGCTCCTCTATTTCAGGCCTCCTACAGTCTGTAGGTATTCCAAGAGAAAGACATTCTCTGTGTCCAGCTCTGGAGTTGGTGATGAGATGCCCAAGATGCATCACAGCTGGTCCAGAGATATGGAAAATGAGACCATTACCCCTTAGTGGTAAACACACACAGGAGGGCTCTAGTCTCTGCTCTCAGGATCATTCCTGAATTTTCCAGTGAATGACTGTCTCATGTAAGGGGTGTAAGTCATGACTAAAGCTACCAGGAAGGGCATGACAGAAGATTCAGGAGCACCCTGGGGTTACCTAGGCCAGAGGATCACTTCATAGTTAGAATGGCTTTCCCCGATGCCTAGCTTTGATTTTCTGTGATGGTAAAACATGACAATTTCTTGCTGCTCTTCCCCCACAGACATTCCTCCCCATCCCAGGTTAGAAATTCATAGCACACACAATAGGACTGTGATTGCTGTTTTCCATATTCGGCTCATAATTTTCTTTAGTCACACCTCTGTGATGTTTAATAAGTCCTTATTGAATTTGACAGCAGTTGTGTGCCAGCAGCACAGACACAGCATTAGTCATATTTTCTCTACTCTGGAGTAATGCAATAATAGCTAGGTAATTAAAACTTGCCCCTTACTAACACTTTGGACATCAAGCTTTTTCTTTTGTGTAGTCAAAATCCATCTGTTTTGCCCTGCAGATCGGCTCTGTCTGAAGTGGACAAAACCTTGTGAACTGTAAGGTGAAGGCAGTGCCAGAACACCAGAGAGCGAGGGAAGGTATGTCAAATGAAACTGAAAGAGGAAAAAGTACATGAAAAACAGAAAGGTAGAGAGAGAAGTGAGAGGAAGGACCACCTGCAAGCCATAAGCATCCTGGGTCATCGTCTGATGCTTTGTTTGAGGCCTGTCAAAGTCACCCCAAAAGCAAAAGGACAACACTTCCCACCACCCCCATCATGATGTGAGGAAACCTGTAGTAGAACACACAGAACACATGTAGTAGGACACATGGACATACACTAGTTAACAAGGACTAACAGTGCTTTAGGAAAGATGTGAATTTGGACACAAAAATCTTCTTTTGAGCTCTGAGCTCTCATCCTGTGCTTTGAAGTGGCTAAAAGGCAAGTTAGAACTGCTGGTAGACTCATGAAATCTGCACCTGTGAGTCCTCACAGATTTCCTTGCTCGTTATATTCTTCTACCAAGCAGGTAGAGAGTCAAGAGAGGTGCGCTGCCTGCCAGGAGCCAAGATCAGGGATGTGGCTGAGAGTGCCACAGCTTGTCAGGGGTGCAGGCTACTACCCCTTACTTGTGTTCAATGTAGGTATGAATGATGTCATGAGGCATGACATCTCCAGGATTCAGATAAATTTTAAATCCTCGGGGGAGCAGGTAAAAGTTACAGGGGCTGAGGTTATTTTCTCCTCTATCCTATTCACTAGAGATAAAGGGGGAGTCTGTAATAGGAAAATCAGCCAAGTGAACTCCTGGCTGAGAGGCTGGTGCCGGCAGGAAGGCTTTGGGTTCTTTGACAATGGATCCTTCCTTGGGCACTACAGCTTGATAGGACAGGATGGGATTCATCTCTCCTGTAAGGGCACTGGAATATTTGGGAGTAGGCTAGCAAACTTAATAAAGAGGTCTTTAATCTAAGGGACTTGGGGGGTGGGGCGAGAAGCAAAATAGAAGAAGCTGTCCCCTCTAGCTGGGAAACAGGGCAGGACAGGGAATGCAATGATAAGTGCCCTTCATCTGCACACTGGGCTGAGATGTGGAAGGCTGACCACCCTGAGAAAGAGCCAAACCGGGGAGGAACCTCCTGCACCCATCCAGGGAAACCTGTGTGTTTGAGTAAGCCCCTGCGCTGCTTCTACACCAATGCAAGCAGCCTGGGGAATAAGCAGGAGGAACTGGAGATGTGGGTGTGGATGTGGGGCTACGACCTCATTGTGGTCACAGAGACGTGGTGGGACAGCTGCCATGACTGGAGCACAGCCATGGAGGGCTATGGATTGTTCAGGAAAGACAGACTGACAAGGCATGGAGGTGGAGTTGCTCTCTATGTGAGGGAGCAATTAATGTGTACTGAACTGTGCCTGGGTGGAGATGAGGAGTGGGTAGAGTGCTTATGGGTAAAAATTAATGGGCAGGGCAAGGCAGGTGATATTGTTGTAGGAGTTTGCTACAGGCCACCTGATCAGAAGGAGGATGTGGATGAGGCCTTCTACAAACAGCTGAGAGCTGCCTCACAGTCACAGTCCCTGGTCCTTATGGGGGACTTCAACCACCCTGATATTTGCTGGGATAGCCACACAGCCAAGCACACGCAGTCCAGGAGATTCCTACAGATTGTTGACAACAATCTGTCACAGATGATCAAGGAACCAACGAGGAGGGGTGTGCTGCTGGACCTGGTACTGATGAATAAGGAGGGTCTGGCTGGGGACGTGAAGGTTGGAGGCAACCTCGGCTGCAGTGACCATGAGATGACAGAGTTCAAGATCCTGTGTAGAAGAGGCAGGACACAAAGCAGGACTGTGACCCTGGATTTCAGGTGAGCTGACTTTCACTCTTCAAAGATCTACTTGGACGGATCTCATGGCATATGATTATAGAAGACAGAAGTGCCCATGAGAGCTGGTCAATCTTCAAGCACCACTTCCTCCAAACCCAGGATCAGTGTGTCCCAATGCACAAGAAAGGAGGGAAAGGAGGTGGATGAGCAAGGATGAGCAAGGATCTGCTGGGACAACTCAGGCAGAAAGCAGCCATCTATGAGAGGTGGAAACAGGGGCTGGCTGCTTGGGAAGAGTATAGGAACATTGCCAGGGCATGCAGGGGTGCAACTAGGAAGGCTAGAGCCCTTCTAGAATTAAATTTAGCCAGGGATGTTAAGGACAGTAATAAGGCATTTTTCAAGTACATCAGCAGCAGAAGGATGATGAGGGGTAATGTGGGCCTGCCGTTAAACACAGAGGGTGCCCTGGTGTCTGAGGATGCAGAGAAGGCTGAAGTACTGAATGTTTTCTTTGCTTCAATCTTTATGGCCAAGGCTGGCCCCCAGGAAGCCCAATCCGGCAAGGATAACAGGATGGCCAGGACAGCAGAGGACTTGTCCTGGGTGGAAGAGGAAGAGGTTAAAGACTTGTTGGCCAAGCTTAAGGCTCATAAGTCAATGGGTCCTGATGGGATGCATCCTAGAGTGCTGAGGGAGCTGGTTGATGTGATTGCTAAGCCTTTCTCCATCATTTTTGAACAATCATGGAGAACAGGTGAGGTGCCTGAGGACTGGAGAAAGGCCGATGTTACTCCAGTCTTCAAAAAGGGCAGGAAGGACGACCCAGGAAACTACAGGCCGGTCAGCCTCACCTCCACCCCTGGAAAGTTGATGGAACAACTCAGCCTGAATGTTATCACTGAACATATGAAGGAAAAGATGGTTATCAGAGGGAGTCAACATGGATTCACCAAGAGGAAATCCTGTTTGACCAACCTGATATCCTTCTATGAGTGCATAACCAGCTGGCTAGATGAGGGGAGAGCAATGGATGTCATCTACTTTGACTTCAGCAAGGCTTTTGACACTGCCTCCCACAACATCCTTATCAGAAAGCTCAGGTAGTGTCGCTCAGATCAGCGGACAGTGCGGTGGATCAAGAGCTGGTTGAATGACAGAGCCCAGAGGGTGGTGATCAATGGCACAGAGTTGAGTTGGAGGCCTGTGGCCAGTGAAGTTCCTCAGGGATCGGTTCTGGGGCCAGTCTTGTTCAACATCATCAACGACCTGGATGAGGGGACAGAGTGTACCCTCAGCAAGTTCCCTGAGGACACCAAACTGGGAGGACTGGCTGATTCCCCAGAAGGCTGTGCTGCCATTCAGCAGGATCTCGATTGGCTTGAGAGCTGGGCAGAGAGGAACCTCATGAGGTTCAACAAGGACAAGTGCAGAGTCCTGCACCTGGGGAGGAACAACCCTCTGCACCAGTACAGGCTGGGGGAGACCTGCTGAAGAGCAGCTCTGCAGAGAGAGACCTGGGAGTCCTGATTGATAATAAACTAACCATGAGCCAGCAATGTGCCCTAGTGGCCAAGAAGGCCAATGGCATCCTGGGATGCATCAAGAAGAGTGTGTCCAGCAGGTCAAGGGAGGTTCTGCTCCCTCTCTACTCTGCCCTGGTGAGGCCTCATGTGGAGTCCTGTGTCCAGTTCTGGGCTCCTCAGCTCAAGAAGGACAGGGAACTTTGGGAGAGAGTCCAGCGCAGGGCCAGCAGGATGATCAAGGGACGGGAACATCTTTCATATGTGGGAAGGCTGCGGGAACTGGGGCTGTTTAAACTGGAGGAGACTGAGAGAAGATCTTCTTAACATTTACAAATACCTAAATGGTGGGTGTCAGGAAGTTGGGACATCCCTTCTTTTCTATAGTAGCTAGCAACAGGACAAGGGGTAATGAGATGAAGCTGGAACACAAAAAGATCCACAAACATAAGAAAAAACTATTTCACTGTGAGGGTGAGGGAGCCCTGGCACAGGCTGCGCAGGGAGGGTGTGGAGTCTCCTTCCTTGTCAAGCCAAGTCTCCATGTCAAGACCCGCCTGGACATGTTCCTATGCGACCTGATCTAGGTGAACCTGCTTCTGCAGGGGGGTTGGACTAGATGATCTCTAAAGGTCCCTTCCAACCCCTACCGTTCTATGATTCTATGATTCTTCATCATCTTTGTCTCTGACTTTCTTCTGGAAACCAAGGGCAGGATTTTTCTGTGTTACTGCTTAAAATGAAGTCATAAGCAGATTTTAAAATAGATATCAGGTCAATAGGAGAAGCACTTCAGTCTCCATTATCACCAAGACTGATGATAAACTAATGCATTCTACATAAGGTGCTTCTAATTGTTTCGTGCCTGAGGTAGCTAAGTGAGGACCTGATCTCCCAGAGTGCCTCCTGAAAGTCAGATTGGGGTATTTATCTCAGTGTACCACGTGGCTTTTAAGACTTCTCTTGGAAGGCTTCACATTTAGACTTTAACTGAGCTGGGGATCACAGCACTGTTCTCAGACCATGTGCAGCAGCAGCACAGACACTCCTACAGCAAGTGCACTTTTTCCCTGCTAGTCCAACAGCATCTAACTCAAGCCCAGGATAGGTCTTCTGTGTACAAGGTTTCTGACCTTCCTGATGCAGGTAATGCTGTGGAAAGGCCACGAATGAGCAGGAGTAATTGCCAAATTTTTCACAACACCCAGGCTGTTTAGGCAACCCTGAGATGTGTGACACAACAGAAGACCACAATGATGTTTTATCAGTGAGACATCATTTTGACATTAGAAGTTGGATGATGAGAGCTCTGGAGACTGAAACATCAAAACAATAACTCAAGTTGAGACTACGTGTTGGTCCTGCTCTGTTCCTACACCCCTGTTTTGCAGTGCCTGCTAAAGACAGCACTAACAGGATCCAAAATCAGGATGGTGCCAGCAGCTGAAAACCAGCTTGGAAGAGATGTAGCACCATCTGGATGGAGGTGGAGACAGAACTCATAAAGAAGGTAAGGTGGGCCAAGGAGCCAGCAAAATTAGCTGTGAGTGTAGATTTACTTTACCTGGTTAAAAGTTCTTCAATGTGTAAATGCCCAAAAGATCAACAGCAGCCTGAAGTACTATAGTTGTAAAAATGAGAACACTTTCTCAGACCTCCCTTTCACAGAATACTGAACTTTCACCCCAAATAATGTTCTGAAGGTCAACAACCCCCTCATATACCCAAAGTTAGATATCTGTTTGTATATCCTGATGTCTCAGGGCTTTTTGCATCCCAAACAGAGTTGAAGAGATCTATTAAGGCTCTAATTTTGAATGTCTTGGCCACCAAGCCCAAATATTAGTGCTTATATTCTTAAATGTATACCCTAAATTATATGGGTAGTGCACTGTGACTCACTCAATGTTCTCATATTCTACCTTCCCTACTCTAAAGGGGCAAATTTCCTTCTTTTGATGAGCCCCCTTTGAAGTAACTGAGACTGTTTGTGTGAATAAGGGTCTGTAGGATCATATCTGAAAATGCTCAAGTCATTTGAGTAGGAATCTCATCTTCTCATGCACACACAATGCAGGAAACAAAAACATAGTCCTGTTAAATTAAATGTCACAGTCATGAACACTGTTCCACTGTGTTGGCTCATGGAACTGTGCTCTGCTCCATTATAAAGAGTGGTTCAGCTCAATAGCTAAGAGAACTGAAAATTTCATCCCACATTTGCAGACACATTGTCAAATCAGAACCAGAGAGTCTTCATCTTTAGAATGAAATCCTTGAGCAGGATCATTCTTCCATCACTCTCAAAGCAGGTTCAGATAGGTCTGTACTAGTACATTAAATAGTGTGAGGCTTGGTTACTACAAACAATAGAGTGGCTTGCATTAATGTGTCTCTCCCCTGACCCAAAATGGCAGCTTTTATCTATCTCATGGAGAAAAAACCCCAGCCCTTGCCATCAGCCTCAAGAAAGAGTGCTAGACAGCATGGGCCAAGTCTGTGGTAGGAACTGTGCCAAATGTTACACAGCCCAGATGCTGCCAGCCTCATACCCAAGCCGTAGTCTTGGACTGTGTATTTTCCTAGCATGCTTTCTGCTGCCTTGGAGTCCCCAGATACAGCTTCTCCAGCTCCACTGCCCAGCTCAGGCAGCCCCACTGCCTAGGCTTAAGCTCCCTAAGTAAAGAGATGTTGAGCATCCTCCAAGCAGGGCACAGAGTGATGGTATTACCACAGTGCATTCCACCTCTGCCATGAGTCCTTTGGTATCTTTACCTCATCTCTCCCAAAACGTGATGGATCCTTGCTGCTTGCTGCTTGCTGTCTGAAGGTGGTCTCAGGAGGGGCTGACAGGAGGAGACTCAGTGTCTGGCACTGGTGAGCCCTGCAAGGGTAAGAGAAGCTCCCTTTGGGAACTAAGCGTGCTGAAACTACTTCTCTCCCATGTCACAGCTTAAAAACAAGATCTCACTTCCTTTTATAAGTCGACTCCTGCTTTCAAGTTCCCAGGGATCTCTGAAAGGTCATGAAAGCTGCAATAACAGTGTTTAGTAATAGTAAAATGTTCCTTTTCAAGTATTTGTGTTACATGTTGGACGTTGCTTACTAAAACATTCACCTGGAGGGAATGAAAACACCCCCTCAGACACACATACATACATCCCGTGGATAAAAGCTCCTTCTAATTGCAGGAGGAAATGTGACATTTCAAACTGGCTGGACGAAGGCACTAATCATCCCCAGTGAGGAATGGTCCTGCAGGGACCAGGAGAGGGAGTGGGCAACCGAGCTCTTCCTTTCCAGTCTCAAGTGCCAAGATGCTGAGAAACGTCTGCTTTTAATTTAATAAACAATGCTTCCCTTCCCCCACACCACTCACTTCTCAGGAAGCAAGTACAAAGGGGAGAGACTCTGTGTTGCAGCCAAAGATGGGAAGTTGGGTTGTGACAATCTAATGAAATTCTAATGAAATTCAACAAAGGCAAGTGAGAAAGAAGAACCCCATGTACCAGTACAGGTTGGGGAATGAACTGTTAGAGAGTGCTGTAGGGAAAAGGGACCTGGGAATGCTGGTGGACAGCAGGATGAGCATGAGCCAGCAATGAGCCCTCATGGCCAAGAAAGCAAATGGCATCCTGGGGTCTATTAGAAGGGCTGTGGGCAGTAGGTCGAGAGAGGTTCCTCCCCCTCCCCCTCTACTCTGCCCTGGAGAGACCACATCTGGAATATTGTGTCCAGTTCTGGGCCTCTGAGTTCAAGGACAGGGAGCTGTTGGACAGAGTTCAGTACAGGGCCACATAGATGATGGAGTAGAGCATCTCCGTTCTGATGAAAGGCTGAGGGAGCTGGGACTCTTGAGCTTGGAGGAGACTGATGCGTGACCTCATTAACGTTTACAAATACATAAAGGCAGGTGTCAGGAGGATGGAGCCAGGCTCTTCTCAGTGATGTCCAATGATAGGACAAGGGGCAATGGGTACCAGCTGGAACATAAAAGGTTCCAAAGAAACACTTGGAAGAATTTCTTCCCTGTGAGGGTGAGGGAGCACTGGAACAGGCTGCCCAGATGGGTTGTGGAGTCTCCTTCTCTGGAGACATTTCAAACCCACCTGGACGAGTTCCTGTGTGACGTACTCTAGGTGATCTTGCTCTGGCAGGGCAGTTGGACTGGATGATCTTTCAAGGTCCCTTCCAACCCTTAAGATTTTGTGATTCCGTGACAAAGATTCATAGAATCATAGAATGGTAGGGGTTGGAAGGGACCTTTAGAGATCATCTAGTCCAAACCCCCTGCAGAAGCAGTTCCATTCAGATCAGGTTGCATAGGAACATGTCCAGGTGGGTTTTGAAGACCTCCAAGGAAGGAGATTCCACAACCCCTCTGGGCAGCCTGTGCCAGGGCTCCCTCATCTGAACAGTGCAATAATTTTTTCTTATGTTTGTGGATCTTTTTGTGTTCCAGCTTCCTCCCATTACCCCTTGTCCTGTTACTAGCTACTATAGAAAAAAGGGATAACCCAACCTCCTGACACCCACCATTTAGATATGTGTAAATGTTAATAAGATATCCCCTCAGTCTCCTCCAGACTAAACAGCCCCAGTTCCCGCAGCCTTTCCTCATATGAAAGATGTTCCAGTCCCCTGATCATCTTGGTGGCCCTGCACTGGACTCTCTCCAGTTCTCTGTCCCTCTTAAGCTAAGGAGTCCAGAACTGGACAAAGGACTCCAGATGAGGCCTCACCAGGGCAGAATATTCCTTACTATTTTGCCCCATGTGGAAATATTCTTCTCCTTCCAGGCTTGCTGAAGACTCAGGTGGTTTCATTGCCATCAACAGACTTCCAGTTAGCTTTTATCTTTTGGTTTTGTCCTCAAGAGAGGAAATCAGATTTACATTTCTTTGAATGCAAACGGATTTTAAATACAGACTACATAAAGCTGGTTACTGCCTGTTGTTATCCACTCCCCCTGGCTGGCACAGAACCTCGAGGAAAACAAATAAAAAGGGTGATAAATTCAGACCTTCAGCTCAGTGTACAGCCATCTCTTGCTGAAAGACATTTCAAATGACACACAGGCACATGGACATGTGACACTGCAGCCAACAAATGATCCATCTCTAATTTAAAAACTCTAAATTGTTTTTCCCACCACCAGCCACACATTTTGAGGTACACATTTGCTGCAGCATTTACATAGAATTTTACGTTGTTTTTCTTTGTAATTCCTTATCCTACCTCCTTACACAGACACAGCCCCCTGTCACGCGGTGAGGCTGCTTGCAGTCAGGCTCAATTCCAGATGTACTCACCTCTGGGTGACCCACACATGGAGATCCCTCCCAGCACCCAGTGCACAGGATGGGCACCAATTAGGTCCATTAAAGTCCAGCAAGAAGAGCTGATTGCTGCATGCTTAAATCTCACTTCTCCTTGATATTTGATTTGGTATTGTCAGCATCAGAGTTACAACCAAAGACATGCAAGCAGATGCTTCAGATGGTTTAGTAACTCTGTCAAGGTGGAGCACCTCCTGACCCTCCTTTGGGCAACTCAAGGAACAGAAGATTCATCTTGGACTCATTTTGGAACATGCATTCTTCCCTGCCAAACCCTTGTTCAAAGATGGAAGGGAGTGGGCAGCTCTCCTTGTGCAGAAGAGCATCATCAGGAGTTTTGTTCTCATCTAGAGTCCTGTGTGCAGTTCTGGGCTCCCTGGCTCAAAAGAGGGACGGGGAAGTGCTGGAGAGAGTCCAACACAGGGCCATCACAATGATTGGGGGACAGGAGCATCTTCCTTACAAGGAAAGGCTGTGAAAACTGGGGCTGTTCAGCCTGGAGGAGACTGAGGGGCTACCTCATTAGTACTTACAAGTATTTGAAAGGTGGATGTCAAGAGGATGGGACAACACTTTTTTCTGTAGTGTCCAGTGATAGGACCAGGTGTAATGGAAAGAAGCTGGAACACAAAAAGTTCCACTTAAGGACAACTTTTTTTACTGTAAGGGTGACAGAGCTCTGGCACAGGCTGCCCAGGGAGGGTGTGGAGCCTCCACTGGAGATTTCCAAACCCATCTGGTTTTGTTTGAAAGGCGTTCCTGTTTTACCAGGGAGTTGGACTAGATGATCTTTATAGGTCCCTTAAAACCCCTAACATTCTGTGATTCTGTGATCAATGTTTTGGATGAATGAGTCAGTGAAGGATCAGGCACTAGGTCTCCAGGTGTCATTGGGATGCTCACATGGAAAACAGGAGATCTCATTCCATGGACTGAGGAAAAATTGTGCATTTCCTTCCTTGACTATTCAACATGAAGTGAGTGGTTTTAACATCTAGCACTGGAAAATGCTGCCTAGCTGGCACTGGTGGGTATGTAGTGCTGGGGCTTTTCTCACTCCAGGGGCAGCAGTGACTTGGGGTAGAGGAGATGATGGCAGGAGGTTCTTAAGAAGAAATTTTTCAGAGAGGGTTGTTAAGCATTGGAACGGGCTGCCTAGAGAGGTGGTGGAGTCATCATCCCTGGAGATATTTAAAAGATGCATAGCTGAGGTGTTGACGGACATGGTTTAGTGATGGGTCTGGCAGTGTGAGGGGAGTGGGTGGACTTGATCTTAAAGATCTTTTCCAACCGAAATGATTCAATGATTGTATGATTCTAGGTGGGACACGTGCTCTGCTCCTCCCATCTACCTCCCTAAGCAGGTACAAACATGGCACATCAAGAAGGGGACATCCCACATGGGGGTGCAGTGGTAGGTACCATGGTATTTACACACAGGAGATGCTCTCCATGGGCAAATCTTGCAAGGGGTCTCCTGACTCAAGTAACACAAGGGATCTGGGTGCTAAGTGGGCAGCATCACCATGGGAGTGAGTGCCAGGCTTTGAGCTCATGAGAGGTGTACATGTGCATGCTGGGGACAGCCTGTGGCAGCATGTCCCAGCTCCCCTGCCCCTTGTCTTTGCCTTGCTGGCATTTGGTTTTCTTGAGCTTTTAATTTCAGTGTCCAGCTGTATTCATTGTCTTGGGGGGAAGGGGGGGAAGTAATTTACTGTGAAGCACTGGCTGAAAATCATTTTCTGAACCACTGCACAATTTTAATCAGCAGACCATACTGTATCCAATCAAGGAAGGATTTGTGAGGTAGGCAGGGGGGTGTTTCACTGTGGCCTTCCCCAGAGGACAGTAAATCCAAGCTCTGCTCAGGAAGACAAGATGTCTCGGGCTTCGCAGCCCGCCCAAACCTAATTTGCACTAGAATTACATGGCCATTACTAATGTATACAGTGACTGAAACTGATTACTTTGCTATTAGTAAGAGCAAGGCACTGACTTTGGTGATGGCTGCTTTCGACAGAGGAGGAGTACAAAAGGACCAGAACAAAGAGGAGTTACTGCTTTGAAAGAGTACCTGTGGATGAGGAGAGCCATGGGAGTGAGGAAGGTCATGCTCAGGAGAGTTTGTCATGCATAAGAGCATGGGACTGGCTGGACTTAATATTTTATGTGCTTTGTGCATGTTGCATTAAAAGAAATATCACTTGGCTTAATCCTTGAGCCTCTGAAGTCTGATAACAGAGGTATAATGGGAGTGTCTCTGGTTTTAATTCAGTACTCCTAAGGACACAGACAACCTCAGACCTCCCTGGGGCTCCTGTTCATGCTGGCAGTCCTGGAGGGGCTGCTCTGTGGAAGCCCCTAAACACACTCCTGAGAGATTCATACTGTACCACCAACAAGCTCTGCAGTGAGTCTGCATCCTCCCTACTTGGCCCAACAACAGCCAAAGCTTCTGAGCAATTTAGGGACAGTAGAGATGCTTTAGCAGGAGAGTTCATATCCCACTTCTTCCTATACCCCTATGGTGAATGTGTCTCCCGTGGTAATGGGAACCTGGTGTAATCCCCAGGGCAAATTGCGTGCAGGAGTGTTTAAATATTGGTCTCCAGTGTCTCCAGTATGTGCTTCTGCTTTCCATAGACAGGGCTTTTGCCTTACACACCTAACTGCTGGCAAGGACGTAGGCCAGGCAAGCCCAGAGATGGTGAGGGTACTGATGGGACCCATTCTGATGACAGGAACAACAATTTCTTTCCTGAAATCTCCTACTCACTACGGCACAAATCTCATGTGATAAAAACATAACCCTGGGGCTAAAACTTCTCTCCCACACAGCCACACACCAATCCTAACTCAGCCCAAATATACATTTTTTATTTCCACACATGGGAATCTCCCCACACATTAAAACATGTGAAGACTGGAGCTGGGACAAGAGAGGATGGGGGAATTTTCCTGTAACCTTACACTGTTTCTGCACAGCTTCTCCCCGTTACACCTGCCTGACAGGATGTTACAGGATGCCCGTGACAAAAACAACAAGGAAAGGTTAAGATGTCTCCCAGGCTGTGACACACCAAGCAATCACTCTACTTGTTCTTTAACCCTGGCAGGTATCTGGAAGGGGTCTGAAGTGTCCCCAGGTAGGGGGTGGCAGTGGGGAAAGGCAGCCCTGTCACCAGCACATCTCTTGCTGTGAAGTCCTAAGTGAGCACTACTGGATCCTCCCTCTGATTAGATTTCCCTTGACTGAAAAGGAGAGTCTGACATACCAATAATGTAACAATACAGTTAGTAACAGTGTGGCAATAGGAATAGCAGTACAGTTGTCTTCAAAGTGCAGTTGAATCAGTTAGGTGAATCCCAGCACCTTTCTCTGGAGCTGCAGCTGCTGCACATCACATCTTGAGGTGAGCTCAGTTAGCTGTGGTGCTATGTCCCAAAAAGGTAAACAGGATAGTAGTCATCTTCTCTCCCCTTCCCTCCTCTGTAGGAATGGGAGAAGAGTGGTGTCTCCTTGCAGACAATGAAATTCAGCCTTTGAATGTGTAGATAAGTTAAAGATATGCAAAGGATGAAGCCTCAGTATCCAGAGCTGAAGGAGACTGAAAAACAAAGCCAAGTGTGATGAAAGGAAAAAGACTCTGTATCAGAGATGCAGTGCTTGTAGCAAGCCTAACATTTCCTGTCCATCTCCTTTTGGGACTACCATCTGTATCTAGATACAGAGGCAGAAAGTGATAACCCTATCCATCCTCCTCACAGAGCAGCACCACAAAGCCCTTCTGCTGCCACTACAGCTCCTCAGGTTCAACCCAAGGGACGCACTGATGTCTGAGGAACATCTGGTATCTGAGGAACATCTGGCATGTCTGAGGAATAATCTGGTATCTTTATTCCAGCACCACTGACAGGTCAGCTTCCTAGCCTTGCTTTCACATCCTTTAGCTTACCTCACAACTTACAACACAGCTTGAACAAGGCCAAATGCTGGGTCCTGCACTTGGGCCAAATCACCCCTGGGTGACACCACAGGATTGGGGATGAGGGATAGTACCTGGGGGTGTTGATTGACAAGACAGATGAATGTGAGCCAGCAGTGTGCCCAGCCAGCCTTGAAGGCCAATAGCATCCTGGTTTGTATCAGAAACAGTGTGGCCAGCAGGCCCAGGGCAGTGAATGTCCCCCTGTGCTGGGCCCTGGTGAGGCTGCAGCTCGAGTGTTGTGTTCAGTGTTGGGCCCCTCACTCCCAGAGGGACACTGAGGGGCTGGAGCATGTCCAGAGCTGGGCACCAGAGCTGGGGAAGGGGCTGTAGAACAAGTGTGATGGGGAGCAGCTGAGGGAGCTGGGGGTGTTTAGTCTGGAGGAGGCTGAGGGGCGACATGAGCACTCTCTACAGCTACCTGAAAGGTTGAAATGAGGTGGGAGTCGAGCTCTTCCCCCAAGTAACGAGTGGCATGACAAGAGGAAATGGGCTCCAGTTGCACCAGGGGAGGTTTAGATTGGAGATATAAAGAACTGAAGAACTCTTTCTCTGAGAGGGTTGTCAGACCCTGTCCCAGGCTGCCCAGGGACGTGGTGGAGTCCCCATCCCTGGAGCTACTGCAAAGCCGTGTAGCTGAGGGCCAGGGGTTAGTGGTGGGCTTGGCAGTTTGAGGGGAGTGGTCGAACTTGATGATCTTAAAGGTCTTTTCTAACCAAAACAGTTCTATGACACTGGTAATCAAATCCAAGCTCAATCCAGTCTGTCCAACCCAGCTATGAATTCACTTCATGCTTTGTGTCACAAGGAGGCTCCCCAGAAGCTCAGGCACAGCCACCCTGCTGCTACAGGCACTGAAGCATCAAGCAGCATCACCTTGGTCACAAAACAGCCATGGGAGGAGGAATACAGACTTTTCGTAACACACGGGAGTAAAAGGAGGCTGCCAGGGAGACAGGCTGCTCTTCCTCCAGATGGACACATCCATGCAAAGATGGGACAGGACCATTGAGCAGCAGCAGCTTGGCAGGTGCAGCCATTCCCTCCTCACACTCTGCCCCATCACCTGTGGCAAGCTGCTGGGGAAAACTTCCACGAGTCTTTATTTCTTATCTCGGAAAATATTGATACAAACCAAATCTACTTCTGTGATCTCCTAAATGTCTCCATACTGTTTCTTAAGAAGAGTTCTCTGCATCCCTCCTTCCCCACCTGCTGAACACCAGGATGTCACCATCAGCCCTCTCCAACAGACATCAAAAGCTCTTGGAAGGGAGGATTTGGGCAATATTATGTTGCCACAGCTGTTAATTTCTCCCACGGCAGCTGGAAATCCTGTCCTGTTTGAAGGGTACAATGGAAAAGGCCAGTTGCTCTGTAACATTTACAGCACATGAAGCGGGGGCTGTGTGTAGCCAGTGCCGAGTATCCACCTCAGAGCCTCCACACAGACACTTCAGATATTTTAAGCAGATACTCAAAGCTCTTGTTCAGTCTTTTCCTCCAAAGTAGACAAGCCATTAATTGCACAGATGGCTATTAGGAAGCGCGTGAGAACTGGCTGCACCACTGGTGTGTAGGTGGAGCTGATCAGATGGACCCGATTCAAAAAAAACCCAACCCAAAACCCAAACAGAAAAAGGAACATTTCCTACATTTGCTTTGCTGCATGGTGAGAAAAGCTTTTCCTGTGTGACTGCAGAAGACAGTCATTCAAAAATAACAGCAAAATTGCTCCCCACTTCCCCACTGAGCCAGGCTACTCACAAGAGCACTTGGAGTTAATACACAGTTCCTCCGTAGTTTTCACTGCTGGGCAACAAACACACATACCTGGATAGGTACAGGAGGGTTGGGGGTTTTCTTCACACAGGCTGGCACAGGTTAAATACGTAGAGACTTGGGTACTGCCATGTCAGAGATGCCCACTTCTTGGCAAACTACCACCAAAAAAACCCTCCCCATTCCTCTGCTGTCCCATCTTTCAGTAGCACAGCTTTACCCACCTGTTTGGCCCTCCCTGGGAGCCATGTTTGGAGCTCCTTCACCACAAACACCTTCCACTCAAACCAGTTGAAGCAAGGCTGTTGTATTTCATCAGCCCATTCCACCCACTGCCACAGGTGATGCAAGTGCCTGGGAAGCAGGAGATGTTCTTCAAATGCTCTGGGGCTGACATAGCTGCCCTCTAGGAATGAACCCTGAGGACAGCAAGACCCCAGCTGGCCACTTTGGTGTCTTTTGTACAGACTGGAAGTTTCTGCTAAAAAGAACAGTGGCTTCAAGGTGACGAGCCAAATCAAAGAAGTTTGGGAAGGCATATCTGCTTGGACATCTCACTAAACCAGGTGGTGTATGGACACGATCACAGAATGGTTCAGAAAGGAAAAGACCTTTAAGGTCATTGAGTTCAACTGTTCACCACCACTGCCGCAGCCACCACTAACTCATGTCCGTCATGGTTTTGAAAACCCTCCAGGGATGGGGACTCCACCACGTCCCTGGGCAGCCTGGGACAGTGTCTGACAACCCTCTCAGGGAAGAAATTTTTCAAACCTCCACTCTAACTCTGCCCTGGCGCAACTTGAGACTGTTTCTTCTTACCATTCGTAACTTGGGAGAAGAGATCACCCCTGGCCACAACCTCCTGGCAGGGAGTCACAGAGAGTGCTCATGTCTCCCCTCAGCCTCCTCTTCTCCAGACTAAGCACCCCCAGCTCCCTCAGCTGCTCCCCATCACACTTGTTCTCCAGCCTCTTCCCCAGCTCTGGTGCCTGGCTCTGGACATGCTGCAGCCCCTCAGTGTCCCTCTGGGAGTGAGGGGCCCAACACTGAACACAACACTCGAGCTGCAGCCTCACCAGGGCCCAGCACAGAGGAACAATCACTGCCCTGGGCCTGCTGGCCACACTTTCTGATACAAGCCAGGATGCCATTGGCCTTGGCCACCTGGGCATGCTGCTGGCTCATGTTCTGCCAGCTCTTGACCAACACCCCCAGAGTCTTTTCCTACAGGCAACTTTCCAGACACTCTTCTCTATTTACTGGTTCATCTGTTTAATAGTTTTCCACAACAGCTTTAGCTTGTCTGGTCAACCCCAGAAAACAGGCTCATGACTGAAACACCCAGGGAAATCCAGTTCCCCTCTCCAGCAATCACTGCTGCCCAGATTAGCAGCTTCTACAGATCCTGGAGTTTGTTAACTACTTGCCTCCATTTATTTTACAGAACACCTGAGTGCTTCTGTCAGGGTGATGATTTCCTATTAAGGGCACTTAAAGTTGGGTGCTGAAGCACCTCTGAAGCTCTCTGATGAAAGAAAACCTCAGATTTTTTGGGTGCATATCTTCACTTGCTCTACTAAGTGTTACTTTTTCAGGATGGTGACTGTTTCTTATTAGTGCAGCACTTGGCACAACTAGCTACAGACCCATCTTTACTACTACTGGACAAACTGAAAATCACAAAATGGTGCTCTAAGTGAACCAACCACACACAAATAAAATGCTGAACTTTAAATTCTTCCCCTTCCTCTCAAATTGTGGTAACTGATACCAAACAACAACATTGCAAGGCACCAGGCAGGGGTAATTCCTCACCTAGAATGAGATTCATGAAGAAGCTGGAGTCATAATTGTCTCTGGAGCAGATACACAACCTGGGAGGTCTATCTAAAAGCACTTTCAAACATTACTGTAAAAACACTTATCTATGAAAAATCATTAGCTTCATACTGCACTGCTGTCAATATAACTCTCAAAACAATTAATGGGTACCTTGGTATCACAAGCAAAGAAGACAGTTCTTATGGGCCAGAGACACTTGATTCATATCCCCAATCATTTTTGGCCACCGAGGCTGCCACTGTAGAAAGTCTGCCCTCAAAAGGCCAAATACCAAAAGTGCAGGATAGCATGCAGCCCAGAGCTCTTGAGCTCATCTTCCCTGCACTCCCTTCCCATTTGCCTCCTATTTACCATCACTTTCACCCTCATTCAAGACTAGCAGTACCAATCAAGAGTAGGGAATCAAGGGAATACCAGAAAATCACTCTATAGTGATTTTCTGCACACAGCCCTATAAAAAAACATATTAAACCAGTGGAGGAACAGAGGATAGGCTTCTCCATTTGCAGGACTCTTGCTGCTTAGCTGCATCACAGAGGTTCAAATTGTGCCTACAAATGCACACAGGGAAGCTACTGAGCATGTAACAGGAATAACAGACACAGACATGAGCACAGTTCTCAGAAAAGATCTTGAAAGGTGGCTCCAACAAGTGTGTAAAGCCTCACTGTCTTGCTACTAATCATATTGGTTAGAAAAGACCTTTAAGATTATAAAATCCAACCCCTCCCCTCACACTGCCAAGCCCACCACTATCGCATGGCCCTCAGCACCTCAGCCACACACCTTTTCAGTATCTTCAGGGATGGGGGCTCCACCACCTCCCTGGGCAGCCTGGGACAGCGTCTGACAACCCTCTCAGGGAAGTTCTTCCTAATTGTCAATCTAAACCTCCCCTGGCACAAGTTGTGCATTGATAACATGTCTCATCATTCATTACTGGATGACTATTTGTCCTATAATTCATTAAGTACTTTTTTTTTTTTTTTGCAACATGCTGGATTCCAGTTTCTTCAGATGAGGAAACCAGCAGCCCCCAAGCAAGTGAATGCACTCTTTGGCAAAGACCAGCACTGGAAGTGGTTTCACCATTTAGCACCTGCTGCCACCTTCCAAGGGGAGCTGAGAAACACCAACCAGGCTCAAATAGAGTTGAAAATAATACTGGGAGTCCAGTCTACGCAATGCGGCACAAAAATGATGGTAACTGGCACTTGCAGGAATTCAAGGGGGCACATAAGGCCTGAGGAAGTACTGAGTTAGGGTGCAGCTGGTCTCCAGGGCAGGAGAGTCACACAACACTGCTGCGGCTGCCATAATGGTGAACTGTCCACAGAAAGGGAAGATACTTGGAGCTCTGAGCATCCAACTGGTGCTGTCCCAACACAGGTCTTTCCCTAGGGATGGACATGTATCTGCTGCACTGAGATCTGTATCACCTGTCTGTAGAAAACACTGCACGGGAGATCTCTAACCTCTCGTCTGAAAGGATCAAGAGAATGAAGAAGGCAGGCTGACTTAAAAACCATGAATAAATCACGTAACAAGGAAAAGCAAAAAACAATGCAAAGGACAATGAGCAGGTGCCTCTTCCGAAGGGTGGCACCATCGCAATGCCAGAAGCCTGCCTGGACTCCAGTAAGCACACACAAGACCATCAAGAGGCACACAAAGCATCTGGCACTTTGTAATTCCAAGCAACACACATCTTCCATGTACTGAAAAGGCAGAGGTGGCTTCTTGTGTGATTTACTGTTTCTGTGACGTGATAGGACTGACAACCAAAATTCTGGGCTAATAGTGAAATGAGTTAAACGTTTTGTCAGAATTTCACCCAACGTCTCTCCAATTTATGTGGGCAATAAGCTTTTATGATGTCCTTAGCTAGCCACAGTTCTCTGGTTTTAAATGTATGGATTTTGTAAACATGTTCTTGGCAAACACAAAAGTGCCATGGGAACCCTAACTGGTTTGTGAAGTGATCTGTTTTTGGATACTGCAACTGTAGTGAAGGAAACTACAGTATTCAGAACATCCAGCTGATTATTCACAACATCAAAATAATCATAGAACAGTAGTGGTTGGAAGGGACTTACAGATCATCTGGTCCAACTCCCCTGCAGAAGCAGTTCAACATAGATCAGGTCACACAGGAACGTGTCCAGGCAGTTCTTGAAGACCTCCAAGGAAGGAGACTCCACAACCCCTCTGGGCAGCCTGTGAGTTTTTTTCTTATGTTTAAATGGAACTTTTTGTGTTCCAGCTTCACCCCATTACCCCTTGTCCTGTTGCTAGATACCATTGAAAATGCTCCTGATACATCCTTTATGGAAAGAGTCCAATTCAGCCTGGCACTACATAATCCTTCTCAGAGACTAAGAACTCTCATGTTGAAACTACTGAAGGTGTTTTTTATGGAACAATCCCAAATCTACACAGATTCTTACCATTTAAAAAAAAAAAACAAAAAAACAAAGAAAAAAAACACCAAAGCAAAAAACCCTATCTCCAGTTTCTCTCCTTTCCAGATAAAAACTCCGAGGAAACAAGTCACACTGATTTAATCTGAACAACTTCAGCTGCTGTTGAAACAGAACTGGAAAGGAATTTTTAGTCAATCTTCTGCTTTCACATGAAGTGTTGTTGCAAAGTTTATAGACCAAAGACTCATAGTAGGAAAAAAAAAAAAGCCAGTGAAGCAAAAACCAAGCAGTGTTCCCCTCGCAAGTCAAACATGCAAGAAAACACATTTATTCACACTTAGAAGAGAAATTGAAATATTAAGCTTACATTAATTTATGAAAATCCAATCTACACCCATAGCAACTTGTGCAAACTCTGCTTCTATCATTTAAAAAACAAAATACTGCAGAATTCTAGGTGAATGGAAGAAGTCTGCAGCAAATGACAACAGCTGACAGCTACACTGAAGCACACAAGGTCAGGAGAGGTAAGAGACAATCTGGTTTGGTTAACACAACCAAGTAAAGACTGTAAGGGATTCCCACTACATCTTATGGGTCTCCATTAAAAGTGTAAAATGAAATATTTCTAAATTAACCTCATTTAAAAAAATCCCAGAAAGTGTCATTGCTTCCACAGCACCCTGCTGAAAGACATCTACAGGCAGAATCACATTTAAGCATGTTCCAGTTGCACTCCCAAGGTGTCTACTGTCTATTTTTATAATCTTCCTAGAAGGGATTCCACACAAACCCCAAGTCTGACGTCTCGCTTGGAAAATAGCACAATGCCTTTTCTGAAGGGCCAGTAATCTATTAATGTCAGAAAGGGGTCATTTTCCTTGCCCATATCTAAGCACTGCCGCAAAACCACGTGTGCGCATCATGTTACACAAGAACGGACGTCATTCCAAACCCATCGGCTTCCAAATGCTTCTTTATTGTTTCCACAATCCAAAAAAGGGTAATTCACAGAGCCCTTGTCTTAGGGTTTGCTTTCAGCTCCCCTTTCAAAGCACGAAACCCCAAACACCTTCCTGAAGGATTACTCAGCCAGCTTTCCCCTCTCTAGTTCCCATTTGTTTTTCCTGCAGCAGTTCTTCTTTCTTCTTCTTGTGAAGCTGCTCAAGATACTCATCAGGCTCAATTCCTGCCTCCCTGAGCTCGGCCATAGCTTTCTCCAGGCGGTGCAGCGTGCGGGCGCTCTGCACTTTTCGAGCAGTGATGTATAAGGTAAATTCCTTGAAGCCCATCAGTTTACAGGTATCCACCTCACAGATATTTTTAACATCTTTGGTTTTGTCCACCTGGGGGAAGAAAACTAAACCTGACATTTTCTCCAGATCTTCTATATTTACTTGGAACTCAGTCAGCTGGTGACTGAAGCCTATGGGATCATTTGGCACCACGAAAGCCCCCAGTACCAAGGGCTCTGCAGATGTTCTGCTTCGCCTCGCAAGGATCACCTTGTACAGGTGGGATGGGACGGCCACATCATCCTTTCCAATGACCTGCCAAAAGAAAAGTTACATTACACATCTTACCAGTTGAGGGGGAAAAAAAAATAACAAATAAAAAGATGTGAGACTAATCCTACTACCTTCAAATAGAAGCCACAGCATGTAACTACACACCAAAATCTAGACACTGAGGTAGAAAAATGGCATTTCACTGCAACTCCTTATATAGCTGGTCAGGAATGAGCTGGCTATTTGATGCTTCAGTCTCTCAAACAAGAAAAAGAACACTTCACTCCAGGGTTATTCAGCCACTGTTGGTAGAAGGCTTTCTCAGAAGGTTCTCTGCCTTTCTCTATAAAACCACTGACTCTATAATATACTGTTGTTGTACTATTAAGGACAACGATGCAGACAAAAGGTCAAAAGATTAGTCAGTAATTGCATAAACATTTGTAAAGATCTGCAACAAGCTGCTCTGGTGGAATGAACTCAAATCTCTCAAGTAGATGCAACTTCAGTTACAAGTGAAACCCAACTCAAACCAAATCTGAAAAACATGACTGGAAACAAGGAGTCAGCCAAGACCTCAGCTCCCTAAACTTGGTGCAGGTCTGTCAGTGTAACTTGAAGAGATGGTAAAGCTCCTTTCTCATACTGCATCACAGTGTTAATGCTTGGAAAGTTGTTTTCAGTAACAGCAGCTCTACACCAAGTTCCTGACCTGACAGTTTCAAACCACAGGGTTTTTAATATGCATTTCAAATCAACTCTTACCTTCTGTTAGTTACTTTGTGTATCTCTATTGCATAGACATACACAGGCTGTAATTAAAAACTACGTTATCTACATGTTTTTTTTCCTGAGGGGACTTGGATATAAAGAAGTGCATTCCACGATTCAGTATTTTGGAAGTCTATCCAAAGAAATTGTACCTATTTTCTCTATAAATTCACAATAAACCAACTTAAGAACTTGTACACCTTGGGTTTCCTGCTGTGTCACTCAGACCAGGATCCAGGAATTTAACTGAAGCACCAGACAGGTCAGGACCTTGAATTCACAAGAAAACTATTAAAAAGCTCACACACTCATGTTTTACAGTAGTGTCAGGAGTAAGTCTAAGGGAGTATACCTATTGATGAAAAACATCATCTCTCCTGTATTCAAAAAGTGATGTCTATGTACGCACTTGCGTTGTATTTGCTTCAATATTGAACTGAATCTGCCATGCCAACAAAGCAGAACAGGCTCAAACATGGAAATTCTGAGTTTTGCATAACCCCTTTGTGCAATCACCTTTCTAAAATTTGTACTTTCATTCTCACAGAGAGAGAAGAAAAAGATGCAAACCCCAGAAGCACCTCCTTTTAGATATAAAATCCAGTAATTTGGTACTATTTCCAGTATCTGCAACACCTGATTGTTTTCATTTGTTGACAGCTTTTGTCAGAAACAGTTCAAATACAATTTGAGACATAGCAGGGATTTATTTCCCTGCTACACCAATGACATTAAACTATTTTACAGACTAATCCAGTGTATCAGTTCAGACATGCTTTGTCCATTCATATATTCACTGTAACTCAATCACTAAAGACACACTTCCTACGCATGTTTCATTCTGAGAGTATTCAGCACTTCTGCAAAAGAAAAGACATCTCTAAAACTAAACTTTTCCTGGGGCTACCAAGTCCAGGTTCACATTGGTCTATTTCAACAGTTAACTGATTTCAGTTAGGAATCATTTCAGTGCTTCAAGTGTGTTCTTCTACCTCTGTTGCCAGTTTTTAAGTCTTACTGGTTAGACCAAACCAGAGAAAGTCCCCGTAGGAGAAAAGGAAAGCTCTGATAAAGCTTTTTCATGCCTCGTACAATGATGTAGAAGTATCAGTACTACTGTCTCTGTGCTTCTATGCTTTTATATTTCTTTACTTTGTTACAGACTATCTCTCCCCTCACTTCCCCAAATTAGGCTATTTAACAGCTTTCTTTTAGTTTAACCTTTTTTTAGTGTGTTTTTTTGGTGGGCAGTTTTGATTTTTTTTACAAAAATGATCTTGCTTATGCCCCCAACCTTCTCCTAAATAAAACTCTGCCTAGACACCTAAAAGTCACTGAAACTGGTAAGCAATAAATAAATGCCTTATGCCAAATCAGATTTCCATTTCAACGATGACAGACGTCTTGTTGTAATAGGGAAATTAGAGCTCCTGAGTGTCAAAGCACTTTGCATTTAGCAGTCAGTGTGGGTGAAATCAGAGTTACAGCTCCTCGGAATCAACTGCATAAATAATCAAAACTGACTGATGCACAGGTAATTTTAAAATACGCTGAAAGTACTGGTGGTTTGAAACTAAATTATCACAGGGATGGTTAAGATAGGTGGTACTCAAACTGAGGAGCACATGCAATGTATTGGTGGTGAGAGGGAGGGAGCCAAGCACGAAAAGGCCTGAGGGGGAGAGGAGGGGGTTCACGTTTCCCTATTTAGCCACGCACAGACAGTCGACTCTGTTGAAGGCAGATGGTTGGAGTTCCTTTTCTCCCCCTGTGGCAGGGAGCTTGCAAAGCCTGCACTGCAATTTTACCTCCTGCACACTCCTAGGGCAGGGTGGAAAAGTAAGAGGCTGTGCACATCTGCACTGCACCCTGAAACAGCTGCAGCCTCCTCAAGAGAAGGCAGCAGCAAGACTAAACGCTGTTCTGCAGATTCTCCCTGGGCCAACAGCCACCTGACCCGCAGCATTCTGGTGCAGTACAACCTGCCCTGTCTTTTCCAGGTCTCTTCACATACTTTTAATCCACTATAAATACATGTATACATACTAGACCCTCCTTAGCTTGGCTCCCTCTCCTTCTCAACACCTACCCCACACAAACGCGTATCAGCACCCTCTGTTTGCTGTACAAAAAGACAATAGGAAGGGTGAACACAGAGGTGGAGCTGCTACCAAGTACCTCCAATTAGAGGGGGGGAATATGGCATATGTAAAACAAACAGGTGAATACATGTAGAGTGAGCTAGCACTGGGAACAAGGGATTGAGTCTGAGGACTGAGTGGGTGGATAGAAAGGCTAGGGAATGAACAGAGCTACACATAGAATAGTTAGGTATGAAATGGAAATGCTGAATGCGTCAAGTGGGTGTTAAGGGAAAACAGACCCTGTGCTTATGTAATATCACGCAAATATATATACATTCTATGCAAAATAATGCACATTTATGCATAGTACATGCACCTACGGAGGAGGGAAGAAAAGAAGGAAAGAGAGGATAAGTTCAAAATGAAGGAAGGGTTGGCTGTTTGAGAAGTATAGTTCCAAACACAACTGGACTCTATACAGGCAATGGCTATACATTTATGTACCACTTAAGTTGACCATAAGCTCTCTTTTAAAGATTTAAATCAAATTTAAGTAGTGCACAGGTTTTAGACCAGTCTTCTGAATAGCAGAAAACTACTTCTGTAATACCTTTGCTGAGTTCTAATACCGTTAAAGGGATTAAAACAAACTTAGGCCTGTCAAACGACCAGAGGTCACAAGTGTCCCTTCCTTACATGAAACGGGGCATCAAGTTCCCTCCTCAGCTCATTCTGCAGGAGGAGAACACCATCAAAGGAGGGCACCCATTTCTCTGACAGAGCATAAATATACATGACAAAGAACGTATGGATTTTTTTTTCTGCAGTTGACCACTTATGTAAACCATGCATCAGTAATTAAAGCAGACAATGTGACTCAGGGATTTCTGTTAAAAAAGGAAACTCAGTTCTGGAGCACACCATATTTCTACTACTATGCTCTGAAATACACCTCCATTTGCTTTTCTACGGGACTTGATACAGAAGCTGCACCTAAATATCTCTTCAGAGATTCCCTTACACACAGAGCTCACTAGCCAGGGAAAGAAGTGTGTGATTCTACAGAAGTAAATTTTGTAACAGGAGCAATAGGTAGGAAAAACAAACTCAACAATTCAGTCCTTATTGCCACCTAGAGGCTCTTCTCACCAAAACACAGAAGCCTGAACTGCTATTCCAGTCTGCACCATCCCATTTATCTCAATGCATGCCTAGCAGAGGCAGATAGCATATGTTCCTATTTTAACAGGATAGAAAATGGGTTAAGATTATCCATGCACAGATGTTGACTTTGATTTGTGCTTGTCTATCCACAGGCAGCAGATGATCTTTCAGCAATCAATGCCCGAAACAGCTATCTGTCCCAGCTGGAGAAGAGCAACAGTTTTAAACAGTATCTGTGATTTTCAAAACAAATTTTAAAAATCTCATACACTGATACAAGCGAGAAAAATCACAGAATTACAGGATCTTAAGGGTTGGAAGGGACCTCAAAATATCACCTAGTCCAACTTCCTTGCCAGAGCAGGACCTCCTGGAGTAGGTCACACAATGGTGTGTTGAAAACCACTGCTGTCCCATGTGCTTTCTTTTACACTATGTTGATAACAAGCCACAAGGTGATTTTTTTGTGTGAGTGTAATCCTTTGAAAATGTCCATTTTCTTATAAAATTTTGTTTAATCTTTGAAATTTTCAGTGCTTCCTAACAAAACAAGCAGTCAAACTGAAAGCCTTCTTATAGTATTAAATGTATTTTTATAATTTTTATAGCATGGAATATATTGGGAAACCAGTGTGAAACTTCAGCTACAATTTCCCTTTGCTGTCTGTACCAGCCCAACATAAAAATGTTCATTGCCCTAAGTTTTTGCAGCTGCTTATATTCCTTTTGCTACTCTCTTGTTTTCTTTGGTGATCTGGTGCCAGCTGAAGCCCTATGACTGAAATGGTGTCGGCTAATAATGCAGCAGTATGATAATGTCATTTTCAGCATAGTGTTTATTGGTTTTTATTATTCCTGACATTGGTATTGACATTCCGCAAGTGTGTATAATTTGTTATCCTCCTCGATGCCCAATTAAATGTGGACAGCTGTCATGAGGACGGGTCATTAAAATGTGTGCAATCCCTGACATTTAGAGATGTTTACATATTGCTAAAACAACCAACGCGTTGGTAAGCAGTTATACAAACTTAAAGAGCTCACAGGGAGAGATAAAGATAAGGGCAGAAGTAACATGATTTCTTAAAACAGAGAGAACTCAGTGAGCTTTGATAAATTCAGTCTCATATTTAAGTCACTGTATGGGAATTTCTCTTCAGCTTGGCTTTCCTCACCATTTTGGCCAAATCGTTACTGTTCTTGGTCGTACTTTTTAAAATTGGAGGAAAAAAAAATTTGGTAATATCTGTGGAGTGCTGAACTATCTGAATAAATAAAGAAGATGTTTGCTAAATGCATCTAGGGTAAGTTTAAGCATATGGCATTAATTAATGTCACCCTCACAGCAGTAGTAAAATACGGAGCAAAGCACACTCTAAAAATGACAGTTTTGAGTTGATGAGATAGAAAACTCCATTCTTACATAAACAGGAGAAAAGCAATATAGAAGGTGTAAAGGCAGAACACCTGAGATTTATATGAGAAGAAAACAGTGTTGCCCTTACTAGAAATTTTAGAACACATACAATATAATTGTATTTTAATTTTATACAGGACTTGTTAACAGCTGCCAGAGTGGTACGAAAATTCTCTTCTGAAAGGCCAGGGAAAAATGTTAAAAGAAATAATTGTGAATCTAAAAGTAGTATTTTGCCACCTAGTGACCAGAAAATGAAAATCAACCGCCAAGAGACGGCAGAAGGGGCTAGCCTTTCATCAGCAAGAGACAGATTGAGCTGCCCATTATCTGAGGTTTTCTTAGAAGCTGGTAAACAGAAATCACATTCAATCATGCCTTAACTGCCAGCACACACTGAAGAGTCCTTGCATCAGAGGCTATGATCATAAAATACATGAAAATGATATCTCCAGAAATTCCCGCTGCACTCCAGTAAGCATTTCATCTCTTTCTCTAATAAGCAGAGTTGAGAACTAAGCCATACTCCCAACCAGAACTGATTGAAAACAAGCACAAACACAATTCTCTGCTTAACTTTACTTCCGCCTACATCTGGCAGTATCAAAATTAAGACTTCTGTCACGTTTCTTGATGTACAGAATTCACAAGGACGTCATTCCTGTCACTCCAAGTAAGACTGAATAGGCATTTGATTTGCTTTAGATGGAACCTGAAGCATAATACTGACCAGGACCATCGGATGTTTTCTCGTAGATAATATAATTCCTGCTGATATTGTCCCAGGTTTGACAAAATCAAGCTTTATTATACTTTGATACTAAATTCTGTATCAAAACACAGTTTTTGGCAGTATAAAAAAATTCCCTTTGCTACCAGTGGAACTTTATTTACTTGAGCATTGTGTTGGCGTTAACTGCCTTCACTCCAGCTCCTCTAGGATTTGTGTCAGGAAGCACAGATTCTGTTGATGGTGACTTTTTTCTCCTAGTATTTGAGAGAATTTCATCAAATGGCAATGAAAAGAACTGAGGGGTGTGAAGGCAGATCTAGCAATAAAGAAAACAGAAAATACTACAGACCAGAATCACAGTAACAATCTGAAAAAAAAACATTGCAGAGCCAAGCACTCCAAAATGCTTCAGGAAGATTGTACTTCAGGAAGATTTAATTTGTTACAACTGGTCTGGTTGCTGTTGCCAAATCATTTGGCAATCTTAAAAAGACAGAAAGAAAAAAAAAGGATAGTAAAAAAAAAGCTGTGCCTAAATACATAGTTATAGCATTAAAAGACACATGCCAACTCTCATTTTTCTAAAGAAAGAGGAAGTGTACATGCATTACAGTAGTATATTTACATGATGACAGCTTACTACTTCCAGAGAATCCATTTATATTACTTAACTTTGAATCCTACACAGACTTTACACCACTACTCCTATAATGAAAGAACCTTCAGGGTGGATACAGTGCTCAATAAAAGCAACTCCATATCCTGCACCTTTGGTATTTCTTTTCCTCCCATCTTAATCCAGTGTCTATTATTTTTATCTGTACATCATGTCTAAATTTAGGGCTGACAGAACTCTACCCATTTACACCAGCTCATCTAAAATACAGCTCTTTGCATGTAAGTGCACATGAATAATGGGCCTGGATCCATTTGTTACCTGTGCAGCATTAAGCCCTTCTGGAGCAGTCAACAACTAGTAATAGTCTCCAGGTTTCCTTCCTCTATAGTATCTTGTCTAGAAGAAAACCTCTACTACTACTGAAAGCTAACTTGCGAAAACCATAAAGTATCACCTTATATTTCAGATGTGTGATTTGTTTCCTTGGGACTTATCTGCCACAGAACTAGACAACAAGTAAATCTTCTGGTACAGTTATTGTGCCTCTCTGGACCGGTGTAGTCAATCAAATTTGAAATTAAACAGCAGCCATGATTCCAGGTGGCATTAGGAACAAGAAGGGAAGTGCACTGAGACACAGTGGAATTACTGCAACATTTGTATTTCAAACTCCATATCTGCTGACAAATGAAAATCATGATAGTGACAGCCACAGGAGAACAGTGATGTGTAAAACAGGACAATGTCATTTCAGATAGATCTGGATAAAGATGAAAAACCTGCATCTGCCTCTACAATGACAACAGAAGAGATTTTTACTGGTGCCATTCTATACTCAAAATCTGTTTTTTTCAGATACCAAGCATGCATAGTCATCAATCTACTCTGTGCAATAAAACCCCTCCACTGGAGACAGATGACATGACAGAACATATCTGAGGATACAGCAAGTTCAGCCAATAGATAGAACAATGCTGGCATCTAAGGAGTTCAAGGTTAATTCCCTTTCTGGAATTAAACGGCAAATGGTACCAGAGTCCAAGCAGGAACTGGGAACAAAGCCATGACCGATGCTCTGTTTTTCCTCTACAGTGATCTAAAAATAACCTTTTTGGATGTCTGATGAGAAAAACACCAGCCTGTAAAGCCATGGATACATATTTCACCACTCCTTTAGTCAAAAACAAGGAAACTAAGATTGAAGAGAGGATACGAAAAGAATCAATGCAGCTATGTTCACTGTAGTACTTCTGTGTTCTCTTTTTTTCCACAGTCTCAGAGAAGAAAAACCATTAGTGAGGAGCTCAGTCTTAATAGTCACATCACCAGATTATAGGTTGTGAGTTTCAGCACTGTTGTGCATGCTACAGCGCTTCTCCTTAAACAGCACACAGGAAGGAAAAAGGACATCTTCTCACATCAGCCCAAATAATGACGACTAAAAGCCTTTCATTTCTAAGTCACTTGTTTGAACCTAGCAGAGCTCACTCTGAAAGACAGCTAAGAGGTACCTTCCCTTCTTGTTCAGCTGCCAACTGTTAAGTGTTCTTGATTTAGGGGCAGAATGCCAGACTACCAAAATCAACTGCAATGACTGCAATTATATCCAAGGAATCTGTTTGAAAGAACTACTCTCCAGTGTTTTGACAGGTTGTGTTCCCTCTTCTAAGTGTATGTGTTGATGTAAGAAGAAAAAAATCCAAAAGACAAAACAACCAAAACCAACCAATACACTTTACTCCACTCTGAAGTCTCTCTCCCCAAAGGACAACTTCGATAGCAAGCCCATGAACTTACGCAGTAAAGAGATTTGAAAGTAACAAAAAAGTTCTCAGCCTGTATTTATTTACACACAGGAGTGTAGCCAAAAGAGGACACAAATGGAATAATTTGGCATTTAAAACAAAACATCATCACCTCCAATCAACATTTCACTTTTCCCACCTGTAGATAGCATTATCTGTCTTAAATACAGCTTAAATACAAATCAATTTATATAATGAACCTCACCACAGGAAGCTGAGTCAAGGATTTATGAATGTGGCCAAACGGTGAAATGAAAACATGAAGGACAAAACTGACAGAACATTCATAAAAGACCAGAGTTGTCATCAAACTCAAAGATGATGAAGCCATCTTGGCAACAGACAAGAACAGAATGATATGATAATCAAAGCAGCATGGACATGTAGTACCACTATTATTCTACCACCATATCCTGGTAACAAGTTATTTTGAATGAAAGCAGTTAAGATGCAGTGCCTGATTTTCACCTGTGGAATGCTAAAATTTACATTTCCAAACCAAAATAGAGACACATGATCATCTTTCAGAAATGTAATCTTTCTCTTCTTCCAAGTAAATACATTCTCCAGGGAAAAAAAAAAAAAAACACTAGAAAAAGATGACCAAGATGAAAGTGAAGCAGTTGAATGATACAGTTGACAGACAAATCAATTGCTTCCTGGAAAATCACTTCCAGTTATTAAATGTCCGAGTCAGCTCAGGATTTTTAATTCTTTGCTATGTAAGATGAAGATATCTTTTTAGGAGGGAAAAACATAAATGCAATAATCTGACAGCTACAAGGAGGCAAATTGCAGCAAGCTATGTTCAAGCCTGGAGAACTCTTACAGTACCATTCTGCATTGTACCAAACATTCAACAAGCCAAACGCTAAGCTCGGACTGCTGAAAGGGAACATCTTCCCCCTGCTCCCAGCTACGTGTTTTTTGGACATATCTCATGCTGCCACCTCTGCCTTTCTATGGTGGTAGAAAATAAGTCCAGTAAGCAAATAAAGCATCCAGTATGAGAGTTTTATTTTGCACTGGGTAATTACACATCTTGTGGGAAGGATCTGACAGTCATCAGTGCTGGCAGACAAGGGAAAGGACTGTAAAGTATAGCTGGCAGTCAGCACTTTCCTGTTCTCCCTTTGGGTGGCAAGGAACCATTGTCAGACTAAAGCTGGCTTTGCCACTAACTTAGAATGTAGCCTTGGTCATTTCCATTAGCCACAGTTTATTTATCCACTTGAAAATAAGTATTCATAATCTTCCTCACAAAGACATGGTGAGAGACGAAGTTTGGAACTGCCACTAAGCATGAAAAGAGATTTTTACTTATTATTATTACTACTACCTTTTCATATGCAAACCATGTGACTGGAAAGAAAATAATGACAAACCAAAACACAAGGCTGTGATTTCACAGAATCACAGAATTATTTCAGCTGGAAGAGACCTTTAAGATCACTGAGTCCAGCCTTTGTATCAGCCCTATCAACCACTAGACAACTACCCTAAGTGCAACATCCACCTGTCTCCTAAACACATTCAGGGATGGTGACTCCACTATCTCCCTGGGCAGCCGTTCCAACAACCCTTTAAGTAAAGAAATTCCTCCTCATATCCAGCCTGAATCTCCCCGTGTGCAACCTGAGGCTGCTTCTTCTTGTTCTATTGCTTGGTACTAGGGTGAACAGACCGACTCCCACCTCACTACAACTTCATTTCAGGTAGTTGTAGAGAGTGACGTCGTCTCCCCTGAGCCTTCTTTTCTCCAGGCTAAACAGCCCCAGATCCCTCAGCCATTCTTTATATGAGATGTGCTCCAAATCCTTTACTAGCTTGGTAGCTTACCTCTGGATCCTCTCCAGCACCTCAGTGTCCTTCCTGTAGAGGGGGGCCCAAAACTGAATACAGTATTCGAGATGCAGCCCCACCAAAGCTGAGTACAGAGGAATGATCACCTCCTTCCTCCTGCTGACAACACTGTTCCTGACACATGTCAGGATGCCATTGGCCTTCTTGGCCACCTGGGCACACTACTGGCTCATGTTCAGCCAGTTCATCACAGACAAGGTTACAGATATATGCAGGTGGGATATATGAGACAGTTTTCCAAGAAGTAAAAAGGTAAAAGTGAACAGGAAAAGTTACATTCTATCATGACTGAGTTGGCAAGTTCAATCAACTGGAAAGCAGCTGTGTATTTATAATGGAGAAGTACTGCCTAAATCTCATCGTCAAGCAAACCAGTGTTGGAAGCTGAACATGCCTCTCTTTGTAGCTCCCCTACGCTTCTGAAACAGAGGTTTGTTATAGCAAACTCATTCACAGAACTGGCTGGGCAGATGAATCACTCACAAGCTGAAGCTGCATTTGATCTGAGTACTTATTTTCACAGAGAAGTGTTTTTTCAAGAGGCATAAAATACAGAACTTATTATTTGCATTATGCAAGCTTTCATCTAGCAACTGAAAACAGCAATAACATCTCATTACAGCAGGGGCAGAAGGTAAAACTCCATCCCTTGAATACCTTACTGCGTTCAGATCCTACAGATGTCTCAACATATGCTTACAAAGAATAAGTCAGGATAGGCAATAACAAATTTACCTCTTAAATTGATGTCTTTTCATCTTCGTAGCCTTTTCTGTCTGACTCTTAGTGACTGCTTCTAGAGACTACGTATTATCAATCCTAAACCTTCACAGTATTTAAGCAGGTAATAAAAATGTGAAACTGAAAGAAGTGGGGGTGTCAGTACCAGGGACCAGTGATCACACTGCATTCACTTGCTGAGCTTGAGTGAAGGCTTTTAAACTGCCTTTGATATGCTCAGAATCTCAGCTGTAAGGCTTCATCTAAGTGATACATATGGGATATTAGCAAACAACTGTTTGTGAAATTACCTAGGCACAAGTATTGCAATCCCTATATAGTTTTGAGAAATCCACACTACCTTCATACTGCACTCTTTCCAAAATATACCAATAAATGATTGAATAGATGCCTACACACCAGCAAAACCCACACCAGCAAAACCCACACCAGCAAAACCCACACCAGCAAAACCCACACCAGCAAAACCCACACCAGCAAAACCCACACCAGCAAAACCCACACCAGCAAAACCCACTAATGGTCTGCTTAGGTACTGTCATGAATTACAGAAGTCAGAGAACACTTTTACTGCCAACCACAAATAGATATTTAAAAGATTTTTCTTTGTAAACAAAAAAATTCTTTTAAAACTATACTTTTTCATGCACAGGCACAACAGAACATCACTACTGACCTTGTCCCAACAAGTATTGGGTATTTCACACATTTTGCATGTACTAGGACATTTAACTTTGTTTTACCAAGCTACAATATCATTTTTAAAGTACTACTGTTGCTAACCCAGCAACATATTTACATACCTGGTAAGTAACACTCTTCCTTCCATCATCATTCGTTTGAGGTAAGGTCAGTGGTCCAGAAACTACCCAAACATCCTCAAATCTCTCAGTCAACTCCCGACAATACATTTCCATTCTAGAACATATTGGTCAGATAAAGTCAGCTGGAAAAATTTAACATAATAAACTTTGAAAGATAGTGTGAAGGGCAAGATGAACCACTGCCAGTTTGGGGGCATTTCTCTAAATTTATGTGACTGACCGATAAGCAAAAAAAAGATAAAATGGAGGCCCAAGTCACACTTCCCACTTGTCCCAGGTTCACTTATCACACACATTTCAGTAAACCTTTCAAGTTATCAAATACATTTGAAAGTGGTTCCTGTAGCCTTACTATCTGTCCTGAAAATCTGAATTCTTTCTTACTTCCACACTTGACACTCCAAAGACACTGTTGATAGTCACTTGGGTTTAGCAAAATACTTGTTTTAAACAGCAGGTTGTGATATTCTTACTTCAAAAGGTTTTACCACAATACTGGATTTATATGTTCCTTCCCAAGCAGTGAATATCCTGCAACAGACAGCTATTCCCACAGCTCCGAGTATTTAGGAAAGTTTCTATGTGCCATTCCCACTATATTAGGTTTTATATTAAAACTGGTTAAAAATAAAGTAATAACTCCAGAAATACTAACATAATTTTTGCTTTTTAAACCAATTGACTCAATTTACAGCGTATTTCTCCAAATGTGATGGTTTCTGGATCATGCCTATTTTATATCAAACATGAGATTACATCCTGTTTTTGATCTAACACCCCAAGTGTTGCAGTGAGCACCCACTGGCCCTTTACTAAAGACAAAGCTACACTTCCCTCAAATGAACAAACAGAGCAGAACGTGAGACAGCTAATCTGACTGCCTCTGAAAGGGGGAGGTTTCACCATCTCCTCTGTCTCATCCCTGCTCCTCATACCTCTGGGCCACCTTCAGCATTCTTCACCCACCAATAAGTCTGAATAAAACCACTTTTTTTTTTCCTGTGCAGGGTTAATGAGTTCAATCAGCTCACACAAATCTGAATTAGCAGCAATGAGGACCAAGAAGACAAATTAGCAGAAACAAGCCCTTTCTTCTCTGTTATTAGTGATCTGCCATGTGATAACCCAAAGCATTGACCACTAGCTGATTTTTTTCCTGCTCTTGTCAGCTTAGCTTCCAAGCACCTCAGCTCCCCAGGCTGTCTCACAGCACAGCAAAACTAACAACCACCTAACACAACAAAACGTTTTTGCTGGCACATGGCCAGAGATCAGATTACAGTGACCATGAAAAAGACAGAAAATTACAGTTAAACTTTGGGAATGAAAGAAACATGCATGTTGGTGGGAAGAGAATGAAGAATAAATACTATGGTGCTGTCAGACCACATCACTGAACCAATCCAATTGCTTACTATCTAATAGCTTGTTGAAAGATGTAGTCCTGCTCTCTCTTTTCCTACTGCTCCCTTTGTCTGCCCCAGCTGAACACTCCTACTCTATCTTCCATGTTGGCTCAGGCACTGATTTCACCAGTTGATTCAATTTTCTAATCTGTCAGAAATATAACCTAGCAAAACAAAACGTGAATCAGCTTAACTGGGTTAGCAAATGGAAGTGACTTGCCATAATCAGGCTAGTACCAGAGCTGGAACTAGGAAAGCAGCAAAAACACGGGACTGGACGGCATATACTCTTTGAAAAACAACACAATGTTAAGCTGACTAACATAGGACACCTCAGAGGACAATTCAAAAAGCAAGCATTTAAAAAGACAAAGGAAGAGAGTACTGAAGCCAGGAAGGGATACACGTGAAACATGGCATCCTTAACTATCTACCATTGAAGTGGCTGATAAAAACAAGTTGCTCAAATACCTTATTCGTGTATTTGAACTGTCGGGATAGGGTGCTGAGTTTGGGAGAAAGTGATAATAGTTGCTTAAACTGTGGGGTTAATGGGATTTTCTGATTATCCAGACATGCTGCTCAAGGGAAATAAAAGAGAGTTTCCAGCCTTCAATCGGCACAAATGCCTAACTTTGGTATAAGGCACTTTTATGCTCAAATACTTGATGTATTAATTAAAAAAAAAAATCTTGAAGTATCATAGCATTTTATTTGCCTCTGAAACATTATAACCTTACTGAATGTCATGATTTTATATGCATTCTTGTACAACTGGAAAGCAGTGTGTAGTTACATTTTTGATGGGACTTCTAATACCATACTAAACACAACTTTGCTAACATTCCCTTGAGCAAACCTTGTGATATTTGTAATTTTCCTCTCCTGTTTATGACTCTTAACATTCTGTAAGTCCTAAGCAAGAAGCACTGGATGAACGCTACTTTTATTAATGTTCTTCTCTGCTCAAAAGAAGGAAAGAATAAAAATCCTACAAGAAGAAAGTTTTAAACTATCAACTACTTCACCTCAAAGCCAATCCAGCTAGCACTCACTCTGCCTGACTGCCGCTTGGAAGCCAGCACTTGAAGAAACACCCAAGACTTGAAGTATTCGTGACTCAGTGGGGAGTGCTTGGTTCTCCATTTCAAACTGAACCCATGTCCACATACAGAGATATGAATACTCTCACTCTGGAAGAACTTTTCTGAGGAAGAGGTGTTAAAGCAAGATAGAATCATAGAATGGTAAGGGTTGGAAGGGACCTTTAGACATCATCTATTCCAATCTCCATGCAGAAGCAGGTTCACCTAGATCAGGTCGCATAGGAACATGTCCAGGCAGGTCTTGAAGACCTCCAAGGAAGGAAACTCCACACCCTCCCTGGGCAGCCTGTTCCACTGCTCTGCCACCCTCACAGTGAAATAGTTTTTTCCTTATATTTAAACGGAACTTTTTGTGTTCTAGCTTCATCCCATTACCCCTTGTCCCGTTGCTAGCTACAACAGAAAAAAATGCTGCCCCAACCTCCTGACACCCACCATTTAGATATTTGTAAATATTAATGAAATCCCCAAAGATCTAATCCTTTCCTTTCTTATACTGAATTTTCCCTAAGGATAGAGATGTTAAATCTGGTACCTTTACCCATATCAGCCAGAAGAAGTAATTTTATCTATTCTAATATCCTCTACAGTTTGATTGAATAAAGAACTAAAGTAGTCATTATACTGTCCTTGCAATATGAGGAATGAGTTACCTTTCATTTCAGAGAAAGCTGCTATGATCTCTATAGGCTATAGTACTCTTAGCGTATTTTGATGTGAAGGGGATTTATAAATACAGCACTTTTCATTTGTGCCACTGTTACTTTTCACTTAGTTCACTTAAAAGTAATTTCTCACCTGTTCCAAAATCCAGCATTATTTTCATAATTCTGAGGCACGATGTTAGAGAGATAAAATGTTTCGGCCATAGCTGTCTGCAGAGAAAGAAAATAACCCAAATCTATTGAGACAAGCTGAAAATACACTTTAGAAGTTTTTATCTCAGAATCCACTTCTAGTTTACCCCGTATCTACCTTTATTTTTCTTTACCAGAAACCTACCACAATGTCCAATTGCAGAGGCACAGGAATTACTGTCACCCAGTCAGTTTCACTATGCTTTTGGAAACAACTAGTTACTCTTCATTTTGAACTGGAAGGATGCTTTCACCCATGCTTTACATTCATTTGACTGTCTTATAGTTAAGCTTTTTCTTTTGCTCCCAAGAAAACATTTTATTAAAAATATTCATCAGTATTTTACAAATACATACCATGCTGGTGATTAAGGTATTTATGAGACTATAATGGTCAAATGTATAGATTTTTGATCATTTTACCTTTTAAAAGTGTCATAAACCTTTCTGTCACCAAAAAACTACACATATGAAAGGCAACACAGAATTCCAAGATCTTAACTTGGAAACTTCACAGGTCTTGTATTTGTCAATATTTTTAACATACTATTTCTTGAAAGTGAAGGGGCTAAACAGAAATCCTCAGGATGAGCAAACACTACCTGCACTAATTAAACAGTCAAACTAAATTCTTGTAATGCTGTATTTGAAAGATTGTACCATCTCACTGCATTTGAAGCCAGGTCCAAGATATGTCTGCACAAGTAGTTCACCAGCAAAAAGTTCTCAGATATCCCAAATCACGTTAAGACGCACCCAGTAGAAATGAAATGCCTGGTTCTTTCACCCATCACATGTCACCGCTCTGTCAACTGCAAACTATTTTGCCTGGTAGAAATACAAATTCAAACTGCTCCTTAATTGACAAATTGCTGCATTAGGCACATTTCACATGACGATCCAATAATTCCAATGCTGCTTTGTTAGTCAGCCAAGGCATTAGGGCATGCCTTTCTTACAGCTCAAATAAATAGCAGGTGAAGATATTTTATAGACTGAAAGAATTATGGCAAAAAAGGGTTCTAATTTACCTCATATACACTCCCAGAAAGGAAAAAGCCTTCTAAATCACCCAGGCAATCCCCTTGGCTATACAGAACAGTACTTAACAGCATCATTGCTTTGCTCAACCTAGCCTTAAACATCCAGCACCTGTTGGCCAGAATGAAGTCATTGTTCCTGGCCTCCTTTAAACAGAGCCTCAGGAGACACTTTTGAGCCTTGTTTGCTGAAGGTCATCATCTTCATTTTACAGGTAGACAATGTGATGTAAAAGAGGCTGAAAACACTTGCTTAACACTATGCTGTACAACACATACTCACATCATCTCTGGCAAAGAAGCTAATCAAGGTGTGATCTAATGAAGACAGAAGTATGTCACCAGAGGATGCACCTGATTTAGATGCCTGAAGGAGACTGTGAGAGCATCCTCCAGTATTCAGGCAGAAAAGACCTTGTAAATCCAAGCCCAGGTCTGTGCATCAATAATGAGATCATGTTCCATCTCAAAATAAACTGCAAAAGGAACATTACATATCACTTTTAAGGGTCTGTTGACCCTTTCCAACTGCTAAAAGACATATTAAAAAGAAAGGGATAAAATCTTACAGTTGAAAATTTGTTATCTCCTGCTGGTGCCATGTGTCCTCGTGACCATCCACTTCCAAGGTAGTCTTCATTGACAGCACTAAACATTAGAGGAATATTAGGATCTGGTCTGAATTTACAGTGTCTTCGGTCTGCATTGCCTGAGGAATAACATGCTAAATTGTTAGGTTATCATTAAATCATCACAGCAAGACAAAAAGAACTGGCTCTGTAACATCTTGCCAAACGACCTGTGCTTAGAGATTCAGAAGAAAATGAGTATTTTTCTTCTCAACCATAAAAGAGAGGAATTCAATGAAAATATCTCTTCTCCAGTTGTAAATTCATTTCCATTACACAGTAGAAACTCTAATACGCTTATTGTTTTATAGACAAAAAAACAAAGCAAAATATGTTAGTCTTATGATAAAATCAGATCAATGTTAAAGGCAAGATTGCTAAAGGTATAAACTAGTAGTGATTCACTTCTTAGGACAACGAAGATACAGAGATCTTCAGCAGCTGCAGTTCCATTTTTATGTTTGATTCACTACAAGCATTTCTTTTTTAGCTTGGAAGCAGATTGGGTATACCTTGAAAAAGTTACACTTGGTAAAACAATTAATCCACCCAATAGGAAATCTTAAGTGTTTTGCTCTTCACGGGCACAGAAAGAAATGTAGCTCTCCCCTATTCCTTTTCAAGATTCCCTTTCTGCCTTTCCAGACATTTGGGAATTTTGCAGAAAAATGGCTAGGCCTGAACTCTTCTGGTAGACAAAAACATTTTGGGAGGAGGGCCGTGGAGGGAGCTAAGTTAGCTGTTGCAGAGATGCCAGTCCATTCCAAGCTGCTGTCTTTGCTGAGGAGCCTGTGTCCTCTTCCCAGTGGCCATACATTTGCATCCTTGCACTGTGTAGAGTCCCAGCCAATTCCTTGGAAAAGACAGTACTCAGAGTAGGCTGCAACTTTGAGACCACTTCATCCCAAACACAGACCGCTTCCTTGGAAAAATGATGACCAGAAGAGGCTTGCATGAATTAGTTTGGCACCAACACCCTCCAGTAAGACACTATATTTCTTAGTGAATGGCTTGTGACCCAAGAACATCCATAGTGAAACAAAGTGCTGCAGAACAGCACTGAGGCACACACAAGAGCTCACTCAGCTGTGCCTGTGCAATGGGTGGACAGAACTGGAAACTAACTGTTTTACAGCACCATCATTGTTGTCCATATGTTTTTTTCCCAAATGACAATGTAATTCAATGTATCTACAGCATATTGAATGGGTGTCATCTTAGGTGTAATTTTACAGATGCAATATGCAGGTTCATTATATAGTATTTTTTAATTTAAGCATGAATCAGGGCCTGTACACACCAGAGATAATATTCCTCAGACTTAGTTTAGGAAGGGGCTTCACTTTTCTTTTTTGGTAAAGCACATGACACCTTTAACACAGGATTGATGCTTAAGAAGCAACACTGACAAGTTTGTCAGTGTGCAAAACAACAGAATTCTTATTTTGAAAAAAATTGTATTTAATCTAAGTCAAAATGTAATTTACCAAGGAAACCTGGAAAATGGAAAAAATGTATCCTCACTTATTCTGTGTTCACTGATTCGATAAAAAACAACTAATTTTTTCTGTAACCAGTTTTGTACATCTCACATGTAAAGCGAATTTCTTTCCACTGTGTTTTTTAAACGTTTAAGTTCTTACTTATCAATAATTTTTTTTTTTTTTAATTCTGTCCTTTCAAAACTCTAGGACATGGAAGTTTTTTGTGACCTTCCTTGAACGACACAGTTCCACCTCAAATCTCAATTAGAGTAGCTACCAGACATAAATCAGAGCTGAAGCATCGTAAGGCATTAATTTCAACTCTCAGGTTATTGCATCTGATCACCTGGAAAACATTTTAACAACTTATCTGTTAAGGCCCACTTAAAACTAAGCTTGGAATTATTGCTTTCTTCTCAGAAAGAAGGGGAATCAATGAAGCTACTTAGGGGTTGGTTATAAATATTTTCAGGATCACACTTTTAATTTTGAAAGGTGATTAGGAGACTGTGATTAAGATATATTTAGAGGGCTACTGCCTTCATAAAACATTTTACAATTATACAGTTATCTCCATTACTAATAATTTGCCTTATAAAACTGAACTAATGCTATAAACTTAATTTATGTGACTGTATACCACTCGTATTTCATTCACCATTGACAACAAAAAAAATCACTGAGCCTCTGACTTGCATGAAGAACAGGGCAGAGAGCATTAGATAATGCAGATCAGAAAACACAACAGAATTGCATCAAAGTAAATAATGGCTGCAGTGAGTAGGTAATGCCCTCTCTAGCTTTGAACAACAACAAATGCTGATGTCCTTTGCCTCATTTTTAACTCACAAATGGACATCCATCTTTTCTTGCCACTCTGCACAAATCTTTTAAATATCTGTAGATGAATCAGTTTGGCTGCTAAAGATGTTAACTCCACAACCATTCACACCCATGTGCCAGTACCTCAACTGACAAAATTGGGCCACTAACAACACTGTGACAGTCTGAATCAGGTAAGGAAAGGTTAACTTTCAGTGTTTCATCTTCTTTACATTCATATTTAAAATAATTAAGCTCAGCTTCCCTCCTGCAACATGACTTAAGTGTTTACACTGACACAGATACATTGACCCAGTGTTTACAGACTTTTTCATAAATGCCAGTTTCTCACAGAAGGTAGCTCTAGTTCTTCAAAACCAGACTAGTCCAAACAAGACAAAGAATAACGAAGAGGCCTGCCAACCTGCATCTCTTTTAATTAAAAATCACTGGCAGCATCAGTCTTAACACTGTCACAAAGCTGACATCCACTGAGAGGCCTCCGGCTTCCAGTGGGATTGTGAATGTGTGAAAAAAAAGATCCATACCTAGAGACAACTATATGATTTTTCTCCTGTGAACAGCCGAGCCGGTTCTGGGCATCATAAATATAATTAAACAAACAAACACCTACATACCCAGTGTCTTCTGTTTTGAAATATGTTCAATCACCCATCTAGGAACCCGTTTGGCCTGGTCGTAAGATAGTGCATGATTCGTGTAACATCTGGTCTCTGTTCCAGCTTCAGGGAATCCATATTTTTCCAGTAGAGACTCTTCCACTGGTTCTAGGGAGAAAAGTAAACAGAAAGCCACTCAAAGATGAAAAATTACCCTAAACAAGACAGTAAGGAAAGCACCCCTGTGGAAGTAAACACACTGTACAAGGAGTTACTTGAGGTTACTGTCACAATTAAGATCTAAACAAACATTAGGAGAGCTATCCAATGAACCTCTCTTCTACCAAAAAGGTACTTTCCATCACGTCTTCACATGAAGATCTGTGCTCTAGGATGAACTCATCCACTCTAATGCCTACACACATCTACCCAGCAATTGCTCTGAGCTGGCCTTTAGAAAGAAAGCTACCAGGTATTTAGGGACAAATCAGGCAACAAGGAGTTAGGGACACAGGAGATCAATACACACATTTCAGAGCTAGAAATCACACTCCTCCTCACAAACTGAGACAAACTGAGTTTGGTGCAAGCAGAAGTCCTGCCCTCACTGGAAGCACTCACACTCTGACCAATGAATAAAACCTGCACTTGCAGATTTATTTTTTGCAAGTAAGATTTTTATCTAATGGAGAAATATTTGCATCCATCTTGCTAACTTCTTCATGCTCCAGCTGTTTTACAGCAACTTGTATTTTTAGAGGCCCTTTCCAATGCTCTCATACTTCCAAGTTCCCCTGGGCTTTCCTCCACACCTAGCACACTCCCCAACCCCCATAGCTTTCTCCACACACCTCGCATCCCCTCCAGCCCCCACTGCGACCAGGCCAGGGCTTTCCCAAGCCCTCAGCCACCCCTCGAGCTGGCCTCGTCTCCTCAGGAAATGCAGGGAAAGCAAAAGCTGAAATATAGTTATGGCCTGACACGAATTAAAATTATATATATATACACACAACATATATACATTCTGTGGATGTTACCAAATCACACTGGACAAGTGCTCTGCGCCCCACACTGCGACACAGGCCGTTTGCAGCCTCCGTAACCCTCATTTCGGTGTGAGCAGATGCAGCAAGGAGAAGCTGCGGCCCAGCATCCTCAAATAACCGCCCCTCCCCCGCTGCCCGAAGTAGGGTACTGGGGGCACTCCCCGCCCTCCCCAGGACGGAGGCAGCTAGGAGAAGGTCTCTCTAAACGAGGGAGCGGGTTTAAGGGCAGTGGCGGCTGTGGGAAGCGGTACCTCGTAGAGCCGCCCACGCTCCCGCCTCCGAGAGCCACGAGGCCGCCGCGCTCGGCCTCCCCTCTGCCCGCGGTTCTTACCCTCTAGAAGAGCTCGTCCGGGGACCGGCTCCGGCTGGCTCTGGCTACGGAGCAGCCGCCACGCTGCCCAGCACGATGCTGCAGCCCCTGCTGCAGCCCCGCAGACGAAACCGCCGAGGAAGCGGCGGTGGCGGGGTAAGGCCGCCATGGCGGAGGGTGGGGGAGGCTGGCGGCGCTACTCCGCGGCGCCCCCTGGCGGCCCGCCCGCGCGGTCGCCATGGCGGCATCGCTTCAGCGTGGTGGCCGGGAAGCCACAGAGGAGGAACGAGGGAAGGGGGATTTTCCCGAAAGCTGGGCAAATGGGAGAACGAAGGCGCGATGCTCGCCCTTATAAAGACTACGGGGGCTGCCCTGAGAGGAATGGCTAAACTAGACCTCAGCCAACAAGGCCAGGGCCGATGGCATTGGGTTCCAGCCCCATGGTGGGTTTAGTCACCATTTCGTAACTTGACATCAGGCTTTATGTCAGTAAAACCACCAACCCCAATTTTACTACTTTTCCTTCATAGGTGCCAGTAAAACCAGCAGCCCCAATTTTACTACTTTTCCCTCATAGGTGCCTGTTAGTGTTCATATTGGCCTCATCTGGGTCCACTGTAAGCATTTTCAATCCAGCACCAAGCAAGAGGCATTTTTTCAGGAGGACGCATGTAGCAATGGAAAACACCAAAACATGATGTCTTCATCACCACGCCATCATTGCACTGCAGGCAGCTTGGCCAGAAAGGTCTGGCCATGTGTCAGTTTGTGGCTGAGAACATCTTGCGTCATGCAGTAGGGATTACAGAACTCACTGAGTTGCTATGAGTTCAGGGAACTTGGGCTTTTTATTATTTTATCTCGAGCTTTTTCCATGCCCAGTCCCTATGCCTCACTAAAGCTTGTCTGGTGCTCAGATGAAGTGGGGAAAAAAACCCAAATCCCATGGTATATGGAAGCTGCATCTCAGTCCCAGGCCAAATGCTTTCCCTGACAGCAGGTATATCACACTGAAGTTACTTTCCTGACCGGGAACCCTGCAGCAGCACTTGTACATGCTGTGTGTTTTCCAACAGCCTCACTTGACCAAGGAAATACCCAACTGTCCTCATCAAGGTCTTGGCTGTGCAGTTGCTGCAGGTATTCCATGAAGATGCATGCTGGTTTGTACTGTTCATGGCTCTAATAGCATTAAGTGTAACTTTCACTTCCAGCAACTGTTAAGCTATTAGTGGGCAACTTTTTGTAAATCAGGTTGGAACCATTTAGGCCATCTTTGTCCCTTGCTCCCTGCTCTGCTTCTCTGATAGAACTGGTGGAAAGAAAGGGCAGACACTTCACAGCATGGTCCTGGGATTTAGCTTAAACCCTCCATCACTGGCAGTTGCAGCTATGATGCTGGACTTTATTGCTAGAGCTTAACATGCACATAACGCTCTGTGAAAATGGTTCTTTGCTGGGAATGATAATCAGTGTTACCACAGTGTTACAAGAGGCACTTAAAAGGACACAGCGATTCAGGCTAACTCTATCATCCCTTTGGAGGATTCGCAAGCAATGGATAGTAGAGGCCTTAGCTATGCCTCCACGGGGATTCTGGACAGCAGAGACGCCATTAAAACACCAAAACATACTTCCTATTAAAAAAGGAAATATTCCAGCTAGATGCCAAAGACATTAAAAAAACAATGACTTTTAACGGCGCACCAACAAGAGAAGCAGTTATTTGTAATTTACTGTTTATTTTCATATACAAAAAGATAAACTTGAAATAGTTCCTTCTAGTTTTTTTCCTCCTATCTGTTGGGGTGTAGCTGCTTCACACAGGGCAAATACTACATTCATACTGGTTTATTCAGACACCCAGTGCAAAGCTGAAGCAGCAAAACTCCAACTTGGCAGAACTAATTTCAAACTTGAGACTCATTTCTAAAATACCACAGTAAAAAGGAACAAAGATCCACTGCAAATTCATGAACTATGATACAATGTTCTTTCCAAAATGTCTTCATTTCATAACTGCAATACAATGGATGTCTGCATTAGGCCATTTTATACATACATTTTATATATATACCCTTTTGCAGAATATATATATATAAAACATACATATATAAAAAATCAGCACACTTCAATCCAAAAGGGGTTACAGCAACAAGCTTAACTCTCTGTATACTTTTTTCTTTAACAGGATATTTTAGTATAACTTTTGTTAACTCAGTAGTACAAGCTATCTCTGTTCTACATTTTTATAGCTACGAGAGTGAAATATAACCTACAACATTTACATTTCACATATCTTGGTATACAAACAGTACTTATTGAATTTGAGCCAAGGACCAAAAGACTCTTTAAAAATTATTTCACCATCTGATAGAGCTTCCTGTAATTTACACTTATTCTGCAATCTTCTAAATCATTTACTTAATCTCATAGTTTGAGTTTAAATCCATTCAAACTGGAAATCCTGGAGAAACAGGTTACTGCAAACTCTTATGTATATTCTATATATACAAGTTAAGTAACACAGCGTAATAAGACTTAGCTATTTATCCTAAAACTGATATACACATATTTCACTACGCTAGACAAGTCTTAGGATTTTTATTTTCTTTCTTTAAATAAAGCACAAATTTAGAAGTAGCTGGTAAAACTTACGATAAGATGGTTTAAAATGACAAATGATTAGGTTGAGATTTATTCCTGCTGGTGCCAAAACATTTTCTTGTGAGTTTTGTACTATGCTGTGTTGTTTAACTGTATGCATCTAATGTTACATGCAGAAAGCTCTTTCCACAAGAATTGACATCACTGTACTCAAGTCAACTTTACAGTACAAAATTTGTCAAACTTAAGGGCAAATGTGAAAATATTAACAGGTGAAAGATCAGGCTTTCAACTCTATCATGAAGATCATGCAGAATTCATAAGCAGATAGCTTAAGCAGATTGACAATGGCATTGTGCGGACTCATGGCATAGAATTGAGGTTAAGAATGTTACTTAGTTTGCAGTAACCACCTCCTTCAATTCTCATCCACCAACAGATTGACTTTTGCATCCTGGTTATTCCATTGGAAGGCCAGCAGCATTGCAAAATACCTCCTGCTGGGAGATTTCAGTACTTCTGTAAACGATTTACCGAAGATAATCATAAACCGTCAATAGCTATAGAAACGTCTGACACTTGAGGAAAAAAATGGAGAAAGAGAAGCACCTCCTTTTCCCTAATACCAGTAATTTCATAGTAGTTAATTATAGGAATTACTAGTAATAGTAAATTCATTGGATTGGAAAGCTACTATTTTGGCCAAGTAAAATACATATTGTAATGTTACATCATCTATGTGGACACGTATTTTTTATAAACCAAGACATTTGGGAGGGGAACACGCACAGTTAATGAAAAGAATGGTCTAACCATTGTTTTTCCCCAGAAAATATATCCTGAACAGAATTCTCTTCTGCAAAGTACCATTAAAGAGAAGTCACTCTGATTGAAGGTCTGATTTTATGAGAAGGTACTTGGGAGAAGGTAGCTGGAAAAAGGAAAGAGCCAGACAGGTTCTAAGTCTTGCCAACACCTTCTTTTAGTATCCATGAAATTGCTCTGGTGCTAAGTCCACCTTCTAGAGCTATGAAATGCTCCAACATACTCATCTGTCATGGCTGGATTTTTGGTTTGGGTAGGGTGTTTTTGGAGGGTTTTTTGGGTGTTTTGTTTTTAAGAGGGACAGCAATGCAGAGATGACAGTGACTTCTGAATTAAGATAGGTTACTGGTTAAACTTTGGTTCCTCAAAACATTAGAAAAGCTGAATAAAGTATGGCCAATGCCTTCCTTTCCACAAAAAAAAAAAAAAAAAAAAAAAAAAAAAAAAAAAAAAAAAGAAGCCATGAAGTCTTCCCAGAATATACTTTAGTTTTGCAATACTAACTTTACTGGAATGCTGTACACTGAGTTGTTTTTTAAAATCTTCTTTAATGACTGGAAAGATTAAGAAGCCTCTGCTCCAAAATTGGCCAAAAAATGCAGAAATGGTGTTTTAATCACATCATCTGCCCCATTAAAATACTGAAATAAAAGGCTAACAAAGGAAGCACTTTTCAGAAAAACACTGTCTTGATAGATATCCAGCACAATGCCATTACAGAGCTTCAGAGAAGCCCTTTTGGTTTGAATGTTGGAACACAAAAGTTTTGCTTTTTTTTTTTCCTTCAGTCCTTGGAGATCGCTTTCCATTTACATATATATATCATATCTATACGTGGATATATGTATATGATACATATATATAAACACCCATATATAGCAAGGTTCCTGTTTGTGTATGTTACAATATTGTAGTATCAAGGAGAGTCCAGATAGCAACACTGTTTAATGTGAAGTTTGAGGTAATTGGTTCTTGAAATACCTGGATCTTAGACTGCATCCAGAAATAACAGCTGGGCAATGAAAACTGGGTTTTTTTCAGACAGAAAAAACAACTCAAAACCAGTTAAAGAAAAGAAATAGCTTACAGCAGTTGCTTTTACATGGAAAAATAAAGGCACAACAGACTAGCATTACAGTTCAGAACAGCTGGATGGAGAGAACACAAGTATGATCTCTTTCTGTGGAAGTGTCCTGACAAAAAAGATTGCTGCTTACTCGATGGGTTACTACTTTAGTCAGGGAACGGGATATCACCCTAAAACTAGAGTTTTAAAACAGACATCCCATGTAAGTAAGGGACCAGGCGCATTGAGGAAGCATTCCAGCAACACATGCACACTCATGGCCTCACAGAATTGATGGCAAGTGCTTCCCTCTCAGGCTTCCTCTGCGCCAGGACTTCACCAAAGACAAAGGTTTAGGACTGGGCGGTGGCAGGAGCCTGCTGGAAGTCACGCAGGCACTAATTTCAAAAGGCACACTGTCAAATCAGCTTCAAGAGAGCACAATACACTGATCAGTTTAAAGCTTTGCCTAGTAACTCTTACTTCACGGACACTGTGCTGTCAAGGTGAAGGGAATCAAAAAGACCAGAGTGATTGTTAGGTCCAATGGGAAAAGTTAGCTTAAGTGAAAAGAATCTGTTTAAAATTGTGGGTGTTGGGTTTTGTTTTTTTTTCTTTAATACTTTTAGAATACATGGGATTGGTTCCACAAATTTGGAATGCTCGTTTTCTTAAGTAGGACTTTGGACATGACAGTGCTCCTTTAGTGCCTCCAACTCAGCACACAAAATTTGACATTGGGAACACAGAGTGTGTATCTGCATGTTCTGGTGAAGCCCTGATTAGTTGTGTCACTTAAAAGAAGGAACTTCTAGGAATTGCTTTTATCAGGACTTGACTGGCCAACAGCTCCTTACAGATCATATTGTCAATGCAGCAGATGCAGCTGCTAGAAATGGATACAGCAGCAAGCGGGATCAGCCTGGCTATTTGGTCTCAGTAAATTCTTAACATCCTGACTTCACAACTCACTGCAGCATCACGGCACATGCCAAAAGACACACTGCTCACACATGGATACTCGCATGAATACACAAACTCTTCCTGGTTAAAGTGAAGATGGCCATCGAAAAGCAATAAGTATCTTTAGCAGAAGGGATGTGACATGCAAGATAACCTAAATCCATACTCAGTGCCATCCTCAAAGCATGTCCAAGTACATCCAAACTTGTTCCTCAAACTGGTTTCAAGCTAAACTTTTTCTATCCTCTAGACTTTTACGTAGTGCACACTTAATTTAAACATTTTTATATATATATTTATTTGCTGTGTGTACACACACCTTTCTCCCTTTTCCCTGCAGAAACACATTAGACATTACAAAAATAATTTGTGGTATAAAAGAATTCTCACACAATGTAGAATTTTTGTTTGTATATGTAACTAAAATATATATATATATTTTTTTCCAAAAGTAAAAAAGTCAAAATGTCCTTATTTTCCTCTATTATATAGTCTATTTTATTTACAATGTTACCAAACAATATTCTGTATGTAAAAGTGATAATAGCTTGCGGGACACTTCCTGCTTAGCAACTTCTCAAGTGGAGTGTGGCGTGAAGAGGACTGCAACAACAGCACTATCACCTTAGCAACCAGCACCTTCCTCTGCAATACGAGTTCCTTCCATACTAAATGAAACCAGATCTCTCCCCTGCAAACCAGAGCAAGTTCTGACAGTCTGCCTAGGAAGTAGCACAAGAGGAATAAAAAGTGTGTTCTCCAGTTTCTGTGCTGTGATATTAAGGGGGATCACGATCTCTAATGGTGAGGCCTGACCCAACCAACCTGGAAATAACCCCAGCAATGCAGCATTGAGTGGATCCAGGGCTTCTGCTGCTTCTACTGAAAACAACAGCTTCAAGTGGGAACAGCAGTGAGTCAAGAGACCCAAATAAAATGCAGTGGAGTTACTGGGGGACACTCATGGACAAATGTACACAAAGATCTTGGCTTTTCCATTGGTGGAAGCTTACCTAGCATAGTGTATTCAGTAAGAGACTTTCAGCTGAAGAATGAGGCAGAATAAAAGGTGAGTTACTTTTGTCTTAAGTAGAGTAAACTTTATGATCAGGACTGGCTAAAATCCTTAAACATAATGAATAACCCTGGTGTAACTTAACTGATAAGACTGGTTGATGGCCATCTAACGTGCACGTATATTTCAACGGGAACCACATATACTTTCCAGCCTTGCTGTACTAATGAAATTTCATTAACAAGTCAGAGTTCTGCCATCCTCCAAAAAAGTCGTTTTAGTTCCCATGGCATTACCAGTTTCAAAATGTGAACTCAAACTTCCTCCATTAGGAAACCAGCACATCCAGTGCAAGGAATTCATAAACTCCTGAAGTTGAAGAGAATTTTTACCCAGGATATTAAAAAATATTTCACCTAAGAACTGTCATACAAGAGAGGAAGGTCAACTATTCTGCAGCAAAGTATTTGAATAACTATTTCCTCTGAACGGGAAGTAAAATTTAGTACTTGGGAAGTAACTGAAGAAGTGTTGTATCCATCAAATTCAAGGGAGTGTTAAAAGAGCCGCAGTAACTTATTCCAGCTACACCTATGGATGTGCCCAATGACTGGCTCGGAAAAAGCCTCTGCAGTACTGAACAGAACACAAAATTATGTTGTTAGAGAGAGTTGAAATGCTAGATTAGTAGTGAGGAAACTACTTGCTTGACAGATCAAGTGCTGAAAGATCAATAAGTTAATCAGAGTTTGTCATCATTAATAAACAAATAAATGCCAGTTTAAAAGAACAGCTTTTGCAAAATTGGTACAAATTTGGAAATTAACAAAAGGTCAGGATTTCCTTCTCTGCTGTGACAGCAAGATACACATACTCACATACATTTAGAATCTGTAACTAAGCACACACGCAATTTGGAAACTCTTTGTAAAAATCAGTTTCTGAATCCTGTTTGACAAGATGATCTATAAGGAACCATTTACACCAGGGAAGATGTAACACTTTACAATCGACATTTGGTCAAAAGTTTGTATGGTTGTGCAGTTCCCTGCAGTTAAAATAAGCTACATGTGAGAATTTTTGTTTATGTTTTCTCAAAAGAGATTTCAGAGGTTGACTAATAGGCGATTAAAATCATATGGCACTTTCAATAAATACTTTTAAAGCTTCTTAAAGAAATCAGGATAAAAAAGCAACTGCTGTAGTAAGCCTGTTTTAGCCACAATACATAATGCTGAAAGAAAAAATCCAGAAAAGCAAACAGATATTAACAATTAAAAGACAGTACAGCTTTTTTCTTTCTGCAGCAACATGAACCAGCTCCCATTGCCAGGGAAATGGGAGCGGGTCCACCTTGAAACAAGTATGCACTCAACCTTCACTGCTCTACGCTCCACCCCAACCCTAACATCACTTAACTTCTAAAACATTGTCACATCTTTATATAAATCTCAGTGCAGAAATGTATTAAACATGAAAAAATACTGATCCAGCAAACCTTTACACCCATGCTTAACATTAAGTCAGTGCCTAATGTCATGACACCAGAAAAGCTACCTGCACACTTAATGCTAAGCACGGGGATGTTGCAGCATCAGGCCCAAAGATGCCAGACACCAGTGGGGACATCGCTGAGTCAAAATGGTGTTGTTCTGTCTGGGTTTGTCAAGGTGTTTGCAAGAGAAGCACATCAAGAAACAGAAATTTCCAAACCTACACACAGAAATACAGTTACATGTGTGTACGCACTAATACACAATATACATTCAGGAACTTTGAAAGAATAGATTAAGACTTTATTCAGATAGACAAATTAAGGCAATCATCTTAACGACTATGCAAGATAAAGGACTGTGTCCTCATTTGTGACCTCTAGGTTTTAAAGCTATATTTTTCAAGAAATATATTGTAATTATCTTTATATTTGCTCCAATAAGGGATTTTGTTTGCTTAATAAATTATATCTGTGCAAGGGTGCACGCTGACTTAATTTAGCAGTGGCAGGAAATCCAATTTGTTTGTGTAATACAGATTTTTTACATTTTCCTTACAGGGTGATTTGTTTAGGACTGCATTTTGGCTCAACATAAAGAAAAATTTCAAAGTTCTGGCCATCCAATGGACATAACTTTGTCAGTCTAGCAAGACACAGAATTCATGTTACATTCAAAGTAAAAAAAAAAAAAAAAGAAAAAGAAAAAAACATGTACTGTCCTTTCACTAAAACAGACCAAACAAAAAACAAAGGAAATCCACAAAATGGAAACAGCCTTCACAAATAAGAGTGAATAATGCCCAGGTACCTTATATAGGCAGTTATTCTACAACTGTATACAGTTATTTACAACGGTGCTTTATAAAACAAAAACCAAAACAACAACAACAAAAAAAATGGTAGCACTTCCTAAAAGATTTTGGAACTTTTTTTTCTTTTTTTTTTTCTTCTTTTTTTAAAACTCCCTTGTCATAAAAGCCAACTTACATTAAAATATACTTACTACAAGACAAAACAACTAACAAAATATATAATAAAACTCATACAAGTAGAAAATTCTGAGGTATTTCTGGTTTGAGGTGGTCTGTGGTCATGAAGTTTTTAATCTTTTTCTTTTTCAGTTTAAACCTCGGAAGCCACGTAACGTGTATGTGTGTGTGTGTATGTGTGTGTTTTGTGGTTTGTTTTTGTTTTCTTGTGGTTTGTTTTTTTTTTTTTAGCTTTTCTCTTTTTTTAAACATTGCATGTTTTGCAAATTAAAAAAATATCTCAACGTTGAATCAGCAGCATTAGGAACATTCACTGACTAGAGCGAGTTTATGGCGTAAGAGTAACGGTAGAATATGCACCACTTTAAGACAAAAAAGAGTTTTCGTCACAGAGTAAGGAGAAAGCAGCGTCAAAGAAGCCAGTTGGAGAGATGCTGCAATAATCACTGCTGCTGCTCAGCTGCCTGTGCATCCTGCACCAGAGCAGTTCATAGGCTTCTTGGGTGCTACAGGAGCCGTCTGCCACCAGTTCAGGTATTTCCACCCCTCCCAACTCCAAATTCAAATAAAAAAATAATAATAATAATAAAAAAAATAGAGCCAGTTTTCACACCCTTCCTCTTTTCACCATCTGCCCCAGTAGCTTGGGCTGACAGATAATCAACCTCAAAGCCAAATTTCCTCAACTGACTCGCACTTAAAGCGAGATGCAAAAATTTTCCCATCTTCCAGTATTTTACGAAAGTGCTTCCGAAAACACACTTTCTTGTCTCTTCCAGTTACTCTGCTTAAAAATTTCCATATCTGGAAATAAAAAATAAAAGCTAATTAAAGTTCTGCTTTGTTATTTTACTGCCCAAGTCCAAGATACTGGAGGAAGAAGGAACTAGCACCTTGCTGACAACCACTGGCTCTTTAACTCAGCTTTCTCCATATGCTGCAGCTGTTAATACTCTGCCCAGAAATGTCCTTCCCCTCCTGTAATGGTTACCTGAGAAGTAGCTCCATAGCAAATGATGTTTCCCCAAATGCTGCCAAGTCCAACGTTACTCTCCCCACCCCTATTCTATGCTCCCCCCTTCAATTCTACCACCAAGAATTAACATTCTTCAACCAATTACTTATTTTTTCAATGTTACAATGACACCCGTTAGATCCGTAAAAGACACATCTGCTGTTTTCTTTTGAAGCTCACTTCCAAAACAACAACAACAACAAAAAGGAACTGAACCCAAAACCAAAACAAAATGGGGAAAAAAATCCTTTTGAGGAAGGTGTATTCTTTATATAACAGTCTTAAAGTTTCCTCCACAGTTTGCAGCATTGCGTTTTCAAAGATGGTAGGTGGTTTTCCTTTATGTCACAGATGCTCCGCTCAGAAGACAGACTGATAAACAGAAACCCAGAAAACTGAATAAAAGTAAAAGACAACTGAAGTGAGTCTGTTGAGGTTCTGAGGTACCTGCACCTTTTCTGCATTCATTAGTCGGCACCTGAATGCTTGCTGAAATGTCCTTTTTTTTTGTTTTTTTTTTTTTTTTAATACAGTAGAGCAATGTGCTGGTAAAATTGATCCAATCCAAAATAATAATAATAATAATAATAATAATAATAACAATAATAATAAAAAGTCAAGATAAAATAGCAGCTGCATTCATGTGTTTGTTGGATTTTTGTGGTTTTGTTGGTTTTTGTGGGTTTGTGGGGTTGAGGTTTTGTTTTTTTAAACTTTTGTTTTTTAAAACTTTTTTCTTTTTTTTTTACTTTTCCTTTTCCAAATCCACCCAGTCTGAAAAGACAAAAGTGAACCAGGACTTAGATACTAGACTCTTTGGGCGGCAAGTCCACGTTGGTGACGGATGTCACGATGGAGACGAGGCAGTCCGAGGTAGTGCCATTGACGGCTTTGCGGATCTGGGCAATGCGCTCCTCCACGCAGCCCGCCGACAGCCGAGCCTCCGCATCGTGGTCCCAGCACTCTTCAATGGTCACGCACAGCTGCGCCAAGCCCTGAGGACAGCAAAGGGGAGAAAGCACTTTCAGAGTCAAAGTTTTCACCAGGAACCACCAATTGGCTATCCATGATATTAGCTGTAAAAAATGACTTTAAATATGTGTTTTCAGGGGTTTTTTTAAGCCTCTGTTCCTTAAAGCTGTAGGGCTTGGTCATACCTGACCTTTTTTCATACCCCATAAGTACTTCCTGAAATTTCAAAATACATCCCAAGATTCATCAGTTAAAGCTTTAAAAGACATGGTATTGCAATTGTCCACCACAAGAAGGATATTGAAGTGCTGGAGTGTGTCCAGAGATGGCCAACAAAGCTGGCGAAGGGTCTGGAGCACAAGCGGCTGAGGGAGCCGCTTAGTCTGAAGAAGAGAAGGCTGAAGGGAGGCATGATCACTCTCTACAACTACTTGAAAGGAGGTTGTGGGGCGTCAATCTCTTCTCTCCAGTAATGAATAACAACAAAAGAGGAAATGGCTTCAAGTTATGCCAGGGGAGGTTTAGGTTGGAGATTAGGAAGAACTTTTTCCCTGAGAGGGTTGTTAGACACTGTCCCAGGCTGCCCAGGGAGGTGGTGGAGTCCCCATCCCTAGAGATATTTCAAAGCCATGTAGCGGAGGAACATGATTTAGTGGTGGTCTTGGCAGTGTGAGGTGACTGCTTGGACTTGATCTTTAAAGTCTTTTCCAATTGTAATGATTCCATGATTCCCACAATAAAACCACGAGAGCTGGAGGCACCTTATCAGTTACTATGAAACAGTTGCTTTGTTTGCAATCACATCTGTAGACATCCCCAAAGTAACCAAATTCAGCACTGCTGGGACAGCACAACTCTCATTTGAACTTTAATTTGAACTAGAACACCCATCTTTGACCTGCAGCGCCCCTTGACTTCTAGGCAACGAGTTAATACACCTGAGTCTAGCCAAAACCACAGCAGTTTGGTCAGAATAGAGGCATTTAGCTACTTCCTGAAGCCCTGTGAGATTTCATCATCTGCTGAATTTCCCAGTCTGAAAAAAACATCTCTTTTATTAAAAACAAAAGACTGAAACTATCTACCTCTGGAAAAGCCCTGCAGCATCTTGCTTCATTGTCTGTTTGCCTTCACGTCTAATTAATTTTTCCTTAAAAAGTTGTTCAAGTCTCGCATGCTACATAGCTTGGTAAGAAATGTCTCTCCAGTGCTATGGATCATCCTCTTAATGAAAAAGATTTTCTTTTCCATTCTCTCGCCATACTAAATGAGTCCCACTAAACCACCACCACACACTCCATGTCCAGCACCAGCTGTTTTTCACTCTAAATACAAGGAACTCTAAATAGAAAGGGAGCATGAAGGTGTTGAGTAACCCCTTATTCCCCAGGGTGGACTCTCTCTAGCGCCAGTGAGGGGGGTTGGGCACTGGCATGGGCTGGTTAGCTTAACTCTGAAGCTAACAAGTGATCCATAACCACATATGCCCACTTCCCATCACATAGGAAAACTGTGAACCAGGAGGGACATACAGGATGTTTCAGCCAGTGATCCTTGAACACAGGGCGCATCTTCTTGTGAACCACCACTTCTTGCAGGTCCTCTAGAGATGGGTGCTGACCTATTTCTTCTTCGAAAGGCAGCATGTATTCATCCACTGGACCTAAAGTGCACATGGAGAACTGGGTTAGTACAGAAACGTCCTCCCCACGAAAGAGTGAGCTGTGGCTCCAGAGCAACCTCAGCCCACTGCAGCAAAGCCTGAAGTTCACGTATCATTGCAGACAAATGTGATTTACATTCCTTCTGGGGAAGGGACTTTTGCTGTCCCCTCTGCTTGTCTGGCCAGGCATTTTCCACCTCATTGCATTACAAATCCAAACCCTCGGCTGTGCCTCTTGGTTCCACTGCTCTCCTTGAAGAGGAGGTAGCATGTGATTTATTTTAATAGAAAGAGCAAATCAGCCTGTCCTTGCATTTTAGCATTGCAATTGAACACACACTAACCTAGAGAAAGGTTTCAGCAGGAACGTAATTTCATTTTAGGCACCATACAAGCAAGGTCAAGCAAATATGACACTTATAATTTCTTGCTTTGTGATCTGGCTTGTTGATAAGGTTTCAGTCAGCCCTGACATGCTGGAGCCAGCTGCACTTGTCCCAGGTACCAGCTCCTAAGTGCAAAATGATTTCTGAACACTTTAGTTATACCAGTTATAGCTGTGAAATGTCCCAGGCCACAGGAAAGAGACAACTTCTATGAGCATCAGTGCAGACACTGGACAGTAACAATATCTTCTGCTTATTGAAATGTCATTTGGCTTTTGGCACTGAGTAGATGCTCTCTCGCAAACTGCAGCCCAGCTTAACTGATGGGCTGTCTCATGGTGCTCCATGGCATCACTTATAGCTTCTTGGGAGCAAAAAGTGACCTCTAAAAGAGCTGAAGGCTTTAGCTGGTCAAGAACTGTGACACTAAGAAAGTGATGTTCAAGTACACTGAAAAAAACCCAAAGTTACTAAACAAGCTTATAATTATTCCTATTGTCACAGCACCAGTCACTGAACTAAACTCAAACACTTCTTCCAGAAGGATGGCACAGTAACGGTCAAGACCTTCTCTTCCTCTTCCTCCAAGAGAAATCAAGACTTTGATCTCCAAACTAAATCAGCTATTTACACAATATCACTTCAGAGCTAGAAGTGCAGGTGAGGTTCAGCATAACTCCCTGTCACCCCCAAGGAAGCCTTCCGTCTGATTTAATTGTGCTGTGTGTATGGCACCTGAAGTATTTTGGCCATGTCTTGCCTGAGAAGAGATGAAAGGAGATCACAAATGTAACAAGTAAAAATCCAGGTGGATATCTGAGGGGATCAACAGAGAACAGTTATTCCCACACAAGTGATCTGGGTGCCACCGTGTCACCCTGCTGTGCTCTTACCTCCCTGCTCCTCCAGTTTTTTATCTAGTTAGATAGCAAATTTTTAAAGAAAAGACCTCCTCTTACTGCACACCTCTGCAGACATCCTAATTATAATCAAGCTCCTTGGTCCTACAGTAACACTAACAAAAGTATTTGAAGTCCAGGCAAGTATTGTTTATTTTTGAACTCAATATTCAGTCCAGAGCATCTGTATCTGTTGAAGCAAGCAGCCCTGGAGCTACTACAATGAAACGCTTCCCTGATCAGGGGGAAGGTCCTGCAAATGGCAAGGGCATCACCAAAGGGCAGATGTGCTATGTGGACAGAAAAGCTGCCCCCTTTTGCAGCATCATTTTAGGATAAAAACTCAGAGAGGAGACCATGAAAGTTCATTCTTTTGGACCATCCAGGACAAAGTTAGATCCTCCAAAGCTGTAGATGGAACACAAACTCAGTCCACCGCTGAGGGAGAGCTTGATCAGCAAATGTCAAAGACTAATACCTAATGACTTATGACAGCAGGGAAGTGGGCTTGCTGACCAAAGGAAATCCTCCCAGTCCTGTGTTCCTGCAGTTCCACTAAGGTGCTTCACTTCTGGGCTTTCCATTCAGGCCACAACACCGCCCTGCAGAAGGGACGTGTGACAGCCAAGACAGAGCTGAGCGTGGCTTTTCTCTGGAGCTCAAAGTTTGCCTTGGACACAGGCTGGAACACAGAGTGGCATGGAGAGCAGCACAGAGCAGATTCTCATCACTGATGGAGGAATCACTTACTCCTCCCTCTGAGTTCTCAGCCAATTTGCAATGGTCAGCCCAGCCATTGGTGTTGTTAAAAGCCCCAGTGTTGTTAAAAGCATTTTGAGACTTAACACTACAAAAGTTATCTACATAGAATGAAAGCTTATGTTAAAACCCAAGCAAGTGAAAAACAGGTTAGCTACTTAATAAAAATAACGCCATTGCTTATATTATTTTTTAAAATAAGCCAGGTCCATTCTTTGAGACACTAAACTACAATGAAACAGAGCCCAATCCCGCCCACCCAGGGAAGAGATACCTTTATTCTTACCATCAACTGCTCTGCATCTGGAGACTAGCTCCCACAACACCAGCCCCATTGCATACATATCTATTCTTAGGAAGGCGTCTCTTTGGAAGTTGATTGCTCCCTCTAACACTTCGGGAGCCATATACCTCCTTGTTCCCACCTATAATGAAAAGAAAACCATGACTCAAGTTACATTTCAGTTGGGCCCATCACCGTCCGGGCTGGTTAGAGATGAGTGACAGCTGGTTTCATTAGCCTCAAGGCTACTTCTGCTAAAGTTGCACCTCACCTGAAAAACAAGCAAAATGGAGCTGTTTCTTCTGACACCAACTCTCATTAAGATCACTCGAGTCTCGTTAAGCTACCTGAAGAGAAAAGCCAAAGTGCACAGCTACATGTGTCGAGATTCATTCAGCGGCCGCTACAGGTCTCATTTAAATGCAGCGCCGCACGGTGAGTGCAGATGAAACCCTGATTCTCTGCATCCCACTGCATCTCACTCCAGCAGCACAGGCTGCAGGAGAAAATGCTGTCTTTGGAGACATACAAAACACCCCAGGGTCCAGTCAGATTTGGTTATCGTAGTCACTGAAAGTTCAATCCCTTTCCACTAAAAAAAAAAAAAATAGTAAATACAAAAAAAACCCTCAGAAAGAGTAAAATGGCTATATCCCGAAAAGGTCTTTGACAGCTCTGAATAAAACAAGTCTCCTGCATTCACAGGAGTAGTAAAACATGAATCCTGCAAAGCCCACCCTGCCCTGGCTTGCTGTGAATGGGTCCAGGAAAGATCCCCTCTCACTTTGAGGAGATTCAGTCCTCGTTATAGTGCTTATCTTCTTGTGTTTAGTCCAGGCAGAGCCACATGAGCTCCTCACGTGGTTGTGGTTATATATGTGGCAGAATTACAGCCCAGAGTGTAGGGGAGTGAAGAGCACAGCAAATACAGAAAAATACAACCTTTCTAACATGGGAATTTTTTTTCACATGGGAAGTAGCTTTTTAGTATTTTCCTTTAGAAAATTCTCATATTTTCTTGCTGGTACCTGAGGCAGTGGGGACAGGAGGAAGCCAGGACGTGCATAATACTAGAAATGGCCAAAAAAGAAGGTGGCAAAAATGAGAAAGCTGAAGGGAGGCTAAGCCAGAGAAGTAAAGATAAAAAGGGAGCCTGCATTGGAGATGGGCATTCAGAAAAACCCAGGGGCACAGGGAAGTTGCCCTTGCTGTGCCTTGGCACTAGAATAGAATGAGGGGCTACTTGCTGCAATGCAAAGGCAGAACATTATGAACCTATAAGAATGTAATAAATCCTTTAAGCAACACACAGCCACCTTACAAGACCTGCCATGGCTAAAGGTCACCCAAGCAGCCAGCCAGGCTGAATTCTTAAAAATAATTTAATATTTAGGAGTATTAATATTTAATACTAAGACAATAACGAGACAGCAAGTCCTATGTTTGAAGCAAGAAGCCGCCTGCCACCAGGACTGGGGGGGCTTCACCTGTTTGAGCACCCTCCCTGCTCACCTAGATCAAAGCAGCTCCTGGAACTGATCTGAACACAAGATTTTATGGAAAACAAATATCTGGAGGAGAATGAAATGCATCTATACAAACCACTACCCTCCTCGCTCCTGAGACACTAAGGCAAGCCCAACTTTTTAACTGTTATTGTTAAAGATAATGATTACCTGTCCGTGAGTGTCCCCTGGAGGTTTTCCAGGTTCAAACCGTACAGCTAGTCCGAAATCAGCTAGCACTGCTGTCAAGTCATTCTTCAGCAAGACGTTTTTACTCTTGAAGTCCCTACAGACAAGCCAAGAAGCAAGTTTGGGAAGGGTTTATTATGGCACACATCTAAATCACATTGCAACGCAACACACCCTAAGTCTATAGGCTTAGCAGACCCCTGTAAATCAGCTCCTTCTTTCCTTTGTTCCTTCCTTCTCTGGCTGCCAGGCATGCCCACACTGGCAAATTCAGCTGCTCCTCACTGCCTCTGACCCTACTTATGAAGTGAGCAGCCCTGTGCTGCCTGGCACAGGGTCAGACAAGCTAATCTCAAAGTAACAGCAAGGAGTGATACAAAGGAGGTTTTAAACTTAGAGTAGGTAATATAAGGCAGCATTTCCTGTACTGAGCATCAGATGTGGACCTCCACCTCTGGGCACTTCTTACATTTCTCACTCTCAACAAAGACAGGTTAAGGGTGTGCATTTACTCTTTATGCTAGTAAAGATGTTTGCTCCTGTCTACAAAATTAGCTCTTCCTGGAAATTAGCAGATGCTGGTGTAACTCCTTTCACCCAGACTACATGCTTCAATAGACTTTTGCCATAGTCAGCTCTTAGACTTATGTTTTCATCGTGGGATTGATCTTTCCCACAGAATTTGGAGCGTTGGAAAGCAATCAGGGGAGAGAGTGAGCCCACGCTTAGGCACACTGAGCAGGCAGCTGATGTGCAGGTGTAAGCATTTGCAGTAGAGATGGTGGGTCTGTGCTTGAAAGTGGCTTTAAGGGACATTTGTGTCAATCCTGTGCTGCAGCAGGATCATTTTGGGGCAGCTCAGGTAAATGTTCAGGGGCTAGAAAGCCACAGGGGGTGGAGGAGGGTTACACCAAGATGCCCAACCAGTCGAGATCCGTTCCCTGGGCTTCCAGCATTTCCATCTGAAAAGGAATGTTTGGCAATCTAATTAAATTACAGACCTAAAGCTGCAGATGGCAATTGTCCTGTATGCTCAGCATTATAATTTCCCTATCATCAATTCACTCAGTGACCCTGCTGATTGCAGGACATTGCGGGCCTGCACAAAATAATTAATGAGGGCAGATACAATTGTTCCGCACTAGAGAGACCTGTCAAAATTCTTTGGGAAGAGAGAAACTGCTGGACCATAGAAAACGGCTGCTTGCTGTGGCCTCAGATGCCAGAGCACCAGCTCAAAGAACTGCGAGCAAAAATCACCCTGTACCACCTAGTCCCTGGCTTTGAGTTTAAAAGATCAGAAGAAAGGACTTTTCCTTTCTGAGCTGAACACAGCATGATGGGCCTTTCTGGTGTGAAAATTAAGATGTGGGCAGTGGGTGTTGGAAAGCAGCACACAGTCAGTGAACCCCAGCAGAAATCAGCTTCCATCACCTCAAGAGGACACATGAGGTTTCTAGGAAGACAATACAGTTCTGCAGAGCCTGCAAAACATTTGTACCTCTCTATTACACAGAAACCCACCATTTCCCTAATGTCCGTCGTCTTAGAGACTAACTGCTTCCATGCTACAGCAGTTTCCCTACAGGCTTAGAAAACAGCCATCATCTAATGACACAGATAAACTCCTTTGCTCGGCCAGCATTAGGGGATTATGCCCTCCAGGATGGTACAGATTGTGCACGAGATTTCTGTGAAACAGTGGCTCAATGAGGAACACACAGAGAAATAATTAGACAGTCTGCCTGAACGACACAGCTTCCAGAGTGAAGATGGAAACCACTGCTATTGTCTGAGCATTTGGTGCTGTTTGTTGTTCACCCACAGTGTCCTTTGGCATGTATTAGTTAACCAGTACATCTCGAAAGGTGATGCAGGGATTTCCTTTTTGTGCTTCCTTTTTTTCCCCTCCTTTTCCATACATTTCCTCATTTTTTCCATAGTTTCCTTCCTTCTACAAACCACCTTAAACTGGCATGTGTGAGATGCAATGCAAATATATCCAGGATAGGGAGAAAGATCTGTGCCAAGTAGAATTCCCACTAAAACCATATACATTATACCATCCTAAACCAGCTACTGATAAAGAAAAGTGGCCTGAAAAAAAGAAAATCTCTTTTTCCATGTAATGCTTCAAAGCAGAGAATAAAAAGAGCGAGAGGACTGAGAGGGACGGGTGAGTTAACTCGAGTCAGACACTGGAGATTTTATTTTCAGTTTCCACGTGGGGGCACTTTCGCACCAACAAGCAATCACAGAACCTTAATCCTCCTGGTAGAGCCGGGGGTCAGGAAGGAATTGGCTGAACCCCTGCCCAGAAGTGACTTGGGGCATCCCACCTGGCAGCTCCACCATCTTCCCATGCATTATGCGAAGCCATTCAAAACCCGCCCCCCCTTCTCCCCAGACTGAAAATGGTTTTGGTGTCATCTTTTAAAACAAAACTAAAAGGAGCGAGGTAATGCAAGGGAAACCCTCTGTGTCCTGAAATACTGCTTGGGAAGGTATGTGCTACATTCAGAGAAACGGTGCATTCTCCATTTTTTATCATTTGTTAAATGGTTGGGGACACTAATGAGCCGATCTGTTGCTTTAAAGCCTTTCTATAGCCTTTCTCTAGTTCCCCACCCTCAGGAATTTTCATGTATAAACCACTGCCTTTATTCCACAGGGACAAATGTCAGGGACACAGGGGTCAGCTCCAGGAGCAGCACAAAGGCAGCTGCAGGCTCTTTCAGCAGCCCCCAGCTCTCAGAAACCTTAAGGTTTGGGGAGGTGTTTTTGGCGGGGTGGGGAGCAGGAACACTCTTGCAAAAATGGGGATTATTTTGCTGTAGGAGATGGCCCTGCTAGCTCGGGTACAAATTGCTGCAGCTGGACATGAGGTTTAAGTCCTTCCTAGATGAAATGTGGTGGGTGGTGGGGGAGTTCAGCCCAGATTACGACCATGTAAATCCCTTCTGGAAACCTCCCCCCTCCCACCACAGAGATGCTTTTCTCCAGGGCAAGCAATGTGGGACTTTGGAGAAGGGCTAAAACAAGTATTGTTGTGATGAGTATGGTTTAACCCACTGCTTTCTGGATTCCTGCTGTCCCCAAACCGTTGTCACCCAGGTGGGTTCAAGCATGTGCCATAAGGCCTCAGAGGTACTGTTGTGCCTGTTCTGGTGTCTCTCACAAACGCTCTGGCACAATTTGGGCATTATAAAACTACATTGAAAAATAAATAGCAGCCATTTTCTCCATTTTTAGCTTTTCCATTTCTTACCTAATGATCAAAAGCTCTGTGGGAACACATGCAGTGGCGTTATCAGTCTAAAACACTGAGGGAAAAATAGGGTCCAAATCTTGGTACTGCCACAGAAGTACACAGATCACAACATGATTTATCAAGTACAGTCCCTTCAAAGGGCAGTTCTGTAGCAACCAGCTTTCCTTTCCCACTACATGTCAACAGCAGAGCTGATGGAAGAGAGATGCACCTACCCCTCAGACATTTGCCATAAACCACTGACAACTATACTGACTGTTTCACAGACAAGACATTTACTTGCCCTTCACCATTTCTGATGTGGTTGAAAAAAATCTTGTCTTTGCATAAGGTTTCTTGGTCTGTAACACATTTATTTCCTCAAAGCATCTCCTCCCACATTCAACAGCATCATTTCAAAGAGGTTGTGAATATTCGAGTACAAACTTGAATGGTGTCAATGAAAGAGGCTATACCTGTGTGCTATAGCAGGTTTGTGTCCTTCACCTTTGCACCAAGGGACATCTTCATGAAGATAGGACAAGCCACGGGCCATTGTTTCTGCAACATGGCAGAGCTCATTCCAGCTGATAATATTGCCCTTCAGGTAATCCGTCAGAGAGCCCTGCGAACAGGACATCGTATGTTTTCAATCACAGACCCTGCTATGTGCCAACTCACCAGTTTGGAAAATGGTTTTAATAACTGCTTGTGAAATTGATTTGATAAGGGGGGGAAAAAATCACTCGCAAAAGTGAAAAAAAAGAAACAAAGTCCAGAAGCATTCATGAGTCCTCAGCCCTTGACAACACAGACAGTATCTGGATGTCTGAAAGGAGCTTACTAACCTACCAGGGAAGAAGAGAGAGGTAAGGAAAGGATAAAACCATCTCAAATTAGAGTAATTCATCTAACCTAAGAAAAGGGAGAACATTCCATTCAACAAGATGAGGAATCCTATCAGCTGGCTGTGGCAATGATTGACTCAGTAGACCTTGGATTAAACAGAGGGATAACGCTGCTGGCTCAACACTGGATTTGGGCGTGTTTGTTTTATTTTAAGTCTTAGTCATGTTTGATAACTAAAGTGATCCATGAAATGGGAGATATGCCCTGAGCTTCAAAAGCAAACACAGAGCCTGTCTGCAAGGAGCGAGTTAGGACTGCAATGGTCTCCAACACCTAGCTCCCTCATGCTCATCTATGCAGGTTAAGAGGTGGCAACCACCACATGTGTGACCTGTGGCCTTTTCTGCCTATCTTTCCCCAGGTCCCACCTTTATTAATCTTACATTTCAGTAGGAAAGCCTTGAAAAGTAAAGGAAGAGCCTTTAAACGAAGAAGCAGAAGCAGTTCTCCACTGAGCCATGTCTCACCAGGGACAGACTGGACAGATTACAGGGGAGCTTCTGGGACAATGCTAGACACCAAATCGTACTGCTTCACAACCCACCACCTCTCTGTCTTCCCACAATGTATGTGCAATGTTACATTACCTTGTCATGGAAAGCTGTGATCAGCCAGAGCTCTGTCTCTAGGTTTGTCCCTCTTTTCTCTGCCGCAATAAATTGCAAAAGGTTTTCATGCTTCATGCCAGGAGTATTGAAAATCTCCCTCTCACTCTGCCAAGATTGTTTATCCTAAAGCAGGGAGAAATGCATCATCAAAGACCACGCTTGCCTTTAAAGTAAACAGCTCCTTCAGCTCAGTCAGAGTTGTTACAGTCCTCTTCATACCACTCTAGTGTTTGGATGTGAGGTATCCCTTCAAACTGAGGTCGTTTTCCTAACGGGTGGGTGCTGGATAAAGACTCGAAGTTGCTGTTCTCAGTTTCCATTCTCCAAAATGATTCTCAGCTATTCCTAAAGCACAAGTGCAGGGAAGGGGGAGGAATCCAAACTCAGCCTGAGAAATAAGATTTGTCAGGATCTCCTAAGGACACTTGCTAGAATAAAGCCTGTGCATACAGCACCCAGATCTGCACTGTGCTTCTAATTGCTAGGACTGCAAAATCTAATCTAGGCTAGACTGAATATTTACCAGTAGGTCACAGCTGGCCCAGAGAGAAGATGTGCAAATCTCCTTTAGCAACGCTATGACAACGAATACAGGGCAAAAAATTAACAAGGATGGAGATAGCGGAGGAGCACAAAGATGTTTCACTCATTCTCCTTTCATTTGACTTTTGAATGCTTTACTCTTTCCATCTGCCATTCCTAGAGAGAAGTCAGGAGCATTCAAAGGTTTCCTAGAGCGAAAGATGTGAGCTGACAGAAAGGCTGCAGTGCAATTAACTTTCGCAGCGCCAGGACTGTGCCTTTGTAAGCTGTACGCTGTTTGCTAGCTTCAGGTCTGGATTTACAGTCTACTCAGGCAGGACACACAAAGCCAAGGCTTTGGTCCTTTGTGTGCACTTTGGGCATTGCAGCTACACATTGCCTTGCTGGACTTTAACAAGGTGGACATCTGCAGCAAGTTAAAATACCCTGTAGATTTCAAATCGTGCTTGGTTTCACCCTTCTTGCAACAACTGCTACTACAGGAAGCATTTGGTAATGAGAGAATACAGAGAAAAGTGTAGGAAGGGAGAGTCCTGGAACTTTTCCCCACAACAGAAAAGACCAAATTAATCTTTGTCATGGTCTTAAAAAGCATAACCTCCACAGGCACTTGAGGCATCTCAGCACTGATGAGGGGGTCAAGTGAATGAGAACCCAACACAACGCCTATCTCACCTGAATAGGGAAAATTTTCACTGCCACATAGTCATTCATCAGCTGAGCCTTCCATACACAGCCAAAGCGTCCCCTTGCCTTTATCTCCAAGAGCTGCAGAGGCTTTAGGCCAACCAGAGGAGAAGGGGGTGGCGGGCCTGGGTCCTGCACAAGAGAAAAACATTATCACCAGTTGAAGCTGGACCATAAAACAAAGGGAGGGGAAGAATGAAGAGATTGCTTTCAGTGAAAGAGGTACAAAGAAGAGACATTTTATTTAAGGCAAAGTATTTAGAAGTACTGTTTGCAGCAACAGCAGCTTGTTTTGCTTTGCAGGGTATTTGTATAGAAGATACGTTAACAATCTAGGTCTCCAAACGGCACTTTGTGTGTTGAACTACTGCTTGCCATCATCTGGCAAAACCTGAATTCTCCTACGTTTTCAAAGCAAGAGCTATTTTGGGCTCGGATGACCTCAAGGCTACCTCCTGGCAAAAGCAGAAACTTTCTGATCTTTGTGACCCAACTGCCAACTATACCTAAAACCTCCCACTGCTTTGCACTTCATTAGGCCTGTTCCACATAACCCTAGCAATGGGCAGTAAGCACGTCTGTCAGTATCATAAAGATCGTATCTGTTTAAACTCTGCATTTTTCCAAGATGACAACACAACTCTACAGGTCATGTAGGGTCAGAGCTCTGTCTTTCCTATCTGGTTTCAGATGGGAAAGATTCACAGTATGGGCTGTAACAGGCAAAGGAGGGAGGAGAGGTAGCTGCTCAGCCCTTGAGAAAAAAGCTCAGGGCATAGAAAAGCCAGAATGAACCAGTTCCCAATGGCTTTAGGCCACAGGATGACCTTCTGCATGCATTCATTGATGGCTCATAAAAACTGAGCTTCAACAGAGGAAAGCATCTCCCCTCATCCCGAAGCTGGTAGGAACTTCATCATCCCTCTAATCTCTGCTCCTCTGCAAAGCTGTCTGAAATCAAGTAACGGGTTTGGAAGTTTGGGGTGAAGGGTAGCGATGAAGCAGGGCCGTGTAACTCCATCCATTAGGAATCACAGAATCACAGAATCATTATGGCTGGAAAAGACCTTGAAGATGATCAAGTCCACTAACCTCACACCGTCAAGTCCATCACTAAACTAAATCATATCTCCCAGCATGGAGATCTATGCTCATCTATGGATCTTTTAAATATCTCCAGGGATGGTGACTCCACCACCTCCCTGGGCAGCCCATTCCAGTGCTTCATAACCCTCTCAGTGAAAAAGTTCTTCCTAATGTCCAGTCTAAACCTCCTCTAGTGCAACTTGAGACTGTTTCCCTGTGTCCTATCATTCGTTACTGGGGAGAAGAGACCGAGCCCCATATCTCGGACATTGTGATAACCCCATCTAAACCCATCACCCTTACAGGGAATGCTGACATCACCACAGAGGTCAACTGTACCATCAACTTCCAAAAGTCAGAGAAGAAAAGTTAGGCCGAAAAGATCAAATTAAGTTCAAATGGAGAACAAGTCCCTCACCTCATTAATGTCAACGTGCCCATAAGGAGGCTTGCGGTGACGGTACATCCAGAAGGCCAAAAGTATGGCCATGGAGAGGACAGCGATGGGGAGCAGTGAGTACACCAGGATGTTGAGCAGGGAAGGCGGTGGTGGTGGTGGCTCGTATATGACTGTAAGAAAAGAGCAGGTAAACCAGGGAAAGGAGCCTTTGGGCATGCAATAAAAATGTTAGATACACTTCCACTTGCAGCCAAACCCCATCCTTCCTTCTGCTCCAAAGCTGACAATGCTTAGCAGCTCATCCCATCACATACAATAGTATTCATACGGCGTCATGGTTCTTTTCTATATGGCTATTAGCAATGGAGTTACAATGGTCCAAACCACACTTTGCAAGCCGAGCCTCCATCTGACCTTTATTTGAGATGGGTAATTCTTGCTGGGATACACAAAAGCAGAAAATTTCCTCTTAACCCTTCTGAATGTACCAAAATAGAAAAAAAATCCCTCACAGCACTACTTTGTCTTTTCCAGTGATTGACAAGGTGACAGTTTTTAGTAAAATGCTGCCAGAGCCACAGTCAAATGCACTATTCCCACAGTAGTTCTTGTTCCGAATTACATCAGTGCAGTTGAGACACAAACAATGGGAATACTAAATGGAGTCATGTTGCTATGTTGGAGACAGGGAAGGAAAAAATAGCAAGGCTTGCCAAATTAAACAAAAAACTGTGAGAGAAAGAATATTTGCTACTAGGTTGCTACGGGGTACATTAATAACAGGAGATAATAAAGCCCAAGTAAACAACTTAAAACTTAACAGCAAAGTCCAGGAAAATCTGATAATGGTCTACTGGAACATCTCACTAAATGTAGGTAGTTGATAGCACAAGAACTCATTCTAAGGAAAAGATTCACTTGTTTTAATAATTTTTATTGAGTGATACTTAGCATGCACACAGCTAAAAGAATCATTTTTCTATTAGTCCCTGAAGAAAGACCTGCTATTACTTTTCTTCCTTGAAGTTTATCCCCAAACTGAAAGCTGACACTCCCCTGCCCCCATTCCCTTTCAAGCCCTAAACCAACAAAACAACAATTAAACACAAAAATCCAAGATGCTCGAGGTACTTGGAGACCCATGGCCTATGAAAATTAATGAAGCTGTCAAATACTTTTTAAGACTCTGAGTCTTGAACTATGCTGTATAAATCATTCTGCGCTCTTCCCCTTGTGCAAAATTTTGTTTTGTAACATCCCACTGTGAGCATCCACCAAAAATGAAACCTAAGTCTTACTGATGGTATCTGAGGCTTTGGTACAACACACTTTGCCCACAGAGCAAAACAACCTTAAAAAACTGTTCTTAACTGTAGCAGAAGGATTTTTTGGCTTTGTAACCAAAACAGTATTTTCTGTCTTGTCAGATGTACTTTTTTTCTCAATATCTAACAATCCAAAGTTACCACAAAACTGGATCTAGAGGAAGAGACTGCAAGTCCCTATCCTTCCAGTCACTCACCTTCTGGACCTGTGACCTCGGGCAAATGGGTAAATTTCTCGTTGCAGTAGTTGCCCTCGCAGCAGCAGAAAAACACTTGAGGGTTTTCTTCTGTGGCTACACAATCCTGCCTGCATCAGGGAGGGAAAGACGTGACAGTGAAGAGATGAGACAAAACATCATCCAACGCCTGCCTCTTTCTTTGGGAGATGACCTGCCTCAAATTGTCTTCTCCACACACCTTCTCCTGCTGCTGTGCTGCACAGGTCTGCAGCTTCCACTTACCAAAAACATTTTGGCACTCAAATACCCCAGTTGATAGCAAAGACCCTTGAAAGGACAGTAAACAAATGCTTCCATCTGTACTGAAAGCATTAGTTGGCAAGTAATAATGACAACTGCCACTAAATGAATGAGAAGGACAGAAATGAAGGCGAGAAGCCTCGTTCCCTGTGTGTATGCTGTCAGGGAAGAGGAGTGTATTTGTACATGCAATTAAAGGTTGTGCCATCAAGCACCTGTGATGAGAGGCTGAGCTAAGACTGCTCTCACAGTCTCAAGCATCACTAACTCTACATGCTAGAAGGGCACCAGCAGCAACTAGTCCTGCTGCAGACAGGAAGGAGTCTGAATGTTTGGGGTTCTTTTTAAAGTTTCATTTTCAAGTGCCCTCTCCTTTTCCATAAAAAAAAAAAAAAAAAAAAAATCAAACTTGTTCCTGTGAAAAAGCCTAAAGAAAATCAGGTTGCAGCTCTCATTGGTTGTATGTGCCTGTTATCCGGGTAGCACTACAACCTTCTCAGTACCAGTTTCTTTCCACACTGTGCAAGGCATTGGGGGACTTCGATAGATCAGACCCGTTCCACTTCCACATCCTCCCTTTCCCACAGATCAATATCAGAAAGAGACATGCAGTAATTTTTGCAGTGCTCTTGCAGTCCTATCATTCTCTTAAGTGCCCGCTTCCCTTCCTTGCCACCTTTTGCTACGTTACCCTCTGCTTTTAGCTATTAGGGTTGCAGAGCTGCTCTCCACAGAGAACTGTATCAAACTATTTCCTGAAGCCTGGCTAAATTACATGCATAACTTCCTTCCTTTGACCACTTGGAGGAAGCAGCAAAACAATCATATGTGTTTGACACTATTACTCATTTATGAACCCATGCCAAGCCTCCCTTTCTGTGGTATCACTGACATACTGCCACAAGAAGAATGGAAAGGGCTCTCTTCAATCATAACTCAGGGCAGTTTTCAGTGCTTAATTCCTTTTGGGGGGAAAGAAAGGATTTAAATATCTCCTGCAAGGTCTCAGCTAGGAAACATTTGGTTTGTTTTTCAGGCTTTTATTTTTATATTTTTAAACTTCAAAGAAAAGAGGCAGCTACTTGACTTACTTTACAATGAACAAAGATGTTTCAACAAGATAAACAATGTTTCCAGAGGCTTTTTTGTGAAATCAGGTAACAAGCCATTTGGATTCAACAGTGTCAGTCTTCAATAGAAAACACATCCTTTGCTAAATCTGCTGGTTAAGAAATCAAGCTAATGAGTGAAAACAGCCTGCTCCACATCTGCAATTCATTATCCCTCTCTTTGAGTTGGTGTGCGCTCAAGGGCAGCCATCCAGGTACATATGACATGTTATACTTAGCAAATATAACAAATGAGACGGTGGGAGAGAATGACACACTCCTCTATGGTGGCAAAGGCCTGCTTTCTAGAGGTTCACATGCTCTTTGAGGGAACGTGAACATCACCACTCCGGTGGGGCTGTGTAAATAAATGCAGAACACACCAGCTGATTTTTAAACACAACCTTTTTCCTATCACCTTAAACGTACATGTGCCACATTCTTGCTTCCTGTAGATAAAGAACAGGGTCAGGAGCCATAACTTTCAATGTTTCAACCTTTGTACTCCTGAATTTTTCACCTGCAGCGACAAGGAGGCTGTGGCCTGGCAGAGCAAGACACTTTGGAGATACAGGTACAGGTGCATTTCCTGTGGTTGCACCCAGGAGCTCAGCATCAAAAAGTGCTGAAGGCAGATCCAAGAGGGCCATCAGCACAGCACTGTTGGTCAAAAAAATCATCTTTTCAGCTGTTTTTGCCATCTCTTGATGCCATGCTACCTGCACGAAAGACTGCTGAGGGCACTCAAGGGGTGGGGGGAGAGAAAGACTGCATTTAACCAGCCAATATTTAATTAAACCTAACCTTTATTTCAAATGTTGCTTTCAACACTTGCACTGTTTGCTAATTCTTAGAAGATTTTAGCTTTGCCCTGGAACTGCAGCTTTGAAGAATCAGGCTGTAGGATAATGGATGCTCAACCCTGGGGCTGCAAAAAGACTTGTGAGGAGCCCTGGAAACTTTTTACCACTGTAACAGAGCAACACATTATGACAAAGTTTAAGAACCACTACATCCCTGCACAGAGACACTCAGTGACAATACAAGTGTCACTGTATATGAGAGCAGACACTGAAAGGAGAAATCTGTTTACAGTAAACACTTCTACTTGGAAGTAGGAAACTAGAGTGACCTTCTGTTCTCAGAAGGATCGGCATTAAAATGACTAATGGGCCAAGGGGAGGATTGATTTATTGGGAAACAGCAAAAATGTAACTATATGTAGAGCTTGGCAATGCAACTGGCAAGGGAATAGGTGTGGTGGGAAAGTAACCCGGCTGCTAATTATAGAAGAAAGATGAGTAACATTGGGATAAGCCAAGTCAATGGGCACAAAGCAGTGACAGTGCACAATGCTGAAGGGGAAAATTCTCCAGCCATGGGACCAATCTAATCCCAGCTTAACTCTCACAATTTAGGACCTGATGCCCTAAAACTTTTGGAATGAGAAGCTACAAAGTCGCACAGCTGAGAGTTGCAGAAAAGTGAGATCAACCAGTAAAATCCTTGAAATTTTTGTTCTGTTTGATATTCATTGAAAGGGTTGGATTTGGACTGGACATTGGGGTGCTTTTAAGAGAAATGCTGAGTCGAGAGCTACCAAACACTGTTCTTTTAAACTGAAACTTCACGGGGCTATTTTCTTTAGCTGTAATTCTTTTCCCCTCTGTAGAATTGCATCAAGGGAAATGAGAAAAGACTAGTTTATTTTCCCAGCTATTTAATGAGGCTGGAGCTTTCGTACTATAAAACCTCGCTTCTTTTCAGCTCGCTACAGGCAGAGCGAGACACAGAAACGTGTGTATTTCTCTTTCTCCTGGCCCGTCTCTTAACTCAGTTGAGGAACAACAAAACTTTTTGCAACATCACAAATGCCTGAATATCTCAAACTCTAATGACCCCTAGATATCTGTGCTTTTCTAGAGACCTTCAAATGATTCCAGGTTTTCCTTTGTATCATCAAATGCTCTTGGAAGGACATATTGCTCTTCATCTGATGGTACAGGACATATTTTTCAACTCATGCAAGAGTTATCAAAGCTTTGCTAAGAGGAAAAAAAATCCCAACAAAGAAAAACACCTTAAAAGTGCCTTTTGCAGTTTCTATTTGGAAGGTCAAGGCAGATAAATGACAACTCTGAGAGCTGCATTAGCAACAGAAGTAATTACAGGGGATAAATGGGCCAATTGACTTGGACTTGATTTCTTTTCCTTGATGCAAAAATCACGAGCCTTTGCACTTAGAGAAACAATCAAACCTATATTCAGAAAAAACAGTTAGGCTATTACCTGTCATAACAGTTGAAGTCATCTAACCAGCAGCCTTTCTTCACTAGTTCGATGGAGCCCGAGTTGTTTCTCCAAGAGGCATAGCAGTGGAGCCGCTTGTCCTTCTCGCCTTCGCAGCGCTCCACGCCACTCTGGTTGGTCTTCTCCAGTTCCCAATTGGCATTGTAGTAAAGACATTCCCTTGTCTCAGCCTCCCCATGGCCTGGTCCTGAAGCAAAATTCAAACCCCAAGTATATTTAAGCAAAATTAGAAACAGATTCCAGGAGACACATCTCCTTGTGGCTGTACTTTGCGTGGTACGTTCACTTGCCTCCCTGGCAGCTAAGAAGCTCACTGATGTGAGCTTCTGCATGGCATGGAGGGTTATTTTCCTTTGCTGGTGTGAGACGGGGAACAGAAACATCAGGTTTGCCAAAGCTCAAAACAAGATCTCATGTTAAAGTCAAGAGTCCATCTGAGACCACTCTCAGGTCTCCTCTGGCCAGCATTTCAATGTTAGGACTCTAATGGGGGGGATATAGAAGGCAACTCATATTCAGCGTTTCCTAACCACAGAAACCCTGTTCAGGGAAGGAAACCTCCCAGGATGCTACTTGCTGGGATGTCACACAACAGAGTTACCCTACCTCTCCACTGCTATTTCAGGAAACATCACCTAAAAATAAATGGCTTCTTACTTGAGTAGGAAGTAACTGAGAAGAAATAGTATTGATCCTGCAGAAGACAGACAGACCAGTGCCTGCTCCTCACTTAGATCCCAGCTCAGGCTTATTTTGATGTCTCCGTATGATAAATGCCATGATTTTAGCTGTGACTGATATGGCTCATACCACCTCTCCAAGCAAGCAAGACCTTCAGCAAAAATAAGTCCATTCCCTGAACAACTCTGACCACCTCAAACAGACATCTGACCACCATAAACCAAGGAACCTCCATATCTGTGGGTCTTTCTCCCATTAAAGCCTTGTACCAAGGCCTGAAGAGTTCCTACTGCTCATATGGCCACCATGGCATGAAACTGAAACACAATTACAGACACATCCATTAAAAATGGAGTCAAGTAAGGGAACACTGGTATCTGCACGTGACCTGTTTCGCTCTAAGCCTTTAGAAATCCTCTCTTCATTTGGAAATATTCTGCTGTATAGCATTCTGAGGACTAGTTTAAAAGGGGAAAAAGGAATCAAATACACAATACATAAGACACCCAGAAACAGTATCATAAAGCTTGTGACTTTGTAAATCCTGAGATGCCCTGTGGCACTACCCGACCTAAGGCAAGGTCAGACCTGGCTGTTATTTTGGTGGATTGCAATCATGGAAAATGTAGGTATCCAAATAAAATGTGTTGACAACCTGGTAGAAAACACAAATGGGTCTCACAGGACAGTGAAATGAAAGTGCTGTGCTCCCAGAATAGCCAGACCTTTGCAAAACACAGTACTAGGTTTCTGGCTGGAAAATTTTACAGCGCTCTCATGGCTCTGTCTTCCCCAAAGGCTGTGCAAACTTTAATGTTGTGATTAAGGCAGTCAAAGTCACGTCTGCATGATCTAAATGCAACCCAGCCTATAGCTCTCACTTGACATGGTAAACCAGCCACTTCTGAAAGGTCTCTACACCATGATGCAATTCAGTCTTTGTATCACACTGGGCAGTGAGTGGCTTACAGTCAGCAGAGAAAACACATGAGGACAGGCACCAGACCTCAAGTACCTTCTGTAGCTTCATCATTTCCATACCTGAACATCCATCCACTACTGATCTAAGTACTCTCCCAACACCCAGCTTGAGAAGAGAGTATTATTTTCAAGTGAACAGACAACATGTCAAGAAGAAAAGACTTGTACCAGGTGAACAGAAAGCCAAGGAAAGCCTGACCTACCTCTCCACAGCCTACAACTCCTCAAATTGCCAAGTCTCCAAGCTGTTACTCAGTGTCAGGATTCACTTCCAGTTTTGCAGTGCATGTAGAGCCGTTTAGGAATGTCACCTGAGGTGGAAATGGCATTCAAGCTATTTAGTGTAGCCTGATCTACTGTAGGGAACCAACCTTCTGTTGCCAGCAGGCATCAAGCAAGGAATGTACGTGACCTGGCATGGAGCAGAAATGGAACTGCAAGAAAGGTGCAGGGGAAATCATGTTTTTTGCACAAGGTAGGAGTGATGTGTCCAACCTACTCCTGATACCAACACTGGAACCCAGTGAGGAGTAATTTTCATGGTATGAAGCAAACTCATAAGGCTAGGAAGAGGCGTTCAATCTTTCACTAACTGTTTCTTTGGGAGGAATGTTTAATCTGCATCGTGGGAGAGACTGTAAGGCAGGGGGGGTATGAGAAAGCCATGAAGCTGACTTCTGAAACTGGAAATTATATTCAAAGCACACACGAACAACAGCTCAATTTCAATAGCACCTGCAGGTTTTATCGGCAGTTGCAAAGCTCCATCTGAGTTTTCCTCTGACAAGTTGCTCACTTTAATAAAAACAACCTACCAATATCCCTCAAGACAGAACAGTGTCAATATTGACACTCCTTGTTAAAGCCTTGATATTTGTTCTCTTGATACTTACACCACACTTTGTTAGGGCAGATTAAGCATTTTTGCTAAATACTGGTTAAATCAGCAGGAAAGTGAAGGAGCATTGCCTTGTGCGTGGAGAGGGCAATATCTTTTTATTTATAAAAGAATGAGTAAATATCTTAGCTTCATTTTAATACTACACATGGCTTCCAGCCAATGCCTGGAATACCTTCTGATCTAGTCATCAACATACATTTTGTAACATCGTTTCCATCATTCTAAACCAAATCCCCAGATGAAAATTTCCTCTTCCTCCCCAACCTCATCTCTCAGAAAGCAGGAAGATTTAATGAACCATTTGCCTGGGAAGCAGCCCCAAAATCTAATCCTGGCTCAGTCAATTCTGTCTGTAACCTCAAGTAGTACTGTGTAGCCTCTGTTTTCTCCACCTGCAACAAAGGCCAATGCAACACACAGAGCCGCAGTGAGATTTGACGTTTCCACTGTGCTTTGAAAAGGGAATGCTAAAAAGACGTGAAGCAGGAGCTGTATCGGCTCTGGGACCAACAAATCGAGGCTGCTAAATCCTGTACTGAGCCCAGGCTCCCTTCCCCCAAGACAGTTGTCTTTTCTGGAACAAGTTTAATCTGAAGACTAGGATTTGCTTACAAACACACAAACCCAACTCTGCAAACAGCAACCGCACCAGGAAAAAAGGCTTTTCACAGTTTTTTTCCTCCACTGTCAAAGTTTAGATAAGTTGAATAAAAGCATGTATGAAGTTTTGGATGACTAAGTATATGTCTCTTTTCCTTAAAACAGCTCCTAAGTCTGCTTGCACTAAGGAGACACTTTAAAAAAACCTGCATGCTTGCTAGCCTCTTTCAGATCTTTTTAAAAAGCTGTCTGGTAAGGGCTCTCATCCTGCTGGGTGCTCAGGACTGCAAGAAACTCTTGTGTTTGTGGCCAGGACAGTTTCAGCAGGCAGGGACATGGCTCCAGGCCTGGGTATTAATTTACTCACTGCTTTAGCTCATCAAGAAACACTCACACCTTACTCTGTAATGGATTATGGAAAGACCAAAGTGTGGAGCTAACTGCCTTATATGTAGTCACTGAGTAAAAACCCTCAAATGAATGGAGGGAGGGAGAATGGAAAGAGAGTTTTGTCCCTTTGAGGGAGAACAACGAGGTGGTGGTGAGCAAGAGTAGGAAATCTGAGCTCTGCTCCTGCATCTCTGGGAAGCTATGTGGCTTTCCTTGCTTTCTCTCCCCTCCTTGGGCAATCGGTATGGAAGCACCCGTTCCCCCAAGGAAGGTTGGTCTGTAAGAAAAATCAAGCTGGACACTTCTGCAGAGGAACACAGTTGGAAGGGACACGCATCAACCACGTCCTGCCTCTCATGTCAAGATTTAAGAAGAAGGTATTGTTTGTCTCCTTCCAGCAGATATACTCACTGCATTAGCACAACAAGGGTTGGGTTGGACTTGAGTGGGCTTCCCTCAACACCCAGCAGCCTGCCCTGGCTCAAGGGAGGTGTTAAATTGAACTGAGCATCACAGGGAAGGGATAGGATTAATTTTCGCCACAAAAGAGCTTTTGTGAAACAAAAGCTTTTGGATGCAATCACAAACCACATCTTCAGATGGACTAATGGGGCTGTGTCTCCCCTGATTGTGCCCTCCCCAAAATGCTCTCATCATCTTTCAGGTAGGAAAGCTCGGGGACTGTTTCATTTGATGGCATTGCCTAGTATGGAACTCTGCATCCAGGGGGAGTGGAAAATAAATGTCGCAGGGCCAACTTAGCTTTTGGCAGAAAGTCAACTGTATTTGGGTGCATTGAGAGAGAAAACATTTGCTAAGCAGGTACTTGAATGTCACAGTTAGAACTTGGTTTAATTCACTGGGTCTCTGTTCCTCTCCTGCTTAACCCAACTCCACCAGGCACAAAGAAAAAGTCAGAACAATAAGCAGCTGTTTCCTACCCAGCATGAACATCCATCAGGTAACACAGGAGAGGTACAAACACTGGTGGGATCTGCTAGCCTCTGCCACAGGTATGCATTTTGCAGTGGAGGTGAATCAAACCTGTCTTCAAAAACTAGCCCAGGCAGAATCATTTCGTTACATGAGCAAGGCTTTGCAGAAAATGCTGAGCAAGCAAACCAGGAGTATGCACCCCAGGCAGGAGCACGGCATCTCCAGTAGCAAAGCCTGCTATCAGCCTCAGCTCCTCCCTGGAAAAGAGCCTTGTGCCAGCAACCAGGCAACAACAACAAACATTTCAATACCATGATCCACAAAACAGTTGTTTAAAGAATAAAGTTTGAAGTCTTGCTTGAAATTCAAGTCTAAGGAAAAATAAGACTCTGCAGGAGCAGATGGGTATCTAGCAGTCCACTGCATCCACCCAGCACTTCAGGGATGACGCAGCACGGCTTTTCCCCAACACCTTCCTTGAACAAAAGCCTCAAAGAAAATACCTTTACACAAAATACCACCAAGCCCAAATAACTCCCAACACACTACAAAGGCAGAGGAAAGCTACCCACTAACACCACTACCCATTTTTGGGTTGGAAACTTTGTGAGTTCAGTCCTGAGAAACTATCATTATGCCAATTCCCTTGGATCCATTTTCTGCTCCAAATGACTGAAGCATTGCTAGATTTTTTCCAAGAAAGACCCCCAGCACCTATGTGCAGCACATAATGATAAGAAGAGTAGTCAAAACACCATGTAACGCAGGAAGACCTCTCTCCTCTGATTGGGAGTTCCGAGGCACAGAGGGAACTCATTAAATAAGGGTCCTCTTGAACTGAAGGACTTCAGCCTGCTCAGGCATGGGACCTTGCTGCCGATCTGAGACTAAACTCTGCTCTCCTAATTGGGAGCTGCCAACAGATCACCAAGGCTGTGTCATTATCCAACAGCTGCTAAATTACAGCCAAGATCCAGTGTAGCAACTCTGGGTCTAGGTGTTAGCAATTGCTGGGCTCCTAACTCATAATTAGATACATGGGGAATACCTTCCCCAAGGCTGAAGGCTGCTATAAATCTCAGCGTTTTATCTCTGTCTGTCCCCTGTTTAAAACCTAAAATGAAAGTATATATGAAAAGATGGGATGTGTCAAAATAGTCTGCATAAACACTGAGTGATTTACCAGACAGTCTGTTTGCCTAACTGTCAAAACCACCGGCCTTTATATACGAAACTGTGTATGCAACTGAAGTTATTTGCAAACACTTAGTTACATCCTTATATAGCTATTTGTATATGTAATTTTATAATATAAAATGACAGAGATTGTACACTGAATTGGGGTAATTGCCCTCTAATTTGGAGGGTAATTGCACGTAGCAATTAAGCAACTGCAGATGCATTCTTGCATGTGTGATTATGAAAGTCAGGCCCTTTGTCTGAGGTTTGAGTTTGTTCTCAGAAGCTACTCCTCAAATGGCTGCATAGCTGAGCAGAACTGGGGAATGAGGGGCTGCTAGGGATTCATGTCCCAGCGCAGCATCTGCTGGGATGAGCCACTGCACCACCAGCTCCCTCCAAACCCTTCTCATTGCTCAGCACCTGCAGGGATGCTAAACCAACCAGGGCTGCATTTTGGCACATCCTTCAGTGAAGGGACCATGGTCTAAGTATGTGTAGAGCACACTGGGAAGCACTAGTGGGGAGGGAAAGGCAGGGAACAGGGCTGCTTCTCCCCAGCTTATCTTCTCCCAGACACCTGCTCAGAATCACAGAATTTTTTTGGTTGGAAAAGATCTTTAAGATCATCAGATTCAACCACTAACTTAACACTGCCAAGCCCATCACTAACTCATGGCCCTCAGCACCTCAGCTACACGGCTTCACAATATCACCAGGGATGGGGACTCCACCACCTCCCTGGGCAGCCTGGGACAGTGTCTGACAGTCCTTTCAGGGAAAAGGTTCTTTCTCATCTCCAACCTAAACTTTCCCTGGCGTAACTTGAGGCCGTTTCCTCTTATCCTATCACTTGTGTTGTGCAGGACCACAAATTGAAGAAATTCAAATAGTTGTTGTTAGTATTTTGGATCCCAGAAATGAAGCCAGAGGAAGGCTTGTAACTGGGCAAGTTTAGAAAATGTTGCTCTGGAAAGACCACCCAGTTGCATCTCTACAGAGCCAATAATGAACCCACAGTTAGTAAGTGTTGCTCCAGCACTTATTCCCCAAGTGGGGTGATTTCATTCCTGCTGTACTTAAATAATAAGGCCTAAATACATTTTTAGGCAAACCAGATGACATCTGTGGTTAAGTACATAACCGTGCATGAGGATGTAAAGAGCTGTTGCATGTATGTCCTGTTCTTTCACAAAAGCCTTGAAAAGGTTGAGCCTCATGTGACAGAAAAGAGCTCCCTTGACTCTGCAGAGCCCCTTTCTCAAGTCAAAACTCCACTCCACTTCTGGGGACCTCCATGGCCATTGTACACCCAGGCCCAGAGCGTGAAATACCCAGGGCTTGTCCCTTCCACCTGGCTGGATTCAGGGACTGCACCCTGCCCTGGCTCATTGGAAAAAAAAAAAAAAAAAAAAAAAAGGTAAATCATGTTTTGGTTCTTAGGCCAGATCAGGTAAAAACAGACTCATACATCAAGGATGTAACGCCAAGGGAAGATATTACTTTGAATTTTGTTTTCTGTCGATACATTTGGCATATCCCACGATAAAAGAGCTTTAAGTTTCCTAGTCAATCAATGGCTGTTAATCTATTATCTCAGCATATATTGCCATGGTAACCTGCAATGATGCCATTGACAACCAGACTCAAAAGGACAGGAGGCTTTAAGTCATTTTCTTTTAAAATTAAAAAAGGAACTTTAATATTAAGAAATACATCCTGCTCACCAGGGATGACAACTCAGGGCTTCTATATTCACACCATGACTCACGCTTCACAGCTTCCACGGACATCTGTGTAGCAATCCCCCCCTCCCCCCATATTTCTCTTTTTTAACTTGGGCTTAAGTCAGTAAAAGATAACAAGGAGATTATTCAAAAGAATTAGATCTTTATTAGAATTTTCCCCCAAACTGCTAGTAAAACCTGTTTGGTAAAATATAAGGAGTGTGTTTTAGGAGTCATTACTAATAGCTCAGGGAAAGGATGCAATAAAGGTTTAATTCTTATGAATAATTTCCATGGTATTTTAAGTCAAATAGGGTAGATAGAAGAAGTATCTGAGAGGGACTTGCAGCATCTCAGCTCCTTACAAGCCCATAAAACCAGTCGGATTCCCGCTTAGGGAAGATAGAGTAGAGTGAGATGACAACGTTATTCAATTTAGTGAAATACTGAGTGTACATACACACACACACAGAGCTGATGAGATTAATCTCTTGGCCCAAAGGGGAGGATCACTCAAGAAAAGGTCTAGTAAATCATTCCTCTGGCCAGGCAAAGTGATCCAAGGAGGTTTGGCCAGGTCACTGGCTGGACTGATGTGCAACAGGACAGTAACGTTGCCAGGAGTTAATCAATTTTTGGAAGCAATGCATTTTTGACTTGAACTCAGCTGGTCATTTCTATATTTTATTTAAAAGAGAGATCATTTTAGTTATCCATTAGAAAATCCTATTTTGTAGCATTTCAGTTAAGGACAAAGCCAAAATGTAATTAGATTTCTCCGTTCGCATCACTAACTCTATCTGTCTCCCCCAAAAAAGGTTTTAGTTCTTTAATAAAACCATCAGGGAGATCAATCATAAGCATTTAATGCCATGGTGCTTCTGCAGTTCATGTTTAAATGCACTTTGGGTCACAAAACGAGGCAATTTAGACAGCAGAGCTCAAACCAGATTAGTAACTACACACAAAAAAAGGCCCAATTTATTTTTCTTTTTCATTTTTATACAGATACACACTCCTCAGCTACACCCAAGAGGATAAAAACAAAATCAAGTCAGCCTTGATGAACAGAAAGTTACGCATCCGTAAAGGGCCCTGTCACCAGCCTGCATGTGGTGTGGGGTAGAGGACAAAAAGTGAAGCTGCACATCACCCATCCAAACTTCCCAAGATGCTGAGCTGCTGTCCATTCATGTCCCCAAGGATGTCAACTCATGCAGCACCTCTGTCAAAAGCGTAGCAGGTGAACGCCAATCTACCCCGCTCATCAGGGGACATCTCCTGCCTTCCTCAGAATCACTATACCAACAAAATGCCTTGTTTTGATAGAGGATGACCATAGAAGAGACGTAGTCTTTTCCCCGCAGACTGTGAGTTTTCAAACAAGCATACAGTTATTTAGATATTTTTCTGAGATGTGCATTTATAAAAGCATTAAGCAGACCATTCATTTGGCTTGTAACTGCAATGACTGATCTCTGGTGTGACCCTTGTGGGCTAAGCACTGTGCAAATCAGCTACCAAGAAGGTTGTCTAAGCCCCTAAACTTTGCAACCTCAATGATGGAAAATATTAAGAATCTAATGACAAAGTTAAGATATTTCCAACCACACTCCTAAAAATCAAATAAGAGGGTAGATTTTGACCAGATGCCACAAATCACTACATCAAATATGCAGCAAATTCTGAAATGACATTTAAAACATAATCATCTGTTCTCTCCGGTTCTCCTCAGGAGCCAGCATGAGGTCCCCAAAGAGCATGAGGAGGAAGTGAAATCACGTATGTTCGTAAATATTTTCCCCCCCACACACACACACTGAAGTTTTGAAAAGCTTTCAAAGAGTTTACAAAAGAAAAATGTTTCCAGGCAAAGACATGAGGATACGGGAGCATCTCCTTGTGGAGTGCATAATCACATGGCAATACCTTTCCCAGCTCTTTCAATGTGTGGCTGCTCCATCCCACTGTCCTCACCCTCCCACACCTCTGCCACCAGCAGAAATGTTTTTCAGAGTTCCTGATTTCTAAAGTCTTCTCTCCAGGGAGAAGCTGCTGTGTGTCTTAATACTCCACAACACACCTGGCAAGCCACTGAGAGCTTTGGTAGCCAAACAGCAGCACCTCAATTCACAACCTACACATGGTCCTCTGAGATTTATCAGCAGGGACATTTCAAATATGCTTTAAAATGTGCTGAGTCTACTAAGATTGGGCCCCAAGTGTTTTTCTATTGATTCTGCTTGACATTTCCAAATACCACAATTCCAAATTTAATTCACTGGTAATTGGAAAAAACTGTAATGCATGTAAATGGACAAGAAGATGTTGGAAGTCCAAAAGGTCAAGCATTATAGGAAAGCATGCCCCCAAGATCTAAAAAATTATATATTTGTTTGTCTTCTCATCATCCTCTTCCACTTGAATAATCAAAGCTCAGAGTTGGGCAGTTTTCTCATCAGGGTGGAAGAAGAAAGGAAAAAAAAAAAAAAAAAGCACAATCACTCCTAAACTGTGGGACAGGGTTCAAAAATTACTGGTTTAAATTCCATTATTGACCAAAATTCCAATACATCATAGAGATGGCTCACTTGATCAGCAGATTATATGAGGGAGTGGGAAACTCAGGGAAGAACTATTTGATAGCTTTGTCCATAGAGGAAGATTCTCTCTATCTAGAAATCAGGCTTTTAAGATGACCTTTCCGCTACTCTGTGGCTTTGCAGGCACTGAGCTTCTCTTTGCTGAATGGGAAGCAGTTGCAGAGAGAAAATCTCATCAGATACACAAGTTCAGGCCTCAGTTACAGTGTGATGATGGATGTTTACTGGCTAATCCCAACTGAGGTTCATTCATACTTTATTTTCCTCTATTCTAGACTGTATTTGTGGTGTGGGACCACGCACCAGTTGTTTGCCCAGCTCTTTGCATAGAGTCCTGAGTTGCAGCAAAGCCCCTGGCTCCCTACAAGCATACTCAAGGGTTCAACATTCTGATGGGCAATAAAGTCATTTTGGGCAAATATTATATTATAGAAGACAAAGTATGATAGAAATTATTTTCCTACGTCCTTGAGACTAAAATATGCAAATGTTAGCCTCTGATATGACCCTACATTCCACAGTGCATGAATGATCATTGATTCTCTGACACCCTGGTGCATTTTACCTCAAAAGGGTAAGAGTATAATCAAAGTACCGTGCACAAACAAGCCTTAGCACAATTTGTAGCCAGTGTTGCACTGATGCAGGACCAGCATGTGTTACCACATCCCAATCACTTTCCTCATCCCCGCCCACAGCTCTGGGTATGAAAATACATGCTAACTCCTTGAAGCAATTGATATCTTGTACATTACATCCTGGATCTTCAGATCATTCAATTTTGGCAAAAAGATGAAATCACTAGCTTTTAAAAGCCTCTTTCCCAGTGCACACTGCTATTTTAAGAGTTAACAAGCTTTGGTTAAAGCATGCAAAGGCAGTTGAACCTAGGCTGAAAGAGAAGGGAGACAGGAAGAAAACTAACTCTCTAGCCCTTGCAATCACACACTAGCCTTAAGCCTTCCAAAAGGAAGTAAAAACATTCCTAAAATTCTTCAGAGGATGAGAAGCAAGTTGTCAGCTGAATCAGAAGTCCATTTCTCCCGTCTTTACGCTCTCAATGGCAAATCCCACATGAGCAATTTTAAAAGCCTCTTTTACAATGGAGTTTTCTCCCAAGTGGCTACAGCACATCTAGGACTTGTCTCATGTTTACAGAAACGTACCTTTCTCCTTTAGGTCTATTGAAAAAAGCTCCCTTCAAATGACCTGAGGAAGGAATGTAGCACAATCCAATACCATCATGTAATTTCCAGTGATTGTTTCTGTTACAATAATGAAAGGCACGGAAGAAACAGCTGGATAACTGCAGTGATTCTCTAAAGACAAGTTATAAAAGAGATGCTGAAGAGATGTTATGTAAAGAGGAGGGGAAAAAATAAAGTCACCTATTTGCTTTCATCTCGATTATGTGCACTCATCAACTGTCCAGATTCCGCTTTGGAACAAAAATGTTTCCAAGCAGATTGTCCCAGAAAGTTGAAACTCTGCCTGTTTCACAGGTGGAGAGCAATAAAATAGTTGTGTGCTCTTGGACAGGTCTTTTCCTTCCCAGGGGTTTTACAGTTTTCTCAAGCCATAAGAAAGACCAAAACACTTTGGACCACAGTGGCATGGCATGGAAGAAGAAGCAGCACTTATCCTCCATCCGTGTCTGAGCTTTCTGGATATAAGCCCAACAGCTCCATCCCAGAAACTGGGTGCCTTCCCTTCCGGTTCAATTTTCTATTTAGATGCCTGTTCCCATGGTGACCAGGCTCCAATATTACGTAACACGTCATAAAGTAATAGTCTGAAATTCAGTATTCTACCCCTAGATAATTTCCTAACCTCAGATGGGTGGGAATCTCCACAAGCCCCACTTCTGATGCTGTTCCCATATATTTAGATGCTAGTGAAATAAGAAGGTAAAGGTGCTCTTGTCTGGGCACTTTCAGGGACACCACAAGTATTCAGAAGGACTTCTCACAAAAAATGCAGTGAGAACAAAAGAGAAGACAAAGCTCTGGGAAGATCTTATTGCAGCCTTTCAATGTATAAAGGAGGCTTACAAGAAAGATGGAGAGCTTTTTACTGAGGCCTGTAGTGACAGAATAAGAAGCAATGGTTTTAAACTGTCAGTAGATTTAGATTGGACATAAGGAGGAGATTTTTTATGGTGAGAGTGCTGACAGGCTGGAACAGGTTACCCAGAGAAGTTGTGGACTCTGCATCACTATGTGTGTTCAACAGCAGGTTGGATGGGGTTTTGAGCAACCTGGTCTAGTGAAAAATGTCCCTGCACATGGCAGGATGACTAGATGATATTTAAAGGTCCTTCCAAGCCAAAAAATTCTGTGATTCTGTAATAGTTGGGTCTCAAAGGAAAAAAAACAGTATATGGTTGTCAGCCTCAATTACTCAATTGTTGTGGTGACAAGAAGATATTTGATCCCTGGCAATTCACATCATGTTGAGTGTTAACAGCTGTGGCCCAGAGTGCACAGCACTGCTCTGATGCCAAAGTCACCATCCTGGTTCCACCACACAGCCACCAACTGCCCCAAGTCACCTCCTGACTTGCCATGCCTTGATTACACTGTAGATAAAAAGGTCTATCAGGCATTGAAGTACTCTAAGATCTGGCTGAATTTCCAGCTGAACTAAATGCTCCCTCTACTAAGCTGAGCACTCAGTGGAAAAACCTTTCCTGATATCGGAGTAGGTCAGACCTTGACAGAGCAAACCATTTCAAAACTTGAAGATCCTTCACGTCTCTTTCTCTTCCTTCTCCTCCAGACTTCAGCAAAAAAGCAAACAAGGATCAATTCATCCTTGTTTAAAGCATTCTGCAAAATGTCTTTCAAATACTCTCACCACAACCTTCAAGATGATAATTTTACACTGAAGTCAAACCCTTTCCTTTCTCCTCAAGAGCTTCATCAGGAAGGTGCATTAATCACTTGTTTACCTCCATCTACATGAGTTGTAAGATGAGAGGTGCCTGTGGGAACATACACACAGAGGTTTGGCAACTACACAGAGATGAGCAAACTTCAACCCCAAACACATCTTGTCCCTGCTTCCCCCTGCTCAGATACAGCTAGGGACACAGGCGTACAAACTACTCTCACCTCCCTAATATAAAAGTGTGGTATGAGACATTACAGTACACTCCTGTTAATCAGTGGGAACAGAAATGGAAGACATACCATTAAATTCTACTTTTATCTAAACAAAATGTCAGAATAATTCCAAGGCAATTTGAAAAGATTCACTGAGTAAGCAGCTGGCTGAGCAATAACACCACTAAGCTACCCAATTGGTTTGAACACATGGGTCCCAGCACTCTTCATCCAATTCTCCTGAACTTTGGTAAGGCATTATAGCTACCCGAGAAGAGCAAACAAAGCTTTATGTAACTTTTTGGACAGCATAGGACCATTCATCTGCTTCCACACCAACAAGCAGGTGACCACACCTGCCCAAGGCAAGGTAGCCCCAAGGACAGGAAACTATCCAGCTTTTACATCTTTCTTTTTGAGGCTGGAGCAAAGATAAGAGAGTTTCAGCCCACCACTACATGTAACACATTTCCTGAGGGTATATCATGTCACAGTTCAAGCTTCTCAATGTAAATACTCTAGCACAGGGTTCACTTTATTTAATATGATAATCCCAGGAAAATGCAACCAGCACCTCTAGTGAGCACTATGAGATGCACTCTTCTTAACACTGAATTAAGACTGCAGAAGCATATTGCTCATCAATCTCCTCCATCTCTAAGAAGGACACCACTACTTTGCAAAGGTGAGACAAGAGATAAAGGATGAAACAAGTAATAAACAAGTGATGAACAACAAGCAACGAAGGGTGAAGTAATCACATCTGGTGGGATTCAGGTTCAAAATGAACCTGAAGAAGGCAGTTCTCCATGTAAAGGGCAGGTGATGTAGGGAACTCTTTCTCTGAAGATGCCCCATAATGTTTTAAGAACCACATGTGTTTGCTTGTTCTGTCACTGCTCCCCAGGCACCTTTTGGCAACAGATGGGGTCAGGCTACTGGGCTCAGTGGGCTCTTGTTCCAGTAGTTCCTATACTACTAGTTCCTATACTAAATGTCTTTAAGCTAAAACCCATCATTTAAAAATAATTAAAAATGTTACAAGATGCAAGCAGCTACTGGTATATCAAATACAGTATGTTCTTGACTGCAACTTTGCTCTTGATTCCTATTTGACCTATCCAGATACTCTGCATTTCTTTTCACGTTGGGATCTGAGGAACCCAATCCCTTTAAACAACAGCCCTGAGCCCAGAAAGTGTCACTTGGAGCCAAAAGCTGTTGGAAAAAGGACACAATGCCTTCACAACCTCCTCCCTGCCAGAGCTCATCCCTGCTCCCCTTCAGATCAATATTCACAACTGTTGCCCAAAGGGCAAAGATTCTGCACAGGGTTTTCGTCTGTGCATTGGCATTTTCCATCTTAACAAGTTGCTAATGTTTTATGCAGCAAGGATGCCCCTACCATTTAAAAAGGGAAGCCAGCAGTAGTAATTATTCATTAAAAACACATCATAAGTGACTTTTATACTGAAGCAGAGGAAGCCACTGTGCCTGCCTGGCTGTATTCTGGAAGAAGACGTTGGCCAAGAGTTTCAAAGGGAGTGAAGATTTTCATGCAGCGTAGCCAGCCTAAGCTATCTTGTAAATGTGCCTGATTCTTGAAGGGATTAAAAAAAAAAAAGTCTTAAATTAAGTATCCACAAGCCACTACATAATTTTAAAAAATCCAAATAGAGAGGAGAAGTCACCATAGTGCTCAGTCCAAGCTGGTGTCTCAAAACTGCCTTTGAACTCTGTGTAGCAGTGAGGAATTAACATAACGTCTTCTTTGCCATAAAAGGTCCATTTCCAGTATGGGATAACTAACAGTGACCACGTATGTCACCACAAAATCTTAATGGTGCTGGTGTTTCTACTGAAAAGCAGTTCTACAGATTGAATCAAAACCAAGGACAGCCCTACAAGCCCCACAGCAAAACCCCTTCTTTACCAGACTTTTCTAGTGGGATAGGGACTACATGGTAGTTATGCTGACACAAGGCACACACCCCTAGAACAGTAAAAATATAACTCCTGTCCCAGTGCCACTTTTTTCAGAAGCAACTTCTATTCTTGGAAGAGGACAAGTCTCATCTTTAGGTTGCCATCTCAAGTATGCATAGATGCATGTAGGAAGAAGAGCACCATATACTCAAGTAAGAAGCAGAATCAAGACACACACAAACAGCAGCAGAATCATTTGTGAAGCAAAAATAATATTCATCACTTTATGCATAATTACACTTTCAAAAGCAAGAAGTTGTTAGGAAATTTTGTTGAAGACAGCCAGCAACATTTTGCAAGGATCGCTGACTCAAGCCCTTGATCTGGCTGTTTAGCTGATGACTGGAAAACAGCCCTGGCTATGTTTATTTCTTAGACAAAGTCCAGCTAAAAATGCATTGAGGCTTAAACAATCTATGTAACAATTACCTCAAAACCCCAAATACAATATTGCATTGCATGCAGGTTTTCCAACAGGACAAAGCATTGTCAGGGCTGATACCCAGCTACCCGCTTTTGATGCACAATCTATGGACACAGAGCTTTCATCTTTGTACCATTACTACTCTTGAAAGTAACACACTATTTCATTTCCATTTCCATTTCAATATGGCCCCAAGGGCTTAACATACATCTGGTCCTCACTGCCTTAGTCTCTTCCCAAAGAGGATCCTGCCTAAAGAAGGCAAGACAAAGGATGCGCTGTGTCCTGTGCAACCTCCTCACACATTGGCTTTCGAAGGAGCCTCCCACATCCTATCCCAGCAAAACATCCCAGTTTACTTTGCACCTCTCCATGCCAGCACTGCCTTACAAACAACAGGAAATGTACTTATCCCAGTTATCACAGGTATGGAGAGCTGGAGGAGAAGGCACAGTTCTAAGACCAAGGTTATGCATCAGGTTAGGAATGAGCTGCCAGGAATATCTTACTCATCAGTGACAGAAGATCACAAACTTTGTGTGTTACCTAAACAACAAAGCTTAGCATTAAGACACTGTAACAGGTCTGCTGAGCACAGCTTGGAAACTGCAGATCTCATACACAGGCTTGTGGCTTTATTTCCATCATCTTGCTCTAAGTGTCCCCTTTTTCCCCCCCTGCACAGCCCAATCCAGCAGTGCTCCTATTGTGAATGTTACCTTCAGTGAGAGAGAAGGGTTTAATGTATTTTTAAGACATTCATACATTTACACAGTGTTATTATTATTCAGGATTTGTGAGCTCTCTCAAATAGTGAAATACCAGGTTTTTTTTTCAGACTGAGAAGTATTTTTCTTCACAGGCCCAGTGTCTCCCATCCTGATGCTGACCCTAACCCCCTTCAAACTCATCCTGGCACTGAGCACTGCCAGAGATGATAAATGAGACCAAGTGCCTCAGACCAGCCACATAGCTGATTAACCCCTTCTCCTCCTTGGAGAGCTTGGGTCAGTCACATTGATTTTGCTCGTGATTTCTGGGGGATTGGCAGTGACCATGTTGATCATGGGGAGGTGGCCCCTCCTGTCCATCATGGGCTCAAGCCTCTAGCTGCTGCTACACAGAGAACTGCAGACAGAAGGATCCTCAGATCCATTTACAAAACACCTTAAAATAGGGCAATGCCTCTGAATCAAGCAGGCAGCAAAAGCCCTGCCAAGATGCTTAAGCTTTCAGCCGCTCACTTCTCCCATCAGCCGTGTGCAGGTTTATTCCTCCCCAACCACCTGCACATCCCAGCCCATCCGCAGCCTCGACCACAGAGCTGTTGCACATTTTTTATACCATCAGTACAAATACTTTTTTTTTTTTTTTTTAAAGTATGGACATGTATCAAAGAGCACAGGATGCAGTGCAGTGACTCATGCAACCAGCAAAGTATAAAATTGGCTGCATGCATGCCCGCATAGGGCATTCTGCAGCTCTTCCTATAATTAGTCCTTCAAACGCTAGAGGGGAAAGTAACAAATTCAAAGAGGTTCCACTTCCCAATTATTCACATATTTCCAAATCAAATGGTTGTCTGTCAGAGAGCAACATGCTATTGCCCTAGGACATCAAAATGCAAACTGAAATGTCTCTCCAGGAACAGGATTTGCTTTCATTACATTTATATCACCTAATTCATTTTAAGATTATACATAATTAGGCTCTCTCTCCATTCCCCTTCCCCCCCGGTTCAATATCCTCTCCCAAGCAATTTCAGAACAAACCACAAGTCCCAATGACGCTTCTTCTAAGGCAGCGGTCTCTTGCCTTTCAAGCAATATAAAGAATTTCCATCATTTCTCTTTTTTAGCATTTTCTTTCTTTGAATTGCCAAATCTTTCAGGTGTGCATTAGCATCCAACTGCTTCCATGATACTCTTTCATTTTTTAAGCAAATACCTCTGAGGATCTTTCTATCTTTACTTTTCATTTGTCTTCTGTCTGCCTGAGACTTCAAGCTACCCTCCCTGAAACTGCCATTCCTCATCCCCATCACACTCAGCATTTTCATTTTTAATCCTCTCAATTCCAGCAGGCAACCCCCCTGGAAGATTTATTACAAAAGAAAACCAAAGTGTCCAGATCACTTTCTTATTGACACACTATTGCAGCATCACTCCCAGCAATGATGCAATTTTCATGAAATAGAAAAAAAGTCAGCCCTATATCCTGAAAAAGATTTTCAGCAAACACATAAGACGACTCCTGAGATAGGCAAGTTGTTTCTGACCAGCTATGAGTATAAAGGAATTCTTTCATTACTGTTACTTTTTTCAATAGAGAAAGAGGAGAGTTTTTCCCCATGAAGGAGAGATGGCATTTGCTGCTAACTTTCTGTTCTGCTTTAACCTTCTGCTGATATTTCCCTGAATTTAAGGGAGGAGTGTGGGAACAAAAAAAAAAAATAAAAATCACATTTAACATGAGCCACTTAGATGATGTTGGGGCTAGATGAAAAGCATCTGCCTTCTACAGCTAGTGAAATAGCACAGTGTCAAACACAAGGAACATGCCTCGTGGGTCACCGCTGCCATCCCAGCACAAACCCACCCTGAGGGTTTTGCTAAGATGAAATCAAGTATTCTCCCACAGCAAGAAGATGTCACAGGGATATGACAACTCTCAACAGCTCAGGACTCCACAGCATTTCACTGCTTTGCAACCACCACCTTTGCAATCTCAGCTCCAGCTATACCTGTCCCCTTCATCCTTTTGGAGCTACAGGTTTGCAAGCTTTTAAGCAACAAAGTTTTTAGAGCTTCTTCCAATCAACAAAATCAATTTATACAAACACTGAAAAAGCAAAGGGATGTTTCACCCAATTCCCACAGGTGCCCATGACCCCAAGCACCGGTGCTTGGATCAATGCTGTTTAGCACCAGGGCTTTGAGCTTCTCTACATGACCAAGAGAAAAATACCATCACTCTTAACTCTGATATCAAACTTCACCTGAAGGTGAAGTCGGGGTGAAGATGGGTTTGTTTTGTCACAAAATAAACCAGGTGAGGGCAACCTCACAGCAAGGAGCCGGGCTGTGCTAAAATCAGATCGGCACTAGCAGGCAGGGTTCTCTGGATGTATAAATAGCTGAAGCAGAAAAACATCACAATCCCTCATGAATCTCTCATGAAAGTGAAGGGGGAAAAAAGAAAATAAAAGGAAATAAAAAATAGAAATAATAATAATAGGCATTATCTAACTCTGTCAAGGAAAATGTGGCATCCTGCACTGCTTCCAAGCAGAGGACCCAGATGAAATTTGTGGCTGGAGGAACCCTGCGGCCACACACTAGCACACTGTAGGTGCTACCAGTGCCTGTTATCCCTCCACTCTGCCCAGCAACAATCGTGCTGCCTGCAGGGACAGGTATCAGAGCCAATCGACCTGCCTGGGACCAGCAGCACAATGCCAGTAGCGCAGGCAGGGACAAGACTAGGAGGCAGCCCAGTGTAGAAACCTCTGACAGAGCAAAGGCCTTGCAAACACATCTCAATCTCTGACAGCTCAGAACTTCTCTCCCTAGCCCAAAAACTCACCAAAGGGGTCAGGGAGGAATGTTTCTGGTTTGGCACATCCAGAGCTGCACACACAGGTGAGCACTGAGAAAGAAGGAGTGATGGAGGGGTGAGAGAGCTCAAGTTCAGTCATGGTAAAAGGGGAAAATACAATGACCACTTATACCCACCATAGATTTATATGGTTTTTTTTAGCCTAACGAATTCCCGGAACCCACCTTGAAAATTTCCTTGTCCCCTCACACAACCCTTGACATAACCGGCTCCCACTGCTAACACAGAGGAGGCCTCATGCAAGTGCCCCAGAAAAAAGGTGGTTTGCAAGAAGTTTTGATTGATCTTACTGCTTTCAAGACACTGATCAAGATCAGCAGCACTGGCTCCTTTTTTTTTTTTTTTAAGTGTTTTTACTTCTTATTCTCCAACATCACAACTGCTTGTACACTGCACTGCAGTTCGCCATTAGGTCCCAGCAGCTTATTTCCAGCTTTACTCGAGCTTTTTGTAGCTGCTCGCTCTCAACTGGGAAGCAAACACACTGTTATCCCTCCCTCCTGGCTGATGCTCAGGTATGACTGACATATCAGCTGCAAAGGATTTTCCACATCATAGGTTCCCTCTTAAAATCACAGCCGATGATTGCTGCCTACAATCAGTCTGTGGCTTGCGCACACACAGAGCTGTTCCAGCAGAGCTGTTCAGGCTCCCCATTCCTCCTGAATACACACAGGTGAGTATGTTTATCCTGGACTAATATTGTTTTCTTTAAATTTAGCCTTGTAGGTATATCACAATGAATATAACAGATTAAAAGTTAATCTCTGCTCCCAATTAGGAATATCTATACGCATGCAGCCATTCAGCTATTTCCCATTAAAATCACATTGCGTTTTAATTTCAGTAGCCTATATGACCACAGCTTTAGCAGCCATTTCTTAAAAGCTGTAGTGCCCAAGAACAGGGAAGCTAACGAATTCCTGCAAATAGTTTCTGTATTCAGGAACTAGTAACACTTTAAACCAGGTAAGCAAACACGGGCTGTGTTGAGAGAGAGCATTACAACAGCAGTCCAAAGAGCTCTTCCCAACGCAGCATCCAAGTAGCTGTTGGCAGCAGTGCGAGGCAGGTTTGTGCCACTGGAGAAAAGCCTCACGTGGATGTGAATTCACTGGTGCACAACCCACCTTCCTAGCAGAGACACAAAGTCACTCGAGGACTCGAAGAGCAAAGCCTTCAGACAAGGACATCTTCCCCACCACACCCAGTGTTTTGGTGCCACAACTTGCTGGCTGCTTCCAACTTCCCCCAAATTCCTGCCAAATGCCCTTATTACTCATCAAGTAGGAGAGTCTGCAAACCAGAAGGACACCACCCCAGTTTGTTCGTACCCAAAACCTCACTCACAGCTCCAGGGGTGCCCTCCCTGTCTTCTGAGAATACACCAAAGGAGGACAAAGTTGCACCGGATGGGAGATTGCCACCATACAGGCAAGTCATACTGAGAGCTGCTGCAGAAGCTGAAACAGGAATCCTGACTATCTGCCCTCCACAAAATTTCTCTTTCAAAGAGCAGCAGACAGCAGGATCAAAGCACATGTGGAAGTCCCCACGGATGTAAGCAACTCCAGGAGGGCCTTCCAAGTGCCTCAGCACATATTCCCCTTGGCTTCTGGAAGTAGGGCTGAGTCAATACCAACTGCTTTTGGGAAATCCCACCGTGCAAATGACTTGCCTAAGGGATAGCAAGAACAGAGTGTGCCACAGCATTGCTAGAAAGCAAGAGACTCTTTCTCGTGCATTTTAACATGCAGAGAAGTAAGATGAATCTGCAAGATCTCTTCTGGGGCACAACAGGAATCCCAAACTCAGGGAGTCCTCAGTAGGACATTAAACTGCGACAATTTTTTTTTCCAGAGGAATCATCTACATCTGCCAGATGCGCCTTCCAGTTATTTTCTCCCAATGCTAAAGTCTTTCATCTCATTATCCCTAGTATGAAGGTTTCTATCTCTCAATACTTATTTGCATCTTCCCTTTTTAGATGAAGGACACAATTATTCCACAGTTCCTCTTGGAAGCACACAAATTTCTGATGCCAGACCAGCAGGAGAGATCAGGCAGATGTTTTTCAACTCAAAATACTAGCGTGAATATTAGGTTTCATTACAGCCAGATTTCTTGGTCCCCTTCCTTCAGCAAACCTCTCTGGCAGTAGCAACAGCCTCTGCCACATCATGGGTATCCCCACAGGATTTGGAACTGATACAGCCAGTATCATTTTGCTTGTCAGCCAACAGTGCTGTTTCCAGCTCTACTGACTGCTAAGCAATCTTAGAGGCTTAAGTAGACTCTTATCTTGGAATGGATTTTAAGCCTGAAGAGTACTCAGTAGAAAAAAAAGAAAGGCTGTGGGTATCAGAAGGTAAAGTACGTCTGTCCATGCTACACAGAAGGTTAAATTTGTGCATCACAGTCTTCAACAACATTAACATCTACAAAATCTCAAGCCCATCACACTAAGCTCATTTTGTCATCCAGGCATGTCCTTGAATGGTAAACCTATGGCTGGGTATCACATAGTATATTCCAAGCAAATGCATCATAAATCCCGCTGAAGATAGCATCTCTCCAATTCTGTTTGACCAGATCAAAGAAATATAAGGAAGAATATCTTCACTGTGAGGGTGAAGGAGCCTTGGCACAGGCTGCCCAGATGGGTTGTGGAGTCTCCTTCTCTGGAGACATTCCAAACCCACCTGGACAAGTTCCTGTGTGACCTGCTCTAGGTGGTCCTGCCTGGGAGAGTGGTTGGACTAGATGATCTTTCGAGATCCCTTCCAACCCTTAAGATTCTGTGATTCTGTGACTTGGCTGCAGTTTAGATCTGCTTTTAAAATGTACTTGCCAGAAAGAAACACGCATCCTGCCCTCTGAAAGTGAGACATTTTGGAGCACAAAGCAAATGGCTCATGTAGAAGCTGCCTTCACTTAATCATAAAGCATTTCTCCCAGCTGGCCTTGTAAAATGCCACAGTTCATCCAACTTCATTACAAGTGGAGATTTTTTGGTAATGAATCAGGTGCAAACCAATAATTTCCTCCAGACAAGGCCAAACTAGGAGAGAGATGTAGCAAGGGCAGCTCCAGCAGAGCAGACTGGGTTTTCTTCCCAGTATATCCCCTTCTGGGGAAGAGGAACGCATTGGCATTTCATGGGATAAAGATCCTTCCTTGCCTGCTACAAGGGGACAAGACCATCAGGACCTGCTTCCTTGGAGCCATCACTCATTGCTCACACATGCAGGATCTACCACAACTGCCTCATGCTGCACAGACAAGAGCCCAGCTGTGTCCTCTCCCCTGGGCAAACCACATCCCACATGCACAAGGGAACAAGGTAAGAGAACGGGTGAACAGATGAGTAATTATATGTATTTTATTTCCTTTTCCCCCCAACCAAAACAAAGTACCTCCATCGTTAGTGGAAGGTAGGGATGAAGATGCTTTACATTCTCCCCTGAACAATTGCTCTGTTTCAATGAGAGATGCATCCTGCACCATAAATCACAGAGAGATGCCCACCGAATTTTTCCTTCTACCAATATTTGTTATCCTTTTTGTTGTTACCTTGTTTACGAGACAGGATGGTATCAATGGAAAGCATCAACTCTATCAGGAAGAGCTTCAATTCATTAAGTAACGTAGACTAAGCCACAGCAACCATGGGAGGAATTAACGCAAAGGCAGCTCATATATAACTATACCAGGGGTAGAGTAAGCCCAGACAGAAGCAGCACATCTGCTCCTACATCCTCAGTGTATTCTTCAAACAATGGGAAGAAAAGCCTGGAGAAGCACTGACCCTCACTTCATTCAAAGAGTGCCCCTGCTCAATTCATGAAAGTTTGCCTTTCCTTTTCAAGTGAAAAGGCCAGAAGAATACTTGGGAAACCAAAGATTGCTTGGGAAAAAAAAAAAAAAATTGTTTTTAACTGCAGAAGGCTTCAAACCTTCAAATTCTAAAAACTTCGTTTAAAAGATTTGCAGCAAACTAATGTGCTGGGGATTTAATTTTTTTCTTTCTGTGTTTTTTTTCAGAGGGAAAATAAATACAGGGGTTTTTAATCAATCCTGCCACAAAGAGATTTACAACACTAATGTGCTGAAGCATAAACTGATACAGTGACAAACCCCCTTTCTCTTTAAATGTGCTAATAAGGTTGATCCTTTCTCCAAAGCTTTGTTCTTGGGAGGTTTCTGCAATGAGTTCACTTCTTTCACCCACACAGAGCCCTTCTCATGTGGAAATCATTGGGCTGAATACATTCACTGCTTCATCTGCCCCACAGAATCAGGTCTCATTTGTGATTTGGGGTAGTGGGTGAATGACTGGCCAGCAATGCAAAAAGGAAAAAAGAAGAAAAAGAGGGTAAAAGAAAAGAAAAAAGGGGAGGGAAAACCACTAAAACCAATGAAACGACTAAAAATTATGATCTGAGAGGGGGAGGAGGTAGCATAGGACACACCAGTCCCTGAGTGCAGCTTCCAGGCACCTCCATGCTGATGAGCAGCAGCCCTATCCCATACCATGAACCTACTGAGGCAGCAATAACCCCACACTAAGGGCTTAAGAACGGAAACACTAAAGCTGAAATTACCTGCAGGGGTAAAAGGCCCTGAAGTAGAAGCTTAATCTAAATGTAAGAAATCACACCCCACTGAGAGACGCACTGGAGCAGTTTGACTTTTCAAAAGCAGTGAACTGATCAAAGGCATGCATGGTTAGAGGAAGACAGTCAATTTGTGGGGTCAATATCCATTTTACTCATTGTACAGAGAGACAGGTGCTTGTCTAGATGAGGAAGGTTTGGTATCATGGATTGATTCCTGTGAAAAGTCAGGCTAAAACACCACTCCTTATCCTCCACATTTGTGCAGCAGCAGATTATCACACCAACGAGCAACCTCAAAGACGCTCCATCCTCTTCAGCCACCAAAGTTCAACTCATCCCAGCAATCTTCAGGTTTTCATTTTGCAGAAAACTGCAAAGAAAACCAACAGCCTCCTCCAACCTTTGTTGCAAATAGCTGCCAAGAAGTCCTAGTCTACATCCATTCTCAGATGCAAAAGAAGGTCAATGGGGACTTTGGCTCTTCCAACACCACCACGACTGCCACACCATCACTTTGAAGGCAGATAAAGTTTAAAAACAAACAACATTCCCACAACTCACAGCTGTTCTCTCATATCAGGGCTGTGGCCAAGGAAGGATTCCTCCTGACATATTTTTAGCTGAACACGTGCTACATTGATTTCTTGAAGAAGAGAAACCTCCTCAAGGCTGTGGCAACGAACACATGTGAGTTGACATTTAACTCTTTCCCACTAAAGAGTTCATGAGACAAATGTGAAGATTAATATCTGCAGTCATTTTATAGGAAGACAGGGATTTTCTTTAATACCCTGTGGGTTTTGGCTCCTGTCAAACTCTTTTCCTCCACCTCTGAACCAAGAGGCACCTCCAAACCCCTTTTACCAGTGTGAGTGCCCAAGTTCATACCTATGTGTATATTAAACAGTACCTTCTAGGGACTTCATAAGTGGGATCAGTGCCATAGCATAACAGGGCTCATATAAAGACACCAATCCCAGCTAAAAATTATCATATGCATGAACCTGTGATTGCTTCCAGCCTAAGGAGCCTGAAAGTCTTGGCAGTGTTTAAAATTAAGTTGTCCAGGGATGGAGACACTCATACATGTGTGCACATGGATGCCCTAACCTCTAAATCAGGGCAGGACCACTCACTTCCACATCACTAGCCCACTGCTCCCTTTTAGTTGCCATACAGTATAGGGTATGATCCTTGGGAATGGGCCGTATCCCATGGAAACTCCTCTCCACAGCCAGCCTCCTCCATCCAAGCTGGACACTATGCCCTATGGCTACCCTGAGCTTGCTGCTGAGTGCTGGTTAAGGGAGTATTTATGGCAGAGGTCTTTCTCCAAAGACTTAGCAGCACAAACACAGGCTGCACACACAAGACAGAGTGTATAAATAACCTGCTTACCCTTAAAACCTTTTTCCAACTCACCTATGCCAAGTGTTGCTGTAGAATCCCCGTTCCATTTTAGAAACCAAAATGGATTTTGGCCAGGAGCTGACATTGAGTATCCCCTGCCTCCAGGTAAGCGAAAGGCCCATGCTGGTGCCACTGACAATCAAGGGGCTGGTTCCTTCCAGCTTAAGGTTTCACCTTCCCAGCAAGAAGATATTGCAGGGAAATGGTGAGGAATGCAGAATCTGCTAGTCTCCCTCCTTTTAAACTGGACCTGAGAACAAGCTGGAAAGGCAAAACCCAGGATGAGGTGCTTGGATCTGCAAAAGTAGCAACGCCAACACCTCAGTAGCACTCAGGTGAGCTGGCCAAAATGGATTTGAGGCTTTGCCCCGAAGCTGGCCATGTGTGTGCCAACAACCTCTCAAGTCCACTGCGAGTTCGGATGTAACCAAGGCTCTTAAGGACAGGAGTTCAGCTAATCATCTCACCCAGAGACACCTTACTGAACTCAAGACACTGACTCCTCAGCAGGGCAGCAGAAGTCTCACATTCACTGGTGCTTTTCATTTTTTTAATTGGTCCCTTTCTTCTGTTTGAAGCTCAAAGCAGCAGCCTCTGGCCAGAAATGCATTGATGAGGGGAAGGGGAAGGGGAAGGGGAAGGGGAAGGGGAAGGGGAAGGGGAAGGGGAAGGGGAAGGGGAAGGGGAAGGGGAAGGGGAAGGGGAAGGGGAAGGGGAAGGGGAAGGGGAAGGGGAAGGGGAAGGGGAAGGGGAAGGGGAAGGGGAAGGGGAAGGGGAAGGGGAAGGGGAAGGGGAAGGGGAAGGGGAAGGGGAAGGGGAAGGGGAGAAAAAAAGCCAGTCACTGGAACGTAACCAGGGCACCCACATACACCTCCTCTCCAGGAGACTGTCTGGCTGTGAAACGTGGTCTCTGCTCAACCAAGACGAGGACAGCTGACCCATGAGCCGGAACCGGGCTCCATCACTGCTCTTGGCAGCTGAGCCCAGCTCAGCACCTTGCACCATCCTGGGGCACTGGGGATGATGAGCTGGGCAGGGCTGACAGAGAGGCAGCTCATCACGGCATGCCTGAATTTTCACCTCTGGTAGTAAAAGGTGGAAGGCCAAAACTCCATTTATACAAGCTGAAGTTCTGTTTACTTACGCAACAGGAGATGAAGGGGGCAAGATTATCGCAAGATAATCGCTCCCTTGGTTAATTATAAAGCAAAGCCAGCTGCTTTCAATTCCTGCACGATGCAGGCTGCTTCCCAAGGAACCAGCCAACACAGGAAAGTTTCAATTGCTTTTCTCCTCAACTGTTTAATTCTAAACTTCAGAAAATAATTGCACTACAAACAGTTCTGCATCCATCCCCCAACAGTGCTCACTGCTTAAATGGAACGGTTTGCTGCTTAAACATGAAAAAAACCCTGCAGTCATACAAACTCCATTCTTTCAAGACTCATCTGCACTCAATAAAAGAACACAGGAGCTGCTGACGAAAACATTTACAAGACATTATTAAATCCTACAAGGTGGGGAAGCCAAGAGGAATCCAGAAATTCAAATTTTTGCCAAGACTGATTTTTATTGCACGTGCACAAAAAAAACCCCCAAACCAACAAACAAAAAGAAGCAGTTGTAGAGGGTTGTTTTGCCTCAACAGAACTAATAAGTGCAGCTATCAATAATCATTGCAATAAATAAAACATTTGCACGAAAAGGAAATACCTGCATAATCACAAATTCAATGAAAGTCAGCTTTCCTGGCACGCAGTGTGCTAAGAACCAGGTACATGCTGGGCACAAATTATTCAAATAGCAAAGTACTCTAGGACTCATAGTCCAGAAAGACAAATAGGAATGAGATAAGAACAATGAAAATAAGGACAACGCAAGATGTGTCCAGTAACCTCCCCATATCCCACAACATGGACACAAATGGAGAAACCCACAAATCTGCTGCACCTCTTCCTAGGAAGGGAGAGATGGCAATTCCCAAAAAGCAATTCTGGGAGGAGAAAATCCTCATTTGCCTTATACCTCACCACCACCCTCAGGTATGGTTGTGACACCGATGGGCAGCATGTGTCCCTGGAGCAGTCCAAGGGGTAATTGTGTGTTCCCCATCTCCTTGGGTCCTGCTGGGCACCACTGTGCTGCCCCTTGAGCCTCGGGGGATAAATACTCCTACAGGGGAGAATTTAAGCAGATTTTTGTGACCATGAATTCACTCAGGAGGCTACGTGACACTTGTATGAAAGGGAACCTGCAACACAGAGCTGCTGTGGCAGGGATCAGGTGAGAGCCATGCAAGCATCCCTGCTCGTGTTTCCCTAGCAACTCCAGCTCTTGCTTCCTCTTACACATTCCCTTCCTCTTGCTTCAAAGTAGGCCAAGACTTTCTCCTTGGCTCAGCCACACAAATCTGAGAATAGGAGAGTTCAGTAAGCACTATTACCCTTTAATACAGTTTTTGACAGAGGACACATTCACGTTAAAGCTCATCTCTGAACGTGCACTTAAGCACTCCTGCTGAATATAGGAGGGACTCATTTGGAGAAAAGGTGTCTCAGCATCCCACTCAAAGCATTGTAACACAGTTGACAGAAAAAAAACAAGGACAAAGAACCAAACTCCCAACATCTGCTTGTAAATTTGGAGATGCCTGAGAAGATACCTATCAATCACACAAACAGTCTGTTATCCTTTGGAAAACCACCTCTAAGGCTCAGACCTGTCAAGATACTGAGGTCTACAACATCTTCCCCATCCCCAGTCAAGCTGGGCATCCAGACTCCCACCTGCTATGCCCCTTACTCCCACACACCACCAACACTTCACACCACTTAAACCAGCTACTGCTGCTTCTTTTTTGCGCCCCCCCCCCCCAATCATGAAAATGACACCTAGGGTTCAGACTCAAACACCCAAACTCAGTGGCAGGAACTAATCAGCCTCTAGCCACTCAAACCTATCCCACAACAGAGGAATTAGCTCAAAAAGCAGCTTTCTAATCATCTGATGCAGCACTTGCGCCAGCATCCTGGCCATCCCATCCCTGGCTGATGTAACAATGAAAGCTCAAATTCAGACACAGCAATATCAGTAAAAAAAAATACCAGTCGGGTGGATGGTGTCATCCAAAATACCTCTGTCTGCACAACAAGGTTTACTGAGTACAGTTATGGGATATATTTAGTCCTTTAGGAAAACACCGAGATGTTTATTTACTCATGCCACAGGCATGGCTGAAAAAAGATAGAGGTTTGTGCTAATTTTTATAGACAGAGTCTCATGAAAAGTGGCAGGTCAGGACTTAAATCACCCCCTATCTAAGGCAGCAGATAAGTATGTGCTTAAGCTGACTAAAGTTGCTCGAGCTGCTGGGCTTTGTGCAAGGCACACACTTAAACAGAAAAAAAGACAAGAAAAGGAGCAAGAAATGCTATGGGGAGAGGAGGCAGACAGCTTTCTCATTAGGATAAATGTAACAGATTGCAGCTAAATCTAAATCCATACCACAGGAACACATCTTTATCCCTGCTGAAGACCAATTTTCAGTTCCATGGATTAACAGAAAAAAATTAAAACAACCAAACACTCCCCCAAAAGCCTGTCTCCTGAACAAATTAATTCACCTCCACTCTTCCTCCTGCTTTTGCACCAATGAAGAAAGAAGGGATTTCGATAAATTGCTTTGCTGTGGGTGACATTAGAATCATAGAAATGTTTCGGTTGGAAAAGACCTTTAAGATCATCAAGTCCAACCACTAACCTCACACTGCCAAACCCACCACTAAACCATGTGTCTCAGTACTCAGACTTTTGACACCATCTCCTACAACATCCTCATCAGAAAGCTCAGGTAGTGTCGCTTGGATCAGCGGACAGTGCGGTGGATCAAGAGCTGGTTGAATGACAGAGCCCAGAGGGTGGTGATCAATGGCACAGAACCAAGTTGGAGGCCACAGCCAGTGGGGTTCCACAGGGATGGGTTCTGGGGCCAGTCTTATTCAAAATCATCATCAACAACCTGGATGAGGGGACAGAGTGTACCCTCAGCCAGTTCCCTCATGGCACCAAACTGGGAGGACTGGCTGATTCCCCAGAAGGCTGTGCTGCCATTCAGCAGGATCTCGACCGGCTTGAGAGTTGGGCAGAGAGAAACCTCATGAGGTTCAACAAGGACAAGTGCAGAGTCCTGCACCTGGTGAGGAACAGCCCCCTGCACCAGTACAGGCTGGGGGTCAACCTGCTGGAGAGCAGCTCTGCAGAGAGAAATCTGGGAGTGCTGGTTGACAATAAACTAACCATGAGCCAGCAATGGGCCCTCGTGGCCAAGAAGGCCAACAGCATCCTGGGATGCATCAAGAAGAGTGTGGGCAGCAGGTCAAGGGAGGTTCTTCTGCGCCTCTCCTCCGCCCTGGTGAGGCCTCATCTGGAGCCTGTGTCCGGTTCTGGGCTCCCCAGCTCAAGAGGGACAGGGAACTTCTGGAGAGAGTCCAGTACAGGGCCAGCAAGATGACCAGGGGAATGCAACATCTTTCATACGAGGAAAGGGTGCGAGAACTGGAGTTGGTTAGTCTGGAGAAGAGGAGACTGAGAGGGGATCTTACTAATATTTACAAATATCTAAATGGTGGGTGTCAGGAGGTTGAGGCATCCATTTTTTCTTCTGTATCTAGCAACAGGACAAGGGATAATGGGATGAAGCTGGAACACAAGAAGTTCCATTTAAACATAAGAAAAACCTATTTTACTTTGAGGGGGACAGAGCACTGGAGCAGGCTGCCCAGGGAGGTTGTGGAGTCTCCTTCCTTGGGGGTCTTCAGAACTTGCCTGGACATGTTCCTATGTGACCTGATCTAGGTGAACCTGCTTCTGCAGGGGGGTTGGACTAGATCACTAAACGTCCCTTCCAACACCTACCATTCTGTGAATCTATGATACTTCATCTCTGCATCTTTCGAATGTCTCTACAGATGGTGATTCCACCACCTCCCTGGGCAGCCTGTTCCAATGTCTAATGACCCTCTCAGTGAAAAAGTTGTTCCTAATATCCAATCTAAACCTCTCCTGATGCAACTTTCCTCCTGTCCTATCATTCATTCCTGGAGAGATCAACCCTTACCCCACTACAACTCCCCTTCAGGTAGTTGTAGAGTGGTCATCTCTCCTCTCAGCCTCCACTTCTCCAGGCTAAACATCCTCTGTTGCCTCAGCTGCTCCTCACAAGACCTGTTCTCTAGACCCTTCACCAGCTTTGTTGCCCATCTCTGGACATGCCTCATTGAAAGCAAACCCATTGTAGCTCTGGTCAATTGGGTGATGCATATACACACAGTGTGCTGAGAGAAAGGCCCTGTGCTGTGCTCCACAACCCACACTCCAAACCCAGCTGCTGTGCCTGAAAACCACACATGGCCAGAACAAAAAAGCACTCCTGAGGCAGAAGACAGGCTGTCAATGAGGTACTTCAAGTGGAGCTTCTCAGTTTATCTCCTCAACTGCAACAAAAGCCATTACAGCTACAGATGAAGCCAAAACAATACTTAAAAAAAAAAAAAAAAGGTAGAAAGAGGCAGTGGCTGTAAAAGTATGTGAGATTTCACCAGTGCTGGGATGTCCCATCGAGCAGAGGTTTGCTGAACAGGTCATTGCAGGTCTGACCCATGGCGCAATCCCTACTGCAGCACCATCTGCCAGTTGGGGTTTGCACCCCCAAAACTCCCAAGAGTTCACATGGGAGAAAACACCTGGCCAAGAAGATAGTAGCAGCACAACTTTTTCAACGTAGCAGCCTTTTCTCAGGATAGCTGTAGAAACATACATCACTGCATCCATCAAGATGGCACTGACAGTGGCACTTTAGCCTGGAGAAGATGAGGCCGAGAGGAGACATGTACTTTATGTACTAAAAGTGTACTAAGGACATACCATACTATGCATTCCCATCTACCTGAAAGGCGGTTGTAGTGAGGTGGAGGTCAGTCTCTTCTCTCCAGTAATGAATGATAGGGCAGGAGGAAACAGCTTCAAGTTGTGCCAGCGGAGGTTTAGATTGGAGATGAGGAAGAACTTTTTCACCAAGAGAGTTATTAAGCATTGGAATGGGCTGCACAGGGAAGTGGTGGAGTCCCCATCCCTGCAAACATTTTAAAGATGCATAGCTGAGGTGTTGAGGGACAGGCGTTAGTGGTAGGCTTGGCAGCATGAGGGAAGGGTTTGGACTCGATCTTAAAAGCATCTTCCAAGCGAAATGATTCTGTGATTCAAAAAGCTGAGCAGGAGCAGAGCCATATAACACTGTCACGTAACCATCTCCTTTAGGAAACACTTGGGATAAGATGAGCTCATGGAGGGAAAGCCTGAGCTTTCAGGATCCTTCAGACAGGATTTAAACAATTTCATTGAAAAACAGTTAAAACAGGAACATATAATTTCCCTCTGCATCTGGATATAGAAATGAAGAATAATTGTATCCTCCAGTGTTAGAAAAGCAGAGCATAATAGAATGAGCTGTGACTCCTGCCTTCCATCTACATATGTCCCTCCAAAAATAGGCTTCCTAACATCTGGTTAATGTTATTAAAAACTCCAATTCAGACAACGTGTTTTAGTCCATATGTTTCAGCAAAAGCTTTAACTATGACATTAAGACAATATATATAGATATATTGAGTCTATACTAGAATCTCAAGATGTGCTCCACTCATCAGAGGCTAGAGCTGGGACACAGGAAGACTTAAATCAAAATTTCATGTTCTTTGAGTAAATTGATCGGCTTCAACAATGGGGAAAAAGTGACAGGAATTTTGCTTTTCAGCTTTGCTCTGCAGAGCCACAACCCACATGGCTGCCCTATGGTAAGGGACTTCACTAAGGACACTGCAACCTGTAGACTGCAGCTCCACCTGCAACAGGAGAAACAGATTTAAATCAAACTAAGCCACTGATGTACCATCACTAGCACTGACAGTGAATATACGTTATGTTCACATATTGTATTTATGCATGCAAGTGTATATATGTGATATTTTAAAAATTCAGTAGTAGACTTTTCACTGGCCACAAATCTCTTTCTTGCTTCCACTAAAACGAAGTACTTCCTGGGTTAACTGTGTTTTCTTCCCCAAGCATGAAGTATGGTGCAAGTTTGGAGATGAGTGCCATGGATCCAGCCCAGTCCCATCACACATGAATCCTCCTCACATTGAGGAACATTTTGTATCAACCCCATGGACTATTTAAGAATTTATTTCATAAGGTGACATATCCCACATAAATAACTTCTGAGAAGCCTGCTGCTTGGAGAAGAGATGCTAGCCAAAACGTATCCTAATCCACTTTAATAACAAATTGGAGAGAAAATACAACTAGAGAAGTATCTCTTTTGATGAAGATAATGATAGAGAAGTATCCATCTTTGTGTTTTCAAATACATTCCGCTAAGAAGAATCTGTGTATCTGCCTGGAAAAATATTTTCCCTTCTTCCCCCTCAGCCCTTTTTGGGGGCGAAGGGTGGCATTTGGGGAGCATTACAGATTCAAGGTAGCATGAAAATGAGTGAAGGCAGAACTTCTGAACTGGATGGGCTTTCTAATATCAAGGTCCTGCAATGTCTTTCAGGTATCAAACACACTTTTCCACCAAAAAGTGGTACTTTTTAAATGTGAGATGCCAGCTGTCAGCCAGGCAAACGTTTGAGGAATTGCCACGAGTTGCAGATCAGTTATTGAAAGGCAGAATAATCTAGAAATCACTCCTTCAAATAAATGGATTTGCTTTTGGGCATAGTAATCTGACAGTCCAGGTACACAAACACAATTCTCTCTGAAAAAAAGAATTTTAATCCTTTAAATACTCCTAGCAGCACACATTAAACCAATTTTGAAGTCATTTAGTTTATAGTAGAGTTGACACCAGGGAAATCCTCAGGGGTATCCTCTTCCCTCTCTCCAAAGCCCCTCTCTTTTTTTATCTGTGCTATGATCATGTTTTTCCTTTCTCCCTGCAACCTTCTGCCTTGGAGCTGCCAACATGAAACTACTGAAGGTACCAAGCACTCTAGACTGCCTCGACATCTGGATCTTTTCACCCTTCTCCTGCCCTCATGGTAATGCCAACTTTATTATGCTGCTTTGCAACACTCCTGTGCAGAGTGCTGGTAGAGAGGGCAAGGAGAAACCACCACAAAGTCCACCAGAACATTGCTCCTACCTCCCCTTATGAAAGGGCACAGAGCATTTCAGGCAGTGTATTAAATCTGCAGCTATCACACACAACAGCTAGAGATTATTTGCTATTTTATAACAAAGGAGCATGGGATGCTCTGGCAGTGCTCCCACTCTTTGAGCATAACTAACCTCCAAGACTGCTCAGACTGTCAGGAGGCTGATCGCATGAAATAAAACACTGCATTTGACTATTAATTAATATTGACTTCACTGCTTGACCCCCGAACATGTAGAAATTTATAGGATCACTCTCCAGGTTTATTAGGGCACTATTAATAATCTGAGGAGTATTTGGAGTCTGTCACCTTAAAGAACTAAAAAGAGCTCTTTGGTATGATGCATAGACATCATCTCAGGCTACTTTTTGGCTTGGAAAAGCATTTGGCTAATTTTCAATTTGTCAAGTGAGTCCCTGACAAGCTGGTAACGTATAACAGAGAGGATCTTCAGGAATCTCCAGCAAGCTTTTTCTCAGCCATGGCCGACCACAGTAGCATGGCACAAGCAGCAGGATAATAACCAGATGGAGCAGAGCAATCATCTAGGCTATTTTGGTAGATCCGCTGCAGATAAACACGATGTAAAAGCCAGTTAACTCCAATATATCTATCTAATATGTAAAATAGTTTCAAGATGATTTTTTTTTTTGCTCTTCCACATTTTTCTCCCAAATCCTGAGGCTTCTTAATACATGATATTACGATTTTTCTTTTCAGCAGACACAGAATTAAGTCTTTTCAGAAAAAAAAAGTCAAAGGCATAGTCCACAAAAAAGTGGAAAAATGTCTGTTAAAATTCGAGTTTCTTAAAAAAAAAAAAAGACTCAAACCACCCATCCCTCCCCCCAAAAAAACTAAACAAAGAAAAACCCACCATAAACCAAAACCACACACACTATTTTCAAGCTTCTACTTAAAAAATAGAAAGCATCTTACTTTCTGACATGTATCACATCATAAATTGTTAAGGACTATGTTTTTGGGTAATTTATTCAGTGAGAGGGAGAAGACTTTTGAAAAAGTTCCCAGAAATCTTGGTTCTATACCACACTCTCCCTTATAAAAACCAGGATACTTTTTAGAAAGGCCAAATCTGTGAATATCAATCTATAAACATTACAATGGGTAAGTTTAGTAAGTGTGCTTTCCTCAAAAGAAATCATAAGTGTGCAATGAGAGAACTAATAGCCTTCAGCATTTTATCCTCTAAATCTATTTGTGCCTTACAGACTCTTAAAAGCAGTGGTCCAAGGCCTGGCAGCTCAGTACCTGAGATGTTAAAAGCACTTTAAATCCTTTAGGCTGCTTTGAAAAATCTCCATGTCTTTGCCACGTGCAGATATTTTGCACTGCAGAGCCAGGAATCAATGCAAGCATTTAAACTTCCTTTTGTCAGGAAAGATTTAAACTGGGAGAGCACAGAGGCTCGTAAACAAAACTGCTGACACTTTCTGTGTTACAGAAAGTGAACCATGATACAGCATTAATTGAATGAGCACCTTCAATCTGTCAAGACAAACAACACCCACAGGGGCTGTTCCTGGCAGAGCTTGGGTTAATGCTCCAACTGTCAGGGTCATGTCATTAAATTGGGAATTTTTCATGAAACCTCAACAACCATGACAGTGCTCGGGTCATCTTGGAAAGTCGCTGAGACTATCTTAACAGAGTCTGGGCTTAGTTATCAGTAGCTACGTGGCTTCTGGGAGTCTCACTACACTTGAAGACTTCTTGCAGAGCAGCTGATTGCAACTTCATCCAGCAGATTGCTAACTCCACCAAATCTGCACTGCTCCTTCAAAACAAGAATATATGCTCTCTCCCCCTCCTCTCATTCTCCATCACAAGAAAATGGGGTTGGGTTTCTTCCCCTGACACTGGCCCTCTAGCTCAAGAAAATGGATGTTCTTCTCCACACACACACACACACTTGTATTATTTCCACCATGGAAAATATCAGTCAGCAATGGAACAGTTTTGTTTTCTCATCAGGCAGAGAAAAGATGAGGTACTCAACAGCTTATCCCAACACAAATAATAAACCATTTCCTTCCATCACTGCAAAGGCACTCCAGCCAAAATGCTGGGTTTTGCACAGTTTGCTGAGATGACACCAATAGCTTCAGCAGAAAGGAACTTCCAAAAAATCCCACACAACTTAGCATTATCAGGAGGAACATAAAAAACAGTGATGGGTCTGGTCTGGATGACCACATCAGCATGATCGCTCCTGCCCTCTCCAGTCCAGTAGATTTCACTGGTGTGAATGTATGATGCAGGGGCAAAGAAACAAAAGAGAGAAATGGGAAAGAGCAAGAAGGTGCTTGATTTTTAACTTCCTTCTCTGACTCTAATATCTCAGAGGAGACTTGCATTACGCTTGCTTGTAAGTGAAGAATTAAAGAGTGAAATCTCCCTCTTGAGTCGAGAAAACAGAGAAACGTAGCACAAAATTAAAAACTAGCTAATTTAGGACCAAGTTTACAACTAGCAAGGCTCCAAACTGCTACAAAGAGGGGAGTAGAAAAAAAGACAAGACCCAGCACAAAAACTGTCTTCGCAAGGATCTCCTCTGATGGAGAAAAACAGAAGTCAGTACCCATTTGATATAGCTAAGGCAACCACTGAACAGTAAACTACATCAACACCCCAGTAAAGAAAAGAATGGTCTTACCTTTCCTATTAACCATATTCCACCTTCTCCATTTCTTTAGGCCATAGTATTTTGCAACAGGAACTTCTGCTTGGCACTAGAATTAACTCTCCCTAATGACTCATTTTTGGTTAAAACCCGTTAGCATGAATGCTTGAAGTCAACAGACATTCACACTATTCACTCTTGCAACTCAAGGTACAAGACCCCTCTCTCAACTCTCTCTCAGAGTGAAATTACTGTTTTTTTCTTAATTACACCATTGGTTAATGCAACCTCTGACAGAGGAAAGGTTGAACATTTAATTTGGCAAGGTTTAGTGCCAATCTGCATTAGGCCACGGTGATTTAACCTCTATCTCCATGGCAGTGTGCCTATATCCTTCTCCTAATAGCACACATCCCTGCCCTACATATTTCACTGGGATCCCTATGGCAGCTCTGCTGGAGTGCCCTGGACCAGCAGTTCTCAGAGCAGTCATTAGCGACACTGTGCAACCCCATCACATCAATATGCATTCTTGTTAACCACCAGGACACTATTTGGATGTCAAAACAAAGGCTTTCATTAATTAGAACACTAATTACACTGTACACTCAAATAGATTGCTTTGCATGTCTTGGAAACACAATTCCAGACAATCTCATACTCAAAAGTTTCAAATCGAGGAAGCATCTAACAACCCACTCTCTCCAGTGACTACAGACATCCAGTTCACTTACGATGGTTTGCTCCTGAAATAATCCTGTAAAATCTTCTCCATAATGTCACAGAATCATCACAGAAACACAGAATAGTTAGTGTTGGAAGAGGCCTTAGAGATCATCTCATTCCAACTCCCTGCCATGGGCAGGGACATCTTCAACCAAACCAGGTTGCTCCAAGCCCCATCCAACCTGCACGTGAACACTTCCAGGGATGGGGTAGCCACCACCCGTCTGGGCAATCTGTGCCAGTGCCTCATCACCCTCACAGGGAAAAGCTTCTTCCTAATATCTAATCTAAACCTACACTTTTTCAGTTTGGAGCCATTTCCCCTTGGCCTATCACTACAGGTCCTTTTAAAAACTTCTCATATAGGCCCCTTCAGGCTGCTACAAGGTATAAAGGCTGAACAACCTCAACTCTCGCCTGTCTCCATAGCAGAAGTGCTCCAGCCCCTCTAATCATCTCCACGGCCTCCTCTGGACACTCCAACAGCTCCATATCTTTCCTATGCTGTGGGCCCCAGAGCTGCAGGCAGAGTTGCAAGTAGGGTCTTTGGAGAGCAGAGAAGAGAGGAAGAATCCTGTGACCTGCTGGCCACGTTTCTTTTGGTGCAGCTCTGGACTGTGAGCACACATTGCTGTCTCACATTCAGTTCTTCACTCACCAACACCCTTAAGTCCTTCCTAGCAGCACTGCTCTCAATCCAGTCATCACCTAGCCTGTATTTGTGCTTGGGATTGTACTGACCCTTGTGCAGGACCTTGCACTTGGCCATTTCAATGCACACAGGTGTAAGTAAAGGCAAGAAATACATAACAGTAGCAACACAGAAGAGATTTTCTGGCCAGGTATGATGCACCTTGCTCTTCACATACTGAATGCACTTGTCATGACCTGGTAGTTCTTCGACTCAACCCGAACTGGTGCAACCTGGTTACCTAAGAAAATTAGTACCTTACATGTGGGTTTACCACAATGAAAATTTATTGTACACGTAACCAGGAGACAATTCCAGCATACACATGCTGGGTGTATTTGTAACTTCCACTTAATAGTCTGAGTGTCCTGCAAACACTGATACACTATTTTCAGCGTCTCAGGGCAGCTGGAAAGTGTTTTCCATGCTTACAGACTAGAGGCTGGGGCACAAAAAGGCAAAGAAACTTACCATGTACCACAGGGCACAGACTGCAAGAGAGCAGGGGACCAGGCTGAGACTTCCTACATATCCACAGCTCTGATGGTTGCTTCTTTCCTCCTCTCATCAAGGTGACAAGAGGAATCAAAAACAACCCTCAAAGTACGGCTACAATGGCTATAAAAGCAATACAGCAATAGGGGTTTTTAATAGGAACAAGCTTATCTTCTGATTCCCTTTTTTTTCCTCCTGACTCAGCAGAGGAGTTTAAAAGCATGCAGTCTCATACTTCATTTTGCCGGTACTTAAAACAAGCAACGTGGTTTCAATCGGTCTCTCACCAATGATGCATGATCTCAGCTGCACCAGGAGATATTAATCCCTTCTGAAGCAGTGAAACTTGGGTACTTGGCATCACCCCAAGCAGAAGGTCTTGCAGCTCCTTTTGCTAACTATGGGCATTAGAAGCTTAGAGAACAAATAACCGTATCATACCAGTAGATGTTTTAACTGGAAAATGCACTTATTGCAGTTGTTTGTTATTTTTTAAAAGAAACCAATACATAGAGGTAGTGTACTGTAACTAGCCAAAGCAGACTTTAGCATCAGAGTTAACAGCAACCTTCTACCAATCCTCACACTCTTCAAGAACTGTACAACACATGAGCACACTGAAGTTCGCTCAGGAAGGGAAATACAGCCAGCAGTCCCCAAAGTGCTTTTGGTGTTTGTTTTTCATGCAGCACCTTCTCCTATTAACATGTCCTTATCCACTATCTCTCACTTATTAGAGGACAACACTTCCCTATCAACAAGCCTTGCTGCCACAAATGAGCAAGGGCCGCAAAGGAGAAGGAGTTCACAGGGACTGGGCAGCAGTGCTCCAAGTGTCTCACTTAGCTCTGTCTCCTTAAAGCTGGACAATGTAACTCCTCCAGGAGTTGTAAGGAGAGAAGGCTATTTGCCAAAAAAAAAAAAAAAAAACACAGAAACAGCAATTTTATCACAGAGATAACGGCATTTCCCTGGACAGCAACGCCTTGCTGTCAGAAAAAGCTCCTCCAGGGCCCTCCCCATGCGGCTCAGCATTGCAGCAATGCCAGGGGGTGGCTGAGGGGGCAGCCGGTCTCTTTGCACCTCAGGTCAAGTCCTTATAGACCTTCACACAAGGTGAGAAGTGGAAAGGGACAGAAATATAAGTTGGGGATAATTACCTTCTTCAAATAATCTATAAGACAACCTCAAAGAAGGGGAGGGAAAACCAAACTCAAAACAACTTTCTGTATTTTCAATAGATTATGGAATCAGAGAATGGTGGGAGTCAGAAGAGACCTCTACAAATCATGCAGTCAACGCCTCCTAAAGCAGGTTCCACTCAATCAGGGAGCACAGGAACATGTCCAGGCAGGTTTGGAAACTTCCAGAGAAGGAGACTCCACAACCTCCCTGGGCAGCCTGTGCCAGGGCTCCCTCACCTGAACAGTAAAGAAGTTTTTCCTTGTGTTTAAGTGGAACTTTCTGTGTTCCAGCTTTTGTCCGTTACCCCTTGTCCTGTCATTTGATACTACAGGAAAAAGCTTGATAAACTCCCTGTAGGTATTTAAAAGTGATGATGCAGTCCCCTCTCAGTCTTCTCCCTTCTAGGCTAAACAGCCCCAAGTCTCCCAGCCTTTCCTCAATGTTGCAGTTCCCCGATCACCTTTGTAGCCCCTAATTGCCAGGTACAAAACTCCCACTCCACATTTGAAGAAAACACAGCTCAGGCTTCAAACCTGGTATTGAAGGTGATGTTCCCATGTCCACTTCTTTACAGAGTTCCCAAACTACTGCCTGCAACCACTCTGCTCAGGCTGGCATTTGATCTCTGACCTGGGTTCGCCACTACTACTGTGCAGAACAAATCGTCTAGTTTGGAAAAGGGAAAAAACAGTCCTCCACATCTTGGTTTCACCTGGGAGCCATCTTGCAGCCTCAAAGGGGATGGTGCCCCATCAGGACTCAGGAGTTGCAACCTTTGCTTTGCTCTAAGAAAAAGCTCTGCTGACATTTGCTGCTCAAAATTCCCCTAACAGCATTTCCACCATGTGTCCCTCACCCTCTCCCACTGCCTCCAAAGGGTCCCTCTCTGATCCAGCTGCCTCAAGAATTTAAGGAGGGCAAAAAAGCCCCCCTTGGTCTTTTGAGCAATTCTTCATCATGAGATCAGAGCAGCCCTGCAACCTCAACAGTGCAAAAGAAACTTGGGATTTGGGGTTCTCCTGCAAAAGCTCTCTGTCTCCTGCCCTGAAAGCAGAAATTACAAAATCCCAACCTAAAACTCTGCAAAAGAAGTATCAACAATTCTAATGGAGCAGATTTTTTTCTTCTGGTCCTTTCATTCCAGCTACATATATCAGATAATGAAAAATGAGTCTGGGACTCAAAAGACTAATAACAAAAACTGCCCAATTATTTTTTCTCCAAACAGTTCAAATAAATACTGTGCCAATTCTGCATTTTGAGACTATTCCACTACAGAAGAAAAAAAAAAAAAAGCTATCCAGCAACATAACGCAGCTATAGCTTTTGAATCTAAGAAACCAAATCTATGAAACCAGAGGGAGATCAATTTATTTATTAAATTAATGCTGTATTATCTCTATTGCAGGACTATTAACACAATCAACAAGAAATTGTACAAAAAAAGGGAAAGTCCCCAAAACATTTAAGAGAGCAAACAGTGTATGGCTTTTCTGAAGCAGACTGCAAAATCTGAGATTATTCTGGGCAGTCTTGCCCACAGTAACTCCTAACTTATAGCATGTCACAGAAGAGACAACCATCAACATAGGAATATATTGTTCTGCCATACTAGCAATCATTAACTCATTACCATAATTGTTAAAAACTAATCATAGAATCGTTTTGGTCTTGCTACCTTAATCAGTATTTCACTATTGATCACTAATATTCATCTTGTTTACTTTTTGGTAGTACTAATCCATAAAAATGTGAAGTTTTAAGAAACCTTACCCAATTAACCAAGTCGCTAATTATGACTTCTTACAATTCTTGTGGGGTTTTTTTTTTACCATAAATGTTTCTCACTGAGTTTGCAAACTAGTTATAAAGGAAGAGAGAGTAAATTTCCTAAATATTTCTCCTTCTTAAGCCCGTTTTTTTTTTAACTCACTGAAAATACTCCAGTTTCAGGCTCAAGTTCAGTGCATTTGGTCCATATTCAAAAAGGAAATTTGGTGGGGATCTTTACTGTTTTTCTTTTTAAACCTGAAAGCCAAAGACAGCAAACTCTCTCCTCTTATCCTCTTTCCTTCCCACAAACCTGGCAGGCTCTCCAGGCTGAGCTGCAGCTCTTCCTAGAAAGCCTTTCAGCAGAGCTGAAATAACTAGACTGAGAAACGTCAGGTTTTCCCCAGTCTAATTCAGGCTTTATTGAAAAGGTGTCTTTAAGTGTTCTGATAAAAACTCATTTAATTCAATATTAACAATGTCATTTAATCCTTGCTTCTATATATGGCAATTAAAAGCACTTTTAATTTTCTTCATATATATATATATATATATATATATATATATATATTAAAAGCTTCTTAAACAAGATCCTTGGTTAAAATTAGGTTATCTATGCATTGTGAAAAATTGTATTTATCCAGGGTCAATTTTGAGTACTATATTTATTCAGGGTCAATTTTAAGTGTTTCCTTTAAGTCTGTTTGCACAGCCCCAATTGCATCTGAGTCCACTCTTATGCAAGAAAACATCACCATCCCCAGGGAAATAAGAGCCTTGGTACAAAGAAACAGGTTTAGGGTTATGGGTGCCCTTTGGGGTGCCCAACCAGTGGCTCAGCCTCAGAGATTATGAGGGTAAAGAGAGTGATGCACAACAGTCCCGTCCCTCCCACTGCAGTGGGACCATTCCTGCTTCCAAAGTCCAAAAGTCACCAGGATCATGAGAAGTGCTGGAGATGGACCACCCATAAACACATTTTAAATGCAACCACAATTTGAATGCAACAACGCACTTCCAGACCAGGAAAAAAAAAAGGGGGGGGGGGGGGGGGGAAGAAATGGGAGCAATGTTAAACACGCAGCAGCAGGGGCAAAATCACAACCAACCAAACTGATTCCCACCCCAGCGCCACCTCTCCAGGAATCCTCCAGAGCATCCTCACTGCAACATCCTTCATTAGCACCTCGGGGGATCAAACCTGGGTAGGTCTCACAGCCTCCTTGCCAGCAGCCATTCATAAAATAAAACCTCAACAAAAGATACGCCCATACACACACACACACACACACCTCTAACCGGAGAAAGACCATCTTACTCACTGCTCTCTCCTTCCCACGCTACCTCAAAACACTCATCTGCTGAAGCAATGCGCTGCTTGGCCGGCAGCCAGCTGGAAGCCAAAAGGGGCTTTTCCTTTCCTGCTGCTCAACCTCATTCAGGCACTTCTTGCTTGTACACAATGCTATTTATAGCTGCTGGCAAGCAACCAGGCGCAACCCAACCGCAGAGCTCCAGAGGTTCCAAAAACAAAACAAAACAAAAAAAACACCAAACCAAAACAAGGAATTTAAAATAAATAAATAAAATAACAACACCAGGCAAATAAACTCAAGTGCAATCAGTTTGTTGCCCTGCACCCGCGGACTCCATTTGTGTGAGAGAGCAATAGAAAGGGAGAGGAGAAACACGGATGGGTTGTTCTGAGTTAAAAATAATCTGGCCAAAAAAGCCACTGCAGGGAAGCGTGACCTTTACTACTACTACAGGAAGAAAGCAAGCTACACCCTGCGTCTGCCTGGGTAGGTAGTGCTTGCTTTTTAAGGCCGAATTCAAGATACAAGTGGTGGGGAGAAAGGGAGATGGGGAGGAGGGAAAACCTGTGCCAAGAAAAATCTTCAGATACTGAAAAAAAACCACCCTATGCTTCCTTCAGGACTGGTTCCGTTTTCTTCACCTACAAAAAACAAAACTCTTACCCCTTTGAGCGCTTCCTCCCAGGGAGTCACCCTGAAATAAGGATTTGGTGGGGGAGAGGAACAAGCATCTTAGCTTATTGCAGAGTATTATTATTGTTGTTGCTATTATTGAAAATACAGCAGAGAGGATGCACTCACAGGCAGAGCTGTCCCCCAGGTGAAGCCATACCTGGGAGTTTTATCTACCTGTCCCATTCTGTGAGAGCTGGGTGCCAGCAGTCATTCCATAGCAAAAGCCATCCCTCAGTCCCGCCTGGATGTACGTCTATGTAATCTGATCTATATGGACCTACTTTAGGAAGAGGGGCTGGACTAGATATCTAGAGGTCCCTTCCAACCCCTACCATTCTATGATTCTAATCCTCCTTCATTGTCCTCCCAAATCACATTCAGTCCCAAAGGAAAGACACTGCTGCCCACAATGGAAACTTCAGATGCCACATAAACAACAAAAGCATCCTTGGACCTAATTTGACAACTCAGTACTTGAACTGTCCCCAGATGAATGGCCAGAGGAGAGTTTCATGGCCACCACTTTGCCCTCCAACAGCAAAGTGACTGGAGCTAAGATTTTCACATGAAAGAGTGGGTTTTGGTCCTCTCCTCCCTGGGTCAGCACAGGCCTTCTATAGGAGACACTCAACATTTTAGTGTTGGGGAGTAGAGGCACGAACTGGCAATGTCATGTCTTGAGCAAGTGTGCACATATTAGTGCAATTAAATACTTTACCATACATTGGACACCTTGTGTAAAAGGGGGAGCAACTCCACAGGTGGGCAAAACATCAGCAAGCCCAAACTCACTCTCTCCTTCTCTTCCCCCTATGATTTTCCCCCTAAGTGAAAGCACTTCAGCACTTTGATTTTGCCAAGACAGGTGTTTCAGATACAGCCTGAAAACTAATTAAATCATATCTGCAGCTTGAAAACTAATTAATCCTTTATTCCCTGTTATAATAGATAATTACAATGCATGATAGGAAATGACTTGTCAGGTTTTCTATTTAAAATGCTCACACTTTATGGAAAAGAAAATGGGGGAAATGGTTACAGAGATTCCTATCCTCCTGCAGCCCACCAACTGAGGCTACTAAAAAGGGGGTTTTTTTAGCTGCAGCACAAACAAAAACTACAATTACTAAAAATAGCTTTGAGAATGAAAGACAATGGTACATCAGATTTCTCAGGTTGTTCTTGTTCTTTTGGGTATATAGTCAAGGAGCTACTGCTGGACTCTAGTCCTCATGTAAATAACCAGAGAAATAAAACATTTGTATTCAAGTAATGAGTAAGGGAGGACTGAATGTCCAAGATGGGAAATATGAATGCCCAGCAACCCAGCACCATCAGGAAGGTAAGCAAATATCCACAGTCACCCATCACAAGTCACCCCAGAGCCCACCTTCCCCATACCCCCCACCAAATCTCTCTTCAATGATCCAACATCTTTAGCCCCACTGCAAGATAAAAGCATGGTTGTGCTCAGTTTCCATAATTCATTTGTAACAAACCAAGGTTTCCAGTCCTGGTCTACTTTCAAAATAAACAGAAAAAAAAGCACCCCAGAGTTGAAGAGATCCCAGCACGCAAGCTGAGGCACTACTATAATTCAAGGGACAATCCTGCTCATTGCCACTTTTGTTTTACACCTTCAGTTTGAGGATTTTATTCTTGCAGAAACAGATTTTTCTAAAGCATCCAAAGGTGAGAAGTACCTTGCAAAACCACCCAGCTCTCCACTGGGTCTACATAGGGTCCCCCTCAAATCCTCCAGAATAACACTGAAAAAAAGGATAAATGCCATGCCAAAGGATCAGAAGTACAGTTAAGGTTGTTTTCTTTTTAAGGAAACTCCTTTCAGGCAGAAAGACAAAGACCTTCATCATGTTCTGGTACCATATGTGCTTAGTGCACAGTCCCCCAGCAAGATATTCACAGGAGCAATTACCCAGAGATTGATTGAAGCCCTGGATACAGTGTTAATGAAGTTAATTATAAGCTGTGTTACCACAAGGTGACTAAGGTATGAAAACAACTCAAAAAGACCAGATCCTCTCTTCCTCATTTTCCTCTTTCCCTATAGGAATGACCAAAGGTCTCACAATCAACAGTGGTTTTAGACCACACCTCATCCCAGCAGAAAGCATCCCTTATTGCCAACCCATTCAAATCAACTCTTCCATCTCCTCCCTCCCTCCTAAAGCAGCGCTCATCCTATAAGTCGCAGCTTTCCAGCCCAAATGGTCAATACATCACAACAGTCAGTCACCAACAGAATAAATATAGAAAGATTTTTGGGGAGGGGGAAGCAGAAAAAACAGAGGGGAAAATGTTTTAAAATCAATACAACTAATGGCTTCTGTATCTGATCATATATTAGATCAGCATGCCACACGGCAAAGCTCATCCAGCTCCCCCTACCACTGAAGAGCTCAGGATGGAAGGCAGGGAAGAAATTACACTATTTAGTATTATTTTGTGATAAAAGAAGAAGTTATGTCCAAAGTTTGCACAATACATTAAAATATTAATTGGGAAACTAATCCCTTGCATGTATCACTTTCTTTTAGAAATGCAAATTTTAAGTAACTAAACTAATGCTGTGTATAGATGAAGAATATTACAAAGAAATCCCTGCATTTCTTCACCTCTTGCCAACTTGGTTTTCATTGCTATTATCAGCATCTCATGGACTTTTCCACCTATGCAACAAATACACCCTCCAAAGCAACTGAAGCATAGCTTTGGGTATGGCTTCAAAATACAACCAAGGTTATCTCCTAGCTTTGATAATCTGAGCAAAGTTCTCCCTCCATTTTGGTATTACTTAATAATCTCCACCACAACCCTAAATCTGTTTTTCACACAAACACTCATTTCCTACTCCTTCAGTAATTAAGGTTGCAATGGAACAGCCTGGCAGTACTTAATGCTGTTTTTATTAATGCTGTAATGACTCAAATTACAAGATATTAAGCCATTTTCATGTTTTTTGCAAAGGAGAATAAGGGTTCTCCCTGCTGCTAAGGGGTTTCTGGTTCTCCACATTCCTATTCAACATATCTTTTAGATTCCAGTGCAACACAAGCATTTCTAAGGCAGGCACAGCCCAAGAGGCTTTCCAATTGATCTACATAGTCTGCGCACAGAGAACAAGTATTTCAAACCTAATTATATTATACCTCTGCTTTTTTTGGTGTCTAATTTGTTCAGTCTTTCTAAGAAAGCACAAGCTCTTTGTCCACTGAATAAAAAGACTCCTCTATTTCTAAGCCTCTGAAGGAATGAATAATATTGGCAAGACACTGGCCCAACATCTTGCTTCTATGCTGAGAGATACCCAGTGGCTTCTCCTTTGGTCAGTAGTAGCAGTATTTTCTTTAAGGAAACTTTGAAGTGGTTTCAGGCAAATTACAAGACATATTTAAAATGACACGCCATCTGCTTCCCAATGTGATGTTTTGCATTGTGTAACTAAACCAATTTAAGAACTGAAGTCTATTTGACATCTAATTAGTCTGTTTGGTAGCCTGATCACTTGTAGTTGTTTTGGGGGGGAAGATGCACTCTTAACAATCTTGATCTTCTTTTTAAAAAGAAAACAATTAAAAACAATTAGTCACAGAACTGTTTTGCTTTCTTAAGTATTTTCTTTTTCCTCATTTAGGAATGAAGGCATATGTCTCTCCCAAGCTACCCTCTATTTCTAGCAGAATGTAAATCTAGTCATCCTTTTTTTTGGGTACCACAATCACACAGCTTTACCAGAGCCCTGGAAAAGAGAAATGAACATTCCCTGGGTTACAGAATCAAAGGCTCCATCCTCAGTGCCCAACACCATACGACAGCTTGCCAGGTCATTCGTTTGCTTGCTTAAGTTAACAGTATTTCTCAGGAAATGCGTGGTCACCTCAAGAATGATTTATCCTGGCAGGGTAGCACTAGGGTATAGAAGTGGTAGGCACAATCCAAACAGAAACAGAACAACTCATACCATAGCATTTAAAATTCCAAGTCTAGACTCCAGCTTGCATACTGCTCCAGCTTCCTCGCATGCTACAGCAGCACAAAGAGGAAAAGGGCAGAGAGATAGCAACATGGCACATCTTAAAATATCGAAGCTGATCAAACTCAAAGTCAGAAGCATCTGCTTACCCTGGATGGGGATGTCCAGATTCACACATCCATTGGGAATACATAGCAAGAAGTAGTTAATGAGTATGGAGCATCTCTCTTATGAGAGAAAGGTTGTCAGACCTGGGGCTGTTTAGCTTAGAGAAGACTGAGGGAGGATCTCTTCAACACCTACAAACACCTAAACAATGGGTATCCAGAGGATGGGGCCAGCCTTTTCTGTAGAGCCCAATACCAAGAGAATGGGTAATGGGCATCAGCTGGATATAGAAAGTTCCACTTGAATATGAGGAGAAATTTCTTCACTGTGAAGGTGAGGGAGCCCTGGCACAGGCTGCCCAGGGAGGGTGTAGAGTCTCCTTCTCAGGAGGTTTTCAAAACTCTCCTGTACACATTCCTGTGTGACCAGATCAAGGGGAGCCTGCTTTAGCAGGGGGCTGGACTGGATGATTTCTAGAAGTCCCTTCCAACCCCCACCATTTTGTGATTGTGTGATGTTTATTAGGGACAGCCTATATGGTAATAACACCAAGGAGAAACAGCTATTTTTCATATATGAGCAGAGGATAGAGAAGGAAGTGTGCACAGTATCTCCAGAAGCATTTCAAACATGTCTTGTTGAAATTAAAGAAGGCAGTTTCCAGCACTGCAGACTCACTGCATGCTCCCACACACCAAATGCAGACGCACACCAGAAGACCAAAGACAAAATGTGATTCTAGCATCCGCCATGACCAATAACGCGCAGAAGCACAACACCAGTTGTGTACCAGTGCCCCCAGGGAAAAAAATAAACGGGAGGGAAAAACATCGAGTGCTTTTAACCCATGCCAGTTGTGTCACAGACATTCAAACCTTGATGGATCAGTTAGGGAAGTTAATGACAAGGTTCAGAACCTTTCTGAGGAGCAGCCACTTCAGTCATGCAGGGAGCTCCCATCCCACCTGTATTTGAGGCAACCTCATCTCCAGCAGTCTCTGCCCACAACTCACACTTGCTACACAAGCCCTAGGCCTACAAGGTTTGGAGCTATTTTGGACAGGGAGGGAATATAAAGGAGTGAAAACCACAGTCAGGCAAGAGTAACAGTTGGAGGGTAGGTGGGTCAGATCAGGTCGCTCCCAGAGGATGTTGTTCCTGGAACTGCCCTGGAGTTACTGTTTGCAACCTTTATCAGCTCCTGCAATGAAATTTGACCACGTCTCTGGCCAGGCTTGTTTTCCAAGTTTTATTTTCTATTGTTCTGTGCTAAGCAACTGTCAGCTCTTATCAGCACTGCCCTGATCCCCCTTATTTTCCTGTTACCTCCCCTTGTATCACAGGCGGATTTTGGAAGGTGTGATGAGTTTGATAGCCTGATCCAATTACCACCTTCCCAAAACAAGTCAAAAAGGAGAGAAAAAAACCCACCAAAACCAAAACAAACAAAAAAAAATCAGTTAGTTAAACACGCTGCTACACAAGAAAAGAACTGCAAGGAGACAAGGGGGAATTTGCTAACTTTCACTCTGCAGCGGAGCAGAGCTGCTTTCAATATGCCATATTGACTTACCGCTGCTGGAGGCACAATAAAGGCAGGCCTCGAAGTCAATGCGGGCTCCCGCGGCTCTGTGTAAACTCTGCTTAAAATGTATTTCAAGGAACTTGATCTATTGACATGGCAACTGTGAAAACTTGAGTCCATTTGAAATTTAAATAGCATTTCCACCCCTCTATAAATGCCATTCGAAGGGTGGGCCCCACGCCCGTTGTGTGGAAAATGCTTTCAGTGGAAGACATCTCCCCCAACAGAATGCCTCTAGACACAACTGCTTTCCTCAAAAGCAGTCAGCACAACTGATTGGGGTCTCTTTTTGATGCAAATTCATATTATTCTGTTGGGGAACAGCAGGTGTTCAGCCATGCTTCCCTTTAGAAAAAATAGGACCTTGCTTTCTTCCCCTCCTTGCACTTGGCTCTCCCTTAGCTCCAACCACTCTTACCCCTCAGCGCACACTTGGGTGCCTCCTGGACTATGAAGTACAAATCAGCACTATTCAGGAATGGGACAGTATGCACTATCAATCCATAAATACAACTTTTATTACACATGACACGAGCTACATGGCATACAGCCCCAGAAGCAGAGCATGCCGAGACTTCTCAGCATGGAGACCACAAGTGCACTTTCTCACTGCGTGGCTATTGAGACCTAGATCGGCACAACTGAGGTTAAAATACAGGGCAAGCATTTCACAATCAATTTCCTTTGACTTAGCGTTCATTATTAAGTATCACAAAGTTTACATAAAAGACATGTGAAAGCTGCACATCCATGCAAAGAGCACAAGGTGGTCCCAGGAAGGTGCCAGTGGATGGTGCTGTTGGGGAATTAGGCATGTCACTCAACAAAAAGGTCTACATTAAAGTAGTATGAAAGGTATGAAACAGGATCAAGCTCTCTCACTCTGGTAGGAACCATTTAAACATAAGGAAAAGTTCCTGCCCTACCTCCCTCTCTGCCCTGCCATTCTGCCATTTGAGGAGAAACAGTGGAAAGGGAGAGCAATAGAGATAAGAACAGAAATTCATAACAAGGCACAGATAATGTGATTTCAGTCAGGCGCCATCTAAACTTCACAGTTACAACCCTCAGCCTGCTATGGAATTGTATCTTCAGGATTCCCCAAATTATCTGAGGAAATCAAAAGGGCCTTTCTCCTAGCACATGTGAACACCAATTCTCTAGGATCCCTGGAGCCTTAAAGAACAATATAGAGGAAAAAGAAGCATCTTCATGGACCTATTTAAGGAGCATAGGAAACAGTCAAGGATGCCTGAAGGAAAGTCAGACAAATGGATGATTAAGGCTGGCATCCTCCAACTGACACAGCAAAGCACCACATCACCAGAGAGGGAGCAGCAAAGAATCTTTAAAAATGAGGAAGAGGGGCTTTAAAAAGATCATATGATACCAGGGATGGAGGAAATGCTGAAAAGGGGAAAAAAAAGGCTGGGAAATCATCTGCTTGTGATGCAGTGGGGATGTTTGGATACGAGAGGCCAAAGGAGCAAATGCCATGAGCCGAGACATGGGAGAGTAGATAGCATTTGCTCATCATCGAAACTTACTTTAAAAACTAAAAATTAAAAATAACAAAAAGGATGGGAATCTATGTCTGACACGTCTTCTACTTAAGCCTCAACCCAAACATGCATGCTACTTGCAGTGGAAAGCACCTATTAAAAAGTTACATAAACAATGTTTCAGATGACCACACTGTCACTTTCAGTCCTCTTCAATAATAAAAAAAGGAGTTGAACGATAAACCAGAGTAATTTCAGTTCTTCAAAATCAAAACAAAAATCATGAAACTTGTCCGATTTAAGCCTTAAATTCCTTATCTGAGACACCTTTATTTAAGCATAAGATAGACATCTGAAGTTATAAAATCACAAGGCACTTCCAGCAAATTTGCCAGTTTTTACTGCCAATAATGACTACTGTCTCTGTTACAGGCTCCAGTTAGGGCTCTATTATGTTGGACTTTTTATAAAATACAATCGGTACCATTAAAAGGTATCTGGCTGGCTTATAGCAGCTGGATGATAGAAAAAAAATAGTAGCTAATAAATAACTGAAAGAAGGTCTGAGAGTCTTCTCTTTATTTTCTTTTTAAAGAAATTTTAATGGATCAGACCATTTCTTAGTAGTTATAGCTGCAATGCTTTTTTATACATATTTGCATTATTTTTATTTCTACATACCCCCCCACACACACACACTACATACAGAGTTTTATATACATAATTTATATATCATTTTCCCTGCTTATTTGTAAAAAGCTCAGGCAGGTCCTCTTTGGAGCAGCTTAGTGTCCATACACAACCAGAGCCCTCAGCAGCAGTCCCTGCAGCTTAGCTGAGATGAAGCAGATGAAGCACACAAACCGAGGAATTCATCTGCTGAGATCTGCTCACAGCACCAACACTAAAGTGATAATCAAACATTCAGTGGTGAAAGCTGAGATTTTAGTTTCCTTTCTTTTCAGTTATACTAATCATAAAGAAAAAGCAGGCATATACTGATGCAAACTTTTAAACAATGTCAAACTTTTAGCTCCTATTTTCCACCAAACAATCAACACACAACCCCCTTCCATAGCTTCACCTGAAACTATATACTCCTACCACAGCCAGAGAAGACTCATTTCTATAACGGCACGGCGCTTCTTGAGTGAGGGGAAAAAAAGGCAGAAAACTAAGTAAAAAAGTGAGGACATACAAAGGGTTATGCAGCTAATCCTCTTCAAGACGAATGGATATACACCATTTCCAGTAACACTCTGGTCTGCCAGAAGGATGGCTCCTCCTGTGACCACTGTATGTGGAAAGGATGTGAGAAGAAATTCAGATTGTCAGACAGAAAGTTGGCTATAAATGCAATGTTAAAAGTAGAGGTTTTACACTAAATGTAAAAAAAAAAAAAAAAAGAAAAAATGTGGGAAAAAAAATAGTTGTGTACCCATCATTTCATATGCCTGGTTAAATATCCTTGTTTAAATTCAAGCTCTATCAGGCAAGCTGAATCAAAGTCAATGTCAAAGCACAACGCTCGACATTTGTTTTCAAAAAATTAGGTTTTGGCAGCATCTAAAAATGCACTGTCACACCAGAATTACAGCCATATAATTCAATGTTTAGCTGCTCAGAAACGGGGGTAGCAAAAAATGTATTGGACAGTCATGCCACAGTTGTACTAAGAACGTTCCCGACATCTGATGTTGCTTCATTCTGCCTTTGGCAGAAGTTTGGAGTTTCTTTCTTGAAGTTCTATAATAGATACTTTTGATTTGTGACTGAATCGTGAATTACAATCAACCTTGGGACAGTCACTCACTCATGGAACAAAGCCATCCAGTCCATTATAAATATTTATAATTTTTTCCACATTTGTTAGTATAATTAAAGGGAATGAAATTCAATGCAACAGTTGGGGGAGGGAGGGAAGGAAATAAAACCTGTTATTTACAGCGTCCTTTAAAATTAAATGTATAGACATTAATAGCTTATTATACACACTGTTATTCAACCAGCAACACTCTAGAACTGAGCCAAAGAGAAGAGCCTGCTGCTTAGAAACAATACTGCAATAATTTGTCCCAACCGGTCATTCAGACAAGAAAAGGCACAGGGCATCTTGTTTGCTTCGCTTGCACCAGCAGCTAGTGTAAGATGCTGCCGCAGCAGCACGAGATCATTTTACACACCGCAGCACCTGCCTGGATGACTGTGCAGTGTGTCAGATGCTACCAGCCCGATTTAGGAGTATTTTATACTGCTACATCCCAGGAAAGACAAATACAATTGTCCCTGTTATCACTATATATAAACCACCTACAAGTGCCTGGCAGAAATGCAAGGGCATAGATAGAGTGGTTAGGAAAATGCTGTTGCAGCTCCATCCTTGCCGCTTCTCCTCTCGGGAGTTTAAAACACCAAATCACCCATGAGCTGGGTACTAAATTTGAGAAGGCAACCAACCATCTCGCCACAAGCAGAGAAATTTACACCAAGAGCTGAGAAGTTTACACTGCAGTTACAAGGAGAAGCTCCTGTTTTCAAAAGGGTCAAGTATTTTGGCTTTGAGGTTTTTCAAAGCCTGTCCTCAGCGAGAAGGGGAATTTTTCTCCGGTTCTGTCGCCTGTACATTCTTTCTTTAATAATACATGCTTCTGTTAAAAAGGGCAGTGCGCTATTTTTAGACTATCCCATAACATATAAGAAAGCATCAGCTCAGTTTATTTGAAGCCTGGCATGGCAAAGGTTTGTGAGTCTGGAAAAAATGGGGCACAGGTAGGAGGAGTTGCTCCCAGGTTGCAAGGAAGGATTTGCAGGCTAAGTGAGAATGCACCAAAAATCTGCCCAGCTTTCTTTACCTCTTCTCAAACCTGAAATGTGCCGACAGAAAGTAGGGAGAGAAAGAAAGAAATAAAGAAAACAAAACCACTGAAGTGCTATTGCTTAGAAACCACTTTAATGAAAGCTACCCCAGAGTATGACAAGATACCTAACCTATGTTGACAGGGAAAACAGGCAAATCAGATCCACGCAGCCACTTTTACATGCCCTCTGCTAAAAAATAGCTGGATAATAACCAGCTGAGGATGTTTGCAAGATCCAACACCTCCCTGCATCTAAAGACTGCTGCTGCTGTACACAGAGGAAATGCTTCCGGAAACATCAGCTTTTGAGGCAAGAAGATCCTTCTTTACTGCTGCTGTAAAGGACAAAGAGCTGATAGTAATTAAGAGACGTCTCACGGCCTTTCTCAATAAAATACCAATTCTTCTGATTTGTTCTGTTAGCAATAGGCTTAGATTTCTTCTTTCCCTCCATCTCTCTTTTCAACACAGGAGTATGATGCAGAGATCTGTTTCTAAAGGAGGCTGCATCTGTACTCATTTTTAGGAGACTCATGGGGAGATGTCCCACCTCGCTCACCAGCCTCTATCCTTTTAACACCCTGTGAAGGGGAGCAGCAGAAGACCACAGTTTCTCCTGTTTCCCTCAAATGTCATTCATCTGAGGACAGAGAGGGGAGAGAAAAAAAAAGTTTCTCCTTTTGGCACTGAAACTAAACTCCTGTCCCAGGATTTGATAAGCAATGTTGAGTTAGGTTGATAAAGCCCTGACTCCAGCCACAAACACAGGGCAGGCTCTATAGCAGAATCACATCCAAAACAATACACGTGGAAGAGGTCAGTGCTCCAACCTTTACTCATTAAGCCCTTCCTAGAGTCCTGCACAGTTGATTTGCTGGATATAACAGCAGTCCCAAAAACTCTGTCGGTGACACACGAGCTTTAAAGCAGATCTCTGAACCCCAAAAATAAATACCAAGTCAGAGGCATCTACATATGCCAGAGGACTTGTTGCTCAAATAAACCCAAATGCATTTAAGCTTGATCAGTTGGATTACTCTGTCCATCAAGCCTTCCAGATCTCCTCACTGCCCACCTGGATATATTCTTGGTTTGTTGTGACATTACAGGCAATGCCACATAAGAACAGCAAGAAGCTAAAAACAATATCAGCTTTAGAAAGTCCAATGACAAATGGGTAACTTCCCCCTCCTCAAAGAAAAACAATGCCCTAAAACCCCCAACCTCAAACTCAAGCCTAAACTTGAATGGCTGCTCTCTACCCCAATATTAAAGAGAAAACAAAACCACCAAGCCTGCTGAGCCTAGGTCACAAAGCCAAGCTGCCTTGAGATTTATATCCTAATCCCATCTTTATTCTTCCCAGTCAATACATCATTTTTTAAAGAAAACAGTTCACTCAGCCCATGCTTTATGAAGCACGAGGAGAAGCTAATTTCTCTCTCCTTCCAGCAAAACCATAAAATGACCTAGCCAGGTAATAACACTTTGCACCAGCAGAGCCCTATAAGCATCACACTCTGTTTGTTGGAGTGTTTGTAAATTACACTGCAGTAGCTCTTCCAAGACATGACACACATATATGCTGAACTTTCAGTTCAGCAAAACACCTTTTTTTCTTTGCAGCACGCAGTATGTCACCCTTGCTGTGGCCAGCCCAAACTGGGAGTCCAGCTAACCATCCTCACCCTAACCCACCAAATTCATCCATGAGAATGATGGTCAGGGACAAAGGCTGAACTCCCGGAATTATTCTGTATCCTCAGATCCCTCTTCCAACATCAGCTGCTGTGGCATGGGAACAGGAATAGATCTCATTAACCGCTCTTCATTTCAGAGGCAACATACTCATCTGTCATGAGAAGCTACTCTTCAACCAAGAGAACATCATCACAATAATCTCTACCTGCTAAGGAGCAGGAAGAGCTGTGCCGTCTCCCCCTTCTCCCAGAGCAGTGAGATTTCAGTACCTCATATCCTCTTAAGAGCCACCACTGCTCCTCACCACCCCCTCCCCCCACCGGGAGACTTAAGAGAGCCTCAGCAGGAACATGTGCAAAATCCTCACCAGCTGATCAAAAGCTTTGCTTACTACCACCCTTTATGTAACCAGCTAGTAGCACCCTAATTATCCAGCTAAATGTAATGAGTTCAATTCGCCTTGACTTCACGCACTTTCACTACCACTAGACACAAATCAAGACACAGAGCAACTCGTCCCATGGCACTTCAGCAAAAAGTAGAGTTTGGGGATGTGGAAAGGGTAGGTGAAACTATCTGGCTAGTCTACAACTGAAGCATTAACCTAGATTAGGAGCAGCAAAACCTGAGTATACCCAGAGGAAAGCGTATTTACTGCTCTGGGTGGTGTTTTTTAGTACTTTTTGCTCAGCCAGAGATGGAGAAGCAATAGAACAGCTGCAGCAGAGAAGTAGATGGGTACTTTTTTTTTCCCTCGCCTTGGTCTAGTTCCCTATCACATTATAAGTACTCTCTGCTCTCTTCCATCAAGAATGTTTGCAATGACTGCAGAATATAACACAATTTTTCTCTGTTGGATCCCTCTGCCCTGACTCAGATTAACATCTATCTTAAGCTTCATTTCCTAGCCTGAGTTTTCAGCTTTCGGGTTTGTTTTGGGTTGGTTGGGGTTTTTTTGTTAATTAAATCTCACTGTACTACATAGAAGCCTTGCACATAACAAAGTAAACAGCACCACAATGCATTCCTTAACACTAGCTGAACCACTAAATAGCTGCCTAGAGTTTGAGGCTGAAGCAGCTGGGTGTTGGATTACAAACTCAAAACAAATGCCAAGGCATGGCCGTAATATGTGCAATACATTGATGACCTACTGCGCTTAAATAACTCCTCAGAAAGCAGACTGGCCATTCAAAATGTGGTATGGTACTGGTTTTTTTTCACGAAAATATATGCTGATAATGAAAATTTGAGGCAAAATTTTTTGCATATATAACAATCACACTGTCAAGAGGGGGCTGGGACAAAAAATTCAGCCTTGTGGGGTCAGCATGCTGGGAGGAACAACATTTCACACTTCTGAAACACTTCCAAAGGGCAATATCCCTCCCCACCGAAGTCAGGAATGGGACTCTTGCACAACACAGCCGGGCAGAGGATTTTCAAGGCCAATTGTGGCAATTTGAGCCCCCTCACATCCTCCTTTTTCCTTCCTGGAGTAGAGCAGTGCTTTCCAAAGCATGTGGAGTCCACAACAAATGAGCTCCAGCCAAAGAACAGCAGTGTTATCAGCACACCACAATCTCAAGTACAACTAGTAAACCTATCCATGGAGCTCAACGAGTGCTTTTAGGTTCCAGGCGAGGTATGTAGGGTCTCTGACCCTGTGCACAGCAGGATGAAACCTGGTGTATTCATTCAAGCTACAATATGATCTAAGACAGAGCAGCTAATTAGTAAAAGTCCACTCAAAAATGTATTTTTCAGCATTAGGTTACAATTGCATGACAGTTACACCACTCTAAAATCATCACAAATGCAAAGCAGGGAAGTTCTCACCCACAGTTAAGTGAAGTCCTGGGAGATCACCTTACCATGTCACTACTTGCATCTCATCTCCAGTAAAACAGCAGGAGAGGGAGGATGCAGTAGCTTATCTCTGTTACAATACACTTAGTCACCAAGCTGCAGCACCCCACTGCTTTGTCTTCCCCAAAATCAGAATGGGGTTAGTTTAAAGCTGTGGTCCAACATGTGGCTTTAAACAACAAACAATGTTTCAAAACCTTAGTTTGGTGCTGCAAAGTTAGCTCAGGAGTTTGCAGTGCACAGCTACAAGAAATCAATTGCTAGTGCTCCCAAGAATCACACTTCTGTTAAAATGCATCAAAATGGAAGCAAGTGTTTGGCCACAGCAGACTGCAAGGAACTGGAGGGAGCAGTTCCTCCTGTAGCACTTCCAAGGTTTTCTGTAGAATGTGTGACAGAGGGCTAGCATCCACCTCCTCTTTTGTTTTTAAATGCTACATTCAGTGCAGAGCAGGAGCACCTCTATCTGCAAAGATTAATTTCATTTGTTCTAAGGGAGTCAAAACTTCCTTAAGTATCTCAGCAGCAGATGGGACATAACCAGCAGCATCTCACCAGTTCTGTCAACCCTTTGGTCAATTGGAGAAAGCTCCAGATGCTTGAATACAAGACTTCAAAGCTCTTAGGGGTTGGTTTTTGGGTTTTTTTTTTTCCTTTGAGACATTGAGGGAAAGGGTCCCCCAATATTAAAATCCCTGACAGTAAGGCATTAAAGCTAGACACACTCAGAGAGCAATGACAGTTTACCCTAGCCAGCAGTGGCAAAGCTGTGCCTGGACTTTGCTACTCCCACAACAGGCAGGACAGAGTAGCTGGTTCCCACTGTCCTGCCCAGATACTTGACAGCAAACAATTAGCAACTGCAGCAAGAAAATAACAACAAAATTCCTATCTATGTGTGCCTGCTTGAAAACCTGATGGATTAAGAAGTGACCCAAACTGGAAAGGGGAAACATTTAAGAAGAGAGTAAAAAATGGCACATGCTTTACAAATAATAAGAGTAGTACCAGGGTGAAAAACGCGGCGCTGTGTTTCACTTGATAGTATTCCTCTCCATGAAAAAGGGGAGATGCTGCTGTGAGAATTTGACTACCATCCAAAACAAAAACAACTCAAAAGCCACTGGTGCTGCTGGGTGCTCATCCAGCCCACTGCATTTACCTCAGTTGCTCAGGGCAGGGAAGAAGGCTCTTGAGCCTTCATGCACAACCACAGCCCTAAATTAAACACTTAGGATATACCCTTGGGAAAGTAGAACATTTCCAAGAAATTGGAGAGGGTCTTAGGGTGTAAAACTGAGGCAAATGTGGAGAGATCACTAGAGGAATCAGAGGTATCTACAAGTGCCAGCCTGAATGAAGATCAACACAGGCCTACCTGTCCCCCACAGACCCCTCCTGCTCTCCACTGGATGCCCTGCCAAGTTATCTAAATTATTGCAAATTCCTCCTTTACTCCCTTTGCTGCTGGGCCACCTGCTGAGTGCAGCAGCATAAGAGTCAGCTCATGAAAAGCAAAGAAAACCCTGCTATCAGTAGGGAAAAAAAATTCCTTCCCATGTGATGCTGTCTCAGGTCACCAACCACCCAATAGAGGCAGAAAAACCAGCTACCATGAAGGCAACAACTGCCCTTTTATGCCACAGACTTATAGCTCTCTCCCACTGATGAGATAGCTCAAATTTTAATTAAAAAGTGCAGGACTGTGCTTGTAGCAGAATAAAGAAAGAGGGCTGGGGGGGAAATCACTATGGTAAAACACCATTTCTTTTTTGGGGCCCAGTGTGTACAAAATCCTGGCTAGTTTTGCCAACAGCTGGTCCACAACCTGCACAGTATTTCCAGAAGTGCTTCCAGTCCAATCTACTCATTTTAACTAGAATAATTCACTGATTTCATAACAGCAGCTGGAGAGGTTTGCAGCCCTGCTGCTTTTAAAAGAGGAGAAAAGTCTGGATGATTTTTAGGAATGTAAACACAAAAGAAAAAAAAAATAGAAACAAGTCTTGGTTCAGCTGTGATTTTGAATTAGAGGGCAATCTCAAGCATGATCCTACCAGGACAGCAGCAGCTTTTCCATGCAGGGATTTTCACCCAACATAGTTCCTTCTAGGAAGGAAAATCCTGACTAGTTCTTTGAAATACTCCTACATGGAAACGCGGGGTACAGGATTTCTGCCACATACATCTTTTCAAATGGGTGGAAGCTAGTGACCCTTGGTCTTACAGGATGGCTCCACTGAGGATCCCCAGATGTCCTTCACATTCTCAGTGCACCCCACATCCCACCAACTGCATGTCCTCATAACTCCTTGGCCCATCCCCACATCCATCTGGAGTGAGATGGCTGTTTGGATGTCCCCAAGGCTGCAGCAGTGGCCCACCTGCTCCTGTGGCAGCCAGGCCAGGCCTTGCCTTGGAGCAGCAGCTCTTGTCCCACAGCCTGGCCGGTGGCCCGCAGACCACACGGAGCCAATGTCCGGATTACAGTACGTTTTAAAGAGCACCCAGCAGGGTGTCTCAGAGACAAGTGCTGGGCCAAGGAAAATCAGGAATGTTGGACGAGATGCAACTGTAGAAGGGAACGTGGGCAGAAAGCATAATGGCAGAGTGCCCAGCTCACTCAGTGAGCTCCAGCGCACCCCTCCCTACATCCCCATGGGACAGAGACCATCATATCTTTCTTCTGGTTCTTCCCACTCTCTGGTTGCACCGAGCAGAGAGCACAATTTGAAATGCAACCCCAGCCCAGTGCACTGGTGCAACAAGTGGGATGTGGATGGGACACAGGAGCAGCTGCTGGATATTGTGAGACAATCGACAAACAGAAAAGATGCTGCCTTTCTTCCTGGAAACATGTCCAGTCAAAAGTGAGAAAAAACACAAACTTTCAGTAATTTCTATTCCCAACGACAGGCATTCCATTGCTTTTAACTTCTCTGCAGCAGCTGTGCCTGTTCTGCCAGTTCAAATACCAGTAGCTGGAATAAGGACAGGGCACGTAAGACCAAGGCAAGGACCACTCATATCTGCTGTGCGTTGATGGCATGCTCTGAGCTGGATGGCAGGCTTGAGAAACTCTCCCTCTGGCACAAAGTCAACAGAAACTATCAAGATGCCTCAAAGCCAATGCCATTTCACAAAGGCAGAAAAAGCAAGAAGAAAAAGCAGTCTAAATCTGTTACCCATGTTTACAAATTCTAGGTCCTATTTAAAACAAAAACACCACAGTACAGAGAGGTTCTTTATTTTCTGTAACCTCTAGCTGAATGCTTCCTATGGAAGGGGATTGCATTTGCTGGAGAGCAGGCAGGCTGCACGGGTAACTCCTTTGTCTTCCAAGCACACTGCAAACTTTCTGCTTCTCCAAGAAAGATGGATAAAGACAGAGAAAGAATATATTGGTCTCACTTAAGAGTAGGGAACGTGCACCACAACATCCATAAAATGATTAGAGGGATAATTAAGTAGGCTTTAATTTTACAGAATTCATGCACATGTTTAACTAGATATACAACAGTTCCTCGACATGCTTCATGTGAGGCACACAAATATGTCAAGAATCCAAGGCAACTCAGGTGGCCAGAGAAGAAAAAGCCTTTACCACAGAGTAGAAAACCTTGTTTTATAAAGCTGTAACTCACCATGAAGATTAATATGTCATAAGGGGCTGCAGCAACTCAGAACTAGTCCTGCCATTTCCATACCAAACCTCCTCTTTTCAAATAAGCAAAATGTCAGGCGGCATCAGGTCAGTCTCAAATGGGATTTCTCTTTCCCTGCCTTGACTGCTAGCCTCTTACCCAGCTTACCTTGAAGGACATGTGCTACAGATCAACCAAGGTGAAGCCTTGGACAGAGGTTACGTTATTTCCTTTGCAGTCAGAAGGTTTGTGCATATGCACAATGACCTTTGTGTTTTGCGGGAAAGATGATTTCTTACTTGAAAAATACTGTTTGTGGCAGCCACAACTACTCAAGAAGAAGGGGCTGAAGTATGTTCTGGCAGACAAGAAACAGAAACCACTGCTGGTTTTTTGGAGTGACATTCCTCTTACAGAAACTCTCCCAACTGGTTTTTGTCTTTTCTTGGCCAGCACCAGGGTATGATTTCCAAAGTTTGTACTTTCACTAACGAGTGAGAGGAATTAGTTCATCAGTCACTTCCAGAAAGTCTTTCTCTTGCACCAAAATTTGCTCATCATTACCATCACCATCAGCCCAAGCTTCCAGCCCTGGCTAAATGCCACCACAGCTCACAACAGGGGTAAGTCCCATGTCTTTACAGCAATGGAAATGACAATAAAAATTTAGGAAGCTGCATCTCATAAAAAGATATCATCTCAAGACTCCCAAATTCCTTCTAAGCTATTTTTTCCCCATATTTTTCTGACCATGGTGATTTCCAAGTGGTGCTCTGGGACTCACAAATGCCCCACTGCCAGTTTGTGTTTTCAACTATATGTCTGACAACAAACGTGAACATCTCCATGAGAAATTCAAAAGGAGCATCAGTGCCGAGAAAGCTCAGGAACGTCTCCCCATTGCTCTATAAACACCAATTCCCATCCCAAAGAACCTGCAATAACTGCTGTGCCAGCCAGCCCTCAGGGATGCTCAAAGTCCAGCGTGTGCCACCAACTTCCTACACCACCATATACCCAAGTGCCATTTGTCCAGCCCCTACAGACAAAGTCAGTGTGTTTTCAACAGAATGGGTTTAGCAGAAGTACAAATGCATGTGTAGGAGATGGAGATATCAAAAGCATTAAGTCATGTGATATCAGGATCCAGTGGTGGTAAAAGAGGTGGAGAAAAAAAAGTAAGGGAAGTGATGAAAGGAAGCATCAACAGTCCATCCTTGTCGCACTTCCTGCAAATCTTCCCATTACCCTAACTCCTTCCTTTCCAAATCATGTGAATGGCTCACGTTGCTCTTCTCTTCCCTGCAAGCTGAGTCCTCCACAGCTACAAAACCATCAATAACCGAAGCAAACAACAATGAAAAAACAACCAACAGTTCCCCACTCCAAAGGCAACCCTAAAAAAAAAATATACCTTTTTTACCTTCTCTTTTTAAAAGAACCTTTGCATACTGCTGATTTTAGCATTATTTTAAACATTTGTTTTGCAGCCACCTCAGCTTTGACAACAGAAAGGAATTGTTCCTTTTCCTTTCCAGGTTCCTCTATGGTAAAGAAATACTAAAAAGCCAGGGAAATAAGTATTTCCAGGCTATAAAGGTTTTCTTAGGGCTTGGGTTTTTTTTTTCAAATGATGCTTAAAAAACACACCAAACACAAACATTACTTTAATGACACTCAACCACAACACTTTCAGCCAGTGAGGCCTCAATAAATATTCTTATGATGAAGTCTGCAAGAAAAGATGACTCTTAAGACACTTATAGGGCTTTTTTTTGTTTGCAAATGTATTATGAATGTTGAAGTGGAAAAGATGGAATTATTGTTTCTATTCTAACTTGGGAAAATCAGGAAAGAGAGGGAAAAAACCAAAAAGTTACCTTAACATTTTACCAAGAAGAGACTTTCTTGGGCGACTTCTCTTGGGAGCTCCTGTTAACTCATTCTTGCAGTTTCTTTGAAGGAACATCAACAACAATAATTTCATTTACAATCCAGATAAATGACATTTCCAAAGATGTGACCAGAGGGAGAAAGGGTTTAGTAGGGCATTACCAGTTTAATTCAGTCCAGTTACCTGCTGTCAGTTTGGATTTAACTCCTGACAGCTCATCCTCCACCAAACAACAGAACTGCTCTAAGATAACAGTGACTTGTATACCATAGGCAAAGAGGGGAAGGGATGACTGTCAATGTTTGCGACCTACTCTAGATGGTCCTGCTCTGGCAGGGGGGTTGGACTAGATGATCTATTGAGGTCCCTTCCAACCCTTGAAATTCCGTAATTCTATAATGTCTGTACATACAAGGGGACCCTGTAACATCTTTAAATTTCAGCCAAAATGGATCAGATGACAGCAGGCACTGCCCAGACCTTGTACAAAAACAATGACAAGCGTGGTCATACTAGGAATGAGAGCTCACCCTGGGGCGGGGGATGCTCCAGTCCACAGGTTGGATCCAGCTCCTCTCCAGGGCCATTTGAACATAAAGGGACAGGAGAAGAAATATGCATAAAGAATTGCAAGCATCCACCCCAAACAGCCACTTGGGAGAAAGATAAATAAAAAGCCTTTATCAGACATGGATTTAAGGACTCCTGACTAAGGGCAAATCATTTGTCACTCAACTCCAAAGAATGAGTCTGAGAGACTATACTCTCCACAGGGTAAGGGCAGGGACAGGTTACTCAATTTCTAGTTATGCTCTTTCCATTGTGAGAAGCAAGAAGTACATGAGGAGAGGAAGACAGTTCATCACAAATGCATGATAAATAAAACCATCACCACAAGACAACCTCGCTCATGACAGAGATGTTATGAGAGGGTCCCTGTCCAAGAACACTGCATGAGTGGTGGTTGCAGATGTCTCTACTGAACTGTCAAGACTGACTTCAGGCTACTCTTCCCTGCAAACTGGAGATAAAAAAATCTGTAAAGATACATAATCTATAAAGGAGCCTGACTTTCCTGTCCTAGTTGCTGCTGACAAGCTCAGCAGCAGTGCCCATGAAAACACCCTGACACATTCCCTGCACACATGCAAACAAAAAAAGCCACCAGGCTCAGATGCTTTTGTTCTAACAAGTGAGAAAACATTTACCAAAGTCAGAACAGACAATTTCTTCTCAAGAGAGAAAGATGGAGAGTACAACCTAAAAGGAGGGAAAAAAAACAAACAAACCTGAAGCAACTGAAATAATAAAGCTTCCCTAATTGCTGGTGTTCTTCTAGCATGGAGCAGGGATGGCACTTTAGAGCTGCAATAAGGATGGTTTACCTTTCTGGAGAAAATTTCAGCAAAGAGCTCAGGGACATCAAACCCTATTCTGCTCTTCATGGACAGTCCAGAGCTGCTCAAATAACCCATCCTTTGAGCAGTACCTTAACCTGCAGCACTAAGAATGCTGCTAGCAACTGGGTGGCACCACAAAAAGACAAAAAACCCAACTTTGTTTGAAGAAAGCATGCAATGACAGCCTTTATACACTATCATATCCAGCTGGCAAGAGTCAGCCTGTCACTGCAGATATGGCGACATCAGTTCCTGCCCTGTTCTTCCTTCCCAGGATTTCTCACTACCCAATGAAGAGATGGATTTTTGTCTCCTACAAATTCATCCCTCAGAGACATGTAGAAGACGTAAAACATCACTTTCCATTTAAAGAAAAATATTTTTCAGTCTTCAAGAAATGGGAAAAGAAACATTAAAAAAACCACAAAAATGCAACCAGTGTGCATTCTTGTACCTGAAACCCCCAAAAGAAAATAAATCCAACCCAGTTACATTTGTTGTTTGCTTTCAATTCTCAATATCTATAGCCCAGTCTGCAGGTTTTTCTGGGAGAGAGGGAACAGGACAATGAACTCATCACTTCCAACATACTGAAAATAATCTGCTCCTCAGACCTGCCCGTCCAACGTGGTGATGGAAGGTAAGGGGCAGTAGTATTTCACATCTCCCAGGTCCACAGTCTACATCCATAATCAGCTCTCCAGTACTGTCACACACTTCAGGAGAAGATCCAGGCAGATTTATGGGAGGCTGATTCTGGATTACAAGTCCCCAGGGAAATTTTCCTCCCAACACCCACAAGTCAGAAGTTGATTTATACCCAATGTATAATAGACTATACTCCTTAGAGACAACTCCTTATCTTCAACCCTGCTGCCATTGCTGCAACTGGAGGCTTGGTTTGTTTTAACAGTTGTAGAGTTTATAAATACTGAAAGCAGCACTCAATTTAGGCTGGAGACAGTTAAACTAGTTTCAACCAACAGGATGCCAAGCGGCAAGGAACAGTAATGAGATGACACATTCATAACCTAAAGCTTTCATTAAAAACCTGCATCCCAGGAAAGCTCATCCCTTCAAAGCAGAAACATTTGGCCTTTGTAATTCCTCAAAGAGCACATTTTTGCATGAGGCAGTAAAATCTAGGGAAAGCTGCTGAAGAACACATGTACCTGTTAGGCAGAAACTGGGGAAGTACCAACCAGGGGGCTGTAAATTAGGTGGCACACAATCCATTTCAAATGCCACTGAGCATTGAGTGCGCATCCACGCAGCACAGAACTGCAAACATGGTACCAGCATGAGGTGAAGAGTCCTTAGTAAGTGGATTCAAGGAAAAGCAAGACTCCTGAAAAGAAGCTTCAAGATGCCAAAAGTCCCTGGTCTGAGCTTCCTTCATCCATAAGCACAACACAGTCTCTTCCATTTTTTAATGATTTTTAAGGGCATAGCACATTACCCTGAGCGGAGGCAAAACTGACTGCAAAACTAGGCATTTGTCACAGAATCTGTGTTTGAGGTAAAGGCATCTATATGGTACATTATTAAAACAGTAACAAATTCAAGTAACCACCTCTCAGCATGGGAATGCTGTGATGACCTAGAGGTCCATATACAAACCGCTGTCTTTAGGGATGAGGGACCACAGACTTTAACTTGCCCGAACACCACCAAAATTCTAAACGTTGCTCCTGTAGAGCACATCTCTCTGCTCCAGTCCTCATCTGTGCGTGAGAACAGCAGCACTTCCACACGCCCCTGGGGTGGTACTCTTGGATTATCATCTTCAAGACGTATGAATGCGAAGTCGGCAAGAATATTGCAGAAGATAGTCCTTTACAGAAATGATCCGATACCACTGTTCCTGCGTCTGCAAGCATTTCTAACACTGCTGACTATCTCTAGGACACAGGCACTTCTTCCAGTACATCATCCACCCAAAAGCAGAATAATACAAGGCACCAAAACTTAGTCTCCAAAACCTTGCAAATGAAAGTCTGCTAAAGCACAGATCTAACTTTTATAGATGTGCAAAACCAGATCTAGCTGTCCAGCAAGTCAGGAGGATCCATTAAAATATCTGATAGCTAAAGAAACAGCAATCAAAGACGGGAAGCACCAGCTATGTTATATAAAGCAGAAGTCATAGTCACAACTATACCTCTCTGGGAGTGCTAACACCTTGATAAAAACAAGACAGGAGCAAAAGCAGAAAACCTCATGTGCCACAGAAAGAGTTCTGGTTTGGGTTGAGGTTTCCTCCCCTCAAAAAAAAAAAAAAAAAGAAAAGAAATTAACCCTTTTGTTTGAATTTAAAGAAAAACAAAAGTAAAGTCAACCACTTTTAAAATTAAATTTTGGTTTCAGGAAGTTTTGTGGGGTTTTTTGCTTTGTTTTTTGGCGAGGGTTTAACATCACAAACAAAAACAAATGGCTGCTTTTTCCAGAATAGTCTCCTCTCCTTCTCAACAGAGGAAGAAAAGAGGAGACAAGATTGAACATTCCAGCTGTCAAAACCACTGTCACATATTCCCATTGCTCTTCCAAGCAAAGAATATCTCAAGAAAAGAGGAAACCAGTAACTTTTCATCTCACTTCATCTTTAGACCTTTCCACCTCATGAGGTTTGTGGAGGAGGAAGCCGTAATACAAACTCGCATGCAGAAGTACATTTAAGAAAGCAAAGCACTAAGATTGATTAGTGTTCTGCTGCTTTAATAAACAGCCTAATGATGTCCAAATTATAGCAAAGCTCAGTTGTGTAACCAAGGAGCCAAGATTTCATCCTTGATAAGGACATGGATTTCTGTCTAGCAGGAGAACCTGCAGTTCACTAACAAAGATGACCTTTTGTATTATACCCTTCAAGGCCACAATTAGCTGGAGAAATACTGTGCTAACTTGGAAACATGGGTTTTTGTACACTGTGCTAATTTCTAGCAGAATCTTGCCAAGACCATTACCATCTTCTAATAAGACCAAAAAAAACAACCCCAAACTCAAGCACAAAACCCACTGCTGTCCAGACCCAAATTACGTTCCACAATGTAATGCAATGCAGTTTTAATTAAGATGATTAAATTACAGCAAAAATTATTAAGATGATACAGCACAGCAAACCACTAAAGGTATATAACACCTTAATTCAGAAGAAGCTGGCACACACAGAACCATGATAAAGTATTCATGAAAAGCTAGAATTTTACACATGAACCAATTTTACATCACTCAATACCTTGAGAGATATTTGTCAAAAGTAAAAAAAACAGTGACATCCATCAACATAGCAGAGTTTTTCTGAGACTACACAGAAAGAAATCTACACAGAAAAAACCTGAAAAGGCTACAATTACTTTGACAATGTTTCTACAGCTCAAAGGAATTTGGGGGTTGAAATAAATGGTTTCCTTCTCCTTCCCAAAGCTCCAAAAATCAATTTTATATATAATTTTTTAAAATCTTTTTTAAGCAGCCATTAGATCAGAAATGCATGTGAAATCAGGTCACTGCAATAATCATGTACGTGGTATATTTCCACTATTGCCTATTAACGATGAGTTTAAATGAATGAGGAAAGTGTCAGATCCATATTTCACCAGTGGAAATTATTAATATAAACATAGCACAGCTCAGGTTTTAACCTTACCATCCAACTGGGCCTATTCTCCTTTGGAGAAAGGGTAAATGGTTGAAAAGGCAGTTACATGGAGGCATGTATTGCATTAAGACCTGGGAAAGGATCCTGCAACTGGAGCCCTGGGCTTCAGGTAGCTCCTTGTGGCTCCTCAGGACTGGATAAATTCAAACCTGTGATCTTCAAGGAGTGGTATCTTCACTATATTTTTAAAAAGTTGTGCCACTGCAATGAAAAACAGTTGCAAATCTGCTATTTCAAGGTGCAACCTGCTGGAAACCCTCCACAGGGACTGAGCCCAGTGACAGGAAAAGGTAGGAGAGATTTGCAAAGGGAAGTAACACTTCAAACGGCTCTGGCCACTGCCTCTCCCCACCCATCCCCAGGAGACAGGACAGGGATAGGGCTCAAATGTGCCCATCCTGCTCTGGTGGCACGAGAATTGAAACATGTGGCAGCAGTTGTGCTACACCATGCCATACCACTTAGCCAGGGACTGTTTTATTCTGGAGTACAGACTGTAACCCCAAACTGAATTCACAGCTGTGGCTGAATACAAGAGAATGCTCCCAGTAACTAAGCTTTGCCATGCTTTAGACCCCTGTGACTCCACTAAGACCGACCCATACAAGGGGGCTTTGCAGTTAACTACATGAGAATGAGGCCCCATAGATCCATTCCTGCAACACTGCATTTCGGACTCCTTTGAAGCTGTTTGTTTGTTCATACATGCTGTTAGCTCTCAAAATGAAGGGGAGTGGGGGGAACCCCTAAAAAAATAAAGAGGTAAGAAGAAATCTGCATGTCACACTTCATGGCCATACTAGGCAACTACTAACAACTCCACAGCGTCTCCCAACTGCTCAGGGATTCAGCACACAAAAGCCCTGAAGAGCTGTTCAAGGACAAGTGCATTAGTCAAACTTGGGAGGTTGTTTTGTTTTGTTTTTAAATCTAACTCTGAATGCCCAGTTAATAGTTGGCTTCCTCTCAGCAGTAAATAGCTGGATCTGACAAGAGGAGAGACCCAGTCCAGGTGAGAGGCTAACTTTGCATTTTTCTTTACTAGGTGAAGAAATATCTAAATGGAGAAAGATAAAATTCCAACATAAATCCTCCAGCGAGGCTGCTATGAAGTAACTCTTTTGTTTAATTATTATGAGTTGGATCGGCAAACACTAGATCCCGATGGACAGAGAGCAGCTGTTACTACAACAGAAAGACATTCATCTTCCCTTCTCGGGACCCTGAAACTCTATCAACAATGCCTGTAAATTGACTCTCTGCTCCCCCCTCTCCGAGTTTTCACCTGCCTTTCATATTCAGACCTATTTTTAGCCCAATTTATCTTGTCTACCACACTTCAAAGTTTTGCACATTAGCTGGTTCAGAATCATTTCCATGCACGAGAAGCATCGGGGACATCAATGGGGCAATTCTGGAACTCAGTCTGTAAGAACAGAGCGTCCCTTGCTCAGGGTTTCTTCTTTCATCAGCAATTCATTGAGAAGGAGCCCACAGACACAGTTACACAGCCAGATACACTTGCATCTCACATCTAACAGGGTAGGAGTGATCTCCTTCACCTTCGGGGCTTACAGTTACCTCAGAAGGGCTTATTTTAACTGTTATTTACATAATAAATAGCCAATCTGTATGGGATTCCACAGGAAAGGAAATTCTGTTACCATTAGGAAAAAAAAAAAAAAACCCTCTTCTCCTGTTTGCTTTTAACAGCACTAATCCTGTCCCACTAGACAACAGCAGAAACTATCTACAGAAAATTATCTGTAGCCATAAAAACTGTCTGTAAAAGACTTCCCCAGTCACCTCAGGTACAATATAAATGTTACAATACCCTGCCAGGAACAGACGTATTGGTCTGAACTCCCTGACGATGCAAACGGGCACGCTGCCAGGGTTTCAGCCAGGTGACAGCCATGGGGACAGGAGAGCACTTGCGGGGACAGTACATTCAGTGGGGTGGGGTGAGGTGGAGATTTTTTGTTTCTTTCATCCGTCACCTTCAGCATCCAGACTGAATGAGCTTTGTGCCACCAAACTGCACCCACGAGGGAAACTGCCCAGCAACAGCAAGAGTGCTCATCAGAAATGCTCCACAAGGCTTTGCTTTTTTGTTTTAATCACCTATGTAAAGCAGCCTAGAAAACGAGACTAGAGGGCCACCCTGTTGCTTCAAAGACTCTAAAAGGTGATTTAAAACTTACATGATAACTTCTTGATAAAAACTAAGCATGACAAGTCTGCCCTTCCTATAGTCCTCCGCTTCATACTTTCACTTTAAAAAGATGCTCCAGAAAACTGGGGAAGGGTCTCAGGTCTGTTGTAATTGCAATAAAACAACTGCAATCAGATTAAAATGTTTACCTCCATGAGTTTTAGGCTGTTGGCTTTTATTCTGTGTGGTTTTTCTTTTTTAAAAAAAAAAAAAAAAGAAAAAGAGCACTTGTCTCTGAAACATTTCAAAGGAAGCCAAGGAGCATGGATGAGGTGGCTCTGTGGTAGGGCACACACTGTGAAAGCATCTCCACCCAAGAGTCCACACATAGCATTTCAGCTTGACATGCTCCAGTTTATTCGGAGTCAGGCACAACTCCACACCACGCCTGCCAGCAGCCAGAGAGCCAACATCCTGGCAAGGCAGCGCCCAGCATAAAATGCACCATCCTCCTCTTCTCCTTTGGGCTGTGCTAAAGCTTTATCTCATATGCATTCCAGGCTCCTTAAGCAAACAGGAATTTCACAGCAGAGAACTGCTTTGAGTAGGTCACCACCTCAAACTCACTTTTTAGGAGCCAAGGGAGTGAGTGTTATCCAGCACAACTACAATAGGTATTTGGGAAAATTCCTTGCCTGAGGCCTAAGAATGTGCTTTAGCAGAGACTGGTAAATTGTGGGTGCCTGTGAAAGCAAGGGATTCCAAGTTCAAACTTCTGTGCACCAGAGAGCTACCCAATAGCTGCCCAAGCTGTAACTGGATACTCCCACCATGAAAACCCATGGATAACTGAATTTCTCAGCCTGCACATATATAAGGGAATTAGCATTCTTAACCCATTAATTACTCTCAGGAACTACAAATCCCACTGTGTTTCAGCAGTCATACTGGGAAAAGAAAAAGAAAGACTTGGAAAAACAAGTGAGCCGCACACTCACAGGTTGCATTGCCGTGACTCAGTAGTCCTGAGCGAACTTGCCGGGACAAAGCTACTACCAAGACAATCTCAAATCTGCACTTTCCTGAGCAGTCACATCACAAGTCAACTGCAGTTTCCCTGTGCTGAATGCAAGGACTTCTGTAAATGCATGCAGTAACATACAGGTCAGAAGCAAAGCAAATGCCTACATGCACCTGAGGGCCTACCAAGCTCACAGCCTCTTCCAAGACCACTACCATATTTTCCTTATGACTTTAATAGTACAAGGTTCAGCTTGCTGCCTCTGGGAAAGGCCTGAATATCAACTGTGCAAAGATTAAATGCCATTCCATAGAAAAAGTATGGACGGCAAACAGAGCAACTGGAGAGGAGAGTTTACAGACAGCTCAGCCGAACTCCACCAAGTCAC